>NC_143208.1:10033163-11283163 GCF_030267445.1 Bombyx mandarina
CTAAATCGGTTCACCCAGAAAAAGAGTTCTGAGATAACAAACGTAAAAATAAAGTTGAATTAATAACCTCCTTCCTTTTTTAGTCGGTATAAAACACAAAAATGTATGCGATTGACATTAGTTAAATTACGTGACTTTTAGTTGACTTCTCATTAACGTTAATGCTATTTGATTGCACTTTGAGAGACCCCCACTTTATTTACGTATGGTCTCGCAATGCACTTAGAAACTATGTGTGTAGTTTATATTTCAACAATTACATTGTTACATTACGGAAGTAACGCCTTTTATACCTTAGCATATATTTTTATTTAGGTCCATCAACACCATAGTATTGTTACGGGCTGGGCTTCGAGATAAATAAAAAATTATACCGAAGTATAAATTAACACTGTATTAACACTTAGAACACTTAAAACACTTAACGAGCACTATCAAATTCTCAATTTACTTCTTCTGCTTTGCTTCATGTGATCCGTTCGCTGTTTCGCTTCGAGTAGTTCCGATTATTAACCGCCTTCGTGCCATCTCTGTAACGCTTTTATAGCCGGTACGATATCCCTAGATTTATCGAGAACATTCTGAGCAAGTCGAGTAGCTTCGATGTGTGTTTCCGCTATCTGACAACAGATGGCGCTCTCGAGCTTTCTTGGCGATACGAGTTCCTTTCATATTCGTTTCGGCTATTCAGCAATAGATGGCGTTACTCTTACCGGCGTAACAGTATATAAAATATAGGTAAGTACACTATGTAAAAACACTTTCACAGATTTTTCGGACGCGTTTTTCTATAGAAGGCGTCAATATCTAATTTTAAAAAGTTTTCAAGTAGAAAAACTGTATTGATTTGCAATATGCAGTTGTAATTTTATACGCGATTCCAATTAGAAATTTTAGTCTAGCGTTGTTGAAATAGGTTATAATGTTATTAGCAAGCAAAAGGCTAAGACTATCCATTGACAACTTGCACAAAAATACGATTTTGTCGATTCTGCTATGCCTCATTACCAATACCAACTTCAACTGGTTATTGAAAATAGTCATTTTACGCTCTACTGGAACCGATATACTATCATGGGCTATTGTCGCGAATGGGTTAACGAGACAACATGAAAGCAGGAAAGGACAAATTAATAAAACTATTTAAGCCTGTCCCGCGAGACTACCGACATGGGGCGTCTTTATTCAACTATCATTGTTCCGATACTTGCATCAGTACACGGCTTGATAGTGAAAAGTTTCGACCAACATTTTAAAAAACTTTCGTTATTCTGCTGACTCAGAAGCTTTGTACAGAAAACTGTTATTCTTGATACGGCGCGTATTGTGAGAAGGTTTCTCGCTCTTATGTATTTATAACTCTTTTTTTAATACTTTCTAATTTAGTCAGATTTTAAGAAATAGTATACCTAATTTTGAGATAATCTATCAGTCACCATCCTACCTACATATTTCAGATGCGAATAATTCCTCTAGTCCGAAGGGTAATCCTTTTACAATACCGGCGAGCGACAGTTTTAGTGATGTATATTGACTGGTTTAATTACTTATCAGCAAGACCATGAGCTCAAAAACTACGCTCATATTTAGAGCATAATAAAAATTACGTAAATTCGTGAAAAAAGTTTTCATAAAATAAGGTCGCATAGCCTAAGCATGTCGAAGAAATGAAACCTATATGATTAAAAAAAAAACTGACAGCGAATACACAATATCCATTAAGATCGGGGTCAATAAAGTAAATTTTGTGAGTGAAAATTTATAAAAATGTTCAATTGCGCACCTATGTTCATGTTATGTCCTAGTATAAAATTATTTTGTTTCTTGTTACCGTGTGCTGCATTTTTGGGTATGCTAGGAATGTATATAGGGAATTTCTTTTCGTATTACCATCAACTTGTTTACACAAAAATGAATTCATTAGTTGGTGCTTCAAATTTATAAAAACCGTGCTTTATTGCAAAACCAAATTTAAAAATTACAAAAATCTTCTTTCCGACGCAACTAAATTGATTTGACTATGGGAGCATCGATGCCAATGGTTACCAAGGCGACAGTATATTTTATAAACAACGCGAAGCCAGACATCATCGAACAGTTTTCAAAGATGATGACTGATGAAGAAAAGTCGAAAATAGCGAAACTACTACATGATGTCGCTGTCAAAGAAAATCAATTACCTGAACGTTGTTCTGGTTTTGTAAAAGATATTCGGGAAAAGTTCGGTAAAGATTCTAATGAGGACGAGGACAAAGTCGAATCCGTTGACGAAACGTATGAAAATCCATACATAGTTGATAAATCACAACTTGAAGAAATAGAAAAGAAACTGGAACCATTGATGTCAAAAAATAAAAGGTCAGTAACGAGTATGTACATGTGTTTATGTAATCGTTTATAAAAATATCATTTTTTATTAACTCTCGTGCCAAAAGGACGATGTGAAAACCCGTCTCATTTTATGAATATTTTTATCAATATGGTTTTATGTAATTTAAATTTCGAAGTGACTAGTGCTATGCAATTAGTTTTTTGTTGTAAGCTAAGCACATTCAATTGAGTCATAGAAAGAAATGTATGCAATATAATACAAAATCGCTCAAGATCTTATATTTTACAGAAATAGTGTAGCGTCTCCTAATCTAATAGGCCACGAGTCAGATCCTAAGCGGCCATGGCGAACCAACTCCAATAAAGAAAAACTGCTCCGGATCGACAACGAGCTAAAACGACACTTGGATAAAGCTACAGACCTGATCGCCCCTTTGTCGGATGGAGAAATGAGTGATATAATAAAACAAAGTCGAGAAGAATCTATTACGACACGCCCTGTCGAATATGTCCGACTGGTAGACACTGTAGAGGAAGCAAAGAAAACTTTATTTAATTTTCAGTATAGAGCTGTTTGCAATAGTACTGCGACGGCGATATTACGAGAGGCGCACGCACCAGTTGATCAAAACGAACCTCATAAAATCTAGCTAATCCTGTTCGGATTGCAGTACAAATGTGTTAAATAAAATTATTACTTGTTTACTCTTAATGAGCAATAAATGTGTACGAACATTTCATTAAACAACAACAAACATAAAATAAAAATAAATTTCTGATTCCTAGCTTTAGGGAAAATTGCTACTTTAAAAAGAATTTATTTGTATATTTACATACATTGCATTTGAAACCGATCGAATAGCTAGGCTAATACTCGTAAAATTATCATCTCAACGTGTCTTTTAAATATAGATTTGTACTAATCATGCTTTTTGGTAGCTATTAAAATATATGTAACCGAAAAAATATGTAACCGAAGGCCAATAACAGACCAATCCAAAGTATTAAGGTTTATTAGGTACCTATATTTAAATATCTCATCAATATTCTTGGTGAAATGAAAGATTTCATTCAATGCAATAAGTACACTATAATAGTTTTCTCCTCCTATAAATCCCGCACAACACCAGATGGGTACGTGTCTATAAAAATCGGCAATTTTCCATACACTCGGGCAGGATCACCGGAGTCTTGTCTTTTCTTTTATTTAATACTTGTTAAGTTTATTTTTACACTCGTTTATCTCCATTTTATTTTTCATAATCTAAAGTTTAGTAAAGAACATAAGAGGCCAAGTGGTAATCATTTTCTGAAATTTGTTGGTGAGTTTATTTATGTTATAATTTCAAAGTATTAAATTTATTATTATTCTTCACACTTATGCAAAAAATCTAGCTGGTTTAAAATCTACCATAATGCATTTTGGCATATGCGGTTAATCGTTTTAATTTAGTATAAGTAAGTAAATTCCATTAGGTTTCTTGGCATAGTGAAGACAATATAACCGACCACACTAGCCTTCCCGCCAATAGAAAAGTTGCAGTTGCTGAAAAGGGTAATCTCGTTAAACGAGTATTAAGATGTCGTAGCTTATTTTAGCTGCGAATGACGTCATACATAATAAATTTGTATTAAGCCACGTGTCAAAGCTTGCACGGGAATTCAGCAGGATAAGGACTGCCCACTAGCTACAATTACACATTAGATGGGTCATACCCGTGGATGTTCATTCTTTCGATTTCTAATACAAGCTTATTAGGTATTCAAATAATTGACAATTTAAGTAGCTCAGGGCCTATCTGATTTAAGTAAACGAAATGGATCACTGTATTGAGGTACCAATAGGCATCATGGTGTTATGTAGCCGTGCAAACTTTGTGACTTCATTTTTAGGTAGTGGCCAATATATTTCCAGACCTGAAACAAGACGATGTTTTATACAAAGTCTCGGTGTTATGAAAGAGCTTCGGATGTTGGCTTTGGAATACTCTCATATAGCCGATGGAACGGGAGGAGCTCTAATATCTTTATTACCCGTCCTGAAAAGACCAAATTTTCGCTTGCAGGTTGTATTTTAAAACTAAACAAAACTGTAATGTTTTCATGAGAGAAATTATATTAAAATTTTAGTTTAGGTAGTCGAACAAGAAACTTTCTAAATGTAGAGATTATGGATGAACTATAAATATATTTGAGACATCTCAGACCTTGAAAAGAGAACTGCACATGTTCGCTATTTCGTTGAGGGCCCTTAAAGTATCTAACTCTACCCATTATTCAGAATACCTATGTTTGTTTATCTACTATTTTGTCGCCACGTCTGGCTTTCATATGCAACCATTCATTATTTACTAAATGTACTAAATGTATGTACTCCGGAATCTTAAAACTTAATATTATTTTAAGAATAACTTAATCTGAATTAACTTCGATTACTGATGATACAATAATTTTATGTCCCCTAGAATTTCATTAATAATAACGTATATTTCAGTTAATTTGTCGTGAAAATCACGTACCTGGACGTACGAACGCAGCTCTCGGAGTGGGCGGATATAATATTCCGGATACGGCTTGGAGGAGAGTTTCTATAGCCTGTCCAGATCTTTACCTGTTCATGGCATTTGGTTTGAAATTCGTTTTTAAATTATATACTAATCACAGTTTTGTACAGAAAGCCTCTAATCTATACTAATATTATAAAGCTGAAGAGTTTGTTTGTTTGAACGCGTTAATCTCAGGAACTACTGGTCCGATTTGAAAAATTCTTTCAGTGTTAGATAGCCCATTTATCGAGGAAGGCTATGTAACATCACGCTAAGACCAATGCAAGCGGAGCACCAATAAAGAATGTTTCAAAATCGGGGTTTTAATCCCTTTTGAGAGCTTCCACTGCGTGCGCTGCGAAAACGGTTAAAGTTTCGCTAAAGTAATGTATGAGAGTATTCTCTGTATCTGTATCTGTCTAATGTATGAGAATTTCTTTTGGAGTCGGTTAAAAAACGTGATTTTGGTACCTTAAATAACTCTTTAACGTTCTATTATTCAAAAATATTTTCACTTTCTACGTAAATGAAGAGGCGGGTAAAATTTTGCGTTATGCCAAAGTAACTATTCCACGCGGACGAAGTCGCGAGCAAAAGCTAGTGTAGAATATATGTGTTTTCTTGAAGATGAAAAATAGAGAATGTTCTTGTAGTTTAAAAAATAAAAAAACAATTTTCTAGATAGAATCTGGGACAACGATAATGTGAGACGTTTTTTATCTCCAAGTATCCCGCTTTGTGAAACGCATCTCCACATCGGCATTCATGTAAAACTGGTAGAAAGGAAGGACAGCGATCTCTCCTGTTTTGTGCGACATTTGGCCTTTAATTATGCCAGTACACTATGTAGGTATTTTGATTTATCTAGTTACTAGTAGTAAATAATTATATAGAATGAAAAAAAAACACGTTTTAATATTAACGATTAAAATTAATCGAATTTTCCCAAATTTGATGCTCATTAACTGCAATCTATGAAATTTTTCCAACCTTGGTACACATAATTGCAAAGTTTCTTGATAGCCAAAATGAGATCGATTGGTTTGTAGCACAGCATGTAAATGTGGTGTTTCCAGGGTAACCTACCATATTATTTTAGGTCCGCGTTCAGCTTCGTTTATGGACATCAGCAGTCCAGACCACTTCCGCTAAATAGTTAAGCAAAATTTTCTCCCAAGTTTGTGAACAGAATTTCTTTTTTTTTTATTATTAGTCAATAAACTTAGTGTTTGTATCGCGAGTTTAAGTGCCCTCAATAATTATATAAATATCTGTAAAAATGAAAAGAGAAAATGTAATACATAATAATATGAATCTAGATCTTATAATATCGATGTTTATGGTTTTGGAATTTAGATCCAATAATCGAATGGCGAACACTGGTTATAATAAATTGAAGTAAATTGGCTCAACGTTGACCGCGGCAGTTTATTTCGTAGGCAACTATATACTTAAACCTTGTTTGTCTCATCCGGGGCGTATACCGCAAGCGTTACCGGATCAACGTCGAACCATCAGCTACTCTGCTTAAAAATGCTGAGATCTTTACTCGGTACTTTACTGTTTTGTCAAAATAAGAATAAAGTAAAATGACCAGTAACATTCTGTTACTTCATTTAAGTAAGTGATCAGAGAATGTTGTATTACTCGATGGTGTCATTAGACTAGTCGATTCACGATTAGAGTCATTGTCTTTGTTATAGATATTTGATATTTATATTTGTTCATATTCTATTTCATATATTCATTCTATACCCATACCGCAAAAAATTCAACAAGCTATTGTTGCCTTTGAACATGACCTCATGTCAAGATGAGTGGTAGTGTTCACTCAGGCAACCGCTTAATACCAAATGAGCTTTGAGCTTGCTTACTCATCTATACATAAAAATCAGTAAATACATTAAGTCCACTCCTTCCCCTTAATTATCAGGGTGACTGTGAGCTCAACTGTAATTTTTTTTTTTTTTTTTTATAATTGGAGGATTACTGGTGACCTAGAGGCCTTTCCAGTTTCACCAAGACAGGTGGCGAGCAAAGGCTCAGCCAGGATGAGTGAGATTAACTAACAGCCGCCCGAGCACCTCCGAAGGAGACCTAGCAACTCAAGAGCAGCTGTTTCGCGAATGAATCTGCCACCGGATCGGAATCGCGACCCACTGAGAAGATCCATGATGCATGCGTGCCCTTTATCGAGTTCGATGAGTACAGTTAACGGGATCTCTAAGCCTGCTCTTAGCGTTGAAGGCGTCTAATGCAAGAGTTATTGAATCTGAATCCGTAAGGACGTGTCTAAGGCGTCGACGGTGACTGGCTCCTGCATGGTCAGGATTGGGGGAGTAGTCAGCGGCGGCTACGATAAGGTGATTATCATGACGTATAGCCTTATCGAAGCAACGTTCTGACGCTGACTCCATGTGTTTTCGGATCGATTCGAGGCCCAGATCGTCATGTAAGTCAACTTTCCGCACGAACCATGGAGCTCCGACAGCTAACCTGTAAAATAAAACGATCCTGGGGCATATGCTTTTTCAGCCTAGGCTTCAGTCTATGAATAAAGCCACGCAAAAAAAAACGAAACGCGCATGTTGTTTTCAAATTTATATGTGGTAGGTAGTAAGGCGAGTTGTGGGTACAATGTGGTGTAGATTTTTAAGCCTGCTCTGCCTTTTCTACCGAAGAATAGAGGTCCATATCTGATTGAAAAATATGCATAGTCGTTTTTAATTTGAAATATTTATTGCCCTTGTAGGCAGACGAGCATACGGCCCACCTGATGGTGAGTGGTTACCGTCGTCCACGGACTTCAGCAATGCCAGAGGCAGAGCCAAGCCGCTGCCTACCTTTTATACTCTCCACAAGCCTCGTTTGAAGAAGGACATGTCATAGCGCTCGGGAAACACCGTGGAGGGGAGCTCACTCCATAGCCGGATGGTACGTGGCAAAAAAGACCTCTGGAAACGTACTGTCGATGAACGCAGCGGTTCCAGATAATATGGATGAACTCTGCTCCGATGGCGGAAGTTGCGGTGATAAAAAGGAGGAATATTTCATGTTTAAATAAGACAAAATTCATGCTGTGGGCAATCCCTTAACATTAATTGAGCCTTAAGCTCGTATGCCTAGATGGCATTGTTTTACTAATATAATATAATTTTTATGTTAATGTTACTATACTTACTAACAGCTACACTGGGCATTCATCAGTGGCGCAGTGCAATTTTTCCTCTACGAAGAATATTTCAGTTAATGCCAAGACTAGTAAGATTTTATTATTTAGGAAATGTGGACGAAACGGATCTTCACAAAACTCTGAATTTATTAGCTTGCGGAGTCTGTACCAGTTAGTATTTTGTATTTATAACATACCCACTTTTTAATTGTGTAACACGTATCCACATTATGATTTCATAATCCCTTATTGTACCTAAGGGTAATGTAATGGTGAAGATAATGAAGTCTGTGAAGTCATACTTGAGTAATAAAATATTTTATTTATAGAGGAACAGATTTTCTCTTTAAAACGTTTTAGAATGTTTAACGCTTTCTGCTAATATGTTATTTGGAACATTCTTGTGTTGTCTGAATTGCTATTTAAAAATTAATTGGAATTTAAATAACTAGTGCTGGCGCTTTTGGCTACTGGCTAAATGTTGAGTGTTTAAAGTTAAAATTAAATCGTTAAATAGCTCGAAGTCGAAACGACTGTAGTCTTTCTGTCGTTCTGTCTTCTTTTATCTTAATATCAATTGAAAAAAACAATTTATGTAGATAACCAATTAATTCTACGTTTTACCATGTCCAAGTTTAACGAGCACGACAGCTGCCCCAGTAGAATTCAGTTCCAAAACGTGCGCAAATAAAAAACTCAATCACGACACTCAATTTAATACCGTCGTGAACTCCTAATCTCTTTTTTGATTTTCGCGAATAGACCTTACTTACTGTACTTTTTATTGTACCTACGTAAATTAGGTTAGGCCACCAGATGTTAAATGGTGCATGCAAAGCAAAGCGCATAACCACGCTTTTGTCTTCCGTAAAATGACAAAATGCCACCGCACCCTACACTAAACATTTCTGAATAAATAAATAAAAATGATAGGTATGTATTATTTAAACTTTTTAAATAGCCTTTGTTGAAAGTGACAACATAGCGTTTAATAAAGATACTATTTGCTTTACAGAGTTAAAAAAAATATCTATTCAAATACAACCCGAACAATCTATGACAGATCACTGGAATAAAATGGTTTTAAAGGTTATCGAAGATTACTCTGAAATTATGCGACTTAATGGCATTGATTTTTGTATGCAAATATACAAACATTAAAGTATTTAAGCGAGTCATTAATCTTTCATTTGGATTTAAATTAATAATATTTTTTTAGTGTCCGGTCGACACTCCTTTTTTATGAATGAGGGACAACCTACTGGTGGCCCAGAGGCCATCCAGTTTTACCAGGACAGATGGTCGAGCAAGGGCTCAGCCAGGAGGGGTGGGATTTGCTAACAGCTACCTGAGCGCCTCCAATGCAGACCTAAAAAGGCCGGCCGAAAAAGTGATGGGGCGAATGGCGGAGGTGTTTACGAGGGCTGCACTAAAAGTATCAGGAATGGAATATTTCCACTGTTCCTGTCATATTAAAATATTTTTAATTGAAAACTCCTTGGTTTTAAAAATCGAATACCATTTATTTATTTAAAAAAAGATTCTCGGTCTTGTCACGAGGTTTTGTCAAACTTGTTTAGTCGTTGAGAAAATGGAATTGACTCGAGAAAATTCAAGAGCGATGATTTATTATGACTTTCGAAGTAGTTTAACACAAAAACAGTGTGTTGAGCGGATGATTTCTGCATTTGGTGATGAAGCCCCATCCAAAACCACAATTTATCGCTGGTTTGCGGAGTTTCAACGTGGACGTGTCAAGCACAGTGATGATCCCCGTCAAGGTCGTCCAAAAACTGCAGTCACCCAAGAAAACGTTGATGCTGTGCGTAAGCTGATTGAGGAAGATCGACATGTGACATACCGCGAAATTCAGGCAACTTTAGACATTGGCATGAGTCAAATACAAATAATCTTGCATGAACAATTAGGTGTAAAAAAGTTGTTTTCCCGATGGATACCGCATTCGCTCTGTGAAGAGCAAAAAGCGGCTCGCGTTACTTGGTGCGTCAGAACTCTCGAAAGATTCCACGCAGAATCCTCAAATGCTGTATACAACATTGTATCAGGTGACGAATCCTGGATATACGCGTACGAACCCGAAACAAAAAACCAGTCACGAGTTTGGGTGTTCGAAAATGAGTTAAAGCCAACAAAAATTGTTCGTTCACGGAGTTTTGCAAAAAAAATGGTGGCCACGTTTGTCTCCAAAACCGGCCATGTTACGACTATTCCTCTTGAGAGATAAAGAACGGTTAATGCAGAATGGTATGCTAGCATTTGTTTGCCACAGGTCGTTTCTGAATTCCGTAAAGAGAACTGCAACCGCCGCATCATCCTCCATCATGACAATGCGAGTTCTCACACCGCGCACAGAACAAAAGAGTTTTTAGGGCAATAAAACATAGAATTATTAGACCATCCGCCGTACAGCCCCGACCTAAGCCCTAATGATTTCTATACTTTCCCTAAAATAAAGAATAAATTGCGTGGAAAGAGATTTTCATCACCTGAAGAAGCTGTGGACGCCTACCAAACGGCCATTTTGGAGACCCCAACTTCCGAATGGAATGGTTGCTTCAATGATTGGTTCCATCGTATGGAAAAATGTGTCAAATTTCGCGGATAATACTTCGAAAAGCAATAAATACATTTTTAAATAGTAATGTTGTGTCACTTCGTTAATTCCAGAAATTTTCAGTGCTGCCTAGGTACGCGCCTATTTGGGAGTGAGCTTCTTGAAGTGGTATTCGGAGGGCGACCGACCCCTTTTGGAGAGCACCGCTGTGCTTTTCTTGGAGTTGATGTCGATGCGCCCCTTCCGGAACCACTGTCTCATGGTGGTTGCTGCGGTCTTGAGTTGTCGATGCAAAACGACTTCTTCCTACACGAGTAGTAGATAGCCGTGTCATCGGCGAAGAGCGCTAGATAGGTCTCCGGAGACCGGGGTACCTATATAATTGATATATGAACTAAACAGTAATGGGGAGAGCGTGGAGGCTTGCGATATCGAAACGAGCTGTTCGACAAGTATTCTTGTATGATGAACCCGAGTCTGTCACTCCCAAGTTATAGTTTGTAAATCAAACCGTCGTGCCAGCTTTGGTCGAACGCCTAGTTAACAATACTTAGTGCAATAACTATGTAGAATATGTACCGCTAATTGCAGTCAGTTGGCAGCGTAGCAGCAATTAGTTATGTTCGACTAATCTCGCGATAACCTCCATACATTCCAAGGCGATAGAGCGAAATATTGACAATCAGTTCCTTACATATTTTGAAGATCGTCGGCTGATCAGTTACCGGCAGTTAGATTTCCATCACGGTTGCTTGACTGGCGATCTTCTTGTATACCTCACCTATCGATAGGCTGAAGGCTCGGAGAGCAAGGACGAGGCTCTTACCTAATGTTAAAAATTGTTCCACAAGGTTCGGTGCTCTCGCCCACGCTTTTCATCCTGTATATCAATAGCTTGCCTTTTCTTCCCTAACTATTCCCTGGTAGCGCTAACACCATCCCAGCAAGACCAGTCATTCGCAGAATTTACCACCGGATCGGAGTGGCGACCTACAGAGAACTGGCGAAAAACTCAGTGGACTGTGTATATGGGTTCCTAGTTCACTCGTCGAACCGACAAAAAGCACCGACACTCGATCCCAGGAATCTGACATGCTTTGGACGACGACGGCTTTGCGTTGCCAAGTCACCTGGGTCAGATATGTAATTAGTGTCGACCATGATAAGAGGGTTATCGTGTCGTACCGTTTTGTTGAAATAGTGTTCTGACGCAATCTTGAACTTGCATATTGATTCTAAATTTAGATCTTCGTGAAGGTCGACATTCCTCACGTACAACGGTACTCCAACGACTATCCTGCAGAAACAGAATTGAATAATCTGGGGAGAATTTTTATGAACACTACACTTGCATAGGTCAAAACGGAACGTATAGGTTTTGATATGCTATTTCTTCATGGCATGCATTGCTAAGCGGATGACAGCACTGCTGACGCGCGATATTTCGGCCAACTTTTTTTTTTTTTTCGTACCTCATCTGATAATCTTGAGAGGCTATTTCAGCGTAACCGTGGCTAGTAGGTGAGCTCACGGGGCTCATCGGAAACGCGACCCACTGAGAAGATCCGGCGAGAAAGTCAGTGGGCTATGTCTGAGAGTTAATTTACTCGTCGAGCCCTTCGTCGCAAGCGACGGGTTCGACGAGAACGGTGACCGGTGCTGGAAGTACCTAGAAGCACCGTTAGTGGATCGGGAGGATCCGAGATGACGTGTTTTGGGCGACGTCGACTGCTTTCCATTCTGTCCGCAGGATCGGGAATGTAGTTACCGGCGGCCACGATGAGAGGGTTCTCGTGTCGTGCCGCTTTATCGAAGTGGTTCGGCCATCAGGATCTCTCTGGGAGCGTAGTACAGCAGAGATGATTAAAACTTGTGTCTGAGGTGAAAAACTCTAGGGCGGGTCTCCAAGATGTGTTATTTTAATTTAGTGCAATTAAATCCATTGAAAATGCAAGTATGCACGTTCGTAGCGAAGAAAGACCCTTTTGTTATAGCGCCGCAGTTCCATGGAGTGTCTCTGCAACCTTCCACGATTATTGGGATACTTGGAGTTGACATTTCGAGTTATGATGTCTAATATCAGTTATTTGGAGGGCAACGCCAAGATGGCCAAGTTACACAAGTTATTTAAGGTCATTGTGTTCAAATTCTTGACATTTGTGTACTTGTTGGTTAAATAAACATGGATAAATAAAACATATTACTTAATTTAAAAAAAATTAAATTCCGTCAAACTAGTGAATGAACGGAAAGTAGCAAGATTGTACAAATATAAGACAGGTAGATCGCGTGAAAGTGAACATTAAGTCTGTACCGGATTCCCGGAAACATGGTAAACTATCAATGTGCTAAAAGAAATACAATCAAGATGGCGTTAATTTTTAATGTTCAAATCGTAAAAAGCTAATGTTAAATACAGACAAATATTATTCATCATTACTAGCCTATACGTCTACTGTACGACATAGCTCTCTCTCGAGGTTCGCACCATGTCCGGTCCTGCACCGCTCACCTCCCTCATCATTGAGCTCAAAAAACATTACATAAAATTACAATTTTACAAGAGGCTTCGCTCAAGTTTTCGAGGATTTCTCAAACACATTCTAAATTGCGTTTTGGTTTCAATAAATAATATTTCAGTCCATTATTCAATTGCGTATGACAATATTAATTCGGTACACCTTTTACTGTTGAAACATCCACCTTCGGGTGATATTTTTACTTGTGAATATAAATAGGGATTTATTTCAATTAAATATAATTCTGTATACTCTCTAAATGTGAGACCTATTCTGATTGCACAGCAATTAATTTTCCACATTAAAATTAAATATCATTGGCAGTATGTTAATATAGTCCAAGTTACAGAGGCCTTAAGGTGTAATTGAAGTGTAAATGGGACATTTCAAAAAATTAAACGACGTCTATGTTCAATCCCACCTAGAGATTTATTTTATATACTTTTTTTTTATAAAATTTCAATAATAAATAACGTTTCAACTAAATTCCTCGATGAATACATATTATATAATGATGTATAAAAGCTCTGTCGATAACTATGTACTTATCTTATAACTCTGCTATTGTTAACTGACAAATCGGTCTATATAAATTTTGCCAAACATACATAACGAGCAAGTATAATTATTATTAACAGGATAATTCAGTATAATATATTTACATAACATATATAACTGATAAGATTAGCTATATAAAAATAACAATAGTAATATATTGAGACAAAACAGGGCTTGCTATATTAAAATTTACTACATGTTTTTATTGTTATGAAATGGTGCTCTGTGCCCATAGTTTTTTTTGTGCCTATTAACATATATCGAGGATATGAAACGTTGATTGAACTAATGGGGACTTTATGAAATAATTAACCTAAAAAATTAAAAGTAAACAAAAAATTAAAATTTATAAAAATCAAATTTGCGTGCTATTTGGAGAATTGATTTGGTATAAATAGATATATAGAAGAAAAATTACAACATTAACGAAAATACCGGAATTCAAAAAAATGTCAAGTGAAACCATAATAACCATATCAATTAGTCACAGCAATAATATTATTATATATTCCATATTTTAATGTATTTTATATCCCAAATACGAATGCGAGTGTACCGCACCGCATATGTAAATGAATTTAACCGTAATTTAATCATCTTGAACATTACTCGTCGAACTCTTAAATTTAAATTACAATTGAATAATATATTTTATGCAACATTATGACAAAAGTGCTGCCGGTTGTATTATTTATAGCTAAAAAGAAAACGATACGTTAACTATTACGAAAACATTTTTCATGCCTTCGTAACTTTCATCCAATAATAATAATAATAAAATAATAATGGTCAGAGTAATGATAATGATAGCAATATATAATATTATTATTTATTATTATTACATATAACATCTTTATATATGTATTTTACATCTAACTTAACTATTGGGTACCATAATATTGCTCTACGCAGTTGATTTACATTCAAGATGTTAACTTTTATTTATTTATATACTCTGTTCACCAGATTCTAAATAGAATCTACGCAAATTTTCCTATTAAAATATTCCAACTAGCAAACAATTTTCATTAAAATACGCGATGGTTAATAATTACGAATTATAATTGTGGTATTTAATGAAATAATATATATTGCATTAGTCTATGTATAAGATATGTAAAAAGGATTAAATTGTGAGAATAACTGAAAAACACTACTAACAGGTAATCAATAACGATCTAGTCACCCATGAGACAACGATGCATTGGACATCATTGTAGTATAGTAACGATTTTACTCTAACAACTAGTATTGCTTGTCTCCCATGATATTTAATATAGAAAACAGATTTTTCATAATTATACAAATTATTGCAGCCAGTTCAAATTCAGGAACATTTCGATTTTAATACATTCATACGAAGATTTTAATAAAATAATCCAATAAAATGCAAACCAACTTAATGCGCTATCCAAAAAGAGCTTTTCGACAAAAGACGATTATGGAACTAATTTGTTAAGCAAATGATGAAAATTGACAAATATCTATATAAAGCATTCAAAAATATTATACAACTTTATTATCTAGCTTGTTATATTAAGCATTTTAATAATAATTATAATTATATAAATCAACCAGTTGCTAGTAGGATGATTTAGTAAAATATAACATAGTAGACATCGTATGTGGATGATCCCGAAGAGGGCGCGGGCGGCGTGGGTACAACAACCGCCTGCGAGATCCCTCGTCAGTCCTCGCTGCAAGAATCTTCGTTTTCCACTTCTGCCTTGATACTCATGAAGAACGATGTCAACGCCTTCATCATTACACCTAAAATCGACATATCCATTTTTTTTATTAAGGGAACTAAACACCTACATGTTTTTGTTACAAGAATATCACAACACTAATATGCCAGATTGGTTTCTTCAGGCTAACACAATTGTTACAAGATGTATATCTAAAAGTGTGGGACTACAAAACTCCTTACCCAGTAGAGCTTAACTATAACAGTTAATTTTTTTTTTCAATATGGTGGTGATTTTACTTTAATACTTAAATGTAATTTTTTTTAATACTTTTTCTAACACACATACCTTTGCCTTCTGGCTCTTTGTCAGATTCCCACCAAGCTATAAAACCATCTAAAGAGATGATGTATTGATCATGAAGATATTGGAAAATTTCTAATGATAGACCTAGAACGAAATATGCAAGTTTTAGACATGTTTTATTATTATAATTACTTTTTTATTTGTGCTTGTATTTATTTACCTTGGGGGTGCTCTAGTTTGTGTATAAGTTGTTGTATGCCAAATAAACAAATTGCTTCTCTAATTTGTTTGGTCTCTCCGAAGTCTTGAATGAGGCTAGCATATTTATTCATACGGTCTCGATTAAAATGTGGCACATCTCGTCTCTCTGGACCAAATAAGGCGTGCTCACAAATAGCTTGTATGAGAGACCGCATAAACCATTCTTCGTTGCATGATTTTCCAAATTTATCCTTTTGAAAATTTTTATACATTTCATTTTAAATAAAGAATATAAAACTTAAAACCAGACATGCTAGATTAACAAAAACTCTAAAACTAACTAACCTGTACCCATCCTTTTATACATTCACAACTTTCATCAGTATTCATAAGTTGCAGTAATTTATCTTGTGTCTGTGATGGTGATAAAATTTTCTTATTTTCTTCCTCACTAGACTTGACATCACCTTCAAGGAATTCGAAATGGTTATCTTCAATCCATTTTGAAACCTGTTCATAAGATCTGGTTAGTGACTATTCAATTTATATTAATTAATTTCACAAAAAAATGTGAATTTTACCTGATCCTCATTCATCCACTGTTCCAATTTCAAGTTGGACTCTTGCCATTTACTCTTGACAAATTTAGGTCCCATACTTTCTTTTAATTCTTTAATTATAGCTTTTAGTAATAAATGCCCATGATTTGATGATACTATTGTGTTACACAGTTTAAACAACTGCACAAATGTGATATGCTGAAAAGTACAATTGCAAACTAAGTTTAATATCTTGGTTCATTTTAGTTTAAAAGCTTCATTATCAGAAGTAGTTTGATTATTACCTTCTTTTCAATATGTGGCATTACAAATTTGCCTAAATTATTGTACAGCATGGGAATATCAATAAACAAATCTGGTGCACAATCAAATGTTTCTTTCATGCCTTCTAGTAAATTATCTGGTGAGACAGTATTTGTTGATACCAACAATTGTAGAATATTCACAATCATTTCTATCTCTTTTGCTGACCTGAAAACAATTCATTAGCACATTCGTTTTGGATAAAATTTACTATTACAAAAATATTTTCAATAACGTACCTGTCTAATGCTATATTGAATATTTCACTTATTACAGCAGCATGATTTTCAGGTTTGAACACATCTTTAAATTCCACAATCATTTCATCATAGTATGCATGTATGAGACAAAGATCAATCATAGACTTGACAGATCCTTTCTTGGCTTCGCTAATTGGCTCCTGCGGTACTGGAGCATTCAGAGGTTGCACATTTTCTGTAGGAGCAGGTGCAGGTGTTGTTGTAGCACTTGTACTACGAGTACCTGAACTAGAGCGACCAAGTCCCATTGAATCAGAGCGATTACCTGGGGATGCACCTGTTAATTTGAAAAAATTGTAATTACAAACCAATTTAGTTAAGAGTTATTCATAATTTGTTATGTATTAACTTACTAAATTCAGGTCTTGAATTAAATGTGGATCGCTCAATAGATGCTCCTTTAGAATGATAAGTAGGTGTTAGGTCTTGAGTACCTTGAAAAATGACAGAATATTAATTTAGAATACATTGATTGATCTTATTTATAAAATTTAATGTGACAACAGTTTAATTACCTCTGAGCGAGGTTGGTTCAGTCGACACATTCTCTAAAATGCTGTACATGTTTTTAGTCAAGCTTATCATTGAATTACTACTACCAGCCGCCTGGGCGGTATTCTTTGTGCCCGAACCTTGGTTCCATCCAGAGTTGTGTGGAGCCAGCTTGATTGGCATACCCTGAAATTGTACGATTTAATTATTTTTCGTAATTTCACCTAATAGGGCATAATTTATAAATGTTTAATATAATAACTGTTTTTATAAATTTCATTATCAGCAAAGAAATAGATATTAAGTTAAAATTACTGGCTTAATAATTATTTTATTTCTTAACAAGCAGATTATTATCACATATTACAAAATGCTGCAAAATGTAGGCAATTTTAAACTCTAGTGAATAAAATTAAATCTGTATGGTTAGGTTTTATTTGCAAAAAAAAATAATAGAAAATTCGATATTATAAAAAAATATTAGTATTAGTATCATAAAAAAATATTTCATTGAAATTATCATAAACTAATAATAATACTTGGTATATTAAAAAATTCAAGTGCAACCTTCTGTGACACGGCTTTTAGTTTTGAAGTATCCACGGCAAAATTAGTTCTTGTCGTTTTCCAATTATTATCCATGTAAGGGTTAGTATTTTGTCTTCGATTGTCGCCGCCACGTTTTCCTCGCCCTCCATCGTCACGTCGAAAGCCTCCCATGGGATTAGCATTCATCAGCTAAAAAATAAAAAATCTATATATGCTCTTATTTATTGAACATGAATATGAATGGATCTTAACCCAACCTCAATATGACGTTGTTGTTGCTCGGCTTCTTTCTGGATCTGGTCCATCATTTTAGGCTGAGTATCTATTACGCTTTTTGTGACCCATTTCCTTTTTCGAAGTTCAATAACGTCTTGAATCATAAATCTGTAAAATAATTTAATTTAATTTGCAGCCTTCAAACTGCATAGTCAATTATATTGAGGTCATTTTAAAAGCACTACTTACCTTACACGACTACTAATTTTGTTAGATCTACGATCGACAATATCTTGCATTTTCTTGAAAATGGGATCTAAATGATCCTGTGGCTCATTTTCAATTTGTTCACCAATGGTTGTGAGCAATTTGCAAAGACACTCCAATTTCTCTTCCTCCAATATATCAATCAAATAATTCATACAATATTCCATAATCTTTACAGTCAACATCTTTAATTTGTACAATTCACCTAAAACAAGTAAAAATACCACAAGGTAAAGTCATCAGTTATCTCCAATAAACTTCATAACAATACAGATATTAATTCTAATTATTATTGCATTTAAATGTTGAGAGTTTTATTTTTGTCCTACAATGCCAATTGCTCAATTATTTACATATTTTCATCATTACATACCAATAAATCGTACATTTCCTACAGATCTCATCCTAATACGCCTATGCTCTTCTTGTATCATTGCTTGTATTTCCTTTTTCTTAGACTAAAAATAATAATAATAATGATAATTAATATTAGCATAAGTAGATAGCCTTAACATAAATTGATAAATACATACAGGATCAGAGCATTCTGTCATTTCTTTCTCCAGTTTCATTACTTGTTCATTACTCTTATCGGTTTGAAACTGATTTTGGCATTTATTAATAATGAGAGCTCTGAAATTGACACATTCATCAGGTCTCGTTGGGTTGTCAGCAGGAACCTGTAATTTGTTTCTCATTAGTATTAAATGGATTAGACCTTAACAAAAAAAAATTTCGCTCTCTTACCTTCAGTTTGGACAGCTTATGGCACATGGCAGCATAAGCTTTGGAAAAATTAGGCTCTTCAATTGCTTTTTCAAATACCAAATCAATAACTCCTTCGAGTCGTTTTTGGTTGTTAATATCAAGAGCTTTCACTTTATCCAGTAAAGTGTCGAATTTCTGGGGTGTTAACTTATTCAAAATCCCTCGGAATTTCTTATATAGTTCCTAAAATTATATAGTGAATTATTATTTATAAGGGTTAATTAGTTTTATGTAAGAGAATAAAACATATAATTTCATTATATGAGTTAAAATAAACTCAAGGAGGAAGTTATTGTATTACTGGATAAGCTATTTATTATATGATTAGTGGCTTGTGAATATCCTAAAAGTTTCATGTGAATGCAATTTTTTGGCACATATCTTCTTTAGTCAGCCAAGACATTTTTATGCGTGACAATTGCAAATGTTACTGAGATGTCAATACTAAAAGTAATTAAACAAGTAGCATGCATAAATGGTATTTTACAGGCAATGTTTTAATTTTTTTTTAAACATGACAGATATACTTACATAGAGCTCTACAATATACTTACATAGAGCTTTACAGGTCAATAAACATAATAAGAATTTTCATAAAACATTTAGCAACCCATTTTTGGTTATGCTTATGGCATTGTAGATTATGTTTGTACATATTTAAATATATTTGTATAACTTTTATTTTAATATTAAAATAATACAACATGAAAAGGGGGGGGTGTGTGGGTTGAGTTATGTTAAGTTATTTTGATTTGACTTTTTGTTAATAAAAGATAAACTTATAAAAACATGAAAAGGACACTTATTTTTTTTAGACAATACTGCAAAACATTAGTGCCAATTTTGACCACATGTAAAAGGAGTATTATCTGGTTTATCTCAGAAAGGTGACAGTGACAAAAAATAGTATTACATTCATATAATAAAGAAACTAGGGAACATCGGCACCAAGTGTCTTACGGGCCAACAAGTTACCAACTTCTCAATAGAAAGGCTGTTCTCAAAAGTGGGTTTGGGCTGATAATGTTCAACTGTAGGTGTGCTAATATTGTTTAAAATTATAATTCCTCAAAGATTACATTCAAAAGTACTCAAATTGTAAATACACTATGGTATAATACTAATAAAAGAATCAATAACAACCCTGCCATAATAAAAGTTAACCTTAAAAACGTCAACCTGTCAAAGTTTGGAATATCATTGAAACAACCTTGCTAAACCTTGTAATGGACCAAATTATAACAAGAATTAGATAGAAGAGCGCCTCAAGATCTACTGTATATTAATAAAATTGGACATGTCACTAAAATTATGCACACAATGCTTATGAATTTTTCAAAATCCCTGTTCAAAGTAGGAGTGGATGATATAAATCGTATATAGATTCAATATCTATATATCGCAGCAATATCGTTGAATCCGATATCGCCCCGCACGAAATCTATATATCGATATCAGCCGATACACGATATTGCTCGATGTGATGCGCATCGGCATATCGTACCGATTCGTGAATCGAAATCTATATTTCGATATCAGCCGATACACGATATTGCTCGATGTGATGCGCATCGGCATATCGTACCGATTCGTGAATATCAGCAATATTCGTTTGGTTCGTATCAAATCGGCCAGAGTGAGTGAGTGCACGATAGGGATATCATATTGTGATGAATGAAACAGAAACAGGCATTATCCAAACAATTGTAAACCTTATATTTAAGTCCATATGTCTGTAGATTATTCTTAGCGTGTCAGCAGGATACAATTTAGGAAAGAAGTTTCAACTTTCGACCCTAACTTGAATGCAGTATAGCCTATTTGCATCGTTGAATTTAATTTCACACGCTTTGACCTTGAACTAGAATTTTTGGACAAGTGTTTATAAATACTTAAAAGTTTTTTGTGTTTCATTTTTAAAGTACACATTTTTCTATTTTTAGTTGAATCCAAATAATTGAGTTTATTTCTTGTGTTTGTAGTAAACTTTTGAAATCTACACTCTTTTGGTATATTTTGTAATTTTAAATTAAGACACAAAATACTAAAAACTGAAAATAATGTAGCCAGTCCTAAGCCTGGTAAAAGCATGAAGGAAAGTTTTTTTAATATTTTTATTTTCATGTTCTTTTTATTACTTTAAAATCATATTATAAATTGATATCAGAAAACCAACCGTATAACGTTGACTTAAATCTATATCTACTACGATATTATATCAGCGTATCGTTTCAAATCTGAAATATCATGAATCGAGAAAATCTACTAGCTTCCATCAATATATAGATTCAGAAAATATATAGATTCAATATCCGATATTGACACGCGGCAAAACCGATATTACCCACTCCTAGTTCAAAGTCCCAGTACAGACCACAGTATTTTATAAAAACACATTCATATGGTCACAGTGGAACTAGAATATTCAAAGTCAGCTATTAAAAACTTCATTTGATCATGTAGAAATGACAGTTTTTTCTTTAGATATAAGTAATAAAAAAAAGAAAACCTCGATTGAAGTTAGGATAATAAAATTAAGATAAGGTAATTGTTTAGTGCATTATTAAATTTCCATAATATGTGAATTGGTGACTATTTAATACCTGCGTTTTCACTTCTTCTTCATCTGCATTTTCTACTCTAACATATCTAGTAGGTCGCCAAGCAGAATCAGACTCATTTAATTTCACATCATCATTTAGACAAACATGAATAACAGGTTTGTGGGGATTGCTACCACTAGCTGTAGCAGGTAATTTCATGCTTCCACGTCCTATAAAAATGTTTCCTTCGTTAATTTGTATTTAGTTTCAACAAAGACTAAGCATTTAACGGAGGATACACACCAAGCGAATGAATACAAATAATTACATACTAGTGGATGTCGCATTTCGCCAATATATACAAAACATTTTTTTTTCGGGAGTTATGTGATTAAATCACACAGCATCATGATAAAAACATGAAAGTTATGTGTTTTCCCATATTCATCACTATTGTTTTCAATCTTATTATTACAAAATATATTTTAACATTAATTAGTTTGCTTTCAATTATTTTGAAAAGACATGCTGTAGAGCTCACCGCATCTAATGATCTTGACAATGTTTAACAAGCTCACTGTGAAAGTGGCTACTAAAACACATAAACATCACCATATTTGCCACAATCCACATCAGAACATGAGGTCAGTCTTAATGATATTGTATCACGGTTGTCCCAACCTTCAAATTAGAATACATGTCAGCTTTGCGGCATAGATAGAATAATATACCTACTATTGCTGTATGCTTAGAATACAATGACCAAGAAATACACAAATTGACTAATTTTAAAAGTAAAATTTTATTACATATTCTTTCTGGAAATCATTTGTGAAAATATTTAAGACGTGTTCTCTTTTAAAAATTCATAGCCTACAGATTTGAACCCAATTAGTTCCTCATTACTGGATACAAATACTGTAAGAGAACTGGTGCTATCCCTTAGATCAGACTACAAAAATTATGAATTCGCTACTGCTAAATTGTCCAAACGTATTGATTTTAATTTGTTTGTATTTGATTCTCTTCATTCGCTTAGTATGTATTCAGCATAATTATTTTAAATAACTTACCACTTGGTGTCATATTTCTACCTTCTCTCTTTATATCACGAGGAGTATTGCTTCTTGAGCCCAAGCCAGAACTCTTACCAAAGGGGAAGAAATTATCACTTGATGGTCTTGAAATATTAGCAAAAGGCAGGGGTTCCAACATTGGTGTAGTCTGTATAAAAACGTGTGTCATCAAGTTATGTGATAGTTTGCATTTGATGCCTTTTCATGAATACTCTGAAAATTACTTACTCGTATGACATTGCAAGCTTCCAACAACGGAGCCTCTGGTTTGTTTTTGGACAGTGGATCTTCCTTTATTTGTTTCAAAAAATCAATATCATAACATTTCTTTCCAGATTTATTCAGAGGAGACCATTGATCTAAAAATTAATGAATTAGTGGTCAATGCATTAATTAGTTTTCACTAAATTCATAATTAGTGAAGAGAATTACTAACCTTCACTATACTTGTATTTAGGAATAAATACAGGTTGTGCTGGTGGAGCCTCAATTTTCTCAGTTGTTGGTTTAGTTCCAGACTCCTCTTTCAAGGTGTCTTCTATATTAACTACTTTATCAGTCTCATCTTTACCATTTTCATAGGACTCTGATTCTTTGTTATTATTGGCCATTTTCTTTGATTTTTTGTTATTATTCTTTTGATTTTTCAAGGCTTTATCATTTTTATTCAGGTCTTCTTTAGTAGTTTCGCTTAAAGGTTCAGTAGTATTTCCATTAGCTTTGTCAGGATCTGTTAATAAAGTTAACATATTATTTAGATTACACATATCCTGCAATTTAATTATTGGCTAGATTAGCAGAAATAAAATTAATTTACATACCTGTAGGCTTACTATTAAGATTAATATCTTTCATTTTACAGTCAGATTGTTGTTGGACCCGTAAAACACTTGATATACTTTGGGTCAACTTTGTCTGAGCATCAAATGCACTGGATGTTTCTTTGTTATCAAGTTCAGAGCCTGGTATTTTAATAATATTTTCAAAACTTGATAAAGGCTCTTGAGTTATTTTAGGATTAGTATTATCAATGTGAGTCTTTGTTTTATTCGTTAACACCTCAGTTTTAGGTTCAACAACTGTAGTTTCAATTTCTTGGTTGATAATTTTATTAACAATTTCTATGTTTTTCGTTGATTCTTCACTTATAATTTTTTGACTAGTTGGAGGGTTGGTAGTATTTGTTAAACTATCAACTGAACTAATCACTGCAAAATGTGTTTTAATATCAATATTAGCAGTACTACTAGCACAACTTTGTTACTGTTTATAACAAATTTAGATTAAAATTACAATGACAATTTTTGCTAATAATAGGCATATTACAGCTTAGTAACCTAGTGGGATAAGGAGAAGACAACTTAGGAAATGAGTGGTATGGATCTTACTGGAACTTGTGGACACTTCAATCAAGGCTACAGTGCCTACTTATAATATGTCATATCACATTTGTAGAGCATTAGAATAGTAGAGAAAATTTTCAATTTACAACATAAAACATCTGGGGAAACACTATCTTGGTCTTTGTAAAACTTCAAAACATTTATCAATCACAAACAGTGTAAATATAATAAAATAAATAATCAATTAGATAGAATTATTTTTTATGTTACATATTATACAACAAAAATGTACTTTTTATTTACTTTGCCATTTTTGATTTCTATAAATTACAATTAGATAGATTTCTTGCTAAAAAGTCATAGTGAGTTTAAAAGACCACATGTTGATTTTTTTTAAATCTGTTACCTGTTAGTTTCTAATTTTATTAGTATCCATGGTGTGTTAGTGGTCAAACTTTAAATTATTTAGTTATACTGTTGCATTTGAATTTAAATTTGCTATTTCAAAAGTAGACATACGAAACCAACTTCTTTTAAAAAGCACGAAAGTGATCAAACAGGAATAAGCGATTACTTTCAATTCGTCTGACAAAATGGAGGTTACTTGTAAATCAAAGTTAAATGACACACATATGTATACTAATACGAAAGCTGTCAATATTACGTGGTCGTTATTGAGGCGGTGGATACAGGATCAAGTATCGAAAATAACGCCGAAAGCTAATGTATATGATAATAAGTTCACGTCTATTTTATTTTGAGTAGTTTAGACATGCAAAATATGAAAACGTTAAATAAAATGGCAGAAAGCTTTTGCAGTTGATTTCGCATATCTCGCATATCACTTTTAAAGAAGCAAGTACCTATTCTAAAAATAGAGACGTGAGGTATTTCCACGTGGGAGTTTCTTGCACTGTACCTGAATATCAGACTTCGCTATGTGGCACTGACAGTTAAATTATATCACAGCTCCTAGATCCTTAAATCATTTACTAAAACTTCACTGAATTAGGATACGTAACGATAACGTAGCAATATGGTAAATGAAAGTATCCAAAAGGTCACTCAAGGATCTAGAATGTCTGACTTTTAACACTCTTAACACTTGTAGTATATTTTTTTTTAGTACTTAGTTTGAAATGTTACTCAAAATGTTAAATTAACCCGAATAAGTTGGCCGAAGATTGATTTACTTATGTTTTAAAATTTATAAAAGGCAGCCATACTCAACGTGACTGTGAAGTAAAGGCCGCCATATTGAATTGCTTCAATTTGCTTCCATGCGGCAAAAGAATTATGCAGCTAGTGCTGTGCGCAAGTTCGTAGGAATCGATTCAGCTCGAAACCACGTGATGATCGAATAAGTAGATAATTTTAATAAATTTACTTATGCCGAGTCTAAATAGTTTAGATTGTTTCGCAATTAATTGAACATATTAATATTCATAATAAAGTCCGCTTTTTTAACCACACGCTGGGATCGCCTTTTCTGAAGTTATAGTTAGCCAACGTTTCAATATCTTGTAATACAAACTAAATTATGTTTTTACTGTTTTGACGATCTGAGTATTCGTAAAAATAAATCAATAAATCTATTTACATATTTCGTTTTTAAACAGTATTTATAGTTCTTAATCGATTTACGAACTTCTTAAAATCTCTACTAATTTAATAAGATTGTGAACCAATCAATTAACTATGTATGAACTGACATTCACTGCTAATGTAAAACGCTAGATAGAAAGTAAAAAGTTTAGATGAGGTATTAATTCTCAGTTTCATTAAATTAATATTTAATGTTTTATTGACATGAAGTGATTATAAAGTGTGAAGATTTAAACTCGATAGCTAAAATCAATCGCACAGACGTCGATGGTTTAATCGATAACTCAGATTAAATCAAGTATCAATCACTACAGTTGGTTGAAACCTTGATATGACATCTGACAACAACTGTCAGTATGACATTTCGTCTATTGTTGTTCGGTCTTTCCTCTGTAGCCATAGTAGAACACCTATGATTTCAAACTTAAATGTCTTCTAATTTTAGTTGTTATGACTCTAAGATCAAATAGTTGTTAGTGATAGACTATTGATAGATAATTTTGATCAAATTTCACCACATTACATAACGCTTATTTTAATGATCAATCTTGAAATATTATGTACTATTAGTTTGTAGATATTTTTTAGGAGATAGCTAAATTGTTATTTATTCTATTAACCCATTCAAAAAGGAGATTAATAATTGTTCAATTATATCAAGCTTTCGCAATCGCTTTAGTAGCAATAAATTTAAATGCATGTTTTTTCCCCAACCTATTAACAGGTAGCCTAAGATGCTATTAAGTACCTAGTATGTATGTAGCCAGTCATATATTTTAGTATGTTATCTCTTATATAAGTGTTAAATTGATGTGATTCATGATTTTTGTACTAAAAGGGTAAAATGAAAAATAAGAGTTTCACAACCGGCAAGTATGTTACCTCAAATAACCATAGAGTACTTGGAAACTAATAGCATTTCACTTTGTGTGTACTTTTAATTTTATCTTCATAAATAATATAAATTATCATTATTTTACATAACTCTACAGAAAGATTAAATATTTTGTGTCACATTAATTCATTACTGTGGTTAAATTTAATGTGTCTATCAATAGCAAGATCTGTCTACCTACTATCTCTACTAATCTCCAACATACTACAACATAATACACTATTTTGGAAATTAACTACTGTATCAATCAATTACTGAACACTAATATCACAGTTCCACTGCCTCTATTTCCCAACATTATCTACAATCAGATTAAAACTTAATTTAAAGTGTTAGCATACTGGATCATACCCCTCCCCCATAATAAATATTTTTTGTTTGACATATTTTTAGGTGCTTTTATAGAGCGCCCATAAGCTAAGCAAACTTTACAGCTACAAAATTCAAGTCTAGGCTCAGGTGTAAAGTTTTAGATCTTATATTTTAGGGGTTCAGCAAACAATTGCTTAACAGTTTGACTATTATGATCTTGTTTTTTTGTAATTTTTTTTGGGATTTATTACTCGTATTTTTTTCTTAAGCAGTTGAGACTATTTTGAGCATCATTAGTAGCATACCTGGTTTGAAACCTTTTCACCTATCATTTGTTAATTCGACTACTATTTTATTCTATTGTAAGCGACATGAGGAATAATGAATGTTAAAAGAATAAAACTTTACAATCTATAGTAGTATATAATAATATGTACTCACCTAAAGATGCAGGGCCATTAGATCTAACGGTTGTGAACGAAGTTTCTTTTTCTAAATTAGTTGTGTCGTATTCAATTCTTTCTTGTTCTTCAGATTTCAATCGTTCTTTAGTTTCTCGTATTATTTGATTTTGTGGAGTATTTAAATAGGAGGGACACATTCCTTGTGTATTTGTAGGAGTAACAATAGTCTGAGAATGCGCTGGGACGGTTACAGGCGTGAGTATTGACATTACAGGAGCAACTGCTTGAACAGGCGCATTATGGTGGACTCCCATTATGTTGTTTGTAAAGGAAGACACCGGTTGCAATAAACTAGTATTCGCAGCTGAATTCATGCTATTTACACTAATATTATTAGACGATTTATCAAAATCTTCAATTTGAGGCACGTTTTTGCTTTTGTGTTGCTTAAGAGGTATATTTTCATTAGTATCTAAAACTATAGATTGATCACTATTCTTTTGAAGTTGCTTAACATTCATAGGCATTTTAGGCACTATAACAGGACTGTCTGATATTGCTGATACAATTGGCGTTTCGCTAGTTTCAACAGCAACATCAGGTCCCAAAATTTTACTCTCATTTATAGAATATATTTCAGACTTATTATTACCACTATTAGTATAATTTATTGCATTTGATTGAGATAGAACGTTACTCATGGAAGATATTGGCAATTCGACATTCTTTGTCACGTTCGTTTTCGTTACACTATCACTAGGTTGTTTAGCGACTTCATAAACTCTTCTATTAAATTCCTCAGCAAAATTAGGCGTTGGTTCCTAGGTTGGAAACATTTCGTTAATTATCAAGGACTATGAAATATTACAAGATAATGTAGATTTTCATTCTTCTACTTACGGGTTGCGGTGTTTGCCTATCATTTGTGTCATTAACATAATTATCGTTAGAACAAATTTCGGTTAGTATATTGTGACCTGAAACGAACAATATTAATACTAATATTAAACAGGCTGATTTTTAACTGTGCCTAAAACTGTCCATTACTTACGTGTAACAGGGTGAATGATTGCAAGCCTGCGACTGTGTTTCTGAGTATTCGCTCGTGTACCTAGAAGAATATACACCAAATTTTAGGGACAACACTAATAAATGTCAACATAACTGGCTGTTTCTTTTTATTACGTTGCTGGGGGAACAAGCTCACAGCCCTCCTAATGTAAAGCAGTCACTGGAGCCCATAGGCATCACAAAGTGAATGCTGCCACCCACCTCAAGATTTGAGATCAAGGTCTCAATGGTATCTTTCAACCAAGAATGTATGATTACTTGGTTGGTGGTACTTACTCGCGCAGGCTTACGATGTACCAAACACCACAGAGACTATGCGCAAACGCAAAGAAGAAGACTTCTTCGCGTTTATATGACATTGAAAAGTCATATTGCTTTGCCATTACCGGTTTGAATACCTGAGGGTTTATAGATCATCTCATGTAAATAGCTCAATATTTACCAGACATTGCAGGATGGATGTGTGTTGGAGGTTGCTGCAACGGAAGAGTTGGTGTCGGGGCTGTAACCACTGATGAAGTACACTGAGCTCCCACTAATGTCGTAGGGTTGTTTCTACTTGGAGGATTTGACTGAGCATTTTGACTTGGTAGTTGGGGACTGTTGGGTGTGTAGTAATCTGTTGAAAATAAACATATAAATTTACGATAGTAGTGCCAAGAACTGGAAAACGAGAACACAAAGGCTAACTTAAAACACTAGGAAAATTAACTTGCTCTTTATTCCTATTATAAGCGACCATATTAATATTATACTTGCCTAAATGAGTTTGTTTGATTTTGACAGTTACAGTTACAGTTGACAGACACAGGTCTTAACGTTTCAACCGAAAATTGTTTTTGTAGTGTTTATTTTTCATTGTCAGGGGACCCTATGTGTGGACCTTTCATGTTGATTAAGAATTCTCAAAGAATTAATTATAGCGCATCAGCGCTAGTATCTTTTGAGTTTTAAAACTTTCATTATTGACATTATCATGACAAAACAGAAAATTTAACAAATTTAATCTAAACCTTGAGGTGTCAGTGTTTGAAGTTGAATTTCGATCATGTGGCGAACGCTCTTTTTTTTTAATAAAAAAAATTGTACAATAACACTGAACCTAATAAACATACATTAGTAGTTTTTAAACGCTATTTTACTTGGTAATAAGATAAGCTTACAAGAATTATTATCGTTAATAATGCCTCGCATTGAATGAATACTTACATTGTGGTGTATGACCGGGTGGTGTGTTGTACCCCGGAATGTAACCAACGTATGGATAATATCTGTGTGAGGATAAAGAACTGTTTTACACAAGCATTTTATGATTAAGAACAAAATAATTTTAAATGTTCAGAAGTCATTTATATTGCATCATATAACAATAAACAAAAGCGAAATATGTTTTTGGTTCAAGTGTTTAAAATTTGTTTAGTACACTTTAAAAAAATATTTAACTATCCCGTTTTTTATATATACATTTAATATGCTACCATTAAATAATGATGTATGATCAAATTGATTATATAATTAATTTGTATTCAACTAACATGCTTGTTGAATTTCACACATTTCTGAGTAATCGGACACTTCACAATTGAAAAATGAGACAATGTAATAGCTGAATAGCATTATTTAAAAGTAACATTTTATGTATTATAATAAAACTTGAACTGCGGCTTTATTAAATCAATTGAGTTATTTTTTCTTTAACATGCAAAGAAGTATTTCTCATTACACACCGATGTAAAATAATATTGCACGTATTTCCAATAATTGATCAAAATATGGACTGTGAATATTTTTTTAAATGTAATTAAAGTTAACACAAGTTTTGCACTCAACGCATTAATTGTCTCGGTTATCTCTGCGCTGAATACGACTTGGTTGCAATCGGCAATTACACATTCTGATATATTTATTGTCAGACAATGTCACATTACAAGATATCGGAATTATCTACGTTCATAAGTAAAATGTAAGGGGAGGTACATTGTGTGTGCTCATCTTATTTAAATTCATATTAATGTAACATGCTGTAATAGCTTTATTTATCGTTATTTATTATTGAATTGATTAATACGAAATTATCCATGTAATTCTGGTAATATTATATTAGTAAAGCCTGATTGTTTCGAAATACCACAAATATGAAATACTTGTTGAAGATATGTTCATCATAATGAACTTACGGAGCACTCGATCTTGGTTGTTGAAAACTCTGGATGTTAATAGGGGGTTGAAACATTAAGGGATAGACAACAGGCCCTGTAGTCGCTGTAGCACCAGGTATATATGGAGGCTGCTGTTGCTGTTGTTGTTGCTGCTGCTGCTGCTGTTGTTGTTGTTGTTGTTGTTGTTGCTGTTGTTGTTGTTGCCTGCAATAGTGATAACAAAATTATTTAATCTATATATAAATGAATTGCTGTTCGTTAGTTTCACTAAAACTCGAGAACGGCTGGACCGATTTGGCTAATTTTGGTCTTGAATTATTCGTGGAAGTCCAGAGAAGATTTAAAGGGTGAAGAAATATGAAAATGTTCGGAATTATACAAAAAGAAACAATTTTATTTTTCCTTTGATGTGTCCCCCGTCGGACGGATTCCTTTGTTTTTTTTAAGTTTATTTTATACAAAAGTTTAGGTCTTTTGTTTGTAGATTTAGACACTACGAAGTCTGCCGGGTCAACTAGTATATTATCATTATTTATACATTTATATACTGCATAAATGATTAAACAAACTCACGGGACACCTGGTAATTATATTATTATGGTAAGCCAAGCCCATTTTTTATAAAAAAAAATTTATTTTTGTTTTTGATAAGCAATCTATGTATCTGTACCTAAGTAGCCAGACAAAACCAGTTGAGCACCATATTTTCCTTTCTTATTTTTGGGTTAACAAGCTTTTACATTTTTTTACAAACATTTGTAACACCGAAAACACAGGCGGGTCAATCTCCAGTATTTTTAATTACATCTATTGGAAATAATCGACATTACAAATAAGAAAGAAAAAGTAACACATAAAGTGAATTACAGTTTTTAGGTGTTTGTGATTATGATCGAATAAAGATCATAGGGGCGAATACTAGTAAAAATAAAAAGAATATAACCTGTTTTCAAAGCGATAACATCATGTTTGTATGTAATAAAATTTATATTTATAAAATACATAAAAGTATATATATATAAAGTATTATCACTTCACCTCGGATGTGTCGAAGATCTCGTAGTTTGTGGTTGTTGCTGTTGCTGTCTGTATGGAAAGTTTCCATATTGGGATGCCCTTGAATTAGCAGAACTCTGATTTTGGGATGGGTAGTTGTGACCCGCCTTAAAACAGATAAATGTATATTTCATAATATGTATTGGGATTTTGGGATTATTTAAATTTTTTCATAGCGATAAAATGTATTTTCTAACCATAGTTGTTTTCGATATGTCCTGCTGGGGTGTCGGTGGTGCCGATGGCTGAGGCGTAGGCTGGACTCTTAATGTAGGTTGTGCCGATGTTTGCGCCACGCCGGTTGTATTCGGTATATACTGAGTACCAGCGGCGCCTGTGGGGTGATAACATTCTACCGGCCCTGCAATCGGTAAATTAACAATTAAAAACAAATTTGATCTATTATTTATTTTATAAATATAAAAATTTTGACTTTACACAAATACACTCACTATGTGGTGTTGAAGCCCGTGGATAACTGCGTTAGCGCTAAGGAAATTACAGCGTGTTTGGTCATACAATGCACATATATACATATATATTATATTGCAAACAATCAGCACCTGGACATGAAGTCAATGCAATAAAAAGGTAATGGAAATGCGCAAAATAAAGGTTTGATAACATTCAGTTACATTTAAAAATTGACTTACGCGTTTGTGTCACCACTCTGTAATGATGTGAGGGCAGTTGACAATTAGAGCTTGAGTATCGTGATGATGACTGTTCGTGCTTATGAGAGTTACCATTTGTATGCTGCGGTATATATTGCACCAAAACGTTATTCAGATTCGGTAAATTTATTTGATTTATATTGATATGTGGAGTAACCGTCGTTTGCGGTATGCTAAAAGACGATTGTAAGTTTTGCGTTACATCAATTGGGCCATGCTGCGAATGATTTCCCTGATTCATACATCCATGCTGCAATGAATTCAGAGAACTGTCTGATCCTCTCAGTGCCACCATTTTAATTTCATTATACAAGTTTTTTAAAACTTGAACAAGCCAAATGTTAAACCACTCCCAAAACAATGGAGACAAAATCATTTCAGTGCATAAGGTTACCGAAATTACACTATCACACTATAATATATAGGAACTATTATTGCTTCTTTATTGCATTCGTTAATGGTGTGGACAATAGGCCTTGTTACATCGAACTAGTAAAATAAAATTTTGAACACTAATAAAAATACAATAATCAATCACTTTACACAATTCATTGTTCAGCTATAATGAAAATCACAAAAACAAATACTGTTTTAAGATTTGTAGACCGCATTCACGATTTAAATAGTAATATAATGCAGCTTAAACAGAAAATCGATACGGAAACGGCGCGGCTTCATACTAGCTACATCGAACTACCGTCGCGTTTAAATTACTCCGACGAAACACTTTCACAATGCACAAACGATTCTTTTAACTTTGTATCTACTTTAACCACGGTTTATACATAAATTCATAATATATTTTCTGTCAGGCTTTGAGTAAATCGTACTCGGCGAGATCAGTTTATCGAATACTTTGTTACACGCAAGGACGGAGGGGACAATGCGTGAAAGAGATGAAGACATATACAAGTGAGCTGCCAGAATTTTGGGGCGTTACCGGACATCGTTTTTCCCCCTCACACGAAGATGGAAACGATGGAAACTGCGCACATACATTGCTTACAGCGTAACGCGCAAGACATTTCTTTATGTAATTTAGAACAAACAAAAATTATTGCGATTTATAGTACTACGTATAAACGGAATGACGGGGTTATGAAAATGAGCACGAGTCAAGTAACATTGCGTTTTTGCAAACTTATGCAATTTTTGGTAAATAGATATGACAATGAAATATAATGCAGACTTGCTACTGCAATAAATTAAATCGCAATTTTAATAAAGTAAAATCTAATAACGGTTCACGACTACAGAGAAGTATTTTAAGTAGGTAGGTAACTAAAAATATTACAATAACCCTTTTTCATGACTACTAAAATTTCATTGTATCCTATTTTCCATTCAAATCTGTTTTAATGTATGAGCAACTATGAGTAATTAAAGATTATAAAATATACATAATCTCTTTCTGCCGAAAAGTTAAAGTTATTTGCTTATGTTAAAGTTTATTTATCTGCGTACAGATATATATCGGACGAGCTGTCTCCATATTTAAGGTTAAAAGTGTTTGTTGATAGACGTTTATTTATAATGGAAATGAATATTATGTTACTTTATATAGTTGTAGTATATATATTCTATATCTTAGTTGACTTTACGAAAACCAGATCTGTGCTTTTTTCAAAGAGGAAGTTGATCCGAATCTGCTCCCCACATTTACGCAGGCACATCATTCCCGATATCACCTTCTTCGTCCAATCTATATCCTGACTAATTTCGTACTCACCCATACATCATGGTAAAGCTGAAAAGGCTTCGCTTCGGGCAGCCAGCAGTCCCTCCATCCCAAAAAAAAACTAGTATAAACTAAACAAATACGGAGTCTCTACTACTTAATTTTATAACTATATATTTTTTCTACAACTACACCGAAAACTGAAATAGTTATTGTGCAATAGCAAATTCGGATCGATATTAGAAAAAGTTTTACAAAATAACAAAATGATAAATTTTCCTAACTAACTTATTGTGACTTTTGGTAACTGAGCAAGCACACAAAATTTAATTTAGTAAACTTATTGGTTGATTAAACGTAACAGTTAATATAATTGCAATATGTGGAAGCGCGTAATCTCTCACTAAATTAAAATATCTGCAGTTAAAAATATTTCTTACAGTAGTGGACTACTCAATAGACAGCTAATAAAAAAATTTAAAAAGTTGTTTAATAGTTGTAATATCTCCAACTCCCGTCGCCGCGCCGTAGGAAGATAAAATAAATATTTAGACTTGCAATAAATTTGATATTGAATTTTCATATTATAATTATGTTATGATGTCTTATAGCTAACTACTTTTTATTTTTAATTAATACTATGTTAAATAACATTAACATTTTTTTTCTCGCATTTTTACTGTCTTTCTTGCGTTTCGAACAGTTTTAATTACTACTCGTTACGTGAAAATCAAAGAAAACACTTATAGTGTTTAGATTGTTTTGTTTTTGATGTCGGGCTGCTTAATCAGATTATTTTAAATTACGCGGCCCACGATATTTTAAGTCTAATCTCATTCATGAGACAATTAACTTAAATGCACAAATTATTACATACATTTTTTTATTGCTTAGATCGTCGAGCGGGTGGTCGAGCTCACAGCCCACATGATGTTAAGTGGTTACTGGAGCCCATAATAGACATCTACAACGCCACCCACCTTGAGATATAAGTTGTAAGGTCTTAGTATAGTTACAAAGGCTGCCCCACCCTTCAAACTGAAACGCATTAATTACTGCTTCACGGCGGAAATAGGCAGGGCGATGGTACCTACCCGTACGGACTCACAAGAGGTTCTACCACCTTTAATTACGCAAATTATAATTTTGCGGGTTTGATTTTTATTACATGATGTTATTCCTTCACCGCGAAAGTCAATCGTGAACATTTGTTAAGTACATATTTCATTAGAAAATTTGGTACCCCGCCTGCGGGATTCGAACACCGTTCCATCGCTAGATACAAATGGACCGGACTTATTGGCATCAGCATAGGCGTCATTTAACACTGACTATTGAAGAAGAATGCTGTGGAGATAATCACAAAATTATAATACCTACTGACACATGCACAGCCCAAAATGGAAATGTGACCCTTGCGAACGCTGTACAGGACTACTCTACAAATAAGAACATTGAAATAAGACAAATGTGTGTGATTCGGTAGATGGTTCTATTGAAAGGAAGCTAAAGAATAGTGAAATTCAGTTACAAAGTGAATATGCCAAAGTAACAAAATTAGCACGCACCAAACCATTTCCATATGAAGTTAAGATACTTGATCACACTTTTATTAAAAATTATGAAACTAAAGATTTTCAAATCTACAGCTCGACAAGAACCATTCTCAGGCCGCCCATGCGTAACTGATATAAGAATGCTAAAATACGATTCCAACGGAACTATTTCGATTAAACTTCACTTTGTTGAGAATTTTATAGATTATAGTAATAGTTACATGTTAGTAATATCGATATTAGACCGTAAAATAGTTCACTCGTCTATGCAATAATTAAATGAACAAAACATTTAGGTTCTCTTTGACAAAGTGAAAGAACTGACCCATGAGCCTGAACATTGTAAGTAGTTCGAATCATATTATTCATATTAACCACTAGCTGAGCCCCGCGATAAATTAAGAAATGTGTTCTCGTCCAAAATCCCTCAGTGCCTGAAAACAATGGTGCATAACAAATGTGTGTTGCCAGTGATGACTTACGGTTCCGAGACGTGGTGCTTCACAAGGGATCTTTTTAGTAAGCTTAGTGTCGCGCAGCGAGCTATGGAGAGGGCTATACTTGGTATTTCTCTACGAGATCGAATCAGATATGAGGAGATCCGTAGAAAAACCAAAGTTGCTGACATAGCCCGTAGGATTAGCAATCTGAAGTGGCAGTCAGCAGATCACATAGCGCGAAGATCGGACGGCCGATAAAGCAGAAGGATCCTCGAGTGGAGACCACGTACGGCAAACACAGTGTGGGACTGCCACCTACCAGATGGACCGACGACCTGGTGAAAATTTCTGGGTCACGTTGGATGCAGGTGACAACGGACTGGCCGCACTGGACATCAGTTGGAGAGGCCTATGTTCACCAGTGGACAGCAGACAGGTTGAGATGATGATGATGAGCCCCGCGATTTTACCCGCGGTTATTATCTTACCGAGGGTGACGCCGCGGGGCGAAGCTAGTCTAAAAAAAGCTACTCCTTATATTATCAGCTACCTATCGGTGAGTCTTGTCAAAATTGGTCCAGCCGTTCCAGAGATTCGCCGGAACAAACAAACAGACAAAAATTGCAAAAAATGTTATTTTGGTGTGTGTACCGTATATAATAGGTTGGGGAAGAAGTCTTTTCGCATTATATGGACCGTTTATTTTGAAAGTGGTGTAAGTCCATTTCCTTTTGTTTCGAGAAAATTAAAGGTTACTATATTTGTCTATTTAAAAATACAGGAAAATCATATGAGGTCTGGCATTGTTTCTATTGTTTTATCAACATTTGTTTATATAAATTTGTTTTTGGCTAATTAGACTATGATAACAAATATCTATGTGCTGTAAATGGACTTACACCACTTTCAAAATTAGACAATTGTAAAAATCGGTTAATTTCAATTTTGAAAAATCAAATATCGCTTAAAATATACTTCATTTTAATATAATTTTGTTTACAAATACGCATAACAACACATAAAATTTTATTTTAGACGGCAATTACATTGTCATTACAAGATACTGATTACAAGAATTTACTTATTCTCTGCATGTGGTAGTGTTTCAAAATATGCATGATGCACCGGAGGTATATAGGGTAGTTAGCTGCTTCATGTCTTTATATTTTTCGTACGTAATAGGTCTGGCATTTTGGTACAAATGCTCCAGGGCGATTTTTCCAAATTTTAACGGTCTTCCAGGACGTAGAGGTGATAAATTGATAATTTTAAATTCGGAGTCCGTCGTCGTTGTTTTAAAAAAAATGGTATGGTGGTAATTGTGAGGAACCTCAACCAACATATTTGCAACCAACTGACCTGTTCCCCATTAGTATTTTTTATTATCTGTTTTTTAATTGCATTTTGGAGATTTTTTGTTGAAATGAAATTCTCCAGTTTCATTTCATATAAAATGAATTTATCCTGTTTCCTACATGCGCTATTACATTATAGTAATCTTGTGGTATAATCGTAATAAGACTGCGGATTTTTCTGCAAAAAGATGGCGCGGCGCTACTATTGTTCTTGTTGTTTTTTTAATTCGCCAAAATACGGGCAAAGATACGGAATCATACAGCCTTGTCGTATTTATTTTCTTCTCACAGGTTATGCGCTGTACATTTTCTAATACATTTCTTTAATTTTTTAATATCTATCTTTTAACTTACGAGTAGTAGAACACGGAGGGGAAACAATGCAAATAGTCCGCGGGTGAAACCGCGGGACACCGCTAGTATAAAATAAATGAAAAATAACAAAACACTGATCGGCATCCATCTGCTATGCCACCTACCTCTGTCAATTGGACTTACACCACTTTCATAATCGATAATTATGCAATTTAATTTACCGAACGATTTTAAGTTATACAAAACATGGGATTTTTTTGAGAAATTAAACACGTACTAATTATATATAAAAAAATTACATTAAATTATTAAGCATGAATTACGTGATAGTTCATTTTTCTCAAAAATGGAGACACACACACACACCACTTTCAAAATAAACGGTCCATATAGTATGTACTACCGACCCGCCCTCGCTTCGCTTCGGAAACATTAAATTTTATCATTGATAGGCGAAGCCCGCCACGTTGCGCGCGGTACGACAATGACTGCGGGTGACGCCGCGGGGCGAAGCTAGTCTAAAAAAAGTAGCCTAAGTTACTCCTTATATCATCAGCTACCTATTAGTGAAAGTCTCATCAAAATCGGTCCAGCCGTTCCAGAGATTAGCTGGAACAAACAGACAGACAGACACAAAAATTGTAAAAAATGTTATTTTGGTGTATGTAACGTATATTAAAAACCTTAAGAGATGCTTGGTTGTCACTAAGAATGTAGATAATTCTTTTGTATTTCCCAAAATTGCCAGCAGCACAAGCATTTATTGTATATATCACCTCTGGGAAGATTTAAAGAATATAAAGAATTACACAATAACAGAATAATAATTGCATTTGATGAAAATCTACTCTGTTTTAGAAAAAAACTGCATGTTTGATTACAACTGAATGCAACATATTATTAATATGTATACAACATATTATGTCTATTAAAAGATAAGCCTTTACTGAATGAAATTCAACCTTTGCAATAAAATTGTACCTTACTTTTTAAGAGCTAGCATATAATTCGTTAAACCATATATTTTCGCCAAGAGTACTGTTACAATAAAAAAAACACTAATTTTACATTTCAATTTGGAACCATTTTTATAGGACCATTCAGTTTTTATTTATTTATTGTCCTTGTATCCAGGAGACCGTACGGCCCACTGGAGGGTGAGTGGTTACCGTCGCCCATGGACTTCAGCTGCTTACTATTTTCCTATTACCGGCCAATCTAAATATGCTTCTCATATTAAAATGAACTGTGAATTGTGGAACTATTTGGAAGTTTTTAAACTATCTGCTTGGTATTCGTTAAATTATTTGTGTACCAGGCTATTGATAAAGATCTGATCATCAAAGAAATCCAGCATAACAGCTACAGATTGAGCTTTTTATCTGGAGAAATGGATGCAGTACCCATGACCTAAACCTATGACACATTTCAAAAGTTGTAAGAGGACTTGCATCTTATTAGAGACACACTGGTGGCTAATGGACAGTTTAAAAATGTACAGAGATACGTGTTACGCAGGTCATAAAACTAAGACTTATACTGAACTTTTTTTTAATTCATCAACATTTTAATATGCAGAATGACCTAAGCTTCTCAAGAATCTTCTAAATTATTGAGTAGGGTTTTCCTGTATTTGAGGTACTGGGATGAACCACCAAGCACTTTAACCCAGGATTTTTTTGTCCAGCCAGTAGGGATATAGCATAGGTATCAGTCAGCTTGAGTGATGGTTTAATGTTGTCTTAATGTGAAGGAGTGATGATATCTTAGTGGTAAAGTTACCCAGATGTAGTAAGGTAAGACATTTCTTGAGAAGGTGGATAAGCACTATAAAACCACAATGGTTCATAACCGAGAACAAGCCTTTCAGCAAGAATTAAGAGCAGGTCATAAAGCTCAATCTACACTAGGGTGGTTGAAATGAATGACACTGTCTTCATTAGAGCTTAAGATTGGTCATTATTTAATCTAGTTTTAGTTTGCTTGATAGTGATTTTAACTTTTAAAAAGTATGGCATGCTCAAAACGTAATGGTAATGTAGAGTTCCTCAAAATGCCATAAGATTAGCAATGGGAAATTTTGCTACTGAAAAAGTCCATGTTTCAGTTGAAATCAGTTCAGGCACAAAGTTAGGGATTTTTTTAAGGTCAATGAATATCACTTTGAATTGATATTCTTAACTTTAAAATGATAATATTTTAATGGTTTAACTAATGCATACAGCAGTAATGTATTTAATAAAATAATTTTTTTCCTCAATATACTATTTATAGCAAAACTAAGTAATAATACTTCCGTTTGTGCTAGTGTCCTCCTAATGGTTGAATCAATTTGGATGTGGTTTTCACTATTGTTTAAAGATAAGCAGCTTAGAAAAGCATGTTTCTTATATTTAGATGGAATAACAATAATGTTGTTGTAATTTTCATAAAGCATGCTCTTCTCAAACAAACTACACACAACTCATCACTAATAAGTAAACTATAATTTTGCTTTTAAAATTATTTTGTTATTGAATAAGTGTTAATAGTGTAATTTCTTCTTAGAACCATAAAATTTATGTAATATTGCCATTTAAAAAATAGTAACATAATAATCCACGCAAACATTTGCGGGGTATTATGTATTATGATTTATTACAGTTTCTACAATAAAGGTTTCAACTAAATTGTGGCTTGTTAAATTTTATACAAGTTGAGAATTCAATACCAGAATGTTCTTGCTATATTGTTCTATAGTTGTGTACATATTTAGTATGATATTCTCATGGCTATTATTGCATTAAAACATAACAGATTTACATACAATGTAATGTAATTATGTTTTATTATCTTGTCATTTTTGCATACTAATATATATTGAACATTAATTATCAATCAAAAAATGCATGATCCATTGATTTGACATGGTTTAAACAAATTCAAAATTACTAAATTTGGGCAATCAATTAATCAAAATAAATCTATTGATTCACCCATTAAACTGATTTGGTTGATATTCTTAACTCAATAAGCAGAATAATATGAATGAAGAATGCATTCTGAGCAGAAATAAAGCAATAAAAACAAAATTCATGATTAGAAAACCTCATGTTAGGTTTGGTCAAGGTTAATGTGTTCTTGTAAAATTTGCTGATTAAATTCACATTGTTCTTCAAGAAATGCCCAATTATTAATGGTGAAAATATTCAGTTTATTACTGAAATCCCAAAATATTATTTTGAAGGCATTTATTGTTATCAGTTGTTACAAGTTTATTAATAAATAAAAGTTCTATGAAGAGCGCATTTTTTGAAAACTCGCTTTGCATTTTGTTTGACATTTCTTTAAGTACTCTAAAATAAAAGTCATGGAATTCTTTCATGGCCATGTTCAAACATGAATTTGAAATTTCTGAATTTAAATGTGTTACAGCTTCTGTTTACTATTCAACATTGCAAATGATTTCAGTCTTCCTTCACAAGTAATAGCAAAACATTTTTAACCACAAAAACATCTTGAAACACATACAAAAAAGTGGTTTCGCACTAGTCAAACAAACTTTTTCAAAACTTTTGGGACAGTTCCCAATATGTATATACTTCGTAAAAAATAGTTAGGCAATGAGAAATATAAATAACTTACCAAAACAAAAAACGATTTTTGTAGTACAAAGTGACAAAATATTCGCAAATGCGGCACGACCAGATGCTGAAGTTTTTAGTATATTACGTAAATATAATCATAAAATGTAGTTTATTAAATTAATAAAAAGGATACGGCACGGGCCCGCGTTGGTTGGGCGCCAGCGGCACCTGATTCCCGTTTCCACTCATATTCTTGGTAGCATAGGTATCGGGACACGTATACCACTCAAGGTGGCACGTAAAATCGCCCTAACCGATTGTAGGACACATCCGGCACATAGGTATATGATTTTACTGATGTCAACTTGACAAGTCCCACTCTTTAATTGGTATCCTTCAAAAACAATGGTTTCTGTAAAAACATTGTAGTCTGCAAGTAATTTTTATGACGTATTTTCAGAGGGATGTTATTGGCATCGGTAGAAATACCCAGTCACTAAACAAACGACAGTACAAAATGGCGGGTCTTAACCAATAAACAAACGTGACTATCACTCAAACAACCCGAATAAACTATTTAATAATAACTTATGTTAACGAGTTTTTGTTAAATATTTATAACTTTAAACAACAATAAAAAATAATTTATAAATATACTCTCTTTTTAAATAAATCTAATACATTGCTTTTAGAATCTCAGAAATGTCATTTAGTTCGTTCACTTGATTGTAATGATGTAGGTAGGTACGTCTCAGTCTCATAGTCACTAGTGTCACGTTGCTTTTTTGTTTAAGGTCTCTAGATTCGAGTCTTTTAAGCCTATTTTCATGAACGATGGTTTAGAACATTTTAAGTAAAAAAGTTGATATAAAACTACTTTAACGGTTTAATTTAGTGTTCCTGTTATGTCTTTATAGTTTTCGTGATCTGTAAACGGTGATTGTACCTAATAGATTTTAAATTTATCCTAACTGTATATATAACTATTGATGAGTTGGCTTCAATAGATGATACTAAATTGTCTGGGGTAATCTCTAGGTACATGTTTGTACAAATGTACAATTTAGCCTTTTTAAAACATGTACAAGGCTTCTTCATGAAGAATGCTGGCAGATACACTGAATTTTCGCCAATTTATTCTCGTTGGTCATATAACTCACCTTGTTCTTTTTAGCAGTGAATTTGCATCTCTAAAGTCTTTAAGGACGTGTATTAAATTTACCCAAATTTATTTTTAGCTTAAAAAACGTTAATTCTCTACTTTTTTAAATATCAACTTTCGCATCAACAAGCGTGGTATGGAACATCCACCAGAGATGATTGAATGCTAACAAAATTTTCAGTTGCCAAATACTGAATGTTTTGGCGTCTTTCTGTGGTCACAGCTGACTAGGAATAACAACATGAGTTTAATGGCATGCTAAAGGATTTTCCTCCCACTGAGTTCATACTATTTGTAATCCCCCTTGCGCTTGCAACTAAAAGCAGTGCTCATATGCACTGAGATACCTGGTGTTCTACTCTCTTGGTGCTCCAGGTATACGAGTAGCACTAAAAGAAGACTATCAAACCTCTTCTGCATACTTAGTTTGAAGAGTTTATAATCTCTTTGAAGCCGATAGACGACGAGCACACTAAGAGAAAACCAACAGCAGCATTGTACTATATAAAACAATGATCATGTGCATCTTAAGACTTGACTGATTCTCATATTTTTTGCGAGTTAATCAGATAACCACCAGTAAAGTCACTTGATACCGATCCACACCTAGACATAACTAAAAATTACAAGAGTACATCATCGCCATCAGTATTTGTAGTGTAGATTTAAAAGCAGGTCTGGAACGTAAGAAGCCTGCTTTAATCGAAGAAAGCCACTTTTAAAAATTCTTCTGTCTAGATGGTAACCACGAACTATTTCAAGTGCATCAACCAGTACTTGTAGATATCACAAGGTTAGGTAGTATCCCAAGTTGACCACAGTTTCAAGCTCATCAAGTCTTCACGTCTCATTTAAAAACCAAACAAGGTAGAGCGTTTTCAATAAATTTAGCCTTGAAACTGAACTGGGATGAAAAAGAGAAACAATACAATATTTAGGTAGTACACAAAATCACATTTGTGTATTATACCTACATGTATATATATTTGGTATATAATGTAAGTACATAAAAAATGCACTATTCTCATGGCCATATTACATACCACAGAATTTCATTAGTGAGGCCACGAATAAAGAAAGGTTCTTTAACTTTGTTATGATATTTAGGCATAAATCGAAACCTAAAACTAATAAGTAAATTAATTTATATGTCATCCATGAGAGAATTTAAATATTAAGTATATTCACAATAATCAAGAGCTATCCATGCATAGTCAAAATCATTTTAAAATGCACTAAAACATAAATCTATGTAGTTAGCTTATATGAATCACCAGAAAAATAATATGCGTTATTTTAGTTATTGAATTAAATAAAATAAAATTATGTAAAATATATAAAGTTCAATTTAATTAAATTTAAATTAAGCAAGAAACAAAGAAATTTAAGTATTTTGCATTATCATGTTGAGTCGTCTTGAAGCTGCACTAAAGTATAGTCGGATTTTTAATTAGACGAAGCCAGCTGACAGTAGCTAATGTCACTTTGTGAAATAATGTTGCTATATTTAAAGTAATAGTGATGCGTCCAGTTCTCGTTCAATCACATAAATGAACAATGAGTGTGAAGAGTTAATCATTAATTTCAAACTATAAAAGAATATTATTTATATTTTACAATAAAATTGTATTAAAGTGATCCAATATAATAATATGTTACTAGTAGTATGTAACTACAATCAGTTTTTTTTATTTTCATTACCTATGTACCTATAATTGTTATATTTTATACATCTATAGTTTCAACTATATGATGCATTGGAAATAGGACAGTCTTACAAGCTTCCTCGCAATGTTTTTCTTAATGTTTAAAACACTCGGTATTCAGTACAGGTAGATACCATAGGAACATAATGTTTCGTTGAAAACTCGTTGGTATGTACAAAGCACGGCTAAAATTCGAACCCCGTGCCCGATATCGGCAGTTCGGCACACTAACTATTCACTAGACAATCGAGGCAATTTCATTAATTCAGGAGTTTTTTCAATCGTTCACTTTGTCACAACACTATTTTTATTTCATCAAAAACTGACAACACAGTAAACGTCAGTTTACTTCGTCTAATAAAAAATCCGACTATAGTCTAAAATATTTTTAAATTATGATGAAATTTTTAGAATTTGTAGTTTTTAAAACCTTACGCAACCGTAATGACGGATTACTGGCTTCCCTGACCTCGTTAGTTACAGCGAGATATACATTGTAATCTATATGGAGCCATCTAAGTGGGCTTCGGATAGTCCGACGGTTGCAATTCGATAACGCAGCCTATCTACCGAGAACAGGTTGGTCGTGTGCACCGGGGATGTGCTCCGCTTCTCCGTCGAGCGCGGTGTTCCTCAGAGGCCCGGCCGAGGTCCTCAGCCTCTCTTGTAAAACATTGGCTACGATTGGGTCCTGAAAGACGTTCCCTGCGCTCCTCTTCCGGGCCTCAGCGTAGTTTGCTACGCGGACGACACTTGGATAGTGGGCCGTGTCACGGGGGAAGAACCTTAGTAAGTCTGCCCGTCATTCCTGGGCGGGGGTGGCTTTCATCGTCGACAGAATCTGAAGGCTTGGGCTCGAGGTAGTGCTCGACAAAGCGCAGGCTCTGTTGTTTCATGAGGCTCGGAATGCGTCGCCTCGTCACCTCGTGATCGGGGGTGCTTACATTAAAATGGAGGCCATTGGATTGCGGTACCTCGGTATCGTAATGGACGGTCGTTGGTGCTTCCGTGCTCGCTTCGTAAAGTTGGGTTCCCACCTGCTGACAGCTGCCGGTTCGCTGAGTAGGCTGTTTCCACACTTTGGAGGGCACTACGCGGTGGTGTGCCGCCTCTACAAGGGGGTGGCAGATTCCAAGAGGCAATGCTTTATACTATTCTTGATAATTATGGCGTAGCCAGCGTGGCGTCCACCGTTAGGATGACAGATGAGGTACACGGAAAAGACTGCAATACATATTTTATTCCTCAGTTTAGTGTGCAATGACGCCTGAAGTCAACGTCGGAACGGTACTTTGATAAAGCGATGCGTCATGAAAATCGCCTCATCGTGGCTGACGCTGACTGCCCCCTAACTCCGGCACGTAGAGGCCGGTCACCGTCGACGCCCCGGACAAGTTGTTACGGAGCTTTAATATTAGGAACAGGCATAAGGATCTTGGTAACCGTACTCGTTGAACTCGTTAAAGATTTTGTCGTGAAACGTAACCTATACATAAACCCGCCGAATTTCTCGCCAGATCTTTTCAGCGGATCGCGTTTCCGATCCCGTAGTAAATGCATTCGTGCCCTTGAATGGTTAGGTCTCCTTCAGAAGCGTTTGGACGTCTGTTAGCAAATCCCACCCTCCTGGTTGAGCCCAGTCCTATCCTGGTGAAATGGTCTTTCACATCAGAAATACGACCTTCCAAAATAAAGTGTTGTAGATATATATGCCGGAGAAGTGTCGCCGGTTTCAATTAATGGCTATCTAAATGGCCGCTATCGCCACTCGATATATTGTTTTATTTTAATCAGTCAGTGCGCATGTCCGGAGCAAACCGTGTCCCCCGAGCAAGAGAGCTTCGGCAAACGCTCACTCACACTACTGGCAGATTTGATAACCTATAATGATGTCAGTCACGTAAAGTCACGTTGTGCAGCTTGCCATTCTAATAAAATAAGTGACGTCGCTTAACCACGTATGTAAATTAATTATTTCTGACACCGCCATTCTGCTTCTTAATGCGCTCTCGCGTTGCTTCTGGACGTCAGGTCCAGCCTAGGTGGGACAGCGCTAAGCACGCACACTGGCTAGGTGCTCGCAAACAGCTTTAAATTTTACACAAAACATAGCGTGAAGGCTTTCGGCACGTTACAGCTCTAGCGTATAATAAAGTGTCAGGACTTTCAGTAACGGTAATTGAGGCACATCGCAAAGCGTAGTAACTTTCAGCTGACCTTGTCGCATAAGGGCTGATACCCTCACCACCCCTTAAGTAGTGGGCAGTCGCGCAGCACGAAACAGCTTATCAGCTCCGAGATGCCTTCACTCCTCCTAAGTCCGGGAACGAATGCGCCTCGACTCAACCCTTGTAATGACACTTCAACCCTGCCTGAATCGTGCCGATGTTTGACGAACAGTCGCGGCCCATATCCATTAGGTGCCGCGCTTTCACTTCATTTGTCGTGTTCCGATGCGACACATATGTATAAATTATATGCTCTTATAGCATCTGACCTATTTTAGGTCTCGAACTTTAATACTCAACAAAGAGCAAAGCTAAGCAGCTTTTAAAAGTATTTGCGATATTTTACCGCTGAGTGCCCTCCTTGCAGAGAACTGAGACTTGTTAAAATTCACATATGTCACAGCTTTCTTCGGTGTTGCAGCTAAAAAAGGATGAAGAAATATAGTAATTTCTATTCCATTCCAAGTGTCATAGACATATTTTGAAATACGCAGAGACAGAGCACGGTGCAAATTGAGTTTGAAATAAAACATACCAGATTATTTTAACAATAATAAAAATGCAATAGTTTCATTAATCCTATTTATTTTCTGATTGCGTTTGCTTCACTTTGTTGTTATAGCTGACTCAAACCTCTAATTACAATTATTTATTTCATAGGTTACGGAGTCAACAACAAAATGACTGAAACAGTGTATAAAACTCATTACTGTATTTTTATTTACCATTTAAATTATAATATACTAGAACACAATTTAGATATTCAGAGTATCGTTTTCGAATGTTGGATTTGTTGCCCCTTTCATTTCTTGCATTTTTGACACCTCGTTTTGTGGTCTTCTCTAAAAAGGGAAAAATGGGTAGTTTATATAAGGCAAAAGTTATTAATATATAAATTAACTGATTATAATCATCGTTGAAAAACATCTTCAAATTTTGTTTCGACTTAGGGCGTGGGCGTCGGTATGTACACAGCGAATTACTGTTATGGTTAAATAAATCTCTCCAATGAGGACTCTGCTTTTTATTTTATTTTTTAAATTTTACTGAACCAAATATAAGTATTTAAAAATTATATATTACAAACGTTAAATGTATTTATTGGCCCTCTGCCCTCTGTTACAAAATTGTTAATTAGATAATTTAGAAAAAAGGTATTTTTCATTTAGAAGTTTTGTGTAAAAATTGTCAAATAATGTATTTTATTATAATATTTCATGCTAGTTGGCTTTAATTTGGCATTTGCCATTTTAATAAGTTGAACTGGACATACATATGTAAAACCTTACTATTACTGAAATTAAATAAATAAGTCTTAAATTGCTTAGATCTGACGTAAGTGTAATTGTTAAAATAAAGACTTTTTTTCCTGAATTTTAATAACCCTGAACATTTTGCCATGGCATCGACATATAGATTTCGACTCATAGTCGAAGCCAATTTCTATGTAAAAAATATGTGATCTAGATCATGATGTACTTGGTCTTGTCGTGTATGTATGTTTCCTGCAAGCATTCCAAAAAAAAGGTACCCGAAAACAAAAAAGTTTTGTTAACGTAAATTACGCTGCTAAAACCTTTGGTATCAATCATCTAATAAAATGAATATGAAATATGTTGAGCATAATATATGATTTTTTACAAACCTTTGACCGGTATACTTGATTTGTCAACTTTCTAATTCCGGCGAAATGGTTTTCAATTTCATTTAACTTCTTTCCCTCTGTTTCTGGTAAAATAAAATATAGCACCGTGCATCCTATTAAGCTGTAACGTATATAGATTATTATTATTGGACAAATAAATTACGTGACAATGTTCAGGTTTTATATTGAAGCTACTAAATACCTAATTAACTAATCTATACTGGTTTTGTAATTTGTTTTTTACCTAGAATAGTACCGCTCCTTTTCGTGCCGTAGATGTCGTTAAGGAAATTACCCGTAGAAATGCTAGCAGTGTTCTTTGAGTATTACACCAGCATACCGCGATCTCCAACCAAAATTTACTGGTGATGGAGCGTATTATAAACCGCCACAGGTAGGTACCACCATCCAGCCCATTTATGCCGCGGAACAGAGATGCGGTTCAGTTGGAAGGCTGGGACAGGCCCTCATACATTATTATTGAGACTTCGATCTCATCTCCCAGAGTGAGTGATGGCACCCACGTTGTGACGTCTATGGGCTCTTCTAATCACTTAAATCCATGTAGGTCGTAAGCTCAACTCCTTCGGTCGTTTTAAAAAAACTGATTATAGATGATGGTTGTGGCTACTTCTTCTAGCCCTGTTTGGATTTGGACAAGATCCGACGCTTAGGTTATCACCTATAAGTCGACGTCGGCGTAAGATTCGATTTCTACATCAAAGCTAAGTACCACATGTGATGAAAACGGCGACGAACGGCGTTTGCCTATTTACCTAGTCAAGTCATAAATTCTGTCACATGTTTAATGTAAAATAATTGAAATAAGTTTATTCATTATGTAACCATTCATATACCAAAATGAACCCGCAATTCCAAGGAGTATCCCTGCAACCTTCCGAGAGTATCGGGATACTTGGGGTCGACATTTCGAGCGATGTCCAGTTTCTGAGTCATTTGGAAGGCAAAGCCAAGTTGGCCCAAAATGCTGGGAGTCCTCAACAGAGCGAAACGGTACTTCACGCCTGGACAAAGACTTTTGCTTTATAAAGCACAAGTCCGGCCTCGCATGGAGTACTGCTCCCATCTCTGGGCCGGGGCTCCCAAATACCAGCTTCTTCCATTTGACTCCATACAGAGGAGGGCCGTTCGGATTGTCGATAATCCCATTCTCTCGGATCGCTTGGAGCCTCTGGGTCTGCGGAGGGACTTCGGTTCCCTCTGTATTTTGTACCGTATGTACCATGGGGACTGCTCTGAGGAATTGTTCGAGATGATACCAGCATCTCGTTTTTACCATCGCACCGCCCGCCACCGGAGTAGAGTTCATCCATACTACCTGGAGCCACTGCGGTCATCCACAATGCGTTTCCAGAGATCTTTTTTGCCACGTACCATCCGGCTATGGAATGAGCTCGCCTCCACGGTGTTTCCCGAACGCTATGACATGTCCTTCTTCAAACGAGGCTTATGGAGAGTATTAAGCGGTAGGCAGCGGCTTGGCTCTGCTCCTGGCATTGCTGAAGTCCATGGGCGACGGTAACCACTCACCATCAGGTGGGCCGTATGCCCGTCTGCCTACAAAGGCAATAAAAAAAAATCAAAAAAAAATTAACTTCACAAAACATAGATTCTTATGACACTAAAGTTTATTCAAAATGAGCTCCGTGATTTTGAATACAGGCCTTCAATCTGCGCGGCCAGTCGTCTATCGCAGCACGAACGAGGTCCATGTCAATATCGGCGGCTGCCTTAATCAAGGATGTCTTGAGTGACTCCAAATTGGGATGAGGCTTTGAGCACGCCTTTTCCTCCAAGTGTTGCCATATCTTGTAATCTAACGGATTCAAATCTGGACTGGAGGAGGGCCAGTCTTCGTGCCGGATGAAGTCGATTTCACGCGCCGCCAGCCAGTCTTGTGTGCTCTTCGCTCTATGAGCTGGCGCCGAATCTTTTTGGAATACCCAGTGCCTGTTATTGAACATGGTATGAGAAACAGGTTCCACAAGGTTCGTCAGGACTATATTTTGATACACAACTGCATTCGTTTTTACACCTTTCTCACAAAAATGTACCTCTGTTAAGCCCCAATAAGAAACTCCCAACCATACCATGAGCGAGGATGGAAAATGACCTCATTGGACACGCGGAATACGGTTGCTCGCTTCTTCACTACTGTGTGCGTACACCTTATCATTTTGTTTGTTGTAGCTCTCTTCTACGGTAAAAATTTTTTCATCCGAAAAAAGAATTTCCCGATATTTTTTTCCCGCGTACCGCTTCAACAAAGCGCGGCATCTCTTCAGTCTCAGGTCATTAGACGAGCATTCAAACGATGTCCTGTTTTTCTTCGATATGCCCGAAGCCCTAAGACTTCATTTAACACCCTTTTCACCGTGGTTCTGCTTAACCCCATCTGAAGGGCCAACAGTTTCTGCTTACGTTTGGGATTTCTTTGAATTCGCGCCTTCACAGCTTTTATCACTGCTGGAGTCCTAACAGACCGAGGGCGACCACTTCTTGACCTGATCTACACTAGAGTCTTCATTGTATCGTTTGATGGTACGATAAACGAATCTTTTGGTTATATTCAAATTTTTCAGTATGTTAAAAATTTTAATTGGCGCGTAACCGCAACGATGCAGCGCAATAACTGCAACACGGTCTTCTTTAAGCGTCCACTCCATATTTAAAAATGAGTAAAATTCTAAAAGTATACATTTTTATTTTCATGAACAATTCGAATTCAATAAACTTTTTTGTGGCCAGCATTCTAAAAGAAAAGTTTTTACTGTGTGACAATACTTATGACCTGACTAGTTACATACCTACTAATCTTTTTCTTTCTTTAAACAGGCTATTTGTGAATTTATCATTTTATTATCAATTATCGAGTAAGCCTAAGTTTAAAAAAACACTATTACTAAAAGAAGTATAAAGGTGACCAGATTAAAAAAACTTTCCTGTTTTAAACTCAAAAGTCAACGACCGTTTTTCGTTTTACGTTTCGGATAGACGACAAGAGACAGTAATTTCCATTACCTCGAAAATTGAATTCATACTAATCACTGCGATTACCAGAAGTATTGTTGCTTTATTTAACAGTACTTAGTTTTGCCGTAATAGTATTAAATAGAGGGCATTGTAATTTTTTTTTAACAATCAACATTCATATTTGGTAACATTTTAAAAATGTGAGATATATTTAATACGTTCACTATTGGTCCTAACTCTGGACTGGCCATAGCCATCTATTAATTGGAACACTTAACAGTAAAAAGAACTCGTACAGCTTTCTGTCAGTGATCTTCTTTTGCGTATCCCATGAGGAGTAGATTATTTCGGACTGTCTTATTCATTTTTTTTCATTGTTTAATGACCAGCTATTCTCGCAGCTAGGCCTAAGTCATCTCTGAAAATACGCGATATGGCCCTGGATCTTATATTAATTTCCCTGAATAAATTATTTGGCTTTCCGACTATGGCCATAATCAATAATCTTTGTTATACGATTATACAAGTAATACATTACCTATTAAATTGAGTACTAAATACTTACGATACAATACCGTAAAATCCATACGTTCCCCAAATGGATAGGGTATCCACCATCGAAATGTACATTTTATTAGTTAGAAAACCAAATATATATCCTACAGCACTCGCTAATCCGGCACCACCGGATCTCGTTTTGGCATTAAATACCTGAAAATAATAACAGATATATGTACCTGATAATAGTCAGCCTAATAATAAATCAGAACCCGACCTACTACTATGACTTTCGGGTCACCCTCGTATTACTTTATTAGTGCCCTAATTTACTCAATTTCTCCTCTTTGCGTCATATTCATCAATACTGAGGGTCGTGACCACCCTTCTGTATCACCTTCTCACTACTACTGAATGACCAACTCTCTAATCCATAACTCGTCGCATACTATTGCTTATATAATATTTTAACACACTTTAAATAATAGGTGAATGAGATAGTACATGTGCAAGTCGTGGGATGGCCTTTCAACTAAAAAATAGAGAACCCATCCTATCTGTCAAAGAGGGTAGCACCTAACATGGTGTCTAAGCACTCTGGTGACTGCTTAACATCAGATGAGCCCTGAACTTGTTTGTCTACAATTGTCAGTGGCACATCCATACTAATACAAATTATAAAGGTGTTTATTTGTCCTTCTTTCACTTCGAAGCAACGGATTGAAATGATTTTTATAGTGATAGTTTATGACCAGGGCAATGACTCCTTTATATCCCGAAAATACATCTTATTCCCACAGGAAAGTAAACAGATACCTTTCCTTCATCACGGTAAACAGCTATAGTTCTACACAATGCGCTCCGATAAGCAATTAATAGCAACGTGCGATCTACCCTAGAACATTTTCAATGTATTTTAATGATTCTTTACCTCTCCAATTAAGATCCAAGGGAGCAACCGAATGCCTGTGTGCGTGGCCAATGCCAGTACCATGAGAAATGTTGTTGGCATCCATGAATAAGGATTTTTCTGGAAAATGGCCGTTTTCTCAACATCTTACAAAACTTAATATGTAGACAGTTGTTGTGCTTTCATACTCTTGCTCAAGCTCTTTTTGAAAAACCAATAGTAAAAATTAACAGTACATAAACCTTAAGAACGGCAATTAAGCATTATTATCTGTCGGCCTTATGGCTTAAGCCACCTCTTTTAGGTAAACCTGTAGGAGGACTGTAACACACGAAAATACACGTTGCTATTGGCACTAGACACGTCCTTACGGATTCAGCAGATCCAATAACCCTTGCATTAGACGCCTTCAACCCTTCAACTCTAACATTAGGGACAGGCTTAGGGACCCCAGTAACCGTACTCGTCGAACTCGACAAAGAGTTCGACGTGCAACCTAACTCATACGTCAGCTCTCTGAGTTTTTCGCCGAATCTTCTCAGCGGATCGCGATTCTGATCCAGCACTAAATTCATTCACGAAGCAGCTGCCCTTGAGTTGATAGGCCCCCTCAGGAGGCGCTCGGGCAGCTCTTAGCAAATCCCATCCCTCCTGGCTGAGCCCGTGCTCGCCCACCTGTCCTGGTGAAACTGGAAAGGCCCTCGGGCCAACAGTAATACGTCCTTCACAAAAAAGAAAAAAGTAGCTATTGATTTATAGTGAAATGTGTAGGTAGAGTTATAAAGAAAACACCCAAAAATGCTTACCACGAAGACTTCAGTTTCACTGGTAAGAGTGGCATTGACATCAGTAACAACTCTTTCTGCGTTCAAAGATACTCCGCTCATAATGTGCTATAACATAAAAAGTATTAATAAGTCAAAAGATTTCTTGTGAATTCATAATATTATTTGTCGTTTAGGAATGTTGTGACTTAGTATTGTGTTATATACGTAATATTGGGAAGACCTAAAACGTGCGTACATGGCTATACATAATCAATTCAATTTTATATAATTTGTTTAAAAGTGCTACCAAAATTCTTACAGTGCGAGCGTATAAGTCGTAGATGGCCACTAAGATACAGCATATACCAGCGACGCCCGTGGAGAAGAATGCGAGAGGTCTCTTTCCGGTGTAGTGCACTAATAGCACACAGGCACCGGAGCCAAGTATTTGCAGAATTCCGAGGATGAGTGTGGCGTAGTATTTATCAATAGGCGCTTCGAGCATCTGAAATATGGATACTGCATATGTCTGCAACATCCAATTATAAACATGTTTCACTTAATTTCTCTTCTGAGCATGAGTATTTTGTTGTACAGAATCGGGTTCATTAGTCTTGTTCACAATAGTTTCACAAAATCGTGAATTTTGTGAAACTATTTCGTTATTATATGTATTTTTTGGCTTGTGAAGGAAAATGAAAATCACTAGTCACAATGGAAATAATGTATAGGGGCTTACTTAGAAAATAAGTAAATATGTATCTTGAAATCACCTGTAAAGTTGTCATGCCGCTGAAATGGCCAACAAAGAAGGAAAAACTGACGAGAAAAAATGGCAGTAAGAAACTTCTTCTACAATACTGATATACCTTTTCTGACAACGTTTCTTCCGTATTATCAACATCTGCAATTATTAAATAAAGACAGATTAAGTTTTCGGAAAAATATTTAGCCTTTAGCTTTGTGGAGGAAATATTAGTCTTTTTTGCATATTGTTATAGCCCAAACAACGTATTTCCGTCCAGTTTTTGATTTTATCACTAATCAAAGAAATCAGCGTGACGTTTTTACTGGCTCTGTTTGAATTAATGCGCTGATGGCTTGTCTGAAGTTGGTAGACGATAAATATATTACAACGTGAATGCGTGCGTAATAAAAAAATCAACCAAAAATAATACAGGTACATACGACTAGCACTTATTTTTTAAACCGATCTCAAATATTTTAATTTTGTAATTTTAACTTTAAACTTGCGTGATAAAATAAAGTGATTTAACTTCATTTGACAAATTGTTTCTAAGCGACTTTCTAGTGTTATCTATTTGCTTAATTAGCCGTGAATCATAAATATACCCTAATTACAAACAATTACAACCAAATTATCAAAAAAACAAGCATTAGTGGATACACTAATGGATGCATTAAGCATTGCTCAAACATAATTTATTAACTAAAACAATAACTTGGTTACATGGTCGATAGCCATAAACGTTGTCTGATTTGTGTGTAAATAAATTATGAACTTAATCAGACATCTTTAATTCGGTGAAAATAACGTTAAATATACCGTTACACACAATATGCATTCCAAGCTATTAAAACAACTTTAACAGACTCATTATTTATTATGCCGAGTGTCCAAATGTGATATTACAAGAATTTACTTTTACATGTGTTTGATTTTTACGAACAAAATGAACTAGTCCAATCACCTTCACCGAAATTATGAATATTAAGGCTGATTTACGAAATGAATGTTCCTTAAAAAAGTATGTGTGTATGACGTATTCGACTACAGAAACTAGTGTCTGCAGTTTTTTTTATAAATATAGGAATATGTGTAAGAAGCCGTCGTCGCCTATTGGATAGGACGCAGGTGTTCTCGTATCGAGCGACATAGCCACGTATTCGACGCGTGATCACGAACGACTTCCACAATAACAGTATTGTGTAATAAAACACAACGCACAAAGGCTTAAAAGTAATGAATATAATTGAATAAGCAATTTCGAAAAGGGCACATCTCTGAAAATGTAAAATGTTCAGGAAATGAAAAAAACTGATTATTTTCTAAAGCAGTGTAAAATTTAAAATATTAACTTTTGAGATACATTTTAGTGTTAATTAGCAATTGAAAATTACTGGAATTATTATAAAATGGGTGTAGGTAAGCCTCAAAACTACATGTATATGAAAAAACGTATTTGACAAAATATGCGACATGTGCCCTTTTCGAAATTGCATATTCAATTAGGACTTGAGCGTGGGCAACCTTCAATTATTGATGAATATGGGATCCATCATAGCACCTGAGACCACTCATCTATCTAAAGTATCGATACTATTCGATTACTAAGTATCGATACTAATCGATACAAATTATTTAACCTATTATCAGTAAAGATCAAGAAAACATTAGAAGGTACTACATTAGAATTAGAAGGAAATACATTGCCTGTCTTCGAAAAACCCTCCTTATGTCAATGAGCTTTTAGCCGTTCGATTAAAAGATAATCTGTTAAATATTTTATAATCGAACTATAAATACAATTGTTAATCTTGGTAATATTTAGTGGGATCAGCTTAATTCATAAATATATACGAGTTAAGTAAAAATTTGAACACATAAAATTAGAAAGGTTACAAAGTACATTTATAAGAATTGAAAACTTTAATGAACCTTTTCCTCTTTTGAATAGAGCTTTGATATCCTGCAACTCTTGTTCCACGACATGTGGACCTGTCCATCCACGAAGCCATTGCAAGCTCTAAAAAGAAAAAGAAAAAGAAACTTAGACTTAAATCAATTTTCATCAATTCTATTTCATCAATCAATCAAGATCCTCATACTTCATTTACATATTATATGAAACTACAAATGAACTATGCTGTAAAAACAAGAAATATTTTATAAATATACTGAACTCCCTAGTTTATAGTCTGGATTGTGGAATAAAATGAAATAATAATATGACCGATAGGAAAGTATACATATACATAATATGTATGTATCCACAAACGGAAAATAGTATCTTGTTAAAATTCTCATTCTGAAACTGTGTACGGGCGGCCCAATGAGGCTCAATTTAGGTTAGTTGCCTTAGTCATGAAAATTTTATGCCTATTTTGAATTTAAATTTTAAACAAATATCCATCTGTATCGGCTTAAAGTTCGAACCGGGTATCATTCAAATTATTATTTAAAAATTCACCTTTCTAGCATCTTCGTAACGTTTCTTAGCAACCAGCCAATGTGGAGATTCAGGAACAAAACATAATGCTATAACGGCCAAGATCTGAAACCAACAAACATTATGAACAAATACGAATGACTCTTAAGGAAACGACGTGCAAGTAGTTTTCAAAATGAAACACAGCTATCATGCGCATGCAAGTGATGTATCTGAGATTAAGACAAGATATAAAAAAGGGTTAGCAAGAATATTTCGAAATAAATTTATTATAAATAAATCGATTACTTTCTTCTTTATTTCAGTGTGGCAATGGACTTCTCTTTTTTTTAAGATTTATAGCCTAATCGACTTTTCGCAATGCCATTATTGCCAGCGTCGAATTTACAGTTTTTACAGTTAGGTAAGTGGTACATTATCATTCACATTAAAAGTCTATGAGTGACGACTATGTTCACCATAGATAATATATCCAGCACACGTTCTCCACTGAAAAGTAATTAGTAATATAAAGTAATGATAAATATAAAAACCGCTTTCAATTTAATTTGAAAAGAAAACACAAACTTACTGTGAATATAATGTTAACGAGTGCCACTGTCCTCCAGTACATAAAGAGACCAAACAGAAACTGTGTGAAAACTCCGATAAGTATGCACATAGAACTAGTAGCTGTCAAGGCACCTCGAAGATGTGGTTGCGTTATTTCTGCCACATACGTTAGTACCTAGAATAAGTACAACCAGACCAAATTAATTTTAAATAAGTATCAGTGCCTTTGGCCCAATGAGCAAGAAACCTTGTTTACTAACATCAAGCGCAGCGGTGACGAGGCCATGGTTCAACTAATTAATTACCTGTTGTAATGCGCATTGCTAACCACTGTGGAATGTAGAGCAGCTGTTATTCCAAAACAATCGAAAAATCTCTTGACTTTTTGTTTTTAAAAAGCATTGAAAAAAATCCTCAAGCTAAGTAGATTTCATCAGCCTGGGACCTGGAGGCGCTGGCTGCCGACTACGGGTGCCGTAGCAACCTTCGCTCTAGGGGGGAAGGGCGCCCTGGGGAAGGAGTAATTCAGTAGGTGCTGGAGACGTTGTCTCGTCGTTTGGTAGACCCGTCGGAAGGAAACCAACGGCGCAGTGCCACCATTGCGCAGACCGCGACGAGGATGACACAGCGAAACACACATTGGCGCATTGCTCGGGATTCGACGAACAACGCGCCGCCCTCGTCGCGGTCATAGCGCGGACCTGCCGCCGCTGCGGGTCGTTCCTACGATGCTCGGTAGGATGCTCGACTTCTGCGAGTCCATCATAGATGGAAGCGACGGAACGAGAGAGGGAGAGCTCTTTCCTTTCCGCACCCGGATCCACCATGGGTGTTTTTAAAACCCCCAAGCTTAGCCTTTTTTATTTAATTTTGAGAGATTTTTGCATGTTGTTGAAAAATAGGCACTGTGTGGAACATAGATCAAAATAAAATATAACATCTCCAATTTGAATGGCGTATATTTTTTTTTTAATAATTAGTTTTAATTTAATAAATAAATGGCAATATCGCCTATTGCGAGTGCATCATCTTGTAGAAGCAGACGACTGAACATGGCAAAGAACGCTCTTCTCTCTGCTCATCAAAGCATGGCGATCGAGCAAGAATAGTGATCTCACTCTGCGGTTGGCCTCAGTGTGTCTGGTACCCATTGTATGCCAATACTAATCAAACAATACCGATAAAGTCTTATTCATAAACTTAAATTAATTTTATTAACTTTATGCGTAATACACATTATAATATTCTATTATATACTTATTTCAAGTAAACTATATGCAAAGGAAAAATACTTGAAAAGTGTAATATAAGATGATAGGACATTGGCCAATACAGGTGTAGATAAGACGCATTTACCTCCAAGTTGTAACACTTTGATAAGAAGAGATATTTAATTAAGAAACTAAAGTGTACATTGCGAAAGTTATCGCCATTTAAATTGATTTATCCTTTCTGATATATTTACAGGGTGAGTAAAGAAATATTGCCGATTATTTAATTTATATCTTATTTGTTTACAATTCATTTCTTAGGTCAGAGAATATCCTTGAACTTGCGTAAGGTTGATAAAGTCTTAACAACTAAATCAAACATTCAAAGACAATACAATTTATTTATGAAATGTACTTATTACTTTTTCTAATTAGGGCAAACGAACTTACAGGATGAATGCGACCGCCGCCTTTAAAGTTCCAATAAACGGATTATTTTGGTCAGTTTTGGTACTGTTGGATGTTTGGTACTGTTGGATAACAATACGAACATTAACAGCAGTAGCCAAAACATAAGTCGCCATACTGGTCGAACTAGTCGAGTTCGCCGTGACACTTAGCCTGTAGCACCATTCCAATGAGTTTCTCACCAGAAACAACCGCCTCTTCTATATCTAGCTACAAGTCTTCATTAATTGTATTTCAATTGTATTGTAATAACGGCTATTCTAGATTTCAAATTGCAACGCTATTATACATCGCGGCAAAAGTAGGCAAGATAAGCCACTTGCCAGTTAACAAAACGAAACACTTTCGGCCAGAGAAAATGTATAAATTAATTACTTACAGGTGCTTCAAGGAGACCTCCAGCTAAGCCCGTTAAAAACAGAGCTGCATATAAATGTCCGGTACTGGTTGAGAAGTGAAATAGTAACCAAGCTATAAAGAATGGAAGGTTCACAACTTGCATAGAACGTCGGCGACCAATGGGTGTCGTGACTATGCCGGATACTGCACACCCCAGTGGCACGACTATCAAGTTTATTGAACCTACAGGACAAAACAGACGTTACATGAGAAAATTTTATTTTTAAGAAAGGAAAAATAATGAAATAAATAGGATATCTAAAAAACCATGTACAGTCAAATCTGGATAAGTGAGAAAACTCTATAAGTGAGAGTAATAGCCAGGAACCGTCATTTTAAGCTCCCAAAACCTCTATTAGCGAGAAAAAGAAACCTCTGTAAGAGAGTCTTTTTTCCCTCATGGACCTCCGTAAGTGAGACTGCTACTTATCTATACCTCCATAAGCGACAGTCGAGCTTTATTTATTTATATTATTTAGGAGGAACAAATGAAAAAGCAAATTTTAACATCTGCTATTTTATGACCCATTCTTAACTTTTGTGGAACTTCCTTCCATTGTTTTTGTATTGTTTTCTCGTCAATATTGAACCTATTCTATATCGTGGAACTAAATAACTTTGTTATTTTATCGCATTCTTTTCGAATGGACACGTGTACCTGTGTACCGTCCTGTTTGTCGGACTTACTCAGTTTATCGTTAGTCAATTGCGAACGAAAGTTCTGTTCTGTATCATGTCAAAACGGAAAATTAAAGTACTGTCATTAAGTGATAAACTTAAAATAGTGAATGCGTTTGAATCCGGAAAATCGCCAAATGAAATTCAGAGGGAGCATTAGCGAGAAACTCGGGTTAGTGAGAAACCTCTATAAGCGAGAATGAGATTGTGCTCCCTTGAACTCTCGCTTATCCAGGTTTGACTGTATTTAAACGGTAATTTAAGAAATCATTCATTAAATTGTCGCACAACAAACACACTACAAACTACTTATCATAAAATAAATATTAATCAATACTTATTTAAAATTAAAATTACTATTGTTATATTAGATATACTAATTAGTCAAGTCAAAATGTCGGCGTCGTCATGTCGTCGTCACATGATTTAAGCTACTCTTTGCATGAAATATAAATTAAAAGACTATAAATGGTACAACAGCTGTTATGAGTTAACATGAAAAATGAACAAAAATATTCAATTTGTTAGAACACTATACAACAAAGATCGCTTTTCGATAAGATTACTTAAACGAGAAACCTTTCCTAAGTGTCAATAATAATAATAATACAATATTTTAACTTATTTATATAAATTTATGACGCACCAACACAAAGTACATAAACAAACAAAGAAATGTTCAAATATTTTTTTTTTAACAAATAAGAACAAGATACTTTACTTGAATAATACATTATTACAATTAAACAATAATTTGACAGAACGTTTGTCAATATAAGCTTTATGATTTAATAATATGAAGCAAAACGATTATTTACACTTATAACTCGACTACAGAACAACAACAATAATGTTGTTTCTAAATATTGACGGTACTGATAAATGCAAGGCTAGCAAGCTATAGCAATGTCAAAACTACGTACCTAGATCGTACATAGAAAGGTCAATGCAATAAAGAGGAAGCGTCATTTATATAAAGAGCTTTAATTCACAGGGTTTTTAAGAATACAAATTATTTGATAGACTAAAAAACAATAACTTTATTCTTAGTAGAACCAAAGGTACCTAAAATATAAAGTTTGTGTTTATTTGTAACGTATCCAAATGTTGGTCCCTAAGTACCACCAGACTTGTGAGGCGCACTTTTTCATCTGTTTTAACATCAAGGAGAACTGTATAATGAATATAATATGAGCATGGTCAACAAACTGAGTATTATATAATATCAACAACGATAACACTCAGCATTAGAATAAGTACAGGCTACAACAGTAGCCGAAAGACAATACAATATGTAACGAACGCCTAAATGATTACTGCTAAATTGGTATTTTAATAAACGTGAATTGTTTTTAGTTTGTTTTATTGGAGTTTTCTACGAGTATCTTGTAGTAAACGAGTATGTGGTAATAAACCTAATTATAAAATGATTAGCGATTCAAGAATGTAAACAGTTTTTTACTTACTTATCCAAGAAATCTCAGATTTTTCTAAATGTAAAACTTCGCCCTCTTTTGGTTTCTCGACAGCGGGAATGAGTATAGTCGTAAAACCCAAGGTCATGCCATAGCCTGTAACAATAACAATTATGATGTTATTTCAGTCTAGTTCTTCAATAACGACACCGAAATACTGATAAAATATCAATTGTCCTTTAGAGCTTTCTTTTTTTTTTTAAGAAGAAGTCGTGACTTTGAGGTCCTTCCAGTTTCATGCGAGCAGGTGGGTGAGCATAGAGGCAGGGGTGGGATTTGCTAACAGCTGCCCGAGCGCCTCCGAAAGAAACATAACTTAAGGGCAGCTGCTTCGCGAATGCATCTACTACCGAAACGGAATCGCGACCCACTGAAAAGCTCAGTCAAGAGCCACAGCAGGCTGATGCATGTGCTAGGTTTGGGTTTCTAGGGTCCGATTTCTAGGGTCCCTATGCCTAGTCATAGAGCTAAAGCTGCAGGCGCGTAATGACCATCATAGTGGATCGGATGGAACCGTTACGGCATTTCTATAACGTCGACCGTGTCTGACTCTTGCGTCAGCCAGAGTCAGATAGTACTTAGTCAGTGGCACTCAGTGGCAGCCACGATGAGACAATTGTCATGACGAATCGTCTTATCGAAGTACTGTTCCGATGCTGACTTAAAATGTTTTCTGATGGATTCGGGGCCCAGACCATTATGAAGGTCGACGCGAACGACGATGTTTCTATAGCTATCCTGCAAAAACGGTATTGAAGGGACTAAAGGGTATCTATGTGGGTGTGGGTCGCGTGAGCGAACACCACATTCGCGTAGGTATACACAGACCGTTTACAAGTTTTCAGTGACGTCACTTTATTGCGAAGGGGACATTTTACTCCGCTTGCATGTCATAGAATGAAGTCCATGAGTATAAATGCGGCGCGATTGCGGACGTCCTTTATGTGAGAACAGAATGTCATCGGTGCATCTAGGATGGCTCCCAAATACTTGCCTTTCCCGACCCATGGTATTAATTGGCCAAAGAGGGTTGGCCGGACATCATGTTTGATTTTTAAATGAACTTTGAATTTAGAGAAAATAACGTTAATAGGTAAATAATTAGATCATGACAATAAAATCTGCTTAAAAGAATCGTTTTATTTTATGGTATTACAATTTATTACCCAGTAATAGGAGGTTCTTTACGCTCACAGCCAAAAATTGGGGAAGAGCTGTGCGAAAATCCTTTTTGTATACATAATGTGCATACGTTGCACCATCTCCAGCTACTTCTGTGTCGAGCGCCATCTATAAAACATACAAAAACCCGTATGAAAATAAAATGAAATACAACCTATAATATGCCAAAGATTTGGATTTTTATAAATATTTCTTATGAAAGTTAATATTTTAACTGTTTGTATTGTTTTCTTGTGAGGTTATGCACCTCTTTAACGACTTTCTTTCTTTCTTTTTTCTTCAACTGCCCATTGCAACATACTGTCCGGCTACTTAATGAAAATGAAAAACTATTTCGAGGAATAGGCTAGTTACCTAGCCTATTCCTCGAAATAGTTTTTATTATAGAATTACAGAAAACCTCTTTAATTACCATTATTTTTATTCAAATATATTTGACCTTTGTTTGTCCTCAAATGACACAATCGCTGGCTTTATTCTAACAGAAACTTTTTTTTATTGCTTAGATGGGTGGACGAGCTCACAGCCCACCTGGTGTCAAGTGTTTACTGGAGCCCATAGACATCTACGACGTAAACGCGCCACCCACCTTAAGATATAAGTTCTAAGGTCTCAAGTATAGTTACAACGGCTGCGCCACCCTTTAAACCGAAACGCAATACTGCTTCACGGCAGAAATAGGGAGGGTGGTGGTACCTACCTGCACGGATTCACAAAAGGTCCTACTACCAGTAATTAGGCAAATTATAATTCTCCGGGTTTGATTTTTATTACACGATGTTATTCCTTCACCGTGGAAGTCAATCGTGAACATTCGTGAATGTTTTCAGATAGATTGTACACGTTTCCTAGAAAAAATAGGAAAGAAAAAAGAATATTACATTGATAAAAATACGTTATTAAATATGAAACGGTTAATTTCTTTTATCTTCTTAACTGACTTCAAAAAAGAAGGTTCTAATCCGCCAATTTCTTTTGCGCGTTACCGTGACTTTTTTCTAGGTAAACCGATTTTGTTAAGTCTTTTTTATCTGAAAGCTGGTAACTCATCTAGTTCCAAATTTAATTAAGATCTGACCAGTAGTTTTTCAGTTGTCCTTAATAATGCATCTTTACTACATAGGTACTTCGACTACATTGATAATAGTTTTTTTTTGTTTTGTTTTATTTACTTAAGGCGGTTTTCTTTTTTGGTAAAATTTTGTAATTTTTTATTAGAAAAAAGATCGGGGTTATGCACTCCGATTGGTGTGACCAGGTCGGCACCACCATCGATTGCACTGACTACGATGATCTCCGAGTATCCGAAGACAGGACGAAATGGCATAACATCGTGAGGATGAAACTCATGGATAAAGTTGGTCACGACTCTCAGACGCGAGAAACACGACTGCAGGAGAACGGGTAAAAATATTGTCTTAATAGTTACATTTCTGCACGCATTTCCGTTTTCATCATTTTTAAGAAACAGTCTTTATAATAGAAAATACTAATAGTATATAATATCATCTTATAATATACATAAAAGTATATAATATCGGCGATTTTTTTTAAATACGATAGATCATAACGATTTAAAACTAAAAATAAAAACGATAAATACAAACGAACACTTGATGAAAACATTAATGGTTGAATTTAACTACATCACTTTTTTTCGAATCATTCTTGTGACTACAGGTTGAATTCAAATGAATTCGAGGCTAAAACATAAACCTACTTGCTTATTTTATAGCTCATGGGTTAATAGATTACGTGTGCATATAATCAAACAACTGACATGGAGAATGCAATACGAAACATATTTTCTTACTGGAGTATTTATTTATTTATTTGTAATGTAACGAAAGTTAATGGTGGCGGAGTGCTGTATCTGTACAGACCTAAAGACATTACTTCGGAGTGTACTTTTTCGAACCAGTTAAACTTTGACATAACATTTGGAATGGGATTGTCAGATACAATCACGCTGGTAATTTCTATTTTCTATTTTAATTTTCAAAATAAAACGTTCCTATTCGTTTTCACCCTTCGAGTTGAGATGAGTATCGCTCACCGAATGATTTAATTACAAACGACAAAAAGAACGATAAGAACGTAGGTACATTAAAAACATAAACAAGATGTCAATCATCAAATAAAGTAATACTAGAGGATTAAGGGTTTTTTTTTATAAATTGTGTTTTTTAGAAATTATATTCAAATACGAATTACATATTGATATTATATTATATTATTTGTTATTTTCTTTCAATAAATAAAACATTTTATGTTTAAGTTGCTTATCGATAAAGTTGATTATTGAAAATATGAATAAAACAACATTTTCTGGAAGAAAAAAAACGTAGCTAGATCGATTTATCGCCCCCGAAATCTCCTGTATACTAAATTTTATGAATATCGTTGGAGCCGTTTCCGAGATTCAGATTATATATACATTTATATACAAGAATTGCTCGCTTAAAGATATAAGATAAATAGCTTACATAGCGCATCGAATTTCCGCGTCAAACAAGTAGTGAGTGAGAATTATCTCTTGACTTGAGGCATTAAATGAAGTGGTCAGCGAGACTCATCGAAGTCGTCGTGGCCTAAAGGATAAGACGTCCGGTGCATTCGTATTGAGCGATGCACCGGTGTTTGGATTCTAGGCGGGTACCAATTTTTCTAATGAAATACGTACATAACAAATGTTCACGATTGACTTCCACGGTGAAGGAATAACATAGTGTAATAGAAATCAAACCCGCAAAATTATAATTTGTGTAATTACTGGTGGTAGGACCTCTTGTTAGTCCGCACGGTAGGTACCACCACCCTGCCTGTTTCTGCCGTGAAGCAGTAATACCTTTCGGTTTGAAGGGCGGGGCAGCCGTTGAACTCATATCTCAAGGTGGGTGGCGGCATTTACGTTGTAGATGTGTATGGGCTCCAGTTACCACTTAACACCAACTCGTCCACGCATCTAAGCAATAAAATAATAATAAAAACTAACCTGTCGAGTGCAGAGGGTTAATTATTGCCATTTTAATAAGAATATATTCAAAACACGCGGTGGCATAAAACAAAATACGATAAAACTGAAACTTGACCCATTTTTTCGTCGTCAAAAAATTGGAACAACTTCCACGGTGATGTAACGAGAACGTATAATAAAAACGAAAGTCGCTAAATTTATCAGCTTGTTTAATTAATAGTAGTCTCAATCCCGAAAATGAGACCTCGCAGGAATAACAATAAATAACGTATAAGCCTGGTTAGTTCTGCTTAGAAATAAGATTTACAAAATACATTTTTTAATTCGATCTCATGTTTCACGGGCGACGACATACATCTGTTCTCGTGCACCTTCACTTATATGTATTCCAAAAAATTAAACAAAAATGTAGCATTTAGATATGCGCAGATTCTGTTTCATTTATATGTATTTCTATTTCCAGATATTACGCAACCTAGATACAATCACTTATGAATGCAGTATTGAAATCGTTACGAAATCCAAAGAATATAGCATTTTATTGTCTTTACGATTTCCAACAAACTTTAATACGCAGTGTGAACTTAATCGAGATGCATTTGTAATTTACAAAAGAAATAAATGTCGTCGCTTATGTGATTTCGAAGACTTTTACCGAACTGAGAGATATGTTACGACGACGGTCTCAGGAAGGTTACGTCTACATTTCATAAGTAACAGCACCATCAACACAGAGTTAAATGTCAGTATTTTTCTTCACTTAAAATTATTCGTAGTCGAGACGATAAATAAACATGAATCAGATGTCTCGACATTGGCAGCAAAAACTTCAACTCTTTGTCTTTGACAAGGCACACAATTGTTTTTCATAATATGGTCGTGCAAAGAACCTACGTGATCTGTGCTAAGATAAATAATATATTATGTAGGTATATGGTAGCTTAAATGCTTATAATATCTTAAAACATATTATTGTTATTATTGTTTATCATCTTGGTTGCACGGGCCTACGCAATGTCATCACCGATGGCAAATTATACTTGATATTTGTAGGGTGTCAAGCTCCATTATTGGTGACGTGGTTCTATTGCATAGCGCAAATGGTGGGATATTAGTTTGTTGTTCGTTTTGAAGAATTTTTCGAGCGACGAGCTCACAGCCCACCTGGTGTTAAGTGGTTACTGAAGCCGATAGACATCTAAAACGTAAATGCGCCACCCACCTTGAGATATAAGTTCTAAGGTCTCAGTATAGTTACAACGGCTGCCCCGCTCTTGAAGTCGAAACGCATTACTGCTTCACGGTAGAAATAGGTAGGGTGGTGGTACCTACCCGCACAGACTCACAAGAGGTCCTACCACCAGTAATTACGCAAATTATAATTTTGCGGGTTTGATTTTTATTACACGATGTTATTCCTTCACCGCGGAAGTCCATCGTGAACATTTGTTGAGTACGTATTTCATTAGAAAAATTGGTACCCGCCTGAGATTCGAACACCAGTGCATCGCTCAACACGAATGCACCGGACGTCTTATCCCTTAGGCCACAACGACTTTCAAAGTAAATTCAATGTTTTCATTGATTGATAGATAGAATACGTCTGGGGCTGACTTCTGTTGTTCATAATAAGTTCTGAACTATTGATACTTATTATTATATTTATTGACCGTCAATCATTATTAGAAATATTGTAAAGCATTTTCTTTTGCTTAGTCTTTTAGTATTCTTCACGTGCATGTTTGCAGGCAGATATATATCAAGTAACCGCAACATCAGCTCGAAAACGATCATTGAATAATTGTTACCCTCGTAACGAGTCCACTTGTACTATAAACAATGTAACATATTGTTATACTAGCGGTGTCGTCTGCGACGGAATAAAGAACTGCGGTATCAATGATTGGTAAGAACATCAACTTTTCGTAATCGAGTATTGAATTAGAATATTGGTCGTTAAAAATGTTGCCGAATTGCTTTTGCCTGTGAATAATTACCGGATACCTGTTCTACCTATCAAAGCGATTAGGCAATTGATCCCAATGTTGACGAACAGCAGTGCCAATGTCCGGCGCGATTTAGGCCACATAGTCATTTTTCAATTATGAACTCTCTTAATCCATTTTCATTGGGACATGCAGACAGACACGGGATGCCCGCATGTATTCATTGGATATACGCATTTGTCTTTATCGATCAAAACAAAATCTTAATTAAGCGGAACAAAACGATAATAGTCTTGCTAAATTTGTGAGAATATTAGATATTTATTAACTAACCTAAACTTTGAAAACCAGAAATATCTTAAACTTGATTTGTTTTATCTTAAAAAAATGTGTGTACGTAAATATTTTTAAATACATATATTAATGAGTTAATTGAGTAGTATTTAATCATTTTTAATTAATCATTAGTTTAATTTTTTATGATAAAGGTTCGACGAGCACCTCTCAAAATGCAGTTTACCTGTTGAAAAACTTGGTTACGCCCCAGTTATAGCAGTAATAGCTGCAGTTCTTTGCGCGATAGTAGCAGTTGGTCACATTCTAATGAGACTCTTCCCGCCTATAACAAATTCATTTTTTATATTCAACGCTAACGAAGACAACAGATTGTGTTTGGACAGTGTTTATAAGGCACCAGATTTCGAAGATTACCGTTGGGAAAAAAGAAGAAAAACGTCAGTCATACCTGTTCGTACAAACATTTTAATAAATAAATTCCGACTATGCTTGTTGTTGACTCGTAGAGACATAAAATTAACTGACTACAAACTAGTTTTTAGTAAAAAGTCACATAACATTATGCATTAAGTACATACTTATTTTAAATATTTCAACTTGCTAAAGGTTATGGCCTAAGGTTTTTAGAATAGTGCCTGCTTTAATTTTTAAAAGAGCACGTATCAGTCAATTTTATTGTTACGAGCATTTTACATATTAGAAAATATTACATACTGAGTACGTTACTCATAAAGCTATTTAAAAAAAAAAAGATATTATCCAGTCTTTTGTTCTAACGATTTTGGCACGTGCTGCTACAATTTCCGACATAAATATTTATTTTACAAAGAAACTTGTTTATTAATAAGATACTAAAGAAAATGTTCTTGCTAGCCCCAAAAACAAAACAAAAGATTGAATCGCATATACTGTTGGGAAACCATACAATATTTGATCATTGTGATTCCTCCTTATCGACTTAATTCTACACAAGTAGTAGTATTTATTACTGCTTCAAAATGTTAATTAATATTCACCATCGCACATTTTAGATAAAAAACTAAAGCAATAATGATACTGTGTTGTTCATGCTTCAAGTTTTGCAGGTTTTGTCTAGTTCTTCGTTTAGTACGTTGTCGAGTGTAGATCATGTTATAAACGTGATGCATGAAATGGATAAGAAGAATAATTCAGTGAGAATAACTCAAGTGAGAAATGTTTAATAACTCATTGTATGAAAAATTACGATCTTTGGTTTTGATTTGATTTGATTTGATTTGATATTGCGTCTGTTATACAACATTAAAACGTAACATTATCGAGTTTCTTATTAAGTTCTCGATTGAGATTACAACGGAATTGATGGAAAAAAAATGTTAATTTAATTCATTAATATCAGAGCGAACAAAAACTTCAACAGTATTCAGCTGAGAAATATTACCTTTCTGGTCACCAAAATGTCAGTATTCATATTAAAAATGTGTTCTTTAAAAATAATTAAAATGGAGTAAAAAAAAAACGTATCTCCGTAAATAATAACTTATATTTAGGAGTAGTGTTATAATACATTTTTAGTGTTGATAACGATTCGAATAAATACCGTACCAGACAGACAGTGTTGTTTTCTGGATAGGTATTATTTGGAACTTACAATGGTATTGTGCCATTCCGGTATCATCCAGTTGTTACTGATTCACGTATGTCCTACCATCATTACGTATATACCCGATTTTCTTGATCAACCTACAACATGATTGATGCCCTGAATAGTATTTATCGGTACTTACGATGGTAATAGGGAAAACTGTCAACCCGCACAGTTGTATCACACTCTCTTAATTATTTACATATTATTATGAAGAATAATAAAAAAATAGTTTTGTCAATTAGTGTTTGTTTTTCAAAAATATCGAATCGAATAGTTATATTAATGGTTAATTTATTAATGTAATAATAAAAGATTTCACATTATATGGGGCATTATTGCCAAATCTTAAAAATATACGGATCTATCGTTTTAGTTAGTTTATATTTTGTTCACCTTAACGGCCGCCATTTTCGAAATCGTCAACCTAACAGACAATCCATGGAACTTTATCAAGTGGGTTCACACAGAAAACGATCAGTTCAGATCAAACTGTTGCTAGCAGGGGTCGCGAATTCCTGCGGGATCTTCCCGGGGATTGGATCCCGTCCTATTGTCAGGACGGGTACCGGCGACGGCGAGCCTGCGGCGCGCATTGTGCGGTACCGTAGGTTTCGTGGAGTCGGAGTGGTGGAGCTCGATGGGGTTTAGTCGGTAGTCGGTTTTTTTTTTAAGGGGTCGCGAATTATGGATTACGTAAACACTTAATTTTATTACTTTAATGAAGTCTATCTTTTAACAGGAAAGGCAACAGAAATGGCAGAGAAAGAAAACAATGTTCAAGTCAATGACGGAGATTATCCAGAAAAGAATATTGTCAATAGCTAATCGAGGACAGATAAAGTTTAATACTAGAGAATCCACTTCCGAGAATGCTGAACGCATTTAAATTTAGTACCTTGGAGCACAGAGATCCAAAACCAACACGTATCTTATAAAAATATAATGATTTGAGTCTACACAAGGACACATTTAATTATTGTCTACTAGAATCCTCTTGATTATTATTGCCTCTAAAATTAAAGTTCAATGTGGTGTGATTAAAAATAAAAAACTCACTTTTTGTATTTCTAACCAGCTTGGCGACGAACTAATCGTAACTTAATAATGTGCCACCATTATTCCCAAGAAAAATTATCGTACCTACTAACATAGTGCGTTCGCTCAGAGATTGCCGTGAACAATCATTGATAGCTTGATCATTTATCAATATACTAAGAACATTATCTATATCCCTAAGTACTAAATATTTTATAGGATAATAGGAATCTCTCTCTGCACCATTTTATCTTTATTTATCTTTAGTATAAATTTTAGGGTTTAATTTAGTTTTTATAATAAGACCTCTTAAAAAAAAGTAACTGTACTGTGTGTGCTGTGCCTCTGAAAATATTTTGGAATACTGGAAATACATGAATGGATTATTATCTGGGCACAGTTAAAAGACCGGGAATGATTTAATGTGAAATCAGTATTGTGTTCCTGACGTTCAATTACGATTTAGAAGAACGTAAGTCTTGTACATATCTTAATAGTAACTGTGGGTATATCAGTGTAATACCTAATTGTTAAAGTAACAAACCGTTATTATAAAATTAAGAAAAAAAAGTGTGTGTGTGCAAGTCACACACGGTCGAAGTGAAACTTATAAAATATAAAAATAATCGTAAGGAAATGACGTATTTGGGGCGACGTCGACTGCTTTCCATTCTGTCCGCAGGATCGGGAATGTAGTTACCGGCGGCCACGATAAGAGGGTTCTCGTGTCGTGCCGCTTTATCGAAGTGGCGCATCGACGCCGACTGAAGATACTTATTGATGGATGATTTAACAATAGAGAAATACGACAACGTCTATCAACTGTGTAACATCTCGTCACCGCGATTCAGGAATTGTTGAATTTACGTGCAGTGATATCTGTTGATAACAAACTAAATAGAAATAAAATAAACATGGCGCGTAACGGAAGAAATTAAGATGGTGCGTAACCGAAAAACGTTACATACGTTTTTTCCTCCCTACGTCGATAAAGAAGTTTCACTTCATTAAAAGCTAATGATTAAATAATCCTCACTTTTGATTAAGAGTAGAAATCAACATGTATAATATTGTTACGAGATCGAATTCAGGATAAAATAATGAACATGTTTCCACCTAACAAACGTTCTTTGACCGTTTTCAAAAACAAAATCACACAAGAGGGCCCCAAATATTTTTTTCTGTATAACTAGTATCTAACAAGCTATTACATTTTACAATAACTATGTTCTACAGCACTATGGCGCATTTTTTATTTCACTTTTCCCTATTTACCGTATCGTTTCTCTCGCTGAGCATTCTTCAGTTCAACTTACTTATTATTTTTGGAACGAAGTTCCTTATGGGACGATGTGGAGGGATACCCTAACCGGGAAAAAACGTCCGTAGCGTAAGATTTTTATTAGTAATGCACACAGTGTACGACTTAACTTTGTAATAACGTACAAAAAACAACATATTTTTTTATCATTCATTGACCACGATCTCAGAGCGTTCGTTTGCGCAATACACTAACTCTTATGCAAATAACCGTGAATGAAGTGTACCACAATAAGTTCGCACGTTACCGAATGACCGTGGGTTGTTGCGAAACCTCCAGTTTTATTTTCTTTATACCTCGAATAGAACTTAAAATTAATATTTTTATAATAAGGAACTTCGTTCCTATCAAGTGTCCCACGACACCACACATTTTTTATACAGTGATTGTTTCTTTGTCGGAGGCCTTTCCAGTTTCAAGCACCCAGGCTCTGCTAAAAGAGTGAAGACTGGTTTGAAGATTTAACAGTTTAAGATCATAATGAACAGCTCAAGATGCACCAGAATTGCATCGGGTAGATTCATCAAGAACGCCGTAGTTGCGTTTATTAGCGCTTTTATATCAAATCAGTCGAACCTTCTTGAACGATACTCGCACGACCCGATGTTTTTTTATTGTCATCGAAAATAATTTGCCGCGCTATTCTTCGCTTTGGAGTGAGAGCGGAACGACATGCGGTTCATCTCTGCACTCCCCTAAGGTAGACTGTTAGAGAATGCCTATAGCATTAAGTCCGCCTTTATACTTTCTAGTATATGAAGTTATAAATAAATAAACATGCGCGACACTGCTAGTTGTTATGCGTGGTATTTCAAACATACACAAACTTAAGTCAATAAACGAATAAAGTTTAAGTTGGTTGGTTCAGATTAAGTAAGTTCCTCTTTCGGATTTTCAAGATACCTACCCTGTATGTGTTTATACGTTTTGTGTATTTAAATTATCATATAAGGCGTTGGACTTGTTTTAATGTAGCCTTTCCAAATTTTATAACTTATGTTACATTGACTTTGAGACTGGTGAAAAAAAGAAACAGGTATTTGATGTAACCTCGCTATTTTTAAATATCACTGGCGCCTTTTTCTATACGTATCCGAATACAATCATGAATATGTTTTTTCGTTTCTTTTTATTAATGTGTTTTTTTTTCTGTACGTCTAAGCGTCCTCGAGTATTTTTAACACGGAATAGATAAATAAGGTTGGAAAGGCCTTTGCTCTAATTTTGTATTAGAACCAGTGTCGCCGCTTCATCCCCACTATTTTAATTTCTACACATACACATACTGTGATTACAAGTATTTCGCACACAACAAAAACACCCACACATAAATCTCAGGACAGATATTCGTTCGCAAACTAGCACAAAACACCCGTAGGCATACACACTCACACACGCAAAAAGGCAATAAAAATGTTCATACCCGCTAGTGCTTGATAAAATCGATATTCTTTATCGATAAATTATCTGATGAATGAATGGAGAAAATGAAACATGAAATAAATATTGAAAAAGAAAACTATTTTACTTTTATTAATTACAAATAGTCACTGTCCCTGGAATAAAACGTATTTGTTAAGCAGTTGGCGCTTGCTATTAATTGCGAATGAATTTTTCAAAACTAAGTGTATTCTGATTTTTTTATGGTAAAATCATTTTCAGTAAAATGTTTAGAGCAAATAGTACTCGTCTTTGTCTCCAGTTTCCTCTACCTGTCACGTCAATCCATTGTTCCCTGGCGTTAGGTTCTTTAGGAACCTAAATTTTTTAATTTACTGCATAAGTCAAATAGCATTTTACTTAGATTTTAATACGTCTTAGACAATATAGTAAATACTCGTAAATGAGAGGTCTACATGTCCCTTTATATTATACCTTCACATGAATTCAATGATAATAATTCAATAATAATAATACATATTTATTTTACTCAAAATACGTCTCACTAAGAATATACTAGGTATCATTAATTAAATATAAAATAATGCAAAAATTATCCATGTCAAATGTAAATATAGTCGAGAATTCTGTCGATGATTTTATTTCACCACATGGTCACCTCACTATCGACAAACTGCACCACGGCCAATCAGGGCAAAGGCCGAAATTTCAAAGATTGAAGTGTAGAGAACGCAATGCATGTAGTACACTGGAAGCTGACTTGGTCATTGCGTTCATTGGGCGAGTACACATCGCGCAATGTATGCTATTTATAACTTGCTGCAATAATATTGTTAATGTTTGGAATTTCATAATGCTCAGTATATTTTTATGTTTTAGACAAATAATATTGTAATCAAATGGTAATTTCAACTTACCGATCGAAAGATATACCTCCTCGCTCTATACTTGAGGTCTGATTTTTTTGTTTTACAAGTTATAATTGCACAACACGGCACTATAAAGCGGAGATCTGTTCGCCCAAGTAGTCCGAAGCGCACAAAACGCGGTGAATGAAAGAATCGGTCGAGTTATGTTTGTACAATCATAACTGTGGCACGCTTGCCCCGCCTACATTACCATTCCAACCTTATTTATCTATTCCGTGATTTTTAATCATGAGTTAATAAACTTTGCACTTTTTGCTGGACCTGCAGTTGCCAATTGCTGACAATTAATAAATACTAGTCGTATACAAGAATGTGAGAGTCAATGAGATGGAATGAATCATTATGGTAGGTACTAAGTAATAACACTTGAGTGCGTTGATAAGAATGTTAATCTATTTCAAATTACAGCAGATAAACTGAAACACCAAACAACAGTGAATGTTGTTTGGTCTTCACACGTTGTGTGAATGTGTAATGGCGGCTGTTCAAATAATTGAAAAATGGTTTTCATTTTGTTCTTAATTCGAAATATAGAAAAGAAAAATAATAACGTTTGTGTGTGTATTATGGTAAAGTAAATTGGGCCTCTAGTCTTTCTGCGAATAAAACTTAAATGGCGATACTGGTCAATGTGTTCATATGTATAAATCTTTTATTATTCGGTCTTTTTTACCTGCAAAGTTGGCGTTTTACAGCACCGGCCATTTGAAACGTAGTTTATGTATGGCTAAAAATGCAGGCAACATTGGAGGAAGCTAGTGCAAAAACTGGATCAAGGTGGTCACGACCCTCAATAATGAGGACAGACAAAGAAGAAGAAAAATAAAATTTAACTTACAAATGACTTTGGTTTTAAAAATATGGAATTTTATTTTCGAATCCTGTCATTTGTTTTTGATTAGTGCTTTATATACATTTAATTTATTTTAATTTATTAAATTTGTATCTTTTCCATCAATATGGACACGATAAAAATTTGGAATTATGGTATAGTAAGCGGCACGTAAGTTGGCAAGGTTTTGGTGTAGTGGGGGTAATGTCGCGCATAGTGCACATTGCAACAAAAAAATGCTCACTTTTATTGCCCGCATATAATTTTATTTTATTTTATTAAATTTTTATTTGCCATAATTTATTTTTAAGCCTGTGTGTTTAGAAGAAAGTTAAAGAAAAAAGAGGAATTCGTGAAGTGTATTAGGTGTTATAAATAAAATACAATTAAAAGTTAAGAAGTTTATTTTAAAACATATACTTAATATTAAAAATTATGTGTCGCCGTCGTCACTATCATTTTCTAATAGCGCTACCCCTTGGATTAAATTTATGGTAGCACCTGAGCTGGTGGAAGGAGTTGGCTCCTCTCATCGTCGACATAAAGAAGAGTCGCTGTCCGCTGAATCGACTATATGGTCATTGGTATTTGGTCCTGGCATTGCAAACAAACTTAAAACAATAACACTCGTAACAAAAACTAAATTTAAAACAATAATAACAACTCGTAACAAAAACTCAATATAAACAGAGGGTTTCTACAACTTATTAGGCGCATGTGTAACCGGGAGCGAACGGAACGTGGATGCGGTGCGAGAGGGGAGGGTCGACCGACTCACCAATCGCGCGCTCGAAACGGTGCTACGTCTTTCCCCGCGTCCCGCTTGACAACCAAAGAGACCTAAAAAACGACTTCTGCGCATCTAGCGACTCTTGCCAAGTTACGTGCCGGGGACTATATACGAGTTCCGTCGCGGTAGAATTAGAACAAACCTTTCACAAAATGACGTGTAGGTACGGAGCAAACACTATAAACGAAGGCACGAGTGGCACGACTCCTGAAAACTAAAATCAACAACGATGGATTAAAAACGATAGTTGAATGGACACGATACTCAATCTACCGCTGAACTAGCAGTCGCTTTCAAAGTTTGCATCAAAACAATATTGGTTCATTAGCGACAAATTGGCAAGGTAAAGAAAACTTAAGTGGGTACCGCACGAACTGAATGATCGCCATCGCGACGAACTTCTTAAGGTATGCCTTGCGTTGTTTAACAGACACGGAAACGAGAGGATTTTAAAATGCGCTGTCATTTGCTGTCAAAAAGGATTCTTTTGGATAATCGTAAGCGGTCATCATGTTGGTTAGATCCTGGTTCGGCACCTAGGTAATAAACCTCAAACGAAAACGTAACTATAGAAAATCATAAAACCATTTCTTTGTCTATGCGTGTATAATTCATCACACTTCTTATTAAATGGCACCAGAATTAATGCGAATGTGAACTGAGTTTCTCACAGTTGACACAATTATGAAAAAGCTATAGAATTTATAACAATGCTCGACCCTATACAACGAAACAGACGGTCTCTAAGCTACAAGAGCTAGGGTTGCAAGTTACGCTGACAGACTTCTAGTTTTTCTTAAGGTTGGACAACTTCTTGGCAGGGAGAAAATTTAATAGCCGAGAAGCAAAAAAAATGCCTTTGAAGAGTTTGTTGGCTCCTATAAAAACTGAATTTTTCAAGAAGGGTATTGAAAAAATACCCCTGCGCTAGCAAATATAGTTCGATACCATGGGTTGATATTTAGAAATAAAAAACTTTGAATAAAAGAATTGCTTTAACTTTTTGTATAATAAACGACAATCTCGTAAGTAAAAACCTAATATTTTAAATTTCGGTAATCTTCTATGGCTGAAGTTACCTCATATTAGTGCTCTGGGAAGTTATTTGAAATGATCATGCCATCTCTTTTTACCAACATACATCCGTCACCGGGGCAGAGTTCATCCATACTTCCTAGAACTAGTGCATCACCAAAGATTTGTAGCATATTATATATACCTATGCTTTGGGACGAAACAAATCCTTCTTCAAACGAGGTTTGAGTAGAGTCCTAAGCGGTAAGTGGTAATTTGCCTGTCCCGATTGCTGACGTTGATAAGCGATGGTGACCACTTACCATTCAGCTGCTCATATGCCCGTTCCTCTGTCGAAGTTAATAAAAATACATTTAAATTATACGTACATATCTATCACTAAACTAGATACGACATTATTTATCTGCTGGATTTAAAAATAGGGAAAAAATACTTTTCGAATCACCCGTAACTAACGAGCATCGGGATATATGAAAGCTGAAAAGACGATCATGACGGATTACGTTAACCTCAATTATGAAAAAAAGAAGAATTTTAACGATATTTCAAACTAACATTTCGACCAAATTGTATTAACCATAAATTTTTGTTTTATCAGTTAAAGTAAGATTAAACAAAACAAAAATCGTTCTTAGTTATAGTAGGTATTTGATTTTACTAGACGCGCTCTGAAATTAGCAAAAATTGCACCTAAACCACTTTTAAAACAACTGTCTTTTGCATTTTAATAAATAAATCTACTTTTAAATTAATTTAATATATGTCTACTTTGCATAACAAATTTAATTCACATTTCTCTGTTTCCAGAAGTGTCTCAATTCAGTAAAAAGTTAAGTATTTTATGATTATGTTGAAAATGAAGTATGCTATATTTCTTATCTCTCTCTTAAAATTAGTTGTAATCTTGTAATAATATAAACTTTTTCGGGTCATTATCCGCGAGCTCATAGCTTGTCCGGTGTTATGCATTGAGAAAGTTATGGCTTGAAAATTTTTTATAACCTCTTGAAAAGAAAATACGTGATAGGTAGGCACATATTCGTAATGGGTACATATGTACGTATTTCAGTATGTTTTAATTTCCGATAAGCAAAAAACTGTTTCTATACATTCATTTTAGTTTCATATAGAAAATGTACTGACAAGACGTATCTGTTTCATTACTGAAATCGAGAGAATTTTACTGAATTTACTTAAACGTTCCAATATTAAACTGTCTAAAATATTGAATAGTACTAACATCTTTACGGCGGGCACCTTTAGTCTCCATTAATACCGTAATTTACTTAAATTTGACCACAAAGTCTACATAATTATTACAATATACGTAATGTTTTTTTATGGATTACGGAACTTTTGGTAAAACTAATGTTTATATTTACCTTGGTACCTTAATTAGTTTAGTGAACGTATGAACCTTTATTTAATTTTAAAGCAAAAAATAGCTTCAATGCTAGCAGCCTCGAGGTCTACAGAGCAGTTTATCCATACTGTCTGGAATTACGGCCTTCATCCATAGTGTTTCCAAAGATATTATTTTCCACGTACCATCCGGCTCTGGAATGCTCTGGCAGGCTTCAAACGAGGCTTGCGGAAAGTACTCAGTGGTAGGCAGGGAGGTGGTTATGCCCCTGGCATCATGACGTCAATGAGTGACGGTAACCAATCACGATTACGTGGACAGTATTCTCGTACGTCTACAAATACAAAAAAGAAACCATTAGGAAGCAAAAGAGGTTGCTCCGACGTTCGAGCAAGCAACGTACTTTAAGATTTCAAAGGATTTTAAATTGGTGGTTAATCATTTATTCATCAAACCACAATGGAACCGCTACAACTACAAAACTACCGAGTGCTAGTAATCGCTGTTTTACGAGAAACAAGGTCGATTATTCGCTATACCTAATGCGAAGCCTCCTAAGTCGGTTAATTATAAACAAAACCGTTTGTAGGATAGCTTCCTTTTAGTCCTGACGCATTAACATAGAATGTGACTTTTCACTTAATTGAATTGCTTCATCAATTCTGCCCGTTTTGTTAAGACTTAGAAATATTATAATATTCAGTTTTATTATGTGCGACATCAATTTCATTTTCCATGAATGATTTTGCCGTGGGAATTATAAATTTATAATTTTTTGGAAAGAAGTTCATAACGCGATTTGCGGCAGAGGTAGACTGATAAAAATCGTCAGATAGCAAAAAAATAATTATGCCCCTGGTTTGATTTAACTATAAACAAATGTTATGTTAAATATAACCACATAAAGACTAAACTCCGATTTACTTAACTGTAAACTTATATTTACAAATGTAATCTCCGCCTTACATCAGGGACTTTAAAGGGAAAAGGAAAAAAAACGAATGCAAATCGCTACTTTTAAAACTAACAATCGGGTTATTATATTTTTTTCAGTACAGGTAGGCAAGTAAGAACTAGTGAACAAAGATGAAACAGTAAAAACCCAACTCACAAGAGCTTATGAGTACTAATTTGTAGTAAACATATTAGATAAACCCAGTATTATAATGAACATGGTAAAAGTAAATTGAAAGAGCATTTTAGTTTTTAATATTTAATGAAATTAAACCCATAATATATGTTGAGAAATATACACATATTATTATTATTATGTTATTTTTTATTTATTGCTTAGATGGTTGGACGAGCTCACAGCCCACTTGGTGTTAAGTGGTTATTGGAGCCCATAGACATCTACAACGTAAATGCGCCGTCCACCTTGATACATAAGTTTTAAGGTCTCAGTATAGATACAAAGGCTGCTCTGCCCTTCAAACCGAAACTCATTTTTATTTATTTATTTATTTATGTACACACAAAAAAGAAGACATAGTACAGAGTAATAGGAAAATTATGTACAAAGGCACTGCTTATTTCCTCATTACTGCTTCACGGCAGAAATTGGCATGGTGGAGGTACCTACCCGCGCGGACTTACAAGAGGTCCTGTACTGTCCCCACGAGTAAATCAATCCAGTTATTTGTATCATTGCCATGACACCATATCCATATCGCACGGAGCACTGTGACCTGGCTATGAAATGACGTATATGTTTTATCTTCAAAGCGAAATCGAAGATGCAAGCCACCAAATGGAATCTATGCCTAATGGAAGTGGAGACACTCTCCCGTGGACGTTAGTAAAGACAAAACCAAGCTTTGTTAAATATGGAAAAAAAAAAACAAAGAAACATTGAGAAATGAATGAAATTTTCGTTTCCTAAATAGATCTTTCCTAAGGAGAAAGAGGAAAGAAGTGTTGACATCCCGCAGAAGTTGGGTAGACGTCCGTTTTATTTTTACCAGCAAGCAGTTATTCCTTCCAGATCGATAAGCACCAATATCACCTTTTTGTCCATAGGTCTCATATCCTGCGACGACAGCGACTTTCTTATATCTACGGTATACGGTAACCGGATAAAATCAGATGTAACAAACAAGCAATAAATAAATAAAACTTTTAACTTTACGACAGTAATGCCGTTCAGACATAAGAGGATTATAGACATTTTAAATTGATTGTTACTACGTATAGGTACAATGTAATCATTTTATTTAACTTTAATTTTATATAATACTAGCCGTAGTCGCCCGCTTCGCTAGGCATTTAAAGTTAACATTATTATTTATAGTCATTATTATTACGGAGTCCAACGCTCATATAAATATTAGCCTATCCATTAAGTACATGTATTTTCTACATGGATACCAAGTTTCAAGTTAATCGGATGCATGGTTCAATAGTTATAACGGAACATCCGTAAAAACCACTGTAGATTTATATATTAGTATACATTTAGTATTATTAAGCGACATAATTTTAGTTTCTTAAATAAATAAAAAAACGGGGAACCCTGTTGTCTCTGTTACTACGATATTAAGAGTACTTAGTTATAAAAATATATTCTAGATGTGCAGACGACCCGCCCGCTGATAAACAACTAACAGATCCTATATCATCACGACATTAACGCTGCCCCTGGTCCTAATAAATGAAATCGTAGCTTCAATTCTATCGTACCATACAACGACACTACCATATTTCGAATCGGCAATTAGGATTGCTTCACAGCAGAAATAATGAGTACCCGTGCGAACAAGATAGAAATACTTCTACTGTATCTTGTATTCAGAATAAATAAAATTCGACACGTTGTGCGTGTTCCATAACATTTCTCATGCGAGATGTTTTCGAAAAATTATCGAAAGGTGAGACATTAATTTTCATCAAACCTGGCATACTTAATAATAATTAATGATTACTTCGGTTATAGTATATAACAAAAAATAAAAAATTCGAACAAAAAATTGTTTTGTCACAGTACCTATGTGATATTCTTACAGTTAAAACACACAAAATACGTTTCTTTTAATCAAAGCATTCTAAATGAATGTCAATAACCTGATAATGATTAATGTTACCAAAAGCCTTATTGCCGCGGTATTGTCTAAAAACTTACCATATTTTTTTGGATTTCGACACAAGTAATTACTTATAATTTATGAAAACGAAACAACGAAATTTTAAAGTATTCAAATGCCACTTCACAAAACAAATATTTGATGTACCTCCGTAATAATTTAATACTCACTCGTTTTAATGAATATCACTAATTTGGATAAAATAAGCGCGGTTGACTCTGAATGGGGCTTCTTGGTTCGCCAATCGTTAACTTGAGACTGAGAGTCGCCGGTGACACCAATTACCACCACTATCGTCGGGTGAAGGCAATAGCCATAACGTAAGGAGTAAGGTTAAACACAGAGCAAGAGTGCAAAGTTGTTTTGTGAATGTTAAATTTAGAAAAAGAAACAAAGATTAGAACATATTTTATTCTTATCCTAGAAAGCATTCCAAATTTGATTATTCTACCTAATCTTTTATATTACGTTTAAGATGTGGGTACAGTTAATTTATTGACTATATTCTCAGCGTGCGAGGACGTCCAGATTGTATAAACGACCTTTGATCTAGTGAAACCGAATGAAAATTTTAAATTCAAATTCTGCTAATTCGATTTTGTCATAACTAAATTGTTTGATACAACCGAGGTTTCGTTATGTTGCATTATCTGAAGTTTTTTGTTTATTACTTTAAACACAATGAAAGAAAAGGTTAGCGATACAGTAGCGTAGCCCTGCGAATGGTAATAAAAATAATCTTAACGGCCGTCTGGTGTAGTGGTAAGTGACACGGTCACTACACAAGGGGGTCGCGGGTTCGAATCCCGCCAAGGGAAGATATTTGTATGGTAAATAAATGTCCTTTCTAGGGTTATGGATGTATATTAAAATATTAAATATATGTACGTGTAAAATAAAAATATTACATTTATTTCCGTTATCTGGTACCTGTAACACAAGTTCTTTACGAACTTAGCACGGGACCAGTTAACGTGGCGTGATTGTTATTAAATATTTATTTATTTATTATTATTATTTAATCTTACAACATTTGCGTAACAAACTGTACCAGCGAGTGGTTGGGTGTAACCTTCCTACCCATTTCTTTTGCGGAGCAATCACGTCACCTTATAGAACTTCTATGAAGTTATCTATCTAGATATTCTAATGAAGCTGATTTTTGGATCTGATACTTCAGGGAGGCGACGGTAATTAACAACGTTGGCTGTCATGTATGTCACCGGTGCCTTACGTGGTGCACTGAAGTAATTATGCCGATTTCTCTCTTCAATGTTCTTACCAAAGCGCCGGAATACCTAGAATAGACCATCGGAAAGACGAATCCCCTCGACAAAGTGAGTCGTTGCTGCATGTCTCTTCTATGGTAATTCAGGAAAGCGTGCGAAACGAGAAATCTGAAGGATATATGAGAATATTCTAAACATGTTGTCGCGCTGCGCCCACCGCTTGGTTGTTCCTTGTACAAACGTCGATTATCGACGTTAATTAGCTGACTTCTGTTGCGTAAATCTGTGATCGTTATTTTTTATTAACAATGTTATACCAGTACATATAGATACTGATATAGAGAGCAGGGCGTCGTTTATCGGGCTACTTAACCCTAGATAGTTACATCGTCTACCATTATTTAAAAAAAAATTAGAACATTAGTTGTCATTAGAATTTTACAAGTATACTATGTTTTATATTTTTCTTCTGGTTCATCGGACTACAGGAAAGTAGATAGCAGAAAAGCATATGATTTACTAACACAAGCAAATAGAGGAAAAGGTCAACCCCTAGAGTTCTGGTTAGCATACCGGTGTCTTTATATTAGTGTTGTAAGTTTTTCGGCAATACATTACCTAGGTAGCTTGGCAGGCCTGTGTTTCTATAGCAGATTCTTAAAGGCTCGCCGTTTTCGTTCGTTCCTAGGGCTCCTTACTCAGAAATCCCTAACGTAGATCTTCAAGAGACATATTTTCCGCACAGCGCAATTATACGATTCCAATATTTTCGATGATTCAAAAAATTGTTTCAGATGATGCCGATATTACTTATAGCCCGTACCGTACCGTAAGACTTTATTGAAACCAGTTTTGAAATGGGATTGTGCCACGGTAAGATTGTCCATTATCAATGGCAATACAAAATAAAAATATAAAGCTAGAGAGACAAGAAACGTTCTTATCGTGCTCCGTGACCAGACAGTGAAGTCAATATTGGTGGAACAGACAGCGACACGTGTCCGCATTGTTGAGCAATCATTAGTATTTTTGTAAAAAAAAAATTCGTTATCGTATCGTGCGCAAGACACGAGCCGCACATGCCTACATTCCGCGACCTTATCCCTAGACATTCATTCATGTAATGATTGGATTGTCCATATAGTAGATTGTAGCTCTGATCGAGATACTAGAGGTCAGTTGTTTTTCGGTCGGTGCCAATGCCCCCTAAACTGTAGACGAATTGCCTCTGTAGAATACTGTTTCAGTGTACATAACGTTTCACTTTTCCTTTTTATATGTCTAGGCTGTCTCTTGAAACAAGTTTGTAAAGAGTCCTTAACGACTCTGGTATCTGGCGCTATAGATGAAATTGCTAGTGTACATACACAAGTATGAATAATTACCGGTAGGTAGCTAGAGAAAATTTAAATATTCGTTGGACATTGTAAATCAATCCAATCCTTTCCCTAATCGTACTGGGTAAAAATCACCCATGTAACGAAAGGAACTAAATTAATGAAACATTTTTAATTACAAAAAATAAATAAAACTCAAGTTGATTAAAATTAATATGTATTTATTTTTCATTCTTTGACAACCAGAACAAATCCTTTAATAATGTGCACATAATAAATTTCTAATCTTTTATATTCAATATAGTATTTTATTTAGTCTCCAAAAAACCGATGATACAGCCGGAAAACAATTAGATTTTATTTTTGGTAGAAAATACGATAGAAATTAACGCATACAATAATGAAATACATATTAATTATAAAATAAATCAATACTTTATTAATTATTTTGAAAATCACTAAAATGAGTACTACTTACAATTTTTAAAGATGACGAACTTCTATTTTACTTCAGTATGGCAATCGGCTTCTTGGATAGAAATCCAATTCCAATCATCCAATTCCATGCAATTACTTTAACGGAGTCTAGTAGCTCGTTGTAATACAAGGATTCGCCTTGAACTAGAATTTTCTTGAGCTCGACCTATAGGTATTTATCGTTTTCTGGGATGTATTTCTCCAATCCCGTCCAATTCCTTAATTTAATTATTTTTCCAAAATCCAAGGAAGTACTAGGTAATAATAACGGCGAGCTGTTATTCCTCTAAACAACTATTCGCGGCTCAGCTCAAACAAGTGACCTTGTAAATTCTGTTGTGGTATTGCGACAGCTGGAAAGGCAACAACGCATCAGTTGAAGGCATTAAAATGAACAGCGATCGGCAGACGAGCTCAAGGCCCATTCAATGTTAAGTGGTTACCAGAGCACATATACATTACAACGCAAATGACCCAATTAATCATTATAGCATAATAGTTGTGTGCGGGCTCACAACTATAGTACCTAGTCACTCGACTCATATACCCTGAGCGTCCTACGCATTACATACATACATATACATTTTAACCTAAAGTTTCTCTCGCGGCGGAAGAAGGTATTCATTGTTATTTATATAAGCACCGGTAACTGCCTGATATCAGATACGAGTGACCTCTTCCGATCGTTTACATAAAAAATACATATTTTATAATAATAATAAAAATTTCCTACGAATTTTTGTACTACTTGAATTTCCACTAACTACGAAACCTATTTATATTTAGTTAGGATTTGAAGTTGGAGATTTACAGTATAGCGGCAAAAGGCAGGTGTATTAGCGGTGAACGACGCGGCGGTTATTATTAAAACCTCAAAAAGGCAAACTGGTCGAATTCATAACAAGGAAACCTGGATGATATGTGTAGCCAATCGTAGGTGGTTCAGGATACATCACATGAACGTTTGCTCAAAGTGGGAGTCGAACCCACGACCCTCAGCCTCGTAGTAAGGCGCGCTTACCTACTCCGCCACCAAATTGGTCATCAACAACAAATACCGGAATAACTTAAAATTACTATGTAACCTAACCGTGAAATGGAACAATTTATTGGGATTTTTAGGGGTGTATTTACACAATTATACACAACTCCATTATTGGAACACCATAACCTCCACGCTTTTATTATAAATTTGTAAATTCTCAAATGATAATTTGTAAGATATGATCATGTTTATTTATTTTTAATATTGGCAATGCATGGATAGTAGCAAAAAAAAATTTCAATCGTAAAAATGACACTAGACTGCAATAACATTTAAGTACCTTATTTATTTGGTAAAATACATTTTTTAAATGTCATTAGGTATCAATTACGAATACCATGGACGGCCCGCCGCACCAACATATCTATTCTCAGGCAATTAAAAATAGAAAAGATTCAACGTCTATCCACAATCTGCCTACAAAGAATATTGCGGTATTTTGGTCATGTTGCACGTAGGGATTCCAGCAATTTGGAACGCCTTGTGGTGACGGATAAAATAGAGGGAAAAAGGCCTAGGGGTAGAAGTCCCAAACGATGGTCGGACCAAATAGCGGAGGAACTGGGGATACCTATCAGCGACGCACTCCACCGGGCTGCAAGGCGGGATCGATGGAGACAGTTGGTTGACGAAATCGGACGGAGTCACGATCCTCAGCAGTGAGGAACCGATCGAAGAGAGAGGTATCAATCACGATCACTTGCAATTTACTCGTTACATTGCATATCACATGAATACCTAGTCTAGCCATAAGTTCTATTACAAATGAAAATGCATTTTTTTTAAATTAAGTAATATAATATTATTAAAATTTATACATACATGTTTATTAAATTCTCAGCTCTAAAAAAATATACGATTCGAAATGGCTTTTATTTACCTTTGGCTTTTATACAGGCCTTTAATCTGTTGGCACTGTTTCCAAGGGAAATTTCGCCACTCTTTTCTCCAAATATTTTTTAAGAGACTCAATGTCGCCGTGTCGTTTGGAGCAGGCCATGTCCTCTAAAACGGATCATAATTTGAAGTCTAAAGGGTTGAGGTCTGGGCTAGATGAGGGCCAGTCTTCAGCTCTTATAAAGTCCGGAACGGTGGTTTCAAGCCAGGGTTGGGTAGTTTGTGCCTTGTGACCAGGTGCAGAGTTCTGCTGGGAAGTCCACGGTAAATTTAAAAAAAGTCTATTGCTGGGAGGTTTCATAACATGATCCAAAACTGTATCTTGAGACACTTTAGCTGAAGTTTTCACTCCTTTTCTACAAAAGTGTAGTTTTGTGACTACTTCATAAGACAAGCCCCATCACTGACGCAGGACGATGACCACGTTGTACCTTTCCGACCACTTGAGCAGCTTCTTTAGAACTGTGAGCGTACACTTTATCATTTTGCTTATTGTAGTGTTCTTCAATCGTGAAAAATTTTTCATGGGTCAAGAGGGAGGATCTTTCTGTTGTATATAGCGACAGAAGGCGTTTTGATCCACTGTCTTTAATTTTAAAGATTGATTTAGGGCATGTCTTGTATATCGACGATAAGCACCGAGCTTCAGGTCTTGTTTTATAATACGCGACAAAGTCCTAGCGGGAATATTCATTTCTCGCGATAAGATTTTTGCTTCCTAATGGGGTTTCGACGAATTCTGGCTTTAACAGCATTAACGGCCTTTGTAGCTCTAACAGCACGCGACCGCCCCGATCTTTTCTGGACAGACGAAGTATTGTTGTATCTGTTGATAATACGATATACGAACATACGGTTGATACCAAGCTTTTGAAGTGTCCGACTGCTCCATACCCACTCTGTGCAAGGCGATCACTGCAATCCTATTTTCTTTAACACCCCATTCCATATTGTAATTTGATAATGAACACGAAAAAATATGTGAAATGGCGCAATCGCAAAATCGCAAAATCGCATCGAAAAAAGTATTTTAAAATAATATACGAGCTCCAAATATGAAACAATTAAAAAGTTTAAAAAAGAAAAGATTTTATGAACATAACAGTATTTATGGCCAGACTAGTTACATATTCAAAAATCTTCCTTCATTAAGCTTCAACACTGAAGAGAGTATCCATGTCGCTGGCGTTCCGGAGCACAAGACGTTATGCAGTCCGCCTCTTGCCCCCCGCTGAACTAGATGATACCTACTTGCTATTATTACGAAGTAAACAGTAGAGAATGTTCTGGAAAATTAATTGTAAAATTTCTAAGTACGCATCAAAGCCTGTGTTCTTGATTTCTTCTTATCATTTCTGCAAATGTTGTTGTTATTTACAGTGGTCGGTCGGTTAACAGTTAATCATTTCATATTTGCTGCGTAAAGACCTCAATGTTTGCAATATTAGAAAAATCCACCACGCATTTCCAAACAATTTTCCTAATATTTATGTACCAAGTATCTAATTTGCACAAGCAGCTTGTTGGTCACAAATTCATAATAGTCTTTATTTATCGTGGCCGGTGAATTAGTTCGCTGTTTCATTATTAGTGGGTAATATTGCGCCAAACGATCGCTTGATACTTATATAAGCCATAAATCAAGTCAAACACCCAAATCGTTTTCCTCTTCGAAACTTCTCATTGTTTGTAGTTAAGTAATCAAAATTTCAGGCAGCGCAAGACGGGTCGTTGTGGCGAAGCTTGGGGGAGTCTTATGTCCAGCAGTGGACGTCAGTGGGCTGAAAGAAGAAGAAGAAGTAATCAAATCAAGATCTTAGTGTTTGTCTGTCTAACAGTAGATATATATTTTTCATATTCAGATGGGTCTTAGCGAACTGTCCCCAGCCGTTACAGTTCGCTTATTTATTCCAATGCATATTTTTGCATATTCTAATGCATTATTCCTTTCTTGGCGTACCTATATTACTATACTGTGAAATAGAAAATGCATTATTATTATTATTTTATCGTATGACTACTTTTTGTAACACGAGACTTATTTTACTGTGTATCTTTTATACGTTATTTAACCTCTTCAGGGAAGAATGTTTTAAGATACCAAAAACATGAATATGGTTTATTCTTTATTGCGAATTGTTCATTTTATATGGACAACAATTCAATAAGTAAAAATATTTAAGAAACATACTAATATTTATAAAGGCAATATGTCCTCATATGTGACCATTTAGCGTAGAGTTAAATATATAAATAATAATAAAAACCAAACGTACACATATGTGCCAATATCTCTGAAGAGGTTAAAGTGCTTCTCTATACATGCTTAAATTGAAAGATCTTAAAATATTATGAACAAAGCTTATTATTACCTATGTTGATTTTTTAACCCAAGTAATTCTTAACCTTAAAGCAAACTTTTTACAACACTAGAATATTGAAGAACATAATTTTTTATTTAATCTAGGTTCATTTGATATACATTATGGACTAAAGTATGACGTAGAAATTTTAAAATACAGTAAAAGTAATATTAGAGTTAGGCAAACAAACCATATTCTGCGCTCTTGTAAAAACAAAAGTTTAATTTATTTAATGAATTACTGCGGTTTCTTAATTTTGAGGATCGTGATACGACGCGATCGATCGACGTAGGTAGTATAATATAATAGTATATAGATAACCTTTACCTATTACCGGGTGCGTCCGTAGGTCGTAGATCACGGAAGCGTCTGGAGGAAATTCCCAGAAGTATTGTCCGATCTCTTGTATTGCAAAGATTATTAGGTGTAGGTCCTAGATTTAGGATTAGGTCAAGGATAAGGTTTAGGATTAGAACAGCATAGTTAGGCTTTGCAACGAAAGAGATACGATGACGCGGACCAAACCAGCTCTAGGAGGAACGGAAGGACCGCGCCCTCTACACTCTTTACTAAGTGCAAAGCGCTCCTTCTAGAGAGCGTAGCTCCCCCACTGCATCGGTTCGCCGGTGTGCCGTGAGCGGTGGTACCTCGTGCCCCGTTGTCTTGAAAGTAAGCCGTAGTTGCATTTTCCACAACTGTCGGCCGCTGGCGGTCATATTCCCAACTTCCGCTACAGGGAAACGCCTCCCAAATATGGATAGTACCAGTACGACGGTGTGGCTCAGTGAATAGCTCGTTTCGAGCGTCGGGCGGTGTATACTTCGCAATCCCCAGCGGGGGCTATACTGCCATAAGGCACGGGGCCGCGTGGACGCAAACCTCTATAATAAATACCCCAATCCCAAACTCCGATGCCCGGCGAAGCGATAAATTTCTGAAGGGAGTGGTTCTGAGAGCACTACCCAATACCAGGGGAACTCACTCCTGGTTAAATAAGAAAGGAAAAAACATAGAAATTTGTTAAGAGAAATTACACCAGGAGGGTACCCCCGCTCAGCGTAGAGAACTCCTCCGTGCCTCCGATTGCACGGCTAACATGGCCGCATCTCCTGCAGCCAAATGGACGCCTCGCCCGCGAGGACCGCCGCGGCACGGCTCGGTGAATCGGCTGTTGCCAAACGTAGGGGGGCCCGATAGGGTGGTGCGCCGCCTATACACGGGTTTGGTGCGGTCCATGGCGCTGTACGGGACTCCCGTTTAGAGCCACGAGCGAAGGGTCGGTGGAGGACGTTCGTCCTGCTCCGGTCCCTGTGAAGAGGTAGTTCCCAAGACTGTCTCGATCGACCGCCGTTGCCGTCGTAGTTTCCATTATCGGCATACTGTGGAAGAGCAACTCGGTCGACGGTATATCACGTTCCGACCCAGCGGCGCATTCCAAAATACTAGCGGCATCACCCGAGTAGCCTGACCGGCCACCACACCGCGAAGACCGGCATGCGGCGCCGCCCCGAGGATGCCCTACCAACGGTCGTCGATGAGCTGTCGGTCAAGCGTCCTCGAGGTGGCACCACGTGTCTGGTTGACCGCGGGAAACCCCTTACACTGCCCGGGTTCTGACCTTGGGCGGAGATATGACGTCAACTCAGAGTGTGTAAGGGGAGTCAATTGGTGGGTAGGGCCCTAAAAACATCCTCAGGTCCGCGATCTGCTTCTGATATCTGCAGACCGTCAAGTGCCACATGTCCCGCATTCCGCTACCCACGAAAACCTTGCATGAGGTTTGGACCCTAGCCCGAAAATAATAGTAATAAGTTTTATGTCACGCAATTAATTACAATTTTTTATTTAATTTAAAACAATCCAGTTAACGCAGATGTGATCGCAAGAGGCAGTTGCGCGTTTATTGCGCTACACCAATTAAAAAAAAAATTCGATTAGAAACGTAATCGTTTTTTTTCTCATTATTAAAATATCTCAGATTTGTTTAATACGTCAAACGGTCAAGCTAAGAAACTAATTCCAAAATGGAATTAGGATATTAGCCTAATTATGCCTATTATGCCTATTAGCATAATTAAAGTAATGATGACGCAAACTCAACGAAATCCCTTTCGCAAGCAAAAATAATGCAAACACTTCAGTTGATAGTCAAAGAAAACTGTCGTCAAACTATTATGAAATGACGACTGGGACTTCGTGCTTAGCAACTTTCATATGTGCGTTTAAAGCAATCAAGCTATAAAATTTTAATTTACATCAAGCGCGGACACTAACTCGGCGTCCGTAGAATAGTCTTCAAAAAGCATGACAAACCCAACAAACAAATATACATAAGTGTAATAGTTGGATTACACTTATGTATATCATAGTGTGCGCGGAAGCGCTAGTCAACGCCTGAGGTATGTGAGCGGCAGGGCCGGGGAGGTAGGCAAACGTCAAGCCAACTCAGTCTGCCGTCGACCACCGCGGCGGGGCCAAACTTTCCTTTATGGTCCGTCGCTTTGGAAATTCACAATTTTTTTGGAGATAGTACTCATAAATAGAAAGGTTTTTGCAAAATGTTAAGTTGCGGAGACTCACAGTTAACGAGATATAATTTTTTAGTTTAATAAATATTGGAAAAATCGTCAAAGTAAACGTCACAGTTGACGTTTCACGTTCCATTCACGGTAAACGTGCGAAGGAACGCGATCCCGCCCCCGTCACGTCACAGCCGGAGTCCCGCAAGGCTCCGCTCTCTCCCCGTTACTGTTTAGTTTATATATCAATGATATACCCCGGTCTCCGGAGACCCATCTGGCGCTCTTCACCGATGACACCGCCATCTACTACTCGTGTAGGAAGAAGGCGTTGCTTCATCGGCGACTTCAGACCGCAGCTACCACCATGGGACAGTGGTTCCGGAAGTGGCGCATCGACATCAACCCCACGAAAAGCATAGCGGTGCTCTTCAAAAGGGGTCGTCCTCCGAACATCATGTTGAGCATCTCTCTCCCGACTAGGCGCGTCGACACCTCCGCCTCCGCCATTCGCCCAATCACGATGTACGACCAGCCCATTCCGTGGGCCCCGAAGGTCAAATATTTAGGCGTCACCCTCGACAGAAGGATGACATTCCGCACCCATATAAAGACGGTACGCGACGGTGCCGCCTTCATTCTAGGACGTCTCTACTCGATGATATGCAGGCGAAGTAAAATGTCCCTTAGAAATAAGGTGACACTCTACAAAACTTGCATACGCCCCGTCATGACCTATGCAAGTGTAATGTTCGCCCACGCGGCCCGCACTCACTTCAAATCATTCCAAATCATTTAATCCCGTTTTTGCAGGATAGCCGTCGAAGCCCCGTGGTTCGTCAGGAACGTCGACCTCCATGACGACCTGGACTTAGAGTCCATCAGTAAGTATTTGCAGTCGGCATCGATGCGCCATTTCGATAAAGCGGCACGACACGAGAACCCTCTCATCGTGGCCGCCGGTAACTACATTCCCGATCCTGCGGAAAGAATGGAAAGCAGTCGACGTCGCCCAAAACACGTCATCTCGGATCCTCCCGATCCACTAACGGTGCTTTTAGGTACCTCAAGCACCGGTCACCGTTCTCGTCGAACCCGTCGCTTGCGACGAAGAGCTCGACGAGTAAATGAACCCTCAGACACAGCCCACTGAGTTTCTCGCCGGATCTTCTCAGTGGGTCGCGTTTCCGATCCGGTGGTAGATTCTGCGAAGCACGGCTCTTGCTAGGGTTCGTGTTAGCAACGTCGTCAGGTTTGAGCCCCGTGAGCTCACCCACTAGTTAAGGTTACGCTGGAATACCCTACCAAGCTGGTAGCCTACCAGCTTATGTAGGAAAAAAAAAAAAAAGGTAAACGTGTATTTTATTAAATATATTATATTAAAAACTAGAAATATATTTTATTATTTTAATATATTCATATAGTAAATTTGTTGTAATTAATGTGTACAGTAATTTTTGCTGTAATTAGCAATTATATTGACTTTTTTACACAGAAAATTACAAAATTTTGTTTACACTGGAACGGAACGTGAAATGACGCATTTTTTATAGCGTCTTTTTATTTGTCTGTAATAAAATATCTTTGTAATAAAATAAAATATCTAAATAAGATTAAATTTAAAATAGTAAAATTGCTTGTGTTTTGATAATAAAATTAGATAAATATTCGAAAAATATCGAAAACCGAATCAGAGCACCCCACTTTTCACCGCTAGTGTATATAAAAAAACCGGAGGCGCGGAGGGAGCAGACCATCAAGCCGAAGCTGCGGAGCGCAGCACGAGTGACCGTGCTTCGGCACGCAAGGGCGGAAGGGATGCTCTTCCCGCAGCGCCGGAGATAAGGCGGATCCAAACTTAAGCTCCCTTCGAGTTTGACTAAATAATGCAATTTTAATCTAAAAAATTAACCATGGATATCTTCATAGCCATGGGGACCTGCGGCTTGGTGCAGTGGTAAGCTCTTAGTCTACGAGCACGAAACTTGCGATGGCTGAGCGATGGCGGCAGCGAGGCGACGCGACACGGGGCGGGCAGGTAGTGATATCTCGCGCGGGCTCGAAACAAGCTGGCGGGCAGTCGCGCTCATACAGTGTTGTGCGAATCATGACTTTACATCGAAAAGAACTATTGGAGCCTAGTCTCCTAATGAGGGAATTATTATTACTTAGAGATGGTGCTCATCAAATAAATCAACGAAGACGCAATTGGGGATAATTTTCTACGCTTTATTACCAGCTAAGGTGTCATTTAATGAAATTTTAAATTCTTTGTTAAATTATAAATTCCTCATTATCAATTTCCATTACTAAAATAATAATTCAACACAACACTGTGTACCCGCGCAAACGACGAAACCAAACTAGTTTGTTCTCGTCGCTTCCGCGTCGCCGTCGCCCCATCATCGCTCGATCGCCCCGCTCCGCCATCGCCCGTTTCGTGCCCGTCCCTATACTGTGCAATGCTTTTGTATACATCGCCTCCCCGAATCCTGATCACGCAGGAGCTAGTCACCGTCGACGCCCTAGACACGTCCTTACGGATCCATCAGATCCAATAACCTTTGCATTAGACGCCTTCAGCTCTAACACTAGGAGCAGGCTTAGGGACCCTGGTAACCGTACTCGTCGAACTCGACAAAGAGTTCGCCGTGTAACCTAACCCATGAATCAGCTCGCTGAGTTTCTCGCCGGATATTCTCAGCGGGTCGCGATTCCGATCCGGTAGTAGATTCATTCGCGAAGCAGCTGCTCTTGAGCTGTTAGGTCTCCTTCGGCGCTCGGGTAGCTGTTAGCAAATCCCACCCCTCCTGGCTGAGCCTTTGCTCGCCCACCTGTCCTGGTGAAACTGGAAAGGCCTCCGGGCCACCAGTAATCCTTCAATCATAAAAAAAAAAATATACATCGCCGTCGCGCCGCTGCCGCCATCGCTCGGCCATCGCAAGTTTCATGCCCGTAGACTTATAAGTCGAGGCGACGCGACACGGGGCGGGCTGGCAGCGATATCTTACGCGGGCACGAAACGAAGTTTGCGCGTTCACTGCGAAGAAGGACCCCTTTGTCATGGCGCCGCAATTCCAAGGAGTATCCCTGAAACCTTCCGAGAGTATCGGGATACTTGGAGTCGACATTTCGAGCGATACCCAATTTCGGAGTCATTTGGAAGGCAAAGCCAAGTTGGCGTCCAAAATGCTGGGAGTCCTCAACAGAGCGAAACGGTACTTCACGCCTGGATAAAGACTTTTGCTCTATAAAGCACAAGTCCGGCCTCGCGTGGAGTACTGCTCCCATTTCTGGGCCGGGGCTCCCAAATGCCAGCTTCTTCCATTTGACTCCATACAGAAGAGAGCCGTTCGGATTGTCGATAATCCCATTCTCACGGATCATTTGGAGCCTCTGGGTCTACGGAGGGACTTCGGTCCCCTCTGTATTTTGTACCGCATGTTCCATGGGGAGTGCTCTGAGGAATTGTTCGAGATGATACCAACGTCTCGTTTTTACCATCGCACCGCCCGCCACCGGAGTAGAGTTCATCCATACTACCTGGAGCCACTGCGGTCATCCACAGTACGTTTCCAGAGATCTTTTTTGCCACGTACCATCCGGCTATGGAATGAGCTCCCCTTCACGGTGTTTCCCGAGCGCTATGACATGTCCTTCATCAAACGAGGCTTGTGGAGAGTATTAAGCTGTAGGCAGCGGCTTGGCTCTGCCCCTGGCATTGCTGAAGTCCATGGGCGACGGTAACCACTCACCATCAGGTGGGCCGTATGCTCGTCTGCCTACAACAGTCGCGCTCATACAGTGTTGTGCGAATCACGAGTTTACGTCGAAAAGAACTATTGGAGCCTAGTCCCCTGATGAGGGAATTATTATTATTACTTAGAGATGGTGTTCATCCAATAAATCAACGAAGACGCAATTGGGGAGAATTTTCTACGCTTTATTACGCGCTAAGGTTTCATTCAATGAAATTTTAAATTCTTTGTTAAATTATAAATTCCTCATTATCAATTTCCATTACTAAAGTAATAATTGAACACAACACTGTACCCGCGCAAACGACGAAACCAAACTAGTTTGTTCTCGTTGCTTCCGCGTCGCCGTCGCCCTATCATCACCCGTACATCGCTCGATCGCCATCGCTCGGCCATCGCAAGTTTCATGCCCGTAGACTACACCCCTCCCTCCTCGACTCAAAATAATGGACCATAATTGAAATTTTAACCCTATGTTGAAAAATAGTGCTATTCTAACCTCAAAACATTAACCGTGGATATCTTCATAACCATGGAGTTCCGCGGAGTGGAGATGGTGCAGGAGGTTCGCCGTTACTACCCTTCCTCGCGACTCAAAAATTGATGGACCCTAATCTAAATTTTAATTCTATTTTAACTAAATAGCGCTATTCTAACCTCAAAATATTAACCGTGAATATCTTCATAACCATGGGGTTCCGCGGGGTGGGCATGATACAGGGGGTAAGCCCTTACCCCCTTCCTCCCCCCACTCCCCGACCTAAAAATCGACGGACCATAAAGGAAATTTTAACCGAAATTCCAATCTGCAAACATCGGAAAATCCAAAATTTACTTGTCGACGAAAACCTAAAGAAAACCTAAATTGTTTTGTATCGTAAATAATAAAATATAATAAACACTTTTGAATATGCATTTTTTGTTTAACCAGGAAATAGAAAAATACAATATTACAATTAGGTACCCATTACATTAATTCTAACATATTCTGAGATTTATCTGCACTTAATTTAAATATCGTGTGCGTGTTGTCAATCGCTCCCTCTCCCGTCTCACCCCACCACATACCTCAGGAGGTGACTATCGTTTCCGCGCGCACTATAGCAAACGTTTGGAGAACGCCTACGTTAACTACACAAAATTTTTGGAGTATCTCAAAGCGTTCAATCAGAGATTAAAGCAATGGTTGATGCGAACATGAACGTTGTGCTTTCTGCAATCTATGACTATAGTAGTTATTTTGTCGCTGCAGTTTGGGTCATAAAACACAGCCAGGCTAGGGCGGTGAACATGTTGCGCGGGCGCAACGTCATTATCGATAGAAACAATTGAGTCATCGAAGGCAGTGATAGTATATATGTCGTATGTATATCGTAGTATATATTATGTTTGTATGTACATACAAACAAAGCATTTGCTTGACCATCTGTGAATGTAAACAAAGGATGAGAAAGCTTAATAGTTTTATGAAAGAATCTTTATGCCTTTGCAGACTCAATACCAATATCCGTAAGGGGTTTCTGGGAATCTGTCATAACTGGTTCATAAAAACAAGTCACTATACCCGAAATTTACGCTATATCCAAAGTCGCTATAACCGAATGAATTTTCTAGGAAAGTATGCTTTAAATTCAAGGGACGTAAGTGTGACTTCGCTATAACCAAAAAGTCGTTATAACCGAGGTCGTTATTAATGAAACCCACTGTGACTTGTTGTATTCTAAACTTTTGTACTTATACGTTGCTTTATCAATTTTTTTCTTTCATTTTTATCACTAACCCACAAAATGACAAAACTAAATACACTATCGATAACGCTTATCGACAACAATAAAGCGCATCACTATGCCCGTCCATAAGGCTCGTGAGTGGAAGAGAGAGCGAAATATTCGCTTCACCGCTCCGACTTTTTATGACCCAAACTGCAGCGACAAAATAACTATACTATAGCTGAGGTTAAAGACTACGAAAACTAGTCGGAATTGATAACATCCTTGATATTTTACGGTTAAAATCAACAGCATGTGTAATCATAACTAATTTTAATCTACGTTTAATAAATCCTATTTTCATTTTTATTACCTTAATTTTAAACTAGTGAAACCGGGTCACTGTCAATAAATGTATGAAAATCATTCAATATTTGAATCTGGTACGGTGATGGTACTACGACATAAACCTTCCATGGATTGTCAACAACTAACAAAAAATTACAAAGTTTACTGGTGGTAGGACCTCTTGTGAGTCCGCGCGGGTAGGTACCACCACCCTGCCTATTTCTGCCGTGAAGCAGTAATGCGTTTCGGTTTGAAGGGTGGGGCAGCCGTTATAACCTTACTGAGACCCTTAGAACTTATATCTCAAGGTGGGTGACACATTTACGTTGTAGATGTCTATGGGCTCCAGTAACCACTTAACACCAGGTGGGCTGTGAGCTCGTCCACCCATCTAAGCAATAAAAAAAAACCATAATCGGATCAATAGTTTAAGAACGCATTAAAAATAAACATACATTCATTTATAAACATAGATAGATAAATTATGATTAATTTTTATATACACATTCTAGTTAATATTAAATATCAAGTAGTACTTATCTATTTTGTGAAAGTTATGACACCAGATCTGGTCAAATGGGGTGTAAGGAGATTGTTCCCAAAACTACTACCTACTCTAACCTAGATCAACAACAATATTCAATTAATAAACTAAGCACTATTTTTAAACTATATCGTAATTTACTAACAGTTTTAAATTTAAATATTTTAACACTTTTCTATAATTACCCACATTAGATTTTGATTATTGAACAACCACGCGCTATCTCTATGGTAGACTAGAGAAAATACCATTAAGTACCATGTTATTAAGTACGCCTATGTGCAGATTTGTGGGTTATATTATATGTAATAAGCAGGTTATTATAGCAATTATATTTCGCGAAACCGCAATGGTTGAAGTCAATAACCTGCACTCACTCGGCTTCATCAAAGGCAATCACTGCACACTCAAGGCAGCTTCACAGATTTTTTACATTACATTTTGGGATTGAACGATGAAAGTAAATATGAGCAAATTTCCCATTTTAACCATATTTTAAAAAGGTTTAGTATTTTTAATGCTACCTCTTCATTTTCGTTATTAGTTCTTTTACACACAGCTAACTTAATTGAGTATTCGTTCCTAGTAGTACAATTACCTTGGCCTAGTAAAGGTTGTTTCAAGTTATAAGAAGGATAAGAACAGGACAGCAAACAAGTTTTTAAGAAATGTTAATTTTGAATGAAATATGTTCAGCACGCCACGCATATTTAAAAAGCAGTTTGTTTTAAGGTAGAATGAACTCATCATCTGAACTATGGGGACAGGTGAATATTTATTAAAAGCCCCCTAGAACTCACAGGTTTTCTTCCTCATGATATAATTCGGAATGTTGATCATTTGTAGAAAATATTTAATTCAAATTGAAAGAATAGACTTAAAATAAATTGGTCAATTTTGAGATCCCATAAATTGATGCGGTTTCAAGTATATTTCAATATTTCTAAATTGCAAGGATTCGATTTCGATAACAAAATCAGTTTACTCCTAGTACATAGACTACATTCTAAGTTAATTCATAACTTACATATCTAAATAGGTCAAATGTATTAAGGTATGTGCGTGGAAAGGGTTGATCCTTTGAGAGTTTAAACTGGGATATGTATTTACTTGAAATGGTATGATAGAAAATCACTTAGTTGTGGGGATCCAGCTGTAACACCTTTTAACAAGCCTAATAGTATTACGGCATAAATTCAGTTATCGTTTGGAAGAAATACGCCTCAAGATAACTTAGTAATTGTCCGTACAACCTTAGATTCGTTTTTTCTACAAGGCGAAAAAAAGTTATAAATCTAGTACTACGAATGGCAATTAAGCTCGACAGTACGATGGCAGTGCAGTGTGACAGCACATCTTGCAGTACAATAGGTAGGGGCAGGGGTTCTACTTTTCAACACGACTACACCAAGCAATAAAGTATAATATTTGTCTATGATTAATTAAAATAACAGGATTTGTGCTGGAAACATGCAAATGCAACAAGCTAATAAATTTATTCCGTAACTACAATTTACAGGACCATTCATTCAGGAGAAATGAAAATAATCTTCTACAAATATTAACTACTACTTTATTGCTTGTTAAAAATAAAACAAAATTTTCACACAGGTATTTTATTTTTCTGAGAGTGTTTTACTTTACGTTCTAAGATTTTCAATACATAATAAAATAACATGCAACTGTAGAATTTTAATAAAATAATTTGACATATTGTAAAACACAATTTTATGGGGCATTGGAATCTGCATATCATCTCAAACTTTGTTTTATACTGCCATTGCACAACTTTAAGTGAGGTAGACTTACCTCATAACTTTATAAAATAGAGATTAGTAAAAGTTTAAAATACAATTCATAATTTAGTATACAACCAAAACATATAAATTCATCAATATATTAATTATGATAAAAATATCACATCTTTGATCCAATGATACCTATGCAGTTCCAGATTAGAGACCCCGCTCCTTACGTTCCAATACAAATAAAGAATTCGCAAAGATCTCAATGCGATACAACATCAAAAACTAACACTCATCAGTTGTACAGACAAGACAAGTTGAGGTGGAGTGTGACACAACTAGAATCAACATGCACTACATAAATGATGTGCCACACATAACGGCCTCTGGATGTCTAGGCCTGGCTCTCATTGGTAGTTGTCTCAATAGTAGTACCAACAGGTTTGTTACTTTTAGGCTTGGCCCCCTGCTGTTGGTTTGATGTTGTAGCTGAGGCATCTCCATCCTGGCCATTTTGGCGCTGAGCCTGATTTTGTCCTCCCTGCCCCGGCTGGAAATTGCGCGGACGCACTCGGCGGAACCCTCCTCTATTCATTGGGCCAGGACCTCCCCCACGGCGTCCACCGCGAAAATTGCGACGGAAAAAACTAATATCAAACAATTTTAGCATCTATAAATTTGCATTATATATTTGGACTGTTTAGTGTCAATTACAGTTAATCCTAAACTTACCTGCGCTGAGATGGTACAATGCCTCCTTCTTGACCCTCATCTCCTTGTGCACCCCCTTGGTTGGGCGGGGGTCCACGACGTCCTAATCCTCCTCTGCGTGGAGCTCCTTCACCGCCTCGTCCGCCACCTTGACGAGGGAAATATCTGGAAAAAATATTATTTTACTTTTGTTAATGAAAGACTTAGTGTTGTAGTAGTATATGCTTATGCATTCAGAATTCAGAATGATGAGCTCTAATCATTAAGTAAAAATTCAAAGTAATTAATCCAAAAATTACTCACTGGCGGTGGTAGCCACGGCGCTTGTCTGCAGCATAAGGTGAGCCTTTTACTGGCTCACCACCGGGACCAGTAACACCAGCTGCTTCAAAGCCTTTCTCCCCGGCAACCACGGCAAACTCCACCGCCTCTCCGTCGCCGACCGAGCGCACAGCCTTACGTGGGTTGTTACGGGCGATGGCAGTCTGATGCACAAACACATCTTCCTTGGTGTCATTCCTGAATATAAAAGTAAAGTGGTTATGGAGAACAAGAACAAACAAAATTATTTAAAAAATTGGAACGAACCTGTTGATGAAACCATATCCACTCTTGACGTTGAACCATTTCACAGTGCCCGATACTTTCTCAGCTAAAAACAAAAAGGGTTATTTACGTTAATTTTCTTCATACTTATGGCATGGAAATAAAAAGGGGTAGTATTGAATTTGATCTTGTAGGGTAATCAGATATTTTTAATAAAATAGTATTGAATTGATCTTGTAGGGTAATCAGATATTTTTAATAAAATCTAGTTGATTTTAGAGTAATTCGCCATGCGCTACTGCATTTAATAAGTAAATGTTAAAATTAATTTTGTTTACCAAACAAAGTCTTATCTATTAGCATTAGGTATATTTATTTATTAAGAATTCGCAGGTTTAAAACCAGTATTTTACAATTAAATCTGATTTAGTATCAAATCAGCTAAGATGAATAAAATTCACCTCGATTCAATGAAAAATTTAATGCGAATATCCGTAAAGGGGAGTAATTGGGTTTGTGTATTGATTTGTTTCCCAGTGTTACAAAATATGCAGTGATTACAAAGCATAGCCGGGGTCAATACACGACGAATTATGCAGTTAATGAAAATCTGATTATCGTTGCAACATAACATTGGTTTTTATTATAAATATTTTATTTAAAGCACCAAAGCATTGTTAAAAGAGGGGACTTAAATAAAAAAAATCGGCCATGTGCTTTTAGATACTTGAAGCCGGGATAGAAAATCTAAGATGGCGTTGCGGCACTCACCGATGACCTGCTTTTGTTTAACTGTTTTAGCTTGTTGAGCTTGAGGTTGTTGTTCTAGTTGTTGTTGGGGCTGCGGCTGCGGCGCCTTTTCGGTATCAGCCATGGTGTAATTGGCGAACGGCGATGGTGGCAAAGATGGTAAAATACTCCACGACCTCTCCTCGATGTTCACCGCTTTTCGTCGTAACAAGTGACAAACTGTGGTGTAGGGTTGTAAGATCGCATTTCTACAATTTCCCTATTATTGAAATGTCTATCCCCAAATGCAAGTTTTTTCCCTATTTTTATCTTAATTGAAAAATAGTAGATGAAACTAAGAAAAATATACAAACTGCGTTTAGTGAAAAAATTTCTTCTTAACTTTCTTCTCGTTTTTTTTATAGTAAATATCTACAGACTATAGAGAAAAGAGTTGGAAGAAATCTTATCATCAATGATTGTCTTAAGCGGTCAAGGCAGACGCGCCAGAGGCGGTAGTAGAACGGGTAGTTGTACGAGCTGGTTGGGCTTATACATCCCACTAACATTTCTTTCTATCTGATTAAAATGATAATGTTTGCCATACTCGCATACATGCTATAGCCCAAGAACTCTCCTGAAGCCACAATAAATAAAATATAGTGTATTAGCAAATGCGTTCTTCTCCTTATTTTCATTTCTGTTCTAAAGAGTCATCTCTTTTTTTTATTGCATCTACCCACCTGGTGTTAAGTGGTTACCGAATCCCATAGGCATCAACCACGTTAATACCAGCACTCAGATTAAGATATGAGTTCTTTGTGTCAATTTTTACAGTACAACGGCCCCACCCCTCAAATCAAAACGCATTACTGCTACACGGCAGAAACAAACACGGTGATGGCACCTTCCCGTGGGGCTCATAAGACGCCCTATCACCAGTAATAGTGGATTTCATAATTTATGCAGGTTTTTTTAGGCGCGGTGTTATTCAGTCACCGTGGAAGTCATTCCTGAACATTTGTCCTTAACCTTTAGGTCACGACGACTCAATGAGGGACGACCTAGGCAGCTATATACAATATTTTAAGTCTAAATGATGAAAATCGACTTATGTGGCAACACCGTAGTGATTGATCTAGCTTCACTATCGAAAAATGTGAAATCATTCGTTTCGATAATGTAATGTAAAATCGATATCTCATAAATTGCTTTCGCAGATTTTTTAAGACTTTAATACATTTAATATAATAATTACGTTAAACACTATTAGTAAAGTTATTTAATCAATACATACCCTTCAAAATTATTGCTTATGTTGTAAGCCAATTTTGTTTTTACTTGTTCTATTTTGTGTTTCTTTTTGGCTTGTTATTTGTATTATGTGCTTAATAAATAAATAAATTAAAAAAATTTAAAGACCACGTTATTGTATACTGACACTTTGAACCTCATCTTTAATCAATTTTATTTCGTCGATCCTACCGCTTTTTCTACAAATGTACTAGTGTAACTCAAATTAGATAGGGTTAACATGTTACGTGTAACATGTAACAACATGTTTTGATATCCTACAATGTTTTAATTACTTTGATTTTGAAACAAATGATTAGAAAATGAATTTGATACTCACAATTACAAGTGAATTTGTTGATGACCTTAATTGATTGGTCTAGTGCTAGTCTAATTATGTCATGTACATTTACAACACAGAAAAAGTCCTACCTTGGAGCTATTGACGTTAACTGTTCTAAACACTTTATCCACAGCTAGCTAGCCTTTTAATCATGTTTTCCATAGCCAACAAGTCCTGACGAATAGCCTATTAATCGGCTTTTTGATCGACTATGCTTATCGACTGCTAGCATATTTATTGGATTTTCTATTGCCAATGTTTATGTAGCTTATAAGCTTTAAGCTTTGGCTTTATCTATCAACGGTTTTATTTATTTATTAGTAGCTTTGTACTGTACTGTGAGTAAATCTATGTAGCTAAATCATGTTGATTTGTAATAATCATACATAATGACGCTATAAAGTTCACAATAGCTGAACTGAAGGCCAACTTCAAATACAACGGTTATAAACTCATCTTATATTATTTAGAGAAGGATGCTAATGCCCTAGTCGCCTTTTACGATACTGATGTGATTCTATTGTAAGACAAGACGTCACAGCACATTTTATTTCATTTAATGCTATCTACTTAATTTCTCTCCAATTACTACTTATTACTTTACTTACTACCACTTACTACTTTACAAAACCAAAAAACGAGTCAGTTGACAAATACAGATGAAAATTCAGGAGGTTTAACTTATCAGTTTTTAGTTCACAAATTTTAAAACGTATTTTAATTAAGAGGAAATTAAAAGTTTCATCTCTGTATGAACCAAAGTAATTATTCCAATTTTAATAATCGATTTAACTATCATAAGGCATCACTAAAGCTATGATGTGTTGCTAGAGTAAATTGTATTTATCCTGTAGTAGGTACTTTGTTTTATGCCTCAAGATTTAATTTAGGAACTTTATTAATAAATATAGATTTAGCGATATATAACGTTATTATTATTAATAATATTCTGTTAAAACTTAAAAAATTGCTTTCTAGTGTCTATCTAGGCGTTGCTTTGTGTAAAGTTTTGCAAAACTTATGCACGTCTATGACCAGGTGTGTTGAAAACCGTCACAGAGCAGCAGTAAAACAACCGTTACAACACAACTGATACTCTAAGGTCTGTGTCACGATGGATAGCAGCATTCACTCTGTGACCTGTGATGTCTGAGGGCTCAGCTAGCAGGCGTTTCTGGCGATTAGAATAAGCTCGTAAGCATTCACCTGACAATAGAATATAGAAAAATATTAAAATCAGCTGGATTTTACCGTAGGATTTACAACAGTATATGTAGTTATTAATGAGCAACGGAATTAGACGGAGATTTAGTTTGTTGATCATTAAATTTTATCCAAGATAACGGCGACGGTCAAGTTGACTTTTCATTAAGCTAGTTATTTTCCAAAATTCCATACAGAGTTACTTAACACATTACATAAATTACTAACAAGTTTACTATTTACTTTCATATGTACCTATATTTCATAGATTTTACATCATCATACTGAAAATACCACCGTAGTAGAATAATAATGCATCATCTAGCATTTCCGCCTATTTCTCACTTTTATGTTGGCAATACGAAATCATTGTAATGAGGAAATGACGCTTCGCTGTTGTCCTAACAACTAGGTACTGTAGGTACCCAACCTTTTAATTTGTAGGCCACGTGTCATGTTTTCATTTCGATTTGAGTAAACAGCAGACTTAATAATTTGCAAAAAAAATTATTCAAGTTCATCAATTTCAAATGTTTCATGACTTCACCTCAGATTTTATAAATTCAATAAGTATACATACTGAAATAAACAATGTACCTACCTAAATGAATATAAATTGACTGACACATAGACTTGTATGTGAAATGGACTTACAAAATTCTTCTTTTCATTTATATAATCTAAAGGCTAGGTATATATAAAATAAAGAAACAATAAAGCTAATTTATTTATTTGCTTTAGACTATAAATGTAGTGAAACTTATAAAAATCCTTGAAAACTTTTCATTCTATTCTTTCACCAAAAAAAATGTTGGTTTGCTTTTAAAAAATGTTGAGGGTCCGTTTTGGCAAGGTGGCATACATGTAAAACGGGGTGATTAGGGACAAATTCCAATTTGATGAACAATTTTAAGGTAGTCGTTGGTATATATCATTATATATAGCATCAACAAATATAGCATTCTATATCAGGATCAAAATGATGAGTCTTGGGGGTATATTTGTTATCCAATCCAATGCCGGCCACTCACATGCGCCCAAATATTCGTAGGTACATTGTACGAATGTTTGCGCGCATGTGACGGGCCGTCAGACATTCATTCGCAAATTTAGAAGCTGTGCACAGCTTCTAAGTTGCGTTTGCGCTTCCTCATAAACTTGTTTACAAATGTCTCACGAATTTCTCCTCCTTTTTAATTCGTCAATAGAACATTGAAGAGAAAAAGAGTTTTGAATTCTTTCCCAGACATAATTAACAGTCATGCTGTTTTTATGGGATTTCTTTTGATGAAGATACGCTACACCGTAGACGTCACGAACTATGAAAATGGCGATACGTCCGTTACCTTCATAGATTATACACTTAATATATGTTACCTTCGCAATCGTCGGCGCAACTGGGCAAACGAATGTGTGGGAGACTACGCGAAGGTTCGCGGTTCGCGCGCTTTGATGTTTGTTAAAAAACCGACACAGCTTGGAAAACCACGAATGCAGAGAAAACTTTGCATAATCATTTGCAAATGTCGTCCTACACTTGCGGGTTTGCGTATTCGTGCGCATGTGAGTGACCGGTATAAAACTGCAATTAGTATTCTAATTAAAAAAAAGTGAAAATATGTGATATCCCTATTCACCCGGAAATTGGGGTTAATGGGGATGTAATCCGTGTCAATAGAGAAATTTGCTAGTCTGGATCTACTTGGTTTTTATTTATTTATTTAGTTGCACCAACAAAGTAATAATTTATATATATATAAGTTGAGAGATTAGGTGTGTCGATTATTCCATGAATTAATTTGTATAGAAATATACCACCCATTAGTTTCCTCCGGTTAAGAAGAGAGTCTAGATTAAAGTGGCGAAGTATGTCTCTATAGCTGGGTAGCTTCCTACCCAGATTGTAGTTGTAAGACAAGTTCTATAGAAACCTTTTCTGGACACTTTCCAATCGTTTTTTTTATATCTTGTTACTTCGTAACAAAATTCTAAAATATAAAATTAATACAAAAATAATTACACCCAAACAAACAAAAATATCTAGTTGTTACAATGAATGGGACCCGCGCGCTCTAGTGATAGATTCTTAATGACCAAATTAGGTAATCGTTGGTACCGGAAATCAAATTCTTTCTGGAACATGCGATAAGAAACGCCCACAACGTGGGTGCCTAGAAATTCAAAAACGAAATACAATAGCGAACAACGGATCAACTGCTTGAGAATGATTCCATTTCGCTCGATTCGAGTATTGCTGTCTCAGTACCACGGGTGGTTTCTGGAATATGGACAATAGTTTTGGGACGTGACTTGCTTCGGTTGAGCCGTTCTTTTCATATGTCTATCTCGTCTCATACGAAAGATCGAGAAGTCCGGTAAGTGCGCATCGCCACCACAGGAAGTAGGCCGTTCCGATACAAACTTAAAAAAACGAATTCGCGCTGAAGCAAACAATTTCGACGCCAGAGAGTTCGCTCGACGATTATAAGTGATCCATATTTATGATTATTTGTACTCATCTTAAAAGTAGTACATGCACTCCTACACAGGAATAAACAAGAAAATTAAAAGCGAATTGCATTATTTTTCAACCCCCTTGGTAAGTTTATTATAATTAATTCCAATAAGGTTTGGTTGCTATTTTCTAATTTTTCGTGTCTGGATTGATTCGATTACTATTCAACAAGTAATTTCTTCAACCTTTTAATAGTGTAAAAAATTATTGGCTATATATATACTCGTATATTTTTTAATAGTGGTTTAACAACATAATAAAATGTGACAGCGGGTATCTTAAAATTAGTAAAAAATTACTTTATCGATTTAATCATTCCGATAAGTTTTAAATATGTTTCACCGCCGTATTTTCTGCATTAGAATTCTGTTATTATATTAATTTTGCCTCCACAAAAAACCAGAGGATATAATAAAATGGCCGCGATAATTCCCATTGTGTATTCCGCGCGTGTGTTGTTAACATGGGTGGCTTGTGAGTATCTAAATAGAACTTATTATTCTAAAATATTTATTTTGTTAAAGTTTTTTAAATAACTAGCTGACCCGGCAAACTTCGTAGTGCCTCAATCGATAAATAAAAAACCTAAACTTTTGTATAAAATAAACTTAAAACAAACAAAAGGATTTCGTCTGACGGGGGACACATCAAAGGAAAAACAAAATTGTTATTTTTATTTAATTCCGAATATTTTCATATTTATCTACCTTTTAAACCTTCTCTGGACTTCCACAAATAATTCAAGACCAAAATTAGTCAAATCGGTCCAGACGTACGCGAGTTTTAGCGAGACTAACGAACAGCAATTCATTTTTATATATTATATAGATGAAATTCAATACATACATACTTGAAAATAATAAGCTATTGGTTTTTGTAGTCAATATTATATTAAAAATTGCCACCGAAAAATTGTATGCAATATTTTCCATGTGAAATTATAAACTCGTAGTATTGTAATTTAAATGTTTGCAGTGATACACATCTTAATTTCGTTTAAGTTTTAAAGCCAATTGTATAATAGTAAAGTAATAGAATTTTATACTTAAACTATACTTCCTTGTATTAGTTCATGTTATTATAATGTAACTCAAACACATAGGTGGGATTTATTTACGAGATTAGCGTGATGTTATGATTTCTCGATGTACCGGCGAAATAAATATCAAAATAAGTATCAAATAAATATAAATATAAATATCAATTATTGATAACTACCTGTATTTAGTATAGGTTTAAATGTAATCTTTACTTTTGTACCTCATAGCGTAGTGGAATGGTGATGGTCCGGAATATAAACAGTTGGGGTTTGATTCTGGGTGGGGTAATTATAATTTAAACATTTGATTTTTTTTTAATTATATTTCGTCCGGACCTAATCGTCCACTTCATTCCGCGTAATTTTTTATTGCTTCGCGAAAGATGCCAACGCCCACTCCTGGTCTCACCTAGTGCTTGGGTGTTGGATCTTTCGCGCTTCATGTGTTGATTCGACGCGTTCCAGGAAACTCGGGCTCCTCCGTATGGATAGAAAAGTACGGGCTGCACGTATAGGTATGGGTCGTTGACTATCACGCACCACCTCCGAGTTCCCCGTCAGGCAGCGGAACCTTAATCAGAGAAGAACCCCACGCGTCACGGATCGAAGGGTCCTGAGTTAAGTACCCAGAGCACACAGGTTTTTTGAAGACCAGAGAACTTCCCTGTGCCGCGAATCCGCTCCCCGCGAGTCATCAATAGTGTATTTCTTTTTTATTTATTAAATTAATAAGTTTTTTTTATATATTTAATTAATTAAAACTTTTTTTGTAATAATAATTGTATTTTTGTATTTGATTTAGATTTGTACCCGCCGTCAGGCGGACATAACAATTTCATAATATTACGGTTTTACATAACAATAAAACCGATATTATGTGCCGAGAAGGAAAACATACAGCATTGTATTATGAAGAAGCAGTGTGTACTTAGCTTAAATTCCTTGTCTATGTCCAACCATAGACAGTCAATTTAGTTCCATCTTTAGCCGCTAGGTGCTGCCAGCAAGTATAAAGGAAGCGCAGCCATCTTTGATCTTCATAGTCTTCACCAGGAAGAACTTCCTGCAATGCTGTATGTTTTCCTTCTCGGCACATAATATCGGTTTTATTGTTATGTAAAACCGTAATATTGATGTGCCTTTGGAAAACATACAGCATTGTATTATGAAGACGTGTTTGTTATCTGCTGGTGAAATTATTAAGCACAACGCTATGATGAAATAGGTAAGCTATAATAAAATTATGAAGCGCAATGATAATGTTCATAATTTATATAATTATGAAATCGAAAAAACACAGTTGTTAACTTCCATGTTAATTCAATAATTAAAAAATATTTATAAGTTTGTAATAAACATTTTATCTTGTATATACAAGAAAATGTATAAATTGTATAAATGATGTATATACATCATGTAGGTGTAAATGTTTTGAAAAAAAGAATCGTGAGGATCTTTAGGAAGTTCTATTATTCGGAAATAATTATTGTAAGCGTTTGGATGATTTGCATTTGCCTCTAGAAAGTATTTCGTCTATTGGTTCATTACCAATCCATCTCAGAGGCTACTGCTGATCTACAACTTCTTAGATATGGGTTGATGCCACTACCTCGTAAGGTTGAACGAAGACCAGTTTCCAATTACAGTACGGTATGCCGCTTTTGTGACAACACACATAGTTAGAAAAAAGTCCTTACGAATCTTACTGGGCATGTCTTTAGTTTCATGTTTAGAAAGCACTTATGCAGATTATTGACGAAAATGGATTTTAATTTTAGACCCAATGACTGGTATCAGAAAGATGTTTTTCTCTGTTAAATGTTGAGCAAAGTAAGATCATTAACTCTGCGTCCAGTAGCCAGCAACATGGTTGTTGGTGTCCTTCAAGCTACCTTGAGGCGTGATCTGGTGGTAGCTGGGTTTGAAGAAAACCAATTTAGAACTATTCTCGGATCTCATGTGAATGGGACTATACTTAGTAAAGTTGTAATAAGTAGTTGAATTTTGTTTAGTTATTCCGATGGCTTTTTTAGAATAGCAATTTTTATTAGAGAGCTTGAGAATGTTTGCTGTCCTACATGTATGTTGCCCACAGAAAGTCGACAGCGCTGCTTTATGCAGAAGGATTGTTTTATAGGCAAAATTTTCTTTTTGGAAAAGAAAAAAGAATTTGGCAACATCTGCAGACTTAGGATCAATTTTAAATCTGTAGCACCATATGCACCATCTTCTAGTCGCTGGTAAGTATGCTGGCAAAGTGGATTGACACCAGCTAATTTTAAATAAATCTTCTCCTGTGTAGATCAGTCTATTATTTGTACAACCTCCCCCCCCCCCCTTTCTAAGCTTTCAGGGTTAATGTTTACCCTGTGGAGGAGGCAGGTTTTGGATTTCGTTGAGAGGAGGAATTCTCCATGCTAGTTGCATCCTCTACGGTCTGCTGAAGGTATCCAATCTTGGTCGGCGAATGGGTTTATATCCGGATGACCCCACTTTCGAAAAACTTTTGTGGTCACTTGTGGTAAAAAGTGCCATTTCGCAGGTTGATTTCCTCGTGATAGCCTGTCGGTTACGATGTTGTATCTCCCCGAGAGATTATAAGCTGACAGTTATCTTGAACTTATCGCTTAGGTTTAAAGATCGAAAGGTCAACGCTAGTGAAATACTTTCAGATTCATTTTGATTGTCACTACCATTGCAAATAGCTCTTTTGTGGCTGAGCCGTTTCAGTTGTTGAGCTGACCATAGACAGGACGTTAATATTTTGTCTAATTGTAACCCCTACCCATGTCCGAAGCTTCCGTTGCCAAGAAATGGTTGGTTTTGTGTCTCGGCAATGTTTGACATGTGACTCCGTGTCAGCACTGCATTTGTAACCCCTACACATGTCCGAAGCTTCCGTTGCCAGGAAATGGTTGGTTTTGTGTATCGGCAATGTCTGAGATGGGGCTCCGCGTCAGCGCTGCATTTAATTGTTAACACATGTAGGATGGCCCGTTTTTACGGGGGTGTTTTTTCTTGAAACTTCGCAAGAATTTTCAAGTTCGCAATTTGCAAGTTAGCATAGATTGATGTAATTCCGTCAGAGTTTGAGCTAGGATGTTGTTGAGTGGCCACTTTATTTCTCGCAATTTTCCATCGAATCCCTAAACATGTCATCTCTTGAACCAGTGTACTAATTGATTTTTTGTAAGGCTGACTTGGCAGCCCAAATAATCCAAGAGCTTTACAGCTTATGTGGCCTGAAGACTCAACTTGGACTTCTTTTGATGGACCAGGTGGAATTTGCGTAGGTGGGATAACACTCAACATCCCTTTGCACGCAATGTCTCCGCGACAGAGCATGCTATGCAAGCAAAAAAGGTGTATTTGTCTTCATGGACCAAAAAAGTCGCGTAGGTAGGTTAACATTTGACTTCCCTATGTACGTAAGGTCTTCGCGACCGAGCATGGTATGGGAGCAAAAACGTTTATTTGTTTTGGTGAAACAAGATCAAGTCGTGTAGGTAAGCTAGCACTTTCGATTTTGCACGCAATGCCTCCGCGACCGAGCATGCTACGGAAGCAAAAAGGTTTATTTGTCTTCAAGGACCAAAAAAGTCGCGTAGGTACGTTAACATTTGACTTCCCTATGTACGCAAGGTCTCCGCGACCGAGCATGCTATGGGAACAAAAACGTTTATTTGTCTTGGTGAAACAAGATTAAGTCGTGTAGGTAAGCTAGCACTCGACTTTGCACGCAATATCTCCGCGACCGAGCGACCGAGCACCCTATATAATGGAAATTGACATGCCAGCCCAGATAATCCAAAAGCTTCACAGCTTCTGCAGCCTGAAGTTTCAACTTGGATTTGTTTTGGTCGACCAAAAGGAAGTCGTCTAGGTAGACTAGCACTCGAGTTCCTTTTGCACGCAAGGTCTCTGCGACCCAGCATGTTATGGAAGCAAAAAAGGTTAATCCAAAAGCTTCACAGCTTCTGCAGCCTGAAGTTTCAACTTGGATTTGTCTTGGTCGACCAAAAGGAAGTCGTCTAGGTAGACACTAGCACTCGAGTTCCCTTTGCACGCAAGGTCTCTGCGACCCGCATGTTATAGAAGCAAAAAAGGTGTGGCTCTGAAGCCAGACCGAAGGGTAGGCATGTCATTTCATACTAACTCATAAGAAGGTACCGATTCCTTCCTGAAGGTACTGATACTGGTACCTTGGTACTGATCCTCAAGAAGTATCGACGAAATTTTGCGACTGATACTAGAAAAATATTCCTGAGAAATGTTTAATTCTATCATCCAGTCCCCTGGGTGGAGAAAGTTTGGTACCGAGGTGTCCGAAAACAGTTACGTGTTTTATCTTTACGACCTTGTTCAACTCTCGAAGATCGAAAATTGGACGCATTGATCCGTCGCTTTTCTTACGCAGAATTTTTTTTTTTTTTTTGTTTTTCTTTTTTTTTTTTTTTCTTTTGGTATTTGGTAACCATACATGGTTTTCAAATTATTACAATTTTGGTGGCACTCAGTGCCTCCCGTCGGTGTCTTCAATTGCCCCCCTCTGGATTGTGCCAGATGTTACGGACTATGATTGTTTATAATGTTTGGCTTGCCTTTTGTACGAGGTCGTGACAAATAGGATTGTAGCCCTCCGAGGGACTGAATAGATTTCAATTTAGTATTATCAAACAAAAGATTCCTCAATGAGTAGTGCGTTGGCAACAGGATACTTTGTTAGAGACCACGGAAATTAAACTTTGACGTCTTATTTCTATCCATACAGCCCTTTTTTCCGTATACAATTTAAAACGCTTTTACGGGTAACTTGTACGACGGAGACGATTTGCCAAAGTTTTCAGTAATTATGTTACAAAGATTATTAGTTTAAATCTGTTGTGTTTTTGTCAAAATTTCCGTATTGACGAGATCAATTTGTTTACAACAATTTTCGTTACATTCAATTGTTACACACAGTTGATGCATTATTAGATTTACAACGTCACTGACCTGGTGGGATAACGAGCCGATTTGAAGATCGACCGTTACCTTTGAATCCCGTCGTTTCTTACGCAGAGACTCCTTTTGTTCTTTTTCGCTTGACGAGCTGTTCGAACGCAAGGCGTCTCCATCGCGTCTCGCCTGGACATCTTCCCTCTCGGAAATTATGGAGCTTGACTCAACATCACCTCCAACAGATGACGCGTGATTCATGGCGTCCGATGATAGGATTGGTAAATAATACTCGTAATGATTGCAAAATAACACTCATAGAAACACAAAATAAATATTTTTTGCAATTAATAAGAAGTCGAATAAATATTTGTGGATTTGCGACTTCACAGTACGAAAGTACACAACGCTATGAAGATCAAAGATGGCTGCGCTTCCTTTATACTTGCTGGCAGCACCTAGCGGCTAAAGATGGAACTAAATTGACTGTCTATGGTTGGACATAGACAAGGAATTTAAGCTAAGTACACACTGCTTCTTCATAATACAATGCTGTATGTTTTCCAAAGGCACATCAATAAGGATTCCACACAATGCAGCATTATTCTAAGGTACTGCGTACGAGAGCATTATAAATTGAAAGCATTATAGGTTGTGAAATTAACAACAAATTTCGATTTTCCGAATAAAATATAAATTAATAAATAAATAAAAGTTTATGCCAATTAAATCTAAATATCCCTATATTATTATGTGTAAGTCATAAGAATCAAGTGAATGCCCCTGGACAAATACTCTGAACAAATATTAATATATTTATGTATTTTTCTGCTTCTTCACTTAGACATCTTTGTCCACTTGAGATTTCATTGTTCTTGTTACAACTTGTAAAATCCGACTTCCTTGTATTAAATTGCTTAGCTATTTGAACTAAAGGCTTATTCCCAATTTCGTAGGCTTTTGTTGCTGTTTTTAATACTATGGGATATATCAATTTTGATACGTACACGCGAAGCATATTAAAAAATAGAAAATAACACGTAAGTGATAATATAAATATTTGCCAAACAATAAAATAAAATTGAATTAATAATTAAGTAAAAGTTCTAGATAAAAACATCATGAATAAACCAGATTCTTACCAACACATTTAAATAAGATTGTTGCAACTACATAGACAACCCTAGTAAACCTGTATCTATTTATACTTAACTCGTTCCCATTCAACGTATTCTTATCCCAATTGACTCCTTTATCGTTGTTGTTTGTACCTGAGACGTCCTTATTCACACCAAAACAACAGATTTTAACATGTATTTCTATATTATCAAAAACATTATAACCAATAGCAACTGAGACTTACCTTTAATATATACGATGGCCCAAACACTTTATAACGTTTATAAATCACAGTCGTCTTCTATTGTTATCAAATAAATAAAAGAGCAAAGTATCTAGCACTAAAATTATTACCACCACAAGAAGGTTATTTGAAATGCGATTTTTTTAATGTTAGCTGTTATTGTCATCCATATTCAGAGTTGCTTTGTGAACTTTCAACATTCTACGATTACACTACTAAAAATTGAAGATTTTACAACGATTAAAAAACTAATATTAAGCGTCGAAAGATTTCCTGGTTTTTCCCCGTTCACCTCTCAATCCCTAATCACCCCTATTTTTCGGTAGCTACTATATTTCGTACCTATCTGAGGCTTTTGGCGTATTTTTTACTATAAGTAACAACAGATGTCGCTATTTGTAAATTTGAAGCTTTCACTACACTTTATAGAGTGGCTTTGTTGCGAGATTTGTCACAATAGGGTTTCATCCACATTCAGTTAATCCTACACTGATATGTAGCTAAATTACTTTAAAAATTAAACTGATTATTAGTGATTGGTAGTTAGCGTTCGTCTGAGTAAAATCGAATAGGTATCCAAATGCCCAACGTGAGAGCATTGTGGCAGAACGTGACAGAGTGATCTGTTGAAGGTTTCAGAGGGCACAATTCATTTAATTAGAAATTCTTGGTTTTAATTTTTAAATAAATTGATTGTGTAATCCTGCATTAAAAATAAATCTTGTACGCTACTGCTATGTGTTTTCCTTTCACAAACTTGTCCATGACATATATGTATTGTATTTAAGCTGTTTATTAAATTATATTTCGAGCTGTTTAAATGGACGTATCTGTTAATTTATGCTATAATTACCTATTACATTATTGAAATGTTTCATTATTGACAATAGCTAACCGAAGCTCAGAATTTTGGGACTGAATGCGGAAATTGCAATTTTTAACATCAGACAAAATAAATATGCAAAACTTCTGTATTTATATCTACCTAGTCAGGTCATAAATTCTGTCACATGTTTAATGTAAAATAATTGAAACAAGTTTATTCATTATGTAACCATTCATATACCAAAATGAATTTAACAAAACATAGATTCTTATGACATTAAAGTTTATTCAAAATGACCTCCGTGATTTTGAATACAGGCCTTCAATCTGCGCGGCCAGTCGTCTATCGCAGCACGAACGAGGTCCATATCAATATCGGCGGCTGCCTTAATCAAGGATGTCTTGAGTGACTCCAAATTGGGATGAGGCTTTGAGCACGCCTTTTCCTCCAAGTGTTGCCACATCTTGTAATCTAGCGGATTCAAATCTGGACTGGAGGAGGGCCAGTCTTCGTGCCGGATGAAGTCGATTTCACGCGCCGCCAGCCAGTCTTGTGTGCTCTTCGCTCTATGAGCTGGCGCCGAATCTTGTTGGAATACCCAATGCCTGTTATTGAACATGGTATGAGAAACAGGTTCCACAAGGTTCGTCAGGACTGTATTTTGATACACAACTGCATTCGTTTTTACACCTTTCTCACAAAAATGGACCTCTGTTAAGCCCCAATAAGAAACTCCCAACCATACCATGAGCGAGGATGGAAAATGACCTCGTTGGACACGCGGAATACGGTTGCTCGCTTCTTCACTACTGTGTGCGTACACCTTATCATTTTGTTTGTTGTAGCTCTCTTCTACGGCAAAAATTTTTACATCCGAAAAAATAATTTCCCGATATTTTCCCGCGTACCGCTTCAACAAAGCGCGGCATCTCTTCAGTCTCAGATCCATTAGACAAGCATTCAAACGATGTCCTGTTTTTCTTCGATATGCCCTTATATATAGTATAGTCTTAGTCTTATAGTCTTCATTTAACACCCTTTTCACCGTGGTTCTGCTTAACCCCATCTGAAGGGCCAACAGTTTCTGCTTACGTTTGGGATTTCTTTGAATTCGCGCCTTCACAGCTTTTATCACTGCTGGAGTCCTAACAGACCGAGGGCGACCACTTCTTGACCTGTCATCTACACTAGAGTCTTCATTGTATCGTTTAATGGTACGATAAACGAATCTTTTGGTTATATTCAAATTTTTCAGTATGTTAAAAATTTGAATTGGCGCGTAACTGCAACGATGCAACGCAATAACTGCAACACGGTCTTCTTTAAGCGTCCACTCCATATTAAAAAATGAGTAAAATTGTAAAAGTATACATTTTTATTTTCATGAACAATTCGAAATTCGAATTCAATAAACTTTTTTGTGGCCAGCATTCTAAAAGAAAAGTCTTTACTGTGTGACAATACTTATGACCTGACTAGTTATAATTAAAACTACTTTCACGACTGTGGCGCTTCTGACCACGAAAACTGGAAAGTATTCGGAAGGCCGGAAATTCTTAAATGAAAATATATTAATAAACACGAGATCAAACCATAATATATGTTTTTCTGAGTTAATTAAGTGTATACATTTCTTTAAAAATGTTTACAAACACAAGAAAATCGATCGGAAAAATAGGTAGCTTGAAATCTTCATTTTCTGTTCATAGTTTTTCCACTGCATCCTCTTTCCATTTTCTAATTCTTACGCAGCCATTCTCTCAATTGCGAAGATTTACCAGCGTTATATAATCAACATGTATTCCTTTTTGGAAACGATCGTTCTGTATCTTGCATTAGGGGCATTACTTACCTACTTTTGTTAAAGACAAGTAGGAGTTTTTAAATAGTAATTTTTTCCTCATAGTGTGTTATTTTTACTATTGATATTTATTATTCTTAAATTAGTCATGAACTGTGTAAAGCTAAAGGTGAGGGTGGGATGGCAGTTCTCATTCATTTGTGATTTCAATTGAAATTCATTATTAAAATGTTCAATGTTCAACTCTCAAAGTATCCAGTGTAGTTTTGTATTATTTATAACTGCGCTACTGGAAGCATACCATCAATGATCGGCCCGCGGACATCCGCTGATGGACATAGCTTATGTACGAGACAAGAAACTCGGATTCAAATTATCAATTACATTTAATAAAGATGCAGTACATATCCGACCGCTAACAAACTCTGACTCTATATTACAGTTGTGTTGGTCACTAACGGCTAGATCAACGAGGTGATTAAAACCATTAGATGACGAGAGCGAGCTCATGAACACACCATGCTGCTGTCCATCCTGATAGAACAGAATTTGTTTTAAAATAAGTAAAGAGATTTTTGTTATTCAAAGTTTATAATCACTACCAACTAAACTAGTAGGCGTTGTTTTGCTCTAAAGCGCACTAAAATCTTCCCTATTCAGCCGCGAGCTATGTATTTTGGTTGGAAGAGTGTCTTTCCGTCTACCCATTTACACCTAAAAAGAAAGGGAGGTAATTAGGTAAAGTTACTAATACCAGAATACATAGATACCCGAATATCAAATAATGACTGTTTCGTTTTCGCTTCGAGCTAAGTTTTCTTCTTTTGAAAATATTCTTTCCTTGATAATAGGTAAACGTGGCCGGCGCATTTATCTATGTAAATATGTATACAGAAATAATGACGCACGTTATATTTTCTTAGAATAAATACTTTCTCGTACTTAAACGTCGATTGTAGTCGATTTGTCCGTTGACCAATTGGTCCGTTGATACATGAAATAACGGACACACTGTTGCATTTATTAAGTTATGTATACCTACGTGGCGTTGCCCGGGTTAAGTCATTTACCATGATACTAAATCTCCTATGTGTTGATTAACAGACTAAGATTTTAATCCAAATCCGTCAAACCATTTTTGGGTGATTAAGTAAGACGCATCGAAATAAATTCATCATCAGGCTGTATCTCTTCATTGTCGAATGCAGGCTTCTCTCAAAGTCCACCACAACGAACGGTCCGCTATCCGCAAATATTCTTTTCTACGAGCCAGGGAGACGTCCAACGCTGCACTTAACGCTACGTGGTCTCCAGTCCAGGACGCGCCTGCTCGATCGGCCATCAGTGTGCTTAGTGCGAGTTTTTAACGTTTGTCGATAGCGTAAAAGTTAGCTCATATTTGTATGGAATGGGATTGTTTGCCTACGTTTGCCGTTAGGGGCGCTGTTCCAACTGCATACAAAATTGTGTTAACTTTTACGCTATCGAGAACGTTAAAAAACTCGCACTAAGCACACAGTTCTGCGACACGTACGCCCAGCCCATGCAACTTCAACTTCCTAATCTTAAGGCTATATCGGTTACTTTAGTATTTCGACACATTTACAATATTAGTATAGATAAATGTGTTTCTAACGATTAGATATTTGCACATACATACAAGCACTATGTCAATTTATCTCTTATTTTCTGAACCTTGGTTATTAGAATTTTCGGGAGAAACTTAAATATATTTAATGATCGATAATGAGATCAAAGTTCCACTTGAGCAATTAACATTGAATAACAAATCTTGTGTAAAAATGATAACAATATCGAAAGATACGTTTTTTTTTAAATAATAAATAATGGGTAATTTAATGAAAAAAACGAAGAAGTTATCAATCCTATGTCAACTCATTAGATAATAATTAAGAACAATGATTAATGAACTACGTAAATTACATCAATTGACTAACTTTTGAAAATTCTTAATCTACGTATTAAAATAGATGCCGTCATTTTTTGGTATTTTTGAATTAGTTTATCGTAATCTGATCCAGATCCTCCAGAATCTGATTCGAAGAGTCGAATGAGTCATTCATTTGGAGAAAAATGCTAATGTAAAGCTCAGAAATAAATTTCGTTGTTTGCATATTGTATTGCAAACAAGCTGTTACCTACGGTTTCACACGCGTGGTCAATAAAAAGTGTACTTTTTAAAAGTGACACTCTACCAAAAAATATTTCACAAGTTACTTCATTTCGAAGTGGAATCAGAGTTCGCTTCTGTTTCGTCGTTACAATAATACATACAATAACATCATACTATTATAGAGAAGGATATTTCATTCTGTAATAGAAACAAATTCAAAATGGTATGTTTAATTATTGGTCTATTTTGGTATATATTGGTACTGGTCTATTTTCGATGAAATATTTTATTAAACAATATCGAACAGTTACTGGAAGGTATAGAAGAATAAAGTTACTGAATTCAGACTTCTACTTTTACTGGTGTTATAACGCTATAATATTACATTATTATTATTTTGGTAGGTCTTGAACAGCTATGTGGTATGACCAAGATTTCCCCGTAAAAGGTTCAACGAATAAACTAAAATAAACAAACAAAAGTTTTCGCAATTATAATTACACAATAATGCAGCTCATAACTTCGCTATAATGCAGGTGCACATGTCGGAAAATTGTGTACAAGTAGAACAATATAAATAAATTGGTACCTATGATTACCTATACGTAATTACTGCATGCTTATTGATTAAAACAACAAATGAATACTATAGAACATTTTAATCTGTACTGTTTACTGTTATCAATTTCGTAATCTACTTTTATCCTTCTAAGGAATTTAGAGATAGTGACAATTAATTCAGAGGGGGCCTTCTAGGATTTCGTACGTTACTGACCAAAAAATGTTTGAATATAATATGTTTCCTGAAAAGACAAATACATAATACCTCTTTTTTATCGTTTAATATTTAAGTTGCTCATATTTCATAGTCGTCATTCAATTATCTGTCAATTGATTTTTCTTCTGCGTATGTTTTGTCGAAAATTATTATGAAACTTGTAAAACGCATTGATGACGCTGAATGACTGGACCTTCTTAACATCATTATCGAGTTTATCATATCTATTAACGGTTCCGAGCGACGAATAGTTATTTGTTCCCATAACGTTCACGTGCTAACCATTTGGTCACAATCTAGGTTCAAAAATGTTGCAAATAATATTACAAAGCAATGTAATGAAAATCTGAACCCTTCTAATAATACTAGACCTGATTTTTATACAGCAATCTAACATTCTCGGGGCACTGATAGGGTACCTATGTAGCTTCTGAGTCTATCTAACATAAATGTACCATTTAGATATATTAAGATTTTAAAGCCCACTGAGTTTCTCGCCAGATCTTCTCAGTGGGTCGCGTATCCGATCCGGTGGTAGATTCTGCGAATCACTGCTCTTGCTAGGGTCAGTGTTAGCAACACTCCGGTTTGAGCCCCGTGAGATCACGTACATGTTAGGGCGAAGCTAAAATAGCCTCTCAAAGCTATCAGCATAGGTAGAAAAAAAAAAAGATTTTAAAATAGGTTTTTACTGTCGTTTGGTATTGCTATTGATAACATGCACCGAGCAGAATCTATCACTTATTGCCGTCGTGCGCTGTTCTACAGAGTACCTGCATCTAATCTTATTTTGAGTTTGTATAGGTATTATTAAACTGGATGAGAGAAGCTAAATACCAATTTCAATGAAGCGTATTGGAAGACGCCGGTTCGAGCAGCGGATGAAGGTCGGATGTTTATTCCTTGAGTAATTATGGTAGTGCTTATTGTAAGCATACACGGATTGGTATCACCGTCCTGGGCATTTCTAGGGCGCTTCTACTACTGTGTTCCCGTCTGATGTACCTAATGGGTAGCGGTTAATTCAATTAGCCATTCGAATTTCGGCCTAATGTCACAAAATAGATGTTGGATTTCACATTGTTAACGAACTTTCAGATTTGATTATAAAGAAAGAAGTTGGAAAGTTGAGATATAAAAATTAGTATTTGTTCTCATATGTGTGTTTTTGTGAGCACTGTTATGATGTTGGGTGCGTAAGTAATTTCTCTTGGACATTTTAATTGAAATTTATATTTATTTTATAAATATGAGCTATATCTGTCATGACAATATGTGAAATTTGGGAATTTTCAGGTGCCTTATGTGGTATTGTAGATACGTAATAACAAGTAGACCTTGTTTCTCAAATAAGTACATCAAAGAATCCAATCCAGAAATCAATCAACGGAGATTAGCGTACACAAACGCACTAAATAATATTCATTCATCAAAAATTTTATCTTTAGATAATTTGAGTCACTGATTATATTTTCAGTGTAATTTTGATATGGGGACTGTATAGACACAATGACATGTGAATATCACATCGAGTCAGTCGTTTAATGGTGTTCAAGAACTACTAGTTCATGAATGACGTCATGACTTGATAATAACTATGGTATTTGTTAGATAAATAATATTCAAAGATTAACTATTATGCTACCTAGGCTGTACTAAAAGTATCGGGAATGGAATATTTCCACTGTTCCTGTCATATTAAAATCTTTTTAATTGGAAACTCCTTGGTTTTAAAAATCGAATACCATTTATTTATTTAAAAAAAGATTCTCGGTCTTGTCACGAGGTTTTGTCAAACTTGTTTAGTCGTTGAGAAAATGGAATTGACTCGAGAAAATTCAAGAGCGATGATTTATTATGACTTTCGAAGTAGTTTAACACAAAAACAGTGTGTTGAGCGGATGATTTCTGCATTTGGTGATGAAGCCCCATCCAAAACCACAATTTATCGCTGGTTTGCTGAGTTTCAACGTGGACGTGTCAAGCTCAGTGATGATCCCCGTCAAGGTCGTCCAAAAACTGCAGTCACCCAAGAAAAGGTTGATGCTGTGCGTAAGCTGATTGAGGAAGATCGACATGTGACATACCGCGAAATTCAGGCGACTTTAGACGTTGGCATGAGTCAAATACAAATAATCTTGCATGAACAATTAGGTGTAAAAAAGTTGTTTTCCCGATGGATACCCCATTCGCTCTGTGAAGAGCAAAAAGCGGCTCGCGTTACTTGGTGCATCAGAACTCTCGAAAGATTCCACGCAGGATCCTCAAATGCTGTATACAACATTGTATCAGGTGACGAATCCTGGATATACGCGTACGAACCCGAAACAAAAAACCAGTCACGAGTTTGGGTGTTCGAAAATGAGTTAAAGCCAACAAAAATTGTTCGTTCACGGAGTGTTGCAAAAAAATTTGTGGCCACGTTTGTCTCCAAAACCGGCCATGTTACGACTATTCCTCTTGAGGGACAAAGAACGGTTAATGCAGAATAGTATGCTAGCATTTGTTTGCCACAGGTCGTTTCTGAACTCCGTAAAGAGAACTGCAACCGCCGCATCATCCTCCATCACGACAATGCGAGTTCTCACACCGCGCACAGAACAAAAGTCGCTGTCAACAGTACAAAGAATTCTCCGACGTTACGAGGAAACTGGCTCTAACCTACGTAGACCAGGAACAGGCAGTACTAGGTGTACCACAGCACGAGAAGATCGATACTTGGTGAACACCATTCTTCGTAATCGCTTTCTTACAGGAACTGAACTCACAAATCAGTTTCAACGCCTCGGAGGAAGTAACCCAAGCGCAAGGACAGTAAGACGACGACTTGCTGAAGCTAAATTGAAACCACTTAGACCTGCAAATGGCCCTAAGCTAGAGCGTGGTGATCGTATTTCAAGACTAATTTATGCCCAAAACCATTTAAATAGGTCTATTGAAGATTGGTCGAAAATTATGTTCTTCGACGAATCAAAATGTATGTTCTACAAGCACGATGGAAGACACAGAGTGTATATAAGACCAGAGGAAAGATTCAAGCAAGCATGTATAGAAGAAAAAGTAGCTTATCTTTTTTATTTTTTTATCGCTGGGGAATCCAATTACGGATACCCGGTCGAGGGGGGTAACGGACTGGGTTCTGTCGGACTCCAGCGCCTCCTGAGAGGAAGAAGGGGAGAAGAGAAGGGCCGAGGTCCTTCGTTTCCCCCAATTTCTCACAGGAGACTACGCCTTGAAAAAGGCGCGCGAAGCACTTGCCCCGCAGAACCGACTAACGACTAAGCCCCATCGACCTCCACCACACCGACTACACGAATCTTACGATACCGCGGTGCGCGCCAAAAGTCTCACCTTAGTCGGTACCCGTACTAATGGTAGGACGGGATCTCATCCCCGGGAAAATTCCGAAGGACGTCGTTTCGGGAGACACTCCGTGAGCGGCGCACAGGAGCCACCTTGCACCGCTTCCTCACCGGACCAACAGTCGAGTGCCGGGCGCCCCCGTAGCTGGCACTCGATAGTCCCTATGGGGGCTGAGCGGCGGGCTCTCGCACGCGCTGTCCATCCCGCCTTCTGCGCTGAGGAGCCAAAGAGGGATCTCATTCCCTTTCGCGCTCCTCAGCCTCACGAAACGCCATGACCAAGTCACAGAACCCGGCCATGGCCTCCCACGAACTCCAGTCCTCTACCATACGGGCGACGACAGCCCGCAAAGAGAGGTCCCGCCCCAGCACCGTGACGAGGTTTCGCCGCGTGCGTCATCGTCCGGGTGCCCGCACTGGTGGCAGCCCGGATGTGGCTCCCTTCCGCAGACTCTCCACAGATACCTCCCGAAGCACACATGCCCCGAAAGAACCTGGGTGAGGCGAAAGGAGAGCACGCCGTGTCGCCAGTCCGACCATGCCTCCAGCAAAGGCACCAGTACCTCGAGCGTGCGCTAACGAGTAGCCGAAGCTCGGCTGAGCTCCTCCAGCAAGCGCTTTCTCCATTTGGCATACGCCATACTACGCACAGCACGCCTCCACCGATCGACAGCTGACGGGCCGGGTGTCCGTTCCCGAGTCGAGGACTGGGTTCTCCGTCGGTTGTCGCGGCCAAGATTTCGGCTTCGAGGTCCCACGGAAAGGATCCGGCGAGGGCACAGGACACATCCTGAGAGATGGTGCGGTACCCCCTGATGACCCTCACAGCGAGCGCCCGCTGAGCTCTGTGCAGCAGAGCCGCGCTTCGCGCGGTAAGTGCGGGCGACCACACGGGAGCACCGTACAGGGCCATACTGCGCACCACCCCCAGGTACAGTCGCCGGATACCGGCGCTGCATCCACCGATGTTGGGAAGAAGACGGGTCAGTGCACCCGCCGTCCCCATCAGCCTCGGAACCAGCATTTTAAAATGGTGGTCGAATCTCCATTTGCTGTCCAGCACAAGGCCCAAATACTTGAACTTCGGCTCGACAGCAATGGTGATACCCCCGACTACGAGATTCTTGCCTTGAGGCGGTCCCTCCCGAGCCGAGTGGGCGAGCACACTGCTTCGGATTTATGGAGGGCCACCTCGAGGCCGAGTCTTTTTATTCGACTCACAATGAACACGTTGGGCCATTTATGGTCAATTTTGGTGAAGGCGCTATTTTTAGGCATGACAATTCCCGACCTCATACAGGTTTCATTGTGAATGATTACCAACAAGATATGAACATTACTCGCATAGAGTGGCCACCACGCAGCCCGGATATCAACCCGATCGAGCATGCATGGGACGAGCTAGGAAGATAACAACGAAACCCTCCCCCAATCACGCTTCATGAGCTCAAAATTGCTCTCACAGAGCAATGGGAGAATATTTACCAAAATCGTATAAGAAACATGGTGCACAGCATCCCAAGCCGCGTAAACGCAGTAATGGAATCACGAAGAGGCAATACAAAGTATTTAAAATTCAGGAAAATCATAATGTTGTACAAAAAGTCATGTTTCCTATTTTTGTTTTAAGGCCAGATCAGGAGATTTTTTTCTTTATGTAGTTTTTAATAAATAAAATGTAGAGACTTATAAATTTTATTACTTTCATTTAAGGGGTATTATATTGTCTATTAAACATCGTTTATTCTATTATGCCAGCCTTCTTAGTGTCCAAGATTTATAGGTTTCTTTAGGTGACCCATATTCATTGCTCTCGAGTATAGATAAAACACTTAGTGTACCTACATATAAATTTTGTTACCTACTTTTCTATAAAGGCTTACAAGTCGTAACTGATGGAATTATCTAATTCATTTAGGGACAGCTCAGTAATCGGTACCTTAACCTCGTCGACATTAATATGTTAGGTACAGGTACCTACATAATAATATGTCGGTGCTTATTCAAGCGTTCGATGTGATTGCAAAATTATAGATTGTTTTAATCAACATATATTTTTATTTCTTTTAAGAAAATTAGATTTTTCTGATATGCTGTGTCATTATATATGTATGTACCACTCAAATGTCTGGATCTTAGTTTACAAAGAAGTCTAATATAGGTACTGGGTTATATTTTTTTCGCCCCTCGCTTTAAATTTAAGGTTGCTATGGCCAAAGGATCTTACAAGGTGTGGGGTGGACCTATTTAGTCAAAAGATGTGACTGCAATTACGAGAAACTCAAAGTCAAACTTCGTCATCATCCATTTCAAGTGGTAGTAGTACTATTTATCAACTCTGCCTACCAAAGTAAAAAGCAAATATAAAATCTTTATGCTCAGGTTCCAGTTTACAGATTTAAAAATTAATTTAAATTTAGAAATAAATAATTAGATACTTAACAAACAATATATTTATTATAAATTATACAAAAGTCTACCTGTCTATCTAGCAATCTATGTCCACTTATAGATACTAACTTACAGCAGAAGCAGAATGTTTAGGTACCTATAAGTTCTGTCAGTTGCACTACAGGAAAATCATAGAATTTTGAAAAACGAACTTTCTAGCTTATGAATTTTAATTGTTATCTAATAACGTACCTAGGTATAAGACCAATTTAAAATGATTTTATAATAATTAAATAAAACATTGTTAAACTGTCGCTTAAGTAAGTAGTACCTACATATATTTATAGCGCTTAAATAATGTAACTACGCACTGTGTATCGGCCACCCGTTACACTTGTTTGTCATGATAGTTGTTTATCGCTGGAAATTCTATAAAAGGGGCTGTGTATCGCTCCTAAGCGGTATTTGAGTTCACGGTACGCGCCCAGTGAGTCGCTCCGTGGTATTAAGCAACAAACGCCGCATAGCAAGAAGGGAACATACAAAATGGCTTCAAGAGACCCCGCTACTGACCAACTCATTAACTACAAGAAAACTTTAAAGGTTAGTTAATAGGTTGAACCCTTAATTAGTACGTAAGTGTCGATTTGTAATATACCTAATTCTATCAGTCCACTGCTATCTTAAATAAACTGTGCTCTATTCTCTTTGGACTACATTAAATTCTTCAATTTAATTTAACAACTTTTCTTTGTAAATTAAAATTAAAAATTAATTTCAAGTTACATTGAATTAATTTGTAATCAAGGCTGTCATGTTCTCCATTTCCAAAAAAATATTGATGACCTTTGAACACTGATAGGTAAATACAATTCAGTATGCATTAATGCCCACCCATTAGCATTAAATGCATTAGTCAAGGTTTCTTTAATGAGGAATATTTATGATTTAAACTTGAGAATGTGCCATGCGAATTTAATTGTTTAATAAGTGTATAATCAGTGCATGTAATTACACATTCATTAATGCGCAAGTCATGTAGAATTTAATAGTGAACTTTGTAACTGTTGATTACTGCGAACAGTAGATAATTTTTCTTCAAAGAAAATGTAAATACTTAATTTACTGTAAATTTGTTACTCTGTGAACAGATTCTTAGAGTAATATTTATTCATACCTCTTTTTACTCTTATTCAATTAGTTGCGTTTAGCAGAATTTCATTTGCTTTATAATTTTATTTTATAAACATTTTAGTAATTATAAAATGTACGTTGTTAACTATATACTCCTTATATTATTTTATGTTTTGCTGCCCATAATGCTATTTTGTAGAAAAAATAAGTAAATTGCCCAATGTTGTTTCTTATCATTTGTGTTTCTGTCAATTTCAGGATTCTTCTGGTTTCATCACCACTAAATCTGGAGCTCCTGTTGGAATCAAAACGGCGATACAAACGGTGGGCAAGAATGGTCCAGCCTTATTACAGGATGTTAACTTTCTTGATGAAATGTCATCCTTTGACAGGGAGCGTATTCCAGAACGAGTGGTACATGCTAAAGGAGCTGGAGCTTTTGGGTACTTTGAAGTAACTCATGACATCACCAAGTACAGTGCTGCCAAAGTATTTGAGTCCATAGGCAAAAGGACACCGATTGCTGTTAGATTCTCAACAGTTGGTGGAGAGAGTGGATCTGCTGATACTGTTCGTGACCCTCGAGGTTTTGCTGTAAAGTTCTATACTGATGATGGAGTGTGGGATTTAGTAGGAAATAATACTCCCATTTTCTTTATAAGAGATCCAACATTATTCCCGAGTTTTATCCATACTCAGAAGAGAAACCCTGCGACACATCTGAAAGATCCAGACATGTTTTGGGACTTTTTGACCTTAAGACCAGAGACCATCCATCAACTTCTTTACTTGTTTGGAGACCGTGGTATTCCTGATGGCTACAGACATATGAATGGATATGGTTCCCATACATTCAAGCTTGTGAATTCTCAAGGTGTTGGGTACTGGGTAAAATTCCACTATAAGACTAACCAGGGGATTAAAAACTTATCGGTTGACAAAGCAGGTGAACTGGCATCAACTGATCCTGATTATTCCATTAGAGATCTGTATAATTCCATTGCAAAGGGTGATTACCCATCATGGACTTTTTACATTCAGGTGATGACTATGGCTCAAGCAGAAAGCTGTAAATTTAATCCGTTTGACCTAACTAAGATCTGGCCACATGCAGAATATCCTTTAATTCCTGTTGGTAAATTGGTTTTGGATAGAAACCCTAAGAATTACTTTGCTGAAGTTGAACAAATTGCTTTCAGTCCATCTAATTTAGTACCAGGAATTGAGCCATCTCCAGACAAAATGTTACAAGGAAGGCTGTTTGCCTATAGCGATACACATCGCCATAGACTTGGTGCTAACTACCTCCAAATTCCTGTAAATTGTCCATACAAAGTTGCTGTTTCCAACTACCAGCGTGATGGACCTCAAGCTATTCACAATCAAGACGACTGCCCTAACTATTTCCCCAACTCTTTTTCTGGACCACAAGAATGTCCACGTGCTCAGCGTTTGCAACCTCGATACAATGTCAGCGGAGATGTAGACCGGTATGATAGTGGCCAGACTGAGGACAACTTCTCCCAAGCGACAGCACTGTATAAACAAGTTTTTGATGATGCAGCTAAACAACGAGCTATTGCCAATATAGTAGATCACCTCAAGGATGCTGCTGCGTTTATTCAAGAAAGAGCTATCAAGATCTTCTCTCAGGTACATCCTGAACTTGGAAATAAAGTAGCAGCTGGTTTAGCTCCTTATAAAAAATATCATGCCAATTTGTAAAGGAATAATATAGAAATTGGTGCTATTTTAAATGGTGACATGTAGTGAATATTTTATCCTCTTTTGGGTTATATGATCGTTCTCATATTCGATCAATATTTTTTATTAATTTTGACAACTGTATAAGTACAAGCTGTAATCAATAAATATGGGAAGTTTCTTTTGAACACTAAACACTCGTAAAATGGGTAACTGAAATTTACTACGATGTAAATTTAATGGGTGTAAATTATGTCTGTGTTTTGAAACAAAAAAAATTTGTACAATTTTGCTTTTTTTAAGCTATAAAATCGGGTACAATAATTATCTATAGTATACTATTGAGGGTAATATAATATACATTTATTATTACACTGTTTTTTTATTTACTTCCAAATTAGGTTTTTAAGAATTTGTTTGATATAAATTATAGGTACTTGAAATTTGTTATTTTACTTAATTTAAATTATATTAGAGCAGTATTTTATTTCGAAAATAAGAAAAAACATTTTAATTAAAATGAAATTTAAACATTGGAAATAAAAAATTGATATAAAATACTTAAATACAATACAAAATATGAAAAAGATGTTAGAACTGAGTCATTAAAATAATCCTGTTTTCACAAGTAGTTCATTGCCCTTTTGAGATTATAAATTTATTCCTAAATTATTACAGATGTTGACTTTCAAAGCATGATTTTCAAGTATTTTCAAACACAATCCTTCTAAAATAGGTGTTAGTCTTAATATTCTAACAAACATTTTAAATAGAAAAATGAATGGCTCCAACGACTTCTTCTTCTTTATTTTTTAGCTTCGGCACGGATTGTGCATTAAGTAATAAGATTTTTTTAATTCGCCTTTTTAATTATTTACAGTTTATAAGTAATAAAAAACGAAGGAAACTAAATCGGGACATAACATAAATGATTAAAAACAAATTAAATTTACAAATGAGATGATATGTGATGAAATATAGTCTCACTAAAATTGTGGTCTTTTATTGAGACTTTTTCAGTGGATTTTTGGAGGATCCCAAGAAGCTACGTCCGGCGGCTTTGTTTTATTTACCCACATTTGTTCACTTTCAAAAATTCTAAAAAGTTAATAAACTACCGTTATTACACATTTAAACCTGAAGAAACTCTAAATAGACAAAATAAAACAATTCATACAACCTCGCTCCTAACGTTCCCGCCAAAAAGTTTTTGAATACGAGCTCAGACGCGGAACTAACTGCTGAAATACCTCGCAATATCAATGTTGCGCTGGGAGAGAGGAATGTTAATGAACGCACCATCCGATTTCGGTTTAAACGCTTTTGTAATGGAAATTTTGATTTGAAGAATGAATCACGTGGAAGTCCGCCTACACATGTGAATAAAAACGAATTAAAAGAGATGGTGGAAGCCGATCCGAGCCAAATCACTCCGGAATTAGCGGCATGGTTTAACGTTACCTTACCAACAATATTAACTCATTTGCGTCAAATAAATAAAGTATTTTTTTTATGAAAAATGGGTGCCTTATGATTTGACTGATCTGCAGAAAGAAACGCGTGTTGAAGCGTGTTGCCTTGTTGAATCGATACAGAAATGAAGGAATATTGGATCGAATTGTGACGTGTGATGAAAAGTAGATTCTTTATGATAACCATAAGTGAAGAATGCAATGGTTGACCCCAGGTCAAACGCCGCAACAGTGTCCTTAAGCAATAAAAAAGCTTATCAATAAAAAGGTAATGGTAACTGTTTGGTGATCTCAGCATGGTGTTATTCACATTATATACAGCTTTGCTTGCTTTCACACAGTTTGTAGAATTTAGATCACCAGAGCTCTATCGCAAAGGCATTAAATTACCTCCCTATTAGATGGCAGCATATGTTAACTGAAAAAAAAAACTAATTTCAATTTTTCAGTACAAATTGGCAATTTTATACTTTAACCCCCTTTTTTTTGGTCAGGAGGAAATCACCGGACTTCCGCCCTCCACTGGGGATGGAGAGCGGGGCATGTCGGAATCGAACTGACTAAAACCTGTCGCTCAACAACCGACGTCCGAAACTCGCATGACACAGAAGTCATAAAAAGGCAAAGGGGGGAAAGTGAAGCGTTTAGTGTAGAGCACATCACTCCCATCACCTTTCCCCTCGGGACGCCGGACCAGCGGTCGTCGGCGCAACGACCACCAGCCCTCTCGGCTGGCAGGCTATCCGAAGCCCGCCTAGATGGCGCCGCTTAGAGTGAGTTATCCTACGGAATACCCCGCTGGGTCAGAACCAGCGTGGGTCTTGCGTAAAACGCGTGCAGAGCAGCTTGCACGTCGTCTTCTAGGTCCCCTCGCCAGACTGGCATGTGAGGGGGACCCGAAACACTTAGAGGGCCAGGGCTTGGACGAGATCCGCCTCCTTGGCCCCCGCTTGACGGCGGCGGGCTTGTGCGTCCCTCTCCTTCTGAGAGATGGTGCACTCGCAAAAGTCAAGCATCGTCTTCCACGACTCGACGTCGTCGAGCATCGATGCTACAACACTCGGCAGCGATAAGTCGTTTTCTATTTTTGCGACGAGGACACGGCGCCACCCCTCCCATGCGGGCAGGCGACGAGCCTATGCTCGGCTGTGTCCAAGTCGCAACCACAATGTGCCACCATTGTGGTTGCGATCTGCCGTCGGCTCGGCTCTGATCCGGTGCAGGAACTCACCGAAGCAACCGTGCCCAGTGAGCACCTGCGTGAGCCGGAAAGTGAGGCGTCCTCTGTCACTATTCACTCAATCCACAAGGACCAGGCGAATCGCCTCGACAGTCCTAGACCAGCTGAAGGATCAGCCAGCCGTCTGGACCTTGACTCCAGCACGGACCGATACTTTAACCCCTAATACAAATAAATTTTATCAGTTTTTCCAGACCTGAATGTGTGGTTTTAAGAACAGCACAAACAAATAAGTTAAGTAGGTAATAATAAGTAACTAACTATTCTTAAAGATAAATATTATTAGTAGTAGTATAAACATTTAGATAAAATATTTAATAATAATAATAATACGAAGGTGTATTTATAACTATAATTTATTGAGATCGTGTTACCATGTATGATTACATTTATTACACAAGAATATATATACATACACACAAGAGGATTAAATCGCATGCGCGTTAAATAGTATTTAGGTATTTATTATCACAATATGAGCTACACGAATATGTAGTTATCTTATCATACGTTAGATCAAAAACCACGGATCATCGAAAGTTGTTTTGAAAAACATAATTTTTTAAATAGTGAAGAATTTAAATTAGTTACATAACAAGCAAGAGGAAATTTACAGATACAATAACTAAGCTGACAATTTTTTATTATCATCTAGCTGCTTGGTTTCAAATAATCAACAATAGACACGAAAATATAAACAACATGAATATTTAGGTATACTACAACAGCAATGAGGTAACGACAATGAAGTTTGCGAATCAAAACAGTAACTTTATAGTCTTGTTTTTTTTTAAATAACTACATAACCTTGTGTTTTAATCGCGTTATCAATTAATTCATAATAAAAAAAATGTATTTAATGTTGCGCTATGAATAAAACGACTTCGCACAAGATATTGTAATTGTCAAAAAACTAATAAATTACTAATATAGGTAACAATTTAAGTACTTTTAGATACGAGGTTACGATTGTAGGTATCTGATATTTGTACTTTGACTAAATTACAGTAAGTGTGTGGACATACAATTCAAGTGAGTAGCACGACCTTTCTAAGCCAGAGTTTTGTGGAACAGGTTTATCTAGAATTGTGGCTTGACAAACGAATTATTACGCAACATGACCAGATTTTTTTTGTTGACTTGCCTCATACTTTTATTTGATGCCCTAAAGAATATAACATAAGAATATAAACATGGATTGCCGTGGGTAAGGATGATAATAATATACTTTCTACATTTACTGTTAGACAGCTTGCTGGTTTTGGTATTGGCCTTGGTAACAATTGGTGTTGGTACCTAACTAAAGCGGTCGAATTAATTATCTGGTCGTGCCCATCTGGTGTTAATCGTTTTTAGGCCATAGAAACTATTAGAACGCTTGCGTTCTCTTCGAATGAAACTAAAACATGAATGTAGCTGGCGTAGCTGCTCACCTAAAGATTTAAGATTGGAGACTCTGGAGAATTGTATTAATGTATGGGCTCTTCTGCCTTTCAAATCCCAACAAATACATGATTGCCCCGTCACTAAAATTGGCAGAAAAGTGAATACGATAGTTAGAAGATCATAATTCTATTCCGAGGCCCCCATCCAAACGAACATGCTACTTGAATTATAGTCTCGGGTAGATTAAAATGTACCCCTGACCATTAAATTTCTATGCGAACAGTGTTTCGCGGAATTGTTCGTAGTGGTAGGTACGAATTTTAACGTTTTACTGTGACGCCCCTTGTCACTAGATTGCAGGTTAGTTCGCTTATTATTTCTTTACCTTCTCCCATTACATAAGTTTGTACATTTTCGAGAGACTAGTTATTTTTCGTGTCAATTAATATAAATAAGTATATTCTACCCTACCATACTGGCATGTACTCCCTTACCAAAGAGGTCTAGACGATGTTTTTATAGTAGGCAGCGATTTGCTATGTACGTTTTTATAATGGGCGGTCAACTGAAGAACAGCCAATCACATCTTGTACTCGTAATATACTATCACGGGCATTTAAGTATATTCCGAAACTTCATTACATTAAAAACCCTGAAATGTGACAGTTGCATGTGAAGTAAAATCACACTTTTGAGATCCTTTGAGAAATTGTCGAGAATGATGCAGTGGTCTTCCTTTTACGACTATTCCTGCGTATTCAGAGCAGAGTTAATCTTTGGACCCGTTGCTTTTATATACAGTGCATTTCAGTGAACCTTTTGGACCCCTATGTGACTCCTAATGTTACAATAGAAAATATACCGTAAACCTATGGAGGGTAGAGGTAAGGAGAATCATCTTATATGTGTGAAAATTTGAAAAAGTGTCGAGCTGTATGCTATAAATAACAATTCATAAACCTCTCACAATCGCGCTGGTGTAGACAATGGGTATGATGGTATGAATGTAGCAATTGTAACTGAATTAAATTATGCCGACTTCAAAAATGTATTATCATTTCGACTAAAATAGTTAATTATTGAAAATTTCAATAACTTACGTTATATAAAATAATGCAGTAAATATAAAAATATAAAATTATTACAAGACGCTACTAATTTGTCGCCACCCAATAAATTTCGACGGATACTTCAAATCCATATGTAGTTGATTAGTTGATTCTCCTTACCATATTTATGCGTTGAAATGCCATCTAGCGTCCCTTTCTGAACACTGGTACCCATATATTCTAAGAGAGGGCACTAGAATTTTTAATTATATTTTTACGTGTTTACTAATTGTACTACGTAATTGCGTCTTCTTACATCTAAAATGCACTAAAACAATATTTCCCAGAGTCGTTTTAATAATGAAATAATTAAAAACCCTAAAAGTTAAAACATAAAAATACAAAAAATCATTCTAATCGTTCCAGCGCATTTCGAGAAGTCTAACAGAATGAATCGATCATAGTTTAATAAAAACGTACAATCAAGAATTACAAACAACAGATCAGTTTTTTATTAAGTCATTTGGACCCTTGTGATTTTAATATTAAAATAGAAAAAACTTTGTAGCATAGATAATTTATGTTAAGCTTTATACCTTTTAGCAATGCCATCTAGCGTCTTTATGTACACACTAGTACCTATTTATTTTATGTGATTTATTATAGACTATGTTTATTATTTAAACCGTATACATTTACGAAAACGTTTTTACCAATAGTACTTTTCAATTTGATATTGGTAAACATCTGAATGATAAAATTTTATCTAAAAATAAAATATACTGCTTTGCGGTAGAAATTGTCACTATAGTGGTTAAAATATATACGTTTACAGTACGCCGTATCAGTAATTCGCAAATTATTAAAAATTTTACATTTTTTTTTATTCCAAGAAGTTATTGTCAATGTCGTTCATGAACACAAGTACGTATTTTCTTACAAAATCTATGGGATTTTAACATACAGATAGTCCTAATGCTAGCAATGCTTGCTAATTTATTTAATTTCACTTTGTTTAGTTTCTTTAAGATATTTGACATTTATAAAATATATCACATCTCCTACTGTAGTCGCCTTGGAATGGGTTTTCCTTGAAATTTCTTCCTATTCGTACACTCTTGACAGAGTGGTCGTGGTCATGCATCAGTCGGATCCTGCGATACCGATGCTCTCGCGATGCGACGCCATGTGGCCCGATGTTTCGCAGAGTGAGAGCAATCATTTATGTTGGAGTGAGTCACAGATTTTATGAGGTCGGTCCATCGTGTTGGAGATCGTCCGCGAGATCTTTCCTTGAAATTATTGATCAAATATTAACGTCAATATACAATACGTACTTCAACAGTTGGGAACCAAGAAGCTTATATTTACTACTGTCTACTATACAATCTCGGACGGTAGCTTTCTTCTGACACGTTTTCCGACCAGATATCCAATCCATATAAAGCCTCGTTGTGCTTTTTTCCCCCTATCTATTCGTTGGTAGCCTAAGGGATCATTCCAGCTACGCGCAGAAAACTTGAGAGAATTTTCCAATGCCAACCCTAGCGTGAGCAGTACTTCGCAGAATCATCCGCCGGATCGGAATTCCGACCCATTGAGAAGATTCGGCGAGAAACTCAGTGGGTTGTGTCTTTGGGTTAGTTCGCTTGTCGAACTCTTCGCCGTGCTTAAAAAGGCTAAAAGCATCGAGAGTGGATCCGGGGGATCCGACAAGACATGTTTCGGGCGACGGCAGCTTTGCGTTGCTGTCGCGTGGGTCGGAAATATGTAATTAGCGGCGGCAATAATAAGAGAATTATCGAGAGTGACGCGCCGCTTTGTTGAAGTAGCGTTCTGACGCTACCTTAATATACATACGTATCGGTTCTAATTTTAGATCGTCGTGAAGATCGACATTCCTTACGTACCATGGTGCTCCGACGGCTATCATGCAGAAACGGGATTGGAATACCTGGAAAGAGTTTATATGTGTGCGGGCTGCGTTTGCGAACACTACATTTGCATAGGTCATGACGGAACGTATGCAAGTTTTTTATTGTTACCACGTTACGAAGGGACAATTTTATTTACTTCGCTTGCAGATCATGCGGTAGAGTCGACCGAGCAAGAATACTGCTCGGTCACGTACTGTCTTGATGTGGGAACCGAATGTCATGCCTCTGTCGAGGGTGACGCCTAGGTATTTAGTTGATACGAGATTTGTCCTAAGAGAGATTGAGATCCCTTGACTCGATACCGAAACGAACGGTTCGACAAGAAGTCTCGTATGATGAGCACGAGATTGTCTGGCACACCCATGGTGACACAGTAGAGTGTTCGTCCGTCGTGAGGCGCTAAAAATCTGCCACCTCTAATACTAAATAAGGAACTCCGTTTCATTAACCATGATGACCAAGCTGTCAAGACTAGACTAGACTAAGAAAAAAAAATTACGTCTACACGAAGAGGTAAACGAAACTTCAAAGGGAATCCAAAAAAGGACTTTTTATATCTAACTTTATGCTTCTGATATCAAAATACATGCGCGAATCATTGCTTCTTTAATAGTTGGGTATCGATCATTGAAATAATACCTCTGTGCAAAGTATATTTTGTCATTTACTTTTGTCAAACAATATTTTAATAGGTTTTGACATGACAACAATTTTTATTATAATTAAGTTTATATAATAATTTACAACTGTCCAAAGTTATTTTAAATTTTCATGTAGATGTTTTTGAGATATTCATTAATGTTTTGATGCTATTTAACTGGGTGCACTCCCTACTATCAAATTTCCAAAGGTTAGAAGATTCATAAACACAAAATCTAAAGCATTTTTTGTATTTTGAATGTGTTTATATGTATGTATATCAAATATCAATCAATCTTCAATATGAATCAGTTGTGTATACAGTAATAATAACACGGTAGACTAGTTATGTAAATTTTTTTATAATTAACATAATAATGTGTATGTTGTAGAAATCGAGTGATCTACGTAGATATAGCATTTACATACATACACATGCATACATTTTACTGGTGGTAGGACCTTTTTGGCGCCGCACGAGTAGGTATCACCACCTTGCCTATTTCTGCCGTGAAGCAGTAATGCGTTTCGGTTTGAAGGCTGGGGCAGCCGTTGTAGCTATACTTGAGACCTTAGATCTTATATCTCAAGGAGAGTGGCCCATTTACGTTGCAGATGTCTATGGACTCCAGTAACCACTTAACACCAGGTGGGTTGTGAGCTCGTCCACGCATCTAAGCAATAAAAAAAAACATCAAATCTGCTTTAAAGGAACTTACAGGTCGAACGATCCGGTGGTAGATTCTGCGAAGCACTGCACTTGCTAGGGTCAGTGTTAGCAACTCTCCGGTTGGGCCCCGTGAGCTCACCTACAAACGTTAGGGCGAAGCTGAAATAGCCTCTCAAGGCTATCAGCATAGGCAGGAAAAAAGAAAACAGGTCGAACTACGACAAAAAAGTGAAGAAAAACAGTTTTAATTATCGTATGGTAAATATATTTTTACAGAATGGTTTGTGCGTACTGTCACAGAACACTTCGGCACGCTGAAAGTATCAAATGCTGTTTTTGCGAATCGAAATATCATACGAAGTGTATGAATGAAACGGCTAAAAGTATCTGCGAAGGAGGAGATCGGGGATATCAATGGAAATGCGCTGTTTGCCAAAAATCTGCAACAAAACTGTCGAATGAAGTTCAAAATTCTAAAGAAATTAATATAGAAAATACATTAAACTTATTAAGCGAAAAGTTTGAGCTTGTGAACAAAATACAACTACCTAAGCTGCATAATGAGCTGGCACACGTGAAATTGGTGACCGAAAGGATTGACAAGCAAAACGAGCAGATTTTGCAGGAAATAGATGAGATTAAAACTAAATTAAATGGAATACGTACCGTTAAACATAATAAGCATAGGTACAGAAACGCACATTTGGAAGATCGAGTTTCAAATCGTTTAGATGATAATGATAATTTACAAATGGTGAACAATACTGAAAAATCAGTCCGATATCGAACTAGGAGAAGATCTTATTTGTTGCATAATATGTTACGTCTTCTAAACAGTAGAAACAAAGTACGACGACGACGTTAAATGAAACAAGATATGTAATTAATAATATTGAAACGACATTTTTTTTTAAATAATAATCTGGATAAAAATTTACATAAAAACTATTTGATTTTTATTGAGAACACAGTATCGCAGTGGAACCTCGATGTCTTATTTTTAAGGCTATTTTTATCTTCCTTATTATAATGGAGTTTTTATTGTTCATTCGCTCTTGTCAGATAAAGAAAAATATGTCAGGAAACGGGATAGTGGTTTTTGAATCATGAAATACTACAGACATTAGTATCAGCATTATGTGTATAAAGTACAATATTTATCGTTACCCGCCTAGGGGATTCATCATCGAGCTCTCGTTATTAGGTTAAAGACTCATTTTAGCTACAACATCAGAGCAGCTCGATGCCGTCATAATATTGGATCGCCCATTATGATATCTGAGATTCAGTCCCAAAAACCGCAAACAATGTTCAATACGAACCCGCGGAACATTGACGTTAACCGAGTTTTTAAATGTGTCATTTTTTTTATGTAAAAAATATCTCCATCTTATTTTTACATCAAAGCAACTTATGTCCATATACAACAGGGGTGGCCAACCGGTAAATCGCGATCGACCGGTCGTGGCAAGAAAAAATATAAATACATAGAACAAACTGCGCAACGTAATCACCAATTGTTCGTAATCATCTTCATCTTGTATGATTTGTTAATGATCATTATTTATGCTCTCTTCCACACAATAGTTCTCTTTTAATATATAATTTCAGCTTTATGTTAATATTTTCAATAAAAGAAAAAAAAAACTATAGATATAGTTAGAAAAGATTTTCCTTCGTAATTTTTCGGAAAAGTATTTAAATAGAGTGGATAATACGCAATTTAAATATTCGCTATAGTTTTGATAATATTTTCAGATTACTTGTAAAAAGACTGTATAGCCATGCCGAAATCTCGAAATATGTTAAAAAGTCCAGTCCAATATTATTATTATATTTAATATTTACCTGTACTTAATATCGGAAAATAGCAAATTCAAAAATAGCAATTGATAGCAATAGCAAAAGATTGTTATTAACGTCAATGAAAGCACTGACGAATCTGACGATGATATGTCTGACTGTTAGTCAGATTGTGACATGGAAAATATTGAGTTGAGAACATTGATCCAAATATGCTGTAGGTAATATTTTAATGTTAGGCACCTATAATAGTATACTAACGAGCTTAGCATGAAAGTTTTTATGTCGATTGCATCCCTCTCAGTTACTTAGGTTCGAGAGGGACGCCAATGACATAAAATTTAGGCAGTTATTGAGTTTTACTATTGTAAATATTTCCCAATAATCTCTATTTTACTGTATTTTTAATTATCTTTTAAAGTAGAGCTAATGTTTTGTTTACTAATGACAATAAAACTGAGTATTTTCAAAGTTACAGTAAGTGGTAGTAACATAATTATGATTTTAAACTAACATGGTCACGAACATAACAATTATTACTTAAAATATCGGGAACTCATTTCATATAATACACTGGTAAATATCCCGTTTTAAGTAATAATTGTTATGGTTGTAACATCTCTATATTATACAATGACATTATTCATTTTGACATTTGACACTAAACAATAAAGTTCCAGTAAAGATCCGAGTTTTACGCCATAAACCTAAGAGATAGATAGATAGATCCGAGTTTTCCCATCATCATCATCATCATCATCATCAGCAGCCTTTATCTGCCCACTGCTGGACATAGGCCTTCCCCAATGCCTTCCACATAATGCGGTCCTCCGCCTTCCGCATCCAACGACTTCCCGCCGTGCGCACTAAGTCGTCAGTCCACCTGGTTGGAGGATGCCCCACGCTCCTGGTACCCATCCGTGGCCTCCATTCGAGGACTTTCCTCCCCCACCTAGCGTCGCTGGCTCGACAGATGTGACCGGCCCATTGCCACATCAGCCTGATAACTTTGAGAGCTATGTCGTCGACTTTGGTTCTCCGTCGAATTTCTTCGTTCCGGATATTGTCCCTTAGAGAAATACCGAGCATAGCTCTCTCCATCGACCGCTGTGCGACTCTTAATCTATGGGCCAGCCCTGCCGTCAGTGTCCAGGTTTCCGCGCCATGGGTCATCGCGGGGAGAACGCACTGGTTAAAGACTTTTGTCTTCAGGCATTGAGGAATTTGCGAGGTGAGGATTGCACGGAGTTTCCCAAATGCCTACCAACCCAGTCGTACGCGTTTCTCAATCTCTGTATTGAAGTTACTGTTCAATACAGAGTTTTCCCGAAGGAAAATAATTTTTCACTATACTTATTGGAATACTGAACTACATTTATTCAAAATATTTAAAAAAATGTCAAGAGTGTAGAGTGTTACGTCAGTAGACACTAGATCTTTCTAATCAAGTTGACCGCCCCTGATATACAAAATAATACATTATTTAAAAAGAGTTTTTGAAATTTTACCGCACAGGTACAAAGAACCTCTTTGTGAATTAGTCTATCAACGACACGTCCGTATAAGTAAAACAATCCATTGCTGAGGTTCACAGGTATATTAAAACCTGAGAACCAGAACGCTTGCCATTCCGTATTTATCATCGACGCGACGCGATCATCTGCATGCGACCATGCCAAACAAGTTTACAATTGAAGCGCCGCGACTTCGCGTGAATTTCGTATTTTTTACTTTCACATTAGTGTTGTTTTGCTACGATGCAAGCTCTGAAGAAAGGCCTGCGGTCACGACGCCTCTGGGCGAGGTTGCCGGTTATTACATGACCACCAGAGGCGGTAGGCAAATATCGGCTTTTACGGCCATACCATTTGCAAAACCACCGGTCGGAGAACTGAGATTTAAAGTAAGAATATTTTGTAATGATCGAGTGATTGATCTTTTATTGTATAAATTTTATAATTTATTGCTAAAGCCTATTCTCTTATCTCTCTGATTATCATCAATTGAATGTGTGAAATACATCCATTAATTGAAATTATATCAGTTGTACTCGCACTTACGAGCCGTAACTCAGGAATTTGTATAAGCGCTACCAACAACAATTATGAAGTTTCGCCTCAATCGGGTGAACAACGCGCAGACGCACATAAAATCTTATAAAATATATAAAATTGAATTATCGAAGTCTTTTTACGCACTGCTCAATAGAACAAAAAACACGAAACACGTCATGTTACGTAAGATATTATTAGACATATTACGTTTGATTATTTAATTTCAATGACTTGTATTTCTGCTGATGTGGAATATTTTATGAATTCTTGATTGTAAATAAAACTACGCTTCAAAAGTACTTATACTATTGCACAACGCGAATAATTTATAAAACTAACCTTTTTGTTAGATTTTACGCATTATTTATTACAATAGCTTGGCGATCTTAGGTAACAAAATAAGAGAACTAGCTATAAAGTTGTGTGTATGTAGATGCTAAAACTATTTTACGCACGTGATTTGATTACAAAACCTAATTTTCAATTCCTAGAGGAAAATAAAAACACACAATTCTAGCGATAAAAAAGAGGGAACTTCGTTTTAAGACCTTCGGTATGTTTTTATTATTGTTTGAATTATCTTTTGATAACTCTTAAATTAATAAGGATACTACAATTTTCAAGGTACTTTGAGGATACTAGAATTAAATTTGTTATTGTAAAAAGAGTAGTTTTAAATTTATTACCATAAAAATAATAATAACTACTCACCTAGTCTAGCCGATGTTTAAAAAATCAAATAAAAAAAAATGAGAAAATTTTCGTACAGTGCACCTAATAGTGATCAAAATTGCAAAAAAGCTATATATTCCAATAAATTTTTGCTTCTCTCGATTTAATAGCAAATACTGTTTTTCATCAAATAAAAAATATTAATTCAAAACGAAACACGTTCTATCGTAGCTGTCGGGTTTTTTAAATGTAGAGGAAGTTTTGACATTTATTTTTAAATTTGTAACAAAGAGTCCTCGCTTAAGCTTCAGGTATATAACACGTTTGATGTTTTTTGATTCAACACGATATAAAAACCCGATAAACATTGGTGATATACCTATCTATATATTATTAGGAAATTATCGTTTTCATTTCTGAGCATGTTGACCTTCGTTCAGCCTACTCGGTTGCTTGACGAGCCGGGCCTCACTCGGGAGCACGAATTCATAAACAATATACTATGCCGAAGCATTAGTCTGTACATAAGGTTTGCATTTGAACTTGAATTTATGATGTACTTTGGATCTGATTGTCGTGTCAAACTAGTTAATCTTGAAATATTTTAGAAAACAGTTTTTTGGGTCAGTACTGATACTAAGCGGTTTCACAATCCCATTAAGATCCGTAACGTTAATGTTGCAACAAGAAACAATTATGAGGTGGATGTCTACATTACGCATTTGGTTTAATCGAAATAGATTTGATAGAATCGGAATATAATAATCTATTTCTATATGAAATAGATGGGACGAAGTACACCTTGCCAATATCGGTGGTCTCCTGATAACGTTGATAACATTCCTTCCGTTGCTCCGTGAAAATAAAACTCAACATAAACACATAGGTATCTACGCGTGCAGAGATAGTAAAATTAAAATTTATAATTTAAAAAATATAAAATCTAGAAAATGTTACGAGTAAATACTGTATTATGTATTTACAGGCACCAGTCCCGTTTGGGCCATGGGAAGGAGTACTAGACGCCACAAAAGTAAGCCCGATATGCGTTCAGAGGAATCCATATGTCCGTCAAAAAGATATCGTTGGACAAGAAGACTGTTTGTATCTTAATGTGTATGTTCCCGCCACGACCAATGTAAGTAATCTCACGTATTTTACCTTAACTGCTTTGGAGGCTAAGTGCTTTTTACGATCAAAGTGAATACACACGTCAGTGATGAGGATACTAATCTTGATTGTAGTACATTAAGCTATTAAAACGTTGAAATATGATCAGCTTAAGAACGATGCTTATTTATGTAGTAGGCTATAGTATTATGTATTTTATGGTATTGTATCTGTGCTATGACTAAAATTAATTTAGTAACAGTATATCAATGTTGTGGGAAATTCATTTTTGGTTAAGTTGACCTATTTAAATGTTATGACCTGCAGCCATGTTCGATATTTTGTGGTGGTTATTTTTAAGCGAGCCCTACTTTGATAAGATTCACTGATAAAATTGTATTTATTTATTTTATTTGTCATTTTTTCCTATTCTATCTATTCGCTGGTAGCCTAGAGGGCGGGTAGGTGAACTGATGGGCTCAGCCTAAGAGAATTTTCTATCACTAGCTCTAGCAAGAGCAGTGCTTTGCAGATTCTACTACCGGATCTCGTCGAACTTTGACAGCAAAACGGCCGTCGCCCAAAACATGCCTTGTCGGATCGTCCGGATCAGCTCTCGATGATTTTAGGCTCTTCCAGCGCTGGTCACCGTTTTCGTAAAATTCGTCGAATGCGAAGAAGATTTCGACTTGAAACCTATCCCACAGTCACAGCCCACTAAGTTTGTTGCCGGATCTTCTCTGTGGGTCGCGATTTCGATCCGACGGTAGATTCAACGAGGTACTGCTCTTGCTAAAGCTACTGTTAGCAAGCTCTCCCAGGTTGAGCCCCGCGAGCTCACCTAACGGTCCACGCGTAGTTGAAATAGCCGCTCAGAATACCGACGACTAGGTAGGAAAAATAATAATAAAAAAGTCACGTTCCACCGTCACATCACGACGAGAATGGATATTTACTAATTTACTTTTGATGAATTTATAATGACTAAATATACTTCACTAGGACGAGTTCTAGTTTATTCAAAGACATTTTAAAATCATTACAATATAATCATTAAAGTGATAAGTAAGCGTGAGTCTCTTTTCGTGCCTATTAGACGAAGATAAAGTAAGATATTTATTAAAACCAATATTTGTGATCAACTTAAGATTTACAGGGCACAATTTTTTTTCTAGGATGATAAAAGCAAAAAGGAATTTTTACCGGTGATGCTGTTTTTGCACGGAGGAGGATGGATGTGTGGTGACGCCACGACGGCAATGTACGGTCCTGAGTTTCTATTAGACAGGGATGTTATATTGGTTACCACGAACTACAGATTAGGTTGGTAATGATAGCTTTATCATATCATAAAACATGGCAAACGTTGTCATTCTTGAACGTAAACAACGCGATAATTTTATTTGCAGTTTTTACGTTACGACTAATGATGAATTATTTTTTTGTTTTTGTTTCCTTAATTAGATTTTATGTGAATTCATTATATTACAAGACGTAAGTGACGGCTGGTTCAATTTCACATCAACAAATTACCTCAAATGGACATATTTCAGACATACTATCATTAACGCTATTTAGTTTTTAAATCATAAATATGGATGGATCGACAAGATATTATTATTATTTTATCGATAACAGTCGATTTTGTTTATTTTGTAAAAGTGCTGTGAAAGAAAACAATGGTTGTGAAATGCTTGTAGGAATAGAAGTATCAATTGTTTATAATTTGAAATGTAGGTATAATTATGTATGTAATATTTTGAATCATCAGAAGGATCATTAGAATTATATTATCATTTGAAGTTGTTTTTATGGTCGTATCTTGTGTTTAACTTCGAGAAAAAATGCAGATGTTTTTTGATAAATACTTTGATATGGTCTTACAATTAGAAAAATAACCTAATCAATTAAGATAACTCTACAGTATACAAATATACAGGATGTTAAGGTTTATTTACGTTCAGGTCCTCTTGGATTTCTGTCGACAAAAGATGAACACTGTCCCGGTAACAATGGTCTGAAAGATCAACAAGAGGCACTCCGTTTTATTCAGCAAAACATCGAAAGCTTCGGTGGGAACAAAGATTCTGTCACAATATTTGGCGAGAGCGCCGGCGGCTCCAGTGTTCACTTCCACATGCTATCGGATACCAGTGCAGGTACACATATTATTTCAAAACCCTTTGGATTATTATCGTTTACCTAATTCGTCTAGATTGGTAGTATTTTAGTTTTTTGACGTGACAACGTCTTATAATTCGATGGAGCCGGCTGCGCGCACGAAAAAACATGACTCATGCGGCGTTACCTCGCTCTGAGGCGTTCCATTTAAGGCTTGAAGTGCAAGCGAGCAACGAGCGACAAAGAGGCATCTGTTCTGTTCGACATCTGTCTCTCTCCTACTTGAGTGAGCGATGCATCCGCGTGGACAGCTGCTATACAATAATACATATTTTACATGTTTTCGTCAAGTATGAAGTTCAATGAAAAGTTAATGTGGTGTCAATAAAATTGTTTATAGCAACGATAATTGCGATAATTGAAAAATGAAACCATTTCATCAGTATTTTCTTATGACGTTGTCACGTCAGTAAGCCGACTTTACAGACAACCGATTTTTTTTTCTAAGATTATATTACTTGAATGAAAGCGATTTATTATAAAATATAAACAAGCAAATACAAAACAGTCTTGCTGTTGTAGTATAAAGGATAAGACGGTTGTTGTATTCGTATCGAGTGGTCAGAATATGCCGTCGTTCAAATCCCGCGGACAGGTACCTATTTTTGATAAATTATATACGTACATAACTGATGTTTACGAATGACTTTCACAATGAAGGAATAGCATGGTGCAATCAAAATCAATGTTTAGTAGTATTGACAAGCTTCATCTTATAACTTTTGTCAAATTATAGTAGAGTTTCGATGTTCGAATGGGTACTAGTTAGTTAACTTAAATCCTACTTTAATTATTTAAAAAATAAGTTAACATAAGGTTCTCTGGTTTGTTAACGCAATCAGCCTGAACTTTGAAAACTTTCTAATCATATATAATTATTTTAAAAGATCTATTATTATTATTTTTTATTTTATTTTATTGCTTAGATGGGTGGACGAGCTCACAGCCCAGCTGGTGTTAAGTGGTTACTGGAGTCCATAGATATCTAAAACGTAAATGCGCCACCCACATTGAGATACAAGTTCTAAGGTCTCAAGTATAGTAATAGCGGCTGCCCCACCCTTCAAAACGAAACGCATTACTGCTTCACGGCAGAAATAGGCAGGGTGGTGGTACCTACCCGCGCGGACTCACAAGAGCTTCTAGCACCAGTAATTGCGTAAATCGTTACGCAAATTAATCGTTACGTCCAATTTTAGGTTTATTCCATAAAGCCATATCGGAGTCGGGAACAGCATTGGTGCCTTGGGCCGAAGCACCTCCGGGTGAGGCTCTCAGGAACGCCTTTAAATTGGCGAAGTTCTTGGGATGCCCTCCTGCGCCTTCCGAAAAGTTTATCGCCTGTCTTCGCACTAAGGACAGCTATGAGATCATCGGAACCGAGTTTGATTTTTACGTGCGTTTATAAATAATATAATATTACACACGCACACGCACACGCGCACACACACACACACACACACACACACACACACACACACACACACACACAAACCAAACACAAACATGCACACAGACAACCTATTTAATAAAACTTTAATTTCTTTTCAATATATATACTCTCTTTTAAAAAAAATATCATCACAATATAAATATTACAGGCATGGGATTATGAACCTATGACACCGTTTAAAGCGGTAGTGGAACCAGATCTTCCAGGGGCCTTTTTAACAAGAAATGCGAGGGACACCCCCAAGGCACCATCTGTACCGTGGATGACAGGCTTGACTAAGAACGAAGGCTGTCTAAAATCAGTCTGTGAGTATACTCGTATATTTATTGAGTAGCAGTTTTTGATTTTTCCAATAAAAAATGCTAGTAAAATTTCTATTCATAAATCTATTGTTTTTACTTTTAATAAATCGTTACGCTCGGAGTGTCGAGTATAATAAAGTGAATAGTTTATACCGTGTTTAGAAATTTAACACTTGAGAATTATTTTTATTGAACGGGTTCTTCACCACCATTTTCTAATTTAATGAGTTGTAAATATTTTGGAGTTACTGTAGGCGCTGTGACTGCGGGTAGACTATATGGAACTTAAACACCCATAAATAACAGTGTTTATAACGTAGATAGCCCAGAAAGTTAAAAACAATCCGTAGAAACGCATTGTTATACAATTAGATTAATATCGACAGATAAATTTGTATACTATTAGTGTAACTTTAATCGGAAAACAGATAAGAGAATTGAGTGATTGAATTATCCTTTTTCTAGTCATGAAATATTTGATGATATTAATATAATCATAAGAACAGTGAAACACGACTATATGTATAAAAAGTTAAGAACTGTCCATTCATCATCTTCAAACTTAACCAATCCAATCTTAGTGTTAAAGATCCCTTCCATGTTTTTTTCATTTCTTCTCTTGTATTATAGGGATAACTGCAAATGATACCAGATATGAAGAATTCATATCAGGTTTTGATACTATAGCACCTGTGACATTTTATTACGATAATTCTCCGTTCCCTGAAGTCATAACTAAAAAACTGAGGCAGAAATATATCAACGGAAACAATCGGAAAGTTATTGAGAACGGGATTCTTGAAGTAAGTATATCTACTCCGAACTCGTTTAGATTTAATAACAAATGAAATGAGATATATTTTTTTTTAGATCTATTCAGACTCATATTTTAACTACCCAGCAATTGAAGCGGTGGAACTAACGTTGAATCGTAGTCCTGAACCGATTTACTTATACGAATTAACTTACAGAGCGGCTAATAGCTTCTCTCAAATATTCGGAGACCCCGAAGGAGATTATGGTACGTAGTAATGAAGCTGTTTAAAAATTTCTAAGTGCTCATTTATTAGGTAGGTAATAAAAAATAATTAGCTGAATCTTTAGTATAAGAATAACACATTAAATTATGAAAACACACGTATTTAATTAATGGAATTGCTACAGGTAAACAAGGTAATTATTGCGATCTGTATCATAAGTAAAAAATTACGCTAGCCTTGTTTCTTTTTTAAAACAATTTTTTTTAAACTGTAACCTGTTTTCGTAGGTGTGTGCCATGCCGATGACTTAATGCACCTCTTTCCCATACATTTTCTCAGTCAACCTTTCTCAGAGAAAGATATCGAGTTCAGCAAGTATCTAATTACGTTGTGGACAAATTTTGCTACGTCAGGGTAAGTGAAAGGACATAAACAATAATAATTAACGATAAAACATTTTCAAATCATTCACTTAAAGTTACTGGATTTACAACAAGTTGTTTCATTGCAAACGCACGAAACAACTGCAATAAATTAACAAAGTATTCATATTTATGTAAAATTTAAGCAATTACAAAAAGATGGTAAAGTTAAACTTTGACCCAAATATGTAAATATTTGTTGTATAATTATCATACAGTTTTATTATTTTCTACCTTCAGTAATCCGAATAAACCCAATAACATACCGACTGTTTGGAAGCCGGTAACAAGCCGAGAAAAGATGGAATATTTAGATATTGGCTTAAAATCAAGGATGAAAGAAGGGTTGGCGACTCGATCGAGATTTTGGGGTTCATTGCCTTTGTGGCATAACTTGGACAGTCAAAGACTAAGAGACGAATTGTAATTTGGATAAGAGAAAAATTTTAATAACTTCTTTGTTATACAATATAATTAAAACATCTTATAATAATTAATTTGTTTCATTTTTAGAGATTCCCTTAGATAGTATACATTGAAGAGAAAGGACAATCATCTACATATTTCCACCATTCATCAAAGTTTTCATAGATTGTATTTTTATTCATTAAAATATCATCATTTATCATGGAACAAAATTGACAGTAGTCATCAGTACTTGGATCCTCATGTCTCAAATGATACGAATAGTGTTTTTTCCAATGAAAATATTTATAGTACATATCGGGATGCAAAATCAAATCATTCATTTTTTTTGCCAATTTTTCAGCTCCTAAATTAATGGCGTCCAGATATGAATCGGGTGGTAAAAATCTGTGAAATATGACATAATCAAAATTATATTTACATTATTTTTAAGATCCCAACCGTCCTCGTTTGGATTTATTTATCCAAAATTTCTTGGATTTGCAGAAAAGCCGAGAACGATTAGCATAAAACAATAATAATTACTGAGTTTTTGATTAAGCTCGTGCTTATAAACTTAAATTAATTTTAAATAATTAAATATAACCTTTATGAAAAAAAAATATGAAAGAATATATAACTTAACAGATTTACAAATCATTACTTAAATAGGTATTATAACGATGCGAACTTTAGATAGTAAAAAGCTTTATTAATACTACTTTACCTAGAATAATTCGCACCGCCAAAAACCACGGGCACCGTGTTATGGCCTAGGGCATGCAGAACTTTTTCTGTGACGTAATCTTCACTAATAGCATTTTCAAATGCAAAATAAAAATAGTAATCATTTTCTAAAATATCCAGACATCTTTGCATAATATTTTTTGGACATTGCATTAAGCCGCACAAACCATAAACGTCAACACTTAAACCATATTTTTTTAAATGTTTACCAATTTCTTCTACAAAATCTTCTCTATGGCTTAATGTTAAGCAATTTGAGACGAACCAAGCTGCTGTGTTTTTCTTTGATTTTAATTTAATAATAAAATTTTCATCGACAGTATTCGTATTTACATTCCATTCCATATTTAATTTAGGACCCACAACGTGACCTGTAGAATTTTTTATTGTAAAGTAACCCCATACAGCATCGGAATCTAGCTTATAAGTCCATGTCCAATTGAAAAATCCATTCCATGTTTTAGCGCATAGGTGATAGTTGGCGGCAGACTCAATATTTGCGTAGACATATTTCTGATGTTTAGATCGACTTTTAGGCAAGTCACCTGCATCGAAGCAATCTTTCAATTGTGGTCCATTGAAAACGATCACATCGAATTTTCGGTAATCGTCCAGATGATTTCGGACGCCAGTCACAAAACAGTTTGTCCATTTGCAATTTTTTTCTTCAAACACTTTAGTACCTTCTCCAAAATAAACAAATGGAAAATTACTTGGATTCGTCCAAAGTAAAATGTATTTCAATTTAGTAACGTTCTTTCCTTTAATAACAGAATTTCGATCTGAATCGATCTTCAGAACAGAATCAGAAAGTGAGTAGTAATTTCTCCAAAGAGTATTTGTAACAAGGATGGATCCCATTAAAAATACTATCAATAGTATTTTTTTTATAAATTTAAATTTGCGTAAGTATTTATCGTAGAGGTAAAACATTTCAATATACGAGTCATTATTAAATTGGTTATGAATATTAAGAGCCAGGTGAAGAAGAATGTGCAAACACGCAAAATCAGTAAACATGTTTTGAATTTACTTATTACTTGTTTGTAAATATTTCTTCTCAAAGGAAATCTCAAACAACATTGCCATGTTGCAAGTGATATTACGATTTCCAACTGAGTCCAAATTCAAAGAATTTCTTGAACTTAAATATTAGTAATCGATACTTGTTAAATTCCAATTTATGTAATACATAGTACCGGTTTTGAATAATATCCACAGACCTAAGAAAAACTGGCGAAGCAAAATAACGGGTTAGTATTTTTTTATTACTATTTCACCAATACGGTCATGCTGCCACTAACCCATAAATAAGGTCTGCCTAGTTTATTTTCAATAGGAGCTACGATAGTTACGATTCTGGACCAATTTCATTGGTTACTCTGTGATTTATCCCTGCATTTTAAAAGAATAGCTGCTAATCATTAAGCGTTTTTTAAAGTAAAAGAAGAGGCATGTGTTTAAACGTTTATTGAAGGTATAATATTCAGTGACAGTGATTGTAACAGGGAGGTGGTCAGGAGGGCCCAGATGTCGAAATCAGCCGTTAAGCGATTGGAGAAGATTTGGAGAAATCACAGCATAACAAAAAAACTAAGATAAAGCTTATGAGAACCCTTATCTTCTCCATATTCTTGTACGCTTCTGAGACCTGGACCCTCAAGGCCCGTACCCGATCGACAATTGACGCATTTTAAATGTGGTGTTGGCGCAAAATGTTGGGCGTATCATGGACGGAGCGCCGAACAAATGTGTCAATTCTCTCGGAGCTAAACGTCAAGACCCGTCTATCTACGATCTGTATGCAGCGTCTCCTCAAGTACTTCGGACACGTGGCCCGGCAAAATCCTGAGAACTTGGAAAAATTAATAGTTGTAGGTCACGTGGAAGGAAAGAAAAGTCGAGGAAGATTGCCAACCAGGTGGACGGACATTGTCAAGGAGGCCACAATCACCAGTGTCCCGGGCGCCATTAAGCAGGCCGAATGCAGGCAACATTGGAGGAAGCTGGTGCAAAAACTGGACCAAGGTGGTCACGACACTCAGTAATGAGGAAACGACAAAGAAGAAGAAGAAGAATATTCATGGCTAAGGAAAATATTCTAAACAGGATCAATTGTGTTTTTTTTTATATAGTCAATGTGTGGATCATATTTTAGCCCCAAACTCTGACGCTCGAGTCCCAGGAACAGCTGGCCATAGCAACGCCATTGGGTGCAACGGAAATAGACGTCACTCGATTTTCATGGCCGTTCAGAGTACCTAAAAATGAAAAAAAGGCATATCATACGTTATCTATTGTTTATTGTTCGATTTGGAACATAAAACAAACACAACTACTTCTTTATACGTATTCGCATTTGTCTTGGCCACACACTGCAACGGTCCTGGCCATTTCTAACCAATACTATTAAATTAGTTTAAATTTGTAAGTGCAGGCTACAAAATAGGTAGCATTCCTGCTATCAAATGCATTTTTATTTAATAATAAAGGAAATACTTTATTTACGCGTAATTTACTATTATTTTGTAACATTAGTCGTGCATTTGTTAGTACATCGCAAATCCGGTACATTTTAACCATAAATAGAATCGGACATTAAGCGCCCTTAAGTTATTACAAACATTTTTAAATAAAATATAAAAATATTATATTTAAATTGATAGATACCATGTTTCTTAATGTCTTGAATCCGATGAAAATTGATCTTTTAATCGTGTAAGATTATTTTCTGTTGTTTTACACTGTAGACTATTCTATGCAATATTTCGATATATGTATTTGGGTTTTACTGTTAGATAGATATCTCAGTTAAGCTCGCCTTTGTACATATTTTGTTCATTGTATAATATATAGCGTAAATAAAAAATAAAAACGAGACAGCAGGTGCTATAACAGTAAACGGAAGAAGCCTACGTTTAGAATTTTTTTTTTAGGAAACTATAAATCATGTTGTGTGTTTTATGAAATATGTTCACGAGTATTTTATTACCATGAAAAGAAATGTCATATTTCTATTAACCTAGTTACTATTCATGAAAGTTACTAAATTGGAATGCTACAAGATTTTTTAGCACTAAGATTGAAAATTATTATTATCATGTTTGTAATAATAATAATCCATTTTCATCTCGATGTATGTTTATGACTAAGCATTTGGATAATACTTCACCTGTATGAGAAACTTTGAGCGTATCCCAAGAGTGGACTGAATTATCATCCGAACCTGCCATCAAGTATCTTCCACTGAGGGATAAAGCTAAAAAATAATAATTTTGCAATATAACTGGTGGTACTATTACTGGTGGTAGGACCTCTTGTGAGTTCGCGCGGGTAGGTACCACCACCTTACCTATTTCTGCCGTGAAACAGTAATGCGTTTCGGTTTGAAGGGTAGGCAGCCGTTGTAACTATATTTGAGACCTTAGAACTTATATATCAAGATGGGTGGCGCATTTACCTTGTAGATGTCTACGGGCTCCAGTAACTACTTAACACCAGGTGGGCTGTGAGTCGTCCACCCATCTAAACAATAAAAAAAACTTCAAGCGGCTATTCTGGCCTCATTATGACTGGTGGATGAGCTCACGGAGCTCAACTTGAAGATTATGCTAAAACCTGTCTAGCAAGAACAGTGCTTTGCTTAATTTATTACCGAATCGGAATCACGACCGCTAAAAGATCCAGCAAGATACTCCGCGGTTTTGTTTAGGAATTAAGTTGCTCGTCAAACTCGTCAAAAACGACGAGAGAACGGTGACCAGAGTTGACTGAGCGGTCAAATGTCGGTCGGGTTTTGTTTGATTAATTAAAAAAATATATTTTAATTATTATACATTTATTTTAATTGTTGTAACAAAAACAGCAACGTCATGCAAAAACTGAGACTCATCAACCTTGTACCTACACAAACAGGTGGACTTGACGAACAACTCCACCCTTGGCAGCAGCGCTCATTTACATAAATTGCGTGCGAAGATTACTACACAGTTCTTAGGTGAGAATGCTTGGAATTTTCTTATATATGTTTAATGCTGTTTCAGGTTTTAATCAAATCACTCTTAAGTCTTGTTCGGACTAGGCGAGTATTTTAGTCGAGTACCGAGTAATTTAGCAGCAAAATGTGTCCGAACACCAAAACTTTAGTCGAGTAGGTTAGTAAATAATTTAGTCAAGTCAATCCATTCTGTTCTATTTTTTCGGGCGAGTAGCATTTCCCACCACGCGTCCTTGCTCACTGGCTGACTGATTAAACAAGTCCGAACCTATTGATTAGTCGAGTTCATTAGTGGCACTTCTCAAATGGGTATCTTTGCGCTGAATTTGAGAGTGTATTTTCGTTAACAGAAAATTCACACAACTTTAGGACATTCTCAAACTATCGAAGTATTCTTTGGGATATCTTCCAATGCTAATTCCTTCAAAAGACATTTAGTAGCTCTTAGTTTATCTCTTCTATCGATCCATTTTCGTACCCAAAAACTTATTTTTCTTAATCACAGAAATTTCCTCATCCACCTCTTCTAAAATAGCCATTACGATTAGCTTAATCAGTTTATTCACTCTATTGCGTTGCGGGCTGTTTATCTTGCAAAACACCACTCACTTGTGTACTCTACTGGACCGTAATGCGAACGATGTCTGTGCAGTAGTTTAGCCACTAAACTACTCGGTACTCGACTAAATTACTCGCCTAGTCCGAACAAGGCTTTATAGCCGCTTGTACGAAATAATTAAACTTCGGTTTCGTTAATTTTTAACTAGACCTAGGTACAAATGAAGTTGTCTACTAGTCGAAGAATATTTGTTTCATGTCGTCGATAACTGTTTCGATCGTTTCAAATTACGTTTCACAGTTTGGATTTGATTAAATGCAAGTTAGTGTAAGCTATATGTTACGTTATAAGTGCTAGACTGAAAATAGTCATTTTACTGACCGCAGCTTGTGAATCCGCTAGCTCCAGGTGGTGTGTAGTGACCCAGCTGCTGGTCGCTGCGAATGTCAAACAGGCGAGCCGTTTTATCTTCAGAGGCCGTTGCGAATGCGTAACCGCCATTGTGATACTAGAGAGAGAGAGCGAGAGAGAGCGAGAGAGAAATAATATATTTTATAGCACATCAAAACACAAATAACATTGATAAACAGTCAACAAACAGGTACAATTATACAATAGGCGATCTTATCGCTAAAAGCGATCTCGTCGGTTGTTATCTACCAAAATTCTGAAAAAGATACAGTAGGTACACAGGCAGTGTATCATTATTAAAAAAATTTAGTTGTCTTGCAAAATAGACTAAACCTTTACGCACGTTATTGGAAAATTAAGAAGATACACAGATATATACAACGAATATATATTTACAATGTATATAAAATATAAAATCATTATATAATTCATATACCTAAATACTTACAAACACATAATAAATAAACAGTATACATAGATTTATTAAAAAATATTTATAAAGATGCACCAAAATTACGGTAGGCATAAACTTGGCTGTATCCCTAGCATTGTCAACGTCCATTAACGACGGTAACCACTCACCATCAGGTAGGCCGTACGCTGGTCTGCTTACAAGGGCAATAAAAAAAGAAGTGCGTAGCGGTTGTAGGGAACCCGAAAAATATTGAGCCTCTCGCACGAGACGGTTATTTTTAATAAGTAAGCACGACATTTTAAATAAACTTATACAACTTACACAAACGCTATTTACGTCAGCTTCGTGGCCGAAGAATGTTTGCTTTGCTTTCTCATCCCGGACGTCCCACAGCTTACACGTTTTGTCCACGGAACCGGTAACGTATGACTTCATGTCTGAATATTGTAAACATTGGAAATGTCACTGACGAAGACTCCCAAACAGGGACGCATTGTTGCCATACAGCATAGCAATTGGGGTAAGACGTATAAACCGTAGCTTAGAGAATATTATAGTTGTTAGCATCGTATACGGTATAATCCATACCATAACGACCTCTCTATCTGCGGCAAAGCTTAGGTGGAACCTAGAATAGCACCACTCTACCTCTTGCCATGGATTTCGAACATACGACTAAGAGATTCACCAAAGAATGAGCAGCATGAGTGTTTTATTATATTATACCAGCGTGCTGCGATCGCCAACCGCTATTTACTGGAACTAGGTACCGCTTTACCTATTTTTGCCGCGAGCCAGTTCCGGTTCGTAGTGTGGGTCAGCCCTTATATATTTTATTGAAACTATGACTATGAACGAAACGCAAAAGAAAGTATACGTTCTGTTTTCAAGAGTATTATAGTTATTACTGTATTTTATTAGAGACTTCTCCCTCATGCCTTACGGCGAACGATTTCTGATAATTCTAAACCAATTTCTAAAGGCGATGTTGAGCATATAAAATCTAAGTGAGGTCAAGACTGATTTTAAGTAGCTGCGTTTACCAGTTGACAGCCTGTAAGTAGAAACTATAGGAAGCTATGCGAAGTCTGGTAAACTAAATTCTTACGTTGTCTACATGGTAGTCTACAATAAAATTGAAATTATAAAGTTGTAAAATACATATTATGTATGTAAAGGTCATTTTAAAATTTACAGATATTAGATTTTTAAATTTACAGTTATCAGATACAGACCTGGTGACAGTGAAATGCTGACGACGTCGCCGGCGTGAGCATCAAATTCCATTTCACGCTTACCAGCTTCCAAGTCCCAAACGCAACTACAATGTTTAAACGATATTAGGAAACTATCATGAAAAAATTATTCGACACAGGTTTTTCCTTCAACACTTAGGAGCCCTTAATTCTTGTAGCATTTAAAACTGGTGAGAAACATTTAATTCGTAACAATAACATTTGTACATTGAAACAAAGTAAAACTAGGCGGCTTCTTTTGGCTACTATATAATCCTCAGAGTTTCTCGCCGGATCTTCCCAGTGGATTGGGATTCCGATTCGGTAGTAGTATTCAGCGAAGCACTGCTCTTGCTACGGCTAGGGTTAGCAAATTTTCAGGCTGAGCCCCGTGAGTTCACCTACCAGCACGGAGAAGTAGGAATAGCCCGTTAAAGCTACCAGCGATAAGGTGAAAACAAAAAGAAAACGCTATACTATATAGTACATAAAAAACGTTTGACGCAAGCTATCATTGCGTTTGTAGATAAGCTTTTCTAGAATTATACTCATCAACTACAAAATACGCATTATAACGCGCACATCTGTGTTTAATTGTGTTTACCTCAGATACTTAGATAAGATTTTATAATAGTGTATATAAGTTCATTGTTGATTGTTGATTGTTCACACATCATTAACTATACTTTCGACTGTGATAATTTTGATTCGCTATAACATATTATTTCTTGCTATTAAATTATTAATAGTAATATCGTATAATATGCCGTAAGAGTGGCTAGAGCATTATTATGTTCGTAATGTAAAGCTTTTCGTGTACTTACTTTACTACATAGTATAAAACAAAGTCGCTTTCTCTGTCCCTATATCTGTTTGTCCCTACTCCCTATGTATGTTTAAATCTTTAAAACTACGCAACGGATTTTGATGCGTTTTTTTTAATAGATAGAGTTATTGAAGAGGAAGATTTATATGTATAATAACATCCATTAAATAGTGGAGAAATCAATAATAAATTACAGTTTCCGAAGCGAAGCGAGGGTGGGTCACTAGTTTTATAATAATTGGCCTTTTAAAAAAATTCTCACAATTTTACTAGCACTCGCACTCTAGATATATGTACATGTATAAGAGGAAGGTTCTGGGTCAGAGAAAAACCTAAAATAATGTTACTACATATCGCTAATATTGGCTAAAAGTAAGAAAGAGCACGAGAATTCTGGGTTCCTGTTATACATTATATACTAGAGTTAGACAAGCTTGCAGCAGCGTAACTTTATAGTGTAGAGTATACCATAAAATATGTACATTTTCATATCACCGGATCCAGTCAGTATGTGTGTGTCATCGAGGAAACGGCAACTGCTGAGGAAGCCCTCGTAGCCGGCCAGTTCACGGACCATCTTAGCGGCTCCGGTGGCGTCACGATTGTTCACGTCATATACCGTGCACATGTTGTCCATGCCGCCGCAAGCTTAACATTAAATGTGTGTGAAAATGATATGTATACTCATATATGTACCTACACATATTTGATTGTAAGCAGATTATATATTTAATTACGCAAAATGTTCAGAGTACCTCGATTGTGTGATGCGAGTATGCCGTAGCTTAGATTATATTGATTGATTCAGCATAAGTATGTACGTATCTATAAAATTATACTATGAGAAAATAGCATATAGGAAAGTGTTTATAAATTTCCATGATAAAAATAATGAAACTAGAAAAAGTTTAAGGATCCGGACACTGAAGCATATGCATTGTATATTCGTATCAAGCCACCCATATATCGCGGGGCTCAAATAAACCTGGAAGGTACCTATTTTTTTATGGAAGTTTTCGACGTGGCTAAGTCGTGCTTAAAAGTAACTTTTACGATGTAAGAGCAATATCGTGTAATAAAATATAATCAGCAAAAATATAAATTAGCGCTCTTACTGGGGATGGTGCGGGTTCACCAGGAGGTACCATCATCCTGACTATTTGTGTTGCGAAGCACTAAGTAATCTAGTTTTTGATACTGTACAATTGGGATTCCGAACTTTTGTTGGTAGTTTGAATGGGGTAGGTAGGGTATTGTGGTATATGAATAATGGCTTAGGTTTTTTTTTAATTGATTAGTTGTGTGGACGAGCTCACAGCCCACCCGGTGTTAAGTAATTACTGGAGTCCATAGACATCTACAACGTAAATGCGCCACCCACCTTGAGGTATAAGTTCTGAGGTCTCAAGTATAGTTACAACGGCTGCCCCACGCCTCTAACCGAAACGCATTACTGCTTCACGGCAGAAATAGGGAGGGTGGTGGTACCAACCCGCGCGGACTCTCAAGAGGTCCTACCACCAGTAGCCACTGAACTTATTATATATTTGTCGTTTACTAATGGTGGGCCATGTTGCGTATCTGCGTTGGTAGGTACCATCATCTATTAATATTACTGCTAAAACGTTCATTTGGTCCAGTTTAAAAAGACAGACATTAATGTTATTTCAGTCATATTTCTCAAATAGAACATCGAAATTCCGGGATATATTTAATAACAAACATTTAACACAAATAAAATTTGTTATCATACTACTGCTATAAGAACTGCTGAGCAATAAATGTAACAAAGAAAATTCTCCAGTTTGACAGCTCCCTTTTGAATTAAATATCAGTTTTTAACAAGATTTCATAGATTTAAATAGTTTGTTGACTGTCTCACCGACGAAGTTACCAGACGGCGCGAATGCGACGCTCATAACCCAAGCAGAACGTAGAGGTATGATTTGAACTTTGTTACCGCTCCAAGTATCCCAGATAATTAATTTTCCGTCCAGAGAGCCCGTGACGCAGTGTCTGCAAAAGAATGCCCCTATTAGTTTGAGGATTTTACGGTTTCAACGAAGAATATTAGTGCGATGTAAGCCTGTGTCTAGTATTATTTAATTGGTTTTTATACATGACTAAACTAGTACAATCTAATTTAAGATTTTTTTTTATTGCTTACATGAGTGGACGAGCTCACTCACAGCCCACTGGATGTTAAGTGGTTACTGGAGCCCATAGACATCTACAACGTAGACGCGCCACCCACCTTGAGATACAAGTTCTAAAGTCTCAGTATAGTTACTACGGCTGCTCCACCCTTCAAACCGAAACGCATTACTGCTTCACGGTAGAAATAGGCAAGGCGGTGGTACCTATCCGCGCGGACTCACAAGTGGTCCTACCACCAGTAATTACGCAAATTATAATTTTGATGTTATTATAATACATTATATCAACGTAGTTGAAAAGTAGTATCAATTACTCGTAACTGACTATCAATTATAACCTATCGATTTAATCAATCTCCCACCCAACTCTATTACTAGGGTCATAGGAGGGCGTTGACTTAATGCCCCCACACGTAAACTGATTAAAACACTGTCTTACTGTGCAAAAACAGTATAAGCAGATAATTTTATATTAAATTTCGATGTTTTTATGTTCGCGTCGCATTTACACAACACTACCACTGCCGCCCGTTTTCATCGGGAGGGAATACTAAGGTGACTTATGTGAATAGTCCAACGAAATGTATGTTGCCTCCATAAAGTATATTATATCATAATTCTATAATTGCACGACAAAATAAATTTCTCTCAGCCCACTTTTTGAAAACACTTTCTGGTAATCAAAAACATAATGATATTAATATTATATAATGATAATATAAATGATATATTAAGCCATAGCAGGGCATAATCTAGTACTTTTCAGTTTATAAGTGTCAAGTTATTCAGTAAAGCTTAGTCTCAGCTCATTGATTTACCAATTGAATGTTTATGGTAAATAAATATAAAGCTATTATCTTATTCAGAGGTTTCGTGATCTCCATAGATTCAGTGCAGCCCTAATTACCAATTTTAATTGCAAATTTGTTCGTTAAGCAGTTTCATCTTTGTTTCTCACACATAAGAGAAATATATTTATCTAAAGATAATAAAAGATTATTATTATTATTATCTATTAATAATAAAATATATTACCTGGAATCTCCGCTGTAATGCACTGAGTTTACTTTGTTAAGATGTCCTTTCAGAGTCTTCTTGGTGACGAATCTAATCTTGGGTACGTCTCCCAAATCGGAGCATTTTTCCGCGAGTTTTGCGTCCGCAAGCTTCTCTTGATCCGCCTGGTGATTATGAATACATGAACACAAAAATGCGTTTGCTTTGCTAGTGCTTTGGTTCACATTGATTGTAGCACCAAAATTTGATATAGATTAATAGACGTCGTAATGTGATGATTAATTGAGGAATATAGTGTTTTAACACACTACAGTTACAGTTTATTAAAGTATATAGCGGTACTTAAATAAGCTTACGGAATCGTGCACAAATATAACATTCATTCTGCCAAGAAAAAAAATCTCATTTAGATTTAGTTAGTGAGCGAATGCCAAAATTGTTTTTTACCTTAACTTTGGATATCAGATCGGTTAGTTCTTTTTTCAAAGCAGTAGTTTCGGGGTCTTCCTTTGGCATTTTTAAAAGAACAAATGTTGATAATTTGTCAATGAGTTCCTGCACTGATCACAGCCACCTGGGATATGAGTATGGTCGGTCGTGTATTCACTGCTTTTAATCTTATTACTTTAATTGGATTTGGCATTAGTAGTTTACCGAAGCTTTACATATGCGAGGAGATGCATGCCGCTAACTGCTAAAGCACTAATACACATCTATCTATGTATTTTAATACGATAACTATGTATAATAAATCAAAATTCGAGTTCTATCACTGAGTTATAAAAATATATGTAATTAAGCAAATTATTAATATGAACTCTTTAGTAAAGATGTTTAGAATCGATCTTTTGAAGTTGTTGCAATGACACAGCCTCCGTTGTGTTTAAGTCATAAATAGCGCTAAGTTAACGCTCAGTCTCAATTAAAATATATAAAAAACCATTTCAAAGATATTTCATGATGTTAGCATAATTAGGAGAATTGTACTTTTATATGACGTAGATTTGATAATTTCAATAGTTTAACTTTGAAAATCGGCCTATTATGATGTGACAGGCATAAGCGATAAACGACGCACAGTTACGAACGAACCTATATAATAATAAATAATGAATTCAGACTCAAACATAATGGCTGTAACACCAACACTTAGTGGTAAATTATCATATCATCATTTAAACCTTTAGTTTCCTTTTCCCTTTAAAATGAAGGAAAAATATATATAAAACGTTATTATTTTAATAATTTAAATATGGAGTTATTAAATTTGTTGGGGCATTATTCATTTTGAACAATTTTAAATTTACATTTATTACAACAAATATAAAACATTTGCCTTTAGGTTACTTTTTTGATTACTTAGGTGATAAGGTAGTTAAATAAATACAAGAAATGGTAAAAGATTTAAATTTGATTGGACGGATTGGTCATATTACACTGAATGAAATTGAGACGAATTTATATATAACTGCAATCTATTCTGAAAACTCTATCTCAAAATAGACATGCGCTGAATTGCTAGGCGTTTCATATTACAAGCATAATAATCCCTACTAACAATAATCTCGACTATACGCGTATAATTCATTTCTAGATGACAATGTCACCAGAATATTATTGGAATTAATTTAGCAGAACCCCTAGTATGCTGTGTATTTTATTGATTCAAATTTAAAATGTATTGAAACCTTGTTTTACGATGCTAATATGTTATTTATTGTAATTGCCTTCGAAGGTAGACGGTCATATATGCCCCTTGTTGGGATCATCATCATTATCATCATCATCAGCCCATAGTCGTTTAAGCTGAACATAGGACTCTCCCAAAATACACCACTGAGCCCGGTATTCGGCTCTCATCATCCCCCTTGTCGGGATAGGTTCACGCTTAAGGCAACGGCAAAGCCGGGGCAGAATGGTATAGAACACTATTGCTCACGCTGAAACAACGGTATTTTTAATAAGATACTTTATTCAGTATCAGTAATAATTAAAGTAAATTTATGGCCTAATTTCGCGTCTATTATCGCTATAATTTTCTGATTTTTCAAATACTTTCCGTTTTTGTGGTCATCGGGCGACTGAGGTGTCATTCTTTGACATTTGAATATTGTATTCACTACCGCTAATTTCACGGTTAGGAACCTCTTATTGTAAAGATGAAAACAAGCAAATATATCGCTTAGATAAACCTTGGGATACTATTAGTTAGTTCTTTCTGTTTTAAAAGAAAAGTTTTTACCAAGAAATTTATATTTAGAATATTATATACATATACCTACAACTTTGTGTTTTGAAAAAATTCAGTAAGTATTACTTTTTGTCTTCGATTAATAGTAATAGTACTATTATTGATCGAAGCTTTTTGTGGTATAAAAATCAGAGGGTAATAAATACGGTACTATTAACATTAAAAAAAACACGCTCTGATGAAACGATGAGATTTTTCAAAGTGCTTACAGCCGTGCAACTGCCCGCCACTTTAGCGAGCTGATGCAATTCCAGTAACAGCCTTTGCGACAACACTCGCAGCAATAACAGGATAATTTTATTTGCAACACCGTTTGTCCGCTAGTCTACTCTTGTTTGTATTGAGAAAATAGCTTTACGATGTGTTCACGTTAGTCTCTTGACGTGAATTAAGGTGTGGTAGCACTTAATGTGAGTGGTTTGTATAAACCATATGATCATCCGACGCTTTAGAGATAATTGTTAATTAATTAATAGCTGCATAAATAAAGGTGTTTAAAACATTAAAGTCGCTAAAACTATATTTATATAGCTTTTTAGCTAGAATGTGGTATCAAAATGAGACTTGTATGCCATATGTCTCTGGAGGAGATTTTAATTCAAGAAGCTTTTCAATAGCATAAATAGACAAATCAGCTTACTTTATAGCATCATAACTTTATCTACCTACCCACGATTTTAGAGAAACTAAGATATTTGTTTAAATCTCATATTAACTGCCTAATGTGATGGAGGGAATATCAAGACAGCGTTTATGTTTCATTTACTGTCACCATGATTAATAATTTTAAATGAACGGAAATCATTATAGATAGATTTTCTCTGGCGTCGCGCCATCGGCCATGGTTACGTAGGCGAACGAACCGACCAATGCAGCATAAATAGAGCGAATCGAATGAGACAGAAACGATTACTTTCACATTTAAAAATCACGTCTGCCACAAGAAATTTTCGAGAAGTTACTAATCTGACAATTTATCCGCTTACAAATTTTGTCAGTTGTATTTATTTAGGTGTTCCTTCCGGAAAAAAAATCCGTCCCATCATCAGTGGTGTCATTAGTACTATCGTCTGTCTTTGTTTTCGGAAGCGGTCTCCTAACACCCAGTATAATATAACTTAATAATATGTTTCTTGGGGATTAGGATTTCCCTAGAGAGCAATTTTGTTTTGGTTTAGCTGGTTATATACCAGCACAGATTACCTTCGAAGTTAATGTCGATGACGTCACCTTTACTTGTGCAGTTATTTTTAGTTATTTAAACTTCGGTACGGTGTGTTGGTACGATAAACTTAAGACGTAAATGATTTTAGGTTATGTTACCGGAGTTCATAGGCATCACGATACTTTTATTTATATATTTCGTAGACGAATGAACGATCTAAAGGGCTCACGTGAATGCCAATGACGTAATCTTACATAAACATGAGATGGAAGATTCAATTGTATTGAATATCGACTCTGGTAATCTAAAAGCGGAACGCAAGGATATTGAAACTTCATACATACAGCAGACATGGAGTCAGAGTACGTATAGAAAGACAACAATATGCGACAAAGTAGAAACGATTCAATGGGATTTCAGTTCTGTTCACACGATGATCAAAATTAATTCGTTTAAAACACAAAAACTATGTAAGGCATTCGAAACGTGAGAAATGAAACGCCTTCAAATTAACATGCCTATGACGATTACGACTGAACTCACAGGCACCAAGGACATCTCATATATTCTATTATGTCATTATTTGTTCATCGTCATTAGTGATCCTTGCAACTGGTGGTATAAAACCAGAAGATATTAAGTACGTTTCGCATTACCGTAGTTGCACTTCAACTCTGAGTTTCGATCAAGAATACTTAGAGACGACTGTTTTTTTTTAACTATTTCAATTTTTTTGGATAATTTATAATTAATGTTTTGGGTTAGTATTCCTGTTCTTCAACGTGTACGTGCGTTAACACGAATAAAACTCGTTAGTATTGCGCGCAACGTTGCGGATACATCTTTATATACTAAGTCTGGCCATAAATACTGTTACAATTAAAAATAAATAAAAATCTATTGCAAATAACATTTATTACTTTTACAGTGTGTTAGTTTAATACATACATAAAAAATAATTTAAAGTTTAAAAAGCATATTCGAAGTGGTCTCCATTGACTGCAATACAGTCCTTTAAACGTTGAGGCCAGTTATCAATAGAAGCACGCACTCTTTCCATGGGAAAATTATACTCTGCCAATCGTACAGATTGTTTTAGGGACTCCAAATTATGATTGTGTTTAGACCAAGCCGTACTCTTTAAAACTGACCATAAATCATAATCCAGCGGATTAAGATCGGGACTAGACGACGGCCAGTCTTCAGCTCTGATGAAGTCCGAAACGTTCGTTTCCAACCAAGACTGCGTAGACCGAGCTTTATGACCTGGCGTCGAGTCTTGCTGGAAGGACCATTCTTGATTATTGAACATGGTGTTGTTAATGGGCTTCACTGCCTTCTCAAGAATGGTATCTTGATACACTTGTGCCGATGTTTTGATACCTTTTTCACAAAAGTATGGCTCAGTCACTCCTTCATAGCTAATACCCCATCAAACCATCACTGAAGTCGAATAGTGCCCACGTTGCACTCTGTCGACTAATTGGGAAGCTTCCTTAGAGCTTTGAGCATAAATACGGTCATTTTGCTTGTTAAAATGTTGCTCAATTGTAAAAAAATTCTCATCCATAAACAAAAAATTTCTATGACCTCCCTTTGCGTACCGCTTCAGTAGTTGTTTCGATTTTACCACCCTATTCTCTTTTAAATTATCAGTTAAGAAATGACCAGTACGTCTCTTATAGGCTGCAAGTCCTAAGTCATCTTTTAAAATACGCGACATGGTTCTAGGTGCTATCTTCATCTCCCGAGATAAAATCTTTTGCTTTCGGATAGGATTTCTTCGAATTCTTTCCCTTGCTGCTTTGACCACCTTTTTCGTACGAACACTACGTGGACGGCCAGATCTTTTTATCTAGGTTATTTATCTATACTATAACTAAACGGCTGGATCGACTTGAATGAATTTTCGCAGGACATCGTTTGTCGGGTCCGCTAGTCTACTCGTATATATTATATATTAGCTACCGTTAAACTTTATGATGCATACTTTAAAAATAAATTTTCATCTGCTTTTAAGTCTTTTATTGGTTTAGGTGATGCGGCAAGGTTAAATTATATTGCTTTTTAATAAAATAGAGTATTATATATTACTGATTGATTGACTGATACTGATGACTGACAACAACATTATATAGTTAAAAATAGTATATATTGTGTTGATGTGTCTGGCGCCGTACACGCGAACACCCGCCAGAAACCCACCCTTGCTCTATAGTGCACGAAGATTATGCCCGGTTAGAGGAATTTGTCCCGAGACCCGTCCCGTGCCCTCGTAAGGGTACACGACGACCCCTTGATTGATCGATTAATCATATTTTTATTATTTACAATTCATAAACACAAGGTAACCTTGGAAATCTTAAGTAAAATATGTTTTTCCTCGACGAGGTTAATCCCCAGAGATGGTGATAGCTGCTTACGTAAATGAATGATATTATGATTCATGCTGTTAAAAAGCTAGCATAACACGCGTTTAAAGAAAATCCCCTTTTTAAGAAACCTTTTGCAATTACTTTTACATTTAGATATTTCTTGAAAACTTGTGACAATCCTATTTCAATGGACATTTTTTTATTTTCTGTGAATGAAAAACCATTTTTATAAATGGGCATGGTGATTGTAGAAAGCCAATCTTTAACAAAAAATAATCTGTATTTACTAATATTTAATAATAAAATATTTTTAATCCATTATGTTTGAACTTTGTTTGTCCTGAAATGACGTCATCATTGGCTTTATGTAACTTTATATTTTAGATTTTAATAAGCTCAAAACACTTTTTTAACTTTAATTCCCAATGTGAAATTAAACATGACTTTTAAAACTTATTTATCAATGCGTTGTTTAACAGTTCGAATATGTGTGAAGAGATATTTTACTCAGGTAGTATAAAAATTTAAAAAAACTAAATTAACAGGTGACCTTTATGAAAGGAGTAGCGTGTAACAGGTTAATATTTTTTGAAACGGCCTCGGTTTCTTTATGCTACTGATGACTTTGCACCTAGAAAAACGAAACCATTTTCAATTAATTATTCAAAAATATTGACAGCGAATTAAAATAAAAAAGATTTTAAATCTGTCTATATTTTCTATTATAAAAAAACAAAATCGTAATCAACCAGTGCTCATTAGCTTTGAAAGTATCCTTAGTGGTTGGCAGAGGCTTTGCTGTATCCCTGGTACTGTTGATGTACTCATTCACGATTATTTTTTCTCATTCACGAATTTTTATAGTTAATTTTTCGCAATTTAATTGATTAACAAACTACATATTAGCCCATTTGGTGCGAAGCGTATTGAACCAGTAAATACCGTTACGAATTTTTCCGTCGATTTTTAATTGTTCGCATTGTTAATTCCATTGATTTTTTGTGGTTCTAGCGATGAACAGTACAGGGAAGACAGAACAAAGCCGTAATAATAAACGCATTGTTTTTAGCGTAATCGTCGTAAACAACAAATTCATTATATACATTTTTTGTTACTGGTGTAATAACTGGATTATGCGGCTCACCTAATTAATACACGGATGACAAAAATACCAGAAGACAGTCAGGTCATTTTCAACCCTGAAGTATATTCTTCGTAAGCACAGTTTCATCTCATAAGCTAAGCGATGGAGGGTATTCATTCCAGAGGTTGCTAAAAATTAGAAGTAAAATGATAAAACTAGTTGTATATTTTATAACAAAGAGCCATCACAAAAACGTCGTTGACACTTCACAGTTACCTACATCAAAGTTTTTTTATTAGTTGGACACTTTCATTTCACGCCATAATGAATTTTGTAAAAGCAATGAAAAAGGAGCTCTCACCTTCCCCGTTATAATCAATTTGATAGATTCTATCGGAGCGATAGTGCAGTCTGTCGGCGGGAGTACTGAAGGCAACATGGTTCTAAGGCACCGATGCTTCCCTCTAAAATGTTGCTGTCTAGTAATAGCTATATTCATCGCCCTGAGGCCTAATACGTCAACATCACAAGAATTCTGCATCAAAGACAGTGACGATACAGCTTGCAAAACCGAAAACTTTTTCCACAAAGGTTCGTAATTCTTCATTTTGTTCTTTACTTTTTTTATTGCATTCGCGTACTTTGCACTTTTGTTTGCTGATAATTTTGTGTTTGTTTATTTTCTGATAAACCGCTCCGTTTTAGTGAATTAATATATCGTGAACCCGCGGTCTTCGATGGCAGATAATACACCGTATGTGTTGTACACCGTGTATGTTATTAAAGTATCTATTTCCTGTTCACTCTGATTTTAGGGGTGTTTTTATAACTGGCTCAAAGGCGACTACCAAGTAAAGCAGGGTTTGGAATTATAACTAGGATCCGAGAAATTTACGTGTGAGATGGCATGTGTTTAGTAGTACGGCATTTCTGTAGGGTGTAGATTTTGGAATTTCGTCGAGTGCTGCGGTCGACTTTGAGTCTAATTGAGGTTTTTTTTTACTACCAGCATTATTTTGCACGTTTTTAAAATTATCCAAAAATCTTGAAACGTAATATCATGCATTGCTATTCAAGCTATGAAGGCTTTCAAGTCATTGCCTTTGTAAATAGCAAAATAAATAGTAAAAAAAACTATAACATTCTCTTATACCCTTCCAAGATAGCAAGTCGATGTTTTTCACAGAGCGCTACAGACACAGAATAAAAACTGCAATTCAATACTTTTTTAAATATAATTAATATTAAATAAGATTTCGATATAATATATACATATTTATGTATTTTATTGTTTTCAATTGATTACAAATCGTATCATCATCATCATTAGGCTTTATCTGCCCACTGCTGGACTTAGACCTTCCCTAATGCCTTCCACAGAACGCGGTCCTCCGCCTTCCCCGTCCAACGCCTCCAAGCCGTGCGCACTAAGTCGTCGATCCACCTTGTTGGAGGACGCCCCACGCTCCCGGTACCCATCCGTGGCCTTCATTCACTGGTGTCGCTGGCTCGACAGATGTGACCGGCCCATTGCCACTGTAGCCTGCTAACTTTGTCGTCCTCTGTTATGTTGTCGACTTTGGTTCTCCGTCGAATTTCTTCGTTCCGGATTTTGTCCCTTAGTGAAATACTGAGCACGACACTCTCTTACGAGTATTATACGAATACTCAATAAAACACCAACCAAAGATATACATTTTCATTATGTATGTAGGTAATTAATAATTTGGTGGTGAAAAACCGCTAGTATTGATAGTAAATTCATATAATTATGTATATATTACTAATGTTTTTTATTGCCCATGTAGGCAGACGAGCATACGGCCCACCTGTTGATGAGTGGTTACCGTCGCTCATGGACGGTAGCAATGCCAAGCGCAGAGATATGCCGCTGCCTACCGTTATATGTTGATATCGGTTTGCTTAGTGCTTCTTACCTAGTTTCTTTGTGTTTATAAAGATTTTGATACTAATCGGACTGCATCCAAATGATATTTGGCCATTAATTTGCTTTTAACGTGATTTAAACTACAGACTACTATCAATTTCACATAAACCTAAAAACGTATTTTCGCTGCCGTTTTACAAAAGCTCCTGAAGCAACATTAATTATATTTAAATGCTCTTGAAAACGATTACTTTGCACTACTATTACTTTGAAAAAAATCTTTCAACCTCGTCAAATGCAAACAAGCAAATCAGAAAAAGATTTTTTTATCTATACATATTATGTTATCATCGTTTTCGACCAGAGAATAATAGGATCGACTCTTCTTCTCGACCTTCATTTTGATCTGATCGATTTAAAGTTTGATCGTATTCAATCTTAATCCTTAATATGGCTGCCGCTGAAGTGGTTTCCAGGAGCATTGATAGTAGCCAGAAAGAGAAAGCGCACTGAGTGAGCGTACGAGTAATAGCAGTATCATCATCATCATCATCATCAGCCTTTATTTGCCCACTGCTGGACATAGGCCTTCCCCAATGCTTTCCACATAATAGCAGTATGTTTTGCAAAAATTTGCGCTGTAAGCTCATAAAAATAAAAACTCGTCGGTAATAAATGATGATCTCACTGTCGCTTTTTACAGGTTATTACTTCGGCATCATAGATTATACATTTAATATTTGTTCAGCATTGTCAAATAGTAATTTTTGTTAGAACGATATTCGAGAAACACCTATCAAAAACCAAGTCGATGACAACGACTAATTATGGGGATAATGTTCTCTATTAATCTTGATTATTGTTTGGAATAGAGCAAACAACAGATTAAATAATGTGAGTCATTGCAATTCACCATACAATTCAATTTATCGCCTATACCGGTCAACTGGCAGCGTAAGCTTATCGCTTCGGAAGCGGAAACTGTTTCTGAAACGGTTTCATGTGGTCATATTGTTATTCAAGTCGTTATTAAGCGCGTTTCGTTATGTGGTGTATATAAATATTGAGAATTCTTCAATTTACTCATTGATTACAAATAATCTACTTAGTCTTACTATCAATAGGAAAAACACAATCTTCTGAAAAATAGTTAACTCAGCGAGCCAGATTTGATTATATCAAAAACACTAGTAATCGGGTCTTTAAGTCTACCGTATGAATTAAACAATTTTAATGTACGAATAGAAAAATGCAATAAATTTTTATTTTAATAATTTATTGAGTATTAATATTGACTGTTGAACAAATAAGTAAATTATTAACTTCTTCTGTGAGGACTAAACAACCAATGATCTAAATTCGACCATAATAAAAACTAGCGTCCCGCTCCGGCCCCGCTCGGGTCTTTAACAAAAATTTCAACGATGTTTGACGCTGTTTTATTTTTTTGCGGCATAACTATAACAGTTAGACATATGCTGTCGCGACACTTTTCGTAAATAATAACGTGTTCTACAAAGTCGTATTACATTATTTTATTCTATAATGAATAGTTTTCGCAGGGCACGCGATGTGAAGAATATTTTAGGTATTTTTTTACACCTTAGGTTCCATTATTAGAGTTTTAGTAAGGATCCCTAATTTTTTTCAAAAAAGATTATAGCCTATGTCACTCGGGAATAGCGTAGCTTCCAAACAGTGAAAGAATTTTTCAAATCGGTTCAGTAGTTTCGGAGCCTATTCAATACAAACAAACAAACAAATATTTCCTCTTTATAATATAAATAAAATAAATAAAAAATAAATAAATAATAAATATTAGTATAGAAGCATAGATATTGAAATAAGACGTTTTTTTTTTCCTTTCTCCTACCTATGCTGATAGCCTTGAGAGGCTATTTCAGCTTCTCCCTGACGTGTAGGTGAGCTCACGGGGCTCAAACCGGAGTGTTGCTAACACTGGCCCTAGCAAGGGCAGTGCTTCGCAGAATGCACCACCGGATCGGAAACGCGACCCACTGAGAAGATCCGGCGAGAAGCTCAGTGGGCTGTGTCTATGGGTTAATTTACTCGTCGAGCCCTTCGTCGCATGCGACGGATTCGGCGAGGACGGTGACCGTTGCTTGAGGTATCTTAAAGTACCGTTAATGGATCGGGAGGATCCGTTAAACGACGTGTTTAGGACGACGTCGACTGTTTACCATTCGGTCCACAGGATCGGGTATGTAAAAGTACTGCATAAAGTAATAAATCGTCGTAGTAAAAAATCCTGTCCTTGTTCTTCATAGTGCGCTGTTTCGAGATGTATGTGTGCCCATAAAATCTTACAAATTACGGAGATACTGATCCTTTTTCTTTAATAGATTTCGAGGAAGAGTGATATTCGTTATTATAATCAAATTCAAAGCGTCTATAATTTTAGGTCTGACCATCGAGATTCACTTTTACAGATTTGCCATAGTGTATATACTCAGTTCCTGTAGCTGGTGTACTATTGATGTTACCTCCAATGTCCTCGTGTGCAAAGTTTGACTTAATTGTATGATTTTTATATCCAATTTGTGACACACCGTAACTTTTAAAAATACAATATATATATATATATATATATATATATATTTAGCTATCAAAAATATGTCTAATTACATAGCGACTTGAATTAACAATCTAAGCTAGTAAAGCAAATTTAAAAACTGATTTTTTTTTCCTGCCTGTGCTGGTAGCCTTGAGAGGCTATTTCAGCTTCGCCCTAACGTTTTTAGGTGAGCTCATGGGGCTCAACCGGAGAGTTGCTAACACTGACCCTAGCAAGAGCAGTGCTTCGCAGAATCTACCACCGGATCGGAAACGCGACCCACTGAGAAGATCCGGCGAGAAATTCAGTGGGCTGTGTCTACGGGTTAGTTCGTTCGTCGAGCCCTTCGTCGCAAGCGATGGGTTCGACGAGGACGGTGACCGGTCGACGAGGACGGTGACCGGATCAAACTTTGAATTAATGAGGCCTGTATTTATCTCGATGCCTGCATCGTCGATCTGTAATAGGTACTCTGTCGCTTGATCTGACTGAGTTAACATTTACTCAGAGCAAAGGACACTATGGCTTGTACTATGAAGACTATTAGTTAAATTATTACGAATTCTTACTTAGTAATGATATAACGACGACGGAGGACACGAAAACTCCAAAATATTTTAATTTTGACATCTTGGCTTCCTTGTTTCGGTATAAGTTTGTCAAAGTAGGTACATTAGTAAAGTAAACGTATATCGTTTATAGGAAGAGCAGTACATAATTAAAGCTTACCTAAAAAAAGAAAAACGTGGGCCTCTTAATAAATAGAGAGGTCTCCCGGCTGATCTTTAGATCCCTGAAGATAGAATGGGATCTATGACACGAGTAATTTTTCCATACCAAATGAAAATAAGTAAAGGCATGAACATTAAGATACCAAAACAATTAATTAGGAAACAATTTTAATCTATCACACAATTTAAAAAGGAAGTTATATCTTATGATAAACAACTAAATTAAATAACCTCTTTTTCTGGTAAAATGTGTTTTGACTAAGTCTACCATGTTTTTTCATCGGTTATAATATTGAAAGATTTTCGATGAAAGCTTAATTTAACGCACTGAATCAACACATAAATATTTGATACCATCTAGCGTTCACAGTGCTTTTTGCTATTAAACGAAATACTAATATTTTTAGTAACGAATACTCACCACGAAAATTTTTTAACATATAATATGCGTATTTTATTTGGTCTAAAACTATTACTAATACAAATATTATGTACCTATTTAAAAGTTATAGAGTCAAAAGCTTTTTAAAAGCACGTCGAAAATTAATCGTTGAAATAAGATGTCAATTTTAGGTTGTTTGTCCCATCTCTACTTGTTGTAAATGCTCTTGCGACAGTAGTGACGGAAGTTCGCTGTTCGGGGACGGTCGAACTTATATTTATGATGTGGTTCACTCAAAAAATGGAACTTTTTATACAATTAATATTATGTGTATTTGTTATTCTTTTCAACAGTCACACACAAGCTACAGGTGAGAGGGACCCCATTTTTACTGTACTTATTTTACCAAAGCTGCACCTGAATTATTTTTCAAAAACAATCAAAGAATACTATGTATGTCTTTATGATTCATTATGATTAATAAAATGAGGGTTCCACTTATGTGCTATTATAAAATCATAACAAACATTTTTTTTTTCAATTATTAACCCTATCACAGAACCTAATGATATCTTTGCAGATGAAGTGGTTGTGTTGACTGTTGCCACTGACGATAACCATGGCCTAGAGAGGTTTTTACGTTCTGCCAAAGTGTACAATATTGATGTCGAGGTATTGGGCAAGGGTGAAGAGTGGTCAGGTGGTGACATGAACTTCCCCGGTGGTGGACAAAAAGTAATTCTTCTGAAAAACAGACTTGAGAAGCTGATGAAAGCTGACAACAAAGAGAAAATAATACTTTTCACTGACAGGTATGCACGTTTGTATATTTTTTACTTTAAATTTCTAATTGAAACATTAAATAACTTCATGATTTATTTCAGTTATGACGTCATGTTCTTGGGGAATTTAGATGAGATTGTAAAGAAATTCAAGTCTTTTCCTGATACACGTGTGCTTTTTTCTGCTGAACAATTTTGTTGGCCTGATGCAAAACTTGCAACTCAATATCCAAACATTGAAGTTGTAAGTCCATATTTGAACTCTGGTGGATTTATAGGTAAAATTGACATTTGTGTATCTGTTATTTATTTTATTTATCTGCATCTGCATTTTATTTACATTTATCTGATAATATAGATTTATTTCCTGCAGCGGGGAGATATTTTGAATTCATTCATGTAACTTCTATTTCGTTTGTATTTGTTGAACAGGTTACTTGCCAGAAATATATGAGATTATCAATAGCAAACCAATCAAGGATAAGGATGATGATCAATTGTACTACACAAAGATATATCTTGATAAGGATTTGAGGGAATCACTCAAAATTACACTTGATCATAAATCAGAGATTTTCCAAAACTTAAATGGAGCTCTTTGTATGTATTGATATATTCATGTTTTTGAAATAAAAATCTTATTTCCTTGGTTTTTTTCATCACAATACATTAATTTCAGCTGATGTACAACTAAGGGCTAATACTACAGAAGAATGGCCATATATTGAAAATGTGGTAACAAAATTAAGGCCTTTAATTGTCCATGGTAATGGACCAGTTAAAAATACCCTGAACCATTATGGAAACTATTTGGCTAAGTCTTGGTCAGTGAATGAGGGCTGTGTGCTGTGTAAAGAGAAAAAGATTCAGTTGAAGGTATTCCTTATTATACTGTGTACTATACTGTATATTATGCTATATTGTATTAATACTATGTTCTAATAGTACTTCATACTAAAATGTAACAACACTTAATTGTTTGCCAGGAGGACAACTTACCGAGTGTTATGATGGCAGTATTCATAGAGCAAGCAACACCGTTTCTAGAAGATTTTTTAGATCAAGTCATTGATACTGATTATCCTAAGAATAAAATTCATTTGTTTATACACAATAATGTAGAATATCACGAGAATGAGGTGGAGAAATTTTTCGGAGCCTACTCTAAAGAATATGCCTCCGCAAAACGTATAAATTCTGGAGACTTCATTTCAGAAGCAGAAGCAAGAAACCTTGCAAAGTAAGTAAATTATTCTGCTCATTTTGAACTTCCTATATGTATCTCAGAATAGGTTAAATAGTCAAAATAAGTTATATTATGGGAGCGGGTAATTTGTACATTTTATTTGTGTAAGCTATTTGTTTAAATTAATGGCGATTTTTAATACTTATCTGCAAATGTAATTTGAGTTTTTGTGGCCAAGCGTAAAACACTTTTCTCAGAATGCAACCCAATGCAATGCGAGCTGCTACTCAAGTAGACAATAACTTAACAAGTATAAAATCAACACGAAACGCAATGTGTTATGAAAAATTATAAGGACTTTTGTTATGGTTAAAAAAAACATATTAAATGTTGTAATTCCATTTTAGTGTTATAAACCCTGATAACATAGAATAATGTTAAATATAGAATGGTAGCTGTGCAAAAGTACGTAGGGTCAGTTTGGGCAGAGTAAAAAAGATGAATTTATACATGAGCTCTGGCGTTAAACATATAATTTAGTGGTATATTTAAAAAATGTGGTTTTTATTTTGCAGGGAAAGATGCATCAACAGTGCATGCGACTATCTATTCTCTGTGGACAGCCTGTCTCGTCTTGAAAGTAACGTTTTACGTTATTTGCTCTCTTCTGGCTATGACGTCATCGCGCCGATGCTAACGCGTCCTGGCAAAGCCTGGTCCAACTTCTGGGGAGCTCTCAACTCTGCTGGATTTTATGCGAGATCCGCAGATTATATGGACATAGTATATGAAGTTATAAAGTGAGTATAAAAACAATTTACATAAAATGTATTTAATTAATATTGTATACATAAACATGTTGTACTTAAATTACTTTTCTAAATATTCACAATATGAAGCTTAGTAGGTATTACTTACTATCAATTTCAAAGCTTAGCAATCACTCGTTGCTATGCAATTGTCGCATATTTATTATGCCCTCGTTTATTCATTGCCCCATATTGATTTGATCCCATTTAACAATAAAATAAACAAAATCAATTGTTTGTTGTGTTCCGATATACCATATGCATTTAAATATCGAGACTATGATATATTATGTATATATATATGAACTGTTCTAATGTAAAAATCTAAAGTTAACATTGAATCAGTCAAAAGCGATAGAGAAGTCAGTCTTGAAGGAGCGACGGTCAATAGAATACATGTTGTCGGCAGTGCACTCGTAAACGCCGGCGTCCATCTGTGTAGCTGGATCGATCTCGATCTTAGATTTCACACGATCTTCGCCAATTGGCCATTCGTGAATCTGTAAAATCGTGTTAAGAACATGAAAAATATTCCCGAAAGTCATACATTAACGCCTCATGCTTCAACGAATTTAAATTAATGGTCTATTCTATCAAGATGCAAACAAAACCGTCGCAGCGTATCACCGACTGATGTCAGCTATTTTATTAACTCAATTGATATATGATTCCCAGCGGAGAATCGCTTGCAATCAGCACAATGAACATTCCTATCAGTAAACATGTCTCCAAACAGATCCAGCATAAGTAGTAAAAAGGAATGACCTGAAAATCTCTTATAGGTTACTCCTTTCGATCTGCTTGTTAATTATTATTATATGTTTAGTCACGCTGAAATTAAATGTAACAGAAACAGAACATTCTAGAACGTGCCAGTAGTTAACGCATATGGGTCGCACGATTTTATGACTTCACCAGCCAGAATTCGTGCACTGTGTGTACACTATCGCATGTTTTTTCGATACAAGAGATATTTTTAGCTACTGTCCTACTGTACAATGAGATAATTATTGTTGTACTTAATGTTTCACTGTAATTAATATTCATTGGAACTGATGGTGATTACACATGAATTTAATGAATGTCGTAACATGTTTTCGCCTTTAGGAATTTTTCGTTTGCGAAACATGCCAAAAGTCGAGACCTTTGACAACGGAAAGATAACTTCACTATCTGTATGTATTCGAACATTTAACTCGCTAATTGGTTGATATTAAAAAGTTTTGTTACTTACGTGTAAATAATGATGAGCGAATATTTCCACTCCGTCCTTGAACCACGTGATATGCGGCCGCGGGTTACCCTTCGCGATGCAGAGGAACGCGATCTTGTGCCCCAGTGAATACTCAAGATCAAAGTGTGAGGCCAGTAAAATCTTTGCTCCCTGAAGGAATATCGATGAATAAATAAAATTAATGCCAATAATAGTTATGGTGACAATAAATAAACAAAAACAAAATATTACAGCACATTTGAAATACGTTGATAATCTATTCCGACTTACATCATTATTATTGTAGTATTGGTCGGATTCTGGGTCTCGGTACTTGCCCGTGATCGGCAACCCGATCTGCACCTGATCATTAAACAAAAAACATTAAGGAACTCGATCATTTAACATTTAAAAAAAAATATACAAGTCGTCGTTACCTTCGACTTGGTCCTGCTCCTGGGTCGCCCTCGTCTACCATCAGCTTGATTTATTAGAATCAAAGACAGTAAGAGTAAACTGAAGATAAATTTCGCTTTCGAGAACATAACGTCGTTACTCCCAACGAAGCACGTCAGTCGTTCCGCATGTAAATATAGTTAGTGTTGGGGGCCTGGTATGTTCTTCTAAAGGTCCAGAGTGCAACTGGGAATATCGGCGAGTCTTGACGCGCCAATCTTTCAATTGGCTAAATAACGGAGGTGTCATGAGGAGGGCCCTTGTCTCCCCTAACTCATGTACGACATTCGTCATTTCCTTTTATATTTCGTATGCTTGATATATTCAAATAACATTCGAAGCATTTATAGGTCAATGAAATGATATTATTACAATACGAATGATAAAACTAAGTCACCCCTGACTGAAATGCATCGTAACTGCTTGGTCTCACATGTGTGGAAATCTTTTTGATAGCTCGTTTATGTAGCTACCGGGAACAATGAAACCGTTCCTAAGACCGAAGGCTATTCAGAGAACGGTACCCTGCTAGTAATTCGACAAGCGATACCACTAAAGGATTCGATAGAGAAAAAGAAAAATATATTTACTTATTTGAACTAAATATAGGACGCGTTGCATCCAACAACAGAGTTCGCTTTAACAATGTTATCTGTTTAGGTATTGCAGTGTTTGTTACCGAAAATAATTTCTGTATATTTAGTTTCCAATCTATATATCTTGTCAATTAACACAAAATAAATATACATATATAAAAATTACATTCGATATTAGAGAAAATACACATATTAAGTTATCAGTCTAGGAGAGACATTTTATTGAGACGAACCAAAAAGTGAATAAATTCAACGTACTTTAGAGGACATTTTGAGGTCCCTTTCAAATACTGTTACAAATAACGAATCATTTGAACATTGTTTAACAGAATAATTCTAAATAGAATAATAATAACCACTGATATGAATGAATATGATAAAATGAAAAAAAAAGACTGATTATTTTAATCTCAGCGGCCCACATTTAAAGTTCAACAAAAGTACAATAACTCGAGGTTATCGTTCACATTACGTTAATTGTTATCAGTAGCGAAAAATTGAACAATACATTTTCTACGAATGTAAACGAAATTTGTTCCAGGGGAGTATGGAATGTGCCCTTCATTACCAATTGTTATCTGCTGAAGATGTCGCTGTTCAGAGCGCCTAAGGCCAAAGCTGTGACTTATGTACAGGAAGGACACGATTCTGACATGGCATTCTGCGCGAGTCTCAGAGAGCTCGTAAGTCAACTACAGTTCTGTTCCTAAATTTAACAGTTGTTGTCTACTTTTTTTTTTTGTTGTTTAGATATATGGACGAGCTCACGGCCCACTTAATTTCAAGTGGTTACCGGGGCCCATAGACATGTACAACGTAAATGCCGCCAAACACCTGGAGATATGGGTTGTAAGGTCTCACTTTTAACAGTACAACGGCTGCCCCGCCCTTCAAACCGAAACGCATTACTGCTTCACGGCAGAAATAGGCGGGGTGGTGGTACCTACTCGTGCGGACTCACACATGACGTACTACCAGTTACCACCAATAATAACTATAATATATGGTTATAAGTTGACTCGGTTCTTGTATATATATAATATATATAATTTGATATAATTTGAATACATGGAGAATGTATTTCATATAGTATATAGTATTAGTGAAAACCAACCACGATCTATCTTTTTTTTTCTATAGCACTAAATAGTATAAATATCTCCTAACCCGTTTTATGTGGTTATCGAAACCAATAGAAACACTTCAAATGTGAGCGCCTCTAACCATTAGACACGAGGTCCAAGTCAATTATATGCTGTCCCACGCTCTCAGTTGGACTGCATGGTTGCGCGACAAAAACAATCAAAATGGTGGTCCCTACCCGTGTAGGCTCTCAATGGACTCTACCACCAGGAATTACGATCCATAGTTTTTTTATAGTTCTTCTGAGTCGTACACTCCTGGCGGAGTGGTCGTGGTTACGTATGTCTTAATGTTTGGTTGCGGCTTTTGAGAGAATTTTCCATGTCTTTTGTAGTAATTCTACCTAAATTTTTGAGACAGACTTTTGGGATAAAATTTTATAATATAATATTTATGATTCGTTTAATTCTTTATCAAATAAACTCTTTTCAGCTGTCAAATAGAAAATTCATATTATAATTTTAATATTATAAATGTGAAAATATGTTTGTTTGTCCTTCTTTTACGTCGAAACGAAGGAACGGATTGATATTATTTTTTTCTATAGTGGTAGTTTTAGATTAGGATAGTGATATAGGCTACCTTTTAACCCGCAAAAATATCTCGATCCCACGGGAAACTGTTTTATCTATTTTATTATCATTAGAAATTTAATTAGGTAAGACTATAGAAAAAGTATTGGCACTTTTCCATGTATACGCGGGCGAATAACCGCGGGTAATAGCTAGTATAGTTATAAATCTATACTAATATTATAAAGAAGAAAGATTTGTTTGTTTGTTTGTTTCGAATAGGCTCCGAAACTACTGGACCGATTTGAAAAATTATTTTTCCATTAGAAGCCGACATTGTCCCTGATGAACATAGGCTACTTTTTTTTATTTTTTTTTTATTTTTTTTTTTTGGTTTCATGTGTGTTTTAATGTTTCCGAAGCGAAGCGAGAGCGGGTCGCTAGTATAAAATAAAACGAACTAAATGTTGTTCATACTCTAAAAATTGTACTATGCTACTTTATTATATTTGTACCCGTGTGCTGTATAAAAACTAAATTAATCTTCTATTGCCATTATATAATAATTTCAAACAAACTGGACACGTATGTTGCATCCTTATTCTGATTTATAACTCTGTTTTAATTTTCACCAATCCAATACAAAGTTCTAAAAAAGAACTAAACACTTTTACACCAATGCCATACAACGTTCTAAAAAAGAACTAAACAATTTTACAGAATATATTCATGTATGTGAGCAACGAAGAGGATTTCGGCCATCTCGTTAATCCGGAAACATATGACATAACAAAAACCCATCCCGATATGTACCAGCTCTTCGAGAATAATATGGAATGGACTACCCGTTATCTGCACCCTGAATACTTGGCTAACTTCGAAGAGGATCGGAAACATTTAATGGTAAAAAACAATTGTTCTGCATTAACAATACAATAAAAAATAGAGCACGATTATAAATAATGTTTATTATTGGAGTAAAAACATTATTGTTATTTGTTGGAGTGCAACAGCAGACTTCATTTTTTCTTCGTACGATTCGTTTAAAGGCATCATTTTTTTTTCTTACATTAGCTGATAGCCTTGAAAGGCTATTTCAGCGTAACCTTAGCTAGTAGGTGAGCTCACGGGGCTCAAACCGGAGTGATGCTAACACTGACCCTAGCAAGAGCCGTGCTTCGCAGAATCTACCACCGGATCGGAAACGCGACCCACTGAGAAGATCCGGCGAGAAACTCAGTGGACTGTGTCTGTGGGTTAATTTACTCGTCGAGCCCTTCGTCACAACTGACGGGTTCGACGAGAACGATGACCGGTGCTTGGGGTACCTAAAAGCACCATTAGTGGATCATGAAGATCCGAAATGACGTGTTTTGGGCGATGTCGACTGTTTACCATTCGGTCCGCAGGATCGGGAATGTAGTTACCGGCGGCCACGATTACAGGTTTCTCGTGTCGGGCCGCTTTATCGAAATGGCGCACTGATGCCGACTGTAAATACTTACTGATGGATACTAAGCCCACTAAGACGCCGGAGTTTCTAGTAGCCTTTGAGTAAGACGAATCCGGATATACTGAGAATGAATTTATTTCTAAGAGACTTCTTCTTCTCAGTCGTGTCACTCTTGACAGAGTGGTCGTGATCGTCATGTAGAGACTTAAAAGACATACATTAATAAACAAAAGAAGGCAAATAAAAACAAAAGATAGGCAAACCAGGCGCTAGTAACAGAAATTGATATTAATACCTAAGTGTGCCGCATAGGGCACCGGTGACCTACATTACAATCAAAGGGTTAAGAAGGTAACTTGATTAGTAGGTAGATACATAATTCGTCTCGAAATCTGTGATTATATTGTATAAGTGTAATAAGTATTTGAGAATAGAACCATAATAATGTTTAAACATAAAATTTCAATTGATTAAAGTCCAATTTCGACTACTGCGGGACGACTAGTACAGTTTTAATGCGAGAAGACTATGTATACATTTACAGTGACATTGTTAATGCCAGAGATCTTCGAGAGTTTGGCGGATACATCGGAACTGTTTTGTATTTCATCGCATTGAAACTTTTTATCGCGCTTACCAGAAGTTTATTTGTTACCAAATAAGTATCCATCTAAACAGCTTGCTCTATAATCAATTTAAATCACAACCTCCATAAATCATTTTGGTTTATTTTTCAGCCGTGCACTGATGTTTATTGGTTCCCCTTGATGTCTGATAGATTCTGTGATGAGTGGATCGCTATAATGGAAGCATACGGAAAATGGAGCGATGGAACCAATAATGTGAGTTGCAAATTAGTTAAATATTATGTGATCCATACTGTCGCAGAATGAGTTCGTGTACAAAACCCACCTTCTCCTCATTACTCGCTGAAACGAAGCGACATTGAAAAGAGACAATCTATATAATTTTATCTGTGAGGGAATGAGATAAAATGCTATTGAAGGTTTCATTTTACCCCGTGTAATTTTTTTTATCATCTACTGAAGGAATAAAAAGACATGTAGACCTTTTCAATATCATACATAATACATAAGTGTGCAGGACGAAACCGGGTCGTGTACAATAAGGTAGGGTAGAATGAAGGCAATCTCATGTGATTTTTTAATCTTCAACACCAATGACTATTTAACAAACGAATCTGAATTCAAATGAATTACATGAATGAATGAATTACTCATAAATTCAAGCATTTGAGGGATGCGACTGTGCTTGTGCTCGAATCCAGTGAGCGTATACCAATTTCGGAAAATATATAAAATTTATGAAATACTTTTTAAAAAATAAATGTTGACGAATGACTTCCAAAATGAAATAATAACATCATAACATTAGCGAACACAAATAAGAATTAACCAAAGTTAAAGATCCCACCTACTTTGAGACATGAGACAGAGGCCCGTTTAAGAGGTAAGCAGCGGCTTGGCTCTACCCTGGGATTGCTGACGTCCATGAGCGACGGTAACCACTTACCATCAAGTGGGCCGTATGCTTGTCTGTTTGCTCGGGCAAGAAATCAAAAACAGATCTCAACTCGATTGTATAAGGACTGTACCGAACTCCAAACTGAAACGAAATACTTGCTCGTGTCTGATATATTGGTTATAACTAAGACGGTGATACAGTACGCACTGCTATCGCAGGCAATTGTATTTTTTTTGTTGCTTAGATTGGTGGACGAGCTCACAGCCCACCTGGTGTTCAGTGGTTACTGGAGCCCATAGACATCTACAAAGTAAATGCGCCACCCACCTTGAGGTATAGGTTCTAAGATCTCAGTATAGTTACAACAGCTGCCCCACACTTCAAACCGAAACGCATTACTGCTTCACGGCAGAAATAGGCAGGGTGGTGGTATTACTTGTGCAGACTCACAAGAGGTCCTGCCTCTAGTAACAAATATCAACAATATGACAGTCGAGTGCTTTATTACTTTTTTGATAAATTGTTATACCTGTAGGATAAACGTTTGGAAAGCGGCTACGAAGCTGTGCCCACTCGAGATATCCACATGAGCCAAGTCGGCTTGGAACGTCATTGGCTACAGATCCTGAAGGATTACGTACGACCACTTCAAGAATTAGTCTTCACCGGATACTATCATAATGTGAGTTTTAGATTTAAATTTATTCATTCAAGTGGAATTTGGAATTTCTTCATAAATAAATAAATACCTTAACGTCCACCGATTATAACTCACTGTTAATCAAATGTGAATTTCCAATTTTTTTTATTCTGTATTATCAATACTATTTATTAAATCATCAGACTTATGTGCAAAATCATGGATATGGTATAATTTTATTGTAATTCTATTTGTTTAATAAACCTTAAGGTTAAGGTTTTTTTTTAAGTTGAGATTTTAAACATAACTTCTTGGAACTGGGACATAGACATGAAATAATATGGATTGAAATTTTTAGGTAGTTAAATATTAGATATAAATATATACGTGTATTACAAAATATTAGTAAAATTCCTGACAATTCGGAATCTTCACCAAAATTCAAAATATCTAACTTTGTAATGAACATTTTACTTCCATTGAAGAAAAATTAGTTTACTTCCTTTCTGCTTTGTTTTGAGCGGTCATTGTTGTTCATGAACAGTTCAGTGTCAGCTAAACAGCCCTAAATACCTAAACTAGTTAAATGCTAAAACAAAAATTTTAGGGAAAAAGGTATACTATATATGATTTTAATTTTTTGTCCAACAGCCTCCAGCGTCTATAATGAATTTTGTTGTTCGTTATCGGCCGGATGAACAACCGTCGCTGCGACCTCACCACGATTCCTCTACATATACCATCAACTTGGCTCTTAACACTCCTAGTAAGTTAAAAAATATTCTACACAAAAAAAAAAAACGCAATGGCATCTGTATAAAAACTTGAATTCGTCCAATGATCGAAGTTCGACCATAGACACTGACAACATTACTCCACAAAAAAATCCAAAAAATATTGTTAATTAGCAGCAGCGCCGATTGGCTGTATGGTTTTACTGTACATGACAGCTGTAAACGTCAGATTTTCCCGCCAATAGTGCTCCCGCGTAAAATTCAATTTTTTTGCCACGTTTAAAATATCGTCTAAAAATAGTATCGTTTAGAACCTCTGGGTCTACGGAGGGACTTCGCTTCTCTCTGCATTTTGTACTGTATGTTCCATGTGGTGTGCTCTGATGAATTATTTGAGATGATTCCATCATCTCGTTTTTAGTATCGCACCGCCCGCCACCGGAGTAGATTCATCCACCTACTTGGAGCCACTACGTTCATCCACAGTGCGTTTCCTAGGGGTCTTTTTTGCCACGTACCATCCGGCTTTGGCATGAGCTCCCCTCCACGGTGTTTCCCGAGCGCTATGACTTGCCCTTCTTCAAACGAGCCTTGTGAAGAGTACTTAACGGTAGGCAGCGGCTTTTCTCTGCCCCTGGCATTGCTGAAGTCCATGGGCGACGGTAACCACTCACCATCAATCAGGTGGGCCGTATGCTCATCTGCCAACAAAGGCTATAAAAAAAAAGTTTAGTAAAAGAAAAAACTGAGACATGTCAAGCTACGGCTCCAGATCAGAAAAAAACTTACAGTATTATAAAATGCTTTGAATTTTTGAGTAGTAAACTCCTAATTAATTTCGCATTTGACAATTTTTATGTTATTAAAGGAGGGCAGCTGTCCGGTGTTTATGTTTTTTCTTAAAATTTATTGCTTATTTGCCAGACGTGGACTACGAAGGCGGTGGCTGCAGATTCATCAGGTATAATTGTTCGGTTCGCAACACTAAGAAGGGCTGGCTCCTCATGCATCCGGGGCGTCTAACTCACTACCACGAGGGTCTCCTTGTCACCAAAGGAACTCGATACATCATGATTTCCTTCGTGGATCCATGAATTATTCGCTAAAAGCTCACTATCACAAACAAAAGGTCGGATGTACAGTTATTTTATAGGGAGACTCTATCTTCCTCTTTTCTTTTTGCATCGTCCATCGTGTGTGCCTTTATTAAGTTTAATCTGAAAAGATGATAAAATAATGGAGATCCGGCCTTTTGTATCTGATTTGGAGCCATCTATAACATAATCATAACAAGACACATATGATCTTGCCTTTTAACTTACATATAAGCAATGCATATGAGAATTTAGGTCTTTAATCGATTTGCATTTTATAATAATTGACAACAGCATGTACGACAATCAGTAGGAAGGAATGTTTAATTATAAGTATGTACCCAGTATTTGCAAATCGTCTGACAATCTATTGAATCTCAATATGCAATTATTATAATAAGATAAATTAAGATTTTGATACTTTTTTTTAATCAATGATACGTCTACTTTTAAATTGTTTTTGTAATATCATATATATTTGTGATATATATATATTCACATCTATATATATTATACATTTTATTTAAATAAATATTACGTAAACGATTCATTTAGACTTACGTAAAACCAAAGATATTATCGCACGTATATACTGTGACGTACTAGATTGACAGCGTTGTAACAAAGCGATACCTATGAAATAAGAATAAAAAAACTGTTATAAATTTTAAAACTATGTTTTATTTAAAATTTTAATGAATTCCTTATTTAGTACTAAATATTAACGACAGTAGAGTAGTAGTAGTAAAACAGACAATATTCCGCCAAATAAATCTTTCGAAGTAGGTACCTGAAGCGACTTTATAATGAATCAGACGAATCGTCTACGTTTTCTATGGTTTCTTTAGTTTCTTCCGATTTGAAGTTGTGAAAGATCTTTGATGGATAACGGTAGTGCTTGCCGAATGATGGCTCGGCGTATTTTTTAAATCTCTTGAACTCATTTTCTTCTTTCACCCATTCGTCTTTTTTGACGTACGGAAACATAGGCCTTAGCCAATTCGGTACGAACTGATCCATGTAATGGAAACGTCTTCGCCATACCCTAAGCGTCTCGCAATAATTACCACCGTGGCCGGTAAACCACACCGGGAATCTTAAATACAGAGACATAAAATTAAGTCATTAACATTAAGTGTTAATCTGTATTTCCGCTTCAAAGCGTTCATAAGATTCGGTTTTCGGGGTGGAACAATCTTTAATATTAATTAGAACTTCCACCTCAAGTGTCTATATAACTGGCAACATCTACTTTGTGGAATGTATGGGCTCTGATAATCTTTCTTAACATTAGTTACTATGAGTTCGTCGACCCGTAAACAGCATTTAAGTAATGAGATGATCCCTTCATCATCTTTTACTATAGATTAGTAGATGGAGTAGATTTCATCCATAGTATCTGAAACCATTGGGTTCATTCACACATTTCATTTTCAAAGATGTTTTTTGCCACGCACCATTCTTACCTGTACCCCTGGAATTGCTGATGTCGATTAGCGACTGCGACTACTTACCGCCAGGTGGACCGTATACTCGTCTGCCTAGAGGGGGAATAGAATAAATGGCCAACGTTTTGCTATCATCAGCATCTTGTTTAACGACTTCTGACTTAATCTTTAAAGTATGAGTTAGTTAAACTTACAGACTAACATATCTGAGTGCCCATCGGTAAACGTTCGTGTGGTAGTAAGCTGATATGGGATTGAGATGTAAAAAGCTGTCAGCACTTGATAAGCCGGCAGCGAAAGCGATGATAGTCATCCCTATTTTATAGCCATCTATGAGAACTACTACGCCTTCTTCTATGTTATGCTTCGTTGGCAAGAAGGCACGAAATTTCTTTTCTGAAAACGTATTCAATACAAAAATTTATTAATATTAACAAAAAAATATTATCCAGTACATACATGCAAAAAAAAATAGCATTAGAGGAGGAGCATGATCGATGACCGTTATCATCATACAAACATAACACTTTAGCGTCAGAAACACTAGTTGCGATATTGAGAGTTTACCTACAAGTGTATATCGTAACTTGAAGCACCAATTGGAAAATTTTGGTATCATATTTTTAATGGATTTATGCCATAAAAATAACACACCAAAGAAAAAAATGTTAACAAATATATAGTAAAAAAATAACCAAGCATTTTTAAACCCAAAGCAAATTATATAGTTTTCTTTGCACATTTTATGCTATTTTCAATTCAATAGAAATTTAAGAAGGCAAGTTAAAAAAAGTAAGGTAAACGGAAACTTAGATATTTTTTAGGATAAGGCTACATACAAGTCTTTACCATCATAATGATATAGTCTGTACTATCATCACGGTAGGCAGCGGCTTGGTTCTGCCATGCCTGTCCATGGGTGACGGTAACCACTCACCATCAGCTGGGCCGTATGTTTCGTCTGCTTATAAAGGCAATAAAAAATGCAATTTTTATACAAATCAGTTTCATTCATTATAGATCTACTGATAGTACAAGCATAATTTATTCAGTATAAAATACGTCACGCATAATTATGTCGTATTTTATTTCTTACTTCTTATTCTTATAACTATCATATTATCTCTTCTATTTTAATTTACATATTATATAACACTTATTGATAAAATTATTAATATAGTTACTACACAAAGCTTATGCTCACCGGTTGTTGGAAGATTTAAATCGATCCCTAATCGAGGTTTCCAGAAGAATGTGCCAGGAATAGTGCTCTGTAATATAGATTGTACTTTTTAAGGATATTTTTGTTCATCAAAACTATTTCAGATATTTTCTAACCATTACATATATTATTAAAGTCTATAAAATAAAAATTCAAATAAAACCTAATTAATTAAAATACGTTCTTAGGCGACCAACGAATAAATTAACAACCAACCGCATTCACCTATATAAAATGAGAATAACATTATTTTTTTCTCTTGGGATGAATGACCCAAGCTAGCAATTACTAGCAGTTATTAGCACCTGCCCGAGTGCGTATCATCTCGAAAGTGCATCTATTTACCACTGGTTCCGAATCGAGACAACATGAAAAGGTCTGGCGAGAAAATCAGTGGGCTGATATTTTGATTAAGACTATCTCTGATAACTCTTTAAAGGGACCTTAGTCAAGTGAATGTAGTCCGACAATAGATGACAGTTAGTCTTCAGCTCTGATTAAGTCAGAAATATTTCTTTCGATTCACGCTTGCGCGTGCATGGTACGTTTTGATCCGGTATTTTATTGCTGAAAGACCACTCTCAGTTATGGAACATAATTTAATTAATATGTTAAGCTATATACCTAGTCAGGTCATAAATTCTGTCACATGTTTAATGTAAAATAATTGAAACAAGTTTATTCATTATGTAACCATTCATATACCAAAATGAACTTAACAAAACATAGATTCTTATGACACTAAAGTTTATTCAAAATGACCTCCGTGATTTTGAATACAGGCCTTCAACCTGCGCGGCCAGTCGTCTATCGCAGCACGAACGAGGTCCATGTCAATATCGGCGGCTGCCTTAATCAAAGATGTCTTGAGTGACTCCAAATTGGGATGAGGCTTTGAGCATGCCTTTTCCTCCAAGTGTTGCCATATCTTGTAATCTAACGGATTCAAATCTGGCCTGGAGGAGGGCCAGTCTTCGTGCCGGATGAAGTCGATTTCACGCGCCGGCAGCCAGTCTTGTGTGCGCTTCGCTCTATGAGCTGGCGCCGAATCTTAATGGAATACCCAGTGCCTGTTATTGAACGTGGTATGAGAAACAGGTTCCACAAGGTTCGTCAGGACTGTATTTTGATACACAACTGCATTCGTTTTTACACCTTTCTCACAAAAATGTACCTCTGTTAAGCCCCAATAAGAAACTCCCAACCATACCATGAGCGAGGATGGAAAATGACCTCGTTGGACACGCGGAATACGGTTGCTCGCTTCTTCACTACTGTGTGCGTACACCTTATCATTTTGTTCGTTGTAGCTCTCTTCTAAGGTAAAAATTTTTTCATCCGAAAAAAGAATTTCCTGATTTTTTTTTCCCGCGTACCGCTTCAACAAAGCGCGGCATCTCTTCAGTCTCACTCAGGTCGAGACGAGCATTCAAACGATGTTCTGTTTTTCTTCGATATGCCCGAAGCCCTAAGTCTTCATTTAACACCCTTTTCACCGTGGTTCTGCTTAACCCCATCTGAAGGGCCAACAGTTTCTGCTTACGTTTGGGATTTCTTTGAATTCGCGCCTTTACAGCCTTTATCACTGCTGGAGTCCTAACAGACCGAGGGCGACCACTTCTTGACCTGTCATCTACACTAGAGTCTTCATTGTATCGTTTGATGGTACGATAAACGAATCTTTTGGTTATATTAAAAATTTTCAGAATGTTAAAAATTTTAATTGGCGCGTAACCGCAACGATGCAACGCAATAACTGCAACACGGTCTTCTGTAAGCATCCACTCCATATTTAAAAATGAGTAAAAATTCTAAAAGTATTCATTTTTATTTTCATGAACAACTCGAAATTCGAATTCAATAAACTTTTTTGTGGCCAGCATTCTAAAAGAAAAGTTTTTACTGTGTGACAATACTTATGACCTGACTAGGTATATATATATATATATATATACTAGCTTTTGCCCGTGATTTTGTCCGCGTGGAATAGTTACTTTGGGGTAACGCTAAATTTTAACCGCGATTTCATTTACGTAGAAGCTGAAAATATTTTTGAATATTAGAATCACAATAAAATCACGCTTTTTAACAGACTTCAAAAGAGGAGCTTATCAATTCGACCACAATTTTTTTGTCTATATGTTCACCGATTTCTCGTGAATGATTGAACAGAATCCGATAAAAAAAAAATTTTCAATTTTAGTTCGAAAGGACTATTCGGGAAGTCTTCCCGAATAGTCCTGTAATCCTCAAGATCAGGATCTGATGATGGTATCTTGGAGAAATCCAGAAAAATCTTCAATTTTCAAAGCCCATCTTGAAGTGCTATGAGTGTTTCTTGTTATTCTTCTTATTCTGAACCGCCTCGCACCGGCCGGCCGCCCGGCCGTCGCCTTGTACATCATTATTATGCGCTTGATCATTATTTTGCTGCGATGTTATTTTAAAACTGCGATATCTTCTAAGATACTAATTGAAATCAAATGATGTAAAGAGCAAATTTCTTTAAAATTTAATAATAGGGGTTAAAGTATGAAATTGCCGTTTTATTATAATAGGTACTATAATAGGTATCTCGAATTGACATAGCACCTTCATGGTTTGAGATTTTCGAGTCAAACTTTTTTAAACGGTACCTATGAAGTTCTTCTTTTAAAAATGTGGAACATTCGATTATCGACTTTAATTTTTTTTTTATTCAGGTTAGATAACAAATAAAGATACTTAGAAAATTCAAGTGATTTTTGAATACGAGTTCTGACGCGGAACTAACGCTGCAGAAACAGCTTGCAATATCAATGTTGCGTTTGTATAGGGCTATTGAACGCACCGTGCGATTTTGGTTTAAACGCTTTCGTGATGGAAATTTTGATTTGGAGAACGAACCACGTGGAAGACCGCCCACACATGTGAATAACAAAGCATTGAAAGAGATGGTGGAAGTCGATCCGGGCCAAACTACCCAGGAATTCTGGGTTGATAAGCACTCTAAAATTGAAACTGAACGATTGGCATTTATAAGATTCAATCAAAACCAACTCAAAGCTGAAAGCTATATTCATCTACAAGATGAATTAAATGTAGATCAAAATGTTGATAATTTAGGTAGTTTAATAATTCTCCCTTCAAGTTTTACTGGCGGTCCAAGATATATGCATGAACGAATACAAGATGCATTTTGTTATGTTAAGAAATATGATGATTTTTTATAAATATGACAACGAATCCAAACTGGGAAGAAATAACTTGAGAACTATACGAAGGACAATCTTCATCAGACAGACTTGAGACGAAAAGGGAAAGTTAATTTTTTTTAATAAAGAAACTGTAATAATGACAATAATTAATATTTTTTATTTTAAATGCCAAGCGAAACGGGCGGGTACTTACAGCTAGTATAGATATATAACTAAACATACTAGTGGTCCTCCGGTAGTCGAAATTCGACTATAATTAATTGAAATTATAGGTTTGTACACTATTATAATTCTATTGTCAAAAACTAACTTCTGTAATCACAGATTTCGCTAAGACGCACTTTAGACAAATATTATTTAATCTAGTCTCAAATTTTACCATAGAATAAGAAAAGTTTGACAATAAACAAATAGCATGCGTGTGTTGTGTCAAATACACGGTAGTGGGTGTAATGTTTTTTTATTGATTGATTGTATTTTTTATGCATAATAAAAAAAAAAAAAAAACTATTTGCACTCCTTCTCTGTATTCTCTATAAGTGACGGTAATTTCATTCTCCTCCTTGCACGCAATTTTTGTAAAAAAGGCTCCAAAGTTTTTGCTTCACGTATTAATATATAGATTAGCATAGTAAGTACTACTAGTACTTTATTAAATAATTCTTCTTCTTTAGTGGTGCTACTCCCATATTCAAAAAACAAAGTAGAAAGTATCTCCAACAATGCCAATTAAAGATTAATTAATACTTTCAATTTATCCTTCGGATACTTTTTGCAGAGTAAGACTGAAGATAGTCCATCTCCGTAGTTGAAACGTGGCCACTGTTTCCGGGAAAGGTTGACCATCTCAGAGCAACAGAATAGCTAAGTCACTGTCTCCCGATATCATTTCCCTGGGGTATCGGAATTAATGCTGTCAATGATGACATTGACGCGTAGTCGCTTGGGTGTTAGCTAAGGCAGTAGTTTCGACAGATACTCGTACATAGTTACAACCGACACGGTCGATGACTTCCATGATATTGTAGAAAATATCGTCAATGCTCTCCGAGATTACAGTTATCCTTTAACCAATACCAGGCGCAGTGATTGTACATATATTGGACAAAAAATTACACTCTTTGAGTTAGCTTTATCAACCTTTTGCCTGGTAATATTATTGCATAGGTACAGGAATTAAGTTTCTCCCTTTCCACAGAAATATGAAGATTTCGACAATTATTGCGACATCAAAAAGTGTTCGGAACGCCATTAAAAAGTTTGATTGCAAAGCAACAATTGTCATGTATATTTTTATAATTTTTAATTTTGTTTCTAAGGTTGTTAATAATAAACTGTCAACTACGAGATGTGCATCCTATTTTTTCTTCTTTTCTTTAATCTTCCTCCTCATAAACCCAAAATATATCTAAACAAGAAACCGTCCGCTACAAACAGGTATTTCAGAGAAACGGATGATTTTTTTAACTAGCACTGCAGCACATACTAAATTAACTCCAGAATAGAAGCAGAACGTGTTTTTTTTTAATTTGAATGATCATAAGTCTTTCTTTACCCACGAAATTGCCGTTTAGTATAATGAAACTTATTTCTATTCATCAAAACATGCAACGGACTGGATGCAAGGAACTTGTGCAAGCTTTGGCACAAGTAGAAGTCTGACCGCGTAAGGTTTGATGAGTACTGTGGATGAAGCAAAATTGCCAACCTTAGCTCTTCTAGCTCAGGGAGCGACTTTATACCATATGAGGTCAAGTTTTGTAGTGTAGGAGCAGCGGGGATAAGCGATTAACTAAGGCTGGCCGGAGATTCGAGAGTTTCTCGCAACGCAAGGCATACCTTAACGAGTTCGTCGCGCTGTCGTTTAGTTCGTGCTTTTTTCCCCTTACCTAACCGTTGGTAGCCAAAGAGGCTATTTCAGCTTCACGCGGACCCATAGGTACGCTCACGGCTTCAACCCGAAAGAATTGCCAATACTAGCCCTAGCAAGAGCAGTGCTTCGCTGAATCTACTACCGGATCGGAATCGTAACCTATTGAGGAGATCCTACAAGAAACCCATTGGGTTGTACCTATCAGCTAGTTGGCACGTCGAACTCTCTGTCGGAGTCGACGAGCTCGACGAGAAAGGTGAACGTTGCTTAAAGAGCCTAAAAGCACCGAGACTGGATCCGAGGGTTCCGACAAGACATTATTAAAGTTCGTGCGGCATCCACATATCAAGTTTTTTTACCTTGCCTTGACTCACACATTCACAAGTTCACTCACATGAACCAATATTGTTTTAATGCTAACGTTGAATGCTACTGCTAACCCAGCGGCAGTTTGGGTATGGCAAGCTTCGACTGTCGCCTTTAATTTGTAGTTGTTGACTTTAAGTTTCGGGGGACCACGGATTTCATTTTTTAGATCTAAAGGAGAATGACCAAAAGTCGTCTAGCAAAGTTGCATATTGCAGAATCAAAATAACATCGAAATAGTTTTCTCATTTGTTACAATTAATTTCACTACAGATATGTTTTGTACAGGACCGGAATTATGATTTTAAGATTAATAGTACATCAACAATTGTTCGCATCATTTCCGTAATAAAGTCATGACATGACGTTTCGTTCTCTCTATTTAGACAGATTTACTCATGCATGAGTTTTTAGACTCAATCATCACAAAAATGATATGAAAATCATGTACAGTTAAATAACTAAGTATATTTATTATATTATATTTTACAACGTATTGAATTACGATTTTATCATTAAGTTAAAATAATTTTTTTTTTTCTGTGTTCCGTTTCACGCAGACGCAACTGTCAAGCTATATGATATTATTGTCCATAGACGTAGACGAGCCGGCGGCTGCGACACAGCAAGCGGCCATACCTACGTTTTTATGTAGGAACCTAAAAGGGTTTTATTACGTCTGGACATTTATATGCTTTGTTTATGAACTCTTGAATTTCTGTAATTCTGTAATCATGTTGATGCTTGAGCCTCTGATAATGAGGAGAAGTCGGTGTGTGAAAACTATGATATGTTTTGTTTGTGGGCTCAACATTATTAAAATTTATAGGTTATGTCCGTTTTGGTCCAATTACTTGAAAACCCGTTTAATTATGGGGAAGCGAACACTTTTATTCGATAATATATAAAGCGTAGTCTATAATAAATAAAGATTTATTGTGCAACAACTTAAGACGGAATTCCATACATATTATGTGGTTATTGTCCTTTCCATGTTGGTAGCTTTCAAACCAATAACGAATCGTGGTTTTTTTTATTATTCATTTCATACACTTCATTAATGTTGACGTGCAGCATGCGCGACGGAACTCAAATTCAATAATTAGTCGTATTTTAATGGTGTTATTTTTGACGAAAAATATACCATTATATAGAAAAAAACAAAGTAGTAATCAACAAACAATCAAACAAAATTTTTAAATATATTTACATTTATGATATGATATATGACAATAATAAGTACATTTGAATTTAGAATTTATTGTCAGCCATATTGAAATGACTGATAGATGACCTGATAAATAATTACACAATCCAAAACTTAATTCAATAAATATAAATGTATAGAGGGGTGAGCAGACAATCCTGTTTTACAAAAATTGCCAATCTCTTCATCTCTATACAATTTAATTTGTCTTTGTTATCAATAATACTTTAACGTTTAATAAGTGATTTTAAAATCCCGTTTCGTGCCGAAAGTCATCAAAACAATAAAAATTATCTAATGTTATTATCGAATGCTGTTTGTAAGAATGAGATTTCACGAGTTCAATAATGGTACACAGTTTACACTTATATATAATTTGTTAAATCGAAATTTTCTTGTTCAGACGAAATCCGATTATCCATAAAATATAAGCTCCATGAGATATAGTACCTTATTTTTAATTGTAATTAAAAATTAAAATTAAAAAAACATACATGATATTAAATAGGCCGCGTTAAAAAATTGGTCGCCACATCCGTTTTAAGAATCGAAATTGCAATTAACCTGTTTCCCGATTTACATACCTATACTTTTTACACTAATATTGTTATACATACGTCTTGCAGAGTTACAAGAATTAATTTTAATATTAAGTAACAATGTTATTAATTACCTTCGCCATCGGTATAAATATCATCATCAGTATCACGAAAAAAGGAGTCATAGCAATGTTCATCCTGTTGCGAATAACACACCTGATTACCGACGACACACGTCAAGCTATCAGTACTGCATTAAACAACTGCCGATTGCCGAGGAATGTGAAACACAATGTGATAATGGGAAATGGTTCTTGAAAACAAATGACGAAATTAAACTTGGCTGTGCGGTAAAATAAACAGTGAATACTTAAAGTTTTCTACGTGATTGCTTCCAGAGGGCTTAGGCCGTCGCACAAATTACCCATTGTTAAGTATTTAGGCCGAAATAATTTATTTAACAGCAAATCTCTCAATCTCGTTTTAACTTAATGATACTTAAATTCTTATATTGGTTCGATATAATTAATTAAAAGCAAACAAGTAAAAAAAGCTGATAAGTCAAATATACCTATATGCATCTAGTGGGTAGAAAGAATAGCAAGCATGTTGTACTAGATATGCTTGTATATACATATATATATATGAATGTTGTATGTGTGCTCTGATCGTCGTCGTCGTCTCAATAGGTTGTTTGAGCTACCTCACACCTTGCACACTTCTTGTGCATAGTAGTGTGAAAACGAACTTCCCAGACGCGCTACAGAATCGGGACAAGCCCACCAATCCGCCAAAACCGTTATTATACTGAACACTGAGAGCACGGTACGAGCTTTGATAATGTCTAGTCTACGGGCTGCACGTGTGCACCGGCGTACAGTAAGCTGGAAAGAGTGTAATTTAACTCTAAATGAGCGGCGTGCGAGCCTGGGTGTTTGCTCTTATCGACAGCGCTCTCTATTCTCGTTCAATATCGGCATCGTCTTTCAGGTCAGGAGTAAGCGGATGACCTAGATATTTGAATTTAAATATCATTCGCAACGGAGCTCCGCTGAATAATATAAGTAGCATTTTATCAGGACTCTTAACCCTCGAACTCAAACATCATGACTTCTGAGATCTTCACAGTGCGTCGCGATTCTGATACGGTGGTAGAATCTACGAAGTACAGCTCTTTCTAGGGCTGGTGTTAACAAGCTTTCTTAGGTTCAACCCGTGAGATCACCTACCCCTCTGCGAGAAGCTGGTATGGTCGAGTAATATATTAGGCAATCAGCAAATAGCTAGGAAAAAGATTAATAGATGGCCTCTAGTTGCATTTACGCTATGAGCTCATATTTATTATGTTGTTTCGGTATTGAATATTGATTATACGTTTGTAGATTTATTTCAACATCAGCTATTGTACAGATGTAAAGTTTATTTGCAATCACGCACTGGGTTTTAACATTTATTGTTATGACATGGTATTAGATTCGTCTTAACTGTACGAGTGCAATACAGCATATCCATACAAATATGTGTAAGTAAAAAGGCATAAAAATATTGAGCTCTGTGATTTCTCTCCTATCTTGGCGAACCGATTTTCTCTTTTTTGGTTAATATTTACCAAGCTCTCCTTTTATAAATTGAGAAGATCTTTTTTCTCATCTTGACAAGAAAATATGTGAATAACAAAACAAAAAAGGACATGTACGAGCGGTGTTCAATAAATAGTGATATACATTCTCCTTGGAAAAAAACAATACTGGCAGGCATAGCCTAGATATTATAATATTAAGAAAAAAAGTAGTCAAATCTCTTTTGTTTTAAAAAAATAGAAGTCCGTTGTTTGAGTCGTTTCGGAACGTGTTCTTTAAAATGGATAAAATTGAAGTTTGCGCGGTAATAAAATATCTCTGCTTGACAAATTTTACTACGGAGTTAGTAAATCTTGAGAGCAATATTAGAGGTTCATGCTCCTCCATATTCTACGGTTCTGCGTTGGTGTGCTGAGTTCAAGCGAGGAGGAACTTTTATTAAAGATGTCCCCGCAAGGGACGCCCTAAATGATTAAAAAATTGAAAACATTGCCTTGGCGGATCGTCGTGTTACTGTTTGTTTTATAGCAGAAAAAAATGAAGATTTTTTCAAGAACGTTTTCGTAACATTTCGTCAAAGGAACATCATAAGGGCCATAAATTTGAAGATGATGACGCAGTAGTCGCCACATTGCACAATTTTTTAAGGGACCATTAATCTATCTTTAAGAAAAGTGTATACAGAGTGTATACAGAGGTCAGCTCACGTTAATTTGGGGCCATTAGCTGGCTTGTGCGGTACCATATTACGTTCTTTAAGTCTTCTTCGAACAGTTCAAGAGCACACAGATACTCCATGGAAGTCGCGTAGTTGATTTTGTATCTGAACTGAAGTCAAGTGCCCGATTTTCAAGCTAGTCATAAAGATAAACTGGTATTGCCTTTCAGTTGTCACACGAAATCGCGGTCTTCCTTGACGACGAACGAAGCCGCCAGTCTCTAAGTACTTTTGATAAACTCTTCGGACAGTAGTATGGCTTGAATTCAGTTGTGCATCCACATTTCTTTGGCTATGCCCGGCCTGCAGAAGTGTTATAGCTTGGACGGCAATTTCAGGCCGAGTATCCATATTTTTTTGTCAATACTAGCTTAAAGTTTAGAGTAGCCTTTTTATAGAACCAATAATCAAAAACATCAATTCAAAAATCCAACTTTCGCGATTTAATTAAAATTTTGTCCTCCCTTGGATCGTTGAAAACAATGAACGGAATCGAATTTTCCTTTTTTTTTATAATTCTGAATTTGAAATTTAAAAAAGCATACGAAAAAGATGGCCAGTAAATCAACTTCAAAATTGCATAACAACTTATTGCTCAACCTAACATTTATTTTTAGCTAGGGACCGTCAAAACTTAAAACACTAGGTGGGTCGATAGATGTGTCCGGGAGTATATAATAACTGTTGCAATCTAGTACAGAGCAGGCGAACGACACAGAACGATTGAGACCTTACTAGATACTAATCGCTTAGCTTGAAAATTTGCACATCAAGGATCGATGACAGTAAATTTTCCTAATCACCGCATACAAAAATAACATTTTAGTTTTAGTTATTATTCAAACGTGTTTTATTCTTAGTTTATAATATATTATTATATGGTTAGATATAAAAACTCCTTCAAACTACTTTTTAACGTTGTCATTCTTTGTAAACATTTTATGGCTCTCATGGCTTCGAGCGCATCACTCCTATTTGATCCCAGGCAAAGATCTCAGTTTTATTATAACTTCTATTATTCGTCCCCATTACACAGCTCAAATGAGTTTTCTAATAACATTTAATATACTACTCGTCGCTTATTTGTATCTCCTGATTAACAATTGAAAATCTATTATTGTGTTGTTACACCGTGATTAATCTCGTGGCTTTCTGTGGTTGATTTAGAATAATTAGTTTGGGTATTGGATTAGACGTGCTGTTAATTCGATCGATTTAAAGTCGGTCTTGAAACGTGTAATACACTGTTAACGTCACTATCTAGTTCAGTTTATCCGTACAGTTGTAACCGTTGCCGGCTTACGTCTTCCTGTTGATAATGGATGTCTTAATGTCAGTCATAAAACCAGAGCCATCCTTGGACGAACATTTTATCGTCTCGAGATAGAGTGAGGATTTAAATTAGTAGAACTTAAATTGTGAATATGCCTACAGCGGTATCCCTGGCATGAAAATTACCCAGGACCCCATCTGTATGTTTGTACGCATGGTCATACTTCAAAGCAGATGGTTCTGTGCTCATCATACGGGACTTCTTGTCGAGCCGCTCTTTTCGATATCGAGTCGAGGGAACCCGCTCCTTCCCGCGACCTCTCACAGCTGGAGTCCCGCAAGGCTCTGTCCTCTCACCCCTCCTATTTAGCTTATTCGTCAACGATATTCCCCGGTCGCCGCCGACCTAGTTAGCTTTATTCGCCGACGACACGACTGTTTACTATTCCAGTAGAAACGAGTCCCTAATCGCGAAGAAGCTTCAGAGCGCAGCCCTAGCCCTAGGACAGTGGTTCCGAAAATGGCGCATAGACATCAACCCAGCGAAAAGTATTGCGGTGCTATTTCAGAGGGGAAGCTCCACACGGATTTCCTCCCGGATTAGGAGGAGGAATCTCACACCCCCGATTACTCTCTTTAGACAACCCATACCCTGGGCCAGGAAGGTCAAGTACCTGGGCGTTACCCTGGATGCATTGATGACATTCCGCCCGCATATAAAATCAGTCCGTGACCGTGCCGCGTTTATTCTCGTTAGACTCTACCCCATGATCTGTAAGCGGAGTAAACTGTCCCTTCGGAACAAGGTGACACTTTACAAAACTTGCATAAGGCCCGTCATGACTTACGCGAGTGTGGTGTTCGCTCACGCGGCCCGCACATACATAGACACCCTCCAATCTCTACAATCCCACTTTTGCAGGTTAGCCGTCGGAGCTCCGTGGTTCGTGAGGAACGTTGACCTACACGACGACCTGGGCCTCGAATCTATCCAGAAACACACGAAGACAGCGTCGGAACGGTACTTCGATAAGGCTATGCGTCATGATAATCGCCTTATCGTTGCCGCCGTTGACTACTCCCCGAATCCTGATCACGCAGGAGCCAGTCACCGTCGACGCCCTAGACACGTCCTTACGGATCAAATAACCTTTGCATTAGACGCCTTCAGCTCTAACACTAGGAGCAGGCTTAGAGACCTCGGTAACCGTACTCGTCGAACTCGACAAAGAGTTCGCCGTGCAACCTAATCCATGAATCAGCTCGCTGTTTCTCGCCGGATCTTCTCAGCGGGTCGCGATTCCGATCCGGTAGTAGATTCATTCGCGAAGCAGCTACTCTTGAGCTGTTAGGTCTCCTTCGGAGGCGCTCGGGTAGCTGTTAGCAAATCCCACCCTCCTGGCTGAGCTTTTGCTCGCCCACCTGTCCTGGTGAAACTGGAAAGGCCTCCGGACCACCAGTAATCCTTCAATTATAAAAAAAAAGCATATGGTTGAAGAGCACATATTGTCCCCGTGTTTCATGAAGTTTGGCGCCGTTGTTAATGTGGTAACCACATACAGTTAAAATATTGGCATAGGCTATCAGCGTATGAAGTCTCATTTGAAATTGCTGCAAAAGAATGTATATTATCGGTAAAATTAATAAAATTGCTGTCAAAATATGAAGAAGTGGAAAAGGACTGTGAAAATCATTAATCCGCAAATTAGTAATCTCGCATGTCTCAATTCGAGCTACAATATCCGCACTCTGTTTCGCGATCACCTCCGTACCGAGAATTGTCGGGTAGTGAAAAGGGCGACTGACCACAGAAACTGAAGTCCACGTGTATCAAGAAAATCTGGACAAGTCTGTGCAGGACCTTTTATGAATCATCTCAAGTTCCTATTTATTAACTTATTATCGTATAGAGTCCGGTTAAAGTAACTTAAAACGACGGGGCGTGGATTCGCACTTCCATTTTGCCTATGGCCTCCAGTAATTATTTAACACAATATTAGCCATGAGCTCATCTACATGTCTAGTACAAAGAAAAGTAAGTCCCTGATATTTTAGGTTTTAGTTCATCATTCTGCACTATTTTGCGCAATAGGTGAAGTCTTAAGGATATTTTGTGCATGGAACGTGTGCGACACCTTTTTTTTTTTTTTTTTTCTTTCCTACCTAAGCGGATAGCCCTAGTGGCTATTTCAGCGTAACCTTAACTTTAGTAGGTGAGCTCACGGGGCTCAACCTGATGACGTTGCTAACACGAACCCTAGCAAGAGCCGTGCTTCGCAGAATCTACCACCGGATCGGAAACGCGACCCACTGAGAAGATCCGGCGAGAAACTCAGTGGGCTGTGTCTGAGAGTTAATTTACTCGTCGAGCCCTTCGTCGCAAGCGACGGGTTCGACGAGAACGGTGACCGGTGCTTGGAGTACCTAAAAGCACCGTTAGTGGATCGGGAGGATCCGAGATGACGTGTTTTGGGCGACGTCGACTGTTTTCCATTCGGTCCGCAGGATCGGGAATGTAGTTACCGGCGGCCACGATGAGAGGGTTCTCGTGTCGTGCCGCTTTATCGAAGTGGCGCATCGATGCCGACTGTAGATACTTACTGATGGACTCTTAAGTCCAGGTCGTCATGGAGGTCGACGTTCCTGACGAACCACGGGGCTCCGACGGCTATCCTGCAAAAACGGGATTGAATGATTTGGAATGATTTTAAGTGTATGCGGGCCGCGTGAGCGAACACTACACTTGCATAGGTCATGACGGGGCGTATGCAAGTTTTGTAGAGTGTCACCTTATTTCTAAGGGACATTTTACTTCGCCTACATATCATCGGGTAGAGACGTCCTAGAATGAAGGCGGCACGGTCGCGTACCGTCTTGATGTGAGGGCGGAATGTCATCCTACTGTCGAGGGTGACGCCTAAATATTTGACCTTCGGGGCCCACGGTATGGGCTGGTCGAACATCGTGATTGGGCGAATGGCGGGAACGGAGGTGTTGACGCGCCTAGTCGGGAGGGGGATGCTCAGCGTGGTGTTCGGAGGGCGACCCCTTTTGAAGAGCACCGCTGTGCTTTTCGTGGGGTTGATGTCGATGCGCCACTTCCGGAACCACTGTCCCATGGTGGTAGCTGCGGTCTGAAGTCGTCGATGAAGCAACGCCTTCTTTCTACACGAGTAGTAGATGGCGGTGTCATCGGCGAAGAGCGCCAGATGGGTCTCCGGAGACCGGGGTATATCATTGATATACAAACTAAATAGTAACGGGGAGAGGGCGGAGCCTTGCGGGACTCCGGCTGTGACGTGACGGGGCCGGGAACGCGTTCCCTCGACTCGATATCGGAACGAACGGTTCGACAAGTAGTCTCGTATGATGAGCACGAGTCTGTCTGGCACTCCCATGTTATACAGTTTGTATATCAAACCGTTGTGCCAGACTTTGTCGAACGCCTTCGCTATATCGAAGAAGAGGGCTCCTGTCGGAATGGGTGCGACCCCAAAATGAAGCATCTACATCGTTTTGACGTGGTAAAAATTCATTAGGAAAGTAGGCAAAAGTGTTACTAGAATATTCGCTGTTAGTTGTTTGTTCCGTTATATCGTGTTTGTACGATTACACCGTTCATGCTGGGTCACTGAAGATTGCAAGAAAAGTACCAGTGACTTCCCTCTCTAGTCTGAAAACTATTAAATGTCGGGGTTTAAGGCACCAAGAGTTTTTCGCCTTCTACTCGTACATTATCTATTAAGCCACCCCTGGCGCCCCAATTGTGAAGGATCGATTTTGCCCAACTGCCACAAAAAGGTATAATATATTCAAGATGACATACTTAACGTAGGTATGAGTACGGTGAGTCGGAATTGCTCGTCGTCGGTAACATTGTAATACGTAGAATAAAAAAAAATGTAAAATCCAATAAAAGATTCCTTTAATGAACAACCAATGGTAAATCGAGTACAAACGTTTTGTTTGATTACAGATCTAGGCTAATTATTTGCCGTTAGCTTAGTTTAACGAGACTGGCCTGCAATTCATTTTCGTCGTTACCTCAAAACAAAAACAACCGCATTGAAATAGGTGGTTTCTGCCGCATATCAAAAGAATAAGCTGTTTAGACGTTTGTCTACGAAGTCGTTTTATACACGACAAAAGAACTTGAGCCAATAATGTTAAGTGTAGCATACTTCTGCAGAATCTCGGTGTCAATAACTGGATTGAGACATAGGAAAGTATAAGAGAGTTAAGAGTTATCTTTCGGTTAGAGCTAAAATGTAGGTACATGGGGAAACCTCAAGTCAAGCAAACCCCCAGATCTCAAGGTACTGTTAGTACTTTCTGTGTGCAAAGTATCGCAAATAATAATATTTATTTTTAAAACAGATTTGACGGTAGTTAGGACAATATTCCAATGTCGACGAATAACATATTTGTTGCACATGAACACCAAAACTGTAATGTATTTAAAAGGTCAGAAATAATTTAATAGAAATAATAATACCAGATTAAATCATACAAGTATTGTTAAATTAGAAAAATATGGTTCCTAAGGAATGTGGATCTTCATGATGACCTTGAGCTTGACTGAAGACAGTAAGTATTTACAGTCGGCATCATTTTTTTCGGCACTTTGAGAAGGCGGCATGACACGAAAATCCTTCACCGGGAACTACATACCTGATCCTGTGGACCGAATGGTAAACAGTCGACGTCGCCCTAAACACGTCATTACGGATCCTCCCGATCCATTAACGGTGCTTTTAGGTACCTCAAGCACCGGTCACCGTCCTCACCGAACCCGTCGCTTGCGACGAAGGGCGCGACGAGTAAATTAACCCATAGACACAGCCCACTGACTTTCTCGCCGGATATTCTCAGTGGGGCGCTTTTCCAATCCGGTGGTAGATTCTGCGAAGCACTGTTCTTGTTAGGGTCAATGTTAGCAATACTCCCGATTTGAGCCCCGTGAGCTGACCTACATGTCAAGGCGAAGCCGAAATAGCCTCTCAAGACTATCAGCATAGGTAGAAAAAAAAAGAATATGTGCGGGCGATTGAATTGGATTAATCAACGTATACAGACTTTACTATCAGCAAAGGCTTTATTTACGGACATAGTTACACCGAACCACCACTACTACATATTAAGACAACAAATCATTCCACGTGAATTGATGAGAAAATGCTTGAAGTCTTTAATGCGATTGACTCGACGGCACCGTAGTTAGTACGCTTGACTGATGGACTGAGGATCGTGTGTTCGATTCTCACATCCGGCAAACATAGGTGTGATGAACAAGTTTCTTTGCTTTGTATTTGGGTGGTTAATATCTGTGCATATTTAAAAATATGTACATATATCAATCTCTAGTTACCATAGTACAGGGCATCCTAGTTTTGAGCAAAAAAAAACTACATTTAGAACCGATACGTAAATATCTTAAGGAAGCGTCAGAACACTATGCTCTTAGCTTGGCCACCGAAAATTACATATCTGGCCCAGGCGACGGGACAACGCAATGCGGCCGTCGTCCAAAACATGTCTTGTTGGATCCTCTGGTCATCGTCCTCGAGTACGACGAAGAGTTCGACATGCGAACGACACAAGCCACTGATTTTCTTGCTGGATATATAAATAATACATAATAAGATAATAAATATTATATTGTAGATTAGTATTGAATGCACATTTTATTTAAAGGGTCCAAGGGTTTAATATTATCAATTAACACTCTATAATAAGGGCTATTTTATTGTAATTATTAAATCTCATTAATATACTTATATTGTTGGTTTTCAAAAAGTAAAATGGGTGTAAAACCTTACAGCCCATCATGTCCACATATTAGAAACTGAATGGAACGCAGATTTACTTCGATACAAAAATTGCCTAAATTGTGAATATTATTGCATTTAAGAAAATAGCAGGGGCTTAAGTGTTAAGCCCCCCGACAGCAAGATTAAAAAAAGTTCCTCGCCATGTAAAGTGCAAAATGCGAAAATGGTGCTTCTTGATAATGGCGCGAGATCAATTTTTTTGCGAGTATTTAACTTCACACGGCAAGAATGACAAATCCATTACTAAATTAAATCTCTTGTACTGAGGAACAGTCTTTTACTGACATACTGATAATGCTCTTTTTTTTAAAGAAAAAATCAAAGAAATCTCTTAATATTCTCTTGAGGTGTAAAACGTATGTATATGAAGCAGTAGTAACCTGTTCATCAAGTTTCGCTTCATAATATTTTTTTACGAGATAAATTTACAAAATTGTCAACTTCAGAACTGGTTTCAATCCTCAATTTGAAGACAATAGCGCCACTACGCCGAAAAAGAGAAACTACAAAAGGGCGCCCTATAATAGTCGCATCGATCTGCCCCACCCGATTGCCTTTTGGGCGTACTTCACTCCAATGCGTTCATTCTTTGCTCACTTCACTACCACCATCTCATGTATGAAACGTAGTATCTATACGCTTTTATTGTTTGGCCACCCCCATTAACAAAAGTTTATCGTTTGGCGGTATAAAGGTCATAGGTAAAAAGATCGAACAGACCTACTGAAACCAGACTCTGACATAGTTTGACAGCCGTCTGACGTATTTTGTTCTTGAAAAACATTGTGTGATAGATATATACGGGGTGTTGATTAATAACAAGTGTATTAATATTTCAGAAAAATCATTGTGAACTGTATTGTGTACATTTTAGTGAATTTATTGTAAGACTCGCTGTGTGGATCTCAGCTGAAAATAAATAAGACCACTAAAAACAAACGTGGTAACGTTTATAGCATATTTGGAACACTGACTAAATAACAATTGATTTTAACAATATTTACGTCTTACGTATTTAATAATTATTTAGTTGTTGCAATTATCGTGCGTAATTCGGTACGAAAAACATAAAGTAATAAATAACTACAAATCTGAAAACAATCGTCTCATTAAATCTCTGAATTGAAAACGCGTAACGCTGTTGATAGTAGGAATTAAGCGTCACCACGTTTCGTCACAGCAAATTACGTTATTCCAACCATTATCAACCAAAAAGTTCAGCATTGAATGTTCGAGGACAGTCTTTAAAAGCGGCGTCATTGAGTCGAATCGAAGCATCGTCGAGACTGGCTTCAGGAGTGGATTACGGTCGTGGAGGGGGAGGCGCGGCCGGCGGCGGCGGCGTTGGCGTCCGCCCTGGCTATGGATATGAAGCGCTTTCAGCTGCTAGCGATGGTAGCGACGGAGATCCCGACGACGCACCAGAATATGCGCCATTCGAAATGGAGATGTCCGGCGGTGGAGAGTCAGCTGACGGCCCTTCATCCCGTGGTTCTAACAAAGTTAATTTCCCGCCTGAAATTGAATTCGATAGACGGCCTACAGTTACTCTTGGCGCCACGGCTGCTTACCATCGCGGACGTGGCCGTTCTATGAGCGCGTGGAGTGATATCAGCCGTTCCAGTATTCGATTTGAGGAAAGGTAAGTGGCAATGTTCACCAAATATGTCTTAGTTCAATACGTACTTCTTACGAAGTTTAAAGTATATTAATAGTTTATTTCAAAGATTATAGCATAAGATATACATACATGCGAGAAAAGGTATATTGAAAAGTGCAGAAAGAGATGTGCTCAATATAGCCGATTTCGTGCCCATAGGAGACCACCAAGTGAAGTTAGGGTTACTACAACCACTTACCACATACGTGCATAGTTTTTTTAAGCAGCATAATGATGCACGCCATTCGGGTGAAACATCTCTTAATCTTGACGCAATTCGCCGTATTGGGAAGCATCTCGTCATGCGCATTTCGAACCGCAGATGACTTCTTGCGGGGAGTAAAAGGTCGGCAGTGCGATTTTAGCGATTTTTTACCTTATGAAAACAGTAAAGCAAAATTTGACGTACGTTAAAAAAAGGAAAGTAAATACGACTGTTCGAGGCTGTTTTTTTTTATTCGAATTGATTTTACGTGATGTCATCAGAAAACGAAAAGCAAATTATAGGATTTTAGTATATCTTTGCTTTATTTAATATTGAACCTAGAAAGCATCAGACTATAGATTGGATTATAAACACTATCTGCCAGCAAGATGTGAACGCGACTCTCGTCAAAATCTCCAGTGCACAAAAATTAGTGATGTGACACTTAAAATTAAAGCGCATAATCATGATAAAAGCCATGAACATAATCAGCTGCAAAATCAAATTTGCTTTAAGAAATTCCATAGTAATCGTACAACTAATAATCAGGTACTAACAGGAACTAATAATTTTCCATTAAAAGTATACTATGATAACCATTAACTCCAAGTGGGCTAGAGCTCGTTCCACCGACTCTGCAAATTTATAAATAGAAAAAATAATTCAGCCAATATTATTCTAATTTCGTGAATCGGATATTCGAAGTTGCTGCGCTAACAGCATCGGTTGAGCACCACTGTTTCGTCTAAATTTGAATTCATTTTTTTTAAAAAATTGTTATTATATTTCCTCATAGTCATGATATATTATTTATGGTACTTTTCCTGATTTCCGGCATTGTCACTTAGCAGTGGCGGTGAGCTTTTTGAAATGACAAAAAACTATATTTTAGACTAGCTGACCCGGCAGACTTTGATAAATAAAAGACTTAAGCTTTTGTATAAAATAAACTTAAAACAAACAAAAGGAATCCGTCCGACGGGGGACACATCAAAGAGAAAACAAAATTGTTATTTTTATTTAATTCCAAGCATTTTCATATTATTTATCTTTTAAACCTTCTCTGGACTTCCACAAATAATTCAAGACCAAAATTAGCCAAATCGGTCCAGCCGTTCTCGAGTTTTAGCGAGACTAATGAACAGCAATTAATTTTTATATATAGAGATAAAGTTTCCAGGGAAAACAATTTAACATTGTCGTTAAAGTTAAGTTCGAGAAATGGACTCAAACGTGCATCTAGACAATTTAATGTATAATAGGTAGGTTGATTTTATGCTTGATCCGTAATAGTCACGCTCATTGTTTTTGTTATTAATTTCGAAGTTAAATCATTACTTTATTTAAACTGTAACGAGAAAAAAATAATTTAGCCCGTCCAGGAATCCCGTCTTAACTATCTACTAGTCACTACTACTAACTAAAGTACAAATTATCTTAACATAACAAAGTACGATAACTTTATTTATTTATCGCCATTAACAAAGAAGTGCTTTTTTTACAAATTTTACAAAAAGTGCATCTAATTAGTTATTTAGATGTAACTTAAATTCGGATCGGATCGCGTAATTATATTATGTTTTGCTTCACGCGCCGTAAATCTCGAGCTTGTGACCGACTTTTCATCAGATGCTTATTTGTTGGCACTGAAGAGACTGAAAGAGGTTCATTTCACGTCGAGGAAAACCTATTGAATATATACCTAGATACTCCGATAACAGGCGCAAATTTGTAGGCGCAATGAATGAATTCGCAAAGTTTTTAAATCGTTGTTTAGATGAAATTAAGGAATACGCGATTTCTCAAAATATAAATTTTAGATTGATACCGTGTTATGCTAGTCATTTTGCGGGGCTTGTGGGAGGATGGTGTCAAAAGCTGTAAGTATCATTTGCGGCGTTTGGTTGGCAACGCACACCTTACATTTGAAGAGATGGGCACAGTACTATCGCACGTTGAAGTTGTCCTCAACTCCCGACCTTTAAACCCTATTTCCTCAGATCCACAGGATTTTCTTCCACTTACCCCAGCTCATTTTTTGGTTGGCCGTCCGCTAACTGCACCTGTATCTGATGACCTTCACGATGTTCCGGCTAGTCGACTTACCAGATACCTGAGAGTTGAACAGATTGGCCAGCACTTCTGGAGCCGCTGGGCTAAGGAATACGTGTCAGAGATGCAAACCAGGAGCAAATGGTACCAACATAAGGGTGAGCTCAAGGAAAATATGTTGGTTCTTATAAAAGATGACAACTTACCGCCATTGAAATGGAGCTTGGGACGAATTATCAAAACATATCCAGGCAAAGACAGCTTGTCACGTGTGCCTGATATTCGCAAAGCGGATGGGATTGTGAGACGGGCATTCTCCAAAATCTGTCCGCTTCCTTTACATGAAGAATGATTACGCACGATAGCACTTGATAGCAGCTGCCGGGTCTCTGAATGATCACCGCCAATTGTTGGAACCTGGTGCTTCGAAGGCCGGGAGCATGTTAACGAATCAACGTCGCGTCATACATTGATGGCAGTGATTGGCCAACGACGACGTCATATCGCACGAACCAATCACAAATCAGTAAACGCAATAGTGGCACCAATTGTCAAAATTTAAAATTATTACACTAAGAAAAAAGATGGACGCGCATCACAATTATATTTTGTAAAATAATTAAAAATAATATAATGAGTATTTGAAGAAGTAAACGCATTTATTCATTTTCTTGGCCACCTCAAGATACCTCTAAGAAATAGACGCAACATTTCGATGTGGGGCTCACCACACTACCACACTTGAACCACGTAACTAAACTAGCTGGAACTAAATAAAGACAACGGAATGCGTGGAAGCAATACGATTGCAAGTCGAACTGATCGAGTTGCCATTTTTTTCATTCTATAATTTCAAGGCAACCATTGCAGAATCTTATCGACACTGTTGACGATACACTCAAATATTACTGAACAATTTCCTTTCCTCTCGTGCCGAGTTTCATGATTTTGGAAGTACTCGGCGTGCATAAACAAATATATTTCTCAGCTAATTCTTTGACATTCGAAGAATAATTGCAAATAAGGTTTTTTGTTTCCGTTTTCTAAATGCAATGTCCATTAGGAAACCAACTCAATTAAATTTGAAATGATTCATAAAGATTACACCAAGTGTGATCAGCATCATAATATCCATAAAAAAATTGCATTGGCAATGGCAAAAGCATTAAATTATGAAATAACAAAAACGCAGCACAAATAAATGAATTAGCATTCTTTGCGACAAATAGAATAATTTTTTAATTAGGTACTCCGAAGAAAGGTTCTATAATACATTCATGGATTTTAATGGATTATACGAAATCTAGATTACTTACAAAAAATTGGATTATACCATAGCGGAGCGTAGTATTCGTATATGTACTAATAATACGTATTAGTGAAGAGATAGAGATGGTTTTTGGAGTACCGCATGATAAAACCGAGGGTCCAATATTATTTACCTTATACATAAACAATACATTGGATCTTTCCTCGGATAAAAATAACACTCATGCTCCTGAGGAAAAACAAATTTTACAAAAGGCTTTGCTACATTTTCATTACTGTTTAAGCGAGCGGCGGAATGAAACCAATCAGTATCTCTTGTTCTCGTTACATTTAAGCAAAATCTTGCCGAATGACTTCTTACATTGGATCCCAATGACACAGAATGTACTAGTTATCTAAGCGATCAGTGAGGTCAATGATTTAAATACATCACACATTGCAGACGGACACTTGCACTACGCACATACACATATAAAATAAATGTAAGTTCCAACCCGTACAGAGACACAACAACTCATAATACTCATGCAAAAAAGGGATCTTCAAAGGGAGTGTAAACTCAAAAAAAACATCATTAAATTTTATTCTTCTTTGTTTTCTTCTATTATATTCATTGCTGAAGGTAGTGTTTAGACTAAAATATTCCCATCGATTTTTGCATTTAGCTTTTTCATATATTTAGGTTCTGAGCCTTTTTAATGCGCCAGGCATAGGCTGACCTGGGAGAGATCTATATATTAATACGTGAAGCAAAAACTTTCTCTCCTTTTTTACGAAAATTGCGCGGACGGAGGAGTGTGAAATTTTCCACACTTATAGAGAATACAGAGAAGAAGTGCACAATGCTAATATTTTTTTAAAATAATGCATAAAAGATACATTAAATCAATAAATAAAACATTACACACACTACATATCATGTATTTGACGCACACACGCATGCATACTATTATTGTCAAACTTTTGTTCTTGACGTCTGTGGTCAAACTGAGAAAGATTAAATATTGTTTGTCTTTATTAATATTTTTTAATAGTGTAGCCTTGGCGAAATTTGTGATTATAGAAGTATAAAATACAACCATAATAGTGTACAAACTTACAATTTCAATTAATTATAGTCGAATTTCGAATTTCGACTACTGCGGGACCTCTAGTTTTATTTTATCCACAAAACACGCATGATCGTTTCCCGTCGAACTTACAGACCACAACAAGCTTTTCTTGACTATCGGAAACTCTACGAGCAACGAGTCCAAAACTACCCCAAATTCATTAAAAGCATTGGTTAAGAGTGTTGTTATTAGAAAGTAGCCCATTGAGGACTAAAGTTTTAAAATTCGTCAAGACCAGATCTCAACGTTGTCGATTTTGATTCTTTTTGTCTCTCTAATAATGCAACATTATTCGTTATACCGAAGATCAATGTGTTCATCAATCTTATTTTTGTTAATGTTAAATGTTCCATTCTCTTCATACGCGGGTGTTTTATTATTTTTGATTGCGACATTTGTACTTTTGTGCTGGTTTCGCTGTCAGTACTGCACCACTTATGACCAAATTCCAGATTTTTTTGTTCTTTGCAGTGGATTAATGTATGTAACGATAACGTCTATCTACCATTAAGATCTTCATTTACTAATTTAGTTTTTAAATATAATAATTTTCATTATAAATTAACACACAGTCGTAAAGCAAACAAATCAGTCGAGCTTGAAAAGCTAGCAGATCGTACTATCATAAGCATGATTGAATGCACTTGATCAAACAAAAGTACGATATGTGTGTTTTAAATAAGGCCAGAGCACACGGACATTTTTTATCGTTTAAAAATAATGAATTTTCAGACTTTTTATAATGATTTCAGAAAAACCTACCATATCGTATATAATTCACTAAACTAGACTAATCACAAAAAAATCTCTACGTTAGTTAAATAGATAGAGGTTTAATTAAATGCCGTTCTGTTCTTGATCTATAGTTAAACAAAAAGTTACCTGAGTTAAAATGTGTAACTAAAACACGTTTAGTGCAATATTAAAAAAGAATCTAAGAATAAAGAAAAAGAAGAATCATTGAAGAATTTTGGTACCGATGTGATAACCCTATGAACAACTTTTAAGCATATAATTTTCAGTGTAGTCTAGCTTAAATAGAAGAAGCGCACGTCTCGTGTTCACGAAGCGTGTTTTTAGTAACGAGCTCTTAGGGAAAAATATCTTCAAGTTATAACGATGCTCGAGAATATTAAGGTAACTTATTAAATATTAAACTTAATAGTTGAATGGATCTTCTGCAACAGTTGTGCTGTGTTAATTTATTTTATCGGATAAATTTTCTAGTTGATGCATCGATAGTTAGAATACTGTTGCTCGTTAGAATAATGTTTCAGTGAACAAGTTATTTACAGAACTTGTTAACAAAGTTAAAGGTAACAACTTGCAACTGAAAGGATAACCAAGTTGTAAGGCAAAGTAATAACTTAGCTATTAGTTGATTAGCTAATGATATCACAAAAAGATTTTAACAGAAAAAATTATAATTATGTATATAAAAACAATCACTAATTTATATAAAAACTGTTTATAACTGTTTATATAAAAACAATCACTCTGAAGTCGTCGTGGCCTAAGGGATAAGACGTCCGGTGCATTCGTGTTGAGCGACGCACCTGTGTTCGAATCCCAGGCGGTTACCAATTTTTGTAATGAATTACGTACTCAACAAATGTTCACGATTGACTTCCACGGTGAAGGAATAACATCGTGTAATAAAAGTGAAACCCGCAAAATTATAATTTGCGTAATTACTGGTGGTAGGACATCTTGTGAGTCCGCGCGGGCAGGTACCACCGCCCTGCTTATTTCTGCCGTGAAGTAGTAATGCGTTTCGGTTTGAAGGGTGGGGCAGCCGTTGTAACTATACTGAGATTTTAGAACTTATATCTCAAGGTGGGCGGCGCATTTACGTTGTAGATGTCCATGGGCTCCAGTAACCACTTAACACCAGGTGGGCTTTGAGCTCGTCCATCCATCTAAGCAATAAAAAAAATCATTAATTTCGTAAGCCAGCAAATAAAAATATCGTTTTATGAAAGGGGCAAAAGTGTACCGGTTCAAATGGTACTTATGTAAAAGTATATTTTGATTTCAGCAACATTAACCGTATCGTAGCTACAGTACAAAAAAACATTTTCTCAAGTATGATAGCTAAATATTGTTCGAACAATATTATTACTACAAGACTTCTATGACGGTTATTGTAGTTTGAGAGTTCCTGTAACGAGTTTGTTTCCAAGTATTCTGGAAGTTCATGGTTTTAGTTATTAAGCTGTATCAGCTACAACAGAGGAAATGACAAAAACTACCACTATCATTGTTTTCTGTGTTCCTTAAGATAATAATGAATTATAATTGAAAATTTTTCTATTTACGCCAAACCTTCGAAGTACGCGGTAGAGGTCACACAGTAATTACGAGTATTTATAAAGAATCTAAAACTAATATTAGTGCCTGTGATTTAACGATATTCATGAAGGTTTAATCGAATATGACAGCGATATTAGTACTGGGTTCTTCTTATCAAATATATCCTGAAGCTGAACTTGCTTTTTCTCATTAACTATCTCATACAAAACAAAATACAATGTTATGTTTAATGTACAACAAAGAAAAGTCGTTTTTAAATTTTTCAACATTTTCCTTTCAAACGTTTGAAACTTTCAAATTGACTATAAATATTCAATGATGCTTATATAGCTAGACGTATCATCATCATCATCATCATCATCATCATCATCATCATCATCATCATCATCAGCCTTTATCTGCCCACTGCTGGACATAGGCCTTCCCCAATGCTTTCCACATAATGCGGTCCTCCGCCTTCCGCATCCAACGATATATCCATAGCTAGACGTATGCTTAGCTTTAATTTATTTAATCTATAAACTGAAATGAAACTGATATAAATAATTCAACTACGGAAATAACCATGATGGTCCAAAGATTTAGTTGGAGCTTGAAGAGCAAATAAGAATTATATCTAAGTGCGAATATAAAATTGAATTCCACTGTTGATAAAAACACGGGAAAACATTAAAGCAGAAGCAGGTTTTTCAGTTTCCGTGCTCAAAAATTCTGCATAAATTATGCACAACTTCCAGAAATAAATTCAATGGAATATTTTTTCATTACAAATTTTCAGTATGGCAAGTATAAGTTTTTATTAGCTTCGGTATCTGGCTTTAGAACAAAACATGAAACTTTTTAAGATATATTTGCATAAAGAGCTTCTATTTTTTATGTAATATTAGTGAAAACTAGCATCGCTATATATAGGAAATAAATCCATCTGTTGTGATACGCAATACGCGTGCTCTCTATCGTTTGATGATGGTGTTATGTAGGAATCATACACTGAAGTTTTAACCACTTTACCCTACAAATATTAATGGTAGAACAATTCACGAATGAAAAGGTTTCTTTCAAATACTTCAAACTAATATTCGTTTTAATAATACATTACATCACTTTCATTTCGCGGAGTATTTCATAATTAATATCAATATATGCATAGATTAGAAGAGACAGTAAATGTTGCAGAATGTTTCTGAATCTTTTGAGAATTTTCCGAATTAATTTCACAACTGAATTTTGTCTACGAATAAGTATAAAACATATCTGCAAATGATAGTTTTTTCGCTACCTATTCTTTGGTAGCTCTAGCATCGTAATCGACGAACCTAAAAGCACCGAGAGCGAATCCGGTGGATCCGACAAGACTTGTTTTAAGTGACAGCCGCTTTGCCTTGCCCCGTTGCCTGGGTCAGATATGTAATTTTCCGCGGGGGTTATCGTGTCGCGCCGCTTTATCTAAGTAGCGTTCTGATGCTTCCTTAATATACTTACGTATCAGATCTAAATTGAGGTTCAACCTAAAGATCGACATTCCTCATGTACCAGGGTGCTCCGATGGCTATCCTGCAAAAACTGGAATGATATAAAAAGAGTTTATGTGCATGCGGACCGCGTGAGCGAATACTGCACTTGCATAGGTCAATAACAGAAAGTGTGAAAGTTTTGTAGTGTCAACTTATTCCAAAGGGACAATTATTTACTTGGTTTGAAAATCATGGGGTAGAGTCAATCGAGTAGGAACGCGGCTTGCTCGCGTAGTGCTGTAATGTGTGGACTAAATGTCATCCTTGTGTCGAGGGTAACGCCTAAGTATTTGGCCTTCGAGGCCCTTGGTATGGGCTGGCTAAAAATTTTGATAGCGGGAATGGAGCCTGGTGAGTGGCCTAATTCGAGACGGGAGACTAGCAGTGGTGTAGGGAGGGCGATCCCTATTGAAAGGTATGGCTAAACTTTTATTTGGGTTAATATCGATGCGTCAATTCCGGTAATAATGACCTAAATTGCTGGCCGCGATTTGTATTATACTGTGTATGAACCACATCTCCTACTCCAGTAGTGGATACCCGTATCATCAGCGGAAAACGCTAACTGGGTCGCAGGTGACCGATATACATAGGCGGCACTGAAAATTTCGGGAATTAACGAGGTGACACAAAATTACTATTTAAAAATGTATTTATTGCTTTTCGAAGTATTCTCCGCGAAATTTGACACATTTTTCCATACGATGGAACCAATCATTGAAGCAACCATTCCATTCGGAAGTTGGGGTCTCCAAAATGGCCGTTTTGTAGGCGTCCAGAGCTTTTTCAGGTGATGAAAATATCTGTCCACGCAATTTATTCTTTATTTTAGGGAAAGTATAGAAATCATTAGGGCTTAGGTCGGGGCTGTACGGCGGATAGTCTAATAATTCTATGTTTTCTTGCTCTAAAAACTCTTTTGTTCTGTGCGCGGTGTGAGAACTCGCATTGTCGTGATGGAGGATGATGCGGCGGTTGCAGTTCTCTTTACGGAGTTCAGAAACGACCTGTGGCAAAGAAATGCTAGCATACCATTCTGCATTAACCGTTCTTTGTCCCTCAAGAGGAATAGTCGTAACATGGCCGGTTTTGGAGACAAACGTGGCCACCATTTTTTTTGCAACACTCCGTGAACGTTTTTGCTCTTCACAGAGCGAATGGGGTATCCATCGGGAAAACAACTTTTTTACACCTAATTGTTCATGCAAGATTATTTGTATTTGACTCATGCCAATGTCTAAAGTTCCCTGAATTTCGCGGTATGTCACATGTCGATCTTCCTCAATCAGATTACGCACAGCATCAACGTTTTCTTGGGTGACTGCAGTTTGTGGACGACCTTGACGGGGATCATCACTGAGCTTGACACGTCCACGTTGAAACTCAGCAAACCAGCGATAAATTGTGGTTTTGGATGGGGCTTCATCACCAAATACAGAAATCATCCGGTCAACACACTGTTTTTGTGTTAAACCACTTCGAAAGTCATAATAAATCATCGCTCTTGAATTTTCTCGAGTCAATTCCATTTTCTCAACGACTAAAGAAGTTTGACAAAACCTCGTGACAAGACCGAGAATCTTTTTTTAAATAAATAAATGGTATTCGATTTTTAAAACCAAGGAGTTTTCAATTAAAAGTATTTTAATATGACAGGAACAGTGGAAATATTCCATTCCCGATACTTTTAGTGCAGCCCTCGTACATCTTGTGGGACTTTGGTTGAGATTTGTGGCGGAAGAGAGCGAGTTCCCTCGACTCGATACCGAAACATACGCTTTGAAAAGAAGTCTCGTATGATGAGCACTATGTTTGCATGGTTTGTTTGGCACTCCCATTTTGTACAGTTTTTAAATTAAGCCGTTGCGCCAAGCTTTGTCGAGCGCCTTCCTGATATCGATGAAGAGAGCTGCTGTGGAGACCGGTCTACGCCTATTTAGCCCTACTAAGATGTGCTCTGTGAGCCGATACCCTTGTAGGATGCACGAATGTTTGGCGCGGAATTCAAACTGTTCGTCGATCAGGATGCCTTTCAAGGTGATGAAGTTCCCTAGGCGTTTGCGTTGTAGCTGTTTGTATAATTTGCCTAGCACAGGGAGGAGGCTGAAGGGACGGTAGTTCGCAGGTTCGCTTTTAGGTTTACCAGGTTTGTGTATGCCAATAATATTCGCTTCCACACGGCGGGTAAGATGCAGTTCGTCATAGTGGCGTTTAAAATGGAGAACAACTGACTATTAGTCCGGCGGGTACAATTTTTAAAACGCGGTTATGGATGCCGTCGGAGCCGGTTCTGTCCGCAGCTTTAATACTGTAAAGATCAGTATAAATCCTCGTAAAAAGACCTTATTGCTGACACACAACCAGTTAAATTCAAAGATAATTTAAGTGCGTTCACTATGTGGGCAGTGAACTCTTTTACCCCTTTATATAATTAAAGTGTGACTTGTATTTTTCATATATTTTATATTTATTTTTACTAGAATCGTAGCGGGCAAAAATCAAAACAGTTTTGAAATTTAGTAATCATACATTGTTGCGGACTTAAAAATATTTCCACAGTGACACTTTTCAAAGGAAAGGTTGAAAAGTAAAATAAGGAAAGGCTGCAAGTGAGTATTTTTTCTCACAACCTTAAAAATGATTCAAATGACATTCTCATTTGTGAAATACCAGCGATACTTTTTATTCCAGCTTTCAAACGGAAAGCAACCTCGCACAAAGCTTACAATATAATACAATTGTAAGCCCGGAATAGATTAAAGGAAATGTTGTAAAACATGATCAAAGGTACAAAGATAAAGTTAATTAATACGTCAAAGTAGTTTGTACCAACTTGAAACATGATTTCCAAGCAAGATTATCTTTTTTAGTAAATACGCATATATACCTACGGCTTTCTGGTTATACGAAACCATAAACTTCACAATGTGAATAAATAAATAAAATAAATAAATTTTTATTACTTGCTGCTATTCCGTCACCGTAAAAGTCAATCGTAAATACGTGTTAAGTACGTATGTATTTCATAAAAAAAATTGGTACCTGCCTGCGAGATTTCAGTACCGAAATAATAGCAAAGCTTGAAACGAGTACACCAGGCTTTTTATGCTGAAGGCCAACGAGTTGAATGGAGAATTTATGGAATATACACAATCAAATAAGGTCGTTTTTTTTCAAAAAAGCAACAATTCATCACTCTTCAGGTTTCTTTGATCTGTGAATTTGAAACTCAATAAATAGTTAATATAAATAAAGTTTTATAATTGACTTGGTGGTGCAGCGGTTAGCGCCCCTGACTGTTGCGCCGAAGGTCGTGACTTCGATTCTCATATTGCGCAAGCAATTATGATGAACAGATTGGTTTGCTCTTTTTCCGGGTGTTTGTTATCCATATATTTAAACGTATATAAGTATGTACATATATCAGTCTCTGGTTTCCATAACACAGGGAATCCTAATTTGTGACCCTAATTGATGATCGTGTGCGAAATAAAAAACTAAATAATAATAATAATAATTTTTTTACGGAGAAACCGAGAGTCAACCAAACGATATAGTAAATTTAACAGTATAATTCACGAATGACATTAAATTGGAGTTTGGAATAAATAAATGTTGAATTAGAGCCATTACATGAACAAGAAACAAATAAACACTTAGGGATCCATTCAATGACACCATTTTCAGCATAAAGAAACAAAACAAAAACCAGTGCACTAATTCTGGCATCGACTAAATATAATATTAAACACTAAAATACGGACACGCCATCTAATTAAAGCCTAATTAAATGTTCCATACCCATTTTCACTTACTCTGTTGGAATAATCAACTGAAGGATAAGCGATTTTATAAAATTTCAGCGAATATTTATTTATACATCACTGACCAAGTGTCTGAAACATCACCCGAGATACAAAGACTAACTCTTCTATGTACAAATGGTGGGAAAGAATTGATCGATGGTACTGACTTACACGATAGTCCAAACTGTTAATAGAATTGCTTCTTTAAACCTAAAAGACATCGAAACACTTAGGGGGCGCGTGGGCATGTGGAACTGGTCCACGACTGCGAAACTGTGGGCCCAAGGATGTTTTCAGGACCCTACCCACTAAACGACTCCCTTGCACTGTTCGCCCAAGCATCCGATCCCCTCCGAGGTCAGAACCCGGATGAGGTAAGGGGGTTATCGCGGTCAACACTACAACCAAACGGCGCAGCTCACCCCAAGGACGCTCGGCCGACGGAGCCTTCGAGGCGAATCGAATATTCTGAAACGTTGGCCGCAGCCCGTCGGGCCGCCCAGACTGTGCCGCTTGTGTCCCGGAATACCCCGCTGGACCAGAACCAGCCTGCCGGGTTGGGACGCGATACACCGCCAACCGGTTGCTCTTTTATCAGAATATTGATATTTCTCCTTGGCGGCGCGCTAACGAAATGTTGGTACCAGCATGGTTACCATGACTTGTGCATTTTTTTAATAGCTCAACATAATTAGTCGACCCACCTGGTTTTAAGTGGTCATACGAGTCCATAGACACCAACAACGTAAATACCACCACCCACCTTGAGACTAGCACTAGTTCTCAATTTTTACAGTACAACGGCTGCCCCTCCCTTTACACCGAAACACATTACTACTTGTGTAACCTGAACGCGTAAAGCTCAAACTTATTACAAACAGAGACATTACCAAGTTCCCAAAATAATATAATAAACCCTTGCCCACAAGTATAATCTAGTAGAAGCTCTTAAACTACGAGTATAATACAAATACTACCCCCAACCTGTTCTAGAAAACTGCTAGAAAACAACAAAAGTGTCCTTTGACAGAGCTACTTTGACAGACCTAACAATTCACTGTAATCGACCAGGTATAAACCCTTGCCCACAAGTATAATCTATTAGAAACTCTCAAACTATAAGTATAATACAAATACTACCCCCAACCTGTTCTAGAAAACTTCTTAAAAACAACAAAAGTGTCCTTTGACAGACCTAACAATTCACTGTAATCGACCAGGTAATTACTTTAGTAAATAAGAGTAACAATCCTGGATTTTTAATTGATATAACCGTACCCAACAAGACAATCCGAATAGCTGAAAGGCTATCAAAATGTACAGAATTAAAAAAAGAAATAGTGCGTCTTTGGCATCTTCAAAAAGTAGCAATAGTTTATTAACAATAGTAGTTAGTATTATCAACAACAGGAGTGATTCCAAAACAACTTCATCGATCAATTAAGACATTGAACCTACCACCGCGCACACCTATCACTTATTGCAAAAGACAGCAATCCTAAACACTTGCAAACTAGTTAAGAAACTAAAACAATTACTCACAATTTAAGTCTTAGGTATACTTTAAGTGATTGCTTTTTAGTACGAAACTAGGAAAACCTCCATAAACCAGGAAAAAGTGAGTTCCAGCTATCAAAAATAAACTTACGGTCACTATTTGGAAAGTAAATTGTTATCATGTAAATTACGAACCAGTTTCTTTAACGACGTATTTCATACTTAAAAATAATCAGTTTATAAAAAAAATTACGTACTCATTTACAATATGTTACCTTCAAAAAATAACAAACCGTTTGTACGTTACATACTAAGAAAAAACCTTTATTTTCTTCTATCCTTCCAAGTTTAAAATCAATTGCTATGTCTAACAGAAAACAATTTCCTGCTTTAGACAAAGTGTGTGGGTAAGAAGTAGATAATCTCCTCCCCCCCCTCAGGTGAGCGAGGACACCCTTTTATTTTGTATTTTAATATAATGCTGCCGACAATTTTAAGCCGTCGCAGTTTTCAGTATTCATGAAAAGTTTTGGAACTGTTAAAAATTTAACTCTCCAAAATGACGTTCATTTACATGTAATTTTTTGTTTGAAACGGTACAAAAACTCGACGCTTTAATGTTTAACTTTTAAAATTCTGCAACTGAGCTTAGTTCCTGTATACAATACGCTTTGTGTTCCTGATATTCCCGTATACAATCTCTTTGTGCTTGTTTTCATGTAATTTATAAAGCGTTTCCAGATAAACTTGTTTTCAAAGCGTGAGAACATTGCGTTGTAAATGTGCTTCCATTATGACAGCATGTTTATAAAGTAATATTTAAATTTTTTAATATGCAATATCATTATTCTCCTGCCCTTCTCCCAGTCACATGGGGTCGGCGCAACATGTTTTCTCCTTCGATTACCATTTCTTCGCTCACTCTCTTCTTACACATATCGTCTTTCACGTAATCCATCCATTTTTCCATCTTAAGTCTACCTCTAATAATATGCTTTTTTATTTCTATCAACAATCTTTTACAATAAATTATTATTATCAATGGTAACAAGTAGTGGTTGCGTTCAGATTCATTATAACTTAGTTTTTGTTGTTAGATTGTTTGTGGTTGATGCAGCTTTCTATGGTATTTTATTAGATTTACTCGTATTGTACACAAAGTTAAAACTAATGAGCTCTATTTGTGACTACATGATTGTAAAATACTAATCATCCAAAATAAAACTCCCGATATTTTCGTATCTTGATATTAGTGGTAGTAGGTTCGAAGTCGTCGTGGCTTAAAAGATAAGACGTCCGGTGCATTCGTATCTAGCGATGCAACGGTGTTCGATTCCCGCAGGCGTGTAGCAATTCTTCTAATAACATATACGTACTCAACAAATATTCACGATTAACTTCCACGGTGAAGGAATAACATCATGTAATAAAAATCAAGCCCGCAAAATTATAATTTGCGTAATTACTGGTGGTAGGACCTCTTGTGAGTCCGCGCGGGCAGGTACCACCGCCCTGCTTATTTCTGCCGTGAAGTAGTAATGCGTTTCGGTTTGAAGGATGGGGCAGCCGTTGTAACTATACTGAGATTTTAGAACTTATATCTCAAGGTGGGTGGCGCATTTACGTCGTAGATGTCTATGGGCTCAGTAAGCACTGAACACCAGGTGGGTTGTGAGCTCATCCACCCCTATAGGCAATAAAAAAATGTGTTGTTGACCCAAACAACTAGGTAGCGAGTATCACTGTCTTGCTTTTTCTCGCCGTGTTCCCAGCCCGATCCGAAGGGCCGGGAAAGTATTTCTTCCATTCCTACTAAGTCGTAATGATTCAAGTCGGTCAGCGGTATTCATGTTGTAGGCTCTTTGAGTTCCGGTATTCATCTAACAACACACGATCATGAGTACGTCTACCCACACGAAAAAGGTCCGGAAAGATAACGTGAGACATGTGTGCATTTGGGCCTTTACCAAACAGTTACTTTCCACGTTTATAATCCACACCAAATATGTGGAAATAATATGAAGCCGAAAATGGTTTCCATAAATAATGAACATAACCACACGTCAGCTGGTTTGATGAAAACGATATGAACATTGATTCCAGTTTAAAACACAATTCTTGTCGTATTTGAAGGCTCTGAAGAATTCGTTTTATATGGATAATTTATTTAAACAGTCGAACAATGTTTCGCAGTACTCAATTGAGTAATACGAAACAACGGCTGCGAAACTGTCGTAATCGACATTTTCGTCTTTGCTATTTAGGTGCTCCCTTACCCTTTTACATTGAAAGTTGAAGTATTGTGAAAATGAGGCAAGAAAATCTTGATATTATCACGTAACACGACAAACTTACTGTCAGAGAGACACGATTCATTAACTCTGTTGACCTACTATTTGTTTTGGGCTTTAATATTATTGGAATAACACATAGTTCGAAAGAAAAGTTCAGGTCCAGTCTCATGTTACTCATCATCATCATCATCATCAACAGCCCACAGTCGTCCACTGCTGGACATAGGCCTCTCCCAATCTACACCACTGAGCCCGGTCAGAAATCACAACGTAAAAGCCTCCGCAATTTAAATAATGGCTAACTTACTTTTAAATTGGAACACATGACAGCTTCGTGGCAGAAAGTAACTGTCGTGGTATGCAACCCCTTTGACAGGACACATGACCTACAATGGCTAGAAGACACAGATCAAGACTTAACATTGTGGTTGTTTTTAGACTTAACAGGAGAACAGGAATAAGAAAAAATGAATGATTATATTATTTTTAAAAACAAGTGTTACAAATTTAATTCTCTAATCGACAACAAACGACTGAACCGATCGTTCAGTAACTGTTATCAGTATTTAAATAAATTCATTAATTTATTGAATTTAATTTTATTTTCTTGGATGCCGATTGTTGAAGTAGGAGTACATTGTGCAGTTTGTTAGCTATTTATCATAGCCACGTGGGGTATTTAAGCTTGTACAAGAAAATATTCCTTTTTTGCATATGGGAACGTTTTGCGGTGTTCATACGTATTAATGATTTTTTTAATTATTTTGTTAAATTGGTTCAGTTTGAGACCAAGACGAATACTAGATTTATGCCATACCAAACGGTACTCTTAATAAAGGTGCCGTGATAACATGTAACTTGTTCTAAAGTACCTTTAAAACCGAATGGTTCGCCAAACTCGCCTTAAAAATTATATTAAAGGTTAGAGAACTGTTATAGAATGTTAGTTTTTTATTTGCCATACTACTGATTCGTTACCTGTTAGTGGAGGAGCGACAATTATGAAGGAAGATTCGAGATTGGTTAGGGTTTATTATAGGTAGAGGTATACATAAGGTGATCGTAGGGTGGAGAGAGCTTTTTTGTTACAACCGAAAGGAAAACGTTTGTTGGCTGGTGTCCAAAAGGATCTTGCTGCCTTCAGGATCCAAAAATGACAAGCATTGGTCTAATAGCTAGTGTCAAAGAAAAATACTCTTTCCGAACTACTGGTCCATTGTAGTAAGTAAGATGTATACAGTTTTATTGCATTTAGACAATGATAATGTCAAGCATGAACTGTGACTTCACAAATTATTATTTAAATGTGTTTTCCTTGCAGCATAAAACCAGTAAGCACTCAATTTTCTTAATCTTTAACAGATTTTTCAATTACGTTGATCGGGCTGTATTTACAGGCCTTTTTATGAGACAGTAAAAATCTATCAGCACGCGGATTATGCTTGAGTACCAATTATTTTACTAGAACGTTATAGGGCCAACCAATAGCTTGCTTTGTTGAATTTCAGACGATAGTTTCAATAAAATTGTTACAAAATTGGAAAACGATGACAAATAAAATCTTGTCCAACTTTCTTAGAGATAATTTTTTTCGTAGAATTCAGATTTTGCATGTTCTTTGAACAACTAAAACTATTCTCAGAAGCGGGTTAAATCATAGCTACAGCATAAAGTAATATAGTTTAGATTTTTGATAAACCTCTTTTGTAAATTTACTGTTGAATTTTACTTCATGTTTTTGTTTTACTGCAAGATAATTATTTTTCTCAAATATTTCAAAGCGATATACCCTAGCACTTGCTTGCGTTTATAAAAAAACATATAAGCAAATAAACTGAGCTAAATTAAAAAAAATCTGGGCTGAGTGCTGAGACAGTGTGTGAAAGTTCATCCTGGAGTATATCAGAGGGGCGGACTGATATACTATGAGTACGCAGTGCAGGATGAGAGCGAGGGGAGCCATAGCGGGGCGGAGGGAGAACGGATCGCGGAGGGCAGTATCTCGTGCCCGACACCGACTGAAATCACATTTAGTCTTCTTACAGGCGGTGTGAAACGCACGACGACTACGCTTAGCAGTCACGATTCGCGCCCTCGCGGAAGCCTGTAAACAAACGTGTTATCTCTCTACGATTATACAGTGATATTCAGTGAGATTTCATACTACTTCATCTTTCAACCTAAATTGTATTAACTAATCAAGTTCAATGTTTATTTGAATTTCTAAGCTTTTCAAGTTTTTTTAGCACTTTTTTAGTTAGCACTGTTGTAGTTTGCTCAATTTTTCTTTTAAACCTAGTTTATGTCCATTATTAGTAAATGGAGTGAGTTTATCTTTCAAAATAAATATAAATAATACTGTATTGCAAGGCCTCGTATCCAGTGTCACGCGCTTATTAAAAATAGTAAGAAATAATTGATATGATAATAAATGAAGCCAGAATCTCGTAAGTAAATTTTATTAGACAAATAATTTGTCGTCATTTTCTAAGGTAGAAATTCGCGAGAAGTCCTTATGGGGTCAATTAGGGCAACACTAAACTCGCAGTGTGAAGGAAGATTGTAGACAACACTTGAAACACTAACATTCAACTGCCACTTTTCTCTGTTCTGTAACATAAGCTATCCTTTTATTTTTAAAATATAGCAATATATCACGGCTAAGAAAATTGTATCATTTAAATAAATAATTCAAACAGTAATTCTAATGCCTTATGTTTAGTTTGTAATTTAAAAATAAAAATAATGACGGCAAATAATAGTGCTGTATTTCCATAATTCATTTAAAACGTATTGGCAAGAAATTTTTGTAATTATAAAAGTCCAGTACAGACTGGTAGTTAAAACAAAATTGGAAATTAAGAAAAAAGTTCTGGTGCTATTGTTCTTTTAAGATTACGACATACTTCGTAACTGGAATCAAACTTCCTACCTTACAACGTCATTGGGACGATTTACGAGGTCCCCGCCTTTCCCTGAATATGAATAACCAAACAAGTCATGAAAATTGTGGCTTAATATTTATGTCTTCACCAAGACAAGCTGTTTCCTGATAAAACTGAAAAAATGCATAATAAATTTTATTAAGTATAAAATGATGAAATGATAAGATTACTTTCTCAGATAATTACATTCTAAGCATACTTATAAAACAGAAAGCTTTTTAGTAAATGCTCCAAAAATATTTGTTCCTCAACTAATTTTAGGGATTAACTATATTCTACTATATTATACTACTACTAACTATGTTATATATTTAATTAAATTATTGTTATAGTAGCGACATTTTTAAAGAAAACTTGTTAATGTTCATTACGCCACGTTGTGACTATCGTTAATAAAAAAAATTGTAGCGCGATACTTACTTACGATATTCGTTGTATTTTAACTCAAACAAGCACATAGCCGACACAAGAATGCATTCAATATGAAAAAAAACAGATATGACTACAAATGTCTAGTTTTAACTTTTAACAGAATAAAAAAAAAAGTAATTTGTATTATTGAAGTAATTTGATACACTAGATTGAAGTTTTACTTAAGTAACTTAAAGTAGATTTCAGGTACATCTCATCTTCCTTTACATTTAAACGTCGCTTTGTGATTTCAAATTTGAATTAGCAATTATGATGTATTTGTGGATACAGAAGAGGTCTGTTGGCGCTGGTAAATATACCCATTTATGTAAAAACAGGTATGCTGTATAATAAATGATGAATATAATAATATGTTTATAAAATCAGATTATTTTTCAGATATTATATTTCTTCAGAATTTAATTTCCAGGAGAATAACAAGCCAATTTAAAAAATAGAACGACGGCTTAAATTAGGATAGTGAAATTAATAGATATCGTAAACAATAGGGTTTTTTTTTATTATAAACTTTTTAACTCTGATTACAGATAATTTATTTTAAAACAACAATTTACGTTGAGAGTTGTGTAAAAGCTTTGTGGTTAACTAGTCGAAACAGATTCGCTGTGACTTTCGCTAGGTACATGAAATGCACAGTTTATTTGTGCATTTGTATAATAACAAAAAATTAAGTATTTTTTTTGATTGTTCAAACGCTGTTGTAATTAAATATATTATAATATAATAACATTAAAAGTGCGCTTACTTGAATTATTTTTTTTAAAGGAAGGGGTTTTGGATTTGTTAATAGGGTCAAAAATAGTATTTAATGTTTTTACCCTGAAACTACGAGTACCTATTATTGGTTAGGTCTGTTTTGTGATTACTGTTGGATGGCATAAATATAAAAAAAGTTAAACTTAATCTATAAAAATAATTTTATTCATTTAATAATAATTTTATAGTACAATGTTAAAGATCCACAGCGTTGCAAAAGTTGAAGTTAATGAGGAGTGAGGTGAAGAGCTATCCTCTAAATTTTATATGAGTTTCATGCCTCGCCCATTACTGTGTCGCTATTGTTACGTGATAACGCACGCGATGCATTAATTTTAAATATTCACTTTTTATTAATTGATGAATACGTAGAACGGTGGCAAAATAATATGTTTCACCCTACGTAAACAATTGCTCTTTATAATTTAAAAAAATACTAGAATGAATATATGAAATAGATTATAACAGAAGACTGACGTAATATAATAGTAAAATATTAGCAGTGTATTTTATTTTTCGGTAATGTTCATTTCTCGTAGTATGATGGGCACAAAATGATCTAATCAGCATCATATATTATGCTCTCTTAATATTTGGCTCTTACAGGCAACTGTGTATTTTAAGGAATATAATTTTATAAGATTTATATTTTATACGAATAAAAAATCAAAACAATCAATTACAGTGCAATTCATTACAAAAGTATCGTAGCTATATGTATACCAGTATTGTTTTATTGTAAACAAATATAATTCGTAAATGCAGAATACGTGAGCAGTAAATTATTTGATGAATTCTACTCAGGGAACGCTTTTACTCGTCTGTCTACCTATTGGAGATCATGATTATAAATTATTTAGATGCTAAGTACGAAAAGCCGTGAGGACTGGAATCGAGGTCATGAAAATACATGGCTGAATTTATTTGTATTTTTGCAGAACTGTTACCACTCCAAACTACCTTACTTATCTCTTCTACATACTTTTATGTAGACTAGTTTATTCATCGTAGTTTACTTGAAGTATTTATGATATTGTAGCTAAATTAACAGTATTGCATGAAGCGATTTTTATTTTTTATCAGTTTCATTTTCAGCGCTTGTAGAAAAATATAAAGACAAAATGTTTCAAAGCTTTTATGAAGCAAGAATATAATGTCATTGTTTTTTTTTCGTCATGCAGAAGAGGAAGAAATACTCAGAAAACTTTACAAATAAGACACAATATGAGTTCGACAAACCTTGCAGTGCCCTCCAGGCTGCACGAGAGACCGCTCAGTGAGCCCATCGACAACATGGATATAGTTGCTGCGCAGATACCGAGGTTTATTGCATATTTTTCACCGCTCGCTTATTTTAAGCATAGTTCACAGTAACTTTTCTAGATTAACTTACCATTGAACATACCAGGCAATAGACACAATACTTTTTAACTAAAGTATTAATTACTTATAATATGTATGTGAATTTTAGACAATGATCCGATGTAACAATTAAGTAGACATTCGCCCGAATCGCATTAACTGGAGTAAAAAGACAACATGTACAAATATTTGACTTTTTAATGCATATTAAATAATGTATGGGTACTAAGAACAAAAAAGCATACGTTTTTATATTATTTATACCTACTTTAAGTTACTATGTTCGGAACTCTGAAATATTAATAATTTAACTAATTCGACTTTTTACATTTTATTTGGAACATTTAAAAATTACAATATTTTATATCTGAAATTATAAAAATAAAAAGCTATAGATTGACCTGAACACTCTTTATTCAAATATCTTTAAATGATCTTCTTGTTTCATTAATCTGAGTTTTATTATTAATGATGAAGAATCTTTTGATCATAGCATTCGTACTTCAATCCCTTTTACTAAATTTTAATTTGTAACCAGTATCATAGGCATTCATAGATGATTTCTTTATATTTAAGCTCTGCTGATTTCCATCTAAAAGTTAGGATTAGCAATCGCAAACATATACTGTATTTTATATACATGTATCGATGACTCGCTAGTCAGTGATTAAATATAATGTAGAAAAGAAAACTGATTTAAACCGTTTCAATTAATATTTCTATAAACTTTAAAAATATTCGAGTTTTACAGTTTAATCTCGCTTTTACGTCTACCAATTTTATTATAGAATTTTGTCAACATCAAAGAATCAATAATTTTCTTTTATTGATGATATGAGTCATAAAATGAACCTTCGTTTCCAATAATGAGAAAGCGCTTTCAACGCGCTATTTTAAAACACGGTGGTTGTTCTAGAATGTAGTTTAATATTTGTAGCGGACGTATCGGACAGTAATTTATTTGCAAAGGATGCAATACCACACTTACCTACAACACATAAATTAGGTTTTACGGCCAAGATATACCGTGTAACTTCTTTTAAGTATATATTATGTAGAGACCCCAATTACTTAGAGATTGGCCAATCCACCATCGTAAAGTACAATTAGAGAAATAATCTCTGCAGGATATATATGACAACGAATATACATGTCAATTCTTTTTCATTACTGACATTATTACTCATAGAATCTAAAATACATCATTATTCGAATATTCTGGTTATATGTTGTCGATTCAAAACCATTATTACTAAGTACGTTATTTAATTTGAGGAGAGAGTTTACTGTATCAACGGGATGAATATTGAGTGTTTGACAGTTACGAAACCCATGAACATTTTGATGGGAAAACGTTTTTTTATTTTTTTATTTTTTTATGTTTTTAATAGTTATTCTGCTATTCGGGACGGAGAAAAATACAAGAAATCAAAAACCATGAAAATCGGTCCAGCCGTTCTCGAGTTTTAAGCGTCCGAACAAACCCGACTTTGTTTTATATATTAAGATAACGGCTATTGCACGTGTGAAAGATAAAAGAAACTTGTAGTTTATCAGAGGAAGATATTTTCTATCCCTGTCATATTTAGTTTAAGAGATGAAAGAAAAAAAAATACAAGAGTCGAGATCAAAATTACTGACATCATGAAAATAATAAGATGAAACAGAAAGTGTAAGTGTATAGGACAATTAAAGTAACCAAGAAGTTAAAAAGGACCATAAAGAAAAATATTTCGTGATATTAGGTAAGGCGAAGTTTCAGATAAATTTATGTTAGAAATGGATTATCAATTATAAACAAAAACCGATTTAATTGATATTTAAGTTGTTTTAAACTAAGAAGTCGGTTTAAATGTTTTTAATCGAATTTAAACTCGAGTACATACTTCGAATAAAACCAAATTAGGCGTTTTTTACTTTTTTTCTGGGTAGAGGCCGAAACTCCCACGAGATCAGTGCCCGTGGTGGATGTGAGACTAGGCAGTCCGCAGATGTTGAAAGCGGACCGCTTTTTTTTTTTTTTCCTACCTATGCTGATAGCCTTGAGAGGCTATTTCAGCTTCACCCTAACGTTTGTAGGTGAGCTCGCGGGGCTCAACCGGAGAGTTGCTAACACTGGCCCTAGCAAGAGCAGTGCTTCGCAGAATCTACTGCCGGATCGGAAACGCGACCCACTGAAAAGATCCGGCGAGAAACTCAGTGGGCTGTGTCTATGGGTTAGTTCGCTCGTCGAGCCCTTCGTCGCAAGCGACGGGTTCAACGATGACGGTGACCGGTGCTTGTGGTGCCTAAAAGCACCGTTAATGGATCAGGAGGATCCGTAATGACGTGCTTTGGGCGACGTCGACGGTTTACCATTCGGTCTACTGGGTCGGGTATGTAGTTTCCAGCGGCTACGATGAGAGGGTTCTCATGTCGTGCCGCCTTCTCAAAATGGCGCAGCGATGCCGACTGTAGATACTTACTAAATGAGTCGAGCTCCAGGTCATCGTGGAGATCCACGTTCCTCAGGAACCATGGCGCTCCGACGGCTATCCTGCAGAGCGGACCGCGGACCCAAAGATGGTATTTAGGTCCGTACCCACTAAACGACCCCCTCCACTCTCGGCAAAGCGTTTGAACCACCACAAAGTTAGAACCCGGGCGAGGTAAGGAGGGTTACCGGGGTTAAAACTGCAACCAGACGCGTGGTTCATCTCAAGGACAGTCAGGTGCAACAGGTCCTCTCCTGTGAGCGATGAGGACGGCGCATCCCTCCGCCCAGGCGTGTGCTCCGCGGTGTCCTTTTCATCACGGTCGTCGCAGTGGTGGCACTGCGCCGTCGGCTCCTTCCGGGCGACACGATGCAGATAGCAGCCGCAACAATCGTGGCCGGTGAGCACCTGCGTCAGCCGGAAGGTGAGGTGTCCACGGGCGCGGCTCACTCAGTCCTCGAGAACCAGCAGACCGCCTCGAAGGTCCATAAGCCATAAGACAGATTCGCCAAACGACGAAACTACGCCTCCATTACGAATCGCCGAGATTGGAACAAACTCTCTACACTACCCGCTAGTGCTTTTTAATTATTAGCACAAATGGGTAAATTTCACGACTGATTCCCGTAGACATTACAAATTGTATTATATGTCCCTGTTGTGTAATGCTGTAGTCTTAAAGCAACGTATATCATTTTTCCTTACAAAACACAATTTATGCTAAACGTTACGTTAATATTTATTTTGAAATTAAATTTCCTTTACATCAACGCTGTAGAAAAACAGGACATGCTCCGGCAAGAAAATTCAATCTGTGTTGATCGCATAACATGACGGCAATATGCAGTTTTTCCATTTTTTATCATCATATTTTATATTTTTATATTGAGTTTGTGGCCGCTACAAAAGTACACCAACACAACTTCAATCTATGTTTTTTGAGGAAGCCGAAAAAGGAGACGTAAAAAACATGAGACAGGCGCAAATATACAAACCACCGACTCCACCAAGCTCTACTACGTACTGGCACAATTAGAACCGCAACATTCAGCGGAGGTACGAGACGTCATTGTTTCTCCACAAGCAACAAACAAATATGAGAAGTTTAGTTAAGTCTGAGCTGATCAAGAGGTTATCACACTCGCAGGCACGCAAAACAAAACAGCTGATAATGCACGAGAAGCTCCAACGGCATATTGGACATAATATACAAAACGGTAAACAGCAAGTGGCTGAAGACTAGTGCAACCTACCACTTCAAGACCTTAGAAGGTTATATCAAATTGTTAATATAGATAACTTGTATTACAAATTAACGTTCTAATTATTTCGCAACGAAAACGGAAATGAAAACGTTGACAGAGGGGTATGAAATGAGTTTTAAATTGTATTACTGAGATTGCATTAACAGGATTTAGTGCAATTAGTTTTCATTACTTGCCCATTGAATTTTTTTTATATTAGCTTTAAAGCCCTCTAATTGTACACGCCACGAAAAAGATAAAATTTTTGGGTTGAGAGATCTCCTTAACTGAAAATCTGCTGAGCTCGGGAGCTGGGAGCTTTCTTCTTAATAAGTTAGTGATTTGCATAGCTAAAGCTTAAATACTTTGTATAAAAATGGAATATGCTACTTAATAGTAACAAGAGTTGAATGTTGCAACGATATTTACATAAATATATATTTTTTTCTATTTTAACTGATTAAGTGCCTGTGTAAAATTTAAATTACTTTAAAGTGTGTGCATAAACATAAAATGTATAAATGTAACCAAGTAATATGTTTCGCGCTAGGCGCAGGTATATCCACCACCCTACCCAAATGGGACGCGACAGAGTGGTCATTTGTGACACGACCACCAATAAATTTTGAAGTCGAAGATAATCGATAATCGACGACATAATTAAAATGAATTTTACTTAAACATGGAAGTCGTCGTGGCCCAAAAGACAAGACAAGCACTCGTATCCAGTGACACGACTGTGCTGGTGTTAAAGTCTTCAGGCCGGTACCATTTTATCTAATGAAAAACGTACTTAACACATGAATGACTTTCACAATGAAGGAATAACATCTATAATAATATTATAAAGCTGAAGAGTTTGTTTGTTTGAACGCGCTAATCTCAAGAACTACTGGTCCGATTTGAAAAATTCTTTCAGTTTTAGATAGCCTATTTATTGAGGAAGGCTACAGGCTATATAACCAATAAAGAATATTTCAAAATCGGGGTTTTTTTTTCTTTCTACGCAAATGAAGTCGCAGGTAAAAATTAGCGTTATGCCAAAGTAATTATTCCACACGGACGACGTCGCGGGCAAAAACTAGTCGTGTAATAAAAATCAAACTCGCAAATAATACAATTTGTGAGTTCTTGTGGGTGTGTATATAATATGTATCTATATCAGAGATAAATGAGTTACTCAGTTTTAACGACGGTCACCATAATTTTATATGAATATACGTCACAATTTTAACCAAAAAATACATCTGATCGGATTTTCGGATTCTCCATAACTCCATAATTCGGATATTCCATAACGATATTATCGGAGATATAAATCTCTTCAATCATACCTCAACTCTCCACCGACCTAATTCTGACATCTCAATTTTCTACTACTTATTTAGACATTGTTTGTTTATTGTGCTTTAAAATATTATAAAGGTACAGATATTCAGACCAAGGCTAATTTAATTATTTTTAAATTCTGTGTTTTGGACAATTTTCCTTCTATACTTTTACTTTTATTACACATATATTTATTTACTTTATTACAATTTATGTTTCTGTTGGCGGTCTATTGGCGGACTTAATGCCTAAGTCTTTCTCTACCAGATAACCAGTCCGAACCTTTACTTTAATGGAAATGGAAATGGAGGAAATAACTACCAGAAGAAAATACCTGCCGGTGCATTGAAACATAAATTAAACACACCAAAACATACAAAAAACACATATTCCAAAAAAGGCAACAGATACAGGCATGAAACGATCATATGCATAAAAAGACATACATATACATACATCTTATACATAAGTGTGAAAGTATATAATTTACAGGAATATACTAACATAAACCTAATAAAAATAGTTTATTTCTCTTTACCAGCGTATGTTTTGCTGTATAAATAACAAAATAAATATATACTAGTACTCTATTTACTTAGTACGTAACGACAAAAATGTAGCACCGCGTTAGGAATTTACTAGAATACATTCAGTGGTTTCGGACTTTTACTGCTACTATTTCGAACATTGTTGACAGGCTCTAGAGAGATTATCATTAAAAAAAAACAATTTTACTTTTGCCCAATTTGTTTTCTTTTTGCAGACTTATATCAAAATATTTCTGTTAAAGTTGAATATCGCCATCCGATAAATTATTCTTTACCTATTTGCCCAATCTAATATATATTTTTTAATTTTCGCAAACAAAATTACGCTCACTGAACGATTGTTTTTTTATGAATGCTATTTACTCGCGAAAATACGAACTCACTTTGGTTTTCCAAACGGTTCAGTGCTCTAGTAAATACTGAACGAGCTCAGTGCTGGCAGAGCCACTTAGGTTAACTATCGAAACTAAAGTGCAGTATGCAAACTTAGTCTGTATTTATATAACGGTGCAAGCGAGATTGACTAGGGTTACCATCATTAGCATACGTATTCAGAAAGTTCAAAGTACAACATCCACCAAATATAAATCAAAATAAAAAAGTGTTAAGAATCCTAACATATATATGCAGATTGCTCATGGACCGCCGTGTATTTTTTTAATAAAATACATACAGGTGCTTGCGGTAGCACACTAGTTTTTACTACGTTATATTATGTGTATTGGTTGTGTGGTGTTGGCCTAGAATAGCAACGCTTCAAGTTTTCCCTTGAGTGTCGTAAAAGGTGACCAAGGGATTCAACAAACTAAGGGCAGCAGCGTTTTATTATATACTAGTATACTGCGATGGCCAACTGGTATTTTCTATGGTTGGGTGTATTGTGAGTCTGCATGAGCTAGTGAGTAGCACAGCCCTGCCGATTTCTGCCGTTAAACAATACAATTGGGATTTCGGTGTCTTGTTTCAAGGAGGGTGGCGCTATTCTCTTTGTCGCATCTACGAGCTCCTCGTGAGTTCATCTATAGATTAAAAAAATCTGATTTATTTCTTTTTTAACGATGGAACTTTTTATAATTATAACAATTATAGTACAACATTATATAATACTATAATTATACAACTGAGACATTACTTAAAAAACGATATGGGTGAATAAAATTTGTGCCGTAAAAAATATTTTCTAATATAAGGTTAAGCTTCCCAGTTCTAAAGCTTTTTTTATTTGTGGCTGTATGTCAAACAGTAAAATTGTCCTAATCAACTGAAACTACACTGACAGTTTGGAAGAGAAGTAGAAAAATGTTCTGCTAGCTTGTTGGATTTTCTACTAAATGATTAAAAACACTGTTATTTGTTTATATCGAAAAAAAAATCCACTTAATAAGAATCATAATCGATTCACAGAGCATATCTATCAGTTGTCCCGCAAAAAAAGTAATGTTTAAATTTTATCTAAAATGAAAACATTCCTGTTTACCGGAATAAACAAATAATTTATCCAGTTTCGTATTAAAGCAGCATGGAGGCTAGCCTCTTCGCGCGACGTTTAAAGAAGTAAAACTGAACTGCCCATTTCCGGTTTATCGAACTTATTAAATAGTAAATATGTACTTATTGACTAACATTATATGCTCACTAGGCAACGGTTGTCATTAATAGAAAATATGTGACAGTATAATACACATTTATACGTTTAATAATTATTAACAGCTATATAATTAACTAGCGACCCGCCCTCGCTTCGCTTCGGAAACATTAAAACAAACATGAAACAAAAAAAAAATAAAAAAAAAGTAGCCTATGTTCATCAGGGACAATGTCGGCTTCTAATGGAAAAAGAATTTTTCAAATCGGTCCAGTAGTTTCGGAGCCTATTCGAAACAAACAAACAAACAAATCTTTCCTCTTTATAATATTAGTATAGATTGGCGATGATGATGTTACGTTTACACAAGGCGTATTATCAAGCACAGAAAAACAAAACAAAGAAATCCAGTTAAAAAAGAAACCCTACAAGAAACTTTGCGACAAATTTGCGAAATAAAAGAAGATATATAATTAGAAATAGAACTTAAGGAGGAAACACAGTTTCGGTATGATTTTGAGGAGTGTTATACAAGACATAAAATTTATAAATTATCAGTAAACTCAAGGCAACCTGCAGCATCGATATAATGTAAGCAGCAGGAATCATTTTCTAGCTTTAGCGTTTAGATTTAAAAGAAATTCATCGATCGCATGAACGTGAGGCTATAAAAATTACCTGCTGTAAATGTCAAAAGAAAGGTCATTAGCACTGATTTGTTTACGAAGACATAACAAATCCACTTGGTGCTAACAGAGATCGATCGGTCGAGAAACTATAGCAAATTAAAAAACCCATTAAAAGCTAAATAGTTCATGATAAAACATCATTCGTATAATAGCAGTTGTAAAGATTAAAAAAAAACGTTCTAGAAAAATTATAAATAAAGAAAAAAAAACTTAGGAGTAAAAAAATTCAAATAAAAAGTTCAATTTCTTCAAACAAAGCATTAACTATCTTGAACACATAATTGAAAAACCACTTACAAGGAAAGAAAAGGCCAAAGCTATAAGCAACACGGAGCGATCAGCAAACATCAATGAACTAAGAACCTTTCTAGTCGAGGGTTAGAGTAAGTCTTAAAGTCAAGCCTAGTTAGCAGCAAAAATATTGGAATTCTCAACAGAGCGAAGAGGTCGTATGATTTACAAAGAAAAAGTTCGACTGCGCATGAAATACTACTCCCATCTCTGCGCCAGAGCTCCTAAATATCAACTACTTTCTTTTGACTCGATACAGAAGAGGTCCGTACTGATTGTCGATAATCCAGTTCTCATGCATCGTTTAGAACCTCCGATCCTAAGGAAATACTTCGGTTCTCTCTGTATTTTGTAATGTATGTTTGCCGGAGAGTATTCTGAAAAACCAGAGACCGTCCGCCACCGGTGTTTGTCTACCTAGAATCACTACGTTGATTGATAGTGCGTTTCCAGAAATTGTTTTTGACACGTACCGTCCGGCTATGGATATAGAAGAAGCCCTACGGTTGCTAATTATTTTATTTGGAGTTCGCAATGTGACGAAATAATAATAAATAGCTGGAAATAAATCACGCACGGCCCTCTGACACCAAATTAGGATTCCCTGTGTTATGGGTACATAGTCAATACGCCATTGCTGGAGAGATCTACGGACCGCCCAAGTTTCGACGGAATCAAAAGCTTTTTCATAGTCCACGAAGGCCAAGCATAGTGGCCGATTATAGTCTTCGGTCTTTTTTATAATCTGCCGCAGCGTATATATGTGGTCTATGGTGCTAAAGCCTTTTCGGAATCTGGCTTGTTCGATAGGCTGGGAGTAATCAAGCCTGCGTTCAAGACAATCAGTGATGACTTTCGAGAACAGCTTCTTCTCCGTTTGTCAACATATTTTTTTGTCCACTATCAGCTGTCAGATTTTCGTATTACGAATAGAATTATGTATCTTAACATGGTTTCTTTTTAAAATAAATGTACATGTGTAATTTCGAGCTGTCAATAATGTGATTGCGGTCGAATTTCAATTAGTGGGCAAACACCTGTTCATTTAACTAAACCGTAGCGACATTTACTTCAAACGGAAATATTTAACGAGATATATAATATGTAAAAGCGTTGAATATTGACTTAAAAAGATTCTTCGAATTCGAAATTTGAAAATGAAAACAGAATTGCACAGTACAATACTTTTCTTGGAAAAGGTGGGCAGAAAAAGTATGCTCCTCCCAATATGAAACATTTATTAGACCGTAGTCATAGTGACGAAAGTACTGTCGTTCACTTTAGGCATTTAGATTCAATAACATTTCAGATTCAAATTAGAATAATTGCTGTCCTTTCAAACTTGGACACACGATTGCTTTGCGGTAGAAATAGACACGATAGCGGTTCCAGCTTGTTCGGACTTCCAATAAATAGGTTCATCTTAGCTACGAGTCAAATTAATATTAAATTCGAAATTAAAAACTTAAGAAATCCATAGAAAGACGACAAATAGTTCCTAAAGTAGAATAATAATGATCAAATGTATGTATGTTTAAGCGTGAGCCTTAACAGCAGTAATTACGCATTTGTTTAAATTTTAGAAGTTTGTTTTTGAACACCATGTTTTAGCACCATTAAGCATCATCATCACAGTGATTCGTGAAAATGGGTATTTTATGTATCTCTTTTAAAAAAATTCAAGTAGGCGATTCATAACCGATTTAAAATTGGCATAACTCAACCGCCGATTCGGAATGCAGTTTCAACACTCTGGAAAATCGAATAGAATCCTTTTTTTTTAAGGAGAGTATTCACCTAGTGAATATGCCACTCCATTGTGCAACAAAAGAGAGCAACAAAACAATTATATAAAAAAAATAAAGGAAACGTTATCGTCTCTGAAGGCCCACCAAAACTATTTTATAGACTTAGCCATTTCGGATTCCGGAAAGGCTAATACGTAATTTACACCTCTAACTTGTCGAAAATCTGTATATTTTGCAAAGGAATTGTTGTCTCAAATCATCGTTTCGCACACACTCCATCTTAAAGCTTGCACTTTTCCAAATATACATATGTATACTATCAAAAGTTATTACTAAACTTGTATACATCAAAATAGTATCTCTTAGAGAATCATTATTAATAGCGATAATTTATTATTCATGTTTATTAAGATTTTAAAAGCCACCTTTTTCTGTTGGAAAGAAATTTAAATATTTGATTTTATAATTGAAACAATATGTAGATTATATTTTATTTTAACTTTGGTAATAGTGTTCGCTATTCTGTGCTTAATAAAGATGGCGTCCATGAAATGTTCTATAAATAGGTTTTCACCTTATCACTGAGAATCCCTTGAGATCCACAGCTGCCCTAGTTTCCCGAGAGTAACGTCGATACGTTGAGACAAACCTTCCAATCGACTTGTTCAGCCGATCCCTTGGGCCAAACGTAACGGATGCTTTGTAATTACTTATACCCTGATACATTGTACTCGAGCGTTACCTGACTGTCCCTTCTATGTACAGATTTTGGGTATACAAAGATTTAACTCAAGCATTATTCTAATGAAGTTTGTTACTTATTATAGCAAGTCATGATCAATTTATGTGGATATTAAATTGAGTATTGTTGTTAATTAGGTTATTCCCACACACAGATTAATTACTCAATTACTGATTAAAATTTGTGGTAGGTTAACAAATATTGAAGAATATTTAGAGTTTAACAGCAGCCACCAATTTATAACTAGCACATAAAACTCGTGTGACCTAATATAATTGAAAATGTCCCAAGCCGCAAAATGTCTGAAACATCGAACCGGCCAAGTTTCATTCAAAATAACTTGAAGATTTATAAATAACCATTTCGACTATCGATAGAAATACAATAAAAATGGCAATAAGCTGTTAAAGTGATAAATAAACATTGGTTCATACCATAAGCACTAGTAAACATATTATAAATACAGAAACATAAACAGAATTTGAAAAAAAGTATTTGCAGGTATAGTTGCTATCAAGCCTGAAAACCTGCGTTGCCATATAAAAGTGAGACTTAAACCATAATGTTAAAAATCTGCAAATGTCTCGGAATTTTTTTGGGAAAAAAGTATTTCATTGAAAACACACACACACACAAACAGCACGACGTTAATGAATCTATAGTATTCGAAGTACTTTATGGAAGCCTATTCACAACATAAGTGATGTGGATGTGTTTGACAGCATTACTGGTATTAGATTTAGATCGGTCTCGTACAATGCATACAGTACATGTGGTAATCAGTAATAATATTGGAATTATTTGAACACTGATCACGTCTTTGTATATAACTAATATCTCTGCGACGTCTATCGAATCTTGTGTCATTAATTTACTATTTCATTTCATTATCTACTTGACATTGTCTATAATCAAAAGATATTCTGTGTCTTGTAAGTACATACACAGAAATATTACCAAATTAAATAATTTAGAAAAAAACCTAGAAATATTAATTAGGATTTATTAAATAAGATGTCTTCGATTTCGACTTCGTTAGACGAGGACAATACGATTTTAATTTAATTTTATTTTAATGTAAACACAATTGTTTAAATTAAGTCAAATTTGAAGTCGTCGTGGCCTAACGGCTAAGACGTCCGGTGCATTCGTGTTAAGCGATGCACCGGTGTTCGAATCTCAGGCGGGTACCAATTTTTCTAATGAAATACGTACTCAATAAATGTTCACAATTGACTTCCACGGTGAAGGAATAACATCGTGTAATAAAAATCAAACCCGCAAAATTATAATTTGCGTAATTGCTGGTGGTAGGACTTTTTGTGAGTTCGCGCGGGTGGGTACCACCACCCTGCCTATTTCTGCCGTGAAGCAGTAATGCGTTTCGGTGTGAAGGGTGGGGCAGCCGTTGTAACTATACTTGAGACCTTAGAACTTATCTCAAGATGAGTGGCGCATTTACGTCGTAGATGTCTATGGGCTCCAGTAACCACTTAACACCAGGTGGACTGTGAGCTCGTCCACCCATCTAAGCAATAAATAAAAATAAAAAATTAGGTACTCCTACACTTTACAATCTAAGCCTGTTTACTTCAAACAACCTTAAGTCAGAACAAAATAATTTCAAACAGAAAATATAATATATCAAAGTAAATTTGTTTTGGATAAAAACGTCAACCTACCATTCCCAAAGAAGATGGGTTATATGTACGTAAGTCAGCCTGAAATACGATGTTGACCACTACTATTAGGTGGGCTATGTTGTGGTCTGAATTCAAATGCGATAAAAACTTTTCTGAATACACTTAACGAAATCCGATACTACGCACATAACTCACACTGTAGCCTGTCATGTTTGTAAAAACTTCGTCTAAAATAATTTTTGTGGACAATCCCAATGCGTGTTATTTTTTTGCGTATAGCGTCCATCACCATCAAACCTAATTACATTAGTAAACGCCCGCTTTTAACCTTTGAACTTGATAATGAGTTTTGAAATCTAAATTAAAAACACAAGCAAAATTTAACTTGTACATTTATGAATAGCTAAGACTACATTTCTTAAAGATCTAGATGATTTTTTTTATAGATGGCAAAAAATAAATGTATTCTTTAGCTGCACTATTTCTTAAATTAGATTCGTCTAAAAGAGTCGCACAAGGCAATATATATACGCAATTTCATTATTTCATGTGGTTCCTTTGGTCATAATTAAACACACTCCACCCTTGCTGGCAATTAATGTGGTTTACACTTTATTTCTTTCTCTACGAACTACCAGTACTGATGTATTGTGTAATTGTTTAATCACTCGTCATATTACTAGGTCATGCGACTAAAAACACATGTCCCTTTACTGGGTCATGTCTAAAATATTATACCAGTTTAATGAAAGCATGTCTTTTTAAATTACAAGTTTTTATGCTAGATTTATATTTTTTTAATGTCAGTAGATTAAGTAGACAAAATAGCACGCATCAGAAAAATATAATATCAATAGATGTAATTAAAGAACAGGATGTCATAAAAGTACGACTAGTTTATCTATTTTATCTGTTACTCAATGACCACAGGATTTTGAAGCGCAAGTATTTTAAGAAAACAAGATTATGAGGTATCTATTTGCAGCAGTATTCAATCGAGTTTATGCAATTTTCGAGTTGCAACGTGGTATGGGATAGGCGCAAATGTGAGGTGGGCGGGCGGCGAAGTCACAACCCTTCGTAGGTGGACTCGTCAGTCGAGCGCGGGCTTAGTCAAGAGCGACCGTTGCGCTGTTCGCTTGTGAAATCATACTTTTTTTTTTGTATCAAGAATAATTAACCTTAAATTGTATATGAGTTTTGACAGACAATTGGTTGGTGAGGTGAATTCGTTTTTATGTTAACGTAAATCACTACTTTCATACGAAAAGGTGGAAGTTTTCACTATGCTAGATGATATGCAAATTGAATTTCAAAATAGACATTTTTTTTATTTACGTTAGCTTACACTGAATTTATTAAATTACCAGAGAAGTTTTGTAATATAAATAAAAACAATACTTTGGTAACGTTCCTTCAACTTAATTTCAGTATAAAAATAGAATTTTATTATACCTATATCTAAATTTCTAAAATGTGAAGCATCATAACTTTCCTTCACAATTTTTAACCAATGTGTCGAAATTTGTCGTCCACACAAGACAAACCCACAAAATCAGACAATATTTGGTTGTCAAATTTTAATATAGAACTTGAATTTTATACATATAAAATTGAAATAGTCTGCATCGAAATTATATTATCAACGTAACAATTGGAAATTAGTATTCCTACTTGAAAGTAATTTTTAATTTTAATCAACATTTAATTAATCTACCTTTGCTTTTCTTTTAAAATCTAAAACGAGTCCCAAGACGGTCATTTCATCAACTTCAAATAAACGTCTCTAGAAAGATTGCGTTGGTACAAATAAAGTTAAATGTCTTTGTTGCTTTACAAAGTAGACGGTGCAGCGCCAGCTAGTTAAAGGTTTTCAAGAACAAACAATTCACGAGCCTGTAATTTGAATATCTGAGCGCCAGTAATGTGAGCTAAAAGTGGAAGAGCTGTGCAACATGGCAGGTGTCAGTAGATATAGTTCATACAATTGTTTGACTGGCTGGGACAGCTATGACAAGATACCCAGGTAAAGATTTAATTTTATAGTTTTTGTTTCACATTTGATTTAGTTTTAATCTTTGCAGGCGTTTTTTTAAGTTCTTGTCAATTTAACGGCTGTCTGGAAGATTTCGTCTAAGTGGATATGACCGCCCGTTGCAGTTTGGTGTTTAATGTTATGGCATTATTTTAACTATTCTGATGTGTGCTCTACCTAAATTCAATCATTAAAAAAAATACAGATTCACCATATCAACACCCTAGAAAAATCGGCACAGTACCATTTTTCTGTGTACATAAAATTGTGTGATCTAAAGAGTAAGAATGTTAAACTGTGAGGATTCACTTTATATATTGTACGTTAAAGTACAGAGTCATCGTTTTCAGTCATTCATTATTTAATTTGGTTCACTGAACCGGGAAATTGTGCCTTACGCGTTCGCTATTTATCTCTATTTATAATATTTAAATCGTTTCATATCATTCAGTTTGAACTATATTTTTTGGTAAATAAAGGAACATTTTCTTAACAGTTTTATAGTACCTAAACTAATTCGAAATTGGCGAATGCCGTTAAGGTTTCTTCAACACTGACACTTAACCAGAATAATAAAATTTTATACCTTATCTGCTCTCGTGGTTGAATTTTTATACCATTAGACTTAAAAGAAAATTAGTTAAATTGTAGGTTTTTATTATTAATCTTAATTCATTTATTCGATTTACAGTTCTTTACAACTAGTTACTTCTTTGTTTAATACTGTAGTATAATTAAACTAATTATATACATAAAAATAAGGCAATGACGATATTAGTTTTCATTTGTTATATTTTCATTACAATTTTTTGAGTTTTATATAAACCGTTTTCATTTACTATTCCTTGAATGTTACTTTTATTTTCGTTAAGTAGTAAGTAAAGTAAACAATAAGGCCAGTAAATTTTTCATATACTCGACACGTACCTACCACGGCTTACTGTGTGGTGTTGACACAAAATATGACCAGCACGTTTGTTACGGTCGGTGTAGTGAAATGAGATTTAGGAATTTACCTGATAATGGGCAGCAGCATTCTCTGAGTATTATACTAGCGTAGGCGGCTTTCACGTTATATCAGTGTACTCCGTAAACCACTTAGCACCAGGTGGGCCGTGACTTTGTTTATCAACATACCCAATAAAAGGATTTGATTAAAGAGAGTTAAATACATTAATTACCCTATTATATTTCTACTTTGTTATTACACTTTGTTTTTATTGCATAAATCGTACACAATAATTACTTTTTATTATTATTGAAACGGCATTAATTATGTATAAAAATATAAAAATAATAATTTCGAAAGAATTATTTGAAATGAAATGTTACTTTGGTATGCGATTCAGTTCATTTCTAATGTAAAAAAATATATTTGGAAGCTGTCATTCTTATTTGGTAAATATTCAAATAGTATTAAAATGGAGTGGGAAAAGAAACCGAATTACTGTGATAGCATTATCCAAAAAGGTACGGCCCAAATGCAATTCTTAAAATTCTCTATCTGCATCGTATTAATCGAATCCTTATGTATCGTCTGTTTTTGAGAGTAAAAGATCCACGTAAAATTCGAACTAAGAATACAATGGATGCAGCGAAGGAGATACTCTGAATAAATCAGTCCGGAATTGAAATAATTAGATTCAGAATATCATGTATGTCAAAAGTTGATAATTAAGAGATGTTTAACCGTTAATTAAAAACTGAATGGGGTGGTAAAAAGAAAAAAACAATTTGTCGGGCGATACGCAACGGGACGTGAGAGAGAAAAAGAAAAACTGAAGACTTTGAATATTGAGCAACATAAGTAGAATGAATGTGCTAATGCTCAAAGCTCTACAGGAAGCTTCTCATTTTGAAAAGTAAGCTACGACGTAGGCATTTTCTAGTATTAGTGAAGTTTGATTTTATTAATAATATTTTAATTGTAATTGCAATTCTGTACTTTACTACTAAGGATCAATATAATTTGTGATTTGCCCTGATCCAACCAATCGCTGGCTAAGCAAAATCAATATCCATATTTGTAATTCACTTTCTTCTAAGTTATTATGACCCTGTTACTCACTTAATATATTGCTAATATAAAATATATTTTATAGCGCTCTCTCCACCTCTTCAATACCGATCTTCAAGTAATTTAGTTTCTCTTCAAACTTATAGTTATCTAAGCATGAGCACATAGTCTTGTAATTACTAACACACAAAGCGACTAGGTAACGTGAAGTATGTTACGGACAGACATACCTTCAAGTACATAAAGGATGTAATCGTACATATATTGATTTATACATTCAAAAGGCTTTGAATCCAGATTTGCTTTAACTTAAGCTGGTTCTATCTCAATTTCATCTCTTATTGCATTTCCAGTAGGTTCTTACGCCGTAGTCTTTCTGAAAATTGAAAAGGCACAAAGAGTCGTTTTGAAAGTAATAATCCTTTTATCCTTTTCTGTTTCCATGAGATTCTCATCATCAGGAATGCTGATATCAACTAACAATGCTCGATGCGCTGACCAATGTATGAACCACGATATCAAGCTTATTGGGATGATAATAGATAGGCCCTCGTAGAGCGTAGCATAACTAACGTGACGTACTTCACAGCAAGTCAAGTGATATATTCAGTCAACTAATTAGTCCTAGCCGTTCAATATTTATTCTTCACTAAATTAAAAATAACGCGGTGTTATCTTTCCGAAAAATATTTTTGAGCCACCTTTTTCACACATTTATATTTATAAAAATATCAGTAGTTATCATCAAAGACACTAATGATTAGAGGTAAATTGGTTAAAAAGAAATTTATTATAATACAAAGGCAAACACTGACAAAATATAAGTGATTTAAAAAAAAAAATTATGCAATAGGTCATGAATACCAAGTAATCACAATCGACTCAAAGAAGTAAGTCAAAAACGATATCAAAAATCTATTTTATCTACATATACTGAGTCACATTTCACTGAGTCACGAAGATACAGTTAGATGAATTTCCTAGTTACCGGTTTGACGTAGCATCTCTATCTGATTCTTAAATTCATATTCCTGCACCCCGTGAAACGAAGCCTGTCTGATCCTTTAACTGAGAATTGAAAAGCAGCGCTAAGAGGATAAAGAAAAGCAGCGCTAAGAGGATAAAATTGGCGTGCCCGTTAAATGCTGAAAATGATGATACGTGGATTATCACAACTCTACAAAAAAAAATTGTTCTTTGTCCTAACGTTTATACTAGGTTTTCCCGGTTAATTATTTACAAAAACAAAAATAAAATACCTCTTTTTGGTATAAAGTTTGCTTTTGTGCTAGTTATAGTAATATTAAAACTCATTTTTAAATTTTTTTATAAATTTTAATTAATTTTAATATTTCAAAAAAAACCGCGCTGTGAAAGTGGAGTGTTTACGTTTACACAGTGCCACTAGATGGCACTCGAGTCATAAACAACGATCGGGTGATTTGTGCAAGCCCAGAAAAACTTAAAATGTCACGAAAATGTAAATACGATGCTGATGTATTTTGTTTCATATGTTCATGCCATGTATTTTTTTTTTCGTCTAATTACGTTCTAAAATATCGAAATTTTATGCTTTGCAATCAAAGTAAAATTTGGTATTGACCCGTTTTATAGATTGTGGTAGGGGTAAATTGTTTAATGACCTATAAACGCCTCTAACTCCATATCCACATAGGAATGATAAATAGTCTAGACTATTGGATATCAAAATTGTATCGTAATTTTAAAATAATATAAACTTTCTTCGTTAACGACATTATTATTATTGTTATATTCGCATTCGTAGCGTGGTCGGCGCAGTGTGTCATCTTATCATGTTGCATAGGAATTTGATATCAGTTTTACGACAGGCCGCCAGCCTGACGTCAATATTTCCAGTACTATAGCCGTAGGGAGTAATTGTTTTTTCTTTTGATGTTTCTTTTATTCCATCAGTTTTTGATTCTATGATTTGCATTTAATTTTTATAGACATCTACACTAAAATCTAGATTTTCAAATCCTAAAATGATAAAATAACAATTTTACTGGTTTTTTCTTAATTTTCACACTACTGAAAAGTATCTCTAAATAATCTCAGTGGACTTTTTTTTATTATTATGGAGACTTATAATGTAACCATAGAACATGACTTTAATTTGAGTCATGTTCTATGGTTACATTAACCCGGGTCCGGTCGTCGTGAAGGGTTTTCCGCTTGAAGCTGTTTAAGAATATTTATACCTCGGGCAGACTTGCAGATGGGTAAAAACAACTTGGAGAGGGAAGCTAAGGGGAGGATCCAGCTGGACTGGGCAGCGTTTGGCAAAGTTCGTGGAGTCTTTTCGTGGCACATCCCACAGTGCCTGAAAATGAAAGTTTTCAACCAGTGCACCCTTACTGGTTATGAATTAAAGAGCCAAGAGTAAAAGTAAAGGCAAGACACGAGGAAAGCCGAAGACCGGGCTCAGAGGTGCGGATTGGGAAAGACCTATATCGAGCAGTGGGCATATAATGAAATTGTTTTTGAAAGTATATTAATAATTATATATTCAAACAACATCTCATTCCATATCGTATTGTCTTAAAGGTAATCATTAAGCTTGACAACTGTCCCAAATCGTATATATTTGATGGTACTCTTTACGGAAAACTATGTTCTATACTGCTCTAGCTTTAGAACTTAACGTAGTGATTTAAATTCAGGTCTAGATGTGTTGTTATCTATTGTTATTGTTATTATTATACAAATATCCATTTAAAAATGAACGTTATGAAAGAGAACAGCAATGATGTTATTTTTTACTTTTAACTCCATATAATAATATGTATTATAATGAACAAACTGTACAGCATACTAACTGTAGAGTTATATTGATGTGAATAAAATATAAGTTTAGAAATGAAACTAGTGTGGACTTGGAACCATTTTATCGATTGAATCTAAACTTATGTTACGTTCTAATTTTTTGATTGATAATGGATTGGTCAGTGAAGCTTTATTAGTTCATATCGAAAATAAACTAAGAACAAAACTGTAGTCCTCTTGATTAAATATTACGATAATTATTCCATTTCAAAATTATTCAATAATCCATAAATACAAAAATAACACAATTTTAAAAATCGCCGTTATAAATATTTGTTGGTAATTACTTTATGATCCTTTATAAAGCTATCCTTTTTATAGGAACATATTTTACTGAACAAACATATTTTGAATGTTTTCTTAAGCCTACACAGAGTGATAATAATTGTACAATACATTTTGTCAGATGTTGTTGTAAAGCGCACACAAAGCCCCTAAAAGAGTACTTCAGCCATTGGTAAAGCAAACCTAAGTTTCTAAAGAAGATTGTTCCTATAAATGTAATTGATTATTGTTCCTAATATTATATTTATAATATGCATATTAAAATATAAAAAGATATAAAAATATAAATTTATAATATAATAATAAAATTAAATTAAAATATAAAAAGATATAAAAATATAAAGATATAAATTAAATGTTGTTTTATAATGTATTTATTTATTTAAATTAACATTCACGAAATGTAGCTTTGCACAGGACTCTGTAAAATATCTAGGGCACATAATAAAAAACAATACTGTCACTCCATTAAAAGATAATTTTATTGCCTTAAAAGAATTTCCAATCCCAAAAACACAAAAAAACGTCCGACAATTTTTAGGAAAAATTAATTTCTATAGAAAATATGTGGCAAACATTTCTATTATACTGGATCCTTTACATAATTTATTAAGAAAAGGCGAGAAATTCGTTTGGTCCGATAAACGTCAAGAATCCTTTGACACTATAAAGAAACTACTTTGCTCTAAACCCATTCTAGCCATCTTTGATCCAGACTTGCCAATACATATTTATACGGACGCTAGCATACAAGGTATTGGTGTGATTTTAAAACAAATTCAACCCAATGGTGATGAAAAACCCTGTGCATATTTTTCAAAAAAATTAAATGACTCGCAAAAAAAGAAAAAAGCCATTTATCTTGAGTGTTTGGCAATAAAAGAGGCGGTAAAATACTGGCAACATTGGCTTATAGGAAAAACATTCACAGTTTTTTCAGATCACAAACCTTTAGAAAAAATGAATATTAAAGCCAGAACGGACGAAGAACTGGGAGATTTAACGTATTATTTGTCGCAATTAAATTTTAAAATAATATATTCTCCGGGCAAATATAATATAGAGGCAGATACTTTAAGCAGAAACCCTGTGTAAGAATCGCATGAAAATCAAGATAGTAGTTTAAAAGTAGTGAATTTTGTTAAATTAGAAGACATACGGAATGATCAAGATAAAAATGAAGATATAAAACAAAATATAAATAAACATATTTTCAAACATAATATCTATTATAGAAAGATAGGAAAAAACAAAAAGATTGTACTAACTGAGGAGTTTTGTAAAAAAATTATAAAACATGTACATCACTACTATTGTCACATAGGAAGACGACAAATGGAAAATAAGATTAAACCCTTTTATCATGCAAAAAATTTATTGGATAATATTAAAAAGGTTTGCGAAAATTGTGCTGTCTGTATAAAAAATAAATCTAGAGGACAACACAAGTTTGGACTAATGTCTCACTTAGGTCCGGCTACCTATCCATTCGAAATAGTGTCTATAGACACTATAGGGGGATTTGGGGGTTCTCGTTCAACCACAACATATTTACATCTGCTTGTAGACCACTTTACTCGTTACGCCTATATTCTAATATCCAAAACACAGAGTGCGCATGATTTTATAAAAGTTGTCCAAAAAGTAACATCTGATTATAAAATTGACTTGATTCTATCAGACCAATATCCAGGCATTAACTCCAAAGACTTCAAAATTTTTTTAGAAAAAGAAGGTATTCCTATAGTTTTCACTGCAGTAAATGCGCCATTTTCAAATGGATTAAACGAAAGGTTAAACCAAACGTTAGTTAACAAAATTCGTTGCAAGGTTAATGAAAGAAGGGACAAAATTGCTTGGACAACTATTGCTCACGAATGCACGGAAAGATATAACGAAACTGAACATAGCGTAACAGGGTTCTCTCCAAAATATTTACTGCAGGGAAAAAACGTTGATATTCTACCAGATGAACTGAAACAGAATATAACAGATAGTTATACAGGGTGGCCCATAAGTCCTTTGATATGAAAAAAAATTATTAAAATAAAACTAATTACATTATGAATTAAATTTTTATTTACATAAAAAGCTTAAAAAACGGGAATTATTTTTTGAAAATAACATCTCCTAAATGTAATCCGTTGCGATCACGGCACTCTTGCAAACGACGTCTAAAATTGTCGATGACTGCGCGGCACGTCACTGCTGAAATGCTTGTCATTTCTCTGCGGATGTTTTCTTTTAGGGCCTCAATTGACCGCGGGTTTGTGTCGTATACTTTAGCCTTAAGGTAGCCCCACAAAAAAAATCCATCGGGGTCAGATCTGGACTACGTGGAGGCCAGGAAATGTCTCCTCTCTTAGAGATAACTTTGCCAGGAAAAAGTTGACGGATAACGGGCATAGCAGTGTTAGAGGTGTGAGAAGTGGCCCCATCCTGTTGAAACCACGTCCTGGCATTAAAGCCTGAAAAGTTTTGCAATTCTGGTATGAAAAACTCTTCGATCATAGCCACATATCGCTTACGAGTTGACTGTGTCGGATTTTCGCGAATAGACTGTGTCACTGTGTCTATGTTTTGTTCCGTACGTGACGTCCTTGGGCGACCCAACCGCGGTTTATCTAACGTCGAACCGGTCTCCTCGAACTTAGCAACCCAGTTCTTAATCGTTTGAAGAGTTGGAGTGTCGTCAAAGTTGTGTAAACCTTTGTGTTCTCGAAATTTACGCCGCGCAACGGTTGCCGAATTGTCGTTTTTATAAAACTCGCGCACACAAAACGCACGGTCCGCTCCGGTAAAACGCTCCATCGCGACTAAATTCCCAGAAACCGAAGTTACTCCCCACGCTTCCCCTGCACCGCTCACGCGCGCCCTGTTCGTTTTATTCAAATTTTACTTTTCAAAGGACTTATGGGCCACCCTGTATATTGCGAGACAGAAAAATTGCTTTAGAAAATAGTATAAAATCTCATAATTATAATAAAGAAAGGTTTGATAAAAACAGAGAACATTATGAACTAAAAGTTGGTGATTTGGTATTTGTTGAAAACTGAAATCGATTAAACCGAAAAAAAATAGATGAATTGAAAATAGGACCTTATCAAATTGTAGACAAAATATCCAACACAATTTATAAAGTAAACACAGGACATAGAAAGTCTGAGTCAAATCTCTTTCATATTACCAAACTTATTCCAGTAATGGAGTAGTATATTAAATAAGACTTTACAATTTTAAGTGGGGGAGATGTAACCTCTATACGATTAATCCTTAAAGAGGTTAATATGTTATTTATATCATTCTTCTATAGATGACATAAATAGAATTTCGATTATTGAAACATTAGAACATTAGACATAAAAAGAGCATTTTTGCAATATTAAAATATAAAAAGATATAAAAATAATGGTGAAGCAATAGCTTTAAAAGTTGTTTCTCTTTATAAGAGCAACTCAATTGCTATAGTTTTACAAAGCTAAACTGTATTTTGATTTAAATAAATAAATACATTATATGCAAATAAAAAATCCTGGGGAATTCATGAAACTTTTTTCGTACATATTTTAAATTCTCAAAAATATGTTAGCGTGCTAAATAAGATTTTAATGTTTTTATACAAGTCGTATTACGTCGGGTGTAAACTATAAAGCGCACGAGTAGAGATATTTTCTATAGAATGAAAATCGATTCAACATCGGTAGCATTGCGTTAAAGAAGACACTGCAGGATGCAACATTATGGGAGTAGTTAAAATACACCAAAGCGCCCTCGTTTATAAGTTCGTGTTTTTACTGCGTATTCTGCAGGTCTACTCTTTAATTTATTTGAGAACCCTACTAAACGTTTTAACGTTATTATAAATTTGTACATTTTATTTCCTTGTTATTTTAATTCACATTATTAAATATTATTTCATTTTACATTATTAACACTCAACTACTCGCAAGTCAGTGGCACACTGTCTTCATTTCTCTTTTACCATTCTTCATCTTGACGATTTTAAGTACATATTTTATAGAAAAGGTCTAAAATTGAACTCTGTGGAATACCCATCCATGTATAGATATATTGTGACAGCAGAAAATATATTTTCTTTGCCTAGAGAATCCATAGAAGAAACTTCTTAATACCATAATAGTGTAATTATTATCATCATTATCATCAATGTATTACGCTCAATGGGATTGGAAAATGGCTTTGGATAAATCCCAAAATAATCTGAAGTCATCATGAAACTCTTTCGAATCCTGAAAAATATTTCTAATAAGGCATCAATTATTCAACGATCCTAGGGAAATTCAGTGTTTGCTATGAAGCAGGTTATTCGCATTAAAATTACTTAAGCTTGTTCCACATGCTTTTAAATGTTTTACTCAACGTAAGCAATGCTGATATAATATGCAAATATGTCTAAATTTAGAGATGTCAGAAGTCCTGTCAGACTGAAAACATTTGTAAGGAAAACAATATCAAGCTTCATTAAGAAATCCACATCCATCAGGAAATATAAGGCATTGAATGTAATAATTTCATATTCATTTCATATTCGTACTTCATAAAGAAAGATGCAAATACATTAATTGTGTGTTATTTATAACCTTAATGGATATTCCCATAAATAAGCAATTATCTCAAAATAATAAAACGTCAAGCGAACGCACGATTCGTTATTGAATTTATAAAACGAACCCCATGGTTGCCGAAAAATAAAGTTAACAACGAAGAATTGAAAGCGATAGTGGAAGCTAACAATTCTCAATCTACCGATGAGATAGCAGCGGTTTTTAACGTTAGCATCAAAACAATACTGGTCCGTTTACTTCAAATTGGCAAGGTAAAAACATGATAAGTGTGTGCCACACGAACTGAACGATCGCCGGCGCGACCTAAGCCTTAATGCATGCCTTACGTTGCTTAACATACACAATAACGAAGAGATTTTGAACCGCGTTGTCACTTAATAAAAAATATACAATTGTTGATAATAGTAAGCGGTCATCGTCTTGGTTTAAAACTGATTCAGAACCGAGAGACAATCCCCCACCAGAATACGTACCTAAGAAAGGTATGGTCACTGTTTTTGTGAGCTAGTGCCGGTGACCTTGCAACAATAGACTTCTAATTTTTCTGACTTTTGCTCTAACAGAGTTCTTGTTAGAGCAAAATTCAATACCCGAGAGGCAGTATAAAATAACTAAAGTTTTTTAGCGTATGGGAGCCAAAAAACCTGTCTGCTTTAAAATGAGTATTGAAAAATTAGCTGTAGTGAAATAAGTTGGACCTATCTAGTTGGACAATTTGTCTCAGCTAGACGTAGTCGTTCACAGCTCTAGGCTTAACGCTTTCGACTTTTACTGAAGTGGGCACTACATTGACATTCGATACAATTTTCGTTTTGTCCATATTCATACTAAGGCCAGAAACCATATTGTTCGGCTGACTCTCGAAAACAACTTATATTTAATAACTTATGTTGTAATTCTTCAAACGGCTATTGTAAATTTTTAAAGAAGAATACAATCACACTGTCGGGGCCACAATCCCATCGAGCAAGACAAAACAGTAATAGTTTCTGGAGGACTTAACTGACTCTGCTTAAGAGACAGATCTCTTGCGAACACTTTTAACCCTTGTTTCATTCTATAGTCTCCTTAATACACTCGATATTAAAAGGGCGTCCATATAACCTTAGTATTTTATAACTCATTCGCGAGCCATTGACATGATTAAGCAGCTTTAATGGATTAATCTTGCGTTTAATTAAATATACATTTTGTAATTTCCGGGAATAGAATTTTATAATAGACGGTAGTTAGTTATATCATCTTAATCATCTGATAGATAAAAGATCGCTTTATTATAAAACCGTATTAATTATTATTAACATACTAGCGACTAGCCCTCGCTTCGCTTCGGCCATTATATATATTATTGGGTTTATTTCTATTTCTACCGTGAAGCAGTAATGCGTTTCGGTTTGAAGGCTGGGGTAGCCGTTGGAACTATACTGAGAACTTAGAACTTATATCTCAAGGTGGGTGGCGCATTTACGTTGTAGATGTCTATGGGCTCCAGTAACCACTTAACACCAGGTGGGCTGTGAGCTCGTCCAACCATCTAAGCAATAAATAAAAAATTCAATTTTCTTTTATACAAACTTTGAACTGCGAAAATTTAATATGGGGCTTAAGTATTTCTAAGAAATTTTCTTATATTTTTTTTCTTTTATAAGAATCTTCTCCTTACAAACACAACAAAAAAGAATTAGCGGAATCGGTCCAACTGTTCACCCGTGATGCCGTGGCGATTACCCAGAATAAAGATAATGTTGTGAACAGAAATAGACAAGCTTCTGTTAATAAAGAATAGGGCCGTATTTATATAAAATATCTTTAACATTGATTATATTTATATAACATAACTGGGATATAACACACATCAACACCGTCTTGGGAATTGACCATTGGCGGAATGTGGCCTTTTAAAGTCTTTTGAAGTTATCTTGTATTCCGCTTCGGATGATATCCACTTTGGAATTTGTAAAAGATTATTAATAAGACACAAGATTTGCACGGCATAATCTTATCTGAATTCAAAGACTTCAAGAATTCAAAGACTTCAATTAATCTACCATAGTCATTGATAAGTTTTTGTCGGTTCAATTAAAGTTTTAAAACAAGTAGATAGTTTCGAATTTATGCCATTTTATATATCATACCATGATGAAGCGGCGCTATTTGCAGTGAGAGGAAGGGCAGTCGATAGGCTACAGTAAATAGTCGACGTCGCCCAAAACACGTCCATTAACGGCGCTTTTAGGTACCTCAAGCACCGGTCATTATCCTCGCCGAACCCGTCGCTTGCGATGAAGGCTCGACGAGTAAATTAGCCCATAGACACAGCCCAGTTTCTCGCCGGATCTTCTCAGCGGGTCGCATTTCCAATAGGAAAAACAGATACATATTACGACTCTGTTCTCTTTGTTTTTTTCTTACAAGTGACGCAATGAGAAAAAAGAAAAAAAAAGACAGGTTTCAAACTCAGGCTACTCAGCAAACTATTTTTGAGGAGATTAGAGAAAACCAAAACGTGGTTTTCAAATTATGACCACATATTACTTGTGAAGATACTGAAAACGAAAGAGAAAAAAAAGATAATCGATTTGGCAACATAAAGCTGTAATCTGATAATATATTTGTTAATTGGTTTCATTGTGATTTGTCATAATCCTGTGTATTCTTTTAGGTTGATCGGTTATTGCATTTTACTACATTTACTTACATTTAATATAGATCTTCCAGTAAAATCAGTCAGGATAGTTATAAGTTTTCATGAATCGTAGACATGAATACAGTTTCAAAATTGACTCAAACTTATTTGTCCTAATACGATTGTACTACTTGTAAAATTACAATTTTAATCATAGTTATATGACCAGTTTTCAATTAAGTAACAAAACTATTAAACTTTCCTTAATTGTGTATTTATTTCAATTTGATTTTTTGTTACAGAGTAAGGGTGGAGTTCTACGTCAACGAGAACACTTTTAAGGAAAGACTGCAATTATATTTTATTAAAAATCAACGATCGAGTAAGTTTCTATTTGAAAGTAGGTCATATTTATGTTACGTAAAAACACTGCCCTTGATGTACTAAATAGACTTTGCTTTCCAAATTTCATAACCAACAGAATGTATTTTTTTTTGTTTACCATGTAACAAAATATAAAGAAAATAATAGGAACTCACAATTTGTTTATAACACGTAGGCAAAGGAAACTTTATATGCTCCGGGTCCTATACACTACGTGATATCAGAGTACGCTCTCACTACATGTAAAGCATTTCTACTTTTTAACTAGAACGATATTTCACAAGCGACTGAGGCTTTAACATATAATATCTTCTATAATACAGCCAATACCTAGAAATATAATCTAAGTATTAGTACCTTGGACATGGAACTTAGATACACAAAAGGATGGTTCTTTGCATGCATTCTATTCGCATATACAACAACTAAAAATATACATGATAAGGCCTAACAATACATTAGTAAATTAACAAAGTTAAGTATGATTAAGTTACGATTTTAAATTTAAAAAAATCAGAATCATCGACACTGAAACCAGAACTAACCTCACTATACCTATTTACTTTTTTAAAACATGGCATACGTATGTATTTGGTTGAATGGAATCAGAAACAAAATAACTCAGAGTTAAAGATTTTATAGATCTATCCAGACAGATCAATCAGGCTAGCCAAGAGAAATGCACGAAAATCATTTAATTTCTTTTGTTGTAATTTCTACGCGCCCTGGCCACATACTTTATTAAATTCGATATAAACCATTTTAGAATGTATTTTTTTCGAACTTTATTAGTTCAGGTTAATGGTGGCATTCTTTCAAACTGCGAAAACTTGGTAAATTTTTACGTTTAATTTATATTTTGTTTCAATTTTTGCCTCGATTGTTTGGTTGAGTGTCAAGTGTCAATTGATAGTTCATATAAATATTAAACATATTTACTGAAAATAATACTTAGATCTAAGCTCCAATCAAGTTGCTGTTACTTTAATTCAAACTGGGTACACTTACAAACATGTGGCCCAATCTTTATAAGTATTAAAATTCGTGGTACACCAATTTGTTAAGAGACAGACCGAATAGTACATGAGACTCGCAGAACAGAGGCATAAATGGAAACCTGTAGCAAGAAATGACAGGTTTACCGTTATCAGCGTGATCTGAAACCGAACAAATATAATCTCTGAGGTAAGATTTAAGCTTCAAGAAAATCGAGGGTTTACAGCAAGGCCAAAACCTGATGAGGAAGATTACAGTGAGGCGAAATAAATTCACAATTGCCTGCCAATAGCCTACTTCTTGCCACAAGTCATTGAATAGCTCAACTTGGCTCTACTCGCACTCATAAATATTAGAATGAGAAAACTCAAGTTTTATCCATAGACAAATTCAAATTTTAGCTGAAACCAGTTGATGGAAGGATTAAAGTGAAGAGTTTAATGGGAGAGAAATATATAAGTTGAAAAAGAGAAATATAAAAGATGATCAGTTATTACATGGAGTTTGTAAGGACGCATAGATTGAAATTCGTATCATTGAGAATTATTCATTAACAGCGGCAAGACAGCTAACCGAGATCTTAGATGAAATTACGGTGCCTTTTACCCCTTTCAAAGGAGAAGAAATTGTTTTTATACATGAAATCAAACCCGGTGCACTTTATTGGCCGATTGGTGTATTGACTTTGATTCAATAACTACCAAACTTCAGAGGAATACCCCGTTAGGCCGATCTGAAGGATTCTAAATTTCATCGAAAACGGTTTAGCGGATTCGGAGTTTATAGAAAACATACACACATACTACATCAACTTTTATATACATATGTAAATGGATAGATAATGCACAAACTGCATGCATAGTTGTCCAATACATTTCTAAACGATTAAATCAACCTTACGGGGTGGGTATGGCGTACTTAAGCATCACAGAGCATTTAAGTGATAAGCTATGAAAACCAAACTTGAATGATAATTTGAGAGATCTTATAATGGATTACAGGAAGAATGAAAAGAAAGAAAAAAAAAGAAAAGAAAAAAAAAGAAAGAAGAACAAAAAATAAAAAAAGAATAAAAGAAAGAAAAAAGAAAGAAAGAACATAACCCGGTCTATTACCCCTCTCGACCGGGTATCCGTAAATGGATTGCCCAGCGTAAAAAAAAAAAGGAAGAATGAAACGTAATTCAAGGGTAAAAAAAAAGGAAGAATGAAACGTAATTCAATTTCATTAGGGGTATCAATGAGACTGTAAGCACTGCGAGACTGTAAGCACTTCGAAGAGCTAGAAGAAACCAACATGAAGTACTGGATTATTATAGCCTATGTTATATATACGATATGTTTTCCTAAACATCAATAGAAGAAAAAAATTGAAAATAAAAAAGATTCTTTCGATTAACAAATAACGAGTAATCTGGAAATGTTTAAGTTAGGTAGGGTAGAGTGTAGTTTGAGCGCGGGTAGTCCTGACTGTTTCTGCCGAAGCACTCGTACGTCCTGTTATGAAGGATCCAACAACCGTTACACAATTTAATCGAGACTTAGATCCCGTATATCAAATTCGGTGCTCGCGGGCAGATTATGATATCCAGGGGCTCCACTTAGGCACTTAACATACAAAATATACATTTATTATTATTATTAAACGATGATCAATTGAATAATATTTATATTAACCAAAATTTGGGGAACAATTTTTTTTTTAGACATGGTTCTGCACAATGAGGTTGTGATCTATGGGCACCTCCGGTAACTGCTTAATTTTTAACGTCTATATATTATCACTAATAAAAGTACATCTATTCTAGGTTTACGCATTAGGATAGCGAATCTATTTTTCAAACTTTTGACCTGCGTGCTGTATATATTTCGTGTGTGTACTGAAGGAGATCCTATAGCTGCGACTTGGTACGTACTTAAATACATATAATCTTATCTCTATGTAAATAGTTTTTATTTCTATGATTCACAACTTATAGGTTACCATTACTATTGTATTACCCTTATCAGTTTGTAAATGGATAATAAGGAGTAGCGGGTTTTAACTTAAATGTAGATTGATTTAAGTTCTGAACAATATAATGTTTTTGAAATAAATGAATTTTCTCTTTATATACTGCTGCAACTTCATTTAATTTTCAACCAAACTAAGTTTTGTTTGTTTATAAGTGTCTACTGCACATACTTTTCATTTAGGTTCACGACCATTTGAACGTTTTTACAAAAAAATATCAGCGCAATAGCGAGATTGATGGTAAAATAAGCTTTTTATGAATCAATTTGTATTAATTGCATTTATATTAAAAATCAAAGGCGCAATTGAGAAAATTTCCATTTTAATGACATGCCTATAATCGGTTCCATAAATAAGATAATTCTCAATGAAAATGAAGACATCGCTTAGGCATATTTTAATTTATATTAAAACATTCAAAAGCCTTTTAATGTCATAACGATTTTTATAAGTCAGCTGTTTGTTGTCATTTATCTATTTTATTAATTTGCATAATATATTTCAATTGTTCTATATGATGATTAGTTTTAAATAAAATAAGTATGTAGTTAGTTTATTTTTTCAAGTAGTTTGGAAAAGCAACTATTTGATTAATGATTTGAATGAGGTTTAATACTACATATGAGTCGTCTATTATCAAAGGTGGCAATCTGTGCATTTGGACAAAAAAATGTTATTGATATGTCAATACAGATTGATTTGAATATAATCGTCTCCTTCAAAGAATACGGTTCAAAACCTGCATTAAATAAAGGTTAATAGTTAACCTGTTATTTATCTAAGATGTCGTTCCGAAGAGTTTTGTGACTGCCAATGGAATACAAAGTCAATAATTCGTTTTTCTGATTTACCAATAATTGTCCAAAAGTCAGATTGCCGGCTTTGATAATAGTCGACTCATATATGGTATTCGTAAAAAGACCAAATCTGCTATATTATATATTTATAACGGCATCTTAAGTGTAAATAACACATTGAATAAAACAGACATGTCAAATATTTTATTTTTACAGTTATGGATGTAAGCTTGGAAACAAGACTGACTTCCAACATTCTGCCAATTTGACGGAAGAAGAGTTCCAAGAGCACCCGTTAATTAATTGGGACGCAATAATATGGGTCAACCGACCTTTATATCTATGGATAGTGCAAGTACTCCTGGCATTGGTGTCTTTCACCGAAGCATTATTACTTGCCTACTTGGGCTATAAGGTATTAAATAATTTTAACAATAATATTTCTGTAATATGAGGTTTATAAACAATGTTATTTTTTAAAGGGCAACATTTGGCAGCAAGTGTTATCATTCCACTTCATCTTGGAAATGGTGAACACTATACCCTTTGCGTTAACCGTAAGTTATTTAGATTATTAAATAGTTAAGTTTATTTACGCATCATTGTACACAGAAAAAATGAACCAAAAAAATTATGGATAAAAATATATATACAAAAGCAAGCTTAACACATCAGATGAATTTCTTCCAACAGGTCCCTACTTATCAGGCATTACTTATAGCTACTTACTCCTTACTATTTACGTACCCAAACTATTTAGGTGTTTGTTTGTTTTTCTTTCACGTGGAAACGAAGCAACAAATTGATAAGATTTTTTTAAAGTGATAGTATTCGGTGAAGATAGTGATATAGGCTACATTTATCCTGAAAACACATCTTATTCCCACGGGAAACTACACGGACATTTTTTCTAGATCACGCAGGCGAAGCCGCTGGTAACAGCTAGTAATTAAATGTGTCAAATATACAAGAACATACATCAACTATTTTACGATTATTAGGTAGCTATTTAGTTAATTAGTTATTATGGGTTCGTTCAAAGGTTTGTACATCAAAATTTGATAAACTCGGAAAAACTCAATTGTAGACGTTAAAAGTCACAGATGGCCTTTAATACTCTTACGACATGTTCTAAACACCATATCACATTACTGAGTCTCCAAAATATTACATAAGAGAAATGAAGTTTCTATTGAAAAAATAAGCTTATCAATCGAAAACACTGCGTAAAACTTTTCAACAATAATTAAAGTTACGAATAGAATTAGAATAGATGTCATTTTTGGAAATATTTAGGTGTTCTTTTTTATTTTGTGTATGTATTTGATGTGTACAAATGTCAGTAAATTTGTTTTGAATTATTTTGTGTGCTTTACAATTACCTGAGATATTTTCTGAAAATTTCTCAAACTCTATCCATATTATTGCATTAATTAAATAAATCTTAAATCCGCCAAGATCATTTTCAGAATTTAGAAACGATATATTCAGTTTGCTGAGTTCTGCGGCAAGACTTGCGTTTAACGTCTTATCGTTTTAGTAAATGAAAATCGCTGTTTATTATCTTTTCTTTACAGCTGACATTTCCTCCATTACGAAATCTGTTTATACCGGTCTTTCTGAATTGTTGGCTCGCAAAAAGATCACTTGAAAATATGTTTGTAAGTAACAGAATTTCAGACATATTATCGAAACGTAAATGATCTGTAATTATAATAATAATATGATCACTTATGTAATTAATTTCAGAACGATTTACATCGAGCTATGCAAAAGTCGCAATCAGCTTTATCACAACAATTAATGATATTATGCGTTACGCTACTCTGTCTCGTCTTTACTAGGTAAGTGCCTGATTAAATGATACTTAGTTTGATTCTGTCAGCTATCTAATCTTATGTTATGTGCTTTAAGCCCAGAGAGATTATCCTTCCTTTTCTTCCCTCGATTAGGTATATTATCAGGATCATTATGTTCAAATTAATCATCAACTAAGTTAGAAAAGGCTTCTGTATTAAAATTATTTTAATCAATTGTGTGTCATTCGATATGCTTCCATGGTTATTACGACCACATAAGGTTTTTAGTACTAATTTGGTATTAAGCGTTACCGTAGTTCCAAACACCACAAGATCGGAAGGCATGGTAGCTCCATGGCCCATGTAGGTAGCAGTATTATATCGAGGAATGTGAGGCTACAACATCGCACTACTACCATCGCTCAAGATATGAAGGAGAGTTAGGTTTGTTTATATAAAGTGGCTAAACTATTACGATGGCTGGCAGTAAAGCTCGAAGAATTTCGGGCCGATTACCCAATCTGCTTTATAGCCGGCCAAGCTAGTCACTGTACACCTAAATATCTACAATATCCAAGTGAAATCGTTTCGTCGTATGATTTGATTAAAACATTTCAGTGTCTGCGGTATTCAACACTTTCAACGAGCTGGACATCGACACCTTAATCTTTTCCAAGCCACTTATTTTGTCGTTGTGACATTTTCAACAGTGGGCTATGGCGATTTTGTTCCGGACATATGGCCCTCTCAATTGTTCATGGTTGTCATGATTGGAGTTGCGCTGGTTGTTCTTCCAACACAGGTATTAACGTCATCATAAAACTGAAGTCAATTAAGATATTAAAGACCAGACCACTTAGTATATTACACGAATCTAACATGCCAATTTCTTAACGTAATAGCGTTAAGGGGGAGACCTATCGACTAAAAAATATCGTTTGCTATCAAGCCAAGCTTGTGATATTCTGAGAATAGTAAGCACTAATTCATTCATTTACTTCATATATATAGAGAGTATAATTTAATCCATACTGATATGGTAATAAGTTATATGAACACAAAAGCACAAGTGGCAGCCTTTTTGTTTAAAGCGATATTTTCTAGATAATTATCTCGCAAGTGAGCAAATAAGCAAAATAGCAAGTAAGCAAATGAGATCGAGAAATACGTAGACTGCTGGGTATCTGAAATGTATTGAATTCCATTAGTGCTTATTGTTATTACTTTCTATATATGCTAATGTTAATAGTTTCTGGGTGTACTTTATTTTATTCATCTAGTTTTTCTTTTATATTCATCTTTTATATTTGTATTGGGTTTGGAAATGTGTACTGGATGTGGTTATTTTTATAAAGGTTCTTAAAAAATAACCATCAAGGCAATATTATTATCATTCAAATCAATGTACAGTATAATGTTTTTTACTAAGATTCACTTTTCGAGATGGTCACCAATATCAAGGACTTGTCGACCGCACAGTTAAGGTAACGAAAAAGCACAAGAAAATTAAACTTGCAACTATGTTAAACAAACTGCAAAAAAATTACAATCATAGCAGATTCAGTAAGATAAGCGATGAGTTTGCAGTAAGCTAAAGTTTAATAGGTTTAGACAAAAAATGAGTAAATTAGAGATGAATATACATTTATATTGTAATTAAATTTTTAGTTAGTTAAATTTTAATAAATTTTAATAAACTTCTTGAAATGAAGCAGAAGCAGCAAACAAATTTTCAATTCAACAAAAATGGAATCATTACATTTTCAATTCGAATTGATTTATTGATTTTTACATCTAACGAGGACCCAAGTGATTGGTGTGTTACATTTAGGACGCGTTGATCATAGAATATTTTAGCTACTACTAAGACAATATTTTTTCCCTCTTTCTTCATTCACTGATTTTTTTTCCGAAGCTAATTTGGTGAAGTTTGTCAACTGTCTAATCTGTCACCAATTTTTTTTTTGATCGGTTTCAATTCTTTTACGTATATATATATGTATATATATACAAGATCACCGCATCGAGGGCTTGTGCGATATATGTGAAAGTGGCTTCCATCGAAGCGAAGGGTTCACTAAAGTCGGAAAGATTAGCGACCAAATCTGAATCAACAACATTAAGTGTTATCTAACAGAAAGCGTTTCAATAAAACCGTATTATTTTAGATTATTTCCTACGATGAAAGCGCTTCCAATATTAGAATAATGGTAAACGATAAATAAAAAATAAGTTATTAGATATTATTATTAGAATAGAATTAAATATTTTTAATACTTTTCAATTTAATGACACATTTACTATAAAGGTGTTTTTAAACAATGAGATCCAAGTTCACTTGAAATCTAATTAAGTTCAACAATAATCTGGTTACTGAACAAGGCAATTTTAACTTGCTGTGAGTGATCCTTTATAAACTTAAGGGAAAACCCTGGTGATCGAGTTTAGTATTTGTTAGAGTAACTTTTTAGCTTAAAACGTTACAGTTTGAACAATTGGCCTTTACTTGGATGGAAAGACAGAAATTGGGAGGATCATATTCTTCTCACCGAGCACAGTCTGAAAAACATGTAGTAGTATGTTCAACAACTTTACATGCCGACACTATCATGGACTTCTTGAACGAATTCTACGCACATCCACTACTTCAAGACTATTATGTTGTATTGCTGTCGCCGATGGAACTCGATACTACTATGCGTATGATTCTGCAGGTACCTAATATATTTTTATTATAACTTAACTATATATTTTGAAATTATTCCAAAATAAGGTACCATCCGGTATACGGTCACAGTAACAATATACTTAAGGTTTTAATGTTCCTTAAAATATTACAAAATTTACGCCAACTGATATGCGTTTTAGTTTTAAAAACCATCATGAAGTTGCACTTCAAATCTGTTTTAAAAACATTAATTTAAGTTTTTAGACCAACTAATAACAATAAAGTGTTACTCTTACTTTCTGACACTGGTAGATTATTGATGGTTATTGATGGTGCTGATCGATATATACATATATTGATTGATGATTTGAAATCGTGTAACCGTTTGTTCCACCCTTTAAACTAAAACGCATGAAATAGGTAGGTATTTCATTGGTACCCTCTAGGGGGCTTACAATTTACGCCACCAAATTACATAAAAGTATTCTTGCGAGAAGAGAAAGAATAATACTTTTTAGTGAGTTTGTTGAAAGCGATAATTTATATTATTCAATCATTACTTGCATTATCTGCTAAATGAATTAAGTAAAATTGTAATGTCACCGTTGTGTGCTGTGTAAAGTTACAAGGAAAGTTAGAGGAATGTTAGTAGAACAAAGAAATCTAATTAAAAAGTGCTAAACGTTTAATAATTAACCTTATGAACAGGTACCGATTTGGGCTCAACGTGTAATTTACATTCAAGGCTCATGCCTAAAAGATACTGATTTGATTAGAGCTCGTATGAACGAAGCTGAAGCCTGTTTCATCTTGGCCGCCAGAAATTATGCCGACAAAACCGCTGCAGACGAACATACAATTTTACGGTAAGTATTGCTAATTGGCGTGCCAAGTATAAAATTGTAAAATATATAAAATATTTCATTGTTATTATGTGACAAAGTTTTAACACTGAACCGATGGACAACTTTAAGTCAACTGGTTAGTCAACATTTGGCCAATTCTAATTTTATAGTAAGTCACACAAATCAAAAAAATTAAAAAAGAACACACAAATTAAAAAAGAATTGGATTGTCTTTTTGATAAAGATATCCTAAAAAAAGCAGACCCGAATATCGCAGCATTGGAGCGCCTTTGGAAAACTTTATGAAACACACATGAATAATGCATTAAGACCAAAGTACTAACTACACTAGATCCTGTTCTAACCATACATTTAGATACATTTGGTAAATAGTACAGGATAACAGTTTGGTAAATTTACAAAAAAAATCTCTTCAAACCTATATTTACAATTTGAAGTACTTCGGAATTCAAAGAAATCAACAAGAACAGATACACAATACATCTTCTTTACAGTTTATAGTTTACAGTTTAAAAGGTAAATCTAAACAAAAATATGTAGCATTTTAAACGAATAAATTATACAGTCTTCGTGCCCTAAAGGTTAATACACCGGTTTACTTGTGTATAAAGCGATGTGAATATCTAGTGTTCAAATTCTGCGGACAGAAACATTTTTTTGTTACAAAAACGTATTTAAAACTTACACTACTTTTTGTTTGTTTGGCTACAAATTTTTATTAAAACCTTTAATGTTTTTTATACACAGATCATGGGCCGTTAAAGATTTCGCACCAAAAGTTGCACAATATGTACAAATATTTAGACCAGAAAACAAGCTACATGTAAAATTTGCTGAATTCGTGGTATGTGAAGATGAATTTAAGTATGCTTTGTTGGCTAACAACTGTACCTGTCCAGGAGCGTCAACTTTAGTAACTCTCCTGCTCCACACAAGCAGAGGACAGTAAGTAACACACAAATATAAATAAAGTACAAGTTTAAAAGAAACTTTAAATAAGATACTTAGCTGCTATTGTAGATCATCAGTTATCATTTTAGTCACGAACGAGCCTTTAAGATAAATCCAATTAGCTCTAATTCTATTAACAACCTGAACCTACCTACAAATCTTACACTTAGAGCTCAACTATAAAAATCTAGGGAGTGAAGATTATTAACTTTTAATCTTTATTCTACCAAGAAATTTGGCAATATTGCCTTGGCGCACGAGTGTAAGTGATCACCATCGTTCATGAGCATCAAGTGTAGCTAGGGGTACAGGAACGCTGAAAACACCCTTCAAATTTTGTTTCAAAGAGGGATATCACTCAGGATACATGGAAGGAACTACACTCAGGAGCCCGATATGACTTGAAAAAATTATTCCTAGAAACGCACTGTACAGTCAATGCAGTGGTTTCGTACATTAGGGATGAACACTGTTCAAGTTTCGGTTGTTCGGGGGTAAAAATGATGATGCAGAGATTTTGTACGACCGATAGTTATCTTCAATAACTTATTGTTCTTACAATTTTCTTTTAATATTTTTAATTTACTTTAAAGTTTTGTGGCGTTCTATTGCGTAAATGTCACGAGATTCAACAAAAATATATTTTACCTCTTAGAATTTTGGTGTCTAAATATTGTTCTAGGAGATTTATGGAAATGGTAGTGCAAGGTAGAGGGGGAAGAGGTCGACCGAAGAAGACATGGATGGAGTGTGTGAATGACGATATGAGAGAGAGAGGAGTGAGTGTTGAGATGACGGCTGATAGAGGAGAATGGAAGAGAAAAATTAGCTGTGCCGACCCCACCTAGTGGGATAAGGTGGAGAAAAAGAAGAAGAAGATATTGTTTTGATGCGAAACCCCGATAGCGGTAATAAAAGTGTGTGCCATTGCTCCGTCCTGTTGGAACTACATGTCCTTAAGTCCTAATTGACCCTATAACACTCACCGTCCATTGTTAACGTTTGACCAACGGCGTTCTCGAAAAAAAAACCACGATGACTCCTTCAGCGTGAACAGCGCTCCACGCTACAGTCATTTTGAGCGGGTGTAATGGCTTCTCGTGCATCACTCGTGGATTTTCTGTGCCCCAGAAGCGATAGTTCTGCTTGTTTACGTACCCACTGAGGTGGAAATGAGCCTCATCGCTCAATATGATTTTGGTCGAAAAATCGTCCACTTCGTCCTCGAGATTGAGGATGGCTTGGGCGTAGGTTACACGCGTTTGGCGGTCGACAACCAGCAGCTGATGCACAGACTGGACTTTGTACAGGAACATGCGCAGGTCTTTGACCAAAATTCGCCTTAGGGACGACCGGCTGATGGCTAATTGCGAGGCACGAATTATTACGCAAAAAAATAGACACGGTTATTCTGCGTTCTTGGGGAGTGTACAGCTTCATGGCTTGTTCACTTGTATTCTAAACTTGTCTAGTTCACAAATGTCAAAACAGATTTGACATTGGCGGCCATTTGCAAAAATAAGAGCATCTACCAATAGGGTGATTTCTTTTGGCCCAGCTTGTATTTCGAAATGATTGTTTTAGAGAAGGACAACAATCGCCTGAAGAATGGCACCGCCTTTATGGAAAGTGTTCCGGAAATGAAATATACCACATCGTTTTGGGAGATAGCAGATTTTTCGGAGAATATGAAGGAAAAAGTTTTACTTACGCTAGTTTTCACTCACACCGAAAGTAAGTATTTTTAAATGGTTATTGATTAATTTCTACTTGATAGATTGATTAAGACACTAGAGATCCCATTTCACGAAGCCCTTCATGTGACCAATGTTCAGAGGCGCTGGAGGGACATTACAAGAAGTAAAATCCCGTCGAAATATGATGGTCACAACCCTCAGCAGTGAGGAAACGACGCGAGGAGGAGGACTGATTAAGAAGAAGTAAGATAGTTGCCTTGTATAGAGAGGATAGAGGTCTCGAAACTTTTAGGTATATCCATCGATATCGATGGGTATATCAAAAATTTTAAACACAAAATTATCGCAGCCTATTTTTGGGCAGTTCACTGCGAAGTCGCTAATAAGTAAGTGGTAAAATCAAATATGTTCTTCGTAATAAATAAAATATAAATCGAAGACGCCACTCTCGAATAATGCGGATTACAAACTCTCTGGAATCGTGTAACTTTTCAATCTGTAAAGTGAGTTGAATATATTTTATTTATTTTGGAAGCGTGCGACTAAATATTGTTGATGAATAAATACGACGTATTTAGCGAGTTTTAATTTAAAATATGCAGAATCGTTTGACCATATTAATAAATTTCCTCTTCATTTTTAGACTGATGCTCACTTAGGACGCTAAAGACCATAATAACTGCTCTCCAGATAAAATATTACAAGGCAATAATGATATCAACGCAATCCCTCAAAATATCATTCAAACGAACGTTGTCTGAAACTGATATCCAGGTGTTTTGCAACCTAATTAAATTATCAAGTTCAAATGAAAATGACATCTAGAGAACATTGTGATGAATCAGATTATTGGTCAGGTTTAAAATGAACATATCGAAAACCAAATTAATCGCTTATTATATGTGTAGTGTATAATAACTATTATATAAGTGTGGTTGTATGCAAATATTAGAAAGGTTATGAAGACGCAAATTTTGGGTTTTATCTATCAGGAACATAATAATGACATCCAAATCAATAATACAATAATTCACACCATTATAATTTAAGCAAAAAAGTGCCTGTGCCATTTTTTATATAGAAGTAAAATCTTTCGATCGAGCATTTTCTTTCATTATATCCTTTTTTTTATTTTTTCCCAAAGTTAACTATTCGCATCGTATCGAGGCATTTAATTTACATAAGAGACATTATCCCCACAACTAGTACGCTATTTCGTTCGAATTTTATTCAATTATTCATAACCCTGTGGTTGTTAGATTAAAGGTATTTATGGTAACAATTATATATTTAAATGTCATTGTTTATTCTAGTCAATTTTAAATTTGAAAAATGCTAACACACTCACTTTGCTCCTAAATGCAAAACATTAATCCGCCCGTAGGTAATAAGCATCGATCAATTAAGGTATTTCCATGTTTTTGCAGGTATGGAGTCGCTTTAGTTGGTGTTCGGCCCGCTGAATTACCTGAATTTTATGAAGATACAATATTGCTTAATCCGGGACCTCGGCATATAATGAAAAGCACCGATACGTGTTATTATATGAGTATAACAAAAGAAGAGAATTCCGCTTTTGTTGTTTCTGATAAACAGGCTGTACCAAACCCTACGATACCAAAAGACCAAACAGCATGCAGCTTCCTTTCAAACGAGAGGAATCCAGACGAAGGCAGTACAAGCCAGCAGAAGAAACCAGACGGTAGTAGCATCGTTCAGTGCGAAGTACCACAAGTGGTTCTTGAAGCTCCCTCGAGTTCCACACCCAACGCATCGCCATCACGCATCAAAAATCTTAAAACCTTATCATGCGCTAACTTTAACTTTGCTAGCTGTGAGTCACAGTTAATATTAATTACATAATAGACTAAATTCATTACATCATCAATGAATACAGTCTATTTTTGCAGGAAATATTAAGACTTTTAGTACAACAAAAATCAATGTCAATGAATGTACTATATTGAGTATTTAATTTTTTGGATATATTAACAAATTTCATTAGGATTAATAATACAATCATGGATAAATTTAGAGGAACGCTGAAAAATTGTGTTAAGCAAAATATGACGGATCGTTGTGACAATTTATTTTACTATATTTTATTTTGCTTCTTATTCATTAATAAAAACTTGCAAACGTCAAAAAAAAATTAACTATCTTAATGACAAAAATGCACCAATTAAAAAATTCGAGAAAGTAACGCTTTTGTACTTTACCTTTTATTATGGTTTTACGGAGAGTCATCGGTTTCGGGTTTTTGTTCCCTACGTTCCATGAGGAAAATTTTAATGAATTGTTTAAGACCATTCAGTGATATTCTTTTAAGAATTGCGCCACCCGCCACTGGGACAGAGTTCATCCATACTACCTAAAGCCACTGTCTTCAATCGCAGTGCGTTTCCAAAGATCTTCTTTGCCACATATCATCAAAAATTTAATGAATTGTCTCCGCCAGTGCTTCCTGAGGGCATTGATGAGTTTCTTTCTTCAAATGATGTTTGAAAAGAGTACTCAGTGGTAGGTCTGCTTTGGCTCTGTATTGTCATATTTTAGTTTTCTTGTCATAATTTTTGTACTTATTGTAAATCCCGGAACTTGTTGGAACTTCGATATTACTTTAGAAGAAACTATGTTGGGTTCTAAACAAGCTTGTAACGATTACACTGAGTTTTTCACCAAATCTTCTCGTATTCAGCGAAGCACGGCTTTTGATCGGGCAGGTGTTAGCAAATTCTTTCAAGCTGAGCCCCACGAGCTCGTCCAGTCAGGGTGAATAGAGAATATGCGCTCGAGATTAGTAGGTAGGCAATAAAAGCTTGTAACGATGAACCGGCCATCTTTCATTCTACTGTTCTGTCTACGTCCTTGTACTGTAACTCTACATGTAACGTGTGCTTAAAATTTGGTAAACCACAAGTTTTGGTAATCGTAGTATTTGGTCGATATATTTATAGGCGTAATCAGTTTCAAAGTAGATATCAGCCCTAGCAACTCGAGTGGCATTTAGAACTAGTTTATTCCCTTATTCTCAGTCTATTTGTAATATCAATCACACTTGATATGATAAGCAACGGAGGCTAGGTAAACATTTACAAAAACCTAACTTATAATTTAATAGTTAGAATTGTTTGTGAATAACGAATATTACGCAATAATGATGAATATAAAATCAAATCTTAAAAAAATAATTTTTCAAAACATTTTTATATTCATTCATGATGTTTGTGACCAGTACACACAATAATTATAACAAGAGAAATTAAATCTTTCTTGCGCTCTTCTTCTAAATTTGTCCATAAGTTTGCTTACTCACGAGTTTCATGTAGCCATCACCAGCATTATTTTATTTTAAATCATGATTTTCTTGATAATGGAAAATAATATGAGTTAATCATAGAACGTATAATATATATTTTTAATATACATACGAGTATGTATGTGTCAAAAGATTGTTCACGATATTTTGTCATATTGCTATATAGTTTTAAATTTTGCTTCGACTCATATACCCGGTACATTGATTGTCTAATGTAGCATTGGGGCCTTATGTCAGTAGATAAAGTTTGTTTAGGGTTTTCGGGAAATTTGCATTAGTACGATGAAACAGATTTCAAAAATCGTTATATAAGTGAGTATAAGTCAGAAAGCCATACATGAGAATGGTTCTTCCCCTATAAATTAGAGGATTCGAATATGCAACCTTGCTTTCTTAAAGCTGCTATTAATAGCGGACCTTTTAAGTCCCAATATCTCCTCACTTAGTATTCATCGACTTAACATTCTCATATTTATTTTTTAGAATAATCGATCTAACGTCCTTATCTGGTGCTAAGTGATCACGGAGGTCCATAGATAACATAATACAAAATCCGCCACCTATATCGAGCCTTGAATTTGAAGCTTCAAATTCATTGGAATAACAGCTCATCTAGAAATAGGCCGAGGTAGCATACTCATGGGGGCTTACAACACGCCGTGTAAATAATAAATTGTATTTATTATTGACACAGTTCTGCAGACTCCGCTTAGTCGGATTAAGATAAGATACTGCTATTGATCTCCATATAATATTGATATGAATGGTAATTCATAAATAGCTTACGATTAATTCAAAACTTTACTTCTCATTGATAAAATCGAAACACTTCGAAAATTTCCTACTGGCCTTATAGTGGTTAATCCTTTTTAAATGTTTTAGTGTGCAACAACATTTTTTGTTCATGTCTAAAAAAACTAACATAAATTCATAAGCAGTGAATCATTTAACTTTTAGATATACATATGTATTTTGAGACAGCTTTTATTGATATGTTAACCCACTGAATTTCTCGCCGGATCTTCTCAATGGGTCGAGATTCCGATCCGGTGGTAGATTCTGCGAAGCACTGCTCCTGCCAGGATCATGTTCTCTCTAGTCGAACCCCCTAAGCTCACCTATAAGTCGTAGCGTAGCCGGAATAGCCCCTTGGACTACCAGCGAATAGGTAGGGAAAAAAATCGCTGTTAGAAGGGTAATTTTGTCATCATTCTCCTGCCCTTCTCACCTGTCACCTGGGATTGGCGTAACATATTTTATGAAAGGTAATTTTGTATTATGTTAAAATAATCGCGATTAAATTTTTCAATTTAAGTTGCTCTGTATACCTAAATTGGTAACAAAACATTATCCTGGTGACCAGATTGTGCTTGAAAATTTGGCAGCTACATATTACATTCACAATGTATTTCTCGTACCTCAATAAACCATTAAGGCGTTTCGATTTTTTGGTGGGAAGTATGGATGAATAAATGTAAATACTTTTTAGTATTTTACATTAAGCACTGTTGTAATGTGTGTACAGCTAAATTAGCCGATCGCTCTACCTCCGAATCAAGGACCTGCTTAAAAGAATCACCAGGAATCGAAAGTGTTGTTGACAGTCATTTACTTTTACCGAAACCTGAAACCAGCAATTTCTTAAGTCCGGACACACTGAGTCATCGTGGAGGTACTTTTTTTTACAATGTAATGTAAAGCTTTAAAGTATTAAAAAACAACAAATTTAAAACTGCAACTGCCTGATTTCAGGAAATAGCAGGAGGCCATCGATACTTCCTGTTCCAGATATGGTCACCAGTAGTTTAACTTTAACAAATGACAATCAAGATGAAGAAGCTGAAATTGATGAGAGCGAAGATGAGCTAGATGACGATGTACCTTGGCGATCCCCATCAGAAAAAATTGCGTAAGCACATCATATTGCCAATTGACCCATGCCTAAAGCACGCAATTTTTTCACTATTCTCTACTGAATGTCAGATATAAATCTAAGTATATTTTAAATGAAAAAACTATAAGTAACAAATGAATAAACTGCAAGCATGCGATATAACTAGTCTGGCCATAAATACTGTTACAAAAAAACATTTATTTTTTTCAAGTTTTTCATTATTTTGAATTTTGAACACGTATATTCTTTTAAAATCTTCTTTCGATTTTGCACCATTTCAAATATTTTTTCGTGGTTATTATCAAATTACAATATGGAATGGGGTTTTACAAAAAATAGGATTGCATTGATCGCCTTGCACAAAGTGGGTATAGAGCCGTCGGACGCTTCAAAACCTTGGTATTAGCCGTATGTTCGCATATCGTATATCAAAAGATACAACAACACTTCGTCTGTCCAGAAAATATCGGAGCGGTCACGTGCTGTTAGAACTACAAAGACCGTTAATGCTGTTAAAGCCAGAATCCGTCGAAACCGCATTAGGAAGCAAAAAATGTTATCGCGAGAAATGAAGATTCCCGCTAGGACTCTCGCGTATTATAAAACAAGACCTCAAGCTCGGTGCTTATCGTCAATATACAGGACATGCTCTAAATCAACCTTTACAATTAAAAAGAGTAGATCGATCAAAACGCCTTCTGTCGATACGCAGATAAAAGGCACAGAAATATCCTCTTTACCGATGAAAAAATTTTCACGATTGAAGAACACTACAATAAGCGAAATGATAAAGTGTACGCTCACAGATCTAAAGAAGCTGCTCAAGTGGTCGGAAAGGTACAACGTGGTCATCATCCTGCGTCAGTGATTGTTTGGTGGGGCGTGTCTTAACAAGGAGTCACAAAACTACATTTATGTGAAAAAAGAGTGAAAACTTCAGTCAAAGTGTACCAAGATACAGTTTTGGATCATGTTGTGAAACCGCTCAGCAATACATTTTTTAAAAATATACCGTGGACTTTCCAGCAGTACTCTGCATCTGGTCACAAGACACAAACTACCCAAGCCTGGCTTGAAACCAACATTCCGAACTTTATAAGAGCTGAAGACTGGCCCTCATCTAGCCCAAACCTTCAGCCATTCAGTCAAGCAACTTTACATTACTTCATTAAAAAATAAATGCATTTTCATTTGTAACAGAACTTATGGCTGGACTAGGTAGTGTATCGTTTTAACCACATATTTATGAATTATCAAAGTTTTTTTGTTATTAATCTCTTTCATTAAATCCATCGCGATGAAATGAATGAGATGTTATGGCAATTTTTTTTCTTTTATAGCCTTTACTCACTTCTGTAGATACCTGACCCGGGGCTCACAAGTTGCATGAATGTCGCATAATGTAGGTATGATATTGTTTCATTAGTTGCTTTATATTTAAGATTTATATTATTGAGTTCAGCAATGAGGAGTTGATCATTGCTATTAATTTTTTTATATTTTGGATAAGAAAGCAACAAATGAAAAACTTTAAAGTTCCATAATAACTCTTCGTAGACTAACGTTTTAATTTGTTGTCAGAGCAATATTATATTACATTCGTAATACAGTAATACTCGTATAAAGATAATTTTAATGCAATATTTCAAGCTGCATTATAAATATTAACCATTTATCCGATCTACACTATTATTTAATGTATCAAACATATGCGTTTTTATTATTTGCATGTAACAAGTTGCTTATTCATAGCGCTCACTTCATTCGAAGACACAAAACGGAGAAATAATTCTTAGTGATAAATTATAGTGATCATTTCACCCCTACTAATCTATTGCAAATACATACGTTCAATGATATAAATCTAGTAAATTTTTTTATTATTTTTCGCAATCTTCGTGTGCATTGTGTTTCTGTATAACCCTGAATGTAAATCCCAACTGCACGGCCCGATCCCTTGGCTCCAGAGATGACTTCACTACAAGCAGTTTCTCCTCGCTGGCTGCCAGTGATAACGCACACAGCGCTTGGCGCAACGATTTTGCAAGGTGAGCTCGTTTTCATCGAAATGCGGTGATCAGAGTACTCTACATGTGCTGATATTCGGATTATACAATAAATATAAGCCGGCCGATAGCGACATCGTTGCTATGTGCATTTAACTTAAAGGATTCTTCTTGAATTGAGTTGCACGATTCCAGGTTAATTACAATTTCATTCATATTAATACGCATGCGTGCATAGCGTGTACATATTCTCTTTTATAATAATGATTTCACTCCCAGGTCACACCGTATTATAGAGCACGCTTGTTGCAGTATTTTAGTCAATCAGACGTTATTTATAATGGAAACAAGTAAAAAAATTGAAACAAAAACTATACAATTCGACTAGATACGTAAATACATAACATATGCGTTACGAACTTCGCTATTTACTTAAACCAGTTGTCACCCAATGATCGAATTTCAATCATAATCACTGACTTCTCAATTTGATTTATCTTTTTACTTGTAATACATTTTATCTTTTATTATTGACATATTGAAAATTAAAACATAAAAATAATTTAACATAATAATAATAATTTCTGAACAAATATAATAGCAACATTAATTTTATCAATGGCTACTAAATACAAATATAAGGAAATCATTAGATACACAGAGAAAAAAATAGTACTAAACGGATAAATTGTTTCCAATTATTCTCAAAATGTTTTCTTGGAAATACTAAAGCTCATCAGTAGGTGCTACAGAATATTAAAAAAAACCTTGACAAATAGAAAAACCTTTTGAATTTTTTATTGCACTAAAGCTCGCACTAAAATGATATTAGATGTACTATAAAAAGGTGCAAATATATATAATATAAATATATATTTAAAAAAAAATGAAAATACATTTAAGTTTTACAAAGAATATAAGTATAAAGTCCTGATTTTTTATTTAGTAAAAAAGTAAGAGCATAACGTGTATACGTGTACATATGCGTGTATTTTACGTGAAAATTAAACAATCATCAATAGGTTTTTGGGCCAATACATATTTTACGTTGTATCCATTCTAGTGCATGTAATTATCAAATAGTTTACAGCAGAAAAAAAAATCAAAACTATAATTAAAAAGGAGGACAAAATTGATTTGGGCAATAAAAATGGGCAAGCCGATGACAGACAAAAAGATGATGAAGTTTTACAACGGAAGAAAGAAGTATAAATGGAAAGACGAGATGGAGTAATTATTTTCAACAATAATATTTCAAATTACTATAAATGAGGAAAAATAAAGGGACGAGCCCAAGACGTAATAGTCAATAGAATAGTACATATTCTTATTTATTTAAAGTCGTGTGCATCAGCTCTTCTAATGTGGGAGAAGTTGACGACCATGGTTTATTAAAAGTCACAAGTTGGCGCACATTTATTCCAATCGATTTAATCAGTTAAACTTATCGACATTTTATTTTTGCTTGGAAGTCCATGAATTAGCCAGATAAGGCACTGAAAACAACGTTTTCATTGGACAACTAGTGGAAGAGAAAAGTCAACGAGACGTAGATGAAGCGGAGGATGAAGTGGATGGATGGAACTCGTCGAATACGACGAAGAACATTAAATATATCTTTTGTAATTAGAAATGGGAAAAAATTATGAGAATAGAATAAATATAATTCAAAAATTTATGATTTGGCGGTGAATTTATTTCCTGTATCAATCATGTGCTAAACGATGAAGTAACTTTATGTGAAAGTATATGAAGTGTACTACAGAGGGCAAAACCTAGACAAATTATGAAACCGAAAAATTTAAGATTATCAAGCACCATTAAAAGCATGAAATAAAAATCTACTAGCATTCGAAAATGTGATAAAAAGTGAAGATACCCTGAGTGGCACCCAAATATCGAGCTTTTTTGTTTACCCAAACTCTTTCAAATGGATAGAAAATATTTTCTGGTCAACCTAGTTTTTCAACTAGGTCGTAACCAAAAATAACATTATCGTCATCCGTAACAGATCGACAAGAGCGAGCATTAACTTTCACATCAAAATTACCGAATGGAAAAGACTTGAACCCATTTAGTGGTACTCTTATTGATTGATTTACCATTAAATTAATATTGTCAATTTTTTTCGCGGCATTTGTCCATTTCTTTTTTTTTTCTAACACTGTAATGCCGGTCTCACTTGGAGAGGTTGCTTTTGCTTTTAAGTAACAGTAAAATTTGTACTAGGCTGTGTGGGAACTACTTGTCGTTATGTGGGAGCAAGAACCAGTCCTTAATACTTTTAAAGAATCTCTCATTCGGCCCCTATATAAAGGCAAAGGTGACCGAGTTAACTGTAATTCTTACCACGGTATTTCTCTACTACAATGATTCCGAAAGTTTTCGCCAGAGTTCTCCTAAACCGCCTCAGGGATTTCTCTGAAAAGATTCTGCTAGAATCCCAGTTCAGCTTCCGGCCAGACCGTAGTGCTTGTGAGCCAATTTTCTCATTGCGACAATTGTAATGTATGCAAGTTTTGTAGTGCCACCTTATTACAAAGGGATAATTTACTTCGCTTGAGTGTCGCTGTAAACTTTAATCAGTCAAGAGTTTTTCCCGTTACCTCTGGGGTTAATCAAGGATGTGTCCCCGCACCCACACCGTTTGCATTATACTTTAAAGTCGTAGTCCGTTATGTGATACTTCCTACAGAGCACCCCTGAAAGAATCCACATCCATTTCCGTAATGATAGTAAACTTTTTAATCTAGCTAAGCTCGTAACAAACTGTGTCCAAAGGGCCGTACAGGCAGAACGTTAAATTATCATCCGAGGATCACTGGATAATGAAAGAAAGGCGAGAAAACACTGGCCAGGTCTTGGTAGAAGCCATCTTACAAAACCACCACAAGGGATGGCCAAATTCTCGCCTCCAAATCGGAGATTCTCAAGGAAATTGAGGACTTCTACGGAGGTCTCTGTACTTCCAAAATAACCAAGCCTGTCTCCGACCCAGCAGATGTCCGAGCATACTATCACGCCACTACACCGACGAGCTGCCACAGATTAGTGTGGACGAGATCGGGATGGCTTTTGAAAATCTTTAAAATGGTAAAGCCCCGGGGGAGGATGGTGTTACGTCTGAGCTCTTGAAAACAGGAGGTCTTCCTATTATTAGGGAGCTTCAGAAGCTTTTTAGCACTGTCCTCTTTACCGGTAGAACTCTAAAGGCGAGCATAGTAGTCCTTTTCTTTAAGAAAGGGGATAAGACGTACCGTGGACCACATTCACACAGTTCGGCAGATTATACAGAAGACTGAAGAATATAGTCTGCCACTATGTCTGGCGTTTGGGGACTACGAGAAAGCCTTGGACTCGGTCGAGATCTGGGCTGTTCTGTAATCTCTGCAGCGGGGTCAAGCTGATTGACGATACAGCGATGCACTAAGATGCCTGTACGATGCCGCTACAATGACCATCCAAGTGCAAAAAGACCAGACGAGACCAATCCAGTTGCGCAGAGCTGTAAGACAGGGGGATGTTATATCCCCGAAACTGTTTACAAACGCACTGGAGGACGTCTTCAAGACTCTGGACTGGAACGGACGCGGCATTAACATAAGCGGCGAATATATCTCACATCTTCGCTTTGCCGATGATATTGTCATCATAGCGAGATTGCTGCAAAATCTACAAGAAATGCTGCACAGCCATAACACTGCATTCCAACGGGTTGGCCTCGGAATGAAGTTGGATACGACCAAGCTAATGTTTAACGGAAACGTCATTCCGCGACCAATCGATGTTGATGGCACATTTCTCGAAGTTGTTAAAGAGTATGTCTACCTGGGACAAATCCTACAACTAGGTAAAAACAACTTTGATAACGAAGTGACCACAAAGATTCAGTTGGGCTGGGCTGCATTTGGGAAGCTTCGTCAGGTATTTTCGTCGCCCATGGCACAATGTCTGAAGACAAAGGTGAAAATCAGTGCGTCTTACCCATGCTTACCTACGGAGCCGAAGCGTGGACGCTGACCGTGCGACTAGTCCGCCAACTAAAAGTTACTCAGCAAGCTATGGAGCAAGCTATGCTTGGTTTCTCATTGTGAGACCGAATACGTAATGAAGTTATTCGGGCAAAAATCAACGTGATTGATATAGCTCGCAGAGTCAGTAAGCTGAAGTGATAGTGGGCTGGTCACATACGTCGCAGAACCGATAACCGTTGAGGTGGGTAGACATGTTCTGGAGTGGAGACCGGGAACCGGAAAACGTAGTGTAGAACGCCGTACTGCTAGATGGAGCAACCTGCGCAATGTAGCTGGCTGGATGCGTAGAACCGAAGGTCGGGTTCAGTAGCGAGCTTTGAGGGAGGCCTATCTATGTCCAGTAGTGGACTGCCGTAGACTGATGACGAGGCTCGTACGAAAGTGGAATCGTTTGCGTATCGTCTATGCAGAAGATCTATGCTTTGTGACAGATTCCCTAGAAGGCCTGCAAAAACTTATGACCACTTTTCGCGCGTCCTCCTAAAGTTTTGGTCTGAAGATTAGTTTCAAAAAGATGGGAGTGATGTCTTTAGATATCAGCGGTCAAGACGTTCTGTCCATTAAAGTCGGTAATGAAATACTCAATCAAGCAAGTCAATACGTACCATTATTTGAGGATAATTATAACGTCAAAGATCGACCATGATGCCGAAATTAACAGTCAGATCGGTGGCGCAACCGTGATATTTGGCAGACTGGATCGCAAGATTTTTAACTCACATTACCTGAATCTAGCTACCAAAATTGAGATCTATATCTATACACGGAAAGCGGTGCTGCCAAACATACTGTACTCTTCAGTCATAGACAGTATACCGTCGCCATATACGAGCGCTAAACCGTTTTTACCTGAAATGTCTGCGCAAAATACTCAATATCCGCTGTTCTGATCGTATTCGGAATACGGATGTACTTCACACAGTTCATAAATACTCCGGTACTAGATATCGTTAGGCATCGCTTCTATGACATTTATTTTAATTTTTGTTGTATTGCGTCTTAAAAACATTTATAGTTAAAACGTAAACATCCAAAACGTGCAACGTTTCCTAACACTAATACTAACGAATATACCGTTTTACCTCGCATTTCCGTTGCCTTGTACAGGACGAGAATTTTGTTTTAGCTTCAAATAGTAAGTTCAGAGATGATTTTTCAACACATGTAAATTAAACAAAATAGTTATGGGAGTGAGGTGATTTTATTGAATTCACTTATATGTACTTAGTCTGGCCATAAACACTGTTACAAAGGAAAACAAAAAAAATTCTATTGCAAATAACATTTATTACTTTTACAGTGTTAGTTTAATACATAAATATAAAACAATTTAAAGTATAAAAAGCTTATTCGAAGTGGTCTCCATTGGCTGCAATACAGTCCTTTAAACGTTGAGGCCAGTTATCAATAGTAGCACGCACTCTTTCCATGGGAAAAATTTTCACTACCAATCGTACGAATTGTTTTAGGGACTCCAAATTATCATGACGTTTAGAGCAAGCCGTACTCTCTAAAACTGACCGTAAATCATAATCCAGCGGATTAAAATCGGGACTAGACGACGGCCAGTCTTCAGCTCTGATGAAGACCGAAACGTTCGTTGCCAAGCAAGACTGCGTAGACCGAGCTTTATGACCTGGCGCCGAGTCTTGCTGGAAGGACCATTCTTGATTATTGAACATGGTGTTGTTAAGGGGCTTCACTACCTTCTCAAGAATGGTATCTTGATACACTTGTGCCGATGTTTTGATACCTTTTTCACAAAAGTATGGCTCAGTCACTCCTTCATAGCTAATACCCCATCAAACCATCACTGAAGTCGAATAGTGCCAACGTTGCACTCTGTCGACTAATTGGGAAGCTTCCTTAGAGCTTTGAGCATAAATACGGTCATTTTGTTTGTTAAAATGTTGCTCAATTGTAAAAAAATTCTCATCCGTAAACAAATTTTTTCTATGACCTCCCTTTGCGTACCGCTTCAGTAGTTGTTTCGATTTTACCACCCTATTCTCTTTTAAATTATCAGTTAAGAAATGACCAGTACGTCTCTTACAGGCTGCAAGTCCTAAGTCATCTTTTAAAATACGCGACATGGTTCTAGGTGCTATCTTCATCTCCCGAGATAAAATCTTTTGCTTTCGGACAGGATTTCTTCGAATTCTTTCCCTTACTGCTTTGACCACCTTTTTCGTACGAACACTACGTGGACGGCCAGATCTTTTTCTGTCACAAACAGAGGAGGTCTCATTGCACCAATTAATAGCCTGGTACACAATTATTTTACTAATACCAAGCGTATGGAGAATTTTAAAAATTGCATTTGGCTCCATACCTACTTTGTGTAATGCAATCACAGCGATTCGGTTCTCTTTATCACCCCACTCCATTTTAATATCGCAAAATATTATACAATGTATTGGCGCCAATATGAGAAAACTCAATGAGCAATCATATAAAAATGACAGATTCCAAATTCAAATGTAATATTTTGTTTAATTTTAATTGTAACAGTATTAATGGCCAGACTAAGTATACATACGTACATTGAAAAATATGTTACACAACCAAACTCACATCTTAGAAACAAATATTAATGAATGTATAAAATTATCAAAGCAGCATTGGTAATTTAATCCTAATAACGATATACTTTAAACAATAATGTTACTATTTAAGTTTAATATCTTGACCAGGAACATCAGAAATATACATATTCATTTTTGTTTCAGCTTGGTAATGAAGCCTTTTATTTTATTGTTAAAATATAATTATACTATCTGCACTTGAGTCTCTCGAAACAATAATTATTAACAAAAACAAAGAAGAAATAAATTAAGTGAGCACATATCTGTTCTTCTTTCAGAATCGTCAAAGGATTCCCGCCTGTGTCACCTTTTATTGGAGTCAGCCCAACTCTCTGTTTTCTGCTAAAGGAAAAGAAACCTCTTTGCTGCTTACAACTGGCCCAAGTCTGTGAACACTGCGCATATAGAAATGCCAAGGAATATCAATGGCAAAATAAAACGATTATTCTTGCTGCCGACTATGCTTCTAATGGAATTTACAATTTTATTATTCCGCTAAGAGCTCATTTTCGGTCTAAAACAACTTTAAACCCTATTATTTTGCTTCTCGAGCGACGGCCAGATGTTGCATTTCTAGATGCCATATCTTATTTCCCTCTGGTTTATTGGATGTTGGGCACTATTGATTGGTAAATCAAAATTTATATTATTTTATATCAGACTACAATTAGAACTATATGGTCATAATTATAATAAGAGTTAAAGTATAAAGTTGCCGTTTTTTTGGTAAAAACTATCACCATAGAATATCCAGATGAAATCTGAAAGATAAAAATGAATGTTTGAAACGATTTGATATTTTTTTTCAAGCTCTCATATTCAAATTTAACAGGGTAATATCAAAAATAAAATGGGTAACGCAGCATACGGGATTAGATTATTAAGCGCACAGGACGTTTTTGTTTCATCACTTCATACTGTGAACATCAACTTAACTATTAAGCCTCGAGGAATACCAGGAACTAAGCTAAAAAAAGACGAATTATAAGTACTGGTGAAAGCTGATCCTTTTCAAACATCTGAGAGATTTGGGTTGCGCTTTGAATTTAATTGTTTATAAATGTATACACAATATTAAAATAACCTAAAAACTCGAGAAACTGGGATATTTATGCTTTCATAGACTTTGTGTGGTCTAGATCCCTTCTTCTACAGCAGACGCGCAAGCGCAAATGTTTTACCTCTTACAAAGCGATAACATTTTTAGTCTGAAACGGCAATTTTATCCTTTCATACCCTTAGCGCGTAATTTTATTAAAGTTTGTTTTAAAGTTTTATTTTATTTTTTAGTATAGTTTAATAAGATTTAGAAAGATTTTTTTTTAAACTTTTTAAAATCTTTTAGAAAGCTTTTTTACTATTTACTTAGATTATTCTAATGTAATTTATACGCGCTTTATGTGGTATTTACTATCCTAATACAAAAATTTCAGCTTGGATGATCTGCTTCGAGCTGGAATAACATTAGCTGAAAACGTTGTAGTTGTGAACAAAGAGCTATCAAATTCTGCTGAGGAAGATAGCCTTGCTGATTGCAATACAATTGTAGCAGTACAGACAATGTTCAAGTAATTTTTTTTTTATTACATAGAGATATTCGCATAAATCGTTGTGGTTGCTATTGCGAAAAAAATAAAGAAAGCGAATTATAAATCACTACGATCAATGGATTATGCATGAGCGAATAAAAAGAGTTAAAGAAATAATTTTATAATAAATAAATGTTTTTTTAGGTTCTTCCCTTCAATAAGGTCCATAACAGAACTATCTCAATCATCAAATATGAGATTTATGCAATTCCGTGCTCACGATAAATATGCTTTACATCTTTCTAAGATGGAAAAGGTAGGAAATACAGTATGTACATTACAACTACGTATTTTTTACAACTTTTCTCCTGCATTGTAATTAACGTAATTAGTTAGGTACACAATTGAGAGTTCTTTCAAAGCGAACAGACAGAAATATAACAAAGAGAAATAGATGCTTCATATAGTGCTATTAAGCAATTTGGTTAATTAAGTTCTCTTTTTTTTCAGCGAGAAAAAGAAAGGGGCTCACACATTTCCTATATGTTTCGATTGCCTTTCGCGGCCGGATCAGTTTTCTCTGCCTCAATGTTGGACACGTTACTTTATCAAGCCTTTGTTAAAGATTACATGATTACTTTTGTGCGACTATTATTGGGAATAGATCAGGCGCCCGGATCTGGATTTTTAGCGTCGGTAGGTTGACTACTAAAATTAAAATCTAAAATTTGTGATCATTAAGCTTATTGAAGCTCTGCGTTATATTAAAACTGTCACGCGAATGCCTCTAGTTCTAAAATTGGTTGTATTCCATCAAACCTTTATTATTCCAAGTTATAAACCATTAATAGAAGCCCAAGCGAAAGGAATCAGATTGTATAACACTATTATATTGACAGATAAAAATTACCAAAGAAGATATGTGGATTCGTACCTATGGTCGTTTATACCAAAAACTATGTTCGACCTCATGTGAAATCCCAATTGGGATATATCGCACACAAGATACAAGCATGGCCGATGCATCTCACCACGTGAGTATGTCGCAAAGGACTTCGTCAAACTGGTTTTGGTCACGCCTTGCGAGAATGCGACCATCCCGTGCTTCGGTGAGTGGGTGAAATCCTCCTCAAACGTATATTTCCTTAAATACAGTCCTTTCTCATATTTTCACTGTAATTTTATCTGACCATCCGATCATTTCATTCTAACAACATGACCCCGAAATATATTTATCTTGACTTGACTGACTTCGACTTACACATTTTATTTTTTGGACTGTATTTCGGGTTTTCTGCCATAATCCCGAGTCAATATGTACTTCACTTTTCCTGAATGTAATCTACTTATAAAACTTTAATATCTTAAGCATCACAATTGTGAAATGTATTTACTTAGAGTATTAATGTTTATAGCATATTTTATAAATCTATTAACACGAACTTTGTCTTTAAAAACTCACAGCTTCAAAATATTTTAACAAATTGCAAACAGCTATGCAAAAAGTGGTAGGTGCTTTTTTCCTTTTTTTTAATCTCAATAATAATATGAATTATTAATCCGTTTTTGGTGATTTTTAATAATAATAAAACTCGATGATCGCAATCCCGCAATTGTAATACATATAGTGCATGAACTTTGAAGAAACTGTAGAACTTACCAAAGAGTCACATCTTACATAATAATCATTTATATGAATCATAAATTGAAACATTTAATTCAAATACAACTCAACACTACGCACAATTTCGATGCGTTTCAATATATAAATATCTGCAGTTACATATATTTGGAGGTATCATGAATTTTTTTTTACTACTTGTACAAGTTTAAAGTTGCACGACCAAAAATCTCAAAACGCTTACTGCTTGATGCATGCTTTTTTCATCTGTGGTAGTTTACACACGACTCATCTTATTTTTTGTTCAAACTATAATACAAATTAACCAAACTTAAGTAATATCGAAACGGGGTAGTTTTTTGTTTTTTTTTTTATAAAATCATATTTACATTTCTACTTAAATTTCTCAACATTTTTTGGAAAATGAGAAACGGCACTTGCAGCAGGAGGAGCTTGATGGAGGAGATTTCCCGGCGTGCGGGCGTCAAGAGGCAACTAGCTGCCTTGGTGGTTGCTACGGAGAACGCACGCCGGTGGTAAGATTATTATGAGCCCTTTCATTTAATCCTCATATGAGGGCAAAACGCAAAATACAGTTTTCTATAGTTTTGAACTGTGTTTTTTTCATATAAAAGTTTCTTCTCAAATATTTTATTTACAATAATTAGGGGTAAATAGTTGATGCTTTTAAAAAAAAAATGCAAATCAAAAGATTCTATTTTGAATAAAATAAGGAAATCGATTTGGTCAACAGCTATTAACATTTAATTAAGGATCAGTCCTGAATAAACTACCTCGACTCTTTATTAAGCGTAAAGGTCAAAAGCTATAGTTGAATGTAAAAAAATACATACATACAATACCTGGGAATGATTTGGCACTAGTGGTGACATTTTAGAGAGCTTTTAGTGCACCATTAATAACCAGAGAACGAACAATTGCAGACGGAGTGCTTGTTATTTAGTAACTGACTCACTTAGATGTTACAGATTCATTCAGATACTCGCCATTTGCATAAATCTTTATAAATACATTAATGTGCGCAACAATAGTGCAAGCTCAATCAAGAAAACAATTGGTAGTTTTAGTTAAATATCCAAATCCAAATCAAAACACTTCTTGTAAAATATTAAATTGTTAATTCAAGTTTCATGTGATGATAATGAATGTGCATGATGTTCATAGCTGGTATGATACCAAAGTGATGAAATTATTAGGCCGTATTTAGAATTACTAACTTATAAAAAAAACAAATTTGCATGTTGTTGATCTTTGGTCACATCGTAGCCTTGAAATGTAATTTGATTTAAAAAGAAGTATAATAAAAAAGTATTGTTTTAATTCTATACCTAACAATTATTTTCCTTTACAGTACTCTACAAGTCTGGCAGATGAAGCTCGCGACAATCACATTCAGCAAATTGAAAGAGCTGAAATAGCCAACTTGGTTCGTTCCAGGATGGAATCTCTAAATCTAACTGGGGTAGATTACGATGATGTAAGCGAAAAACGAAATAGTTTATCTTATGTCATAATCAATCCAAGCTGCGACTTAAATTTGCAAGAAGGAGACATCATGTGAGTATCTATGTATATAAATAATAATAAATATCGGTATGTAGGTCACTTTGATTGTCCTCTATGCGTTTCTAAGCCAATATATAATTTTAAAGGAATTTAGTAATTGATGCTGATACTACAGGGAAATTTTCTGACATAGTACCATTAATGGTTTATAAGTTAGAAATTGTAAATCATTATGAATTAGACAGGTTAGTCGTCGGGTTAACTTAATTTTAGCGTTGAACTAATCCATGGACCCCGAAAAATCTCACTAACATCAGTGTTGAACCCATGAAACTCATAGCAGAAGTGGCATTTCAGTTGAGAGTTCTAGTAACGGCTTTAATTAGACACTGTAAGATGCGACCCACGTTGATCACAGTGAGTGGCGGGTTGATTGCTCCACACCTTGTTTTCAATAACAACGAGACTACAAATGCGTAGCATACCTATGCAGAGTGATGGCATTGGTGTTTTATCTAGGGTCCTCTACAATACTTCCTAACATACTTTAATTATATATTTTTGCCTAATCAGGATTGAAAAAACTAATTATTCGTTTCAGTTATCTTGTGCGCCCTTCTCCATTTTCTGCACAAAAAACATTTGAAAGGCATAACAGTCGTCGAAAATCAAATATAAGCTTCTGTTCTCAAGCCTTAATCCAAGCACAGGGAGGGAGCAGACGAGGTTCAGGAATGGCAGCAACTTTTGCTCAATCACGGGCTCCACCTCTTTCCACTACCAAGGCTAATTCGTTGTCTTTACCCGATAGCCCAACAATCATTACAGATTTCAGAGGTCGCTCTAATTCACTGCGTGTAGTGGATGATATTTTACTACGACGATCAAATTCTTTACGTCAGGGCATAAGCGGAACAGGATCCCGACGTCGCAAAAGCAGTTTAGAAGAAATAGGCATATCGCACTTCAATTCCTTGCTTCAACATCAGCAGCAACAGCAGGAGCAAGATGCTATAAAATTAGGACTAAGCAGCATTGGCCTAAGAATTACACCACCGGAAGAAACTCCTCGAATGGCTTTAGAGCCATTCCAGGACATAGCAGCAGCACTACCATCTACATCAGGTGGAGTCACCATGCCAGTCAATGTAACTCCTGACCCACAACATCTTCAGGGTACAATCGTGTGATACAACCTTATGTGGGGACGACGACTCAATTCCGTTATTAGAAACAAGTGGACTTAAATTGAAGTTAAGAGTTAACAATCCGCAGTCTTACTCAACTAGGTCGTTACCTATAAATTGCCTCTTTAAACAGAAGACTTTCTATTGGGCACACGTTTAAACGTAATTAAGTCTGTTCGAATCAACTTTATTTCCGATCATTTCTAACGATTTTCATATGCACACGAAAGGTTTATTCAACGTGACTTTTATTAATCAAGTAGCCTTTCTTAATTACTTACCCAAATCCTAGCGAACAACACTTGAAAATTATTAGAACAACACTGATATTAGAGCAGAGACTAACAAAATATCCAATCCTTTATAACTTAACAAACTTCGTGTGTAATAAAATTAGCTTAGGCTGACTAGTTGTGAAATCACTCATTGATTAATAACTATACAATGCACAATTGTAGGTTTCATTATCATTCCAATGTTAATCGCCTGGTTTGTTTACCAGTACAAGTGTTAACCGTACCAAATCACTGCCCAACAATAATAGTTTTTTTATGGACGCAATTTATGTCAGTATTCACATAAATTTACAGGATGTATCGGAAACGTTTTCGAAAATTAAGACAGGAAGCATAGCTGGTGATTCTTAATACGAAAAAAGGGAAAAAATCGTTCTACATTACATAATGTATTTATTTTTGTATTGCACGCTATGTAACTCGATTAAAACGAACCTACGAACAGAACCTATACGCTTTCTGGGGCGTTTGGCAATTTTGTGCCATTTATTTGCAAGTTTACAAAATATGCATAAATTACTAAAAATTTAAGTAATGATACTCGGAATGTAAAGTGAATAAACTAAAGCGAATGGTATTTATGATTCCATTATATTCCTATTTCAATTTAGTTCATTCTCGTTTCGGCTCGTTTATTTCTAACAATAGTTAACATGAATGACGATCCTAATGTCTAATCAGTTTCGATATTTGTAGTCCGGGTAATAAATACAGATATAGTTTGAAATTTTCATAATAATTTACTTTATTCGCCATATTAAAACGGAGTTACTAAGAGTATAATCATTAAACATCAAAACAATCATATTTATTTATTTAAAAAACCTCAAATTAACAGCATCTTTTCAGAAAATAGAATTTATTATTGCTTTTGGACAAAAATTGTCGTATGGTAATTTCATAGGTATGCGCCTAATAATAATCGTCCACTCTTTAACGGAATTGATTTCCGTTTCCACTTCGTGATATGTTCACGCAAGATTTTTCAAAAAGAGCTTGTACATACTTTGTGAAATAGGCCACGCCCGAAACGCGAAAAAAGAGCTGCTTGTCTTAAGAGGGATCAATTAATTGATAAGGGAGCCATCTACACAGCAATATTTATACATACATTAATACTATGTATTCTCACCAAAATGTTATTTTACTGATAATGGCTATTCAGTGTCGTGCGCACGTAAATTTTAGATTTTTAAACAGTATTTACTCCAAATTACGACTTCGATCGTTATTATATTCTGTTTGTTGAACTATTAAGTAGATATCAAATTGGAAAAATCATTCCTGGAAATATAAAATTAGAATTAGAATGGGAATACTATTATACTTAGAAATTTAAAAAAATAAGTAACGATTAAACTTAAATATTACTTTTCTCTAGATATAATTGACCAAATAAAAAAAATAAAAATATAAAATGCATTTCATGATACAGTACTATCAAAACTATGTATTTAGATGTTTGATCATATTTATAATCAGCCCTTACTTAGATTGTATGAATTTTTATTGGTAATAAATAATACGAGAATTACAATATAGTGTTTTATTTAAGCCACATATATGATGGAAAATTATGCTTTTTTGGGCCGTGACCTGAACTTTCTACGTTGTAGATAATAATGCCTGTGGAATTTCGGAATGCCTCGCTAGACCAGAAAAAGCGTGTCGGTTCGAAAGTCTATACACCGCCAACCGGTCAATCTACAACAGTTCTCTGGGCTGCGATAAGGACGCGCCTGCGTGCTTCGCAGTATCCGCCCCTTAAAGTCGCCTTCAACAGGGGGAGGGCTCTTTCTACAGGGGCCGGAACTGAAAAAAGCTTCATCTGTCTTCGGTGATAGATCAACGCAAAGAGAGAACACGACGCTGCCTCATCCACGCAAGACAATGCGCGAGCACGTGCTCCGGCGCAACCTCGTCATATCCGCAGTGATGGCACTACATCGTCGGTTCCCCCTGACGAATCGGTGCAGGTACTGGTCAAAACAACCATAGCCAATTAGCATCTACGTCAGCTGGAGGAAGAGAAGCTCTCGATCGCGGTTACCTAGTCCGTAAGGACCGGGTGAATTGCCTATACGATCCGAAAACCGACGGTTAGGTTTGTCAATTGGCGACACCATGCCTCCAGCACAGACCATTGGAGACGTTCTTTCGAACTAGGGCACGATATAAGGTGACGCTCCATCATGTCATGCTCCCCGACGTTTGGCAGAAGCTGGCACAACGACCCCGGTCCACCCGCCGTCACCAGTCGAGGCCATGTTAACTAACCTAGGAACAACAGCTGTCTCAGGCAAATGTTTTTCTTCTTCTAATTTTGATTGGTTCTTGAGTTTTTCAGTCATTATTATTATAATCTTTGTAAATTTGTTACCTGGACGTTTTCAAAGAAACATCTATCTGCATATTATTATAGCATTATTTTAATGATCGTATCTTTTAAATTGATTTTTGAAATCAAACGCTAGTCAATGTAGGCCACTGTTCCATAAATTTCCAGACGTTATAAATCTACTTTGAAACGCTATACAGCTTACTTTCCACTCAATTAAATAAGTGACACGTGCACACGAACATGGAATGTATACAACGTCTTCGTGTTATGAAATATTTTTAAACTCCAATAATCTTGAAATACAACATGCTGTAACTTCACTTAGACATAACTGATAAGAAAGCAATCTTGACATTTTAAAACTTCGATATTGCTGTGACTAATCAAAATAATGACACATTTACTAAAATTTACAAAGGCAACTTAGCTAGTAGCTACAACAGCATGCTGGGTTATTTAAAAACAATCATTTTTATTATGGGTTTTTTAATTATGGTATATGTAAACTTTTGTAAAAATGTGAGAGACAAACAAAATAATAAAATATTTAAATAAAACCTTTCCTCCAGAAATCAATGCTCGACGAAAAAATTCAGAGTGATTTAAATACGGTAAGAATTTATTTATTTATTTTAGCTGATTATATTTTTGTCTTTGGCAAAATGTTAATTTTTTTATTTGTTTTTCTGCTGTGTGTAAAGAAATATTAATCAAATAAGATTTTGTTTATCCCTGGGAAACATTTTAGTCGTCAGCAAGAAACTGTTCTGCCAAGGTAAATAGCACTATTATTGACTAAAAAATATTATTTATAGGATTGGTACGTAAAATGAGCGACGGCGATATAGTTGGAACTGCACGAATTATTTTGAATGCATAATAACAAGCCATGATAAACTTGTGACGTGTTCAATTATTATACATGTACCAGTACAATATAACTACCATCACAAAAATATTAAACTATTACTGCACGCATACAAATGCAAAAATTTACTGATATAAACGTAAGCATTTATTTGTTGTAATGAATATATTTATTAAACCGTCGTGTAGAGAATGAGAAAGTACAATACTTATTTATTTTTCAGTGTAAAGGAAATGATTGCATTGCAAATGTGAGTAAAGAGGGCATTTTCTCGAAAAAAGTTGACGGATACTACGATTCCTAAACTGTAAGGTCCATTTCCAAAACGTGTATTGCTTTACTAATTTTTATTTTCTGTGACCAAATGTCAAGATATGAGCGTAGATTTAATAAATGCATTTTATAAGTACAAAATATAATAGGCAGATTTTAAGGCTGATAGGTTTTGTTTAATTTAATAAAGTATACATTAAAAATTAAAGTAAGGGTTGAAGTAGCTAGGTTTGCTGGCACTATAATAAAATATTGTTTTTTTATTTTCCAAAAACTCTTCCTCTCCACGATAACCTCAGTTAAATTAATTTATAATTTTGTTTTCATTTCAGTGTACTGGATCGATGACATACGCTATGGTAAAATGTTGTACTTAATAATTTGAGCTATAGTAAATACTGTACACGTTTTGATATCTTTAGACTCCGGTAACTGCAACACCAGATGGGCGGTGAGCCCATCATTCACCAATTGCTTATAATAAAATAAAAAAGACCAACTAATGGTTTTAAATACTTAATTTGCAGGCTGGAGGATTCAATGCGACAGCAACTGTAATTACCAACTATTTTTTACAATATCTGTCCAAGTTTCAAATAAGAAATTCGCAATAACATTTCAACATTGATTTCACAGACATACGGCGACCTTTCGATTTCAGAAGTACGTACTGTTCAAAACTTAATGACTCTTATTCCTCTTCTTGTCCTTTAATATTAAGTGGGGACGGTGCGGAATGTTTTATGTTGCATAGGTTTTGGCAAGAATTTTACGTCAGGCCAACTGCTTGACGTCAAAACTTATAACACTAAATTAATTTACACTATTTTAGATATGAAAGATGGGATAAAAGTTCAGATAAATAGCTGAAGCTCTACGAAAACTGTGTATAATATGGCACAACAGATGTAAAATAATTGTAGTCGATTTATTTGTATAACATTATATTAATACTCCTTGTATGTAAAGTGTTACGGCCAGTCACAATCATATTTCTATTATCTTAAAATATATAAGTCAGAGAGAAATGTCATAGAAAGTGCTACACAAAACACACATTTTATTTTAAATATTAAGTCACTCAAAACACAACCTTATTACCTCAACATATTATGGTCAGAATCGAGCCGGATATTTTATGGCTATAAAAGTGGGAGAAATAAGAAAAAAACAGTGATTAAAAATAGATTATTGTAATTTGTATTCAATTTTAATTCAATTTGCTAAAATGTTATACAATATAACAAGTTTTTTTTTACGAACATTTCGAGAAGATACTGTTATTACTGTTGCCAGGGTGATCTAAAATGGCGAAATTTATCACTGAAGAACAACGACAACTTTTGTTCATAATAGATGATACCTGTAATTCTTTATAAAAATCGCAGACTAATTTAAAAAAAATGTCCGAAAATGCGTTTAACGAAAGGATACATAGAAGCGCGTATGCAAATTGTAAATAAGTATTGGATGTCATTTAAAAACGCTCATGAAAATTTATAATAGTAAAAATAACGTCGATTGAACAGAGAAAAAGACTAAATTACTTTTCAAATGAAGAATTTTTCATTTGTGAAGAATTATACATTATACTACTAAGTGATTTAAAGGAGATGTACGCAACATTCACTACTCACTACTCAAGGTTCGTCAAATGAATTGAGTTCAAATTACAATATACCAACGCAAAGCAATATTGCACATTTGCCGAGAATACAATTACCAACATTCAACAATTCTTATGAAGAGTTACAGTCGTTAAAAGATTTATTCACAAGGTTGGTGCATGACAATCCTCCGCTCAGCCAAGTTCAAAAGTTGCAATATTTGAAAACAAGTGTAAACGGGGAAGCAGAAGCATTACTAATACATATTTCAGTAACATCAAGTAATTATACTACTGCCTGGAATCTGGACCACGAGGTACGGTAACAAACGTTTAATCGTTAATAACATTCTGAAACGATTGTTCAATCAAAGGAAGATGACTCATCAATCTGTAATGCAACTAAAAGGATTACTTGATACCACCACCGAGTGTCTGAGCAACTTAATATGCAAACACCAACTACATCTTGGGATTTATTAATAGTCCATATCCTGGTACAGAAATTAGACCCAGAAACTCACAAAAGCTTGGAAGAGTTTGCATATCGAGATGACAGCGAATACTTATCGACGTGGTCAGACGTGAAGAAATTTTTGAGCACGAAATTTCGGACTCTGGAGTTGGTCATGGCAACTACAACAGATATGAAGCACATAAAAATTCATTTCGCGTCACCACATCTGCACAGGCTAAAGAAAGGGTGTGTGTTATGTGTAGCTGATTCTCGCTGTGTCACTCCAAAGATTTTGTGATACTAGAACCTAGAGCCAGAAATGATTACGTATATCAAAAACAATTGTGCTTTAACTGTCTAGCACCAGGTCATTCAGTATCGAGATGCAAACTACAAATGTCCTGTCGATTGTGTCACCGACGTCATCATTCTCTTCTGCATAACAATGACAAAGAACTTGCAGCTACCTCGAGCACCTCACAATAACAAATGCAGGCTTCAAATCATGTAGAAAGAGAAGAGAAACAAGTACAAGCTAATACAATGATAGCGTCATTTTTTACAACTAGACAAGCACAAGCCCAATTAGCAACAGCGGTAGTCGAAGCAATTAACGAACATGAATACACCATACGACTGCGCGCTTTGATTAATCAAGGTTCTCAAGCAACATTCATAAGTGAGAAAGCAACTCAATTACTGAAATTGACTAGATACTCAGTCAAGGGAAGTGTAGTAGAGGTGGGATCTACGCGAACCAAAATCCAACATATGGTACACCTACACATACAATCACAGTGGGACCAAAACTTTAAAATACCTATACAAGCCTACGTGATGTCGGACCAGCTGACCACAAACATACCTACCAAAACAATAGCTATCCAACCTTGTGAAAGTGCTACACAAAACACACGTATTTTATTTTAAATATTAAGCCACTCAAACCTTACACCCTTATCACCCTTAACAACCTTATCACCTCAACAATTGTTATTTAAAAACGTTACTAATACTAGCTTAATTAAATTAATTTACTTGTGTAATACTTGTACATATCTGTTACTTCATAGTGTCAAGGTCCATTCTGCAAAGCTAAAGTGAGTACTCATTCCAAATTGTATACCGAATTATCAAAATAATTCGTTGTGACTAAGCTGAACATAGTGCTATTACTGTTCTATGCTCGTATGTACCGACACGATTCTAAGAATGTTAATTTATTTTTACTTGTAGGTGAAAATTCCGTTACTAGTGTTAGTGTCAATATCGAGTTTTGACTGCATTTAACCAATTTACTTCGCAAGCGCACTTCGCTTAAATTGGATTATGGAAAGCTATTGTGTATAAGCACTTTTTTATATTTTCAGAGGTAAACTTACGAAATTAATGAAATTTTCTCATCTCAATATACAACGTCATTATAATTAAACTTTCGAATACTATTTTAAATAAGTTCTTATTTAGAATGTTTTCCTTAAGTGCGACGGTGCTATGAATACATGCATGGCAAAGGTAAGCAAACTTTTTTCAAATCTCACCTTCATACAATACTTATAATTTGCAAAGTTATTTCAAATAGTGTCGCTATTTTCTACAATAACTAATTAAAAATTACTAAAATTACGTTTTTAATTTTTATTCGAAGTCTACTGGACGCGCCGCTGAAGCTTCGGTATGCAACCAGAATATTTAAGATTTATTTTTATTTTGAATGCTATGTGTGTGTGTGATGTGCTATGGTTTGAATGTTCAATAATAGAAACAGTAGGGTCATAATCAGTCTGAAGAATTCTTATACAAAAACATCAATAGTAGTGGTGGATGAAACAACTTATTACAAGAAAACTACGTGATATGACAACAGAAAAAAAAAAAAGGGCGTAGATGGGATAGATTAATTCAGTTTTCCCTGGTAAGATAGTTACTGAAGCCCCTAGACACCACAGCGTCGATGCAATTGTCAACCTTAAGACATCTTGAGAAGAATAAATCTCAAATGTATTGAAACAACGATTATTGTAATTTTAAAACTAAAATGTTTGATTACTTCAGGGCTTATTAGTTATAAAACAAAGCGTAAGGGATTACACTTCGCTTTTCTATGAATATATGCTATGAATAATATGAATTAAATGAAGCTGGTTGCGCTATGCGGTTGGTAGACCAAAATTGTAACGGTCATCTATTACAAAAATGAGTGTGGACTGTTTTTGCGTTGTTTAACTATGACACTTTCTCGAGCCGTGGCGGGAAGAAACAAAGGAACACAACCCGAGGGAAATGTGAAGGAAAAGGCCGTACCTGGAGACGATGGAGTCGTCCGAATCACGGCTGCTAAAAGTGTTTGAAGCCAGTTGGTGTATCTTCTATCTTGCACGACACTGGGATACACTGACACTGATGTTGTATAAGAATAAAGTCTTAGGCCAACTCAATAATTAAATTACAAAATAACTGATTTCTGTAATGTGGGGCGCGAGGTAACCGCCATATTTTTCTTCTTTTCTTTTCTCTGCCCGCGTCGCTCGTACTAGCCAATCCAGGGCGCGGGGGTTGGGTGAGGAAGGGGAAGGGAAAAGTGTCATAGCTGCCATATTATTATAAAAACATCTATCTACAAATCTATGTTATGACGCTGGCGCAACCAGAAGCTTTTTAGATTTTGCTATATCTTTGATGTATTTGTATTAGATATAGATAAAAAAGAGTCAGTGTAAAATGTGAATAAATATGAAAGTTACCACCAGCAAAACTATCAGTTGCTACCACCAGTAAAAACTCTAGCCCCTCATCCCGCAAATAAAACGTGCTACAAGAAACTCCGTTCCAAAAAAGTAACGATACACTTGACTAGACACTAGACTTCTATGTAAAAAGCATGAGGAATCAAGTAAATTGAAAGATAACCAAGCACATTCAAGTTATCCTAATTTTTACAGTAAATTGTTAACCAAGTGTATACCCAAGACATAACACCCTCTGACGATAAATGAAAACAAATTTTAATATTAAGGCGAATTGACTTTTTTTCTGTAGTGCCGTGCTGTGTCCTGTATTTCACATGTAAGAACTGTTTATTAAATGTTTACTTAGTCATTATGATCTCAGTGAGAAGTTTGTTTTTAACAATTGGTTTATGCTCGGCGGTCTCAATAATGTTTTAAAGTAGCTTTAGGAGTTGTCGCAACGAATTTGTGTACATTTAATAAGCACACTCTTTAGCCGACACGGCTCTGAAATTTCAACATAATATGGGGAATTTTCGATTCATCTTGATGTATGAGTTACCTTGGAATCCAGCGTAGGAAAAAGATTCATTACCTTTCAAAGAATCGGATCACAGCAGTGGCTTACATATAAACTTTAGTTTAAATTCCTATAAAATGAGATTGTGATTGAAGACCTTAAGAACAATACTTTCCATGACCAAGAATGGTTATTTCAGCGATGCTTAGTGTTGCGGATCTCTTTGCTATTTTGATAGCTGATGTAGTTTTTATTATTCTTGGCTTTTGACGTTGTCTGTTCTATTACCTATTTATTTCTGTTTGCCTGATTTTCTGTTTTTATTAAAAATAATCATTCTTCAACTTGTATCATCATTTTACCACTTGCAAAGGTTAATTTGGTTTGTTCATTTCATTTTGGGCCTTCGAGCCGGATGATTTGGTAGCTGCAATACCGGTTATGTGGAACTATGTTGTACGTTTGGTTTCGAGTGTTCAAACGATGAATAATGATGGCCTACCCTCGCTATTTTCAGCATACCAAGAGCAATATGCTGTATATTTGATTCGGTTAAATTCGTTCCTTTATCGATATTACGAGCATGGGCTGAGGCTGCCGCATGCGACAGTGGCCGGCTTGCAGCTCAATCACGATAGACCACCGATTTGCTTAAATATCTCACTGAAGAGTGTCCTGCTTTTTTTCTTTCATTTGCCAAAGTCCCTTCAGACTAAAACTGGCGTTGCCAACTCTACCAACTTTTAGTGTCGTAATGAAACCTACCACTTTATCTACCAACTTTTGAAGTTTTCAAAAAGTTCAAATCAAACCTCCATAAAAATAATATTGAAACTATAATTTTATTTTATTTTTCGTAATCTTTCTCTTGCTTTTTTACCCTTTGATGGATTCATCGAATTTACTCGAAAATAGAGGGCGTTACAGGTTGATGTACAGGCCATATCATAGAGCTTAATAAAAAATAAAAAAAACAAACATCATGGCGGCGTTAATCTTAAAACTCTTTCTACATACGATTTCTACATATCTATGTTTACACTATATCTAACGCAATTCAATTAACAAATAACTGATTGTAATTTTTAAAACGTTTCAATTGAACACTATCAAAATGAGTGAAAGTGACAGTGAAAACGAAGAAAATTCTCCTCCTCGAAAATTAAAAAAGATGCATTACAATCAAAAATATTCTCAACTATGGGAAAAAGAAGAATATTAGCGGCCTTATAAATTTTATTTACAGCTCCCATGGAGCAAAAAGCTACTAAGACTGACTTCTCGCTGCAAATTCCTCTAATACTCGAAGGCGTGGGAAGATCGAATGATATGAAATGCATGACGCCATATGAGGAGCTCGTTAATGTTCGCGATATGTTCAAAAGTGTTTCTAACTGCGTGAGTGGAGGATTGGCGCGCATCATAGCTGCCCTGACGGATTTGCATTTTACGACATTCCTTGCTGGCGTCAACGACTTACTAGGGATGGTACATGTGACTCCGTGGTCGCGTGCTCCCATATTCTTTACACGTTACTTCTACCTTGCCTAAACTGCCCGAACAGTATACCGTTACACCAGGGTAGCTGCGGTCAATTGACTCTCCGATAACTTTAGGTTCTTTCATTAAATTTCATCTGATTGGCGCGGATGTTGAGCCCTCATTGGATTAGTGGTTTGGCCACGATATGATGCATAAACACGTGATAATACATCATCAACCAATGGTCCTGCAGGTTACTTCAGCTAACTTAAATTCGAGGGTTATGCGAACTAACACTCTGGCGCATCACTTAGCTTGATCCAAACAAGTGCCTTTACTTTGGGTCACAAGCTCGATAGAGGCGTCATCCAAGCTTAAGACTATCTTCTAGTCCCAATTTTAATCTGATTGATAATGTTTTATGATATCTTGTAGTGTATAGCATGCTCTAAGCATCATGATAACTTGGAGGACCCAAAACATTCCATAGATTTGAAGTACCTAATTTTCACATACCTACTGAAAGTGTGTATGGGTGTGTGTGTCAATCTATAAGTAACCACCACAAGTTTAAAAGATTAGCTAATGAAGTAAAATGTAAAAATTAAACCATAATGCCGCAATATATACAAAGCACAAAAGTTCGTCATACTAATCTATTCGTTTGTGAACAGGCCGATGGAACTATATCTACTGCTAAAGTGAGTATTAAAAAAATACAAAAAAGCTTTTTTCTCACAAGAAATTCTACCACTTTACGTGGTTGTTAAATATAACACTTTTTTAAAGTTCTACTACTAAATATTGTGACTGCAGGTCAGATCCATGGCATATTTTAAGTTTTTAAGACATGCTAGCGATGGAAAGTACATAGCAAAAGTCAGGAATAGGCGAAAAGAGCGGTGTCTTCTTTTATCGTCGGTGGAAGGAGATTACTTATGGTCCCGAGACCTTTGAGACTTTACTAGGAAGGGTGAGATGGGTGTTCAATAAATAGTGGTACAGCGATACATTTTCTTCCGAAAGAAAAAAACACTGGCAGGCATAGTCCAATTAAAGTAATCAATCCTCTTTTGTTTTTTAAAAATAAAAGCCACTTGTTTGCATCATGTCGAAACGTGTTCGTACGGTAATAAAATCACTGCATATTTTTTTTTAAATACGGTTCTGGCAAATCAAGACACGAGAGCAACATTAGGGGTTCGGGTTTACATGTTCCATATTCTACGAATGCGCGTTAGTGTGCTGATATCAAGCGAGAAAGAATCTTCCACTTTCCACTTCCACTTAACAACGACCCCGCAATGAGTAATCTAAGAGTACTATTTTAAATTTGGAACTCCCCTTTGGCATTCCCACTTCTGTACACGAAACACGCAAAATTAATGTAAATTAAAGCGGCTTTTAGCACCGTTGTCGCATCATACCAGAACTTTCATTAAATTTATGAAGTGTTCGCCATACGCCACTGAAAAGCGATTAAACAACTCTACCGCTGAAAAGGACAATGCCTTGAAGAACATCAGGTAAGTTACGAGTTTTGTACTCTCTAATTCAGGTTAATTCATTCTAATTCAGGCTGCGCCACACGCTATCTTCAATCTAACGCGCTGGCACCAGGAAGAATAACCTGACGGCGGCGACCGTGTCAGCGATCGAGGCCGTCGTCGTTTCCAGGACGTAATCTGGAAGAGTAAATCGGTTGGCGGTGCAAGACTTTCGACCCGGCAGGCTGGTTCTGAACAACGGTGTATCTCGGAACGCCATTGGCACCGCTTAAGTGGGCAGACAAGCAGCCGTACCGTTTAAATCGGCGTCATTAATCGTCGACAATTGCCTCAACAATCTATCGGTCGAGCGTCCTCGGGGTGGCGCCTTGAGTCTGTTTTAGTGTAGACCGCAGAAACCCCTACTCTGTCCGGGTTCTGACACCAGGCGGAAATCTAACGATAGGTGAGAGAATGCAAAGGGGGTCATTTGGTGGGTAGGGCCTTAAAAACATCCTTGGGTCCATAGTCTGATCCCAACATCGGCAGACCAAGAAGATCCACGTAACAGGCGCGATAACCTCACATGAGGTTCAGCTCCCAGCGCAGAAAAGGCTGTGTTTTCTCATGTCGAGTGCGCCGCCAAAATAGCCCAATCGTCTGCGCATCGCATAATTTTGAACTATTTTCCTACCGCACTCGTGGTGTAGCTTTTTACACGCAACACTATTTGCTATTTGATCCTACACTAACATACCATAATTTGCATCCAAATCTTAAACAGTATATAAGGACAGCAAGCGGCACATGTTTTTTTATTTGTTGTTTTTACAATTTATTTTAAGTTATTCTTTTTTGAGAATGTATTTAACTGTTTTGAATGCAGTCCGTGACCCAATCTTATGATGGCACGTCGAACGCGATCATGTACACAGTGCAACAAGTCATTCAAATCTTTGAAAGGCCTCAACATACACACTACAAAAACACACAGGAAATGTATTAGCCAAAAGAGTTCACCTGTAGACATCCATCCCATTATTCCGAGTGCGCCTACTTATGTAGCCAACGATCCAACTCCTTTCCACACATAGTTAAAACAATCCTTCGAGGAGCACGAATAACCGCTGCTACACATTTGCCACAGAAACGATACATAAGCAATTGTTTTCTGTACATTTGTACACAATAACTGTGCTGTAAGCCTCCCCGCCTTCCCCCGCACCTCTAATCAAACATGTGCCCCTCGTAATCGCAACAAGCTTGTCGAAAACAAAATCTGTGATGCTGATCTCAAAGGTTTTTCGCCTTTTGTTCTCAACGACGTGCTACCACCAGAAATACCCCTGGCACCCTTCAAGCCTTACGGACTAAGCATCCTCCAGCTCCAGTAAGCCCATATTTTCTCGACCCACCAACAGCAGGGCAAGCATGCTTTCAAATTGAAAACAATTACGGATGCCGTTTTATCTTTTAAATCAGGTTCGGCTGCAGGTTTGGATGGAATCTCACCCCAACATTTGAAAGACTTAACACCGCATTCTGTGGGTGATGCAAGCTAGCATCTTGTAACTTCGATCACTAAATTAATCAACTTTATGTATTTCGGTATTGTCAATACAGATATTGTTCCCATTCTTTTCGGCAGGAAACTCATTCCCCTCACCATAAGGACGGAGGGGTGAGACCAATTGCTCCTCTATCAACACAAGAGCCCCAAAATTGCCATTCGATATATTTTACCCAAATTAAATTCTGAATTTGAACCCGTACAGTTAAGCTCTGGTGTAAAAGGAGGGTGTGAGGCAGACGTCCAAGCCCGTTTTTCCTAACTTAAGAACAGCTTGGCGTGTTGCTCAAAATTAATGTCAAAAATGCATTCAATTCGGTAAATAGGGATACCCTGCTGACGGAAATAAAACAACATATACTGGAAATATACAATTATCTTCTTCTTAGTTACGCTGACCCAAAAAAATTGTTATATCGTTCTAATGAACTGTCCTCGGGAGTAGGTTGTCAACAGGGATTCGCAAAATTTCCAGTGTCGCTTTACCAGCCTTCCTATCTTCTGTCTCTATGGACAGATTTTTATTTTTAGAAATTGTACATATGAGATTTGCTGAACTATTTCAACAAATCACATATGTAAAATTTTAAGGGCATCCCCTCCAAGCTTTGAGATTGCTGGCTTGGAAGAAGCTAGAAACGCTTAATTGCAGGCCTAGGTCAACATTTTCCGGTTTGTCTAAATTCCCAGAGGAGCTAAGACGACATAAACTGCTAATTGACTTATGACAATATTTTGAGCTGTACTACGGTTCGAGCGTACTAGGCTTTTAGCCGTAAGAGGCCGGCTACTGACTTCACGCGTACCCTTCGTCAAATACAGGAACATTTCTTGAGCCTAACTCGCTCCGAGTCGCAACCTGTCTACGGCTTGGGATTCCGGTCTGCGATCTTTATAAATGTCCCCGAAAGCAGATTTCGACAAGCTAGGACATCACGGACTGTCATGCCAAAAAAGGGCAGGCCGCTTCTCGAGACATGCCGCACTTAACGATATCATATGCTGGTCCCTTGCCATCGTCAACGTGCCAAGTTTACTTGAGCCGACTGGTATTGCAAGCATATAAAGCATGAAAATACAAGGGTCTAGGCTCCGAATATGATTTTATCCCATTCAGTGTCGAGACCATTGGTCCGTGGGGTCCCAGCGCTATAACGCTTTTTAAAGAAATAGCAAAAAGTTTAGTCGAAATCACAGGAGACCGAAGAGCTGGCAGCTACCTCGGACAAAGAATTAATCTAGCTATACAATGGGGGAACTATTGGAGTTTGAATATGAACGTAATGGCAGGCAACACTTGACACATTATGACACATTACAGATTTCCAATATTGGAATTATTTTTATTTTTAAATGTTTAAATCAAACGATTGACTTCTCACCTAGACACGGTCAGAGCAACATCTAAGACTTTTATAAAAATATAAAATATTATAATGGTGTAATAGTGTACAAAGTATTTGCGATATAATTATAATGAAGCAGAGTGTTTTTTAAATAGCCCCTCATCAACCTACAGAACCCAATCCCCTCAAATTTAACCGTCCAACAGGTTATGGGCCCAGAACAAATTTAAAAGGTAATAATTATTAGAGTTTGCTGATTAAAAGACTACAACATAACCATGGAAACCAAACTGTTTATATAAAAAATTTCATAGCAACCAATATGTAACGGATTCAATAAAATAAAACCATTCGAAAATATATAAAAGATTATAAAATTTGTCTTGAAGACGAACAGAAAATTATAAGAAGACATGTAAGGGGAAATGAAAGGGAGAACACTAACATAGGTAGCACAAATAAATATAATCGTGAAGATGAAGTCGGTGAAGTTCGAGAAGGTGTTAAAGGAAGAAATGGAGTTAAAGGAGTTCGAAAAGGTGATATTAGAGGAAATAATAGTAATGGAGTGTAATGAAGTTCGAGAAGGTGTAAAAAGAAGAAATAATAGAAATGGCGTAAAGTTCGAGATGTTGTTATAAGGCAAAATAATAGAAATGAAAATCGAGAAGAGAAAGAATTATAAGTAGGTATTGAAGAAACAGATATGTTTAGTGAAACAAATGACAGCGGAACAAATACCAATGAAACAAATGATAGCAGATTCATAAATAAAAATCTGGTTATGGAATACTTTTGAGACTTCGAGAATGTTAATTAAAAAAAAGTGAACTTATTGTGTTTTCGGGAGAAATGGGTTAGTTTATAAGTTCTATGGGAATTTCAATATTTTCAATGTTGTTTATAACAATAGATAGATAGATAATGGGATAGGGAAGGCGGGCCTGTGTCAAATGCAACATCAATTCTGAGTATTTTGTAGATTTAAAAATAAAATCACTGCTTCAAAACCAGTGGAATAGAATATAACGGACTTATAAACAAATGATTTACAACATAGTGAAAAAACACTTATCTGCCTATAAATAGTGAATAACTGTAATAACATACTATCATTTTGTTGGGGCAAATGGACAATAATTACGAAAAATTATTACCTAAACGAACTAAATCCCGGTAAGTGACCAAGTGTGAATATTAGTGGACTATTGTAGACAAATACAAATACAAACAGAAGAAAAATAGCCCAAATCTGTACTTGATGATTAGGCAATTATCAATAAATAAATAAATCAAAACTAGCGCCATCTGTTCAATATCGATGTACTACGTCCTACAAACAACGAAACATCACCGATAGATCTGCAAACAAAAGCTACTACTTCGATGAATTCATTAAGAATAATATAGGAAAAAAGCCGCTACAGGACACTGCCAGTGCTATAAAAATATAATTTACTAATTTTGTTCAAATCATCTTACAAATCATGGAGGGCATTATGAATGTACTTCGTCACATCCAAAAAGAGTTTGATGAACAAAAAATCGCCATGAAAAAAAGTGGAGAAAAAGTTACGGAAAAGGTAATTCAAAATATAAATCGAATAATGAAAAAAAAATTACAACTTTGTAAAAAAAATATGACAACTTCACAATAAAAATAGAAAAAATACTTTGAGTCAAACATAGAACGAAGAGACATACAAGAAATAAAGAGAATTGAAAAAAAAGGAGAAAGATCTAGACCAATTGTTGTCACTTTTTCTAATCTAGGATTGAAAATCGATATATGTAAATAAAAAAATGCACTGAAAGACACAACATACTACATAAAGGAAGATTATCCGCGGTATATTAAATAAAAGAAAATAATTACAAAAGCAACTAAAGATTGAATGAGAAAAAGGAAACACTGCCATAATAAAATACGATAAGCTTATAGTACTAGATAAAGACAAGAATATTATATAAAATAAGAGAAATCTCTCCATATCTCCTGAAAATAATCCATAATCTAGGAAATAAACCAAAAAAGAATAAACAAACAACAACAGGATGACTCAAAAATCAAGGTCACAAGACCAAATAGTGTCACCGAAAAACTTATAAAACCAAGCATGTTGAACTTTTTGACAAATAATAACACAACGAATAAAAATACATAAAAACGAACCCCCTCTTTCCACACCGATGCCACAAATAAACAAACTTCAATAAAAAATAAAAAAATCTTCCAACCCGGCTGGTCACCGTGGAAGATTACGACCAAAACCCTCCAAAGTTACAAAACTTAGGTTATATACTTAGTCTGGCCATAAATACTATTACAATTAAAAATAAACAAAATATTACATTTGGAATCAGTCATTTTTATATGATTGCACATTGAGTTTTCTCATTTTGGCGCCAATACATTGTACAATATTTTGCGATATTAAAATGGAGTGGGGTGATAAAGAGAACCGAATCGCTGTGATTGCATTACACAAAGTAGGTATGGAGCCAAATGCAATTTTTACAACTCTCCATACGCTTGGTATTAGTAAAATGTTTGTGTACCGGGCTATTAATAGGTGCAATGAGACCTCCTCTGTTTGTGACAGAAAAAGATCTGGCCGTCTACGTAGTGTTCGTACGAAAAAGGTGGTCAAAGCAGTAAGGGAAAGAATTCGAAGAAATCCTGTCCGAAAGCAAAATATTTTATCTCGGGAGATGAAGATAGCATCTAGAACCATGTCGCGTATTTTAAAAGATGACTTAGGACTTGCAGCCTATAAGAGACGTACTGGTCATTATTAACTGATAATTTAAAAGAGAATAGGGTGGTAAAATCGAAACAACTACTGAAGCGGTACGCAAAGGGAGGTCATAGAAAATTTTTGTTTACGGATGAGAAAATTTTTACAATTGAGCAACATTTTAACAAATAAAATGACCGTATTTATGCTCAAAGCTCTAAGGAAACTTCCCAATTAGTCGACAGAGTGCAACGTGGGCACTATCCGACTTCAGTGATGATTTGGTGGGGTATTAGCTATGAAGGAGTGACTGAGCCATACTTTTGTGAAAAAGGTATCAAAATATCGGCACAAATGTATCAAGATACCATTCTTGAGAAGGTAGTGAAGCCCCTTAACAACACCATGTCCAATAATCAAGAATGGTCCTTCCAGCAAGACTCGGCGCCAGGTCATGAAGCTCGGTCTACGCAGTCTTGGTTGGAAACGAACGTTTCGGACTTCATCAGAGCTGAAGACTGGCCGTCGTCTAGTCCCGATCTTAATCCGCTGGATTAAGATTTATGGTCAGTTTTAGAGAGTACGGCTTGCTCTAAACGCCATGATTATTTGGAGTACCTAAAACAATCCATACGATTGGCAGTGAAAATTTTTCCCATGGAAAGAGTGCGTGCTTCTATTGATAACTGGCCTCAACGTTTAAAGGACTGTATTGCAGCCAATGGAGACCACTTCGAATAAGCTTTTTATACTTTAAATTGTTTGATATTTATGTATTCAACTAACACACTGTAAAAGTAATAAATGTTATTTGCAATAGATTTTTTTTTCCTTTGTCTCAGTATTTAAGGCCAGACTAAGTATAATCTTACTCTATGTACAAAACTCAAACACAACCTTAAAACCCTCTAAAAATCTCACAAAGCTGTCGCTACTTAAAAATAATATCACAATGTTAGAACTCTGGCATCATACAATCGACTACGAGTATTAGATCTAAAAGAATGTTTAAATAAAATTACTATGATATCATGGGACTTTCGGAAGTTAGACGACAGGGTAACAAAATAGAAGAACATAACACTTTTATGTTTTGCTACATTGGAACTTCACCCGGAATATTTGGGGTGGGATTCTTAATACACGTATTTATATTACTAACATAATTTAAGCTATTAAGTTATTATTATTATAACAATAGATATAACTGAAAAGAGACAAGGATAATTCAAAAAATTAAGAGGGTGCTCTTTTTCAACAGACACAAACAATTAAGGGGGTGACCATAAAAATATAAAAAAAAATTGTTATCCTAAGCCGTGGAAGAAGTACTCATTTTTGATTCAAACAAACTTACAGTCGTTTTCTAAAATCCTTTTGAATCTCTTTTATAGTTTTGTTTTATTGTTGTTTTTGTTATAAAAGATGTTAGGAATTTTGGTTTTAATGTTATATTGAAATAATTGAACGGATATGTGCAAAAAAAAGTAAGAAAATTTAAGAAAGTGTAAAAATTATAAAAGATAATAGAAGGTTTTATGAATAATGTAAGGTTGTATGTGTTATGTGAATTCAAGTGTTGAGTATGTTGAAGTTGTATGAGGTTATTTTTTATGAGTTATGTTGTGGTTTGTGAGTGGAGTTGAAGATTATTAAAGTTATGTAAGGTTAAAGAAATCGAGAAGGAGTTTAAGGTTAAAGAGGTCGAGAAGGAGCTTAAGGTTAAAGAGGTCGAGAAGGAGTTTAAGGTTAAAGAGGTCGAGAAGGAGTTTAAAGTTAAAGAGGTCGAGAAGGAGTTTAAGGTTAGAGGTCGAGAAGGAGTTTAAGGTTAAAGAGGTCGAGAGAGAGATTAAGGTTAAAGAGGTCGAGAAGGAGATTAAGGTTCTTAAAGTTAATGAGGTTGAGAAGTAGATTAAGGATATTATAGTTGAAGAGGTTGAGAAGGAGTTAAAGGTTTTTAAATAAATTTGAGTTTTTGTAGGGAGTTGAGAATGAGTTTGTCGTGGCGTGCAACCTCTTTGACAGGACATAAGACCTACAAGAACTAAACATAGACAGACTAAGACAGAGACTTGACAAGAATTCGAAAAGAAATGGAACGAGGGCATACGTGACCAGCAGCGACGCAGTACATTTTTTGACGTCCTTAAAGAAAGACACAAAAAGACAAAAAAGAACGAATTGACCGTTATCATATAAGACGACAATAGAACAAACGACCGTTCAACTGATCCTTCGACCGTTCAAGTGGTCCTTCGAGTCGGAAGGAAAAAGACCGACTAAACGCGAAGTTATGACAATTATGTCTCTATTTGACCCGTTAGGTTTTTGCTTTACTTCCAGACCATATGGAAGTCAAATGTTGGTCGGGATGACGAAGTTGAGCTTAGCCAGTTTGAAAAATGGCAGTCTTGATTGGCTGAGCTGCAAAAGACCAGCGAATTCAGAACTCCACGTTGATTGTTTATTAACGGATGTGGCAAGCAAGAACCGCCAGAACTTCATATTTCATATTCACAGAAATTCATATTTTTTGCGATGCAAGCAGCAAAGCTTTCGCCTGTGTGGCATGCTTACGAGATAAAACGACTGATGGTAAATGGCACGTGTCTTTTGCCATTGCACGTGCACGTGTTGCTCCTCTTAAAGTGATGAGTATCCCTTGACTTGAGCTACAAGCTGCGCTTATGGGTGCAAGACTAGCTCACTCTTTGAAGAAACATATAGACGTGAGTACCGTGGTCTGACTCTAAAGACCGTGTTAAGTTGGCTTAGGTCTGATAGTGGCCGTTTCAAGCCTTTCGTAGCCCATCGCGTCAGTGAGATTTCTGAGCTGACTGAGGTCACTGGAGGTGGGTGGGTACCTTCAGGACTGAATGCTGCAGATGACGCCACAAGGGAGACTGTTGCCGAGGACAACACACGATGGATGAATGGACCGTCATTTCTACGTGAGCTCAAAGACACCTGGCCACCAGATGATTCTGTCATAAGTCTGGACCCCGACGACGTCGAGGTTAAAGTCTGCACCTTTACTTTAATGACTGTAGAGCTACCCGATGACAGTCGTTTTTCCCGATACTGGAGACTTATCAGGAGCACCGCTTGGTTAATGCGCGCAGTACACAACTGGATGCACAAGAGTAGCAAGTGACACGGTGAGTTGACAGCCGACGAAATTAAAGCAGCTGAGCTAATCTGGATTAGAGAAAGGCAAAGACGACTCATCACTATCGGTAGCATACGACAGTTGAGCAATGTTAAAATGGTACTATACTAACGATCAGACATTAATGAAACTCCTGGCTGAGGCCGAATTAATGGTGAATTCAAGACCATTGACATATGTACCTCTTGATTTTGACGAGGACTTGCCCTTGATTCCGAATGATTTCTTACTACCAAAGACAGAATTTATTGACCATCCTTTCGGAATGTTTACGGACCATGACTTATTGAAACGGACTTGGAGAGAATCTCAACGACTTGTACTCTTGATTTGTAAACGCTGGGTCAAGGAGTACTTGCCCACTTTGACACGACGAGACAAATGGTACAAATACTCTGAGAGACCACTGGCGATTGGTGACGTCGTAGTTGTTGTTGACTGCCAGCTACCCCGAAACCAGTGGCCGCTTGGCAAGATCGAGCAGGTCTTCCATGCTAAGAACGACATGGTTCGCATTGCTACAGTTCGAATCAGAAATAGACTCTACACAAGACCGGCGACCAAACTGTGCAGGTTGGACGTACACTCCTCATCTTGAGTACCAGCCTTCTGGTACTGGAGGTGGAGATGTCGTGGCGTGCAACCTCTTGGACAGGACATAAGACCTACAATGACTAAACATAGACAAACCAAGACAGAGACTTGACAAGAATTCGAAAAGAAATGGAACGAGGGCATACGTGACCAGCAGCGACGCAGTACATTTTTTGACGTCCTTAAAGAAAGACACAAAAAGACAAAAAAGAACGAATTGACCGTTTTCATATAAGACGACAATAGAACAAACGACGGTTCAACTGATCCTACGACCGTTCAGAGTCAAAGACTATTATAGTTAATGTTTTATACCTAGTCAGGTCATAAGTATTGTCACACAGTAAAAACTCTTCTTTTAGAATGCTGGCCATAAAAAAGTTTATTGAATTCGAATTTCGAATTGTTCATGAAAATAAAAATGTATACTTTTAGAATTTTTACTCATTTTTAAATATGGAGTGGACGCTTAAAGAAGACCGTGTTGCAGTTATTGCGTTGCATCGTTCCGGTTACGCGCCAATTCAAATTTTTGACATACTGAAAAATTTTAATATAACCAAAAGATTCGTTTATCGTACCATCAAACGATACAATGAAGACTCTAGTGTATATGACAGGTCAAGAAGGGGTCGCCCTCGGTCTGTTAGGACTCCAGCAGTGATAAAAGCTGTGAAGGCGCGAATTCAAAGAAATCCCAAACGTAAGCAGAAACTGTTGGCCCTTCAGATGGGGTTAAGCAGAACCACGGTGAAAAGGGTGTTAAATGAAGACTTAGGGCTTCGAGCATATCGAAGAAAAACAGGACATCGTTTGAATGCTCGTCTAATGGACCTGAGACCGAAGAGATGCCGCGCTTTGTTGAAACGGTACGCGGGAAAAAAATATCGGGAAATTCTTTTTTCGGATGAAAAATTTTTTACCGTAGAAGAGAGCTACAACAAACAAAATGATAAGGTGTACGCACATAGTAGTGAAGAAGCGAGCAACCGTATTCCGCGTGTCCAACGAGGTCATTTTCCATCCTGGCTCATGGTATGGTTGGGAGTTTCTTATTGGGGCTTAACAGAGGTACATTTTTGTGAGAAAGGTGTAAAAACGAATGCAGTTGTGTATCAAAATACAGTCCTGACGAACCTTGTGGAACCTGTTTCTCATACCATGTTCAATAACAGGCACTGGGTATTCCAATAAGATTCGGCGCCAGCTCATAGAGCGAAGAGCACACAAGACTGGCTGGCGGCACGTGAAATCGACTTCATCCGGCACGAAGACTGGCCCTCCTCCAGTCCAGATTTGAATCCGTTAGATTACAAGATATGGCAACATTTGGAGGAAAAGGCGTGCTCAAAGCCTCATCCCAATTTGGAGTCACTCAAGACATCCTTGATTAAGGCAGCCGCCGATATTGACATGGACCTCGTTCGTGCTGCGATAGACGACTGGCCGCGCAGATTGAAGGCCTGTATTCAAAATCACGGATTTCATTTTGAATAAACTTTAGTGTCATAAGAATCTATGTTTTGTTAAGTTCATTTTGGTATATGAATGGTTACATAATGAATAAACTTGTTTCAATTATTTTACATTAAACATGTGACAGAATTTATGACCTGACTAGGTATAGTGAGTCAAGAGGGAGGTTAAGGTTGAACGGTTGTATGGTTGTATGAAAGTACATGTTTAGTCGAGTTGGACAAGTGAGAAAGGATTAAAGGTAGCGACATTAGTTTGTATTAAGTTTGCAAGGTTGATTTAATAGTTATTGATTAAATTGAGAGGGATTAAGTGAAAGTAATTGAATGCAAGTGGTTGTAAGATTTTAATGTATGAATAGAAGGAAGGTAGGTATGTATGGAAGGTAATGTTTAAATTATGAAAGTCAGGTTAGTGTTTTTTTTTTGTATATTGTGTTTAAGTATATAGAGAGTATAAAATGTGTGCAAATGTTGAGGGGGTGTGTTGGAGTTTGAATATGAACGTAATGGCAGGCAACACTGGACTTGACACATATAAGATTACAGATTTCGAATATTGGAATTATTTTTAAATGTTTAAATCAAACGATTGACTTCTCATCTAGACACGGTCAGAGCAACATGTAAGAATTTTATAAAAATATAAAATATTATAATTGTGTAATATTGTACAAAGTATTTGTAATATAATTATAATGAAGCAGGGTGTTTTTTAAATAGCCCCTCATCAACCTACAGAACCCAATCCCCTCAAATTTAACCGTCCAACAGGAACGCTGCCAGTATCTTCGGAACCTTGCCTTATATGTAATTATATTATATTTAATGACCATCTAAAAAACTTCTATGAAACGAATGATTAAATACCTACTTATTACTAGAAACCAACTTCAGTAATTTTTTTCAACTTAGTGGCCTACTGGTAAACATATCGGTCATCTTCCATTTTATTCTATCTTGACCCACTCTAATCCAATAGGCCTCTCTTTTAAAGAAATTAATAATATTAATTTTTCCTAGCTAGTTTCCATGATTTGTTGTAAATATGATTACGGAATATTCTAAAATGTTTGTTTTTATCAGATGAACTTTTTTTTTTTTTTTTTTTTTTTATTTTTTTTTATGATTGAAACTTTACTGGTGGCCCGAAGGCCTTTCCAGTTTCACCAGGACAGGTGGGCGAGCAAAGGCTCAGCCAAGAGGGGTGGGATTTGCTAACAACTGCCCGAGCGCCTCCGAAGGAGACCTAACAACTCAAGAGCAATTGTTTCGCGAATGAAGCTACTACCGGATCGGAATCGCAACCCGCTGAGAATATCCGGCGAGAAACTCAGCGGGCTGATGCATGGGTTAGGTTGCACGTCGACCTCTTTGTCGAGTTCGACGAGTACGGTTACCGGGGTCCCTAAGCCTGCCCCTAGTATTAGAGCTGAAGGCATCTAATGCAAAGGTTATTGGATCTGATGGATCCGTAAGGACGTGTCTAGGGCGTCGACGGTGACTGGCTCCTGCATGATCAGGATTCGGGGAGTAGTCAGCGGCGGCAACGATAAGGCGATTATCATGACGCATAGCCTTATCGAAGTATCGTTCCGACGCTGACTTCATGTATTTCCGAATTGATTCGAGGCCCAGGTCGTCGTGTAGGTCAACGTTCCTCACGAACCACGGAGCCCCGACAGCTAACCTGCAAAAGCGGGATTGTAGGGATTGGAGGGTGTCTATGTGTGTGCGGGCCGCGTGAGCGAACACCACACTCGCGTAAGTCATGACGGGCCTTATGCAAGTTTTGTAAAGTGTCACCTTGTTCCGAAGGGACATTTTACTCCGCTTACAGATCATGGGGTAGAGTCTACCGAGAATAAACGCGGCACGGTCACGGACTGATTTTATATGCGGGCGGAATGTCATCGATGCATCCAGGGTAACGCCCAGGTACTTGACCTTCCTGGCCCAGGGTATGGGTTGTCTAAAGAGAGTAATCGGGGGTGTGAGATTCCTCCTCCTAATCCGGGAGGAAATCCGTGTGGAGCTTCCCCTCTGAAATAGCACCGCAGTACTTTTCGCTGGGTTGATGTCTATGCGCCATTTTCGGAACCACTGTCCTAGGGCTAGGGCTGCGCTCTGAAGCTTCTTCGCGATTAGGGACTTATTTCTACTAGAATAGTAAACAGTCGTGTCGTCGGCGAATAAAGCTAAATGGGTCGGCGGCGACCGGGGAATATCGTTGACGAATAAGCTAAATAGCAGGGGTGAGAGGACAGAGCCTTGCGGGACTCCAGCTGTGAGAGGTCGTGGGGAGGAGCGGGTTCCCTCGACTCGATATCGAAAAGAGCGGTTCGACAAGAAGTCCCGTATGATGAGCACGAGACTATCCGGCACGCCCATGTTGAATAGTTTGAAAATCAAACCACTGTGCCAGACTTTGTCGAACGCTTTTGCGACGTCGAAGAAGAGAGCTCCCGTGTATAACGGTTTTGGTCGATTAAGCCCCACAAGAATGTGCTCCGTGAGGCGGTGCACCTGTTGAACGCATGAGTGATTTGTACGGAATCCGAATTGTTCATCGATGAGAATGCCCTTGGATGAGACGAAGTCTCTGAGGCGTTTGTAGAGCAGACGCTCGTACAGTTTGCCTAGAGACATGAGGAGGCTAATCGGGCGGTAGCTCGTCGGATGATTTTTTGGTTTACCGGGTTTATGTATGCCGATAACGTCCGCTTCTTTCCACACCGCGGGAAAGATACAGTTCGCCATAGCGGCATTGAAAATAGATGCCAACATCACGATGAGTTGGACGGGTAGAAGTTTAATAACGCGGTTAGATATACCGTCGGAACCGGGAGCCTTGCGAGGACGTAGGTCTTTGATCAAGTCTTTAACTTCTATCGGGGTGACGGGTGGTAACGCATCCGATGGTGGCAAGGAGGCTCTGCGTTCTACCTCACTGTCTACTAATTCTACATGAACAGGGTCCACGGATTGAGTGCTGGGCGTGCACTGGGTTTGCAATGTATCGGCCAGCAGCTCTGCTTTTTCGTCATCATCGAACGCCGCGAGTCGGCCTGAAGGGCCTACGAGGGGGGGCATAGTTACTACCGTATCCGATTTGAGAGTACGAGCTAAGCGGTAGTAAGACCTTTGGGAGGGCGCGAGTCCTTCTAAGAAATCAGACCATCTGGCATCTCGGACTTCGGCGATGCGAGACTTTACGTCGCGTTGTAGGGCACGCATTCGAATACGATTTTCCGCGGTAGGATACCTGTCGTAGGCGCGTATCGAGGCGTTCTTAGCTCTAAGGAGTTCCCTAATATCGTCGGACAATTTGAAGCGGTGAAGGAAGTCCTCCGCTACAACTTGTTTCGATGACCTATCTAATGTCGAGGTGATGTGTGACGTTAAGATGTCTATGGCTTCAGCGGTAGCCTGAGGAGACGGGATAGAGTCCGGGTTAAACGGGAGCGATGGTGGATCAGATTCAGCCAGGCTGATGCCCAGCGTGTGCCAATCCACCACAGTCCTCGTGACGGGAACGGAATCGGGAGCGCGACCGAGCTTCATAACGACGGGACGGTGGTCTGAATCTAACTCTGAAACTACTTCGATCGAGTGTAAGCGCAGAGTTACGTTTTTTAATAACGCTATGTCGAGTATATCCGGGCGATGCGCGATATTTAGCGGGTAGTGAGTCGGGGTTAGCGGAGCGACGATATCGAAGGCGAGATCATCGACTAACGCGTCAAGCTGCCTGCCATTCGGGGTTGTGGTGTGTGAGTTCCACCTGATGTGTTTACAATTTAGGTCGCCCGCCAGAATGACAGAGCTCCCCATACCGAGCAGCGCCTCGATATCACTGCTTAGAACGATCTTATCCGGTGGAAGATAAACGGACGCGATAACGATCGGCGCGTGTCCCGTCAGTGAGATTCGGCACACTGATGCTTCGATATTAGCGAGCGCGGGAGGATCGAGCGGGACGCAATGCAGGGCTCTTCTATAGTAAATGACGGTACCACCACCACGGGCAGAGAGCCTGTCGTTCCTGACCATGTTGTAGTTCGCGATTTTAGGGTCACGGCGCGCGGGCTTAAGTAGGGTCTCCTGCACTAAAAAGATATCAATTTGATGGTCACGCAAAAAGTCAGAAACCTGATCACATTGATTTGCGAGACCGTAAGCGTTAAAAAATCCTATCGTTACGGATAGGGGCTTTATTCTACTTATATACGCCATTGATTACCGGCGGAGTGAGGGGAGGACGTACGTATTTAATGACGCGTATACGTCGGCGTATTCTTGCACAACGGCGATAAAGTGTTGTGCAGTGGAGGCAGCGCGAATGGCGTCGCCCAAAGCGTTAACGCGCTCAAAGTTGATCGACTGAAAGAAGTCGATCGCTAAAGCGAGATTGTCGGACGCGGTCGGAGGGCAAGTCGCGGGAGAGGGACGAGTCGCGGGGGCGGGACGAATCGCGGAGGAGGGAGTTGTAGCCGTGTTCGTGTACGGCAGCGGTTTTGCCCAGGCCGAGACACTGGGCACCGCCGCCGGAACGAACGCTGGCTTAGCCTGCGACGCAGAGGGTGCCGTGGCTTTGATGTCTGGGCCGGAAGCTCGGAGGCGGTTTTGGCGGGCGACGCGGCGATTTATTTTAGGGGCTCGGGGGCAACCACGGTAATTCGCGGGGTGACCCTGTGTTCGACACAGGACGCAGCTAGGCGGTTCCGTCGCGGTTTTTTGGTCGCGAGCGCAGAGGGCCGTGGCGTGATCGCCCAAACACTTAACACATCGGGGGCGCGCGTGACAGTTACGGGAAGAGTGCCCGTACAATTGACAGTTATGGCACTGGCTAGGAGTGCCTTTTTTATGGGGGGCTTCGATGGCGATACCGGAGAGCCTACAGACGGTCTGTGTGTTGAAGATTTTCTTACCCTCGGGGGTAGGCTGGAGGGTGACTAGAACCATATTATATGGCTCCCTACCGCGACCGGTGTGCATACGGTGCACAGAATTCACTGGAAAGCCCTGTTCTAACAGATCGGCCTTGACGAGCTCTACATCTAACTCTTTAGGGATTCCGCGTATTACAACGCGGAGTTCGCGCTCCTCCTGGAGCGTATAAGTATGGAAACTTATACGTTCCTTACGGAGGTAAGAAGAGAGGGCCCTATGGTCGTCGGGTGTTTGAACCTTAATTTGAATGCCGTTCGCGAGGTTACGGGCATTCGTGAAATTTATATTTTTGGCCTTAAGGGCCAGGCAAACTCGATCCCAAGCTGCCTTCTCCTGAAGGATAACCGGGGGAGGGGTCTGGGTTTTATTTTGTGCCACCGGACGCGGCGACGGAGTGGCACGGGCTGGGGGCGCAACGGGAGTCTGAGGGCGGGGGCGCGACGCGTTCACGGCTTTGCTAATTTTAGCGGCCGCGGGAGCTCGAGACTCCGCGGCACGCTTCTTACCCTTCTGTACCAGGGTGAATCCATCCGTCGATGAGGCGGGGGCGAGGTCGACCTCCATGTCCGAGTCAGAGTCGGAGCACGAGGAGGCGGGTGCAGGCGACCTACGAGCAAGTGTAGGTGTTTTAGAGGGCGCGACGGAGGCCGCGGATGATCGCTCAGCTGAAACGATGGTCACGGCGGACGACGCAGCAGCTTTTCTCGCCAGTATAGGCGACACGGGAGCGGCAGGCACGACAGAGGCTGCGGTGCTCAATGCAGAAGCTCTGCACGCAGGTACAGGCGACGCAGGAGCAGCGAGCGCGGCGGAGTCCTCGAGAGGGCTCGCAGTGTGATTGGCCTTGAAGGCCAGAAACTCTGAGGCGAGCTGTGGGTGGCGAAGTCGGAGGAATTCCGCGAATACAGCGTCCATGATCGCTGAGTACCCAGGTGGGGCGGCCCCGGGTCTTGAAACACTCGCCTTGCGGCGAGGCCCCAACTTCTCGGACCTGAGCGGTTCTATTGAACACAGGTGGCAATGCGGCGCGATTACTACAGGACAAAGAAAAAGCACAACAAAACAGAAATTACAAAAAGAAACAAAACAAATAAATACTTGCAGGAAAACACTTTGTCGGCAAATGTTCCACGAACACAAAAATAACTAAAACAAAACAAATAAAAGCTTCCAGGAAACACACTTGGTCGGCAGATGTATCACGAACACAGGCCGCGCGAACAATGGCCGGGCTAACAAAAGCCGGGCGAACAAAGACCGGGCGATCGAGTGGACGATGAGCACGTCCGCACGTGACGGGTGCCTCTATCGGAATGTAGAACTTCTAACTGAAGCCCATGCTAGGGGAATATCTGTTTTAAAGTTTGATAAGCTGTTTGTTACCGTTATGATGACAGCCTGGACCTACGTAGAGGAAAAAAGTATGTCACAAACCCGAGGGCCCTCATATAACGCTTTTTGGAATGATGAGATTGTTTAGTTCATACAAAAAAGTACCTGGGGATTAAACTAAATCCTTGGATGGATCATACGATGAATACCATTGAAAAGCTATGAAAAAATTTGCAAATTATATATGTAAAGAAAAACCTTTTTATGTCAATGTTATTAAAACATTTATAGTTTAAAAAAAGAATATTTCTTATATACTTAGTCTGGCCATAATTTTTTTTTTTTTTGGCGCCAATACATTGTACAATATTTTGCGATTTTAAAATGGAGTGGGGTGATAAAGAGAACCGAATCGCTGTGATTGCATTACACAAAGTAGGTATGGAGCCAAAAGAAATTTTTAAAACTCTCCATACGCTTGGTAAAATGTTTGTGTACCGGGCTATTTATAGGTGCAATGATATGATGAATAGGCCGTCCACGTAGTGTTCGTACGAAAAAGATGGCCAAAGCAGTAAGGGAAAGAATTCGAAAAAAACCTGTCCGAAAGCAAAAGATTTTATCTCGGGAGATGAAGATAGCACCTAGAACCATGTCGCGTATTTTAAAAGATGACTTAGAACTTGCAGCCTATAAGAAACGTACTGGTCATTTCTTAACTGATAATTTAAAAGAGAATAGGGTGGTAAAAAGGGAGGTCATAGAAAAATTTTGTTTACGAATAAGATTTTTTTTATAATTGAGCAACATTTTAACAAACAAAGTAACCGTATTTATGCTCAAAGCTCTAAGGAAGCTTCCCAATTAGTCGACCAGAGTGCAACGTGGGCACTATCCGACTTCAGTCAGTGATGGTTTGGTGGGGTATTAGTTATGAAGGAGTGACTGAGCCATACTTTTGTGAAAAAGGTATCAAAACATCGGCACAAATGTATTAAGATACCATCTTGAGAAGGTAGTGAAGCCCCTTAACAACACCATGTTCAATAATCAAGAATGGTCCTTCCAGCAAGACTCGGCGCCAGGTCATAAAGCTCGGTCTACGCAGTCTTGGTTGGAAACGAACATTTCGGACTTCATCAGAGCTGAAAACTGGCCGTCGTCTAGTCCCGATCTTAATCCGCTGGATTATGATTTATGGTCAGTTTTATAGAGTACGGCTTGCTCTAAACGCCATGATAATTTGGAATCCCTAAAACAATCCGTACGATTGGCAGTGAAAAAATTTCCCATGGAAACAGTGCGTGCTTCTATTGATAACTGGCCTCAACGTTTAAAGGACTGTATTGCAGCCAATGGAGACCACTTCAAATAAGCTTTTTATACTTTAAATTGTTTTATATTTATGTATTAAACTAACACACTGTAAAAGTAATAAATGTTATTTGCAATAGAAGTTTTTTTTCCTTTGTCTCAGTATTTATGGCAAGACTAGGTAGGACATAAAAAGAAGGAGTCTAGTCTATTTCATATTACAAAACTTATTCCTGCTTTTATTGCAGAAGAGATTGACGATTAGAAAGACGAAAATGAAATTGAGAAAAAAAATACATTTCAAAACCTAGTGGGAAATGTAAAGAAAAACCATTTTATGTAACTTTTACATAAAGATTTTTTATTTAAAAAGAAAAGGTATATTCTTATATAGATTGACTGAGCTCTCTGTCATTGAGAAAAATGACGAGTTCAGTTTTATTTAATTCAAGCAACTGTGTAAAAGAATTTGTGGAAAATAAAGGCTTTAAATGTTGTTTTCTTAATATGGTACAGAAAACGCGATTAAGGCTTTTAAAATATTACATATCATTATATATATAAACTATTTCGGCATGTCGCTTAAATTAGGCTTCCTTGGAATTTTTGGCTGCATTGGGTACTATTCTGGGTCAATTAATAATCTCAATTCAGCAATTTGTAGTGGGTTATAAAACAGCAATCATTACAAATTTACGACACTCTGGAGAAAAAAAGAATTATGGAGATGACCCTGCCATTCTATCCAATAACTTTTAAAGTTTTTTAACGGCGGACATCCTATTAAATTTATTTGAATATGCTGAATTTGATGCTGATTAGATGGAAGGGTTATTGGCTGATGCAGTTGAGACAGTCGAACAGGTGACTTCCGAAAGTCAAGTTGTGGATATGTGTAGTTTCATTTTCAAAAAACTAAAGCACAATAATTTTCTGAATTGTCGGATTGCATTTTTGGCCGAAAATCAAGAAATGACATTCACACATTCACAATATTCAAAGAATACGACGCAACTAATAACTTAATGTAAATAAAAATATGTTCCTACCTCCTATGTATCGAAATAATGGCTATAAAATAAATAATGGTAAAAAATGGATTTTTGGAAAAAAGTAATTAAGCAAAATATAATGACTGCTTTGTATTGTGTATATTTTACTTTTCTAAATAAATCGTTTAGAAATAAATATAAATCAAACTTTTTTCATATATACTAAAATATACATATACTATATTTAAACATAGAAACTTGCAAGAAGGAAAAGGAAAAGCCATGGAAAGTAAAATGTGGGATTTTAAGAAATAAATGTTTCAACTAATACGGAATAGTTGTTTTAATGTAGCACAATATTATCATAAATACCAGTTCTAGATCTATAATGTTAAGCGTGGCCACGATTTATGATGCTATGCAATAATACATTAACCAATTAATAGTCCTCTTCACAGCACTTTTTTTTAATAGTCAATTTTCAAATCGCTCTCGTAAATCTTTTTCTTGCTGTTCCGCAATGGCGCTAATAATATGTAGATGTATAACCCTACACTATGGTTTCTTTTTTGTATACAGTTTTTATTCTTCTCTAGGTAAATAGATAGCAATTATATTATTTAGTATTTTGTTTTCTTTTGGCAGTTTTTGGTACAATTTTCAGCCTATTGTATTTTCTATATTTTTAATAATTTTCATATTCTTTTTCTATTCATCTTCTCGCGTTTCTACTTCTGTGTACATAATCCCAATATACGTTTCTTACTGTCTTGGTGTTTAAATGATATTAGATTCGTATAGATATGGCGAAGAGACTAATATATATGCATATAATCTCAACAACAACCACCTAGCACATTATCTTTTTTACAGTGCTTAGGACACAAATGTTTTTCAAACGTGAGTTTTTGATTTCTGATACATACCGTCTATATTTTTTTTTATTTTTTTCGTTTTACGATTAAGCAAGTCGGCAATTATTTGTAACGGTTAAAAATGAAATGTGTGCCCTTCAATAATAAGACAGAACGTGACACAAAAGAATTTTGAAACATATAATAATCAATTATTGTTTGAAAAAGATTGTCTATGTAAGTTAATAAATATATAGGCTAATATTTTTAAGGGAAGATAAAAGTGGTTTTGTGGCATTTTGGCATTTTTCCGTAGGTTAAATTCTATAGGTTTATTTGTATTCTAATGTAATTTTAGTTTTACAGTTATTTCATTTCCTTTACATTGAATTTCAACATTTTAGCAACGTTGTGAACGTTGCTAAAATGGTATTTACTTTAGCTTTCTTGACTTTTATATACAGATATACAGAAAATTACAGTCATATAAATTTGACAAAAAATGGGCAATCGAGATTGAGCCCTTAGTCAGTTTTTTATGAAATTTTAAATAAATTATTGGAAAAAGATATTTGAAAAATGGTGCAACGCCAAACACCCTGAGATAAAATTAAAATTATACACAACATTGTAGGCAAGATTTGCAATTTGCAGGTAATATCGAGTTTGGTACAAACTTTACATTATTTTAATCCGGGTTTTTAATTCCTGGACACACATATTAGGGCTGTAGATTTGATATGTGGGATCGGAACCTAATTTAGATCGTAAAGTATTGCTATTGTGCGTATTTAAAGGGAGGCATAGATATTTTCTACAATATTTTTTTCTCACATAACACAAGTCCTAGGGATAATGAAGTAAACAATATTATTCGAATCCTAAAAATGCTACAATAGTAAACTTACATCACGACTGGAAGTGGTGAATCGATATCATAGAAGTATGAACTAGAAGTAAGAAGTATGAATCTCATTCTGTGGATATCGCAAAATAAACATCGAAGCGTAAACAGAATAATAATGAAAATAAATACTTAATAGTGTACCGGGGAACGCTGTACAGCATTGGTAAGTAATCTTGAGTTTCGTTATTTTGAATTTTAGATAGATGTTGCAATATTTTAAAATCCTCTTTATATTATTTCTTTTTAGTCAAATAGATGAGATTTAAGTCAAATAGATTTAGTCAAATAGATGATTGAGCCAATCAATGATCTTGGTATCGATCTGATGTTAAGTTTATTAATTTCGAATTTATTCATGACCACAATCATATAAATAACCATAGAAGCCTTCTACAACAACAGACGTGTCAAATTTTGTAAAATAAAAAATGTTTACAAATGTGCATTATGATTCACATTAAGTCTATGAGCTCCCTTAAAGGCAGAGGGCTCGTGAGAATTTGACTTATTTATCATTTAAAAAATTCAATATCGTTTATAAAAATATTTACCGGATTGTAAATTTTAGTGTGATGGGACTGGGTGTCATGCAGAGGTAAACAATTTTATTATAACTGTATTGTTTTTGTAAAACAGTAATAGAATAGTACAGTAATAGTTAATAGACGAAACCAAATGAAATGTAAAAAAATGACAATTAAATATTAGCTAAGAGCCTTTCCCAAGTCAAATAACATAGTTTTTGGTAATATATAATTTTAATACATAATTTTTTGTTTGAGGTGTTCTGTCTGAAGTGTGTTTCAAGAGCAAGAGAAAATTTATGGGAAAATTAACTTTTTTATTGATGTGGATTTTTTAATTGCTGAATAGGTGAAAGAACACACGGAACACCTAGTGATAAGTGGTTACCGGAGCCCATAGACATCAAAAACGTAAATGCCATCAGCCACTTTAAGACATGCGTTGTAAGCCTTAGTCTTCTTACAGTACAACGGCTGACCCACACTTCAAACCGAAAGACATTAGTGCTTTACCGCAGAAATAGCCAGGGTGGTACCTCCCTTTATAGGCTCACAAGAAACCCTACCACTAGGAATTACGCAAATCATATTTTTTGCGGTTTTGATTCTTATTACACGATCACCGTGGAAGTCATTCGTGAACATTTGTAAAGTACTTATTCATTAGAAAAATTGGTACCTGCCTGCGGGATTCAAACAACGGCACAATTGCATCGCTCGATACGAATACACTGGACGTCTTAAGAGGCAGGCAACGACGACTTGAAATCAGAAATTTGAAGTTGTCGTGAACGAGAAATTTTGATGCAATATTTTATGCCGTGTATTCTATTATTCTGAGGTAGAGATCAAAATGATCCCATCATTTCCTCTCTACCATTGCACTATCCCCAATCGCTGGAAACAACGCGTTTAAACATTCCGCTTCCAAAGATCTTTTTTTTTTATTGCTTAGATGGATGGTCGAGCTCACAACCCACCTGATGTTAAGTGGTTACTGGAGCCCATAGACATCTACAAAGTAAACGCACACAGCATTATTTTCTGGGCGAATATTTCTGTAAGGTATTTCCTGAGCGCTATAACATATCCAATGATCGGAGGCGCTGGCGGGACATTACAAGGAGCAAAATCCTGTCGACATATAATGGTCACGACCCTCAGCAGTGAGGAAACGACGCGAGGAGATAACATATCCATCTTAAAAGTAGTTTGAAGTTTGATTGAAACAACTAATTTTATTAAGAGATCTCATCGGTAGGCATCGCCTTAGCTATGCTTCTTGTACTGCTGATGCTCGTGAACGAGTGGCCACTCATCAATGAGTGGGCAATACATTTACGTGCTTCTATTAGAATTAAAATATAATGAGAATAGCCACTAGTTTTATAGCCTAATTGGGTGTCATTTTTAGTGTCATTCGAAGAAATGTACAGCACGAGTAAGTTTCAATATTATTTTATTTTATTATGTTATTAATTTCAGTTAATAACCGAAAACGTAAAAGGGTCACACACACTATTCAATATGATTAATAGAAATTTCAAGAACTTTATATTAATTGCACAAAACAAAATTTATCTTTAATTTATATGAAGTGAAAAAATAATAAATATTTCCTCCTGAGCGTGAGCAATACATCGTTTTTATTAAAATGATTTATTTATTTAGAATGTGTTTGTCTTCACCATCAGATAATTTGAATAGTCTCCAAAATACTTTTTATAATATTGTTTTTGTGTTTTGTGTCATTTTAGTGTAGAGGTGCAGCATGTAATTCTAAGGTAATAAATGGTAATAAATAATAAATAATAAAAAGTAATAAATAAATAATAAAAAGGTAATAAATAATAAATTATCTTGAAAACTTTATTTAGTCCACAATTACAGTAGACGAATCAATTGCTGTGTACGATAGCTTAGAATATTGTTTTGTGGATGTTTTAGACAAAATGAGGATATTTTTAAACACTTAGCTTTTAATTTTGAAAAATCTTAGAAAGTTTCATGTTATTTCAGTGCGCCGGACGATTTTGCGAACACTTCCTGTATTAACAACTTTCACTACTTTGAAAATATACGAAAAACGAAATTGGAGTTTTAGTAAAATATGTAAAGCTGTTTACATAGCAGCAGCAGCCGTGCAGTTTTATTTTTCTTTACATCTTCCACATCACACAACAGGCTATTTAATTCGATCAAATTTTGAATCTTAATCCAATAAACAGTATCAGTGACTAACGACATGCCTAAGCAGTTTTGAGGTTTTCTAATTTTTACCTAAATCTATCAATCTTTCCACAAGTCGCGGATTGTTTATGTTGATTCCCAACTGGGCTCAAATAGTGCTAGTATTAAACTTTTTTTGTTTTTCTCATTGTGTTCAAAATAAGGACAATCGGTAAAACAGAGAATAGTACAATAGGTAGATACTTAAAATCAAGAGTAAATTATATTTAAAAGGAAGACGGCTCTAGATCTAAGCCTTCGAGAGAATAATAAATTTAACGACATCTAAAATTCAAAGATAATTCATGAATTTTTAAAATTAATAAAAGAAGAACAAGTGAATATTTGTTTGACGAATACAAGGGTATGAAAGGCATTGTTTTTAAAGGTTAACAAATGAAAAGAAAATTATGAGTTAATTAAACTTGTACTGTTTATTAATCGACACCAGAAGACGACGCATCACGTTTTTCGGCTGTTTCTTGAGTTTCTTCAGATTTATAATCATTAAAAACTTTACTCGGATATCGAAAATGTTTTCCAAACGCAGACTCTGAATACTTTTTGAACCGTTTGAACTCCATTTCTTCCTTTTCCCACTCCTCGTTTTTCACAAAAGGAAATATGTATTTGAGCCACTTTGGAATGAATTGATTCATATAATAAAATCGTCTTCGCCATACTTTAGTCGTTTCACAAAAATTACTCTCGTGGGTTCCAGCCCAGTAAGGTATACTGTTGAAACAATGTACTTAATCAAATATTATCTGTTTTAAATCATAAAAATCGATTTTTTTACTAAAATGGATAGACTTTGTAATATAATCTTCACTGCATTGAATTTGTAACATGCAAAATTCGTAATATGACCTAAAGTCGAAGTTTAGAAGTCATCGTGGCCTAAAAGATAAGACGTCCGGTGCATTCGTATCGAGCGATGCACCGGTGTTCGAATCCCGCTGGCGGGTACCAATTTTTCTAATGAAATACGTACTCAGCAAATGTTCACGATTGACTTCCACGGTGAAGGAATAACATCGTGCAATAAAAATCAAACCCGCAAAATTATAATTTGCGTAATTACTGGTGGTAGGGTCTCTTGTGAGTCCGCACGGGTAGGTACCACCACCCCGCCTATTTCTGCCGTGAAGCAGTAATGCGTTTCGGTTTGAAGGGTGGGGCAGCCGTTGTGACTATACTGAGACCTTAGAACTATATCTCAAGGTGTGTGGCGCATTTACGTTGTAGATGTCTATGGGCTCCAGTAACCACTTAACACCAGGTGGGCTGTGAGCTTGTCCACACATCTAAGCAATAAAAAAAAAAAGCTTCAATACTTTTTTACTATTTTTTTGTAACAACTTTGTATCAGTTCATTATATACAACACTTATTTTTAAATATGACGCGAATACAGAAACTGTGTGTATGGAATGGTAATTTACAAATATGGAATTATAGGGGGTAAGTTCCTAGGTGACAAAATAAAAAAAACATTTAACAACATATTTTAGGCATGGTTGTCATAAGGTCTATTTTACATTTTTATTAGTTCATTTGAAGACGCGTTCACAAAGGACATTCGTTTGGATACCTGCATAATGGAATTCTTTTTATCAATTTGTAGGTACCGATGTACCGATTAGATCCGCGAATAAAGAAACTTTTAGCCGCGGACACAGGAATTGGGTCGCATTATTTAATCCATGAATAATGAAAATACGAATGAAGGAAGCGCGGATAAGGAGCTTTTAATACTCACAGACTGAAGTATCTCAGCGCCCATCGATATACATTGGTAAAATAATAAGCTGAAATAGGATTAAGATGCGGGTCAGGACCGAACCCACTAGACAAGCCAGCCATTAAACTAATAAGTGTGATTCCAGCTTGATAACCATCTATTAGCACCACAACACCAGCTCTTACGTTTTGTTTATTAGGCATTTGTATTCTACGCGCATCGGGTGTTTTGCCTGTAACATACGTACATTGAACAGTAAAATTTTCATTTCCTTCCCAAAATATTTTTTTTTATTGCCCTTGTAGGCAGACGAGCATGCGGCCCACCTGATGGTGAGTGGTTACCGTCGCCCATGGACTTCAGCAATGCCAGGGGCAGAGCCAAGCCGCAGCAAAAAAAATATTATTAGTCGATAAGAAGATATTAATTAAACAAACCTAGAGACAGTGTAATATTTATGACACTGAATTTTACAAAGTACTACAAGTATATAAAAAGAAAACTGGCACCTCTTCAAGTTCAACTACTTATTGCTCTAGTGGAGATTGCCAAGAATTGCGAAATTATCATAAATATTCAAAAGATAAAGCAGGACTAAAGACCAAGAACCGATGGTTTACAAAATGTAACTTAAAAACTGATTCTGCTTTGCTACTTATTTACTTACTTATTTATTTAAGAAAGTAATAGATACTATATATCGCCTTTTCGCATTAAAAAGCTTCCTTCAATGACTTAAAAATTGAGCACCAGCCAATCGAACAAGCGGGATTCCATTCAAGCTGTTTTACAACAGATCATATATAGTAGGGGAGCCCACGATGCTAAATGGGGATTTACTCGAGCGTCATAGAGACCTATTGGGATGCAAAGCTTAGACGATAAGAAGAAAAAAATGTTATATAATGTATACGTTTTCATTAGAGAGGGAGCGGCTATAGATTTAAAAAAATGTAAAAAAAACTGTTGCATGGACATAATCGAGCGCGTCAGATATTGATAGCATCAATGTCCTAAGTATTTTTAATAATGTATGTATGTTAATCTGCTCGTTTGCATGGTGGGGGTGGTCGTAGGTAGGGGTGAAAATGAAAAAAAAAGAGTTGTTCCGTTATAACTACTGAACCATGCGTCCGATTGATTTGAAACTTGATATCCATGTAGAAAATACATGTACTTAATGGATAGGCTAATATTTATATGAGTGTTAGACTCCCTATACCAGATGCGGGGGCGTTAATGATGAGAATCTTTGTGGGGTTGAGTAATAATAATGTTAATTTTAATGCCCAGCGAAGCGGACGAGTATAGCTAGTTAATGATAAATATATATAGAGGTATTAAGAAATATCTATAATCATCAGTAGAGTCAAATTGGTACAACGGCGAGCGAACATACAAATCTACCGAGGATGATTCTTTGTCGGGTAAACTTTTTATAGCACATCTTTTAAGATAAGCTGTAGTACAGCTTATCTTAAAAAATCTACACTGGCTATCGAACGGAATCAATGTAAATGGGTAGCGACTTACACATCTAAGATTCGTTGATGATACTTCTTTTCGCTGAAACAAAATAAAAACTCGAAAATATATATATGAGTGATAAAAGTGAGGCTAACAAAAAAGTCAGACACAAAATTAACCAAGATAAAACCAAAGTAATGGCAAACAGCAGTACTAATAAAATCGGCTTATATAACAAACCGCTGGAGTATGTAAACAGCCACATATATCTCGGCAAATCAATATCATTTAAAAACAACGAAGAAGAAAAAGTCAAACATCGGATCAATATGAGTTAGAAAAAAATCTAGAACTTAAAAGAAAGTCTAAAAAGGTCTTTCCCTCTTCACCTGAAAAAGTTTGTGATGAATACCTGTATCCTACAGACTCTCACGAATGTTAACCATGGACACAACACTAAAATAAAAACAAAATTAACGACCTGTCAGAAAGCTATGGAAAGAAGTATATTGAAAATTAGAACAATCTAAAAGATAAAAAGCGAATCAATTAGCAAAAAGACAAAGTTTATAGATGCTCTCAGGTACGCTCTAAGCCACAAGTGGCGTTGAGCAGGCCATCTAGCCACATATACAGACACAAGATGGACAGTAGAAACAACAAAATGGGCAAAAAAGAAAAGGCTGTCCAAGAAACACTTTAAGGAAAACTTGTTGTGTAAGGTTGTTGGAAATAAAAGGCTTATTATTATTATTATTATTTCATTACACAAACCTGTTGTTTGAACCACCAAATCCAAACCAATTCTAGGTTTCCAAAAGAACGTCCCCGGTTTTGTACCTCCCTGTAATTTGTTACAAAATTTGATATGAACAACTTGTTCTTATCCGTAGAATTAAATCCCTGTGGTGATAATTGAAAGTGTGGGTCGGACACCAAGTTGTTATTTGTCAATTTAATTAATTTTAATTGAATTATTTTAAAAATCTAGTCAAACCGAATATATGGCCATGAGAAGGCGAAAACACGAACAACCTAGTCAACTGATTTTAGATTAACACATAGCACCTTAAAAAACAAAAAAACTTACATAAACATAGGAAACTCCTATTAATATTACTGTAACAAAAATATATTGACGCATTTTAATACCACTGAATACAATAAATTGATATGTACAACAGATACGAAGATTGTGATTAACAAAAAAATCAGCATACCATTTATGCATTTAATTTGTTTTCAATGAAACTCAACCATATGTAATGTTACAACATAAATATTGATTTTCAATAAGACATTGGACCGAAAGATTTACAAATATTAAAAAGATAATAAGCAAACTGAAAGACGATGCTGCGGAAACCGGCAAATCATAATAAAATTATGATATATCATGTGGTATGAAATAAAAATTATAACAGTTTAAGTGGCTCATTACGGCATTACTTTACGAACGGTAATGAGCGTAGATTTTTATTATTATTTCCACACTTGTAACGAGGTCTACTTACTCGTATGTATGGTCGTATTATTTTTTGTTGTTTTGGAAAGACAGTAATTAGTAGGGCTGATACATATGTCAAGCACGAAATAACGTATGGCAAACCGGTAAGTATATACAGGGCTTCGCAGGCTAGGGAAATGATTGCATTTCCACGAAATATGAAACTATTAAAATTATATGTGATGTGTAAACGCATGCATACTGTCATACATCATGTATCCCCATTAGCGTGTTTCAAACTGGATGACAAAATCCGTAATACCTGTCGGTAGAGCATTGGCACATACGGGCGATTTGGTACTAATCATTTGTATGTAGTAATAGAAACCCTAATTTAGTTAAGCGAATTTAAAATTATAATAGTAAACTTCAATAACAATGAATTAATGTATCAATCAACCAATCAATAGGAAGTAATAAGTGCATTTTCTCATGCCATTTATACTTTTTTTATCTATACTAAAGTGTTCAGACATGACTACCACTTCCATGTTAAAATCAAATGAAACTTGCAAACTTGCTCAGTAACTGATGATAGGGCACACTATGACATTTCAATCTCTTGTGTCAAAGTGAGCGTCGTTGACGTCGCGAAGTCTGCCCCAATCAATTAAAATGAAAAACTCATAGACCTCCAAAGTATGGACGCGACATATTTTTCTATACGTACAATTGCTTATATAAATAGCACCCATTTTGAAGGCACACACATAAACATATATCTATCTCGTTCTTACTCAGCACTGTAAAGCGCTTTATTCACGATCCATCTTGCTGTACGTCCCGCCAAGGCCATGCACGATGCACTGGTCGCTCACATTGGGCCTTATGAGAAGGCTCAAGGTCACCCAAAGAGCAATGGAGAGGGCTATGCTCGGAGTTTCCCTGCGAGATCAAATCAGAAATGAGGAGATTCGCAGGAAAACCATGGTAACCGACATAGCCCAAAGGATTGCGACACTGAAATGGCGGTGGGCAGGACACATTGCTCGCGGAACGGATGGCCGTTGAGGCCAGAAGGTTCTTGAGTGGCGACCGCGTACTGGGAGACGTAGCGTGGGTAGGCCTCCCACAAGGTGGGCCGACGACCTATTGAGGTTCGCGGGGATCCGCTGGATGCAGGCAGCGCAGGACCGGTCGTTTTGGCGAGGCTTGGGGGAGGCCTATGTCCAGCAGTGGACGTCCATGGGCTGATAGAATAGAATAGAAAAAATAGCGCACTAAATGTCATTGTCAGACAGTTCAGCCGGTAGTTGTCTTGTCAAAAAGTCGTGGTATAAATAAAAATAACTAATTATGTATCTTTCAATATTTTGCTTTTAATTTAAAATAATTGAAGCCAAAAGTAAATAATTACGTCACAAATATGCCAGTGTGTAGTGTTATTGGGTGCGGCATAAGAAAAACACCAAATCGGCCATCATTAACCATACACAGGTACGCTTTAAATAACATTAAAAATATTGGTTATTGTTAATGTTACCGGGAAAATATAGGAAGATTTACATTATAATTATCAAGGTTCTTATGTACAGTTATAGGTCATGAATGGATTTGACTTATTTAACGAAATTTTTACGCTTAAAAAATGTTAATTTATTAGCTAGGGTTGTACATTATTTATCGTTTTTCATATCGATTTAATATGATTGCTTATATAATATATTTTTTTATCATGCTACCCCGCTTAAAGCATACAAAATTAATAATTAAAATATATTTTATAGGACCCCAAGAAATGAGCGTAAAAAGAAAAAGTGGCTGGAAGCTATTGGAATGGAAAATGTAAAGCCAAATGTAAAAGAAATGTATATTTGCTCGAACTTATATTTGCTTGCTTTGAAAAACAATATTCGGAAGAGACTAGAAAATTTGCCCTTACGCTCCACTTTTTTTCGCCGAAGGCCTACAATTTGGTGCGCCGAACATACAATACATGCTTGCCTCACCCAAGGACTTTAACTAGGTGGTATCAAAAAATAAATGCGGAACCCGGCCTTTGTGAGGAAGCGTTTGAGGCTCTCCAAAACAAAGTTCGAGCTAGCGACACACCAATTGTGTGCTCCCTAACATTTGATGAGATGTCAATAAGAAAGTCTTTATACTGGGATCCCCAAAAAAATGTATTACGGTCGAGTTATATTAGGGTCAGAATGTAACAATGACGCATTGGAGGTGGCGAATCAAAGCCTCGTATTTTTAGTTAATAACATCAATGGAAGTTGGAAACTTCCAATCGCATATTTTTTCATTACATCTTTGACAGCAGAGCAAAAATGTGAATTGTTTAAAATGTGCCTTCAGAAATGCGAGGAAGTGGGCATCAATATTGTGAGTGTTACATGCAATGGGTCTGCAGCAAATTTTGCGATGTTACAAGAGCTTGGTTGCCATTTTACTAAAGGACAAACTGATAGTACATTCAAGTGCGGCGAAAGCACATTGCATAAATTTTTTGATCCTTGTGATATTATTATGATAAAGTTAATCCGAAACACATTCGGCGACTTAAAAGTGTTGGAAGATGTGCATGGCCGAAAAATATATTATACCTATCTGGAGGCGCTTATTAATTTGCAAGAAAAAGAGGGACTGCACATGGCAACAAAAATAACTAAAGCCCACATATATTTTGCTAAGCAAAAGATGAAAGTCCGTTTAGCAACTTCACTTCTAAGTAAATCTGTGGCGGATGCCTTAGAGTTTTGTAACTCGGAATTAAAACTCAAAGCGTTCAAAAAATTGTGAGGGCACCGTAACTTTTATAAAACTTCTTAACGATGTGTTCGATATCCTGAACAGTCACTTGATTCGCCCGACTGGAAAAAGCCATGTGTCCCCAAAACATGAGCCTTATCGAACTGCTGTTTGAAAGTGCAGTGCTATATACGCGGCCTGCGGCTGCCCTCAGGGCAGTTAGTAATTGAGTCGAGGAGACAGACTGGCTTCGTGGGGCTAATCACTGATATGAAAAGCGCATTAGCTTTATATCGACATCTTGTCGAAAACACAAAAATATTAAAATATTTGCCACTGTACAAGATCAGCCAGGATCACGTCAAGCTATTTTTTTCGGCTATAAGAGCTCGAAGGGGTTTTAACAATAATCCAAATGCCGTTCAATTTAAAGCAGCCTTCAAGAGGCTTCTTATTCGAGCCGAAATTCGCGACGAAGGGCTCGGCAATTGCGTTGCCTTGGAGCAAGTTAATATTTTAAATTGCACAAGCACTAGCCTACAAAAAGCCTTGAACGATTTAACCGAAAAAAAAAAACAATTGGTTGAAGTGCCAGAAGATGACAGCACCTTATACGAGGAATACATAGATTGCTTAAATAGCACTCTTTCATCTACATCAACTTCTAAAAATCGTCTTTACTTGTCAAATTTGAAGCACGAACTTGTCTTAGATTTCACATATCAAAGTATCGTTGCACATAACAATATACTTACTTCCTATTAAAGTATAAATTCTACAAATATTTAATACACAACAATATTTAAAATAAAATGAGCCAAGAACGTTTATCGATAAAACCTAGTAACATTAAAATCTTCTGGGCAGCACTAAAACCGCCATGTTTAGCGGCCAGATGACGTCACAGAGGCACGCATTTTTTTGTTGACGTTTCATTTCCATAGGTTTCATAATTCAATGGAAAAACTCCACGTCATTTCGGATCCTCCCGATCCACTAACGGTGCTTTTAGGTACCTCAAGCACCGGTCATCGTTCTCGTCGAACCCGTCGCTTGCGACGAAGGGCTCGACGAGTAAATTAGCCCTCAGACTCAGCCCACTGCGTTTCTCGCCGGATCTTCTCAGTGGGTCGCGTTTCCGATCCGGTGGTAGATTCTGCGAAGCACGGCTCTTGCTAGGGTTCGTGTTAGCAGCGTCGTCAGGTTTGAGCTCCGTGAGCTCACCTACTAGTTAAGATTCCGCTGATATAGCCTCTCAAGGCTATCAGCGTAGGTAGGAAAAAAACACAAACACGTAAAAACTCTAAAAGCCTGAGACATCATTTTAAATATTCTAATTAAAATCTTAGGTATATATTATGTAACCTCTATACGAGATATCTTAAAAGAGGTTAATATGTTATAAAGATGACATGAATGAAATTTAAATATTCAAATATAAAAAACATAAAAAGTGGTGAAGCAATAGCTTTAAATGTTGTTTTGGTAGTGCTCGTTCAACCAAAACAACATTTAAAGCTACCATCTTTATAACATATTAACTTCTTTTAAGATAAATCGTATAGAGGTTACATACATAATAGCACTTACCTTTATCTTGAAGCCAACAACGAAAAATTGAAGGTTCTCAGCGCTTGTATACGTTTACCAGCGGCATTTATTGCTTACGAATGATGTACTTATCCGACACCAATAGCTGGTTAATAGCACCGTTTAAAAAACACCCGTTTCACAACTTCAGATTTCATCATACTCCTCTTCTATTTGATTATTTAATTGTTTTTAAAAGTACAAAAACCATCAGTATTAATCACTTTATTATTGGAAGAATCTAAATACTTTAATTATAACGAGCTACGTAGATAATGAGAAGACACTTACTTATCTTATTAGTATTGAGGAAATATACTTTAGATCCAAGTTATATCTTTAGAAAATAATTCTACGATTCGTATATAAAATTCTAAACAAATAAAACATAACTTTGTGTTTTCTATATAAAAATATTGAAGTCAACTCTTAAAATATTGTAAAGTATATTAATTTTACTTGATTGACTTTTCTGAACAGTTTTGTTCCAAATTCGTAAGCCGAAAATTTTATTGTACAATAGTAAAAATATATCATAAATCAAACACTCGCTGTTCTCAAGTTCAATAATATCCACTAACATTTAACCACTTAATTTTATGGATAATTATCGTCATTGTCAAAACAATATCTGTCATCTGCAAAAAGTTTAACTACTGATTTTCTTTTGATACGAAATTTTAATTTGTAAAATAAACTTATGTGTTGGAAATAAACAACATGACGTAATCTTTAAAAGCTGCATATAACAGATATTGGTTTAGCAAATGTTTAGCAATTTAGCAAATATATCTCTCTAATTTTATTTACATTTCTACGAAAAACACTAATTCTACTGCAAACTAGCAACCCCGGTACTTATACTACATTAGATTGCAAATGCAAGACTGATAACGTACTAAATACACGACAGTTATAAATACAACATTACAAAGTACCTAATTTCCACATAATACAGGGTAGATGTTTCGCGATTTCGAAACCTTTCTGGGGAGTGATTGGAAGGGCTGGCGTGCTTATTTCTTGAAAATTTATTCACACCGAGTCGTTTCGTAAAGTTAAGATAAAGCAGGACATTAAACTTTATGTTACTTATTTACTAAGTTGATAGATGGTCGCATCAGATTATTGACGAATATTTTTGGAACCGTTGTGAAATATTTTAGCGTCAAATTAACAATATTTTAAGGGGTAATTAATAATTGAAATAATTTGAGAAACGTTAGCTTTACTATAATGTCGCAGTCCGAATCCAGAATACTTTATCCTACGATTTTGTTACCTTCATTCTTTTTTTCACCAGTTTCCAGCTACCATACATATTTTCTTTCTTTCTTTATCATTTAATAACAAACTGAAGCCCAAACAAAATTGTAATTAATCATAAACCGTTTTTTATTTTATTTTATTTCACAACTTAAAACAAAGCGGCCGGATATTAACTAAAAGAAAATCCGTTGTACATAAATCCACCAGCAAAAACATATCAGCAAAAGTAGAAAATTCATCAAAAAAATAGGCTTTTACAGACTGTAAATTATCTGTGAATCTTCATAACAAATTCAGCGAACTATGAAGAGTTATTAAATATAATAACTAAACGAATGGACGACGACGGTTCAAGAAAACTCAATCAGTTATTTCCGTATTCACTAGTACCGGTCAAGTTCTGATGTTACTATTGCTATGAAAGACATTACATTTGTTCAAAATACACGCACGTCACGTTTAACAACTGCTATTACTATTTAAATTTCGATATTAATCGACTACAACGTTCTGAATACATTGATGACTTAAAACAAAGAAGACCCAAATATCAATTTATATATTTATTATATAATGTCAATATTTCATATAATATCGTCACCTGTCTAGCGGCCGATGACTAAAGCGGTGGTCTGAACAAGTGACTCGGCAACTAGAAATGCCGGTCAACGAAGCTCCCAACGATGCAAAAAATAGGAATAGATGGAGAGAAGACTAGGGAAGAGTCACGATCCTCAACAGCGAGGGAACGACTGAGAAGAATATTAGATTTGTATATACATAGTAGGACGTTTATCTCAGTACACTTATGCGTATTATATTACTTTTCAAGGCATTCATTCACAAGTATTTTTGGCCTACTCTGTACCACATGGATTTTACTATACTTTCAATTTCAAAAACAAAACATACTTAATGACTGTTCTGAGAAACATTTTGTACACTATACTGTAAACCTTGCACTTGCGTCTGGACATCGTTTGTCGGGTTGCGGAAATGCCCGTGGGCTCTTCGGTGATTCTGCAGTGCTGTGCCCTGTGAAAAAATAATAATGAAAAAAATAAAATTAGAAGATATCATTTTTTCCTTGTCGTATCACTCTTGTCAGAGCGTTCGTGATCGTCATTCAGTATCATTGCTGTGGACAGATGTTATGCGCCTCACGAGCAATCACCACCTCTCTCGGTTTGTGTTCAGCCCTTTTTAGAAGATAAAATCTAATTAAATATTTTCATTTAATCTATATATTAATACATGAAGCAAAAACTTTGTATCCCTTTTTACGAATATTGCGCGGACGGAGGAGTATGAAAATTTCCACACTTATAGAGAATATAGAAGAGAAGTGCACAATGCTAATATTTTTTTAAAATAATACATAAAAGATACATTAAATCTATAAAGAAAACATTACACACACTACCATGTATTTGACACAACACACACATATATACTCTTTGTTTATTGTCAATTGTCAAACTTTTGTTAGTGTTTAAAGTCTGTGGTCAAATTGAGATTATATGAATATTGTTTGTCTTTATTATTATTTATGTATAGTGTTTTAGCGAAGTGTAGTGTTTTGTCGAAATCTGTGATTATATTATATAAGTTTAATAGTATTTGACAATAGAACCATAATAATGTTTAAACATAAAATTTCAATTGATTAAAGTCGAATTTCGACTACTGCGAGACCTCTAGTTTTAAATAATGCCGAAGGCGATTACTCGATTTTGTTATACTAAAATATATTATTGGCTTGTTCTGTCACTGAACATTCGCAATTGACTTGAACGTTACCTGAATGAATCTGTCTCCGCAGACTTCGCATATGTAAGGACGGTCTCCAGTGTGCCTCCGGATGTGCAAGGTCAAATCGTTGCTCTGTGAGAACGCCTTCTCGCAGTAGGTACACTTGTACGGTCTGACACCAGTGTGAACGCGCATGTGACGTGTCAACTTGTTGCTGCGGGAGAACCCTACAAATAGGCACGTTCAAACATAACACGATGGCATATTCGTTAGATTCGAAGCTCAGGGCTTATCTGATACTAACAGAGCCCAAATACGGCACGGTGACAATATCGCCGTTCATCTTTACATATTAGACGGCATAACAACTTTTTCTCTCTTCAAAGAGGAACTGGTGATAACACAGAAAACAACACGACAATGTAACTTGCCTATGAGGTGCCAGTTGCTCTGCCATTTTTAGGACCGGCTAAAGAACTTTACAATTTAAGGATAGAAATATATGAAATTAGCCAAGTAAAATAGTTGACGATGCTAATGATTTGCGGTAAGTAATCAATTATCTGACCCTATAGCGTTGTCAAAGTACGTGGCGATTCAAGGCTTAATTAAAAGTAGTAAGCCGCAAATCCTTCGAGAGCAAACGTTGTAAATAATCTTAATAACCTTAAAATCAAATTAAGTCAAAACTATTCAGTTTGATTTTATACACGTATTACAAGACATACCTGCACAACGTTTTAATAAATAAACAAAAAATCGTTATATGTCCTTTTATAGTAATTTGTAAGTTGCATTGGGCTCCTATCTAGCCTTTTTTAATGTATATATATATATATATATATATATATATATATTTACATCCTACAATCTTTTTGGCGTCTGCACGTCGTGCATCATTACGACGTCCTCCGGTTCCCATTGCTTTTTTTAACATGTCTTAATGAATATTGCTTAGTTTTTCGATTTCCAGCTCCGTGAGATACGTCATTTTCCGATAATTTTATTTTTCGCGATATTCTTCTTGCGTTCGTGCCGCAACATTTTTGAACCCCGAACCATGGTCATAAATTATAGGCGTCCTGGATATATTGATCGTGATTTACCTATGGCATCGACTATTTAGCGTCCTCATAGGATGAACGACATTTGTAAGTGCGGCGTTGCCAGTTTTATGTTTACTTTCTCTTTCTTTGACAATCGCTTGTCTGTACATTTATACCAATTTCGTCAAATCTATACATATACGGATGCCAGATAATTTTATATAATTTATCTATTCTACACGTATTAGTAACAATGGATTTTGATGAAGCTAAGTACACAAATAGTTTATAATAAGATAAAGAAAATTAAGCTCGTCTCTGAGATTTTACATTTTTTTTTTTTTTTATTGCTTCGATGTGTGGACGAGCTCACAGCCCACCTGGTGTTAAGTGGTTACTGGAGCCCATAGACATCTACAACGTAAATGCGCCACACACCTTGAGATATAGTTCTAAGGTCTCAGTATAGTCACTACGGCTGCCCCGCCCTTCAAACCGAAACGCATTACTGCTTCACGGCAGAAATAGGCGGGGCGGTGGTACCTACCCGTGCGGACTCACAAGAGGTCCTACCACCAGTAATTACGCAAATTATAATTTTGCGGGTTTGATTTTTATTGCACGATGTTATTCCTTCACCGTGGAAGTCAATCGTGAACATTTGTTGAGTACGTATTTCGTTAGAAAAATAATTAAAAAAATTAGTCTATTTTTTCATAAATTTAAGACAAGTAGGTATGTAATAACTTCATTTGTGGGTTTAATATAAATATAGGTATGATAAAATCGGCATTGTATCCTACCATGGCCTGAACCAATATTGTATAGACGTCCAACATTATACACGGACCCCAATATCTACTTTGTCTGGCCATAAATACTGTTACAATCAAAAATAAAAAAAAATCTATTGCAAATAACATTTATTACTTTTACAGTGTGTTTGTTTAACACATAAATATATAACAATTTAAAGTATAAAAAGCTTATTCGAAGTAGTCTCCATTGGCTGCAATACAGTCCTTTAAACGTTGAGGCCAGTTATCAATAGAAGCACGTACTCTTTCCATGGGAACATTTTACACTGCCAATCCTACGGATTGTTTTAGGGACTCCAAATTATCATGGTGTTTAGAACAAGCCGTACTCTCTAAAACTGACCATAAATCATAATCCAGCGGATTAAGACCGGGTCTAGACGACGGCCAGTCTTCAGCTCTGATGAAGTCCGAAACGTTCATTTCCAACCAAGACTGCGTAGACTGAGCTTTATGACCTGGCTCCGAGTCTTGCTGGAAGGACCATTCTTGATTATTGAACATGGTGTTGTTAAGGGGCTTCACTACCTTCTCAAGAATGGTATCTTGATACACTTGTGCCTCCGTCACCCCGATGGAAGTTAAAGACTTGATCAAAGACCTACGTCCTCGCAAGGCTCCCGGTTCCGACGGTATATCTAACCGCGTTATTAAACTTCTACCCGTCCAACTCATCGTGATGTTGGCATCTATTTTCAATGCCGCTATGGCGAACTGTATCTTTCCCGCGGTGTGGAAAGAAGCGGACGTTATCGGCATACATAAACCCGGTAAACCAAAAAATCATCCGACGAGCTACCGCCCGATTAGCCTCCTCATGTCTCTAGGCAAACTGTATGAGCGTCTGCTCTACAAACGCCTCAGAGACTTCGTCTCATCCAAGGGCATTCTCATCGATGAACAATTCGGATTCCGTGCAAATCACTCATGCGTACAACAGGTGCACCGCCTCACGGAGCACATTCTCGTAGGAGTTAACCGACCAAAACCGATCTACACGGAAGCTCTCTTCTTCGACGTCGCAAAAGCGTTCGACAAAGTCTGGCACAACGGTTTGATTTTCAAACTTTTCAACATGGGCGTACCGGACAGTCTCGTGCTCATCATGCGGGACTTCTTGTCTAACCGCTCTTTTCGATATCGAGTAGAGGGAACCCGCTCCTCCCCGCGACCACTCACGGCTAGAGTCCCGCAAGGCTCCGTTCTTTCTCCGCTCCTATTTAGTTTATTTGTCAATGATATTCCCCGGTCGCCGCCGACCCAGCTAGCCTTATTCGCTGACGACACAACCGTTTACTACTCAAGTAGAAACAAGTCCCTAATCGCGAAGAAGCTTCAGAGCGCAGCCCTAGCCCTAGGACAGTGGTTCCGAAAATGGCACATAGACATCAACCCAGCGAAAAGTACTGCGGTGCTATTTCAGAGGGGAAGCTCCACACGGATTTCCTCCCAGATTAGGAGGAGGAATCTCACACCCCCGATTACTCTCTTTAGACAACCCATACCCTGGGCCAGGAAGGTCAAGTACCTGGGCGTTACCCTGGATGCATCGATGACATTCCGCCCGCATATAAAGTCAGTCCGTGACCGTGCCGCGTTTATTTTCGGTAGACTCTACCCTATGATCTGTAAGCGGAGTAAAATGTCCCTTCGGAACAAGGTGACACTTTACAAAACTTGCATAAGGCCCGTCATGACTTACGCGAGTGTGGTGTTCGCTCACGCGGCCCGCACACATATAGACACCCTCCAATCTCTACAATCCCGCTTTTGCAGGTTAGCCGTCGGAGCTCCGTGGTTTGTGAGGAACGTTGACCTACACGACGACTTAGCCCTCGAATCTATCCAGAAATACATGGAGTCAACGTCGGAACGGTACTTCGATAAGGCTATGCGTCATGATAATCGCCTTATCGTTGCCGCCGCTGATTACTCCCCGAATCCTGATCACGCAGGAGCAAGTCACCGTCGTCGCCCTAGACACGTCCTTACGGATCCATCAGATCCAATAACTCTTGCATTAGATACCTTCAGCTCTAACACTAGGAGTAGGCTGAGGAACCCTGGTAACCGTATTGGTCGAACTCGACAAAGAGATCGACGTGCAACCTAACCCATGCATCAGCCCGCTGAGTTTCTCGCCGGATCTTCTCAGTGGGTCGCGATTCCGATCCGGTAGTAGATTCATTCGCGAAGCAATTGCTCTGGAGTTGTTAGGTCTCCTTCGGAGGCGCTCGGGCAGTTTTTAGCAAATCCCACCCCTCCTGGCTGAGCCTTTGCTCGCCCACCTGTCCTGGTGAAGCTGGAAAGGCCTCCGGGCCACCAGTAATCTTTCAATCATAAAAAAAAATAAAAACTTGTGCCAATGTTTTGATACCTTTTTCACAAAAGTATGGCTCAGTCACTCCTTCATAGCTAATACCCCACCAAACCATCACTGAAGTCGGATAGTGCCTACGTTGCACTCTGTCGACTAATTGGGAAGCTTCCTTAGAGCTTTGAGCATAAATACGGTCATTTTGTTTGTTAAAATGTTGCTCAATTGTAAAAAGTTTTCTCATCCGTAAACAAAATTTTTCTATGACCTCCCTTTGCGTACCGCTTCAGTAGTTGTTTCGATTTTACTACCCTATTCTCTTTTAAATTATCAGTTAAGAAATGACTAGTACGTCTCTTATAGGCTGCAAGTCCTAAGTCATCTTTTAAAATACGCGACATGGTTCTAGGTGCTGTCTTCATCTCCCGAGATAAAATATTTTGTTTTCGGACAGGATTTTTTCGAATTCTTTCCCTTACTGCTTTGACCACCTTTTTCGTACGAACACTACGTGGACGGTCAAATTTTTTTCTGTCACAAGCAGAGGAGGTCTCATTGCATCTATTAATAGCCCGGTACACAAACATTTTACTAATACCAAGCGTATAGAGAGTTTTAAAAATTGCCTTTGGCTCCATACGTACTTTGTGTAATGCAATCACCGCGATTCGGTTCTCTTTATCACCCCACTCCATTTTAATATCGCAAAATATTGTACAATGTATTGGCGCCAAAATGAGAAAACTCAATGAGCAATCATATAAAAATGACAGATTCCAAATTCAAATGTAATATTTTTGTTATTTTTAATTGTAACAGTATTTACGGCCAGACTAAGTATATACGGACGCCTAATAGCTATATACGGACGCCTAATAGCTTTATACGGACGCCTAATAGCTATATACGGACGCCTAATAGCTATATACGGACGCCTAATAGCTTTATATGGACGCCTAATAGCTATATACGGACGCCTAATAGCTATATACGGACGCCCAATAACATGGCTACTTTAATTATAAAAATACGGCAGTATGTGAGGCAGTACTGTTTGGCTACAAGCTACTGTATGGTGGAAATACTTTTGCCAATCGTATTGCACCATATTGGATTATTCCCATTTGTCATTTGTGTTATTCACAGATTTCCCCGGGACAAATGGGAATTATTGGCAGTTGGAAGAAATATTTTTAATCGACTTCTCTTGACTATCCCACTAGATTTGAATTGGACATCCGTATATATCAATTGAGCGTCCGTATATAGCTATTGGTCGTCCGTATAAAGCTATTGGGTATCCGATTTCTCATTTATTTATTTATTTACTGAACATATTTAGCGGCAAAATCGGCTCCTTTGAGTGTTTTTCGTTGTTCTGACTTTTTAAAAGTTTAAATAAACTCGGGCTCCTAATGATACGCAACGCGTACACCACCTACGGCGAATATATTGTTTTGATTAAATATCGTGTGATAATTGTGATCCAATGTTGCAAACGAGCTGGCAACGTCGCAGTTGTGGACGCCAAATACGCGGATCCATAGTCAGGAACTCCCCGAGATATGCGGCTGTCAATATACGCGCGACAGCACTGCCACACCTGCGTTACGATTTCGTCGCGAACTGCTTAATATATTATTGCAGCCAATTAAGAGATAATTTGGCTTCTATCGATATTTGTCCTACGGGCAGCCAGGACCAATGGGACGTAAACCCCACTGGCTATCAAAGTGGCGTCCAGTATGCGGACGCCAAAAGCAGGTGGACGCCAGTTTAAATGCATTTTTTTCTTCAGAGGACGTCTAATTGTTTGGGGGATAAATATATATATATATATATAGCTCGTCCACACATCTAAGCAATAAAAAATATATATATATATTTTTTTTTTATTGCTTAGATGTGTGGACGAGCTCACAGTCCACCTGGTGTAAGTGGTTACTGGAGCCCATAGACATCTACAACGTAAATGCGCCACCCACCTTGAGATATAAGTTCCAAGGTCTCAAATATAGTTACAGCGGCTGCCCCACCCTTCAAACCGAAACGCATTACTGCTTCACGGCAGAAATAGGCAGGGCGGTGGTACCTACCCGCGCGGACTCACAAGAGGTCCTACCACCAGTAATAAATGTAAATTGCAAACCTATATACAAGTCAGATTTTACAAATTTATTTAAATTACCTTTTCCGCAAACACCACAAACGCAGGGCTTTTCACCGGTGTGAGATCTTCGATGACACTGCAGATCTGATGATCGTGGAAAACCTGAAAAAAGAGGAAAAAAATTGTAATTGGTTAATGACCATAATATATATGTCATTGAAACTTTCCCGAGCGTTATGACATGTCCTTCTTCAAACGAGGCTTGTGGAGAGTATTAAACGGTAGGCAGCGGCTTGGCTCTGCCCCTGGCATTGCTGACTTCCACGAGCGACGGTAACCGCTTACCATCAGGTGGGCCATATGCTCGTCTGCATACTCGGGCAATAAAAAAAATAAAAAAACTGCTGCCAATCACGAAGACTTCTTTCAAACGTTGTTTCAAGATGGAAATACCATTATGCTATATTTTGGATAACGTTTACTCATTTTAGACTAATAATATATACAGGATTACTTTTTGATTTACTGCATGGATAAGTAAACGAGCTCACGACCCACACGGTGTTAATAGTATTTATAACGTGAATATCGCCATGCACGAAAAACTACGCTGCGGTAGCGAGGGTGCGATTAAAAGCTAGGAACTGAAACACAAACATTTTTTTCGTTCACGTCATTTTAAAAAAAAAAAATTTTTCATTTACTTTGCTTACATTTTATTTGCTTTAAAGAATCCTTAATAACAAAGATAAAACTAGACAGATACCATTTTACGGTTACGACACTTAAATACACAAAACATAACGTTATGTCTTGTGATACCAAACCATTATTGATTACCAAATACTTTAAAAAATTCCAAAAGTCCACCTAAGTTCACTGCTGTCATATTTTTCTAAATTTGCAAAAAATGTAAATCGCGATTTACTGCAGCATCAGTATGACCAAACCGATATTCTGATTTAAATTAAACAAAGGTGTATCTGAACTGTTATCAATGTAGAATAATCGATAAGGTCTTATTAAAAACCACTCAAATCTTACCTTTCCCACAAAAATCACATTTGTACGGCTTCTCGCCCGTGTGTCGACGCATATGGACTATTAAATTGGATGAATTGGAGAAACTCCGACCACAATACAAGCATAAACATGTATTCGATGGGCCTTTTTCACGATGCGGATCATGGATACGCTTGTGCGACCTATAAATGTTAGAATATTTTTTTAAATAGTCTTAAATGAGACTAGCCTTATCTTCTATTTAATAGGGGCTACAGTAAAGCGGCAGCGGCAGAAATAAGCAGGGTGGTGTTAATTAGCTGCCTTGTCTCATCAGACGCGTACCACCGCCCCCCAATAAATGTTCGACATTGCACAAATGTACGAGATAAGGTGAAAATTTGCAAGACCAAGGTAGCTTTTATTGAAACTTAAACAGAATATGTACTGTACTACATGTACATGTAATGGAAATGATTTTCTGTTAAACATAATTTTACTTTGTTTAACTTTTCGTTATGCTCTATTAATGAATTTCAGAATCAATCTCACTCACCGTAAATTATCTTTCCTTGTGAATTTCTTTTCACATATGTCACATTGAAAATATTTTTGATTTGGCATGTGTATCCTGGCATGCTTGGCTAATAATTCTTTTCTAAAAAAAAACACAATAATTGAATTTATAATACAGTGGTATAATTTGAATAATGCATAATTTCATGATTTGCAAGTTATAAGGACCTGAAGAACAGTCTGCTGCAAGTATCACATTGATACTGTTTATCTTCTTCACCTTTCGGAGCTGTATCCTCAAATGTTATAGACACACTCTGCCCTTGATGATATTTAAGAATGTGTTTATTCAATGAAATCTCATATGCGAATTTCAATCCGCATGTAGTGCATTCATGGGTCTTTTCAACCTGTTTGCAGATTGCTCTGTGTCTTGCTGCTGATTTGATAGATGCAAAAACCTTAAATGAAATATAATAGTAGTATGTAAAATTGGGCATTTTAAAAGAGTACACTTCATTAAGGGAAAATCATATTTTTACATCCTAATTTGCACTATATAGTTTCAATCATTTCAAGCATGCTGTATACTAATAATTTAATTACAGTTAATCATATCTTCAACTTAGCAATTTATCCCGAATTAATACACATTAATATTATACCTTTGTGCACAGATTACAACGAAGGGAAAGCTCCGGATGTTCAGCATCATGGTGGTTCACAAGATCTTCATCAGAAAGATAAATCGCACTACATGCAGTACAAACTTTTAGAACATCAACGTTTTCCTAAAATGAATTAAAATTATTATAATTTTTCTTTATGAACAAATAAAGCATTTTTTTAAATACTAACTGTAAAATTAATTTACCATTTCACAATTTGGCTCCAACAGATCTTGTAATAGCATTTCAGTTAGATAATTCCATTTCTTTGTAGCTTGAATATCATTAGCATCATCCTAAAACACAAATATGTTTATACTTTTTTACTTGTAATTTTTTACAATTAAAATTAGGACTTTTAAAATCTTACTGGCTTCTTATTTTCGTTACGGTCTTCAATACACAAATGTTCTTGAAAGTTTTCTTTCTTCAAAAACATTTTTTTACACATTATGCAACACAGTACCTTCATACCTGTAAAATAAATAAAAAAATTAAATTCTATGTAGATCATACCTTATCTCTATATTTAAATGCTGTAAATCCTGTTTATAACAAATTATACAACGAATTAATGGACTAAACACTACAAGAGATGGTTATTTTTTACTATGAATATAAATAAGAATAGTTCACTAGTCCACACATACAAAAATAATTTCAATTTTATTACCTTTGTGTTCGATGAAATGACTGGTCAGTTCTTCTTTGGTGTTAAAATTTTTAGTACAGAATGAGCAGTCTAGCTTTTTGGTAGGAACAGTTGTTATAAAGAATCCATTCTCTGACAATTTATCCAGAATTGACTGTGAAGAGAATGATATGATTACTTAATGAATTTTGGACAGTTATGGTTCAAATACAATAACATCCCACACTCACACTTGTTAACATTTTCTTAGGACGTCCTCTTTTCTTTGGTCCCATAACTTCAGCATGAGACTCCCACAAATGTTTGGACCAACTTTCAGCTCCATCATAGCATGTTCCACAAAGAGGGCAATAAGTCCCACCAGATTCATCCAACTCAACTGTTCATTAAGAATTAGAAATAAAACCATTAACCTTTTGCATAAAATTAGTGCCAGAAGATATTTTTTTTACCTTTTATGCATTTTTTCTTTTTGTGTTCTTGTAATTTTGATTGAGATTCAAACACCAATAAACAATTTTTACATTCAAAATAGGATGGATGTGTTTCTTGTGCTGATTTCTCATTCTTAACTGGCTCTGAGAAGAATATTAAAGAAGTATTATGGACCAGTGATGTCTTGTAACATACATTGTCAATTTAAAAGCAGCAGCAGAATTGCTTTAGTGCAATTTTTTTTTTTAAATGTATATTTTATTAATTATATCTAATTTAAAGTATGTTCTCCTATGCTTACCAAGATCTATTTCTGTCAAATTATCAGATTCACTAGCAAGAAGAACATCGAATTCTGAATCTGAGAAATCTTCATTATCTTGGGATGTGATGTGTTCAACTTTGACACTGGTAACAGTTGCTAACTACAAAGTTAAAAAACAGTAAAATATATTATCTACATCAATTAATTCTAAAGATGAATACAAATCTTTCCAATCATGCAAAAAAAGAACCTTATTAACTTGTTGTTTCTGTTGTAAACAGTTTTCATTTTTTTCTCTTTTTAGTTGATCTTTCAAGGAGTTATGAGCGTCGTGCGATTTCTTTTTGAAATAATAAGCAATCTCTGCCTTTTCTCTGCAATCATCACATATTGTAGAAGGGAGTCCATCTCCCTTGCGTATCTGTAAGTAATTAGAATATTCTGTTATTTTGTTCGTATGGCATTATTAATTGAAACTAACTTACTAAGTTAGTATCAAGAATTAAAATATATATACAGTCAAAATCTGTTATAACGACATCAAAGGGACTGCTCATATTGTCATAAAAACTGAAAGTCGTAACAACTGGTGATGTTGAATGTGTATTGTGCAAGTACAAACAAATTGATAGGGAATTATTGGAAAAATATATTTATTCAACTATGTACATTTTGTTTATTACACACAAGTACAATGCATATTATTTTACTGTAAAATTATTGTCAAAAAGTGTTTAAATTTTATCTCGCTCTTTCCAAATGGTTGAAATATGTCGAGTGTGATACACCATATTCCTTTGCTAAGTCTTTGTTTGAAATTCCGTTCTCTAGCTTGGATATAATACGCGATTTTTCTTCAATATTAATTTGTTTTCTTTTTCTTTGCAACATTTTGAAAGTTTCATGAATAACTCCACAAAGTTTTGGTGCGTCTTGTGTATAGATAAGTGACAAACTAACTGAAGAGATATGAAGAAGCGACTTTGACTCTACTGCATGCACGTGTTTTGTTTCTAAGAATTAGAAAAGACCCTACACTAAACTAAATCCTATTGTTTTCTTTCCTGATTTTAATAGCCATTGAAGACAAATGTGGATACCTATTCAAATTGTTTACAATACAGCTTAACCGGTCGTTCTAACAGATCTAATTCTCTGAAATATTAGTTAAATGTGGTCATTTTATGAGGTATGTCGTTATTAGCAATGTCGTATAAAGCAATATTTTTAATAAGGTGGTCATATAGCATTCAGGCGGGACCTTTGTTCTAGGTTATTTATAACCGGCATGTTGTTCTAAATTATGTCGCAGTAAACGGTTTTGACTGTATAAAGAAAAAAAGGTGCTTATGTGCAAAGAACAATGAACAAAAGTGATCCAAATGTCTACCACTAATGAGACCTCAGTAGACAAATAGTCCAGTAAATAAAGAGAAACTTTTTCACAGACAAAAAAATATGAGTGTTATGATCATCATTATATTTGTTTGCAAAATGGCTTCTGTCTTTTTTATCTCTTTTTTACACAAGTAGCTTCACTTTTTTTGCATGTTACATTTTTATTTGTATAGTTTTTTGTAAGGAATGTATTATAAAACTGTGTAACATTGTTTTTATATTGTTTGCCTTTTGTGGGCCTGTTATACCAAATATTTTGCAGATAAACTCCACAATGATCACCAGTAGCATTGATAAGGATAGCAGGATCTCAGATCATGTCAAATCATAGTAATATAATAGATATGTTATATTTGTATACTTTCATCATATTTTTTACTGATAGCACATTTTTGGCTGCGATGATCATGAGGCCTGATATTAATATCTCAATATGTACTCGACTATTTTGTAACATTTCAATTGGTCATTGTCTTTAATATTGAAAGGTGTTAATATAGGTAAATATGCTTTGCTTAATGAAGAATTCATCATTCATTCGCTTTGAGATTTATAAGCAGCAGCTGCTATCACTTGCGCAAATAAGCAAAATAATAAGCATTTGAAGAATGTCGCTTAGCTTAACCTGTGTCATATGAATTTTATACAGATCGTTATCGCAAAATTTGATACACATGTTACATTATTGGTTTTTCGTAATAACGTTTATCTGTGCTACTGTAAATTGGAACTTATTAAGTGGCAGTAACTATTATTACTAATTTAAACATTGTGCTAATTTAAGCATTATATGGACGATCAATTTGGAGGAGTTTACTACAATCATTGCTATTGCTTTAATTTTTAGCTCTTTATTGCAATGGCGAAAGTCTAATGTCAGAGCATGGGTTTGAAGATATTTTGTAAACTATCAGGCGACAGAAATGAACCCACTTAGTATTTCAAATGTTAATGGTAAAAATAAAATTACTTTAACATTTCTCACCTTTAATCCGGTTATTTCCGATACTACCGAATCTAGTGTAACTGTTCCTACTAATACTTCAAACAATGAATGGAATTGGTTATCCTTAGACAGGCATGTTCGGCAAAGCTTTTCAGCTTTGACTTCAGATTTGCAATGTCCTGAAGTCATGATGCATGAGATTTGACAAATTTAGTACATTTTTACTCGCAATTTAAATTACTTCTACATTTTGGTGTTTGTTTGTGCAATGATTTATCTTCCGTTTTATAATTTTCAACGGCCATCGGTTACTTGATCTTTGAGTCTATCATGGTTTTTTTATAAACTATGGCGGAAATGTACTGAAACGTCAACACATTTGTAGAGAAAGCATGACGAATAATTTTTACCGATTTTACAACATTATTTCCGTTTCGTTGTAAAGTTATGTTCTATGGTTTAAAGGCAATAAAAAAAATCATGTATTTTTATTTATGATATTTTTTGGTATTTAAGGAATACTCCTCGCCAATCATAGAGACTTTTCCAGCTTCAATTACAAATCCATTTAAACTATGAGATTGAAATTGCGACCTGCTCAAAAGAAAAGCCTCAACAGGTTGATATAATGAGACAAGTGTCCTACGAGTACGGTAATATAGGTATTTGACCCATGAATGCGCGTCTAACGGGACCAAGAATAAATTAGATAAATTTATAAGGACGAGTCTTAGGCACGGTGTATACAGATCATAAACAATACATTTTAATATAGATAATACACAACAGCAGGGATTAGCAAGCCTTAATCATTCGAGTCGAATTATTAGATTCCTAAAAGCTTTAATTATTCTCAATAATATTGCATAAATGTGGCACTTCCCCCGTTTTAATAAAATGCTTTGTTTTGTTGTAATTACTGGATGACCCGATGATCAAGTAGAACCATATTTACATTAGTATCAATGTTCCAAAGTTTACTCATTGTAAATTTTTAAAATAACAGCCTAATCATTTTATTCGGTTGACTCCAAGATTTTTTCCTTTTTAAATTACTTATCAAGAATTTTCCTTTACTAAGTCCCTAATCTTTTCACTACAGTTCATAACGCTAATACCATGTGATTAACGCAAAATATAGTCCATTCTTTATATACCTATCGGTTATATTTCGGATGCCCATTCGTTCACAGATTTTTTTCTTTCTTACCTTTAATCAAGTATTAAATACTTAGTACTTACTTACTTACTTTTATACTTGTGACAAGATCATTCACAAACCTTCAGTAGGTAGGTATCGTACTCCCTTTAGTATTTTTCTAATAGTTGGTCTGTACTGGTCTAAAGGTCTAAATACCAGGCCATAAACTCAAAAAAAAGGTCTGTCATTTCTATCCATGTTTCTATCCTTTTTTTTTTTTTCCTACCTAAGCTCAGAGCCTTGAGAGGCTATTTCAGCGTAACCCTAACTTTAGTAGGTGAGCTCACGGGGCTCAAACCTGATGACGTTGCTAACACGAACCCTAGCAATAGCCGTGCTTCGCAGAATCTACCACCGGATCGGAAACGCGACCCACTGAGAAAATCCGGCGAGAAACTCAGTGGGCTGTGTCTGAGAGTTAATTTACTCGTCGAGCCCTTCGTCGCAAGCGACGGGTTCGACGAGAACGGTGACCGGTGCTTTAAGTACCTAGAAGCACCGTTAGTGGATCGGGAGGATCCGAGATGACGTGGTTTCTATCTTAATTCTATCTAAAATAAATATACCGGTAAAATGGGGCTATTAGAGACAAATTCCAACTTGATGAACAATTTTAAGGTAGTTGTTGATGTTTAAAATGCTATATCAGGATTAAAATGATTGAGTCTTAAGGGTATCTTTGTTATCCAATTTAAAGCTATGCAATTAGCATTCCAGTTTAAGCAAAAAAAGCAAAAATAGGTGTTATCCCTATTTACCCAGATTGTGGTTATTGGGGACGAAATTAGTGTTCATAGAGAAATTTGCTAGGGCTGGCACTCCTTGGTTTTAATTTATTTAGTTACACCAACAAAGTGATCATCAATAAAAAACATTGAAAAACTGACAAAAGTACATGGCAGATGTTACCTCAATCATGCAATCGATAGTGCATTGACAACAAAAAAAAAATACAACTAAAACTTGATTACATTTAATTACTTATGATTAATTTATATTTACTCGGGAAATTATCCGCGACAGATTTTTACTGTAAGTTTTGAGACGATTAGAAAAAGCATCTATTTCATCACTTAAAGTTAGTTCAGCGCAATCGGACAGCTCCAAATGAACATTGACGGAGACCACGCTACCGTGGACATTATTGTAGACCCAATGGATTCTGTATGGGAGAAAAAGCATCTAAATTCGAACGAGCGGGCTTTCTTAGAAACGGTTTATATTTCTTCGTTCTTGGTAACTACTTAGGGGCTGATATTTTTATCTGGGTTATGAGATGAGGTGTGTCGGTTAATCCATGGATTAATCAGATGAATACCCCCACTCTGAACAAATATTAAATATTTTATTATGTATTACTTAGACATTTTTGTCCACCTTAAGATTTCATTGTTCTTGTCATATGTATGTGCAAAACCGACTTACTTATGTTAAATTGCTTAGCTATTTCAACTAAAGACTTATTCCTAATTTCATAGGCTTCTATTACTGTTTTTAATATTAAGGGATCATATCTGTTATAAAGATTTGCACTCTTTGATACGTACACGCAAGGCATATCTAAAAATAGAAAACAACGCGTAACTGATAATATAAATATTTGCCAAACAATAAAATAACACTGCATTGATAATTTTGAATAAAAGTTGTAGACCAAAATGTCATGAATAAACCAGATTCTTACCAACAAATTTAAAAAATATTGTTATAACTACATCGACAACCCTAGAAATCTGTACCTATTTACACTTAGGTGGTTTCCATTTCACATATTCTCATCCCAATTGACCCCTCTTTCGTTGTTATTTGTACCTGAGACGTCCCCAATATCCCCAAAATCAACAGATTTTTACATGTATTTTTATTAATATAAATAACAAATACATTAAAACCAATAACAACTGAGACTTACCTTTAATATATATGATGGTTCAAACACTAAATTGCATTTATAAATCACATTTGTCTTCTATTGTTATAAAATAAATAAAATACAGCAGTTTCTACCACTAAAATAATTACCACCACAAGAAGTTAATTTGAAACGCGATTTTTTATAAGTTAGCAGCTATTATCATGCATATTCAGAGTTGTTTTGTGAACTTTCAACATTTTACTATTACACTACAAAAAATGGAAAATTTTGCAACGATTAAAAAACTAGTATTGCGCGTCGAAAGATTTTCCTGGTTTTTTCCCCAATCACCTCTCGATCCCTAACCGCCCCATTTTACGGTACAATCCGTACAATGTACATCAAGAAGTAATAGTGTTCTGTGATGTACATTAATGTACATTACCTCTTGGTACTTTGACTAGTTTGCATCAGATCTATTTTAAAATTCGTTATGGAAACTGAATAAAATGTAAATATGTTTATTATGGTGGGTGTTTATTTATTTTAAGAATACTTCGGATATTCGTTGACGAGAAAAGTGTTATTTTATAGTAAAAACCCATAGAATAGTAAGGTAAGTTTTTTTAATTATTAATTTAGACCATACTAAACATTAACTTCTTCGTGTACATGCATTTCTGTACTATTATCAGTTATTTTTTTTCCGAATAGGGTATGTATTAATATCCATCAAAAGAGGTAATAATACAAATAATTTTTAAATAGAATACATTTGAATTTTCATAAAACGTAGCCATAGACTTCATAGAGAGGTGAGAGGGTCGATCTAGCTGCATAAGCCTTTTTAGTCTTATACATGCCCTAAAATCGGTATCGCTATTTTAGATTAAACATAATTTAAAATACATGAATCAAAAACTTTGTACCCTTTTACGAAAATTGGGCGGACAGAGGAGTATGAAATTTCCCACATTTATAGAATATATCGAGAAGGAGTGCAGAAAACTATTTTTTTTATTATCCATTAAAAATACAATACCTAGGTCAACTAAAAAAACATTACACACACTACCATGATTTGACACACATTCATATATACTCTTTTGTTTATTTTAAAATTTTTGTTATTGCATAAAGTCTGTGGTCAAATAGGAAATAGATTAATTGTCTTTAATATTATTTGTCTATTAATTTTGGCAAATCTGTGATTATATAACTTGACAAATAATGTTCAAACTTATATTAAATTTAATAACTATGATCATAATTTGACTGCTGGGTGATCACTAGTTAGTGTTATTAACCAAAAATGTTAGTGGATTTTATATAATAATTAAGTTTATAAAATAAATTTGTATCTTATGATAAAAAAAAAATCAGACCATGAAGAATTATTTTAGTTGTCTAAAAACATACTGAAATCATATAGAAAAGTTTATAAAAAAGACAAAAAGCTTAGAAGTAACAGTAAATTAGAATTGGAAGCACCCAACATACTAAAAACACATACACAGGTACTATCTTTGTATAGGAAAGGATTAAAATTAATGGTAAACTTATACATGAGTCGTCTATTATCAAATGTGGCAATCTGTGCATTTGGACAAAAAAATGTTATTGATATGTCACTACAGATTGATTTGAATATAATCGTCTCCTTCAAAGAATATGGTTCAAAACCTGCATTAAATAAAGGTTAATACTTAACCTGTTATTTATCTAAGATTTCGTTCAGAAGAGTTTTGTGACTGCCAATGGAATACAAAGTCAATAATTCGTTTTTCTGATTTACCAATAATTGTCCAAAAGTCACATTGCCGGCTTTGATACTAGTCGACTCACATAATGGTATAATTAAATTCTAGGTTGTAACTTGGCTGTGCCCTTAGCATTGGTGTTGTCCATGAGTGACAGTACAGACAGAACATTTTGGTAGCCATGAACATAATGCATTTAAAGCACATAAATGTAACTATAAAACATGTATATAAAAATAGAGTGTAAAAAATATATTTCAGAAGCTGAAGCTTTAAGTAGTTATGAATATTTAACACATTGAACACCAAGAGGGACATCTGTCTGACAGCGTACTGCTTTGCAGGGCCTTAACAAGTCTAATTAAAAAATTGTGGTGTTATTTGCAAATATGATCAGGAAAAACCTAAAAAATTACATGCAACTTACAAAAATATTACTGCGTTCATTATATCAGAGATCTCCTATAACCAGAGTTTGTTGCGGCTGCTAGAATGTCCCTTTTTCCTTGCTCGAGTGACACCTTTAGACTGTCACAGCCCACAGGACTAAAACATGATTTTTAATCTGCTTTTTAACAAGTTTATTAGGGTAGGATGATTCATAGAGACTTGTTATTTTATTAAATTTATATGTATGAACTTAAAATATGAAGCTAAGATTTTTTTTGAAATCTGAAAAAATCTTTAATAAATCCAGTTTGAAGTCAGTTTGCTTTCGAATTCATCAGAATTCTATCATGTGCGAATTCATAAATGTGACCAATTTCTATCTAGTTGTAAGTAATTGTTTTAATGCATCCTGTACATCTGGTATTCATGTTCTAGTTTGATTTAACCTGCTGCTGTACAACTGGCTTGCATTTGACACTTTAGTTGATGATAAGATAAACACTAATGTAAGTGTAGTAGAAAGTAGTGTGATAACTATTGTTATAGCTTATATAAATAAATAGACATTAATTTATTATTCAGTCTACCTCCCTCAAGGTCTACAAATATGAAATCTACCTAATAAATAAATAAATAAAATAAAAATGAACTTGGCACATTTTATACCAGCACACCAAACTTTATTATAAATGACAATACAACCAGTCAACGAGAACCAATTATCAGAGCCACAGCATTTTATGTCATGATGATTGACATGTTTAAGTGTCTCAATTGATCTACTATTTGAAGACATGACTTTGCCAATCTGAAAGTGAAATTGATATTATGGTGTGTGTTTGAGTGAACACTTTCAGAATGAATAATATATTGAAAGTAGTACAAAAAAATTATCTAACATATTAAACATATATCAATTATTTTCATCAATTATTTCAAAAGAGAGATTTCTAATAAAAACATTAGATTGATTGATATATCGTTTCCATATCCTGAAACTGGGCCTGGATTTTTTTAAGTTGCTCTTCTCGGATGTGCAATTACAAGGCTTACTTTTGATCATTTACCTATCAGATAAGTAGCTATCCTCCCGTTTTTTTAAATATCCCTATTTACCTATGAATACAGTAAAAGCAATGGTTCTTAAAGATTCGAACCTAATAAACTTTTCATAGCGACGGAAATAAATACGCCATATAAATTATTTCTAGGAAAGATAAATAACCTAGATAGCGACTGCAGCACCATCTGTCGGGCTGATTTGTAAATCTAAACCATTCTCGAATCCACCTGAAGGTACACAGAAAATTTCATTAAAATCGGTCCAGCCGTTTAGGAGGAGTTCAATGACAAACACACGCACAGAAGAAACATATACATAACACATATATATAAAGATATGATACAAAGTGATTTAGTCCAAGATGCAAGTTACGACGTTTCCGCTTTCTCCCGTCAAGAGAAACCAAAAGCATATTCCTACAAAAATGGAATGATAGAAAGGGTTAATTGAATATATTATTAATAGGGGTTAAAGTATGAAATTGCCGTTTTATTGTAATAGGTACTTCGAATTGACATAAAACCTTCATGATTTGAGATTTTTCAGTGAAACTATTTTCAAATGGTACCTATGGGTTTCTTCTTTTAAAATATCTGCAACATTTGGTTATCGACTTTCAGTTGTTTTTTTATTCAGCTTAAACACGAACGATGGATAGGTACTTCGAAAATTCGAGTGATTTTTGAATACGAGTCCCGACTCAGAACTAGCGCTACAGAAACAGCTCGTAATATGTATTAATGTTGCGTTTGGAGAGCGGACTGCTAATGAGCGCACCTTGCGATTTTGGTTTAAACGCTTTCGCGATGGAAATTTTTATTTGAAGAATGAACCACGTGGAAGACCGCCCACACATGTGAATAACAATGAATTGAAAGATATGGTGGAAGCCAACTCGAGCCAAACTACCCAGGAATTAGCGGTATGGCTTAACGTTACCTTACCAACAATATCGACTCGTTTGCGTCAAATCAATAAAATAAAAAAATATGTAAAATGGGTGCCTCATGATTAGACTGATCTGCAGAAAGAAACGCGTGTTTAAACTTGTGTTGCCTTGTTGAGTCGATACAGAAATGAAGGAATATTGGATCGAATTGTGACGTGTGATGAAAAGTGGATTCTTTACGATAACCGTAAGCGAAAAATGCAACAAAGCTTACTAATAAAAAGGTAATGGTAAATGTTTGGTGGTCTCAGCATGGTGTTATTCACTATAGCTCCGATCTGGTCAAGTAATAACGGCAGATGTCTACTGCGCCGAACTCCGAACAATGATAGCAAAACTTGCGGTGAAACAGCCCCGACTCTTGAATCGATTGTCACCATTATTGCTCCATGATAACACGAGACCACATACAACACGAGAAACCGTTTTAACTCTACAGGAACTGCAATTAGAAACCATTCGTCACCCTCCATATTCGCCAGACCCTGCTCCAACGGACTACCATTTTTTTCGTGATTTGGACATTTTTCTACGTGATAATTTTTTTTCCCAGGAGGCAGTACAAAATGCTTCCAAACAGTTTGTAGAATCTAGATCACCAGAGCTCTATCGCAGAGGCATAAATGACCTTCCTATGATATGGCAAGAATTGCCATTTAATAGGAAGTAAATATTGATAATATGGTAGATATTTTGATTAAATAAATATGTTAAATGAAAAAAAAGAACGAATTACAATTTTTCAGTACAAATCGGCAAATTCATACTTTAACCCCTAATATTTATTAAATAGAGATAATTTACTCGGGACGGATTCTACTCGACATTTCGGTACTGTTCGGTGTGATGCCATCTCTGCAAAATGGAAGTAGCTAATTATTTTTAGTAGATTCTGTATAGAAACTATGCATCACACAGTGAATGTGACGAACTACCAAGGACCAGAATGATCACACGTCTTGCACTAAAGCAATATTCATGGTGGTGGCGGTCATGGTTTATAAGGAGCTGAATTTCATCGATTTCTCGTTGGATTTAATGAGTTACTGAAGGTAAACTCAGCTTATTAGAATGTTGTAATTATTGTAGTCAAGTGATGGTTGTGTGTTTGGATACTGGCTAAATTATTACATTTTGATAATTCAATAAAGTGCGATGTAGTAAAATAAAATATATACAAAATAATATGCCAAAACCAGTAGTATCTAACGATCGATACCAGTGCTCTTTCTATTAATTATGGGATTTGGATTTCCATTTTTAAGGATATAATTTTTTCCAACTTAATTCCGATCCAAAATTTTCGCTTTTTCTCCGAGATTTCTTCAATACTTTGTTGGAAATAATTAAATACACGTCATGCATTCTGTGAGGCCGACTGCTTTTCTTATTTCGATTAAAAATGGTTTTTATATTTAAAAAATACAAGAACCGGCAAATTTATCTCTGAGTAGAAGTTTAGATAAATATATCGTATGAGCGGCATAACACATTCGTCGTAACAAACCATGGGTACAAGATATTCAAGTCTGAGAAATTAATCGACATCATTTTTGTACAAAATGGCTCCAGACGCTGATTCTGCATGATCGATAATTTACGCATGCGTCATCAATTATTAACCCTTCAGACATAGACATTCAGACCAGACGTACCTACATTGCAGTTTGTTGCATGTAGTGAACGTATAAATCTTCGTGATCCCGTAAGTCACTATCAATAAGGTCGGGAATTGTTTGGAGCAAAATAAATCACCGGGGAAGCGCGTACCCCGCCACCCTCTTTGGCGCATCGCTCGATAAATCATAGGACCCAACCACTTGCGTCCTGGATCGTGGCTGTGCGGACGACCAACAGGTATTTATTATTAAACTCTCATTGTATTTATATTTTTTACTTGATTGAAATTTTTATAAGTGTTTTATTTATCGAATGTTATACTTGTTTAGTGCACGTATTAAGATTTGTGCGATATTTTGAGTAGATCTTATTTTAAGAGAGGTCATATTATAGACATATCAGATACTAAGAGTAGGTACTCAAGATATATTTAAACATTTTTTTAAATTTCAATAAATTAATTTGAAATTCTATTCGAACTATATAGTTATATTGAACTCCATATAACTACGGGTCAGAAATGTAAGCCCTGAGTTTTAATGCTAGACATATATTTATTAACTAGGTACTAGAACAAATTAGTAGAGACTGACAATTTGTTGCCTTTATTTAACACAATTAAACTTCATCGCACCTTTGCGCAGGAATTGCTCACTGTTCTGCACGTCCATGTTTATTCAACTTGTAACATTTTTTTTTCTCTATTTAACTGCTATAGGTTTTTCATTCATATGGTTTTAAAGTTATCGATTTTTACGACACGATAATAGAGGTCGCCACGCCCCCACCACATATTGAAGTACCATACAACATTGTCTCCATATTTGACAAGCCTAGTCTCTAAACTAAGACTTCGTATTTACGACAGATAAACAACAACTAAACTTTTTCTGGTTTATAGCTAAATTTAGTTCTAGTTAAAACGCCTAAAAACATTAATATTTTCTAACTATTACTTTGATAGTTTGTTTTTATTTGACGTTGTAATACGTGTAAACGGCACGTAGTAAACATACACTAAAGGTACCTACAACTCTTTTCATATTAAGCGGCTCAAGAACACATACATGTGTGTGGATAGTGTGGAGAGAAAGTACCACGATGACTGTGGAACATACAGACTTTCTCTAAAACTTTGTTCACTGGTCAACAAATATAACAGTTTCAAATGTTCTTGACGGTCAATCAACGATAGACAATTTTAAAATGTACTCATATTTGCACACATACAGGCTGTACCAGAATCATCTATTACAACGTAAATTTATAAAAATTATAAATATGGTATTATAATTTACAAAGCGATATTCTTGCTTTCGTATTTTAACACATTAAAAAAAAACGGTGTACTTGTTCTAATTAAATTTTCAACATGTATAAGAAAAATATTAATTATTAAGACGAAAAAAAAGCTTAAGAAGTAATTTATGCAGATTTCATTACATGCCTATGTAAATTGATGTCGCAAATACAGTATTGTCAGGGGCATAGCCAAGCCACACTAGGTATAGGTATATAGCGTTTACTTAAAGGGGTCCCATTATTCAATTGATGTATTGCGCAGCTGCCGTCTGGGAAGGGGATAGAGAGGCCAGCGTCCCCAATTGAGTTGATCGATCGAGCTGTTGTAGTCATGCGCATTATGCGCCCCAAGTCTAGTCTAGACTACATTTTCATTTTGGTTTTTCACAATCTGTTTTAGTTAAGTTAAAACTGGCTATCTCAAAATATAATAAAACTATTAAAACATCGTCAAAACTCAAACAAAATATAAATTATTTTAATAGTAATGATCTTAATTTGGAAACGCATCTTCAACACAATGTTTATGTCTAAACGTGTGTTTACGCGAATAAATCAAATGAATTTATTGGCAGCAGGTAAGTGTATTTTAGGTACTAAATTACAAAAACTTAAAACAATAACCACTGTTCATACACAAATGTAAATAGCAATATTTATTCAATTTTGACTTTATTTGTTCAACAGTGTTGTATTATTAAAATAAAGTGCGTATTAATATCGTAATAAAAATATATGAAAAGTAGTTTATTATAGAACAACGCCCATTAGATACCGGAGTCAGTTTATTTAGGAAAACATAACATCAATAAGATTGAAGTTTATTATAATACTGGCATCGCATACTATTATAATAATATGATGACAACAACAGAATGAGTGGAATGTACTCTGTTAATGTTTATTTTGACGGTCAATGTTCAGACGAGATTTTTTTTTCCTACCTCAGCTGGTAACCTCGGAGGCTATGCCAGCGTAACCGTATGTAGTATGTTTGCTCACGAGACTAACCAGAGGACGTTCCTAACACTAGCCCTAGAAAGAGCAGTGCTTTGCAATATCCTACCACCGAATCGGAAACTCGACTCCTTGAGAAGATCCGGCGAGAAACTTAGTGGGCTGTGTCTGTGGGTTAATTTGCTTGCCGAACTCTTCGTCGCAAGTGACAGGTTCAACGAGAACGGTGACCGGTGCTTAAAGAATATAAAAGCACCGATAATGGATCGGGAGGATCCGAAATGACGTGTTTTGGGCGACAGCGACTGTTTACCATTCGGTCCGCAGGATCGAGTATGTAATTATCGGCGGCCACGACATGAGGGTTATCGTGTCGGGCCGCTTTTTCGAAATGACGCACTGATGCCGACTGAACTACTTACTGACGGAGTCCAACTAAGTCGTCGTGAAGATCCACGTTCCTCACGAGTCGCGGTGCTCCTCCTGCAAAAACGGCATTGAATGACTAGGAGGGGTTTTAAATTAGTGCCGGCCGCGCGAGCTAATACTACACAGACGAGCTCACATACTATAGTCACCACAGCATGAATGCTGCTAGTTAAATATGTCTCATCCCTTTGGAATACTTGCTGCTTTACTCAAACAGGAGCACATCATAGCTTCGCGGCTGAAAAAGACAGGAAACCCATATATACAGCTAACTGAGTTTTTCACCGGATCTTCTCAGACGGTCGTGATCGATCTGGTGGTAGATTCTGCAAAACATTGCTAGGGATAGTGTTAGTAAATTCTCTCAGGTTGAGCCCGTGAGCTCACTATTGCTATTTTTATTGGTATGCCTATAGTATAATACACCGTCCATATCTAGGATACACCATGTTTATTAATAAAACCGTTCGGACAAATGATTTTAGAAAAATCAAAATCTACTGCCAACATATGCTTTAAAAAAAACGCTAGATTTTTGGGGTTGCTATTCTTATTTCAGACAATGTTATTGACTATAAATAGCAACTGTAAAACACACTGTGATGAATAAGAAGTTTCTAATTTGTCTATATTTAATTTGAAACTTATAAAACCATTATTTCATTATTTCTCAGTTATTTTTAAAATAATTTCTCTATAAAAGTATAATATGTGACTAACATGTATTATTTACTAGGTCTCCCAACTTCAGCTCGAAGAAGCCAATTTATCCGAAGGATCACCCAGCTTGAAAGAGTTAGTTAATATAATTATATTTCTAAACACGTGTACTCATATAGGACGTGTGATTATAGTTTGCAAACTTTGCTGGTTCAGTAGGTACAAAAAAATCTTTGGTAGCCATTTGAATAAAATTATCGTCAATAAACATTTATTTTGATCCATTGGTAACTTCCATTTCAAACTTTCCAAAAGCGCTCAGTATTGTACTTAGTATATGCATTGATTGAGCATCCCGAGCTTATTCTTAACTGAGCATCACGTTTTACATAAAATGAAGTTAAACAACTCATCAAATCAAGATTGGTTTTAATTTCTCATTAATTTATTGAGAACAATATTTTTTTTAACTGGGTCGCTACTATATCTCAAAAATACCTAATACTACAGAAATTCTAAATACTATTTTGCTTTTAGACTGCCTTTGTTCTGAGCGATAAATTTACTTTATTTAATTTTGGCTACGTACTGTATGATAAATTGCTTTGTTTAAGTATTTAGCTGTTAGACATATTGACACATCTAATATCTTGTTAAATTTAGTATTTCTTTAAATTCCTTTTAAATTGGAACAGATAAAATGGCTTTGAGACAAAAAACGGTGCCAATACTTACTACGGCCGGTCCTCGCGGTTCTTGCGCCGGAAGCAGTGATCGCAGGAGTTCTGGTGATTCTCCTGAGGAAGCAGTAAGACAATAAAATTATTTAAACTTAATAAAGATTTTTATAATACGTCATCAATCAATCTCTAGATTTGTAGTAAGAAGTACAAGAATCAATTCCAATGAAATGAGTCTTATCACGATCGTAATATTAGTCTTTACCTATGAAATTGCTGTTTAGTATACAAAAAGTTAAAGTAATTTTTGATAAATATTTTTTATTTATATCAATCAAAATATGCACACATGGTATCGTTGCATCTCTGCCAACTCAGATCAATGCACTTCGTGAACAAAGAGCCAACAAAATTTTCAAAGGTATTTTCTGACGCCTCGTTGTTGGGTATAGAATTTTTGCCTGCCAAGAAGCTATCCAAACTTTGTAAAAAAGTGGAAGTCTGATGGTATAAGGTCTTTTGAGTATGATGGATGACACAAAAAATCCAATCTTGGCTTTTGTACTATTGAAACGGTTTAGTGTGCCGTATGAAGTCGAGCGTTGTCGTGTAGTAAGGACGAACGATTAATAAAGGCTGGCTGGACATTCGCGAGCTTCTCCATCATTATGTCCAGTTCCTCACAGCACTCGATTGCATTAATACTGTTGCCATTTTGTCGAGCTGTGATGAATTTAACCGGTATTAGACCTTCAATGACCATGACTATTTAAAGGTAAGTTTTCGTTTGGGACATTGCCTAGGTTCTGAACCAGAGCATACTAAATTGGATGACAGCTTTCGATTATCAAAAATAATCTATTTGTCAGCGCAAATGACAATGTGGTTCAAATTAATACGTTTCTATGTTTGTTAAGCAACGTAAAGCATATCTTTACGCGTAGGTATATCGCGCTGGCGATCGTTCAGTTCGTGCCACACCCAATTAAATTTTTTTTACGTTGCCATTTTGACTCAAATGGACTAATATTGTTTTGATGCTAACGTTCAAAGCTGCTGCTAGTTCAGCGGTAGATTGAGTATCAGCTTCAGCATCAGCTTCCACTGTCGCCTTTAATTGGTTATTGTTGACTTTAGTTTTCGGGCGACCACGGGCTCATTTTGTCGGAAGCATTCAAACCAATAACGGGCCGTGCATTCGTTTGTTGTGTTCACTCTGTCACTATCATGTTCACATGTCATTAATGTTATGAGCCATTTATGCGGCTTTGCTACCGTCACTGATCGTATTTTCCATAAATAGTCATTTTTTATTCTGTCTAGAATGAAAAAGATACAAATGCAGTGAAAACAAACAGTAACCAACAAACATATTATGTCGTTTCAAATGGCCAGTATTGTAAAACAGCAACTTCATAGGTAAAGACTTATTGTCACGGTTGCCTGAATGACGCACATTTGTCATTTCCGCAATAATTAATTTGATCTATGATTATAGGAAGAGTTTCAAGATGCTACGGAATATCATCCAACGTAAGTACCAAATTGATGTCATTAGTGTATCGGTATAGGCTGCAAATACGTGCGTTAATCACATCTTAATAGGTACGTTAATCACATTTTAATGAAGACGTCGTGGCCTAAAGGATAAGACGTTCGGTGCATTCGTATCTAGCGATGCACCGGCAATTACCAATTTTTTTAATGAGATGCGTACTTAATAAATATTCACGAATAACTTCCACAGTGAAGGAATAACATCGTGTAATAAAAACCAAACCCGCAAAATTATAATTTATGTATTTACTAGTGGTAGGACGTCTTATGAGTGCGCACGGGTAGATACCACCACCCTGCCGATTTCTGCCGTGTAGCAGTAATGCGTTTCGGTTCGAAGGGTGTGGCAGTCGTTGTTCTGTAAAAACTGAGACCTTAGAACTCGTATTTCAAGGTAGGTTGCGGCATTTACGTTGTAGATGTCTATGGGCCCCGGTAACCACTTAACACCAGGTGGGCTGTGAGGTCGTCCATTAAACCTAAGCAATAAAAAAATTTACTTAACCAATGTAGATACTAACAATTTTGATTCATACGTTTGAAATCTTAAAATACACTCTCTAACATTTGAAGTGTTCTTTGAAATCAAAGGTTATTTTAACACTACAATATTCGTGCTAACAACACGGTAATTCATAAGTAAAAACTCTCTCTTTCGAATGTGCCTTTTAAATGTTAACTTTTACCTCTTGATCATTATTTGAGATGTTTGTTTAAGGTTCTGAGATTTTTATAAGTTTTTTTATACTCAAAGAATTGAAAATATTCAATCGACTCATTAGACCGAACTTGTCTTTTCTTTTGCATTAGAAATTAAATCAATCGACTAAAATAAATATTCAATATTAATCTTTTAAGTTACATTCATTACATAATATGAACTTACAAAACAATTACATTTCCATAATTATGTATATTATATATTAATAGTAAGACTCGAATAACTGGAATTCAACGAAATCGCACAAGTATACATATATTAATATAGCTAGAACACAGACTTCGTTCAATCTTGCGACTTGCCCTGTAGGACATGAAGACTGGTTCGAATATAACTGAAGTTAATGCCAACAGGTGGAGAAAGGCCTTTAGGGAGAATTTAAACATATACCAAATTCGCTTGCCTTTTTTGATTGAAGGATTACCTACTGGTGGCCCGGAGGCCTTTCCAGTTTCACCAGGACAGGTAGGCGACCAAAGGTTCAGCCAGGAGGGGACGCTTGCCTATCTATCATGGTTTTTTTATTTATTGCTTAGATGCGTGGGCGAGCTCACAGGCCACCAGGTGTTAAGTGGTTACTGGAGCCCATAGTCCACAACGTAAATGCGCCACCCTTCTTGAGATATAAGTTCTAAGGTCTCCAGTATAGTTACAATGGCTGCCTCACCCTTTAAAGCGAAACGTATTATTGCTTCACGGCAGAAATAGGCAGAGTGGTGGTGCCTACCCGCGCGGACTCACAAGAGGTCCTACCACTAGTAATGTTTAGATTAAGAATGTTAACGGTAACACACTGATGCTGTTAATGACATAGGCGACTGTTGCTTAAAGGGAAAGTGCAACTACCAGAGCAAACGAAATATGTAGTATGAACGAAGTATGATGATAATAAATAAAAAGCTCGGATTTTTTTATCTACTCTTTTTAATACTAAGATATTTGATAACATCATATAAATCTGTTTGAAAATTTTAGATACGACATGGATTTACATATCTCCTTCGAGGATTGCGAAGTGGCCATACATAAATTTTTCAATAATGACTTAGTTGGGGCTATGAACATAATGAGACCATGGTAATCCACTTTTTATAACCTATAACATTTATTATTGTAATATCTGTCCAAAGAAACATATTGATTTTATATAACAATTGAATTGAAAACTTCCAAAATAAACACATTTAATGAACCCTTAAATATGTTTACTTTGGAAAATTTTCACATATTTCCTCGAAATCTAAAATTAGCCGAGCTGTTGGTTCACATGTGTTAAGCAGTTACCGTGGCCCAAAAATCATAACATAACTGTCGTTCACCCTAAGAATGAGACCCAATTCTCAATTGTACCGCAGAAGGTACTTCTCACACACTTCAACCCTGAACTGAACAGAAATGGTTGAACGGCGATATCAATCAGTGCAGGCTCGAAACAATGATACAACAACAACCCTAAAACTATAAATTTAAACGCTGCAAAAATTTTTGAAGCTTTGATTACTTATTTTTAGGGCACGTACTTCTTTGTACCATAGTCTGGGTGCGTCCATTTTTGAGTTCATACCGGCGATGTTGACTTTTGACCACGAACAAATCGGTCGGTCAATTGTTGCACTGAAGCAGTGCATTACCATTTGTAACAAAAATCGCAAGAGTTTCTCCTTAGTGGAGAGTCTCGGTACCATTATAAAAAAGGTGGGTATTAAAAATCGACTCATATAAACAGATTTGACAACGACACCAAAGCTTATTTAAATAATTAAGTTAATTTAAATCAGAAATACTTAAATTCTTATAAGTGAATGCTTCTTGCAGTTATGTATCGCTTAATTAAATATTCAAGTGTTACAATAACAAATCAATTACATATTTTTTGAGACAAATCAATGGTCGGTCTTCAGAAGTCCGCTTTTGAAATCAAATCTTAATGTTGATCTTTTTAAAATAAACACACTTTGTAACATAATTGACATTTAATAAATTAAATTCCATCTTAAAATATTTTATTTCCATTAATATTACATACATATTTTTGAAATGTTATCCTGTTATTAAGTAATAATATAAGCCTTTAGCTAAACAAATCTTCGCTAATTCTAGCGACAAAAAGATCACGTTTAAAGGTCAAATCTCTAGCAATTATTAATTTCAATCGTCATTTATAAGCAATTAAAATTAATTGTACTGACTACTCAATATCAAGCTACGAAATAGAAATATAACAGCGAGCAGTCAAAATGATACAAAGAAATTCACAGCCCAATTACGCGTTGTACACGGATTTGGAGGCTCATGCGGAACTGTGCTATGCTGAAGCTTTACTCCTCCAAGCCGCCATGACAATCATGGAAGGCGAAGATTTAACTGGCCTCATTAAAGGCACTATTAAAGTGAAGAGCTGTTATAACACCTACAAGTAAGATCTATTTTCGTAATGAAGGTAAACTAGTGTTTGTGGTTAGCAATATTTAAACCAGAATATAATAGTTTGTCGTAGTAGTAGTAAAATTTTTAAATATGGATTTGCAATATATCATTCATTTTTGTTTTGATAAAGACAATTCACGGATTTTTCTATATTTATTTCCTTTGTATTTCATAACAATAAAATAGCTACCCGATTAATAAATTATAAAAGAATCATGCACTTTGATAATGGTATTCGTAAATGAAAAAAAAAAACTGCATAATATCATACGTAGTTGGATAGATAAACTTACATACCATAGTTAAAGTTCAAACTAAATACTATGTATTTGTAAGTATCGTGCACCTGAAAAGTGTTTTATCCACATCTACAATCTTAGATCTCAAATTTTGTAGGACACAATACCTGTTTTTAATTGATGTTAACGTGAATATAAAACAAATCTAAATGAAACAAAGATGTAGTTATTAAAATAGTTTTTCGTTTCCCATCACAAATAAAACAAAAATGATATATTTCGAGTTTTTAATTCATTTATACGTACGAGTATAACTTTTTGTCCAATTTTGACTAATTCGTATTGAAATAACTGTGTACACAAAAAAATACCTGTCATAAACGTGACTGACACAAGTTTTTTGTACACATATTTATATTACAATCGGAACGACTTCAAGTATTTGAACTGAGTAAGTTTCACTAAATAACATCGAAGAATTATTTACTTCCATTTATGATGTGCATGTACTAATAGGATGAACGGCTATATTGCCACTTTTATACAGAAAACAGACATATGAACCCCTAATCTTGTTTTATGTTAACGAACTAAAATAATAGATATTATGATCATAATCATCATCATTCTCCTGCCCTTCTCCCAGTCACCTGGGGTCGGCGCAACCTGTTTTCTCCTTCCATACTCCTCTATCATATATCATTTCTTCGCTCACTCCCCTCTTACACATATCGTCTTTCACGCAATCCATCTATTTCTTCTTAGGTCTACCTCTTCCTCTATATCCTTCCACATTCATAGTTAACACTCTTACCAAGCTCATTTTCATTTCGTTTCATCACATGTCTATACCATCCCAAACACGCACTTCTCAACCTCTCTGTGCCATTTTCAGACTTTTTCTAACATATTCATTCCGTATTCTATCCATTCTCGTTATTCCACACATCCATCGCAACATTCGCATCTCTGCTGCATGCAATCATAATTACGATTATAATAATATATTGAAAAGATAAAAGAATTGATAAAAATGAGTAGAATTGTGAATGTGTTTTATGCATAAACAGGGAATGCTCTAAGATCTTAGAAAAGAAACAATGGGACACTGATGAGTCGAAAAGGCACTTCCAAAGCGGAGTTCGCCTCGGCATGGCTACGTTCAATGTCATGATTTCGCTGCTGCCTCCAAAAATCATAAGTCTGCTGGAATTTGTGGGCTTCTCAGGAAACAAGGTAATTTTATTAATGGGTTCAAATACCGAGAATGATACAAAATAAATAACTTGATTGATATGTAGGTTATAACAGTAATTACGCAAGTATTTTATTCTTATCTAAACAGTGCTATCAATCATACTCGGCTGATAAAGAAATAGCAGTATTCTTTGTTTCGTTGTTTCTTTGAACTTGAGAATTTTAATCGAATTGAAACCATTTTTCGTATATGTTAAGGAAGTACTAAATATAAAAAGGATGAAAAGAGAAATCTGATAAATCTATCTATCTATCTATCTATCTATCTATCTATATATATAAAAATGAATTGCTGTTCGTTAGTCTCGTTAAAACTCGAGAACGGCTGGACCGATTTGGCTAATTTTGGTCTTGAATTATTTGTGGAAGTCCAGAGAAGGTTTAAAAGGTAGATAAATATGAAAATGCTCGGTATTAAATAAAAATAACAAATTTGTTTTTCCTTTGATGTGTCCCCCGTCGGACGGATTCCTTTTGTTTGTTTTAAGTTTATTTTATACAAAAATTTAGGTCTTTTATTTATTGATTGAGGCACTACCAAGTCTGCCGGGTCAGCTAGTTTAAAATACATACAAACGACCGACCAATTGAAAAAGTTACATCTTGTATATATCATACTTAATGTTCATTTTGAATATTATTTAATTCAATATCGCTTCAGGGTAAACTTAAAACTGTTATTGTTGTTTTTTCTTTTTAGGAAAATTTGAACTAAATTAACAAAAATAAATAAATTCACAACAATTGGTACTAATTGGTTCTAATGATAGTTCGGTGTTGCTCGGGATATGAACTTCAAGTTTATATAGTGTTTTAATCGCTTTGATGACATTTTCACTAATTTTATGGATGATAGCGTCTTTGCACATTTAGCTCTTTGTGACTTCGAAGCATGCTTGCTGGTCAAGTTAAACCGGTCACCAGTGGTCGCAGTTTTTCTTTCACGTCCTTGTCTTCTGGGTCCTGTACAGTCTGGTCAGCTGACCTCTTGGCATTTCGGTACATCACATTTTGATACGCGTACGGTTTGAAGGTTAAAGTCTCCGACCGAGCATCTTCACTGGCTTTTAGTTGTGGCATATAGTTTCGTAAAAAAATACACATTAACACGCCAGGCAGGCATTCGCAGTAAAAATTTAAAGAAAACTTAAATATAAATTCAAATACAAAAATTGGAACAAGTTTTATTAAATTAACACAATTATTAATAAAAAACAAATAAAATTCGACAGTATATATTCCAAAACTACTAGCTAATAATTTTCGTCATTATCCGCGATAATTACAACATGACAAAACAAACTTTTTCTTTGCCTTTCTCTAAGTTTATCTGCATTATATATGTATGTACATATGTATTAGATTTTTTTATGAGTCACGAGCAGGTCGTATCCGACTGATGCATGACCACGACCACTCTGTTAAGAGTGTACGAATAGGAAGAAGAATAATGTATTAGATTATTGACCTTCATTAAAATCTATATATATATATATTAATCATTTTAATTATTTAAACCAGGACTTAAATATTTTAGTATGTTTATTACTTCTTCTTCTTAGTCGAATACTTCATTGCTGAAGGTCGTGTCCCTGAAAGCCCTTCGTAGCTCTTTGTACCATCAGCTTCCATTTGCTTCGGTTTTTGGTTTTATTACACATGAAGGTTTTTTTTTGTGAAGGCGCTGGGTCTGTCTGAACTACAAGCAGCGTCTCGATCGCCGGGCATGAGGTCTGTATTGTGCGATCTGACATTGCTCGGGTACCATCTCGTCATATGCCATTTCGTCGGAGCCTCTGGAGATCTGAAAGTCTGCGAAGAAATACTCGAGAAAATACTCAAGGTAGTGGTTGTCACGCTTACCTTACTAACAATACTAAAAATCTACGCGAACTATGCTCCAATATATCGCAGACACGGTGCTATAAAGTCACTTATGCAATTTTTGTAATACTGAGTATGAGGAAAAACATTTTGACGCGACAACGTCTTATAATTCGATGGAGCCGGCTGCACGCACGAAAAAACATGACTCATGCGGCGTTACCTCGCTCTGAGGCGATGTGAGCGATGCATCCGCGTGGACAGCTGCTATACAATAATACATTTACATGTTTTCGTCAAGTATGAAGTTCAGTGAAAAGTGAATGTGGAGTCAATTTTTTATAGCAACGATAATTGCGATAATTGAAAAATGAAACCATTCCATCAGTATTTTCTTATGACGTTGTCACGTTCAACTATCGTCAGTAAACCGACTTTACAGACAACCGATTTTTTAATAGTTATTAGGGAGACGAGAGAGATGTTTGCTTTTACTGATGAAGTTTTAAGTTGTAGTTTAATTATTATCATTTTATTTCTATAGCCTAGCAGAACTATATAAGAATTATATTTTTCTCCTGAAAAAATACATAATTTGCATAAGTGACGTTATCGCACCTTATGTGCGATATAATAACAATACTAACCTAAAGCTTAATATGTATTTCATTTAAATATTTTTTAATAAGATTAATCTGCCAATTTTGTACAGTAATAATTTTAGCTTGTGTTGCATTGTTTCAAAAATTTTTTACTTTTACAGATATACCCCGAGAGCGTTTGGTTCTTAGTGTTCAAAGGGAGACTGGAATTCCTTCGCGGCCTCTTTGAACCGGCGATAAGCACCTACAACTGTGCTTTGAATAGCCAGCATAATTTCAAGCAGTTCCGCCATCTATGCTTCTGGGAGATCATGTGGGTCAATAGGTAATTAAATTGTTACATTATATGTCTATTTGTAATTTCAACTAATGCTAAATACTAATAAAATTATTGTTATTCTATTCGAATCAAATTTCGTTTTTAGCTTGAAAATGGAGTGGCGTGAAGCAGCACAATACGCTACTAAACTAATGGATGAGAGCTCATGGTCCCGTACCATTTACTCGTACACCAAGGCGGCGATGCTGCTGCAACTCGGAAGCGATATGACCCCAAACGAGAAACACCAGTGCAATGAATTGTTAAGGTAATAAAAGGACGTTTTTATATTGACTAGTGGTCTCCCGGTAGTCGAAATTCGACTATAATTAATTGAAATTATAAATTAGTATATACACTATTATGATTCTATTGTCTAAGACTTCTACTTCAAAGAATTCTATTTCTTCACAGATTTCACTAAGACTACACTTTAGACAAATATTAACAAAGACAAACAAGAAGTCGTCGTGGCCTAACGGATAAGACATCCGGTGCATTCGTGTTGAAGCGATGCACCGGTGTTCGAATCTCGCAGGCGGGTACCAATTTTTCTAATGAAATACGTACTCAGCAAATGTTCACGATTGACTTTCACGGTGAAGGAATAACATCGTGTAATAAAAATGAAACCCGCAAAATTATAATTTGCGTAATTACTGGTGGTAAGACTTCTTGTGAGTCTGCGCGGGTGGGTACCACCACTCTGCCTATTTCTGCCGTGAAGCAGTAATGCGTTTCGGTTTGAAGGGTGGGGCAGCCGTTGTAACTATACTTGAGACCTTAGAACTTATATCTCAAGGTGGGTGGCGCATTTGCGTTGTGGATGTCTATGGGCCCCAGTAACCACTTAACACCAGGTGGGCTGTGAGCTCGTCCACCCATCTAAGCAATAAATAAAAAAAACAATATTTAATCTCTTTAAACTTATTTGTAAATTTACCGGAATTCGACTATAATCATTGACACCTCAACACTTTGATTCATGTTATTTATAACATAATTTCTCTTTTGTTGAAATTTTTTATTGGTAACATTAAAGCTACTATGTGATTAACAGCTTCTAAGTAAATCAAAGAAACATCATAGACCTTTAAAAAATCTTAGTCTTAGATCGGTCTAACATTGCATTGCATAGTTGATGATGTATAGACATTTAAAGTCTAACATTGCATTGCATAGTTGATGATGTATAGACATTTAAAGTCTAACATTGCATTGCATAGTTGATGATGTATAGACATTTAAAGTCTAACATTGCATTGCATAGTTGATGATATATAGACATTTAAAGTCTAACATTGCATTGCATAGTTGATGATGTATAGACATTTAAAGTCTAACATTGCATTGCATAGTTGATGATGTATAGACATTTAAAGTCTAACATTGCATTGCATAGTTGATGATATATAGACATTTAAAGTCTAACATTGCATTGCATAGTTGATGATGTATAGACATTTAAAGTCTAACATTGCATTGCATAGTTGATGATGATGGGCTCTGAGGATCGCTTTAAAGTGATGATAACTATGAAACATTATTACAGGAATTGTTCCTTTTACAAACAACGCATAGCCGGAAAATCATTGCCTATGGAAAAATTCATGATTAAGCGCGCAGCTCGATACTACACACAGGGAGGGCGCCTAGTGTTGCCGGCTATTGAACTACTCTGCCTATGGAACATGTTCGGCATACTCACCTACAATTCAAGAGGAGCACAATACGTACTCAAAGTAAGTATTTAGTTGTAATTAGTATATTTACATAGTCATATGTCACGAAGGTAAGAATCGAAAACTTTACATTAAAATAATGTGGTATATCATTTATTTATCTATATATCATTATTTGTAGATGGATTTAGTAAAATTCGAATATGTACCTTACATTTACCTTATGTACATATTTACAATGTATTTATAACATACCATACATAGGCTTAGATCCGATGGTATTAACATTTTCATAGTAGAAAACAGATTAGAATAAATTCAAAGAAGATTAAATTTATAGAATTCACCAGATGGAAATTGATGGCTTAGGCTTACTAGCATCTGTCGTCAGTATCGTGAGTGTAGACTTGTTTCGTCTTTGTAAATCAAGAACAAAAGAAGAGGGCTTAAGGAGAATAAATGTAGACATCTAGGCCCACGTTATAAACTTCCAATATGGCAGTTTATGACTTAGGCTTAGTTGTCTGTCTCTTCAGCATCGTCAGAGAAGTATTTCGCACTCGTAAATCAAGAACAAAAGAAGTTTATGGAATCAGCTATGAAAGAATTAACAAAAATGACTGATTAAATCATGTACTTTCAAATGTTATTTCGTTTTTTTTATTTATTTCTCCTTTGAGATATATGATTTTACAACATATTTATTTACAAAAGTATTTGTTGAAATTTAAGTGAATTGTAAAGTTTTTCAAACTTAAGATTGAATTTAGACAATTAGGCATCATAAACTTCCTATATGATGCTTCTTTTGCTTCTGTCGTCAGCATCATGAGATAAGTGTTTCATACTCGTAAATCAAGTACGGAATAAGTCCTTTGAATTGATATGGCAAGAATGAATGAGACATCTAGGCCCGCCTCATGAACTTCCCAAATTATTTTCTAATCGAAGTTTATGACTTAGGCTTAGTTGCCTCTGTCTTCAACATCGTCAGAGAAGTGTTTGACATTCGTAAATCAAGAACGGCATAATTCCTTTGTACTGATAAAATAATAATGAATATAGAAAATAAGCCCCGCATCTTAAACTTTCCATGTGGCAGTTTATGACTTATCTTTGCTAATCAAGAACACTAGGTCTTCGTAATCGATAAACAAAGAATGAATGTAGACATCAAGGCCCGCGTCATAAACTTCCCATATGATTTCCCATATGGGAGTTTATGACTTAGGCTTCGTTGTCTCTGTTCTCATCATGGTCAGAATAGAAGTGTTTCGACTTTGCAAATCAAGAAAGAAAGAGACCCTTTTATTTGCTTAAGCAAGAAAGATCGTAGACAGTAAGGCCCGCGTCATAAAATTCCCATATGATTTCCCATATGGGAGTTTTACTAAGGTTTAGTTGCCTCTATCTTCAGCATCGTGATAATACAAAGCTTCTAATTTTTAGAATAATTATTAAGAACGAACTAAGTCATTGGAATCTGTTTAAGTAGAAGAGTAAATGCAGACATCAAGGCCCGCGTCATAAACTTCCCATATGATTTCCCATATGGGAGTTTATGACTTAGGCTTCGTTGTTTCTGTCGTCATCATGGTCAGAGTAGCAGTATTTCGACTTTGCAAATCACGAAAGAAATAAGCCCTTTGATTTGTTTGAGCAAGAATTAATGTAGACATCAAGGCCCGCATCATAAACTTCCCATATGATTTCCCATATGGGAGTTTATGACTTAGGCTTCGTTGTCTCCGTCGTCAGGATCAGGATATTACAAGTTTTTCATCTTTGCAAATCAAGAACTAAATAAGTCGCTCCAGAACGGAAAAAGTCCTCGGAAGTGGTAAATGAAGAATGAATTGTAGACAATAAGGCCCGCGTCATAAACTTCCCATATGATTTCCCATATGGGAGTTTATGACTAAGGCTTAATTGCCTCTGTCTTCAGCATCGTGATAGTACAAACTTTAAATTTTTAGTAAATTAAGAACGAACTTAGTTATCGGAATCTATTTAAATAGAAGAATAAATGCAGACATCAAGGCCCGCGTCATAAACTTCCCATATGATTTCCCATATGGGAGTTTATGACTTAGGCTTCGTTGTTTTTGTCGTCATCATGGTCAGAGTAGAAGTATTTCGAATTTACAAATCAAGAAAGAAAGAAGCCCTTTCATTTGTTTGAGCAAGAATTAATGTAGACATCAAGGCCCGCGTCATAAACTTCCCATATGATTTCCCATATGGGAGTTTATGACTTAGGCTTCGTTGTCTCTGTCGTCATCGTGGTCAGAATATAATTGTTTCGACTTTGCAAATCAAGAAAGAAATAAGCCCTTTCATTTATTTGAGCAAGAATTAATGTAGACATCAAGGCCCGCGTCATAAACTTCCCATATGATTTCCCATATGGGAGTTTATGACTTAGGCTTCGTTGTCTCTGTCGTCATCGTGGTCAGAATAGAAGTGTTTCAACTTTGCAAATCAAGAAAGAAAGAAGCCCTTTCATTTGTTTGAGCAAGAATTAATGTAGACATCAAGGCCCGCGTCATAAACTTCCCATATGATTTCCCATATGGGAGTTTATGACTTAGGCTTCGTTGTCTCTGTCGTCATCGTGGTCAGAATAGAAGTGTTTCAACTTTGCAAATCAAGAAAGAAAGAAGCCCTTTCATTTGTTTGAGCAAGAATTAATGTAGACATCAAGGCCCGCGTCATAAACTTCCCATATGATTTCCCATATGGGAGTTTATGACTTAGGCTTCGTTGTCTCTGTCGTCATCGTGGTCAGAATAGAAGTGTTTCAACTTTGCAAATCAAGAAAGAAAGAAGCCCTTTCATTTGTTTGAGCAAGAATTAATGTAGACATCAAGGCCCGCGTCATAAACTTCCCATATGATTTCCCATATGGGAGTTTATGACTTAGGCTTCGTTGTCTCTGTCGTCATCGTGGTCAGAATATAAGTGTTTCGACTTTGCAAATCAAGAAAGAAATAAGCCCTTTCATTTATTTGAGCAAGAATTAATGTAGACATCAAGGCCCGCGTCATAAACTTCCCATATGATTTCCCATATGGGAGTTTATGACTTAGGCTTCGTTGCCTCTGTCGTCACCGTCTTGATATAGGAGCTTTTAATTTTTTGTAAATTAAGAACTAAATAAGTCATCGAAATCCATTTATGTAAAATAGTAAATGTAGACAATAAGATTCGCGTCATAAACTTCCCATATTAGAGCTTAGGCCTTCTCAATCCTTAGCGGTATATGGGCAATGATTTGTATTCGTGAATCGAGAACGAAAAAAGTATGTGAAAACGGCAAAGAAATATTTAACAGAAATAACAAATGAAATAATGGACCGAAAAAAAAAAATTTTGTATTTGTTTGTCTTTGCTTAATTCTATTTGTGTAATTTTTGTTCTTTTATTCTTGTATCTCACTTTGAGTTACTGATTTTACGGCACAATACGAATTGACGTAACTTGCCATATGATTTCCCATATGGGAGTTTATGACTGAGGCTTCGTTGTCTCCGTCGTCAGTATCAGGATATTAAAAGCTTTTCATCTTTGCAAATCAAGAACTAAAGAAGTCGCTCCAGAACGGAAAAAGTCTTCGGAAGCGGTAAATGAAGAATGAATTTAGACAATAAGGCCCGCGTCATAAACTTCCCATCTGATTTCCCATATGGGAGTTTATGACTGAGGCTTCGTTGTCTCTGTCGTCATCGTGGTCAGAATAGAAGTGTTTCAACTTTGCAAATCAAGAAAGAAAGAAGCCCTTTCATTTGTTTGAGCAAGAATTAATGTAGACATCAATGCCCGCGTCATAAACTTCCCATATGATTTCCCATATGGGAGTTTATGACTTAGACTTCGTTGTCTCTGTCGTCATCGTGGTCAGAATAGAAGTGTTTCAACTTTGCAAATCAAGAAAGAAAGAAGCCCTTTCATTTGTTTGAGCAAGAATTAATGTAGACATCAAGGCCCGCGTCATAAACTTCCCATATGATTTCCCATATGGGAGTTTATGACTTAGGCTTCGTTGTCTCTGTCGTCATCGTGGTCAGAATAGAAGTGTTTCAACTTTGCAAATCAAGAAAGAAAGAAGCCCTTTCATTTGTTTGAGCAAGAATTAATGTAGACATCAAGGCCCGCGTCATAAACTTCCCATATGATTTCCCATATGGGAGTTTATGACTTAGACTTCGTTGTCTCTGTCGTCATCGTGGTCAGAATAGAAGTGTTTCAACTTTGCAAATCAAGAAAGAAAGAAGCCCTTTCATTTGTTTGAGCAAGAATTAATGTAGACATCAATGCCCGCGTCATAAACTTCCCATATGATTTCCCATATGGGAGTTTATGACTTAGGCTTCGTTGTCTCTGTCGTCATCGTGGTCAGAATAGAAGTGTTTCAACTTTGCAAATCAAGAAAGAAAGAAGCCCTTTCATTTGTTTGAGCAAGAATTAATGTAGACATCAATGCCCGCGTCATAAACTTCCCATATGATTTCCCATATGGGAGTTTATGACTTAGGCTTCGTTGTCTCTGTCGTCATCGTGGTCAGAATAGAAGTGTTACAACTTTGCAAATCAAGAAAGAAAGAAGCCCTTTCATTTGTTTGAGCAAGAATTAATGTAGACATCAATGCCCGCGTCATAAACTTCCCATATGATTTCCCATATGGGAGTTTATGACTTAGGCTTCGTTGTCTCTGTCGTCATCGTGGTCAGAATAGAAGTGTTTCAACTTTGCAAATCAAGAAAGAAAGAAGCCCTTTCATTTGTTTGAGCAAGAATTAATGTAGACATCAATGCCCGCGTCATAAACTTCCCATATGATTTCCCATATGGGAGTTTATGACTTAGGCTTCGTTGTCTCTGTCGTCATCGTGGTCAGAATAGAAGTGTTTCAACTTTGCAAATCAAGAAAGAAAGAAGCCCTTTCATTTGTTTGAGCAAGAATTAATGTAGACATCAATGCCCGCGTCATAAACTTCCCATATGATTTCCCATATGGGAGTTTATGACTTAGGCTTCGTTGTCTCTGTCGTCATCGTGGTCAGAATAGAAGTGTTACAACTTTGCAAATCAAGAAAGAAAGAAGCCCTTTCATTTGTTTGAGCAAGAATTAATGTAGACATCAATGCCCGCGTCATAAACTTCCCATATGATTTCCCATATGGGAGTTTATGACTTAGGCTTCGTTGTCTCTGTCGTCATCGTGGTCAGAATAGAAGTGTTTCAACTTTGCAAATCAAGAAAGAAAGAAGCCCTTTCATTTGTTTGAGCAAGAATTAATGTAGACATCAAGGCCCGCGTCATAAACTTCCCATATGATTTCCCATATGGGAGTTTATGACTTAGGCTTCGTTGTCTCTGTCGTCATCGTGGTCAGAATAGAAGTGTTTCAACTTTGCAAATCAAGAAAGAAAGACGCCCTTTCATTTGTTTGAGCAAGAATTAATGTAGACATCAAGGCCCGCGTCATAAACTTCCCATATGATTTCCCATATGGGAGTTTATGACTTAGGCTTCGTTGTCTCTGTCGTCATCGTGGTCAGAATAGAAGTGTTTCAACTTTGCAAATCAAGAAAGAAAGAAGCCCTTTCATTTGTTTGAGCAAGAATTAATGTAGACATCAAGGCCCGCGTCATAAACTTCCCATATGATTTCCCATATGGGAGTTTATGACTTAGGCTTCGTTGTCTCTGTCGTCACCGGTTTGATATAGAAGCTTTTAATTTTTTGTAAATTAAGAACTAAATAAGTCATCGAAATCCATTTATGTAAAATAGTAAATGTAAACAATAAGATCCGCGTCATAAACTTCCCATATTAGATCTTATGACATTGGCTTAGGCCTTCTCAATCCTTAGCGGTATATGGGCAATGATTTATATTCGTGAATCCAGAACGAAAAAAGTATGTGAAACCGGCAAAGAAATATTTAACAGAAATAACAAATGAAATAATGTACCGAAAAATATTTTTTTTGTATTTGTTTGTGTTTGCTTAATTCTATTTGTGTAATTTTTGTTCTTTTATTCTTGTATCTCACTTTGAGTTACTGATTTTACGGCACAATACGAATTGACGTAACTTCCCATATAATTTTGCTGTGGAGGTATATGACATAGGCTCAGCTTGGAAGTTGTCAGCAACGTGAAAATATTCTTGTTACCTATTCATAAAAAAAGAACGAAAGAAGTTCTTCTTTGAATCGATTGAACAGGAATGAATGAAGCTAATAACTTCCCATATATTGACAAAAATTCCCATATAAAAATTCCCAGTTTTCATATCCTTATGCAATAATTTCATCTTTAAAATTATTTTACAGGTAATTGAAGTGACCCGCGAGCGTGTCGAGGATCATCGGTTTGATTGGATGGGCATTTATGTTGCTGACAACCGCGCCTTGCTGCGCTATATGCACGGATGCTGTCTGGCCGCCATGGGTCTACCTCGTCTGGCTCTTAACAGCTTCGACGCTGTATTCCAGTAAGTCAGGAAATGTCATAGAAACTTAGTCATAAACATTATAATAGGTTGGGAAAAAAGTCTTTTCGCATTATAGTGTCTATAAACTTGTAATAAAATTTCGTTGGACTGCCAAAACCAATTGTCGCGGTATTTTGATCAGAAGTCCCATAATTTCTATAGCAATGGGATCATGCCCCTACCTACAAGATGGCAAAAAGTTATCGATCAAAATAGTACCTACATACTTTACTTAAATGTAAATAAACTATATTAAAAATTGTTGTGAATTTTCTTAAAAAATCCGAAGAAGCTTTTTCCCCAACCTATTATTATTATTACTTATTTAATAGTTGTTATATAACTTGTGTTACGTCAGTTTGTCAGATTCTACCAGAATAAAAAAACCATTAATATTTTTTTTAAAAGTAAAGGATATATACAAATTCTTGATGCGTTTCATTACAGTGTTTTCGATGAGGATTTTATGTTTCATACCAATTCATAAAAACCTGTTTTGTAAAACATTAAAATAATTTTCAACAGGCTGAAGAGTGAAATTAAAGAAGATACATTTCTGTTTCCGTACACTGTGGTCGAAGTAGCAATGTGCCACTACCAACTAGGGGATAAAGATAAAGCTGTTCAGCTCTTAAACGACGCTAGGTAATGTATTTTCAATATATGAAGAGTTGCTTCTACTATTGCTGGGAAATAATATTGGTAAATAAATAAGAGGAAACAACAGCTCTTTCCAGTTTATAAAACAAACAAAATAAACACAAATAGATTAGTTTTTATACCAAAGTAAACTTGTGGCCGTATTTATTTTACGTATATTAATTAGGTTTGTGTGATAGAATGGCGGTAATCAAAGATGGGGAAATAAAATTTTGTATGAAACCGCTATTAAATTTAAAGTTGCGTAAACATGCATATTCAATATTTATATGTATTATTTATAATAATAAATAATAATAGAAAATACTATTACCAAATTTTTATTAAAGCTTGGCTATGAGATCTGGTAACCGTTGGCTGTAAATAATATCTTAAGAAATAATAATAATAGGTAATTAATAAAGAAATCAACTCACAGACAAGAGAGAAAATGTGACTATTTTGGCTATTTATTTGAAATTAATAATAATATTACCAAAATTTTATTAAAGCTAGGCTATGAAGTCTGGTTACCGTTGGCTGTAAATATATTAAATAATAATAATAATAAAAGGCAATTAATAAAGAAATCAGCCCACAAACAAAAGAGAAAATGTTACTATTTATTTATAATTTGTATATATTTTTTTATGTTATAGAAGGAAGTACTCAGGATACTCTTTGGAATCGCGGCTACATTTCCGCATTCACTCCAAGATGGATCTGGTGAAGGCCGATATCGCAGCCAAGGAAGCTACGAAGACTGCATCAAACGCTACAACCGTTACAACACATGTGCAACACACAACTGCTGTTTAAGCAGTTTTCGTCACGTTCAAACAAACCGCTCGTGTTATAGCAAAACGACCACGATATAACTGCGAATTGCCGGTTCAATGATATCGTTGCCAGTATTCAAACGTCATACAGAGTGTTGCCATTTTATTTTATTTTTAATTAACGAAGTGGCGAAGTGTGGAGTTCAGTAACGTACTTACCAGCGGGCAGGAAAACCTCTGAACAACTGTTATTCATTTGTTAACTGTGCCCGAATAAAATAGTACCTTGAGACAAGAAGTTTAAGTCTGAATTACATTGGAATAAAATTGGGGTAAAATACTTTTTACTCTCTCGATGTTATGTATAAGTATTCTAATTAATTATAGAACGCTCATTATTTATCCTGCACTTTGCTTACTTTTCTAATTTAGACTCTAAACAGCTTGAGAACTTTATGATTAATATCTATGAGATAAACTGTAATTCATATATTTATTTCATTAAACTGGAAAAGTGACATTCAGTTGAAATTTTATTAATTAATTTATGTAAATTTTATTAAATAACGGTGGAAACATAGTTTCTGTTGCTTCCAAAATTAATATTTATTTTTAAAATCTTAAAAATTATGCCAACTCAAGAACGTGATAAATGTATTTAACAGGGTCGTTGTGTACCAATATTTAAAACTTAAATTTGATACTCAATTAAATTTTTTATTTAAGAACGTAATTTAATTTCTTTGAGTATTTTTTCGAGTTTATTATTTCGTTGTGAGAGCACAAATTTTACGTTTGTTATTGATAAAAAAATATTTTAAGTCCTATATTTGTTTAAGTCAATTTTATTTCTAATTCCACTACTGTGAAAATATGTTGATTTCTCTCCGTCCGTTTAATTTGTTGTGATTATAATTGTATGCAGTGTTATTTGGCAGTATTATTTGTCTCTGTAGGTCTCAATCATATGATGTAGCTAAAACTATTTCATAAATTGTTATTTTTGTAAATTTTTGTTGGAACTCAATGACTTATGTCGTGTTTAAAAAAAAGGTTTTTATAAAACTTAAATTCAAAATTGTACTTAAATTTAAGCGTCGATTCTAGTCTGTTAAACGACTGTTTAAATTAAGTATTGGCATCAAATACGACGATGAGTGTCTTGTCCGTATACAAGCTTGTCATCCAGTCAAAATTACACTAATCAGCCGATAATTATTCAAATTCGAGTACAAAATATAATTATATCTCGATACCTGATTACGCGGTACATGTTTTAATCTATTGACAGAACACATTTGAAATCTAATAAAAAATTAAATTAACCATATATAATGCTGTTCAATAAAATATATAATAATATTAATACTATGAAAACATTTTTTTCTCACTGTTATCAAATACTTAGTTCAATTTGGAAGACTTTTTCATGTTTTTTTTCTTTTGTTTACGAGTTTTATGATCGCATCAGCTTTTCCGCACGAGACTATAACTTTTATTAATTTCATGAAATCTAATTGTACAATAATTTATACATGTTAATAATATATTGAATAAAAATTATTTTAAATTAATATAAATTTAATTAACATGTGGTGCCAACATTAACTTAAAATATGACGGGACTAATTCTCTAGTTAACATATTAGGAACATTCAAAATGAGTTCAGAGGCTTAGATAGGATCGATACAAGATATTATCATCTACTTTATGTAAAAATTGCTTTTACATTTTAGGTTATTTTAGTGTAATACTAGACTGTTTATGCATTAGTTTCCTAATAAATTATGTGAATGTGGTCTAAGAGAAACCTATTGTAATAATTTGAAAGGATTAATTCGAGAAGTTAAATAATATTACTCTTTATCTTTACTAGTATCGATCTCACAAGTTTTAACTGTCTTAACAGTTATTCGTGGTTGTTAACATTGATTCAATTTTCAATAAAATATACTTACTAGTAAAATACTCTAAAAAAATCATTTCTACAATTGATGTATACATCATTTGTTGCAATGATGTTACGCATATTTCTTCTCACTAGTTTTTCATCTCAGTACCTACCTGATTGAGTTTCAACGGTAATTTAGATGTTAGTACAACATTTAAATTAAGTATTATGTGTTTCATTTTCTCTTTGTTTTGTTAGTGAAATATATTTTGCAAAAAATTAAGGGGATCCCAATTTTTTTGGTAATAAAATGTTACCCGACAATAATTTGTCAACAAAACAAAAATGGATGATGACACACAAAAAAGTAAAATGTATTAAATTGTTTTGTCTTTGCCTATTTATATGAGTACATACGGCGTGTTTACCAAATAGCCAGTTAGTTATGCAGGCCACAATTTTAGACTATGTTCCTGAAATTTTTAGAAAAAAACTACTTAGGCATCTTGCAATGAACATGAATAATAACAAGTTAACCAATTTTTATTATTCATCAAAATATTTTTTACTACAGCACTTCAAACTAAGCAATTAAGACATAACGCTCATTAAAATATGGTAAAGAATATTAATTAAAAATGTGTAATTTAAAATTAAGAACCATGCTTAGATAAATAACAAACCAAACTAAGAATTCATTTTATGCTGTTTATTTATACGGGTCGAAAATATTAATCTTGAAGTCTATGAAAATGACTTTCAATGACTCCGTTACATACCCACGTACATATCAAGTTTCTAAAAGCGTGTAAAAAAACACATTCGAAAAAACCGCGTAAAAAATCGATTCTATAAATAGCATGCTAGTACATAACTAGATGAATCATATGTTTTGTGCTGTATGCTCATTTCAAAGTAGTCATTTTATGGCTACTTTGAATAGCTTTATTGAAGCCATTCTTGTTCCTATCATCTCCCGCTTTGCAGACAGGAAAAGTACGTTGCGAGCTCCAACACAAAATAAGATTTCTCTCGGGTGATCTGAACTACATTATCTGGAATTTTTCGTGTGAATTATGAATACACAGTAGTTATAGAGGTAGACGGGCCACCGAAATATCAGTAAAGAATAAAAATTCCCTAAATAGTTTGGTTCCTACTTTACTTTACACATTTTACGATCGGTTACATTATTTCTTTGAATTGTTGATTCAGTTTTGCTCATTAAAAGCTAGTCATGTCTAATAGTAATAAAGTGATATGCACTTAATATCAAATTAAATTACGTATTTCTCGAACTGTACTTCAGGCGGCGAAGTTTTTCAATATATTCAGTCTTTGTAATCATTAATCATAGCATTTGAATTGTCTATTTTAATATTAAATATTGTAGTAAATAATAAACATTTGGTATTTATTCGTAATATTGTAGATCTAGTTAATATATTATTTATTATATAATATAATATATTGTTTAATGTGTATTTGTAAAACAATGTACCATCAATGGGTGCGTATACTCTTCTTTTTAAAATTACGAATAATCACGATATCTATGTTTCGACATCTCTTGGTGCCGAAGCACGACGACTTTTGTCTGTAGTTTGTATTGTAGAATTTTGTAGGGTGCTTAATGAAAATCCTATATTTCGGTGTTTTCGATGAATTTTTACCATTAAATCATAAGGTTTTATTTTCCTTATTCCACATTGGTGTTCTCCAAGTTACAAAAAGCGTTTTAATTAAAACTATGATCTTGAAATGTCCCATGACCAAATGAAAAAATTATATGTTTGCCATACATACGTTTTAATCATTTAAAATCTTTGTTATTTTTGATACTTTTCTCTTATTGTTAGTTTTTAGATATAGACTAAGAGTATTTTATCAACAAATGATATTTTTCCCTGACTGAAGTCTGTTTATTTGTATGAAAATTATATTGCAATTTCAGCGTGTGCTCATATTTGAAATGTCTTCTCCCTGGAAGGGTATTTAATAATTCATAAGTACTTAAATTATAAATTGAATGTTTAGATCTATACTTACCCATTAATACCGTTTTATCGGTCTTTGGTATTTATAATAATATCTATATATCTGTTTTAATGAAAACCAGAAATATATAATCTGGCGATAATTGTCTAGTGTAGAAAATAAATGTGACTAACGAATTTCAAACCTACAGGCTAAATGTAGTTTGTCTTTACATAGCTAAATTATAAATAGCCAAAACTAATTGTTAGGCTTCAGTTTTGGCATTTATTTAGAAATATTTAACTTCGATCAAATTTTTTTTCAAAGGTTTTTTTAGATCTGACATGTATAATTCAATTCACTTAGAAAATTTAACATTTTTACAGGTCTATTTGTTGCTCTTGCACAAAGTTAGAGACCCCAATAGCTGTTTAGTAAAATTATGTTTTAATTGTAGTAACTTAAAACACTAGCATTGGAAGTAAAAATTTTGGTTGATTATTGTAAGGAAAAGGGATTTTTGTTTCTTAGCTTATTAAACCAAATTAGTATATGTATATTAAAAATATTTCTTATAATCTGCTTCACATAATAACTAATATATATCATTTAATATAATAATAGTTATTAGTTGTACATATAAGTACATAATTTTAGTCTGATCTAAAGAAAAACATTGATTTTGTTATTGAATTTTTCCCTTAATATTTATTAAAATGGACGTAATTCAGCAAGAAGGAATCATTCAATATAATGACACATTTTATATATTTAAGTAAATTGGTAGACGTAATTACAAAAGATAATTTTGTTTTATTAATTGACATATCTTGTGAAACTTTTCAGTTTAGAGTACATACTTATATTATTATGTCGTTATTGTGGAAATAGTATTTCGTTCTGGCTTGATTACGCACTGATTACCTTAAATCTAATGGGATGTTCTCTGGCGTATTTCATTTTGATGTATTACATTCCAGTTTGTATCTGTAGTTTTGAAATGTCTTCTTTCAAAGGGTATTCAATATTTACAGATATAGGATGTATAAGTTATAAGTAAACTGAATGTTAGATTTTTAGAACTCTGATTTTAAAATGTCATTAATAACCTAATTAACCGACCAGAAGTGTATAATCTGGCGCTGATAAATGTGTAGTAGAAAGAAAAATGTGATTTACAAAATAAAAAATTAAGAAATATCATTTTGTTTGTTATTTAAAATCACCAATTGCAAGTAATTTTCGTAAAAAAACTCTAAATGTTGGATCCAGTTTTAAGTATTGGCCTCCTTTCGGTAAAAGTCACAAGGCGACCTGAAAGAGTGGAGAACGCGCGACACTCGACCAGCAGTCTAGCGCGCTGCTCAGGAGTGACATCATAAGAGCAACCAGTTGTGTATCGCATCCCGAGCCGGCAAGCTGGTTCCGACCCAGCAGATATACCAGGATACAAGAGGTACGTTCCAGAGCCTTCATTACGCTTCGAAGGCTCCGTCCTTGGGGTGAGCACGTCTGATTGCAGTGTTGACCCCGATAGCCCCTTACCCAGCCCAGCTTCTGACTTCAGGGGGATCGGATTTTTGAGCGAGAGGGGAGGTGCGTAGCTTAGTAGGTAGGACCCTAAATACCACCATTGGTCCCGCGGTCTGCTCTCAACAATGCGGATCGTCTATTCCCATATACCTCGCATTCCGGTTCGGATCTGGCCCAGATAAAAAGTGTCCAAGTATTGACCCAATATTGTAGGCTATTATTAGCTCGGGTGACTCGTTTGCTCATCTCCTTATTAAAGCAAAAAATGTTAATTAAAATGCGATAAGTTTAATTACCAGGATTTATCTACTAGAAACTGAATATTTATTCCGGCATCCATTATAGAATATTGTTAGTGCATAGACTGTTGCAACGACCTCACGGCCCGTCTGGTATTTAATGGTTACTAGAACCCATAATCATCGCATCGGTAATGCCGCTACTCACATTTAAGCATGAAGTCTAAGTGTCTGTTTGCCGCTAGGGGCATTGGTCCAACTCCATACAAATTTAAGTTAGGTTTTCACGAAGTTAAGAAGAAGAAGTTAAAAAGCTCGCACTAAGCATACAGAAGTCGAACAAGGTGTGTGATGACACTATCCAACATGGTTTACATTTTGCCATCCCTCAATAGAGAACGGTACATTACATTATTCTTCATTTACAGAAATTTCACGTTTATTCATTACTTCCGTGACCGTACCCGATGTATAAATATTCTGCAATTATTTTTCTTAAGATTGTTGTTTAAAATAGTAAACAATCCCAAATAACTTGTTGAACGTTTTTGCACAATAAGCATACTCTGTAAGAAAGGTCGATGATTGGTAATAAAAAAAAATATATTTCGGAATGTATCGATTCGTTACAGGAACAGAAGCTCGGGACATTACTGCAGTCAGGTATTTAGTTTTCTAATTAAATACGTGCATGTCACGTGCTCACGAATGAATTTCACGATGGTGAAATGCAAATCGTTGAGTCAAAATAAAGCTCACATTATGTTTGCATAGTTAATTGTAATGGATAATAATTGTAGGTACCACCACTCTGCAGCGAACCATCTATGTGTTCAAATTTCGAAAACTGTTAAGCCTATGAGGTGATATTTGACTTCACATCTCAAGGGTTTTTTTTTGTCAGTAGGAAATCGCCGGACTTCCGCCCTTCACTGAGGATGGAGGGCGGAGCATGTCGGAGTCGAACCGACTAAAACCTCCTGTCGCTCAACAACCCGCGTCCGAACCTCGCATGAGACAGAACCCATGAAAAGGCAAAGGGGGGAAAGTGAAGCGCTTAGTGCGGAGTACATCTCTCCCATCACCCTCCCCCTCGGGACGCCGGACTGGCGGTCGTCGGTGCCACGACCAGCAGCCCTCTCGGTCGGCAGGCTATCCGACGGTTAGAATGGTCTATCCTACGGAATACCCCGCTCGGTCAGAACCACGTGGGTTGAGGATAGCCGGCTTTCCATCACCCAGATGCTTATGCATAAAACGCGTGCAGAGCAGCTTGCACGTCGTTTTCTTAGGCCCCCTTCGCCGGTCCCCAGGCCGACATGTGAGGAAGACCCGAAACACTTTAGAGGGCCAGGGCTTGGGCGAGATCCGCCTCCCTGGCCCCCGCTCGACGGCGGTGGGCCTATGCGTCTCTAACGCACCCTGCCGCCTCCTTCTGCGAGATGGTGCACTCGCAGAAGTCGAGCATCGTCTTCCACTACTCGTCGTCACCGAGCATCGATGCCGCCACACTCGGAAACGACAAGTCGTTTCCTATTTTTGCGACGAGGACACGGCGCCACCCCTCCCATGCGGGGCAGGCGACGAGCGTGTGCTCCGCCGTGTCCAAGTCGCAACCACAATGGTGGCACTCTGCCGTCAGCTCAGCTCCGATCCGGTGCAGGAACTCACCGAAGCAACCATGCCCAGTGAGCACCTGCGTGAGCCGGAAAGTGAGGCGTCCTCTGTCACGATTCACCCCATTTACAAGAACCGGGTGAATCGCCTCGATAGTCCTACGACCAGTCGAAGGATCGGCCAGCCGTCTGGACCATGACTCCAGCACGGACCGCTGAGATTGGGCCCTCCGCGCTCTGACCACACTGGGGCTGGAACGTGCCACGCCCCGGGCACGAAGGTCAGCCCGCTACTGATAGTCAGCGGCGAGCGCCTCCGCCTCCAGGACCCAAGGCGGCGTCCCAGACATCTCAAGGGTAGTGTGTGTTTTTGTGATCTTTGTGATCTGCAAGCTATGGCTACCATTAACACGAATCAAAAAAAAAAATTTGTAATCTTTCCTAACATAAAGAATAGGTAACTTTTCTACTAATAAATCTATTATGGTACGTGTGCGGGATATCTTGAGAACTTAATATTTTTATCAAGTTAAATGTTTCTTTAAGAACGAAATACCCATTCAATACGATAAATAAATAACTGTACCGAAGTGTAAAATAGGCAATACCTGGATAATTAGTAAAATATTAATTCTGCAAGGATTTAACTCGCGTTAAGTAATGTTCATAATACAAAAAACAGAATTAGCATAAAATTCGTCCACGAAACAAGTGCCAACATTGACATGTGCCAACAATGGTCAGCATTTTACAATCCTGGAAGTCGCGCCTCTTCACTTCATGATATCGTTTTATATTTAAAATTATTATTATACATATTTTAAAGGACTAAATAACGTTTGATATTACATTAAAAATCGGTTAACCTAGAATGAAATGAAAATAAATGGTACTTATGTGAAAATCTCATGTCTTACCAAAAAAGTAAGAGAAAAGGAATGTAAGGTTGCAAGCTGAATGAAAATAAATAGCTTAGGGACAAGCATTTCATAAAGTTGTCCTTAGCGGGATCACACAAAAAACCCCATTGAAGAATAAGTATTTTATTTATTGCTTAGATGGGTGGACGAGCTCACAGCCCACCTGATGTTAAGTGGTTACTGCAGACCATAGACCATAGACCATTGAGATAAGTTCTAAGGTCTCAGTATAGTTACAACGGCTGCCCCACCCTTCAAACCGAAACGCATTACTGCTTCACGGCAGAAAAAGGCAGGGTGGTGGTACCTACCCGTGCGGACTCACAAGAGGTCCTATCACCAGTAAATAAATATATTATTTAAATTAGTACATACTTAAACTGAAAGCAATCTATTCAACAATATGAACAAAACCGTATCAGCATTATCGGACTATACTTGGCTAGAATTTACAAAAATCAAATCGAATAGTAAGTATCTACCTATATATGTATGTATGTAAAAGTCAATAGACTCCGAAATGGCTGGACCGATATCGATATAGCAACTCATGAACGATGGACAAATAATTAAAAACAGATATTCGCATTCAGAATTATACATTTAGAGATTGGAAGTCTGAGATTTATACATTTAGAATTATTAGATTGACTTTAAGATGGTTATTTAGATTCCAGAAACTTGGAGCCAATATTTATATATCGTATTAGCCTTTCGAGTAAGGTTTTCGATTACACCATTTTAATTAACGACATCCTCGAGATTCAGTTGTAGATCTACGGATATATTCGTATTATTTTAGGATCAAGTCATTTATATCTTTAAGACACGAAGAAATGGCGAACATTATGTATTTTTGCAATTAGTATAAAGCTTTTTTTTTAATATATATATTTATAGCTTACATGGGTGGACGATCTCACAACCCACCTAGTGTTAAGTGGTTACCGGAGCCCATCGACATCTACAACGTAAATTCTGCCATCCACCTTGTGACCTGAGTTATAGGGTCCAGTTTTTACAGCACGACGGCTGCCCCATCCTTCTAATTAAACCGCATTACTGCCTACCCGTTCGGACTCACAAGATTTCCCTATCACCAGTAATTACGCAAATATATAATTTTCAAATTTGATTTTCATTACACGATGTTATTCGATTAGTAGATATAGGTATTATTGTGTACTCTAAAACATTTAAATCAGTTATACCATTGTGGATGATGCTGCATATGCATCAATGACATCTATCAGTATGCTGATAAGGTTGTGGCATAGCACATCGGTCACCAGAAATTCCCTTGAAACTTGGAAACGAAAATGTGATTTTGTCAAAAATAAATATACTTTTTGGGTGAATATTGCAGAATGAGGTTAATTGAACTGATTTAATTCAAGAAGATGCCAGCTTGAGTATTCGGTGCAATGAAAACCCCATTATTACCAACCCCATTATGACAAGGGACCATTATGGCTCTTATATTGCATGGAGATCTCCGACACCCTTGGGATCCCCTGGCCGTCATCTATCGGCGTCGGGGTTAAATTGGAAGCAAACGCAAATCTCGTCTCTATAAAGTTAGTTCTTATTTATATAAACGATACTTTATAAAATACTGTTACTCTCTAAAGCACAATATGGACTTCGTAGGGAGTATAGCGAAAAACTTTTACAAATGTCTATGATCCTAATCTCACGAATAGGTTGGGATCGTTGAACTTTCGTTATCCGCACGCTTAATTTATATTATAATTTTCAAAAGTTTATTTAACATGTAGGAAAAGAAGAGATTCCAAAGAATTCAACATACAAGATACGCTTCCGTGTTATCAAAGTAATAATCGAACAAAGGTGTTCCTTTGTTTATGTTCACTAATTTGTTTTAAACTATTAAACTTAGGAACCTACTCAAAGTATAGTTCGTTTTTAGTGATCTTTGTCCTCCATAGTATACGGTTATACGGTACTATTGGTATGTTTTGGCCTTTCTCGTATTGCCGATGTCCATTAGCCGATACGCTTGTATGCCTACTAAGCCAATAATAAAAAAACTTTTATATGCTCTGCACTCACGTGATAGCGCCACACCGCATTTCTAAATATTCCTTTTATCGGCTTCTCGTCGCATTCACATTTCAGCGACTTACTTGAAAATAACGCAAAGACTAAATTAACTTCGTGAGCCAAGTCTTAGCCATTAAGTTATTTATTTTTTACTTTTCGTCAACTGTCGAAGAGCATGTTTATTTAATACTTCATAACGAATGCCTGAGAGATATGCAAATGTAACAGTTATATTTTCAAATAATAAATAAAACTCTCAATTTTAACGGTAGGCGGCGGCTTGGCTTTGCCCCTAGCATTGCTGAAGTCCATGGGCGACGGTAACCACTCACCATCAGGTGAGCCGTATGCTCGTCTGCCTACACGGGCAATAAAAAAATAAAAAAAATGTTGCATCCGTCTTCTTTTCACGCGAACATACATAACAACTACATTAAAAAATTCAAAGACAATTTTCAAAATCACAATTTTAATGTTAAAACGACTTCAAACTACCTATCTATACTATAATATTATAAAGAGGAAAGATTTGTTTGTTTGTTTGTTTCGAATAGGCTCCGAAACTACTGGACCGATTTGAAAAATTATTTTTCCATTAGAAGCCGACATTGTCCCTGATGAACATAGGCTACTTTTTTTTATTTTTTTATTATTATTTTTTTTTGGTTTCATGTGTCTTTTAATGTTTCCGAAGCGAAGCGAGGGCGGGTCGCTAGTCAAAATATAAAACAGATTCTGTTAATTGGCATTTTCTAGTAAATTTCTAGTCTAAAACTGTAATTTATAAATTTTTTTTTTTTGATAAACTTTCGATTCAACTGAATTTTCAACACATTTTACAAAACAAAGTAGTGATGCGGATATACACATAACAAGAATGCACAATAAGGAGCTCGCAAATCCTAACATTTGTAGATGGAAACTTGTTTATGTTTCAGGGTACGAATATTGATGAACTTTTGCGTTTACACAGTGCTAGAAAGCATTATTGTGTTGCTTTAGACTTAGTTGCAGCGTTCGTTAGTAATTTTGTAGTCAAAGACAAGCAAAAACAGAATACTCGCAGTTTCATTACAACTACTTTTACAGTAGTTTCGTAAATTTATGCGAAACGTGGACACAATTAAAAATACTAATACGTATTTTCCTCGAAACTAAAGAAAATACCACTACTTATGGTTTTCACGTGTGATGATCGATGGATTTGTGAACCATTAAATTATATTGTTGATAGTTCGATCGATAAGTAAATACAAGAGTTAAATAGAGATCAAGTGATTTCAAAGTAGCTCACTAAATAACATTTCGCGTATAAATCAGATTTTGTGCATCGTCATTGTGTATCAATTACATAACGGGCAATAGGAAAACTTTATGTTAAATACATATGTTTTTTCGATTGGGACCTTTTATCTTATCGTCTATTTATCGAGAACGGTTTCAATACACCATTAAAAGTTATAACCGAAATAAGTATAATATTTATTTCATCAATCGAATAACGACGACTTATTTTAAATCTTCTTCGATTTTCACAGTCGTAGACTTAATCGAATCACCAATGACAGTTGTCAGTGATCACAACTTAATCGAATCTTCAACAACAGTCGTCTGTGGTGATCACATAAACCACATGACCGCGATATCACGAGGCACACCTTAGGTACCATAAAACACCACATTGTCATTTTAGTTGTTTAGTTAGATAATATTAATAACAACGGCAACAATTATCTTAAGTCTGTTCTCAAGAAACAATAAGAAAGGAAGGAATTCTAAAAACGTATGAACACATTATCAAGGATACTTTTTATATTAAATATGTTTAGAATTTTATTTAATTTATTTTTGTATATTTATCACTAAGTTTATAGTAACAAGAAGTGAAACAATTTAATGGTTATTTTATTTATATGTATACAAATATAGAGAAAACATGTAGCATAGTTTTCTTTTAATTTTATATAATAAATAAACGGAAGAAATTTAGTATTATAAAGAAAGCTACTACTGCTTAAAGATAAATAAAACTCAACAGGCGAGTTACATAATAAACCTATGCATTTATTTTATAAATGCCTACTTTTTTTGATTCTATGATTCGTCCTAGTCCCGCGAGATGCGCAGCACTTTAATTGTCAAGTTTATTCATTCACGTCGTAAATTTTGGGAAGGAACATGATCTAAATACAATTCTTTTTTTATTTTTATTTATTGCCCTTGTAGGCAGACGAGCATACGGCCCACCTGATGGTGAGTGGTTACCGTCGCCCATGGACTTCAGCAATGCCAGGGGCAGAGCCTTTAGAGAGCAGGGGCTTTATATTATAATTAAAATAGTGTCGCTGTGTAAAACTATCTCCAGTCGTCTTCAATTCCACAAGCTATCCTTTATTGTCCAATATTAATTAATTATTTATTATAAAGTAAAGGAGCACTTAAGGAAAAAGTTAACTAAATTTACATCCTTAGACACTACATTTTGTGATCCGAAATAAAACATAAATCATTACACAGAAAAACTGATTTGGAACTGAATCTTTACGTTAGTAACGTAAAGTTGAAACGCACGTGTTGTAAAACATTCTCGACCTGTAAAATATCCCTAATGTCGCACATAAAGTTTGTTAGTTTACTGCGAAAAGCCTTGAATTGTTGGTATCGTATTCGAGCCAGAGACGAAGTCTGATTTATCGCTCAGCGCTGTGTGACCCACCAATCGAAACGTATTAAATTTACAATTTCATATTCCACGAAATTCATAAATCTTAGATACGAACCAAAAAATGTTTTTCCTATGTTGATGTTTTAGGATTATTAAACATCTAACCCATAACCGAAAACATATTTTTTTAGAATACCTATGTATGTATTGGTAGGTATATAGCAAACGACGCGCACCCACTCATAAAAAAGCTCATACGAGTATACACATATTCATGCTCGTTGCTTTAGTGTCATATATATTTTTTAAATAATAAAATGTAATTAATGAATTTTCAATTTAATTATTGAAACTACTCAACGTTTCTTCCTCTCTTGAAGATTTCCTCGAACTATGAAGTTGAAAAGAGGAGTTCTTAAAAAGCTTCGGCGCGGGCGTTCTGTCCAACATACTTCTGGATGAAATGCTGAAGGTTTTTCATCGCGCATGTGCCGAAGGGCTTTATGTAACCGCGGGCCCATCTGAAACCCAGCGCGATCCATGGACTAGCGTCCGTTAGGAAACTTTACTCATTCATCTTTTCCCCAAAAGAGGGGCGAGGGGAGAGAGCCGCGCTGCGCTACGCGGAGTAAGTTATATAACTGTGGTGGAGGGCGACGCCGATTTCCACTCCAGCCGCCCTCGCGAGCGGTCCTGTCGAGTCCCGCTGCCTCTGTACAAGCACTCGCACCCTCGCCGTCTCACTCAGGCGACGCGACGCGTGTCCTCCCGCCGATCTTAAATCTTTTCCTCGACATTAAGTTTCCAAATTTTACTACACTCCACTTCACGCCAGAACTGGTAAGTTTTTTTATTTCATTTTTCTTCCTATCCATAATCAAAAAGTAAAGTTTATTTTTTGTATGTTATTAAAAGTTTGAATTTTTCGGCTGTGCGGTGAATCTCCGGAATTTACAGAAATCATAATACATATTTTACACAACGCGATTACGGTTATAAATCGTTTAAATAAATTTTGTATTTTCTAAATTGATCACATCGAATTTAAATTTACAATATTCGCAGATTAGATTTTATGTCTCGGATTAAATGTTAGTAAATTTTATGTTTGACGCGGCCTGTGGTTTTTGTAAATAGTTTTATCGACATAAATTTATATCCTTATGATTATGTTGCCTTCGTTAAAGCCTGAAAATATAGCTGTACACCGCCCTTTCACGTTTTGAAGTTATCTGTTACAGCTTTTTGTTTTCCGAACACCACAACTAAGTATTATAAAAAAAAAATCAGCGTAGAATGTTATCAGCTTTCTTTTCAACAATTTCTTCATTTTTAGAAAAACAATATAGAACAAAAAAGCTGTAACCATTGCGTTCGTGAGTAATGCGTAGCTTACTACATAACTCGTAGCAGGTCTGTAGAGAGATCTAATAAAGCAATTATCATTTTTGGACAACGCGCCATGAAGGGCAGACCCGTGATTAATGTTTAAGTCCACAGTGATACTATAACATTTTCTATAGTTACCTAACGGGAATGACAGTTTTTATAGAACCACAATTGAACAACTCACGAAGCAGATTTAAAAGTTTTGAACTTAAAAAAATAATTTAGATACTATTTTCAACCGTAAACGAATATGCTAACAATTCAAACGTAAAGTGATGATATTGATATATCCTAACAAGATTATTTTGCGTAAAAATGTAACAAAGCAGTAATTTGTAAAAAAATCACGGTTCGATTGAAATCTTGATCAATTATCTTGTTTTATTTTTTATATTTCAATTTTTATATTGACTTGCAGGGGCTACCATTAAATAGTCGTTTTACGTATTCTAATTAAAATGTTAGTAAAACTCATATGATTGGAACCAATTTGTAGTGAGATCATGCCTACTTTTGTTGATAGCTTTGGTGATCCCAACTGATTACATTGAAGATCATCAAGATCATAAAATACGTACTTAACAATTGTTCACGATTGACTTCCACGGTGAAGGAATAACATCGTGTAATCAAAATCTAACCCGCAAAATTATAATTTGCGTAATTACTGGTGGTAGGACCTCTTGTGAGTCCACACGGGTAAGTACCACCACCCCGCCTATTTCTGCCGTGAAGCAGTAATGCGTTTCGGTTTGAAGGGTGGGGCAGCCGTTGTAACTATACTGAGACCTTAGAACTTATATCTCAAGGTGTTTGGCGCATTTACGTTGTAGATGTCTATGGGTTCCAGTAACCACTTAACACCAGGTGGGCTGTGAGCTCGTTCACACATCTAGGCAATAAAAAAAAAGAAAAAAAAAAGATAGCAAGTCATGGTAATTTGCGCATAAATTAGATTTAGATACATTTAGATATAATTTGTTTGGGCAGCGGCTTAGCTGGGCGTCGCTGAGGTCCATGAGCGACAGTGATTACTTACTTTCAGGTGAACCGCGTATATTTACAGTTTCAATAAAATTGATTTTTATAGTTAGATCTACACCTATTTTCCGGATAGTTAAAACTACGTCGAATAATCTTATTCAAGAACCGCTTAGCTTAAAGTATAAAGTAAAAGTTTAAGTTAAATTAAATAGACACCTGGTTCTTACTTAGGGACACAACTGTTGACTCGTCACTAAAGCTCGTGGGATCGTGCTTTTATTCCTGAAAAACAAACAAACATACTATCTAGGCTTATTTGTATAATTATTTAATATTGAAATTTACATTTTCTGTTAATAAAATGTAAAGTAATTTTTACACAATTTTGGTAAGACAGAAACATGATCCGCAATCTCAACAACGTATTACCTATGATAATAACAACAATTTTATAAGAAATCATACAAAATTATCGGTTATAGATGGATAAAAACCATCGGCATTATCTATTACATTTAACAAAACATTAAATTTAAATTATAACTAAAAACATAACTTATTTAACAGACCGCTTAATGGTTAATAAATCTATTTACTTTCTGGAATATATGTTATTCATTTGGCAAATGTAGCAGGCGTAACGGATTAATGGATATAAGAAAATTCGTATGTGGATTAATGGCAGATAAAATGTGATCCCTGTTTTATATGGCTGAACCGATCCATCAACAACTGATATATATGTCTCCGTGTTGCATGAATTTGTTTAGGCAAATGGAGTCTCGCTCTCGAAATGATCACATGTTCGCGATAAACATGCTTTTAGTTATCGATACGATAGGCGGCGCTGGTTCAGAAACTTGAAAATAAGTTAATACAGTTGCGACATTCTACTCGAACTAAATTCAATATAAGTTGTATACAGTAGGCTTAAATAGGTATAAAACTACCCAATAGAATCTTATTTAATGACAGTGAGTTTTATTGTTATTGCTCTGAATGATCAGACATGTTCAGAGGCGGGTATTAAGGGGCTACGAAAGTTAATGGACAATACAACGTAAATCTCGTCACCCACTTCCAGACATGAAGTTGAAATCTTCTGTATAATAGCTGACCCATCCTTCAAACTTGAATGAACGATAGCTTAGCGGCAAAATTAGCAGCATAATGGTCTAATATGTAGTATTTAAATAAACACATTCAGTTTCAGTAAGTTAAATTTCACTCAATTTGCTGTCAAATGTATTAATTGAAAAATCAAAAAAATCATCTGTTCGTGATTTTAAATTAAAAGTGACTGTTAAATGCTATGTTAACATACTCGGTGCGGTGTCTGAACACTAAATTAAAAGCTTCAAATGCAACTAAGTGAAGACTTTAAGCGCCTGATTATCTCAGAATTTTCTACTGCACCGAGAAACTTTTTTTTTAATTGGGTAGCTCGTACTGGATTTTATGAGCAAGAAACAAAGAAATCTGCTCTTTGAGAAACATTCAGTATGCTTTTTTGATTATGTATTCATAAACAACCCTCTTTATTGCATAGAGGAAAATCAGTTAGTTAAAAACTGTTTACTATTATAGGCAACTTAATAAATTTAATGTATCCTTAATCAAACTTACGAATAAAAAACAAATTGGGGTGTTGGCGTAGAAAAACACTATCACATATCTTCGTGACGGTAACATAAATGTGCCTAAAGGATGCCCTTTATATATCGTAGGGTATATTGTAAGTTGTTACCAGCCACCTGGCTATTTTGGAGACGAAGCATTTGTGGGTTCCAGTTTGAAGGCTGGAATAGCCGTTGTGCAATTCAATTGAGGCTTGAGGTAATTGAGACCCTCGGGGTGAGTAGCAGCTTTCGCTCTGTGATTCGAATGTGTTCCAGTAACAAATTAATACCAGAGAAAGAAAAGCGTTCACATTTTCATCCAATACTAGAGTTGAACCAAGAGTTGGTTCAACACTTGTTTGACATCTCGAAAATACTATTAGTACGGTCGACCTGTACCGTATCTTATTATCTTTTTTAATAACCGCGTATATTATAAAACATATCTTAAAACAAATCACCAAAATTAAATATAAAAATAAACATTCTCTTTTGGTTACTGGCTTTCATGCTAAGAGTGCCTAAAATTTTCTTTGAATACGAAAACTTTGTCAAATGAATATTTACTGTAGATAGTTCATTTCAACTGAGGCCTATAAATGGCAATCTCTAGCCACCAAGAACCAGAAACATAATTAACTACATTATTAGTGAGGGCGTGAATGTCATTGGAATTTCTCTGTAATAAGACAAACAAACACAAAGCTAATAGAATAATTATTATTTTTAGTATGAATTATTATTGCAGATTTATTTATAACCTAAACATACTCCATGAATGTCAATAAGGCAATGTATTGAAATAAATCACGATTCAGATTGACAGAGCAGAATAACGGAAAACTAATCTGCAAGTCAATACGTTCGCGGATTTTAGGAAATCACCAGTTAGTCATTGGAACGTTGGATATGCATGTCAAAGGTGACGTGGATGTATTTCCAAAAGGGATGACTGTGGACGTTATTGGCTTCACTCTTTGTATGGTTTCAAAGGGAATACGCTTCGTCTCCTGTCCTGTACATTTCATCAAACGCAATGAATGCGCAACTTTTTGTCTACGTTTTGATTTCCCTACAATGACTAATTGTACGCAGTACACTATACAATTACGTTCGATACTCTGCAGTTTTCAAAAGATATACATTATAAAAATTCGATTAATATTTAATTACAGTACAGTGCCTTGAAATCAAAATATTATATACCAGCGGCCCGCTCCGGCTTCGCTCGGGTCTTTAACGACAATTTCAAAATAAAAAATTATAATACACACACACACACCCATGTTATATTTGCGTCAGGTTTCTAAAAATAGAAAATTATAAAGATAGTTTGAATATTATTATTTTAATGAACTTTTATTTTAATTTAAATTATATTTGTTTTTATCTATTTTTTTATTAATTTTATATTATATTTTTTTTTTTTTTCGTAAAAAGGTTATACATACAAAACAAAGGCCATTGGTTTATTGAATGAGAGCTACCCTGTAAACGATATTTGACGTTGTTTTATTTTTTTTAAATAAAAGAACACTTATTGATAATAGTCAGACATATGCTGTCGTGACATTTTTTGTAAATAATAATGTGTACTACAAAGTCATAGTACATTATTTTATTCTATCATCAATAGATTTCACAGCCCACGCGATCTAAGAAAATTTTAGGTCATTTTTTTACACCTTGGGTTACATTATTGGAGTTTTAGTACGGATCCCTATTTTTTTTAAAAAGAATATCGCCTATGTCACTCGGGGATAGTGTAGCTTCCAAGCAGTGAAAGAATTATTCTAATCGGTTCAGTAGTTTCTGAGCCTATTCAATACTTACAAACAAACAAATCTTTCCTCTTTATAACATTGTGTTAAGCCCACCTGGTGTTAAGTGGTTACTGGAGCCCATAGACATCTACAACGTAAATGCGCCACACACCTTGAGATATAGTTAGTTCTAAGGTCTAATTTTTTATTTTAGAGAGATGTGAATGAGAGAGATAAGAGTTCTTGATTCCTCGTTTTCTCAAAATTATTTTGAGTAGAGTTAAGGAGTCTACGACAATAGCATGCGATTAATTACCTATTATGAAATTAATTTAGTATTTGCGGCAAGTGCTTCTTATTGCTTATAAGGAAAAATACCTGTCCATTTTTGCAGGGTATGGTTTAAATGAAAGTGTAACTTTTTATGTATAAAATATATATTAAATAATTGTATTTTTATGCCTTTGCATCAATATGGCATAACGAACGCTTAAGGAAAAGCTTAATTATATCTTTGACTAGTATACATATCACCCCAAAAGATAGTCTATGCACAAAATGCCAGGATGAATAAAAACAAGAAATGTTTAGGACGCCAGCTTAATTAGCCAAAAAAATAAACTCAATACAGAAGATAACTGATAAAAGTCTACGCATTGGCTTCTATTAGATATGACCAAGAGTTATCAAGAAGAACGGATGGCGTATCGATTAATATTCTCCAAATAAACAAAACGTGTAGTTTGCCAAGCATTTGCTTATACTGCAACATCCCATCTTATCTGTGTTTGTGTTCTGTCGTTAAGATTTTGTCATAATCAGCATGTTTCCCACACATTGATGATAGCCAGCAGTTTGTACTTTGCCACACAGAATCAACGCGTAAGCAGTCAGATGAAAATAAATATGAAGGAGGGAACTACAATAACAGGAAAAGATAATGCGGCAAAAATAAATATATGTATATTATTTTTTCTTACTTTGCTTTCAAACTTAAATCTAAAAATTCTAAAGTTTAAATTTTGGAAATGCCATCATCCACCTAGACATAAAATAGACTTGGATATATATGTAAATTTTGATCTCATCTATACACATAAGGTAGATTGTGAACTCGCTTATAAAGTAAGGTAACAAAAGCTCGAAAAAAAACGACAGGCAATAGGTACTAAATTTACAGCAAGCAGTACTTAAAAGAGCACTATTACAAAAAGCACATAAAAATTATGAGGCTTGTACTTATTCACAGCGAGTAAGTATAAGCCTCATAATTTTTAAAATCTTGTAATCTTTCATGAAATTGCGCGTCTTTGTAAAGATATAATAGATAGATACGCATAATCTTCAATTAAAATGTTATTTCAAATAAGTATTGACGTGTATTGATAATGTTTTCTCAAAAACCTTGACCTAAATTAACATAGTATCTATGTCGTAAGCTTGTAAAATGGTCTTCTAAGGGGGAGGCATAATTGCGACATCTTCCGTCATCCATTACCGGGTTGGGACTGTGAAAATGGAGAAACGTGGGGTATTTGTCCATTATTGTGTACCCGGTAGGGATATCACCAATGGGAGATCTTCGCACAACTGTTTCTCTCTGTATCTCCTGAGTGTTACTTATTAATATACAGACTAAAACGTAACATGGATGTTTGCGCTTTTGCGTTGGCGCTTTTTTTCACACGAGAAGTTTGCCTTTTCTTAACTTCATGCTTCTCTTAGATTGTTTAAAAATAAATACTTTTTTACGTCTATCAACAACGATTATGTTATTCGATCTATTAGTTCTAGTTTTTCTTTAACTTACTGTTTAAAGATAAAACACAATGTAGGTATACATGAAATAATCCATTTTCATAATCAATAATTGCTTACGCACAGAAAATATACCGTCAACCAGTCATCGCGTGGTTTACCGATTAAGTCTATTGAAAATCCCCTTCACGAAAACTGCTCATTTATGTAAACATACAGATGAGAGCGGTTGTTGAGGTTCTGTACGAATTGTAAAAATAACGCGCGTTAATATATTGAGGAAATGTTCGTGCGAATCTAATAGACACGTTCAGAAGTATTCATTGCAGTTACTAAGGCTTGGTGTAATTTGGTGATTTCTGAACGAATGAAGCAAGGGTGTGCCAACTTTGTCTAGTGGAGTAGACTTCGCGTCTACGTGACAAGTAAGTTTCCGAACCTCATAAGTACCCATTTCTGTTCACAAATTCCGCTAAGGTGGTTACTTATCCTTTATCTGTATACAACCGACTTAGTAAAACAACTTATTCCACAGACATTCAAAATCATTGAAAATCTAGAAGATTGCACAAAGTGGGAATGAGTTCGCTCCGGGCATTTCAATATTGCAATAATTGTTACGTTATGATACTCATGTAAAAATTATTTTTTACTGGTGGTAGGACCTCTTGTGAGTCCGCACGGGTAGGTACCCCGCCTATGTCTGCCGTGAAGAAGTAATGAGTTTCGGTTTAAAGGGTGGGGCAGCCGTTGTAACTATACTGAGACCTTAGAACTTATATCTCAAGGTGTGCGGCGTATTTACGTTGTAGATGTCTATGGGTTCCAGTAACCACTTAACACCAGATGGGCTGTGAGCTCGTCTAGGCTCATCTAGGCAATAAAAAAAAAGAATATTAAAAAAAAAAGAGAAAAGACAAGCCCGTTGAGTTTCTTGCCAGTTCTTCTCAGGACGGAGGCTAGTTTTGTGAATTGGCGGTAGTTCTTTTTGACATTCAACAAGTATGTACTTTCATTTATGTTGATTTAATTTTTTATTTCATTTGATTTGATTGAATAACTAGGTATTGGTTACCATCAGTACTTGAAAACGAGTGGTTTTTCGAACGTTTCAATTTTATTTCAATACCATGCTTTAGATAAATGCTTACTTCTCCATTTTCAATCTGCATTCACATTATCTTATCTTATTATTATACCTTTAAACGAGCAATTCTTGTATATTAATATATATATGTAATGTGAATCTCGGAAACGGCTCCAAAGATTTTCATAAAATTTTGTATACAGGGGATTTTGGGGGCGATAAATCGATCTAGCTACGATTTATTTTCAGATAATGTTGTTTTAGTCGTGTTTTCATTAATCCTCTTCCAGACACCAATTGGCGAATAATAATACTATTTTTAAAGACACAATAACACTAAAGGTATTTCAACAGATGGCGTTGTTAAGACACACGAAAAACACAATTTATAAAAAAAAAAATATCGGTCATCGTCTAGTATTTAATAATCAAGGTTTTATTTAACTTTTATTTGTCACCAAATACCTATCCTACTCCTAAATTATAAGTCATAGCAAAATATTTTACAAGTTCACATGTGATTTATCAAATTTATTCTTTGCCTAAGGTAGATTTTCAAAATAAATATAAAGTCTGGAATCAAGACCCGCAGTACCGTTTCTATAGATTTTATCTATTGAATGGAAATTGCACGTACAGAATTTAGTTAGAGGATAGTTATGAATAAGTAAATGTCTTTTGAACTTGAAAAGAACAAGTATTCGATTGTATAAATCTTTGCCGTATATAATTTTGTAGGCGTGAGCGTAACACAGGTTCACACACAGTTTTCCAATTACAGAGCATAATGCGACTCAGTGATGCACAATGCCGAATTATGCTGAAGCTTAATTGGAACGTGAATTAGTTTTCAAATGCATCAGCAGAGTGCGCTAAGTTAGCACAGTTTTAATTAACATTGATTATTTCTAAGAAACTACGACGAAACGAAAGCCTTACAATTTTTTTCAACATTATATAGTATTACTAACGATAATATTACCAAAATTTCGATCAATGCCAACTTAAAGAAAAAACACTTGTCAATTTTCTGTCACTGAGTCGGTATCGATTGCGAGTATCACGCGACAGCAGTACTTTTGAGAGTGCTCGATTGTGCGAAGCGTTGCTGTAGTTAGAACATTCAACGTTGAGAATTATGCCGCATAATGCACTCTTGTGCTGTAATTGCAAAACTACCAATATGCTTTTAATAAATAAATTTATATTAAAATCAATTCCGTTTCTAATGTTTGTTACTACGGTTACTTTTTAAGATTCAATAGCATTTTATGTAGAAACCGGAGTTTGTCTGTCAGCTTAAAAAAGTGAGAAATCTATTTAAATAAACACATTTTATAAAAGTGTATCATTGTTCTATATGCTTATATAGGTACATATATATAAAATATATATATGTATATGATACAAAGAGAGGCAACGCTATAAAAACAGACTACTATTTTGAAAAATTCAAGCTCACGTCTACTGTTTACTCGACGGGGAGTTAACTAGGTACTCAGCTACCGTGATTGTTTCTGATATTCTGATACGCAAAAGGGGCACGGATTACGTAGGCCCTGGGAGGAGGTTCTTAAGGGTGGGCCTTGAAAACCAGATGCATACAAATCACCGCATTACTGTAAGAGTCAATGTGATCCTCAAACTCAGCCTGTCATGAAAATATGCGCAGTTTTTTTTTCCATAAAGCTTATATTATGTTTGCTTATCTTAGTGATTCACCTTAGCTGAATGAATGTCAACAAAACTTTTAAATGTAATAAAACGTAATAAGTTTTCATTTCTAAGCTGGGTAATTCGAAAAGACATAAAATGTTACAGTGTGCTGTAAACCCGTTTTATATACTCATTTGCCAATAGACACACTCGTATCTAAACCGTTCAGAGAAGAATAATAAGATAGACGGAGCAGCGAGCGCTACCACAGAACACTAACAGTACAGAAGTAAAGCTTATGTACTTACTTTTCTATTCCTTCGCTTTATAGTAGCGCTAGGGCTGTCAGCTCCGACTTATAGAAAAAAATGTGATGTAGAAAAATAAAGAGAATTCTCGAAATATTAATCTCAAACCCTCACTCAGTACGCCTGAGGAAATACATATGTGCTTATCTTATCAATTATAAGCGTAAATAAACGAAGTGAAATAAACGAATGACAATTGCTGTGAAAAATTCGTATTTCCTGTATTCTTATATGCCACAAAAACTGGACCCAGCGAAATAATGAGAAACTTAAGACAGACGCGTCGAAATGTGGTACTAGAAGAAAACTCTCGGCATATCGCAGACTGAATTTCGCAAGAGCTGAAAATAATCGAGTACATCTCCTCCTTTACGGCAGTCTCATATCCTGACACTTTTTGGACAATTGTTTAGGGATGGTAAAGCAGAAGGTTGCAACAAATTGCCCCTGTACGTAACCGCCAAACGCGCAACCGGAAGAGAGGAGTAACGCCGGGTTATAAAATTCATCATTAAACACATAAAGGCCACGACGACTGCCAAGAGTGATGTGATGAAGAAGAAATAATAAAAGAATACATATTAATGATGCTAATTTAATTCGAATAAAATCTCTTATTCAGTTGGTCTAGTAATTGCGTTCGAAGATCAAGAGAGCACCGAGCGCTTGTTGACAGGGAACTCGATTTTCCTGCCGTCACAGAATACAAATTATAGTACTGCCCGCTGCGCGGTAGTAAAGTACTATAATTTGCTGTCACTGAGAATGCACATCTTGAGTACTTTCCGCGTTTTTCCAATTTAGTTACGAAAGAGCGTTGTAATAAATTGCCCCGCTTCATTTTTTAAATATTTATAAATTTAAATTGCATAGATGAGGCAGTGAGCTCAGAGCCTACCTGATGTAAAGTGTAAAGAGCTCTTAAAGATTAGGGATGGGGCCACCGACTTTAATACGCGAGACTTATAATGCCTCTTAACTCCAGTAATATCGACAACCCCAATACGTCAGTGTAATACTTATAAAATGCTGCACATTCTCAGGTGAAATATGCAAAATATATTTCAAAAGGCCACAGATTTGCTTTGAGTGACTGCTCCTGGAAGGAGTAAGCAAGAATAAAGACAAAGAAAAGTTTGTCAAGGCAAAAAATAAATTAAAATTGAATATTTCGACGTTTCGTCAGTGTTATATTTACTTAATCAATAATAAATGGTTGAATATTTACACAGGAGTATTTTCGTGGGTATAGATTTTACATTTAGATTCGTATCACGTGCCAAGTTGTCGCATTCCATTCAATGTTACAGGAGTGTGTAGGGCTGTGTATGTCGCATCTGCTACGTAAATGTTCGCAAATATATGAAAAATATATATTTACTTAGTCGGTTTCCACTATATTATGTTAATTTTCTTTTTCCTGTATTTTTGGTTAACTATGTACGTTTTTTTTTTTTTCATTTTGATTCTGAAGCTTTCTATGTAATTTCTTTTCGCGGTTTTCACGAATCGTAGATATAATTGTAATTAATAATATAATAATTCTAAATTATATCGTAACGAGTGCCTTAGAAACAGGCAAGATAGTCTTTCCGTGTTAAATTGTTGAAAAATTGCAAATTAATAATTGTGGGAAGTATTCTGAGATAGGAACTAAATATTTCTCTTCAACACAGTTTCATGAGGATTCCAAAGAGTGAATCGCAACATTTGCCTTACGATGATAGGCTTAAACCACTTAGTGCTAAGAAGATGATGATTCGTTTTACCATATCATCATCATCATCATCATCAGTCCACAGCCGTCCATTGCTAGACATAGGCCTCTCCCAATCCACACCACTGAGCCCGATCTTCGGCTCTCCTCTTCCCTTTTGCCAGCCACCGTTCGGAGGTCATCGCACCATCTAGCCATAAACATGAATTAAAAAGTATACCATAAAATATTGTGTATTTATGTCTAACTAATCATTAATGTATCATTATTAATTCGATGTATTCTAGATCCATATAATATTAGAAACTAATAAAAAAAACACACATTACGATTAAATAAATCATTAAAAGCGGAAATGAATGATGAAATGTTGACACCTGTAACAAAATCAGATCGGGACCAGCTGAACTTAACGCTTGAGTTTTACATTTTATTTATCCATAAATTTCTTATTTTCAGAAGGTCTTTGCCTGTGACGATCTCGGAAAACCGTAATTTCACTCGAGAGGTACTCACAATATCCATCTGTCGAATGAATCTTGAAAAAAGTTAAAGAAACTATTTAATCAAAAAACTATATTGGCCACATGTTTTTGTTTATATGAAAATTGTTCGCTGCTTATAAACAAACAGAGATTTGAAATTGCAAAAGAACTAAAAATTTTTAGGTTAAGGCAGCAATTAGAGCTATTAAGAAAATAATCAAATCTGCTCCGAATCCGGTGATATTGCAGTTAAAAGATGTTAATGGACTATTTCTCAACTTAGTCGTTTTCCGATTAACGCCAGTGCAGTTGTAAACAGCTCTACCAATTCAACTTTTTATCATCTTCTTCTATTTTTTTGCAAGTGTTAAAACATTTAAATTTACCAAATTTCCTAATTATAAGTTATAGATCATAATAAAACTGAAATTGAGTCAATGTTTATTGAAAGCTACAAGTACTTAGAGAGTGGTGGTAAAACAGTCTAAGATCTAAATTTCAGTTCAAGATACTTTTTCTATACATTTAAGCACTGATAGAAGGAGGTAGCGTCTCGTGAATAATAAAATTTATCTTACCATTTTACAAAGGAAAGCATTAAAAAGTCGAGTTGTGTGAAGTCACTATTGTGCTAGTTCATAAAACCATTTTTCTAAAAGTAGCTTGACTTTACGCTGAAAATATGTATATCGCTGCAGTACCTTCCTGGAATGTGGATATTAAAAATTCAGGACCAGTGTAACGGAATAGCTCTTATAAAAGGAATTTAAGTATCAGGATTTTTTAATTAATATACTGAATAATTCTAAACTAAAATGTCGGCGGGCTTACGATTATATTGTATCTCAGCTTGTGTAAAATAAAAAAATTGAATAATATAAAGTTTAATAGGGTATAACGTAACTAAACAAACCTTTTTTACTATTCTATTTTATTGCGCATAAGCTTCCCTACGCCACCGTAGCCACCATGTAGCCGAGGTCAAGAACAATGTAAATTTGTTTTTAGTCTCAGGCAGCTCAAGCCTCAGCTCTCATGGACATACTCCTCCACTTAACGTACCTATGTGACTTATAAGAGACGGTTAAGGCAAGATCTTTCACAGTGCGAGTGTTAGCACTCCAATCTTCTTATATGGAAGCTTAGAATAATTACACATATGGAAGTAAGCTTTTGTAAATGTCATTGGCGCGATTCAGGTTTTTGCCACGTTTCTTCTAAGCTATTGTATGGTAGCTATCACTTCACACTTTAAGGATATAATATTTATTTGGATAGGTATTTAATGGTTAATTACTCAGTTACCATAGATTAAACCAGACCGGTGTTTTTAAAGATGACAATTATATAATATTGCTGTTGATAACTAATAACAGGATCGTGCTAAGTGGCGTGCAATTGGAAAGGTCTATGTCTAGCAGTGGACTGCTATAGGCTGATGATGATGATAGCAAATTACCGTAGCCAGTGGGATAGCTGAAACCTAATTTGAGAAAGACAGTCTTAATTGAAATGTATAACGGCTATCGCTACAAGACGCTTGACTGATATCCAGCACAAATAGGCAGGTTAGTCAAATCTAAGCTTTTGTGAAAATCAAACGCCTTCCCATACTATAGAAAAGTCCATATAATGCGTTTTTTTCGTGTTAAGGCCGTCACTTTTATTAATTCTGTTCTAAATAAAATATTACATTAGAAGCTATCGGAACTAATGGATAAACTTTAAGTGTTATTAGAAATTTGTTAAATAGCTCTACACGTAATGAAAATTAACTGTTTTTTTTTATTGCTTAGGTGGGTGGACGAGCTCACAGCCCACCTGGTGTTAAGTGGTTACTGGAGCCCATAGACATCTACAACGTAAATGCGCCACCCACCTTGAGATATAAGTTCTAAGGTCTCAAGTATAATTACAACGGCTGCCCCACCCTTCAAACCGAAACGCATTACTGCTTCACGGCAGAAATGGGCAGGGTGGTAGTACCTACCCGCGCGGACTCACAAGAGGACTTACCACCAGTAAGTTGTTAAAGCCAAAGTACAATCAGTTGCGATAGTATTTTATATGGAACAGGAATTAGTCAATGTAATTAAACTAAACAGAATTCTCTATCTCATAAATCAATCAGTCTATACTATCATATATATGTAGTAATATAGTGCTTAAACCCTATGATTCGACCAATATGCAAATCTTATTTTAAAAACAGATCTAGCCTGTAAAGTGTGGCTTGTATTATGTGAGATATTAGTTTCGTATCTGCAGATTCCTCAGCATGGCTTCAAAATCATAGCTTCCACAATACGCTGTGTTTAAACTAACTTTGACTACTCCGATACTTTAATACTTGAATCTCTTTACAAACTTTGTTGAGTAACAAGCTCTGCCAAGTAAGTATAGACTTGTATTTCTGAGCTGATGTTTTAGTAAAACTGTATGCTCCAATTAGAAGTGTACACGTATAATGTCATTATGTCCGATAAATTATTACGTAATTTCTAAATTATGTTTAGAATTTCACTTTTTACAACTTTTTTTTTGTTATTATTTTAATCTAAATTAAAACAATTCAAAAAACTTAGATGTTCCAGTGAAAGTGATGCTCTCTGTAATTAAGTGTTACATAGTTAGTTATCAGTTGTGCTACGTTACATTTACTTAATAAAATAAAGATGAATACGTATTTTATGTATAAGTTTACTAAACATTAATAAATATACCTATAATAATAATAATAAGCCTTTTTATTTTATTGCCATTCGGTATATGTACAAAAAAAATATCACCTTCATTTTATTTAGTTAATATTGGCACTATATCGATTAGAGTTGTTCTAGATCACTCGTTGTATACAATTGTCAACAAAAACATGGAAAAATACGGCGGCACTCAACTAGTGGATGTCAAAGTGTCGCAAGTTTAAGTAATTGTCAATATTTATTATTATTTAAACAAAAGCCGTTCATGCAGGTAAACTCAGAACAAGAGACTAATAATAAAATTTCAATAACTAATGCTAAATAATTTCTGTGAAATTTTTTATGTTCTTTGCTGCTTAGAGTTCAGTGGTAAATTTTATTAAAATAACAGTTCATCATCAACATCATCAACATTAACCTCAATTTATCTAAAAATTATAATCTAAATGCAAAAAAAGACAAACAATCATCTAAGAATGTATATATAGTTATACCATACAATTTTTTTAACTCGCTGCTGCGAGATTAATATTTTGACTTTTATTCAATTAAACTATTCGTTGCTTGTTTTCAAATCTAAAATTTACAAAAATATTAAGACTGTACTTAACATTAGCGCTCGCACAATAAGAAATTTGCTTCATGTAAAGCTATTTTACTAAGGAACAAAATAAGATCGATTTACTTAAAATAATAATGGTGACCGATAGGCCTATTACTACTTTCCAGGCGTGGATCAAGCTGATGATGCAATTTGAATAAATTACCAACATTAAGATTCATAAATCGGGAAACTGTGCGAAACTGTGTGAAACCTCATAAATTTGTTGTTCCCAGCTACAAATTAACAAAATTGCATCAAAAATATATTTAGTTGTTTCCTAATTGGACGGCTTTTTTTTAATCGTAGTCACATCACCATCTATTTATTGTTAATTTATTGCATTTCTAATTAGTAATTGTAGCAAAAGTGTGGGACATAAAAAAAAAAGAAAAATTATGCATCTCTATCTAAATCAACTAGGACCAAAGCGTTTAGTGCCTTTTCTCCTCTGCTTGTTAACAGATTTTCCTTTGTTGGTTAGTAGCTACTAGTACCTAAGTGATATTAAAAAAAATCTACAGTAGTTTTTTCCATCTTTACGCGAAAAAATGTCAATATAACAGCAAAAGAGATAATATTACGTAAAACGAATCTAGGAATCGAGGTGTCAGTGATTATAGCCCTATTTCGACCGCTAGCGATCACTAGTTAAAATAAATAGGCCGCATTTCGAAATTGCTTTTCCTTTCCCTCAAAGTGAATAATGAATTTTACATTAAGCACTTATTTTGAACACGTATACTTGGGCGGCTCTTGGTCATCTGTTATAGACGATGGATTATTTTTTACTTTTGAAACTTGGCGCTTGCTAAAGTTAAGACTGCTGGCTCACTGTGGAACATGGCTTTTAATGTTTCGTGTTGAGTTGTGGAAACGTGGAAGCCGGTGGAGTCAACGTGAATAACGAGTTGATACTTTAGTGCAGGTCTTACGTCACGGGTCACCAGTTTGTGACAACTAACAAAAGGTAGATTACCCACGGAGCGAGTGTTTTTACTCCGCGAACGGCTGTGCAACTATTGTTGTTCAGAGCTTTTGAATGCACATATGGAAGGTTTTATTGAAATAGTCGTTGGCGAATCCAGTTTTCAGTTTTTTGTCAGGATTATTCTACGCCATGCTAAGTATCTTTTGTTATTCTCAAAAACCTCTTTTACTAAAATTTATTTTTAGTTCAGGGTTTTAATGTTAAACTTCATATTCTCAATAAAGCGTCGTAATTTTCAAATTTTTAAATTAGGAATTTGGCGTTATTCTATAAACGGATAAAACGATTTGATCCGCTATACCCCCTTCAAAATTAAATTAACAAAACGATCATACCTTCCATATTTTCTGTTCTTAAGTAAATAGCAATGAAAATAGGGAGAAATTATTGAATCTACAGATTTAAATATCATCTGTCTCCAGCCTTAGAGAGAGAGAGAGAGAATACACTTTATTGCACACCAAAACACAATTTACATTCAAAAAAACAATCAGAAAACAGATAAATTTGTACAATAGGCGGTCTTATCGCTAAAAGCGATCTCTTCCAGACAACCGTATAATTTATAGAAATTCTGGAAAATATAAAAAAATATAGCAGGTATGTTGCGGTGTACTATAGATAATACGTTATAGAAAATATATACATACAATAAACAAAATATATACCGTTTACATATAATATGAAATATATACTTATTATTATATACCAATATACATACTTACACACAATACATACTAATATACTTACATACACATAATACATCAACAGTATGGAAATAATAAATGATGATGCAAACAAACAGCACTAAGAAGATAAGTAGTGTTCCTTCACCATTCTTTTAAAACAGTTTAAAGTTTGAGCACTTCTCACTGCATCCGGCAGAGCATTCCACAATCGAACCGCCTGGACGGTGAATGAATGATCAAAGAATGATGATGAATGCGCCGGCATTTTCAGTCTCAGGCTATCCGATGATCTCAGGGAAAAATTATGCGTATCACGTAGGAACTCGAAACGTTCTTTGAGATATATGGGGGCATGGGGGTTAAAGAGAGTACAGTATAGTAATGAAAGGACATGAGTATTGCGGCGAAGGCGAATTGGTAACCACTTGAGTTTAGTGCGAAATTCAGATACATGATCATATTTCCGTAAACCAAATATGAATCTTATGCAGAAATTTTGTAGCCGCTCAAGTTTATCAAGTTGTGTTTCAGTTAAATCAGTATAGCTGGCATCGGCGTAGTCAAGAATTGGAAGAAGGAGAGATTGTGCAAGCGCAGTTTTAGTGGCAGTTGGAAGAAAATTTCGTAACCGTCTCAAAGATCCAGCTGTTGCAAACACCTTCCGGCTAACCTCTTTTATCTGAGCGTTCCATGAAAGGTTTTTATCAATTAAGATTCCTAAATTTTTCACAGTATCGCTGATAGGAATTGGTACGCCATCAAATAAAATAGCCGGAAGCTGCGACCATTTCACTTTCGAGCACAATCTTGAACTGCCGACAACAATGACCTGTGTCTTCGACGGGTTCACCCTCAATCCATGCGAATTACTCCAACGGGATAATATTGATAAGTCATTATTCAGCGTCTTCATCGCGTTGGTCAGTTCTGACAAAGAAGTTTGTGTATAGATCTGTAGATCATCTGCATACAGGTGGTAGGAAGAAGTAAGTTGTATAGAAATAGAATTTATAAAAATTGAAAAAAGTAAAGGGGATAAAACGCCACCCTGCGGTACACCTACGTGCGTTTCACACCATGAAGAATTAGTTTGTCTGTAATCTATAACATACTCCAAAATTAATAACATTTAGAACTTTGATTTTAAACTTTTTAATTTAATTTTATATTTATCTTTTACTTCACTATTTTTAGTTTTTTTTCTAACGTACCTAACGTACATTTATATTAAAAATTATATAAAATTATTTTTATTATTTTTATAAGTGTTAACATAAAGCATTTATTCTGGTATATGACAATACGCTTGTCTGTTTATAAGTGTAGTCGTTTTGATTTATGTTCATTCGAGTATCATGCACAAAATACTGGAACTCGATGAGACTTTTTGTGTTTAAATGTAATTAATTATAAATAGTAACGAATGTAAAAAGTATTAGTAAAACGAACACATCCATATAATCTATTAAATTAACTATTATTATAGTACCTGTCCCAGCTTTTATCTACTTTGAAGTAAAAAAAGTCGCTCATAAAAATTACTGACAGGAATAAAAGTAGCAAATACATTCTGTAATGAATATGTATGGAGTAATATAATTATGCACGGGATTATAGATTATTTTTTTTGTTATTTTTTTAACTACAAAGTTTTTATTTGTAGTAATACAAAAAGCATCACGTCAAAAGCAAGTTACATAAATTTACCTGGCTGGCTTAATTCGTAATCGAGTTCAGCATTAAACAAGGCGTGTATGGGCAGCGCAGATTGACCGGGACGGAGTTGACTTGCATTTCCTGTTCGCAAGGGGCACGCTTATCTCGCTGTCACCGACTACTGCCTTGCTGTGATTTACTGCTGAATACAATAGTAGCCTCCTACGATTATTTTTTTCATAGACAAACGAAGTACTCTGTTTTGAAATTATTTGAATATTAATTTGTGAAATCCAGTATTGACAGATGAAACTCATATGCCCCGTTGTTTTATGTGTGTGTGTGTTTTTTTCTCTGATAGTACATAAGTGACCGAAGTGCCTGTAGACTTATTTATAGTTAGTAGTATATATCAAGTAGTAGTAGTAGTATTACTAGTATAGTTATATATCAAGGACCCGGTTAATCGAATCTTTTTACGAAAATTGCGCGGACGGAGGAGTATAACATTTTCAATACTTATAGAGAATATAGAGAAGACGTGCACAATACTAATATTTTTTTTAAATAATGCATAAAAGATACATTAAATCAATAAAGAAAACATTACACACACTACCATGTATTTGACACACACACATATATATGTATACTCTTTGTTTATTGTCAAACTCTGTGACTATAGAAGTATATGTCTTTGTCATGTCAATTCTTTGACAATAGAATCATAATAGTGTACAAACATAAAATTTCAATTAATTATAGTCGAATTTCGACTACCGGGGGATCACTAGTATTAATAAAAATAAAAACATTAACGCAGCGTTTATCTCACTGTTCAAATTGAAACGCATGATTACTTTACGGCGTAAACTGACAAGATCATGTTACTGAAGTGAGCGAGCTTGGGGCATCCTTCAATTACAAATAGAGTAGAATTCAATTTCATGAAAAAATATCACACATATTTTTCGGATTCAAGAGTTTTTGTGTAAATAAAAATTGGTATTATTTAGAGACGTGATTCTCGATATAAACACGATTGAATCTACTTTTCACATATTTCGCTTTTATAGTGATTCTTCAAACACTCACATTTTGAGAAATAATTTATATAAAACCTTGAATGGACGCAGAAACGTTTGTAATATATTAGAGTCAAATATATTTAGAATGTTCAATATAAAATGCTATTCGATTTTACGGTTCTAATGTTAAGAATTATTTATTAAGAAATACGATCAATTTAAATAAATCACAGATGAAACAGAGCGAGATTCCGCAGTGAGTTTCTCCTAAATCTGGCGAGCCACGCGTTATCCGCATTGCACCGACATAACTCTAGCTATTCATCGCTACACGTACTTTTAATATAGTTGTCCGAATCAAATTTATAATAAAATTCAGTGTACAGTGCAAATCATGTTCATTGACACTGGTAATTCCACGAAAATCCTTACGTTAAAATCAAGTTGATTCCTATAATAGTCGCTAACTCGAATATTAATTTCCATAGACGTTCCATAGACATATTAATTATCATTACCAGATGGACCAGGAATGAAGCACGTGCTAAATTTGTAATTACGCAGGTAAAGTGCAAATAGTCGGAACATTATTTTTAAAATGTTCACTGAAATATAACAGACACTACAATTTAATTTATATTATAAATCCCAAAGAGCTTTATGTCCTTGTTTCATGAGACAAAGAAGCAACGAATCGCATGACCTTCAGTGGATAGTTTATGGGTCGGAGAGTGGATAAGGCTTTTCATCGAAATATTTATTAATTAGTAGGTAATGGGGACTAGGTGGGGCACACTTATTAATAAATAAAAAAAAAGGTTTTATTTATTCACTATTAGCCGGCACTGGAAAAGTTTTTTTTAAGGTCGAAAACTATTTTGTAATTAATTGTAGTAAGTAATGTTGTCAAAAGCTTTTGTCAATATTTTCGTGTGCTCGAAAATCAAACAGTAATTATATTGCGTAACAAAAGTATTTATTATTGTATAAAATAACAAATGTACATATATCACTTAAATGTTACAAGATGATCAATTAAAATACTACTTTACAGAGTGGCAATGACAAATACAGCTACTATTGAATTGAATACAATTAGCTAATAACGCAAGTATGTATTTAACTAAGTCTTGTTCCTCGGGAAACTTCGAGGCTTTTACTTGAGTAGATTAATCATTCACTCACTTAAGTAATCAACAAATGAATCACATTTACAAGACCAAAATTAACGCCAACTAATTACAATCGTCGTTCGTGTCAAGACGTACTAAACTATGTTATAGTAGACAGGCGTAGATAGACAAATTATCTTTCTACTTAACCGAATCTACCAAACCAAAAAGTTTTAAAAAATTCGTAATAATTTCACTAAGAAGTTTATCTTTTACGAGTTCTAAACTTTGATTAAAATTTGAACAGAACTAGAGGGAATATATTATGTTCGTATCAGCTTCTGCAGTTCCGGCTCCGATCTAGTAAAACTTTTCTAAAATACTGTCATACTCATATGACGTTAGAACTGATAACCGTATTTATATAGTAGTATTTCGCTTTGATTTTCTTTGTGATTTCGTCACCTTTACTTCAAAAATCTGGTAATGGTTAGATATATGAATTTTATGAGACACAAAACTACGAACGGTAGTTATAAGGTTTTTCCATTCGATAATACTCATCTCTTTTTCTTTTTAACCGTAATTCAACGATGTCGACTGTAGCTTTATTGGCTATTATACCTTTTTATTTATATATACATAATGGTTTCGCTACCTGCGAGGGAAGGCATCTTTTATGGGGATAGTATTACGTGTTACGCGTGCCCTTTCATCCTTAACAAAATTCCCGGGTCGCTCTTGCGTGCTAAATGACATATCACAGATGTCACTGTGTTGTTCTCGTTTCTGCAGTGAATCACGCGCCATATTTGTTTCGTTGTCCGGAGAAATTGCTGAATTAATTTCATGTTCTAGGCGTCCAGTGGTCGCTTGTAATGGTAGATACTAATTTAGCTTCAGATTTCAGCTTCAAGGAACATGACACAGATATTGCAAGTGCAATTTTAATTAAATTTTTGATACAATCAATTTTAGAACAACACAATAGTAAAATAACAATTATAAGGTAACTCTCTATAAAAAAAACTAAAATTCTGAGTAGAGTATTAGTCTACTTTGAACGACGATTTTAAAACAATATCTAGTTTTATACATTTTCCCTATAGTTATAATGTTGTTATGTGTTACTTTTTTTTTCACAATATTTTTCCAGAAGTATATTTAGGTTAGTATAGGTAGTTATTTCAGGTTAATATTAAACTGACGTAGTGAGAAACTCTACTTCTCGATGTCAATAAAAGAAAAACCATTAGGAATAAAAAACTCTTAACTTTATCAATTTTTAATCAATGAATAAAAATTATCAAATATACCTAATGTAGTAAAATAAATAAATAAGCGCTTTTTTGAAAGGATATTAGTTTAAAACGAAGTAATTAAAATTTGCAATTGCGTGTTTCTAGCCAACATGAAAATTTTCAGTTCACTGGTCCGTTTGAAAGTTTTGTACCAGGTATTCCATGACTATTTTAAAGTCAAAGCGTGTATAAATTCCCAGCGTAAAATATATTCACACTTCTATATTATGAAGTTAGTGTAGTTTAGTTTCATTTCAAATTTGAACCGGACAATACGAATGGACGATATGATTTGATTTGGCTGTGCCAAAATCCATTGAATAATTTTTGCCTAAAAATCCTGGATTGTTTTTGAATTCAACTCTATATTAAAATAACAGCAATACCAATATTGAAATTAAAACGAATACGAGGCGTTCTGCATTGTTTCATCGGGTTTGTTTATCGCATTTTGTCGAATAGAACAATGGACTATTTTTGTCCAAAAAAATACCTAGTCAGGTCATAAATTCTGTCACATGTTTAATGTAAAATAATTGAAACAAGTTTATTCATTATGTAACCATTCATATACCAAAATGAACTTAACAAAACATAGATTCTTATGACACTAAAGTTTATTCAAAATGACCTCCGTGATTTTGAATACAGGCCTTCAATCTGCGCGGCCAGTCGTCTATCGCAGCACGAACGAGGTCCATGTCAATATCGGCGGCTGCCTTAATCAAGGATGTCTTGAGTGACTCCAAATTGGGACAAGGCTTTGAGCACGCCTTTTCCTCCAAGTGTTGCCATATCTTGTAATCTAACGGATTCAAATCTGGACTGGAGGAGGGCCAGTCTTCGTGCCGGATGAAGTCGATTTCACGCGCCGCCAGCCAGTCTTGTGTGCTCTTCGCTCTATGAGCTGGCGCCGAATTTTGTTGGAATACCCAGTGCCTGTTATTGAACATGGTATGAGAAACAGGTTCCACAAGGTTCGTCAGGACTGTATTTTGATACACAACTGCATTCGTTTTTACACCTTTCTCACAAAATGTATCTCTGTTAAGCCCCAATAAGAAACTCCCAACCATACCATGAGCGAGGATGGAAAATGACCTCGTTGGACACGCGGAATACGGTTGCTCGCTTCTTCACTACTGTGTGCGTACACCTTATCATTTTGTTTGTTGTAGCTCTCTTCTACGGTAAAAAATTTTTCATCCGAAAAAAGAATTTCCCGATATTTTTTTCCCACGTACCGCTTCAACAAAGCGCGGCATCTCTTCAGTCTCAGGTCCATTAGACGAGCATTCAAATGATGTCCTGTTTTTCTTCGATATGCCCGAAGCCCTAAGTCTTCATTTAACACCCTTTTCACCGTGGTTCTGCTTAACCCCATCTGAAGGGCCAACAGTTTCTGCTTACGTTTGGGATTTCTTTGAATTCGCGCCTTCACAGCTTCTATCACTGCTGGAGTCCTAACAGACCGAGGGCGACCACTTCTTGACCTGTCATCTACACTAAAGTCTTCATTGTATCGTTTGATGGTACGATAAACGAATCTTTTGGTTATATTCAAATTTTTCAGCATGTTAAAAATTTGAATTGGCGCGTAACCGCAACGATGCAACGCAATAACTGCAACACGGTCTTCTTTAAGCGTCCACTCCATATTTAAAAATGAGTAAAATTCTAAAAGTATACATTTTTATTTTCATGAACAATTCGAAATTCGAATTCAATAAACTTTTTTGTGGCCAGCATTCTAAAAGAAAAGTTTTTACTGTGTGACAATACTTATGACCTGACTAGTTATAATAATAGGTATATCTAATAAGACAGTTTTACTACTGAAAACACTTTTAATACTGAAAACTGGTCTTCAACATAAATAAATATTTACTAACAATCACGCCACGTTAACTGGTCCCGTGATAAGTTCGTATAGAACTTGTGTTACAGGTACCAGATAACGGAAATAAATGTAAGATTTTTATTATACACAAACATATATTTAATATACATCCATAACCCTGGAAAAGACATTTATATTTATTATACAAATATCCTCCCTTGGCGGGATTCGAACCCGCGACCCCCTTGTGTAGTGACCATGTCACTTACCACTACACCAGACGGTCGTTAAAACATTGGTTTTTAATTTGTCTCTCTATCCTAACGTATTACTTCTTTAACTGTTTTACGATTGACACTGTTCGCAATGATTCGTGCACTGAAATTATATTAAAAAGTATTGAACTAATAATACCGGGCCTGAAAGAACCACTCCATAAAATTAAAACCAGTAATTTTGCTAATAGTTATTATTTAATAGGAAGTTGTGAAACAAAAGATAATTTTTCATGTTTTTCTAATAAAAACATTCTTTTTTTATTGCCAAGTTGGATGAACGAGCTCACGGCCTACTTGGTGCTAACTGGTCACCGAAGCCCATAAACATAATCGACGCTAATGGTGCCACCCATTATGAAACATGAGTTCTAAAGTCTCCGTTTTTACAGTACAACGGGTATCCCTTTAAACCGAAATTCATTACTGATTCCGGGCAGAAATAGGCAGGATGATGGGGTGGTTGGTACCTACGCGTGCGGCCTCACAAGATGCCCATACCATACCATAATATACCATAATAAAACGCAAATAAAATTTTTTGTGGGTTTCATTTTTATTACACGATGTTATTCCGTCATCGTTGAAGTCATTCGTGAATATTTGTTAAGTGCGCATTTCATAAGAATAATTAGTATCTGCCTGCGGGATTAGAGCACCGGCATAATCGCACCGTTCAATACGAATGCACCGGGCGTCTTATCTTTAAGGCTACGACGACCTCAAATTTCACAACAAAATCGTCGTTTTCGTTTTAAAGAGATCATTTCTAAATGATTTATGCCTTTTAGGAAAACTTGCCGTTTTTCTTTTGTCGTGCACCATCATAACACGAAATGTTAAACCACAAACAAATGTCAAGCACACGCATGACAGACCGCAGACCCCATGAGTGTATTCCCGCGCAGCCTATCACATAATATCTGCCTAGGATCAATCAAGATCAGTGTACATGACCGGAAACAAGTCTATTAATGTCGAAATCTGTTATAGGCTTGTTCGTAATGATGCTAGCTTGTAATAGCTGATCGACTGCATTGTATTTTTCGATAATGAACTGAAATATAGGTTGACTAGGTTAATAGTAGATGTCTATTTCTATTTTTAATATTTAAAATCTCAAATTGAAAGCTGAATTGGATGGTTTAATCTAGTTTTAGCAAAAATCGCTATTATAGGTCTACGTGTGTACATTCTTTGTTCTTCTTTGGTTCTGTCTGTATAATTTTAAATTAATTATTTAAAGAATACTTATACTACATATTATAAAAGTATCTTTATTTGTTTGTATTTGTTAATAATATTAATAAACATTTCTTCCGAGCACGAATTACAAAAATTAATGTAACAATAAAAGAAAAGGACATAATGAGGCTTGGTAAAGGTTACCGAGTCAGCAATACCTAACAGTGGCAAATAAATCGACGCTGCGCTGATCTTCCACCACCACCTGCGGAACGAGAGACAAACCAGCATCAGACTAATCAACTATTCATTCGAGTATTTCAATAGATTTTATTTTTATAAAAAACACTGATCTAAATGTACTGAATTTAAATAAAGAATAGCTTATTACGCAATTATTTAATTTGAGTGTTTTACAATGGGTATTACTTTAAAATCCCCAGTCATGTTGCAACGTTCAAAGTTTGTGAAAATGTTCACGAATTCCCTACGGAAGTTATCGCGAGAATTCATAGAACGAATCCGAAACTGAAATTTAAATTTACTCGATTTAAGTGAGATAAGAAAATGGTTTAAACGTAAAGCAATGTTTGAAGTTTCATTGAGAAAGGGAATGACGATTCAGCAAAATAAAAAATGAAAAATGTAAGGACTTTAAAAATACACCATCCAGAAAATAGGTCTGTGTTTTCCACATTTCCATAGTTAAATATTATTTTGTTAAAGCGAAATAAATTATGACCTTGCAAATAAAGTTTATTGATGTAAATTTTAACGAACTACAAATTAAATTGTAAATCGTGACAGTAAAATTTATTTCACGGCCCGCGTTGATCATCTCTATAACACTGTAATAAGTTTTATGTTGTTAAAACATGGCCTCAATTAATATTGTGTGTAATTTTACAGCTCTTTTATTTCAAAGGAGTGTCGTTTAATTAGTGTTGGTTGCCGTTTTCCACTTTTAGGTATAACGTTTTTTTTTTAGTTAAACAATGTAAGTACTCCTCGGTGGCTTTTAAAACCGGCTGAGGTTTCCTTTGAGAACTCGAGTGTCTTGTTAGCAAAGTAAAACTGTTTGTTAAAGTATTTATTGGGGTAAATATTTTACTTGAACGATGACTGTAGATTTGAATAAGAAAACATGACAACATTTACAGTAACAGTATTTCATCACAACATTTTATATCGCAGTTTAACTGTAATTACTTTAACTTGGGCTTGTTGTATGAACAAAATGATACTAGGAGGATCAAAAAATAGTGAGAAGTCTATTGATAACTTAATATTATTATTATTTTTTATTGCTTAGATGGGTGGACGAGTTCACAGCCCACCAGGTGTTAAGTGGTTACTGGAGCCCATAGACATCTACAACGTAAATGCGCCACCTACCTTGAGACATAAGTTCTATGGTCTCAGGTATAGTTAAATAGTATAGTAGTAGTATCTCAGGTATAGTAATCGATTCCGATAGAGGCACCCGTCACGTGCGGACGTGCTCATCGACCACTCGATCGCCCGGCTTTTGTTAGCCCGGCCATTGTTCGCGCGGCCTGTGTTCGTGGTACATCTGCCGACTAAGTGCTCTTCCTGGAAGTTTTTATTTGTTTTGTTTCCTTTTGTTGTTTCTGTGTTCGTGGTACATCTGCCGACAAACTGTTTTCCTGGAAGTGTTTAATTGTTCTGTTTCTTTTTGTTATTTCCGTTTTGTTGTGTTTTTTCTTTGTCCTGTAGTAATCGTGCCGCATCGCCACCTGTGTTCAATAGAACCGCTCAGGTCCGAGAAGTTGGGGCCTCGCCGCAAGGCGAGTGTTTTCAAGACCCGGGGCCGCCCCACCTGGGCTCTCAGCGATCATGGACGCTGTATTCGCGGAATTCCTCCGACTTCGCCACCCACAGCTCGCCTCAGAGTTTCTGGCCTTCAAGGCCGATCACACCGCGAGCCCTCTCGTGGACTCCGCCGAGCTCGCTGCTCCTGCGTCGCCTGTACCTGCGTGCAAAGCTTCTGCATCGAGCACCGCAGCCTCCGTCGTGCCTGCCGTTCCCGCGTCGCCTATACTGGCGAGTAAAACTGCTGCGTCGTCCGCCGTGGCTACCGTTCCAGCAGCGCGATCATCCGCAGCCTCCGTCGTGCCCTCCAAAACACCTGCTCGTAGGTCACCTGCGCCCGCCTCCTCGTCCTCCGACTCTGACTCGGAGATGGAGGTCGACCTCGCTCCCGCCTCATCGACGGATGGATTCACCCTGGTACAAAAGGGTAAGAAGCGTGCCGCGGAGTCTCGAGCTCCCGCGGCCGCTAAAATTAGCAAAGCCGCGAACGCGTCGCGCCCCCGCCCTCAGACTCCCGTTGCGCCTCCAGCCCGTGCCACTCCGTCGCCGCGTCCGGTGGCACAAAATAAAACCCAGACCCCTCCCCCGGTAATCCTCCAAAAGAAGGCAGCTTGGGATCGAGTTTCCCTGGCCCTTAAGGCCAAAAATATCAACTTCACGAATGCCCATAACCTCGCGAACGGCATTCAAATTAAGGTTCGAACACCCGACGACCATAGGGCCCTCTCTTCTTACCTCCGTAAGGAACGTATAAGTTTCCACACGTATACGCTCCAGGAGGAGCGCGAACTCCGTGCTGTCATACGTGGCATCCCTAAAGAGTTGGATGCCGAGCTAGTCAAGGCCGACCTTCTCGAACAAGGCCTACCGGTTAACTCCGTACACCGCATGCACACAGGTCGCGGAAGGGAGCCATATAACATGGTTCTCGTCGCCCTCCAGCCTACCCCCGAGGGTAAGCAAATATTCAACATCCGAACGGTCTGTAGCCTTTCCGGAATCGCCGTCGAAACCCCACACAAGAAAGGCACACCTAGCCAGTGCCATAACTGCCAATTATACGGGCATTCTTCCCGTAACTGTCACGCGCGCCCCCGATGCGTCAAGTGTTAGGAGATCACGCCACGGCCCTCTGCACTCGCGATCAAAAAACCGCGACGGAACCGCCTAGCTGCGTCCTGTGTCGTACACAGGGTCACCCCGCAAATTACCGCGGATGCCCCCGAGCCCCGAAAATAAATCGCCGCGTCGCCCGCCAAAACCGCCTCCGAGCTTCCGGCCCAGACATCAAAGCCTCGGCACCCTCTGTGTCGCAGGCTAAGCCAGCGTTCATTCCGGCGCCGGTGCCCAGTGTCTCGGCTTGGGCGAAACCGCTGCCGCTGCCGTACACGAACACGGTTACAACTCCCTCCTCCGCGATTCGTCCCGCCCCCGCAACTCGTCCCTCTCCCGCGACTTGCCCTCCGACCGCGTCCGACAATCTCGCTTTAGCGATCGACTTCTTTCAGTCGATCAACTTTGAGCGCGTTAACGCTTTGGGCAACGCCATTCGCGCTGCCTCCACTGCACAACACTTTATCGCCGTTGTGCAAGAATACGCCGACGTATACGCGTCATTAAATACGTACGTCCTCCCCTCACTCCGCCGGTAATCAATGGCGTATATAAGTAGAATAAAGCCCCTATCCGTAACGATAGGATTTTTTAACGCTTACGGTCTCGCAAATCAACGTGATCAGGTTTCTGACTTTTTGCGTGACCATCAAATTGATATATTTTTAGTGCAGGAGACCCTACTTAAGCCCGCGTGCCGTGACCCTAAAATCGCGAACTATAACATGGTCAGGAACGACAGGCTCTCTGCTCGTGGTGGTGGTACCGTCATTTACTATAGAAGAGCCCTGCATTGCGTCCCGCTCGATCCTCCCGCGCTCGCTAATATCGAAGCATCAGTGTGCCGAATCTCACTGACGGGACACGCGCCGATCGTTATCGCGTCCGTTTATCTTCCACCGGATAAGATCGTTCTAAGCAGTGATATCGAGGCGCTGCTCGGCATGGGGAGCTCTGTCATTCTGGCGGGCGACCTAAATTGTAAACACATCAGGTGGAACTCACACACCACAACCCCGAATGGCAGGCGGCTTGACGCGTTAGTCGATGATCTCGTCTTCGATATCGTCGCTCCGCTAACCCCGACTCACTACCCGCTAAATATCGCGCATCGCCCGGATATACTCGACATAGCGTTATTAAAAAACGTAACTCTGAGCTTACACTCGATCGAAGTAGTTTCAGAGTTAGATTCAGACCACCGTCCCGTCGTTATGAAGCTCGGTCGCGCTCCCGACTCCGTTCCCGTCACGAGGACTGTGGTGGATTGGGACACGCTGGGCATCAGCCTGGCTGAATCTGATCCACCATCGCTCCCGTTTAACCCGGACTCTACCCCGTCTCCTCAGGATACCGCTGAAGCCATAGACATCTTAACGTCACACATCACCTCAGCATTAGATAGATCATCGAAACAAGTTGTAGCGGAGGACTTCCTTCACCGCTTCAAATTGTCCGATGATATTAGGGAACTCCTTAGAGCTAAGAACGCCTCGATACGTGCCTACGACAGGTATCCTACAGTGGAAAATCGTATTCGAATGCGTGCCCTACAACGCGACGTAAAGTCTCGCATCGCCGAAGTCCGAGATGCCAGATGGTCTGATTTCTTAGAAGGACTCGCGCCCTCCCAAAGGTCTTACTACCGCTTAGCTCGTACTCTCAAATCGGATACGGTAGTAACTATGCCCCCCCTCGTAGGCCCCTCAGGCCGACTCGCGGCGTTTGATGATGACGAAAAAGCAGAGTTGCTGGCCGATACATTGCAAACCCAGTGCACGCCCAGCATTCAATCCGTGGACCCTGTTCATGTAGAATTAGTAGACAGTGAGGTAGAACGCAGAGTCTCCTTGCCACCCTCGGATGCGTTACCACCCGTCACCCCGATGGAAGTTAAAGACTTGATCAAAGACCTACGTCCTCGCAAGGCTCCCGGTTCCGACGATATATCCAACCGCGTTATAAAACTTCTACCCGTCCAACTCATCGTGATGTTGGCATCTATTTTCAATGCCGCTATGGCGAACTGTATCTTTCCCGCGGTGTGGAAAGAAGCGGACGTTATCGGCATACATAAACCCGGTAAACCAAAAAATCATCCGACGAGCTACCGCCCGATTAGCCTCCTCATGTCTCTAGGCAAACTGTATGAGCGTCTGCTCTACAAACGCCTCAGAGACTTCGTCTCATCCAAGGGCATTCTCATCGATGAACAATTCGGATTCCGTACAAATCACTCATGCGTTCAACAGGTGCACCGCCTCACGGAGCACATTCTTGTGGGGCTTAATCGACCAAAACCGTTATACACGGGAGCTCTCTTCTTCGACGTCGCAAAAGCGTTCGACAAAGTCTGGCACAACGGTTTGATTTTTAAACTATTCAACATGGGTGTGCCGGATAGTCTCGTGCTCATCATACGGAACTTCTTGTCGAACCGCTCTTTTCGATATCGAGTAGAGGGAACCCGCTCCTCCCCACGACCTCTCACAGCTGGAGTCCCGCAAGGCTCTGTCCTCTCACCCCTCCTATTTAGCTTATTCGTTAACGATATTCCCCGGTCGTCGCCGACCCATTTAGCTTTATTCGCCGACGACACGACTGTTTACTATTCCAGTAGAAACAAGTCCCTAATCGCGAAGAAGCTTCAGAGCGCAGCCCTAGCCCTAGAACAGTGGTTCCGAAAATGGCGCATAGACATCAACCCAGCGAAAAGTACTGCGGTGCTATTTCAGAGGGGAAGCTCCACACGGATTTCCTCACGTATTGGGAGGAGGAATCTCACACCCCCGATTACTCTCTTTAGTCAATCCATACCCTGGGCCAGGAAGGTCAATTACCTGGGCGTTACCCTGGATGCATCGATGACATTCCGCCCGCATATAAAATCAGTCCGTGACCGTGCCGCGTTTATTCTCGGTAGACTCTACCCCATGATCTGTAAGCGGAGTAAAATGTCCCTTCGGAACAAGGTGACACTTTACAAAACTTGCATAAGGCCCGTCATGACTTACGCGAGTGTGGTGTTCGCTCACGCGGCCCGCACACACATAGACACCCTTCAATCTCTACAATCCCGCTTTTGCAGGTTAGCCGTCGGAGCTCCGTGGTTCGTGAGGAACGTTGACCTACACGACGACCTGGGCCTCGAATCTATACAGAAATACATGAAGTCAGCGTCGGAACGGTACTTCGATAAGGCTATGCGTCATGATAATCGCCTTATCGTAGCCGCCGCTGACTACTCCCCGAATCCTGATCATGCAGGAGCCAGTCACCGTCGACGCCCTAGACACGTCCTTACGGATCCATCAGATCCAATAACCTTTGCACTAGACGCCTTCAGCTCTAGGAGCAGGCTTAGGGACCTCGGTAACCGTACTCGTCGAACTCGACAAAGAGTTCGCCGTGCAACCTAACCCATGAATCAGCTCGCTGAGTTTCTCGCCGGATCTTCTCAGCGGGTCGCGATTCCGATCCGGTAGTAGATTCATTCGCGAAGCAGCTACTCTTGAGTTGTTAGGTCTCCGTCGGAGGCGCTCGGGCAGCTGTTAGCAAATCCCACCCCTCCTGGCTGAGCCTTTGCTCGCCCACCTGTCCTGGTGAAACTGGAAAGGCCTCCGGGCCACCAGTAATACTTCAATCATAAAAAAAAAAAAGTATAGTAATAATTTATTTTTCAACATAGTCTCTGAGTCTCTCTATACACCGAGTCCAGCGCTTTTTTCAAAAAAGTTTTGTCTTGGTCTTGCAAAAAGCTCTCCACGGCATCCATCACCTCATTATCGTCTTCGTACCTGTTTCCTTAAGTATTCTTTCAATTTGGGAACAGATAACAATCGGTAAGCGCCAGATCTGGTGAATAAGGGGAGTGGTCAACCAATTCGAAGCCAGCTTGCTGAATGACAGCCATTGCAACTGCCGATCTGTGCGCGGGTGCATTTTGATGATGAAACAGCCCGCCCCTTCGAAGTTTCCCTCTCCTTTTCTCTTTGATGGCATTCCTTAACTTGGAAATTAAGGCTGCGTAATATTGGCCTGTAACAGTGGTTCCACGCTCCAGGTAATCAATCAACAATATCCCTTCTGAGTCCCAAAATATTGCCAGCCGATGCCACGGCACGAAACTTCTTCGGGGTCGGTGATGATGGTTGTTTCCATTGCGAAGATTGCTGTTTTGTCTCGGGACTAAAATTATGGACCCATGTTTCGGCCATTGTTACGAAACGAGTCAAAAAGTTTTCAGAATCTTCTTGAAACTTGTCCAACAATACCTTCGAAATGTCAAGTCGATTTTGTTTCTGACTGTCGGTTAACATTCTCGGCACCCATCTTGCGGATACTTTTCTCATATACAAAGATTGTTTCAATATGGATTGAATACTTTCATATGAAATGCCCCTTTCTTGTATTAAGTATCAGATGGTAGGTAACTCTTCGATCGCTCAATACAATTTTCTCAACTTTCGCAACATTTTCTGGGGTTTCTGGGTGACTGACGTCGATGGACGGCCGCAACGATGTTCGTCTTCCGTGCTCGTTCTCCCTACTCGAAATTGAGAAGCCCACCTTGCGACAGAGCAATACGGCGGAACAGAATCTCCTAATGTTGCCTCCAAATTGCATTGAACCTCTTGCGTCGTTAACTTTCATAAACAGAGGTATTTAATAAAAGCTCGCAGTTAATTTTTCTCCATTTTCAAGAATATGTTCCGACACGAAGCGAACAAATGACTACATTCAGAAAAAACAAAAGAGAATCGAAGATTTTTTTCTTTATTAATATTACAAATAAACATCTGAGCTAAGCCTGCCAGTATTTTTTTTTTCTTACCAAGGAGTATGTCGTTCTCACTACTTTTTGATGAGCGCTCATAACGTATTTAGGAACTTCTCGCTTGGTCTTAACCATCTAAAATATTATTGCTAATATCCAAAAACTCGCAAGTTATACATGCACCCTATAATATGACAAGCCAGTGTATTCGGAATTTCGTAAACTAAAGCCTAAAAGTCATTTTAATTCGCCTACATAGATGTTCTACATGATAACGAGTAGTTAAAGTAAAAGAAGTTTTCTTTTAGAAACGGAACGATTTTACAAATGAAAACGCTTCGGTGCATCGATACATGGTTCGATCGTTATTTTTACTTCAATAAACTCGACAGAATTTCAAATCGAATTCTCTGTTTAATATCATTTTATAAGTGTTGAAATCGTACAACTAATAGCGCTTCAACGAATCTTTTGTCTAACAAGCAAACAATAAATTGGATTACTTTGCACTTAAACTGAACGGAGAGCTCGAAAAGATTTATTATAAGAAATTTGATGTTATATTATTATACTGTACTTATTGCTTATATCTTAATAATCTTAAATTGGTGCTGAATTGAATTTGGCAGAAAGAAAGAAAGAAAAGAAGTTGGAAATACAGAAGACGCTGAATGATCTGAAATGTAAACATACTGACTTAGATTTTTTTTAATTATTATATTGAGAGGTTAAAGGCTATTTGTTTCAAGGGACTTTTTCGCTGAATACTCGACATTTGTCTTTGTAATTAAAGGTTCATTTTATTTGGTATTAGCATCAACAGTTCGATGGTTTTAATTAAACTTTAGTTAAATTTACAATTCAATTAGCCGAAGAAGCTTTTTCCTGGTGATAATTTTGTCCAAATTTTAAACATTCAGTGGCTCGCCTGTCGCCAAAATATCGTTTAAACCATCTTTTCACCCCTCGATATATATTATATTCGGTTACTATATTTCTATATTTGTAAGAAATACATATTTGTTTTCATTGAAAACACAATTAATAAATTTAACTGAATTTTTTAATAAATAAAAAAAAGTTAACTAAATTTATAAAATATAAAAAAATTAACTAAACAAATTTAACTCTTGAACCGGTGGTAGAACCTTTTTTGTATGATTAAAAGATTACTGGTGGCCCGGAGGCCTTTCCAGCTTCACCAGGACAGGTGGGCGAGCAAAGGCTCAGCCAGGAGGGGTGGGATTTGCTAACAACTGCCCAAGCGCGGAAGGCCCATTCTCGGCGGTCCGTGCTCGAGTCGTGGTCGAGGCGATTGGCCAACCCCACGTGGGGGCTACGGACCGTCGAGGCGGTTTACCCAGTCTTTGATGACTGGGTGAATCGTGGCGAAGGACGTCTCACCTTTCGTCTGGTGCAGGTGCTGACCGGGCACGGATGCTTCGGGAAGTACCTGCGCCGGATAGGGGCTGAGCCGACGACGAGGTGTCACCATTGTGGACACGACCTGGACACGGCGGAGCATACGCTAGCTGTCTGCCACGCTTGGGAGGTGCAGCGCCGTGTCCTGGTCGCAAAGATAGGACCTGACTTGTCGCTGCCTGGCGTCGTGGCATCGATGCTTGGCGGCGATGAGTCCTGGAAAGCTATGCTCGACTTCTGCGAGTGCACCATCTCGCAGAAGGAGGCGGCGAGGCGAGTGAGGCAAAGCTCTCCTCACTACGCAGAAACCCGCCGCCGTCGAGCAGGGGGTCGGGACCGGGGTCGTATCCGTGACCTGGCCCCCTAAGAGCTAGGGGTCCCACCCGTTTTGTGTGGGGAGAGACCCAGACATGGGGTGGCGTGCTTTGCACGCTCACCCGCAGTAGGAAGCCGGGTGATGGTAGACCGCGTTCCCCCGACCGCTCTGGGGGAAGGTGTAACGCGGTGCCATCAAAGCGGGCTCTCGGCCCGCTGAACGAGGGAACCGGTGGTCGTGTCGCTGGCGGCCGCCGGTCCGGCGTCCGTGGGACGGTAGGATGGATGTAATGTGCTCTGCGTCAACCCTGTCCCGCCGTCTCAATAGCCCCGACTGGGCTATTGAGTTTTGTGAGGTTCAACTCCCACATACCCCACCTGCCGCGCGGGTGGGGATCCGGCGATTTTCTCCTGTGGAAAAAAAAAAGCGCCTCCGAAGGAGACCAAACAACTCAAGAGCAATTGCTTCGCGAATGAATCTACTACCGAATCGGAATGGCGACCCACTGAGAAGATCCGGCGAGAAACTCAGCGGGCTGATGCATGGGTTAGGTTGCACGTCGACTTCTTTGTCGAGTTCGACGAGTACGGTTACCAGGGTTCCTCAGTCTGCTCCTAGTGTTAGAGCTGAAGGTATCTAATGCAAGAGTTATTGGATCTGATTGATCCGTAAGGAGTTGTCTAAGGCGACGACGGTAACTTGCTCCTGCGTGATCAGGATTCGGGGAGTAGTCAGCGGCGAAAATGATAAGGCGATTATCATGACGCATAGCCTTATCGAAGTAACGTTAGACACTAACTTCATGTGTTTGCGGATCGATTCGATGCCCATGTCGTCGTGTAGGGCGACGTTCCTCACGAAACACGAAACCCGGACGGTTAACCTGCAAAAGCGGGATTGTAGGGATTGGAGAGTGTCTATGTGTGTGCGGGCCGCGTGAGCGAACACCACACTCGCGTAAGTCATGACGGGCCTTATGCAAGTTTTGTAAAGTGTCACCTTGTTCCGAAGGGACATTTTACTCCGCTTACAGATCATGGGATAGAGTCTGCCGAGAATAAATGCGGCACGATCGCGGACTGTTTTTATATGCGGGCGGAATGTCATGGATGCAACCAGGGTGACTCCCAGGTACTTGACCTTCCTGGCCCAGGGTATAGGTTGGCCGAAGAGGGTGATTGGGGGGTAGAACCTCGGAACTGGTGGTAAGACCTCTTGTAATTGAACTGGTGGTAGGACCTCTTGGGAGTCCGCACGGGTAGGTACCACCACCCTGCCTATTTCTGCCGTGAAGCAATAATGCGTTTCGGTTTGAAGGGTGGGTCAGCCGTTGTAATTATACTGAGACCTTAGAACTTATATCTCAAGGTGGGTGGCGCATTTAAGTTGAAGATGTCTATGGGCTCCGGTACCGACTTAACACCAGGTTGGCTGTGAGCTCGTTCACCCACCTAAGCCATAAAAAATATATGCTAAAATACCTGACCAATTTTGTATCAATCTTCCCCTAATCCTATTATTTACCTGACGAGATAGTTCCGTTTAGCGCTGTTTCATATTACGCTCTACTTTGATGGAACGTATACCGCGCGTTAAGTGGGATCTTACTGTACGCTATTAAAACTACTCTTATTGTTTAATCTAGTGTTTGTTGTTTTCATTATTTGATTTTCCACTGTACATTTTTAGTGATCAAGTACGATAAAGATGTCAACAATTTAGTTATTATTACTGCTACTACTGCTACTATTACTACCACCGAATAAATAATAACTTTTTATTTTCTTTGAAAATTAAAATAATAGTATTCGATGTAAATAATTTACGGGGCATTAAACAAAACAAATAGCTTTAATTATGTAAACGAGTTGCTAAAATACCAGAATGTACTGTTAAAGTTAAATCGTTATAGATTTTAATTAGTTTTTAAATATGTTTATTAATAAAGAAGCAACAATCCAAATAAACTAAAACAATTGGCATTAAGTTGTAAGGAGTCTTCGTGGAAGGAGATATTGACGTACAATACATACCTCCGTATAATCTGAACATTTTATTGTCATTACGCTTTTCGGCTTAAACAAAGATCATTAACCCGTTGATAGGTAGGTAGCGGTACGTAACTTCCTGACACTCCCCTTAATTTGGGTCGGCGCCGGCTTTCTTCATAATAAAACGCTTAAAGGTAAAAATAAATTAGGAAGGAAGCTAGTATTTTGTTTTACGCAATGTCTGATACACAGCGCGTACGTGCCACATCTTAGTCCGAAATCTATGATGTACCTATACGTAATACCTGTAATGAAGCCAAGTACATGCATTAAACTATAGATACCGCTTTGTTTTTTTTTTTTTTTTTTTATTGCTTAGATTGATGGTCGACGCTCACAGCCCACCTGGTGTTAAGTGGTTACTGGAGCCCATATACATCTACAACGTAAATGCGCCACCCATCCATTTCATATATTACGATTCAAGATTTATTAGTCGAGTTAATATTGAGGATAAATCGATTCTGTTTCATTATTTAACCGACAGCGGGCTTAATTTTGAAAATGCTTGCCTAATTTACTCTATGAGAATAAAAATAAATACATTATCTCTAAAAACGTCGTCATCGTAAATTGCAGTCATTACTCTAGCGGACAATATGGTTTTCTACATCGCAAGGTGTCGCCCAGTTACCCGTTCTTATTGCCTCATAAAAATTATTGTCCACCGTTTTCAGAAGTTAACGGCAGGGTACGTACTTTACGGGGAGAGCGGTCTTAAAGGCTCTGTGTTTATCTGCTCTTTAGTGTTCATTATTTTATGCCTTAAATAAAACGTGATAATAAAATAAAATCAGTTTCACTCCTTTGAAACTTCACACAAGTCCCTCGTCCTTCCTTGTGATACTTACTCTAGACTGAATAAATATTCCTAATGCAATGTAATCAGATTTTTTAAGTAGTCTCTAATTATAATAATTATGCAGATTTCTCTTTAAGTTTTACCGCGCCAACTAAAAAGTCGACTATACTAAAAGTCTAAACTCGACTGTTTTTCATCTTAAAGTATAGCTCATCTGAAAGTAAGTGGCTACCGTCGCTCACAGATACCTTCTAAAACAAACAGTAAGGCGCCGCGCATCACTTCGGACTCTTTTCGAAGCTCGCTTGAAGATGAACACGTCGTTAGTTTACGAATGCATTTTAGTTCTCTAGAAAAGCGGAACAGTTTTAATGATTGCAATTTATTCAAGCACGGATTTTTAATGATTTTTCGTATAAGCCTTAAACTCGACTTTTCCGTAACATATTCTGTAGCGGAAAATTTTCAAACGTTTCAAATTCGTCGCGTCGTCGTTAATAACTAATCTTAATTTGAAATACAAAACATTAATCACGGATCTCATACCAATTTAATGTTATTTCTGAGACAGTTTCTAAATTATTATGACATACCAATTTGCCTTTAGACATATGTAGTTCATAGCTGTGAAATTCAATCTAATTAATCGTTACAACTTTACCTATTAATTTTGAAATGTTTGAGATTAGGGTAAATCATGTAGGTACATATGTTAGTCGCGAACCCTAATGATATATGGAGCATTGTACATTTTAAGCTCAGTGTGTTTCATTGTAAATTACCAAGAAATAAATAAAATAACATATCGTATAATATGAACGAATCCATAATAATACCTATTAATATTCATTTTATTGGCTTACGTGACAGAATAAACAGATGATCCTCTCAGTATTTATCATATTGACCAATTGCTGCGGCTATTGTTAATACTAACCCATTGTTTACTAACCGCATTTATCAGTCTGGCCGTGACATAAGGATTAGGCAATAATCTCTACAACCTGTATTTAGAGTATATGTCATGAATACATTGATTTTTTCATTATTTTAGTTAAATTTTAACTAGGTATATAGTAATTAAATTTCAATCGAAAAATCGGAATTATGCGAAACTAGAAACAATAGAAACGTCAATAAATCCATTTAGAAATTGTTAAGCTGGAATATTAACTATTTAAATTTGGTAGAGGGATGATTGTCTTCGTGAGGAGGCGTCCTAAAAATACTTGGATGCACTGTTCGAAAGAGGATATCGACGCTTGAAAGGCAAACGTGACTAAGCGACAATGCGTGAACCAGCTTCCCGGGCGCCATTAAGCACAGGAATGCAGGCAAAATTGGAGGAAGCTGTGCAAAAACTGGAGAGAGAGCTATAAGATTGAAATTATTTTAATAGACCTAGAAATATATATTTTTTGCGCATCGAATATGGTTATTGCCTATCATTTATGTATAAAGCAGTTATTGTCGCTTAGTCAAGTTTGCCTTTCAAGCGTCGATATGCGAGAGAAGGGTGTAAGTGCAGAGATGACGTATGATATATCCATCGAACTGAATGAAAAAAAGTGGACATACTGTGCTGGCCCCACAGGGCACGAAGAAGAAAGTGGGAATTATTGTCTTGTAACAAAAATTGTTCTGCAAAATAGATAGTTCATGTCGTGATCGCATTAAGATGCAAGCATGCAAGAGAGATAGCGAGATGCTTGTGCACATCAAAAATAATTATTTTAATCGTATGTGGTGGATCAGTGTCAAAACATAATTTCAAATATTGGAAACATATCCCTATTGATAAAAACAAAAACAAATATGGGAAAAAATATATATATTTAGGACCTAATCGTTAAAATCGTCAGTCAGTAATTGTTGAAGTAACAATGTACAGTGTAATTCCGATTATCGAAATGTATTGTTTTAGAAAATAGTTATTCATTTCTCTAGCAATTTCCAACAAGTTTTGTCAAACTTCAATGAATTATTCGACTTCTACTTCTGCCTGACGATTAGAAGTACACATAATGTTCTTGCGTCTATTATGAAAACCTTACTGCTATAAAAAATGTTTTATACCTTTTTGTTTGGGTGTAAAGTGCGACAATGGAACAGGTCGCACAAAAAGTAATTTTTCTACATTTGTTACATCACACAAAGGGTCAGTGTTGTCGTCAATCATGATGTACTGTGACCGGAGGACCTAGCGTCTACTAAATGGATTGCGGTCGTGCCCAGTTATGGCTACCAGTTTTTTGTCGATGATATTTTTTTTATTAACCTTTGCTTGTAGAAGATCGAAAACCTTTATTGAAACTATCGCCCGCATCAAATTTGCCACCGCTCAATCATGAATATATAATAGGAGGTATGAATTATACCACGAAGCTACGAATAGCATTTTGATTTGTTTTAGTATAGCATTTTCAGAGTTATAGTCTTCAGTAAAATTAGCTATTTGCATTCGCTATCTCGACTTTCCTCAAAAACCATTTCGATATCAGAAAAAAACCACATTCATGTTGACGAAGCAACATACTTCAACTATCTTCCTTTGGAGGAACTGAGTAATCTACGGAATCAAACAGTCTCTCTTATTTTTCTCGGCGTACATCGCGGTTTTAGTTACTCACTTGTTTTCTTAGGAAAATCATAAGGTTTTTCGTATCGAGCACAGCTAGAGGGTATCAAAAATAGTCTATATTTTTTTTTATGAAGCGTTACTTAGGTTGTGTATGTGTTATCTGAGGCTAGGTCTCATTATTATTCTCAAGTTATTTAGAATATTACGATCTAAAGGTGACTGAATCACATTGTAGTAATTTACTACCCAAGTGAGCCGGCAGAGTGCCACCATTGTGGTTGCGACTTGGACACGGCGGAGCACACGCTCGTCGCCTGCCCCGCATGGGAGGGGTGGCGCCGTGTCCTCGTCGCAAAAATAGGAAACGACTTGTCGTTGCCGAGTGTTGTGGCATCGATGCTCGGCGACGACGAGTCGTGGAAGGCGATGCTCGACTTCTGCGAGTGCACCATCTCGCAGAAGGAGGCGGCGGGGCGCGTGAGAGACACGCAAGCCCGCCGCCGTCGAGCGGGGGCCAGGGAGGCGGATCTCGCCCAAGCCCTGGCCCTCTAAGTGTTTCGGGTCCCCTTCATATGTCGGTCTGGGGACAGGCGAAGGGGGCCTAAGAAGACGACGTGCAAGCTGCTCTGCACGCGTTTTACGCAAGAGCATCCGGGTGATGGAAGGCCGGCTATCCTCGACCCACGCTGGTTCTGACCCAGCGGGATATTCCGTAGGATAGACCATTCTAACCGGCGCCATCTAGGCGGGCTCCGGATAGCCTGCCGACCGAGAGGGCTGGTGGTCGTGGCGCCGACGACCGCCGGTCCGGCGTCCCGAGGGGGAGGGTGATGGGAGAGACGTGCTCCGCACTAAACGCTTCACTTTCCCCCCTTTGCCTTTTCATGGGTTCTGTCTCATGCGAGGTTCGGACGCGGGTTGTTGAGCGGCAGGAGGTTTTAGTCAGTTCGACTCCGACATGCCCCGCCTTCCATCCCCAGGGGAGGGCGGAAGTCCGGCGATTTCCTCCTGACCAAAAAAAAAAAAAACCCAAGTGAGCACTGTCTAATTACACAAAAGAAAAAAGCTTGCACCGCTCGTTATCGATAAAATATCAAATGTTTCATTTTATAGTAACATCAGAATGTAGAATGGCAGATAAATGGAATATTTAAATATAGGCTTATATAGGCTTGTTTTGAATCTAGGCATAACATTAATAAACTAATTAACATTAAAAAACAAATGCTTTTATTTAAAAGTTCTCTATAGACCACTACTCTTAATCATAAAAAAAAAAAATGAAATAAAATTAAAAATCGTGATTAGAACCTTTTAAATAAAAGTATTTATAATACCTAATGTGTAAAATCTAAAACAATCCTAAATATAATAAATACTAAAAGCAGACGCTTTCATTATCTATGTAAATATAGTTATATATATCCTAACTTAAAATCATAACTCACGAAACAGTGTTCGACGAGAAACATTTCCTAACAATCAAAATCTTTACCGTAATGTTTTTACTACAAACACGCCAAAAGCACTATCATACTTAATTACTCAGTATTTCAAAGAATTTTGAAAGACCTTAATTATTTTTAATACGATATTAAACTTTATTGCGATAGTTAATCGAACAAGCTATTACCTATACATTCAAAACAATTCAAGTAAATTTTATTATTATTTTAGGCAGTTTACGAATCTTGGTCAGGGATAACTACGAGCAAATTATAAAATATAGAGCGAATTTTGTTTTTGATATTTAGAAACGTCGTCATCTAAATATTAAGTTTCAGTTAGCAATATGATTTGTACTCAAAATGATTTTCCGAATGGATCACTTCCTGACTGTGGAATTCTAAATTTAGTAGACAAAGAAACACTTATTTGTTGTTTAAAGCACGTTTCTTAACTTTGAAAACAAACTGACGGATTCGCAGTAAGTCATAATAATGAGAGACAATATAAATATTAAAAACAATTTAAGAAAACTACTGCTGTACTCGTATCGTTGCAAAAAATATGTAAAAAAAAAATTTTTTTTCATGAAATATAATCGTTTACGATAACAAGGACAGGCGGCATTAAGACTCACAAGCACATTCTAGTCTAACAAAAAATGTGTTACACTATCTATATATTAATACGTGAAGCAAAATCTTTGTATCCCTTTTTACGGAAATTGCGCGGACGGAGGAGTATGAAATTTTCCACACTTATAGAGAATATAGAGAAGAAGTGCACAATGCTAATTTTTTTTTTTTTTTTTTTTTGTTTATATTTAAAAGATACATTAAATCAATAAAGAAAACATTACACACACTACCATGTATTTGACACACACACGCATGCATACTATTTATTTATTGTCAAACATTTGTTCTTGACGTCTGTGGTCAAATTGAGAATAGATTAAATATTGTTTGTCTTTATTAATATTTTTCTATAGTGTAGTCTTGGCGAAAATGTGATTATAGAAGTATAAAATACAATCATAATAATGTACAAATTACAATTCCAATTAATTATAGTCGAATTTCGACTACTGCTGGACCTCTAGTGTAATTTAATTTTTAATGCACAACAGACGACAGTTGAAAAGCGTCATTGTCTGGATTGGCGCGGGAAGCCTAAGTCGAGTTTTAAAAGTCGTCATGGCCTAAAGGATAAGACGTCGGTGCATTCGTATGACGCGATGCACCGGTGTTCGAATCCGGCAGACGGGTACCAATTTTTCTAATGAAATATGTACTTAACAAATGTTCACGATTGACCTCCACGGTGAAGGAATAACATCGTGTAATAAAAACCAAAACCCGCAAAATTATAATTTGCGTAATCACTGGTGGTAGGACCTCTTGGGAGTCCGCACGGGTAGGTACCACCACCCCGCCTATTTCCGCCGTGAAACAGTAATGCGTTTCGGTTCGAAGGGTGGGGTAGCCGTTGTAACTATAGTGAGACTTTAGAACTTATATCTCGAGGTGGGTGGCGCATTTACGTTGTAGATGTCTATGGGCTCCAGTAACCACTTAACATCAGGTGGGCTGTGAGCTCGTCCATCCATCTAAGCAATAAAAATAAAATAAAAAAGCGTCCATAAGCCACACCTTAAGTTACAGTCCCGTGACAGATAACAATAAATATTTTTACTTAGGTGCACTATGTTATTTAACGTTTACGTTGAGTAGTATTTTTACAGGTAGTGTGAAAGTCCGAGGGTTTTTTTAAAAGTTGATTAGCTAAATCTTCTGAGGTAAATTTTGAATTGGATTCCAACATAATAACTAAACCAATATATTATAAATTTTTAAGTCAGTTCGATCGATCGATGAAGTCGTCATGGCCTAACAGATAAGACGTCCGGTGTATTCGTGTTGAGCGATGCACCGGTGTTCGAATTTCAGGCGGGTACCAATTTTTCTAATGAAATATGTACTCAACAAATGTTCACGATTGATTTCCACGGTGAAGGAATAACATCGTGTAATAAAAATGAAACCCGCAAAATTATAATTTGCGTAATTCCTGGTGGTAGGACCTCTTGTGGGTCCGCACGGGTGGGTACCACCACCCTGCCTATTTCTGCCGTGAAGCAATAATGCGTTTCGTTTTGAAGGGTGGGGCAGCCGCGGTAACTTATTTGTGACCTTAGAACTTATATCTCAATGTGGGTGGCGCATTTACGTTCTGGATGTCTATGGGCTCTAGTAACCACTTAACACCAGGTGGGCTGTGAGCTCGTCCACACATGTAAGCAAAAAAAAAAAATTTATGTGCAGTATCATATGCATTGCCAGACTCGGTGAAGTGTACGAAGCTTTCACTTAATAAATCATTATGACTTTAAATAAAAAAAAAAAAAAATGACCTCCGACAAAACCCATTTTAGAAATGTGAATGTTAAACTCGTACCTCAATTTAAATGTAAGTTGTGATAATTAAAAAAAAAAACAAGTGCTAAATTCGAATCTTCAACTTCAATAAATTTAGATTGCATTTACCTTCAACCGTTTACCAAATAAGTGCTTAAAGTTTTTTAAATTTAATGATTATTAAAACGATTTGGTAATAAATGTATGTACCAAGGCTACTGTTCTAGGTTTGTTAAAATAAAATACTTAAACAACCTCTGAAGTTACATTCAATTCGTTACACTTTTGACATTGATAAATTAGTTGGAACGGCTTCAATGGACACGAACTCAGCTTACCATTAAAGAATTGCGACGTGTGAATTTCTTATCGGGTACAATCTTTTCATTTCCGTTCGTTTCAGTATTTGTAACGATATTAACAACGATTATTTTGTTTTATACAAATTTTCGTTTAGAATCAGAGGCGGTTTAAAACCGTATTCTGCCATTTGCACTTTATAGGTTCGACAGCTACCAGATCATGTATGCATGTGCAGCATGAGCAGAGGTCCCTGTCGAAGAGGAAGATTAGCTTAGAATAGCCTAACGAGTCTAATGAATAATATGTGACATAGTGAGTATATAATTCCGGGTCTAGGAATTTCCTTTAAATATTAAAATTATATACGAATACCCTCACTGTTTACAAAATATAATACATAGGTATAATACATGCATGTAACATTTAGGTAAGGGATACTTCTGATTAAAAAATAGTCTATATATATAAAAATGAATTGCTGTTCGTTAGTCACGCTAAAACTCGAGAACGGTTGGACCGATTTGACTAATTTTGGTCTTGAATTATATATTATTTGTAGAAGTCCAGAGAAGATTTAAAAGGTAAATAAATATGAAAATGCTCGGAATTAAATAAAAATATCAATTTTGTTTTCCCTTTGATGTATCCCATGTCGGACGGATTCCTTTTGTTTGTTTAAGTTTATTTTATACAAGTTTAGGTCTTTTATTTATCGATTGAGACACTACGAAGTCGGCCGAGTCAGCTAGTCTAAAATAAAAATAATGATGAACTTATAATAATGATGATGAAGAACATATTAACGCATATGCTCACATCGTCGAACTCTGATAGATACCGTAATATTTTTATTAGCATTTTATAATGTTCTTGGTAACAATGTTGTGATGGGGTAAGTAGTCTCCCTCTAGAGAATCCCTGCCACTGCACAATATGCATTTTAAATGAGGTTACAACCACGTACTCGCCCTTTTTCATACCCACGTACATATACATTTGTAGTCATAATATGTAGTAAGTAAAATATGGATAGACCCTTCTTTACAAAATATTTAAAGCACGACAATATTTCTAACTAAAACTTTGCAATTTATAACAAAAGACTCCTGTATTTTTTCAGAAATAAACAATGCTCAGTGAAGTCTTAATAATAGCTTATGAAACTTCCGCTTTTAATGAATATCAACTGAGTCTATAATAACAATAATTACACACATTCATCTCGCCCCAAACTAGGATTCTTTATGGGAACCAGAGCCTGAAAAAACGTACTAACTAATATAATTTCAAATAAATACATACATAGACAATAAATACGCGAGGATGTCATAGTTTCATGTTTCAAACCGAACTTATTATTGGTTTCCAGGAAAATCAAACGCACAGTACTAGTAGAGCTTACTGTACTTTGGGAAACAAACATAACTAAAGATCACAGAATAAAAAGAAACAAATACCATTAACTTACGAACGAGTTAACTAAGAATGGATATATTGTTAGTTTACGTGCGGCCGAAATGAGAGGGAGAGGTATACTAGTGAAAACCCACTATTACCTACCAAGAGACCTTTCCAGAAATTCTATACTTGAACGAGCATCCGCACCAGTAGGCTCTTGTCAAATTTGGCCAGGCAGGGAGAGGAATACGGAGAACGGAGATGAACATAATGCGCATTAATAGAGGTTCTTTAAACCTACACCAGAGTCGTAAGTCCACTGGCATTCTTATTATAAATTCCTCCCTCTGCAACTCGATGCATTCGGTCCGATGAATCAATTGGTTGCCAAAAAATCGTCTCACAAACAGCAAACCAACTTGTTAACCATACGACTAATAATTCGGTAGGCAGCGGCTTGGCTCTGCCCCTGGCATTGCTGAAGTCCATGGGCGACGGTAGCCACTCACCATCAGGTGGGCCGTACGCTCGTCTGCCTACAAGGGCAATAAAAAAAAAATTACCCTATGTGGGAATCGAACCAACCAATGGTCCAGCATTCAGAGGCGCTAACTGCTGTACCACCGAATATTCATTCGTTATATTTACATAAAACTATATAACTATATAACTGGGTATATTTTTATTTAAAATATCCCATGTTTTTAGATATAAAACATAGGCAGAGACTTACTGGCAGTTATGGTGTTAGTATCGACACGACTCGACACTAGCTTCACATACGGTCAACGTATTGGCATTTTTATTATATTTATTGCCCTTGTAAGCATACGAGCATACGGCCCTCCTGATGGTGAGCGGTTACCGTCGCCCATGGACGTCAGCAAAGCCAGGGGCAGAGTCAAGCCGCTGCCACCGTTATTAGTTCTCTCCACAAGACTCGTTTGAAGAAGGACGTATTATAGCGCTCGAGGAAATCCGAGAAGAGCAGCTCATTCCAAAGCCGGATGGTACGTGGCAAAAAAGATCTCTGGAATCGCACTGTGGATGAACGCAGTGGCTCCAGGTTGTGTGGATGAACACTACTCCGGTGGCGGGCGGTGCGATGGTAAAAACGAGATGATGGGATCGTGTCAAACAATTCCTCTCCCAGAGGACTCCCCATAGGACATATGGTACAAAATACAGAGATAACTGATGTCAATCCGCAGACCCAGGGGCTCCAAACGAGATTATACATGTGTTAACTTAGTGTCACTTTAACAAATGAATTTACGTTTGTGTTTATAAGTGATTAAGGTTAAAAAACCGAGAGTAATAAAAGAAATTGAACAAAAAATATATTAACTACCAAAAAAAAACATACATAACAATATCAATATAAAATAAATTTTTAAACAAAAGTATTGAATGATAAACTACTTCAAATATCAGTACTTGATCAATTATAAGTTTTACTGCAACCGCTTTCGAGGTTGTGTTGAAAACGATTGTTCCATAATCGTTCGATAAAATCATCAAATGCTCATTGCTTTCATTTAAATAAATATGTAAACTTATTTGAAATATGTTATGTAATATATTGTTTGCAAACGTTAATACAATAAGCATGTATTGTATACTTGAATTTTACAAACATAAACAAACATATCAAATGTTAATCCTGGAAACTCTGGGATTCATTAGGCTGTCTCAACTATAGAACAAAATATTGTTTTTTTTTTTTTTAGGATTGAGGAATTACTGGTGGCCCGAAGGCCTTTCCAGTTTCACCAGGACAGGTGGGCGAGCAAAGGCTCAGCCAGGAGGGGTGGGATTTGCTAACAGCTACCCGAGCGCCTCCGAAGGAGACCTAACAGCTCAAGAGCAGCTGCTTCGCGAATGAATCTACTACCGGATCGGAATCGCGACCCGCTGAGAAGATCCGGCGAGAAACTTAGCGAGCTGATTCATGGGTTAGGTTGCACGGCGAACTCTTTGTCGAGTTCGACGAGTACGGCTACCGGGGTCCCTAAGCCTGCTCCTAGTGTTAGAGCTGAAGGCGTCTAATGCAAAGGTTTGACAAAATATTGTAAATATGACTTTGATACTACGAGTATTTAGTTCTTTATAATTGTACATTTGAAGTACTAAGTCCTTATTATAGCATCTTCAATAATGTGCTCAATAATATTTTTTGTTCTTAATACTACTATTCTAAATATTATTTATCACAAGTTTATTATTTATTTTGTGGTCTAAGATTTAAAGGTTCCATTATCAACAAAAAATCGAGCAATTGCGTGTCGAACAACGCTCAGCAAAGGGTTCCGTAGTCAGCCCGAACCGCATGCAACCCTAACTAGCCCTTCTCTCGAGCCACATCTTTTGGATAAGCAAATTTCCTTTGAACTTATTTGAGGTTCAAGATTTGTTTTCTGGATTTGACTACCGCGAGTCGTATGTTTTAAAGTTTTATGCCGAGGGTACACGTTTTAGAAGGATACTTCTAAAAAAACTGTTGATATTATTACATATGTAATTGAGAACCATCCATATAATATATTATTTTTACTTTTGTAAAACCTTTGAAATCGTCGTAGGCTAAAAGATAAGACAACCGGTGAAATCGTATCTAGCGATGCAACAGTGTTCGAATCACGCAGGTAATTGGTTACCAATTTTTCTGATGAAATATGTACTTATGAAATGTTCACGATTGACTTCTACGGTGAAGGAATAACATTGTGTAATAAAAACCAAACTCGCAAAATTATAATTTTCGTAATTACTGGTGGTAGGACCTCTTGTGAGTCCGCACGGGCAGGTGCCACCATCCTGCCTATTTCTGCCGTGAAGCAGTAATGCGTTCCGGTTTGAAAGGCGGGGCAGCCGTTGTAACTATACTGAGACTATAGAACTTATATCTCAAGGTGAGTGGCGCATTTACGTTGTAGATGTCTATGGGCTCCAGTAACCACTTAGCACCAGGTGGGCTGTGAGCTCGTCCACCAATCTAAGCAATAAAAATAAAACATACATTGATATAATATAAATTCACATTTGTATGATATATTATGTACATACATATATCTAACGCGATACCTAAAATGCTTAAGCGCTCTCGAATTTTGTCATCGTTTCCTTGAGTAGCATCCTCTATTATTTTTTTTAATTAATTTTAAGTATCAGTTCTGAGATTAAACGCCACGTTTACAATTTTAATTGAAGCCGCGTGTGCATTCAGCTTAAAAAAAATAAGCTGTGAAGTACGGTCTGAACGAAATTCTATGGGTTTTACTACTTGACTACGGCACCCTATAAATTTGATTTTTATTTAGTATACATACATTGAAAATATTAAGCTAAAGAAAGTATTTACAAATCTAGAGAAGCTTTTGTACAAAATCGAGTTCATTCGAAAAAAGCGTAATAAAAACAATAACGCTTGTCCTATTTTGTCATTCTCTAATGTACTTTAATTTTAAATTAATGTAGAATAATGCGTTCTTGTTTTAAATAAGCACTACCGCAGCATTTAAATAAAAAAGTTTTTAGAATTTAAAGTTGTGTATCTCTAATATGTTTCTATTCTCTCTCTAGTGGATTTCTATGCAGTTTTACGGGCATCTGTCGACGAACGCAGCAAGCCATCACATGCATACTGAAACACCCCTCTCACCGGCTCCTGAATAAATAAACTCGGCTTTAAATTCAATACAAAGTCGTCTATTCGTGGAAACGCTACTCCATTTTAGTTCGAGAGACGTCGTTTTCCTGTTTACTAGTTTGACATATTTGCAACTAAATTTATACATTAGTTTTCCAATAAACGCAATTAGCGATTTTCGTATAAGTTTACCCGTGAATCTTGAATTTAGTGGTGTTTTTTTGTCTATTAGCGGCGTTTATCTTGTTGATGTCTATGACCTCCGATAATCACTTAACACCATGTGGGCCGTGTGGATGGGTACATAGTATTCGAATTTATCGATATCTTACACCTTATGAGTATATAAGTCAATAAATTACCTCTAATTGTTTAAACGAAATGTGTCCCCTACTATCCTCCGTTACTGGTACGAGGATAACAACCACCACTATAACCTGAAAACAAAACTGCACAAAGCCTCGATTCGATAGGAAAAATCACGCGCCAGTGCAAGAACAAACAAATACAGCAAATTAACTTTAAATAATAACAAAAATCAATGCAGAATACAGGAAAGCTGTGTATTATTTGTGTATTATAACACAATTTGCAGACTTTATTTATTTAAATCATATCAACAGCGTACCAATCGAACGATACAAATCTACTTAATTAATTTAATTAATAATAACAACAAAATGGCCAGAAAATTATTATGAAATTTAAAAAGTGTCGTTTTCATTGTGACGCGGCGAAGTTTTATCTTGACGTTGCCACTGAGTGACAGGCCGGGCTGTTACACTGAATAAATTCTAATCTCCGTTCAACCATTTATTTTACTTTTGACTCGAGTTGTCGAAAGTAAAATATTACGGATATTAGGGACTAATCTAGAGCGAGATTAGAACTAATCAATTACTAATATCCTACTATGTTACCGATTCTTTTGACACACTGTTCTTTTATAATATTTCATTTTTGAAGTGAAACTTCTTTAGGCGCATGAGGGTAACATTTTTACAGAACGTCACGCAGGTATGCAACGGAAATGACATCAAACTACTATTGAAATTAAGTACTTGTCAAATGTCAGTAGTAGTAGTTGTAGTATTTTTCCAACTGGAAAGGCAAATGTATCATACCATACGGCCTAATATTTTATAATTTTTTTGTAAAAAATGTTAATAGGAATTGAAATGAAACGAAAAGAATTTGGAAAACTAATCAAATAACATGAAATTAAATTAGTCAATTCAATTGGCAAAATATTAGTCATTTACAATATAGAAATCAAAACATAATGTGACTGTCAACACTGAGGTTTGAGATTGACATTTGACAGACTTTTGACCGGAACATATCTTCCTTTTTCCCTTCTTCTAAGTCTCGGAAATGTAAAGTTTTAGATTTGTATAAATATAAGCAAGACGTATAAATTAGTTCGCCAAAAAAGTTTCACTTCTGACATGTGTACTTTGTACGCACGCACTTTTTTTTATTAGTAAAAAGCTTTAACTTTTTAATAATTATTGTATTGTTCTTTGAACATATCCAGGCTTTTAAATGGCTATGTTATTTTTATTTAATAGATAAACTGGGAAGTACCACATTTGAAATTTTTATTAGTTGGCAAAATCAATCAGACAGTCTATAGCTATAGACAGACGACGACTGACGGCGACGCCATTTTGTTGTCACTCTAAGCGAGACGTCATGTCTTTCAAACGTCGACTGAGTATTTAAATTCCTTCGTATTGATTTACTTGTGAATTTTTACGTTCGCTTAAATTGAGATCGTAGTACTTTCCCGTAAGCTTTATTTATTGCAAAATGCCAAAAGACTTAGAAGACAATCAAGAGAGATTGTGTTGCGGCTTCGTGACCGTTCTACAAAGGAATCTCGTAACGGTGGACCTGTTATAGCTATGCGTTAATTTATAGACGGTGTTGCAGTAGCATTAGGTAAGGTTGCTTAAATTTTGGTAGAGAAAATAGCAAAAAAAGCTTACATCAGCCGTGGCATTATTTTATAATACGAACAGGACAAGCTATTTTCGTACCTAAGAAAAAAAATTGTATAATCACAACCTACAATTTAGCTATTCAATATACCATTTCAAAAAGTATGTCGCTTCATTTTGTAAACAGAAAAACGGCGGCATAAAGTATTATATCTTTTATCGGTAATTACCTATCAAAAAAGAAAACGGTTGTCTGTAAAGTCGGTTTACTGACGATAGTTGAACGTGACAACGTCATAAGAAAATACTGATGGAATGGTTTCATTTTTGAAAAGAAAATTTTAATTTTATTTGTTTGATAGATATTTTGTATGGACAATTGACACCACATTCACTTTTCACTGAACTTCATACTTGACGAAAAGTATGATTGTATAGCAGCTGTCCACGCGGATGCATCGCTCACTCAAGTAGGAGAGAGACAGATGTCGAACGCTGCCGAACGCGGAGGCTGATTGTGCCTCTTTGTTGCTTGTTGCGCGCTCTCGCTTGCACTTCAAGCCTTAAATGGAACGCCTCAATGAGTCATGTTTTTCATGCGTGCAGCCGTCTCCATCGAATTATAAGACGTTGTTACGTCAATAATTAAACACCATAAGCATAGTTATTTCAAAATTACAATAAATGGTTGGGTGGTATATGTACATATAAGTACAAAACTAAGATAAATTAAATAAGAAATGAAATATATTATTATAACAAGGAAATGAAATTAGAATAGTTTATAGAACAGCACCTATATAAAATTTTCAAGTAGATACTAGAGAACAATAGATACTGCTACAAGTAGAGCCTTACCATTTGCTCATTTCTGTTTAAAATTTAATCCATATTAAAATATGAAAAGTACTACTAATGCTTCAATAGTTTTTATTTTTATTTGAGCAATCAAGAGTCATATTACGCATATAAATAATACAAGCTTACCCACAAACTTCTTAAAGAGGTTAATTAATAATAGCTTAGAACAAATTATAATAACTTCTTCCAACACTACATAACGATCACGACTACTCTGTCGAGAGTGACACGACTGAGAAGAAGAAGAAGAAGATTTAATGAACAGAACAAGGACATCAGCAATTTGAGTTTGAGTTTAAATAATATTTATTTGTCATAAAAATACATGGCTCACTTAAAATGAGTTATCGTGAAATTGTATATGGTAATATAGGGAGTTATGTATCCAGAGTGTTTTTCAGCGGTCTGGGTATTATACACAAGAAATGTTTCAGTTGTATTTTAAATTTGTTGGTGTTGTCGCTAATTTCGAATCAGTTCGCGGTTTCATTGTGATGTAGTTATGCTTCTTTAAGCAAAACTAAATTACAACTTTTAAAAAAAATATTTGAATTTCGACTTTAAATTGAATAAACAAAAGCGAATCTGAAAATAAAACGTGGATCATCAATTTAACTCAGGGCCTCGACTTTCTTACGACAAGTCACTCGGGAGCCCGGCAGCCATATTCAGAGAAAACCGAGGTGCGGGAAGGAGACGTAATAATGACAACTGAAACGACACCTGTACGCAATCCTAATATACATTTAATCAAGATATATTATAACGTAACTTAACTGTAATAATATGTTATTCGCAGACGAATTATATTCGTTACTTGGAGAAGAATGCCTATAGGAATAGACTGCGTACTTATCAACTAAATATGTATATCTTAAAAAAAGGAATTTAGAAGACATATTACTCGTATATCTATAAATATGGATGCTGTTTGGAAAACACATTTCAGTAATCGCAGAGCCTTTAGATTGCCATGAGCCACGAGACCTTTAGCTGTATTTTTACCTCATATGTTGAAGAAGTGAGTTCATTAAAATAAATTAGGTAACAGTCATGGAAAAAGTTTATAATCTCACGCAGATTTTGGGTCTGACGCATTACTCATTATTATTAGTAATTTCATTATTTTTTCACAATGATGTGTGGATGGATTTTTCAGAGAAAATTACATTTCTTTTTAGTTTCTTCTGTTTGACTTTAGCATTCTATTTATATTGGGTTTTATTTAAGTTTCAAAGGCGATGTCCAGGTTGAGCACTAGTAAATGTACTTCACTCCAATCAAGGTTTCAAGTTAAAAACCTATCGCTATCGACGATTATAAAAATACAATACGGGTAGTATTGTATTTTTATATATTTTAAACCTATTTTTAATATTTATAGGTTTTCAGAGTAATAATGATAAAGATAGAAGGACTCTAGATATCATGACATTTTGTCACCAGCAGAATGTTATCGATTTACTCAAGCAGTGACTCTGTTCTCCTCATCTTCTTCGCAATCTTGTTCGCAGAAAAACTTAATACCTTAAAGATCATGTTTGAGGGATTTTCAACAAAACTACAAAATAGTTATTAAATAAGTACTGAAAATTTTAAATATTTTTTCTTAAAAACCAAACAAGATAAAATAAGATAATTAATAACTTGTAATTGAAAACTACAAATTTAATTTAGACCAAATTTATAAAGAATTAAAAAATGACGATACCGAACACAACAACCGAAGTATTTAAAAAAACGATCATTTAAACATTTTTATCTTTATCTGTTTTGAAGTGAATTTTGTAGTCTATAAATTGACATTATTTTTCATGAGTCGTCGTAAATTTTTACGAGATTGCCGTTGGCTTACAATAAGGCATTGATAGTTGAGGCGACGCTAGAGGTCGGTCGCAACGATCGCAGGAGTGAGCAACCATCTGTGACTTGATTCGATGCGGTGACCTCTCAGCCGCTTTACGACCCGATAAAACTCTACCTGAGAATTCTTTTAAATAACTAACAATGTTATCTGTTCTGTACGGATTTCCGACAGGCAATCAATCTTTCTTTCACTTGGCTGCTTTATAAGGTTTTATATGAATTAGAATAAATTTTATTAAATGAATGTGAAATTCAATTTGTTATGCTTTTTCGGCCTTTGTCACCGAGATTGCCATGCTTTGGGCGCCGGTCACCGGCCTTGTCGAAACCGTCGCTTGCGACGAAGGGCTCGACGAGCGAACTAACCCATAGACACAGCCCACCCCACTGATTTTCTCGCCGGATCTTCTCAGTGGGTCGCGTTTCCGATCCGGTGGCAGATTCTGCGAAGCATTGCTCTTGCTAGGGTCAGTGTTAGCAACACTCCTGGTTTGAGCCTCGTGAGCTCACCTACACGTCAAGGAGAATCTGAAATAGCCTCTCAAGGCTATCAGCATAGGTAGGAAAAAAAAGTATTAATGGTATTAAAGATGAAACAATAAAGTTATGGAACAAATTTGATTCAATATTATTTCAATATTAAAGAGCTATATATAAAGAGCGTTATAACAGATCATAATTTAATTTTTTTTGTTACCCCTGTAGCCTGACGAACACACAGAGCACTTGATGGTGAGTGGTTACAGTCACACATGGATGCCAGCAATGCCAGGAACCGAGTCGAACTGCTGCCTACCGCTAATTACTCTCCAGAGGCCTCGTTTGAAGAAGAGCATATCAGAGAGCTCGCCAAACGCCGCTAAGGGGAGCTTATTCTAAAGCCGGCCGGTACGTGGCATGGAAAAGATCTCTAGAGACGCATTGTGAATGAACGCAGTGGTTCTAGGTAGTATGGATGAACTCTGGTCCGGTGGCCGGCGGTGCGATGGTAAAAATTAGTTGATGAGATCATCTCGCACAATTCCTCACAGCACCACCCGTCAACCTTTTTAAAATGTAATAACAGGAAAACCACATGGAATATATAATAGAATTTGTATAAACATCTCACCTAACACGAAACATCTACATTCGTGAGCAGATCAAAATACACACCAAAGATTTTCAGGTTACCTCTTTTAGAAGAAATGCCTCTCGTTTAGTGAAGCTTCAAGTGTCTGTTTCGACGTAAAATACAATACTTTTTCAATGAGCTTCTGAGTTTTACACAGAAATGTGCCGAGTTTATTTATGCTTTTCTGTGTGTAGACTAAAATAAATGTAGTTTGTATTGTCGCTAACTTTGTTTAAAAAGACACATACATATTATGTATTCTAGTTTATTCTTCTCAAAATCTCAAATATAGTGAAATAACATAACTAGTTTATAATTCGACAAAAATAAAAACTACAAAATATAAATTAACTCCGTTTTCCAAAATATGATCTGATTTCTGGGAGTACTTATATCAACTTTAATATTTGTAATTAAATGCAAATTATCTTACTAGTTCTTTACTAGTAAAAGAATGACGGCGCCTCGGTCGCACATATTAAAAAGCAATTTAAAAGAAAATCCTGTAATCTTAAATTTTACCAAGCCTTTGATACTTAAGCTGATTTGTATACATAATGATATAGATAATGACGTATTTATGTTATGACAATGATTCAAAACCGTATAAAGTAATGTATTCATAAAGGTTCCAAATTATTATAACAAATGCCGAAAGTATCTACCATGAGGCTTTAACATTAATGTTGAAAACTGCTTTATCTTAACCGTGAATCTTGATGCCGATCAATTGGATCTTACACGATGTAATAAAATAAACAATATTGTAAAAAATATATTGAGAAAGCAATCCTTTGTCAAAGATCATTCTCGATGAGTGGTGCATATGTATGGAAACAGAAATATAGTAATATAATAAAATAATAAATATACGACACCAAATAGGCCGTGGTTTTATAAATAAATAAAATGAGCACCTCTCCGTGAAGTTTTCTCAGAGCTATAAGATGCTCGTATTCATGTGAGATCCGAGTAAAATATTTAAGGTATCAGTAAGAAATCGATTTGACTGATTTTCAAATTGTAGGTAGGTATGGATGGTGATCAATTTAAATAGCCAGCTGAGACGGAATAAAAGGCTGTAAGGCAAATAATTCCGAAGGTGAATCTTTACCTCAGCTCAAAGACCTACCAAAAAAACGGGCTATTAAGAGATTTTTATTCGATAATAAGAACGGCACTACCTTATTATCAATTAAATACAGATTTAGATTTTTTTACTCTTCTCTTTTTCTTTGTCATGATCTGCATCTAATCCTTTTGCCTGTAATAATCATATGAATTCCGTAACACAATTATGACATAAACATATTCACAATAAATTTATTAAAAAAATAAACATATTCGTCTTTTCCTTATTGGATCAGTGACGCCGAAAAAACATAGTGTAGTTCAATTTGACGTAAATGCGTTCGGTTTTACGATCGACCGTGTGACGTCAACCCTCTTTTGGTTTATGAAGGCATGGATTGGTAAATCGAGATAAATATTGAGGTAGAATAGAATGTACTTTTTATTAATTTATTTTATTACGTAGCTAACTAACCCGGTCTGTGAACTCTTCACTGCGAAACACCAGGTATAAAGCGATTACCGGTGTCTATCGATATCACAAAATTAGTGCCGAGCCAGTTCATGAAGCAAAAGTCTTTTATATCGTATAATGGCTATTCCACCTATAATGGCTATTTTCGAAGCATAGGATGGTGTGGCACAGCAGGATGGTAAGTTAATCCAGATGAATAACGTCATGATTTATTAATACTTAGAAGTCGTCTGCCCAGATCTCCTGTTTAGGCAATTGGAAATTGAATGAAAATATACTGAAAAATGGATAATAAAGATTAAGAATTATTAGAGAATCCCAAATGCCAATCCGACGTATTGAAAGCTATATGGTGCAAACAATAGCCTACTGCAATAACAGTATAAATCAGGTTTTACTCGGAGCCCTGTGTTATGTATGGGAAATAGTAGTAATAATAATATAATTGACCTTCTGTTCGACAAATATGGTTCATAAAGCTGACCGCACACACGCAATCACTTCAACGTTTCTTTGGTGATATGGAATGTTCATATTTACAATTCTATTTAGTAGCACAATGGAATTGTTCATGTCCTTCGAAAATATTCTTGCTGACACGCGCATGGGTGAGTACCATAAGGCGCAACCACCACCTGCCGCGAAGTATTCTTGTCGCTCGCCGGATCTTCTCAGCGGGTCGCGATTCCGATTCGGTAGTATATTCATTCGCGAAGCAGCTACTTTTGAGTTGTTAGATCTCCTTCGGAGGCACTCGGGCAGATACATATTAGCAAATCCCGCCCCTCCTAGCTGAGCCTTTGCACGCTCACTTGGTCTGGTAAAACTGGAAAGGCCTCCGGCCCAACAGTAATCCTTCAATCATAAAAAAAAAAGTATTCGTGTGAGATTCAAACTTATAATAGACACAAACCGTACAACACCAGGTTACGTACTTTACCAAATTTTATAGAAATAAAGAGCTACCTTTCCTACAGCACAAATTGTCAAATTACGTACATGGGGCCTTTTCTGTTCCCCAACAATTTTATGAACTTCATATAATACGTACCGCAGAACAGAATGTGGAACCACGTGTTCGTAAAAAGTATACGTCGTAACCTAGTGAGTTAGCGGTAGGCAGCGACTTGGCTCTGCCCCTGGCATTGCTGAAGTCCATGGGCGGCGGTAACCACTCACCATCAGGTGGGCCGTATGCTCGTCAGCCTACAAGGGCAATAAAAAAAAGACATATTTTTTTTTTTTTGTTGTCGTGTACATTATAAGATTTTGTAAAATTTTTAGTGTCTATTTTCAAGAGAGCATTTGTCTATTCCTCTAACCTCTGTATAAAACCAACGCCGTTCCTGAAAGATGACGGCTTTTAATCAATTTGTAAAAATATGTCTATTCAATTTCATTATTCCAGACACACTGCTAACAAAATTGACCAATTTCCTGCACGCACTTATCGTAAATACAAAAGAAATAGCTTTAGAATAAACGAAAACAAAAGACACGCTTCGGATATTCTGATGTTTACTGTTTGCGAAAAACTCCCGCGATGTTTCTTTTGTGAGGTTTGAACTGTAGGACTAGAGGGTGATCGATGCCGTAAATATTTCTCATGATACCGTTAATAAGTAAATTTATGACTCATTGAAGTACAAATAAATAATAAAAAGTAAAGGTACTAAAGTAGAAAGTCGCTGTTTTAACGTACTGGTCACATTAGAATAAATTTTAATTCGGACTTTTTGGCGGGAACGATAGGAGTGAGGTTGGGTGATTTGTTTTATTTTGTCTATTGAGTGTTTCTTTAGGTTTAAATGTGTAATAACGGTGGTTTATTAACTGTTTAGTATCTGTGAAAGTGCACAAATGTGGGAAAATGAAACAAGGCCGCTGGACGTAACTTCTCGGGATCCTCCAAAAAGTCCACTGAAAAAATTTCAGTAAATGACCACCATTTGACTGAGATTAAGTTTCATCCCATATCATCTCATCTCATTTGATTTAACTTCATCCCAGTTGATTAATGTCTCAAATTAATCATCTTCATTTAATTTCACTCCATATTATCATTTTTCATAAAAATAAGAATATAAATTAAAATAAGAATTGACCTAAAGGTCTTAGTAACCAGGTCGTATAATAAAGACCCTTAAAAAAAACTTCACAAAATCTATAACATTCCAATATTTTTGTATTTCTATTAAGTTAGGGTATTCTATAATTGAAATTATCTACTTATATATAAAAATGAAATGCTGTTCGTTAGTCTCGCTAAAACTCGAGAACGGCTGGACCGATTTGGCTAATTTTGGTCTTGAATTATTCGTGGAAGTCCAGAAAAGGTTTAAAAGGTAAATAAAACAAACAATTTTGTTTATCTTTTGACGTGTCCCCCGTCGGACAGATTCCTTTTGTTTGTTCTAAGTTTTTTTTATACAAAAGTTACGGTCTTTTATTTATCGATTGAGGCACTACAAAGTCTGCCGGGTCAGCTAGTTATTTTATAATTAGTTGTTTTTGCATAAAGTTTGTTGCGGATAACCAAACGGCTTTTAATTTGGCTACCTTCAGTTTAACATTCAGGTTTTCCAAAGTTGTTATCGTTGAGGCTTCTCTACAATGTGGTCTTTCAAAAGTCAGAAGTCTAGACACATATTATTAAGCTTAAAAAATTATAAAAGAGAACTATTTCTATATACTACTATATAGAGTATAAGAAAAAACGTATTAACTTCACCCCCGTGCTTCGCCGCCTCCACGTTAAGATTATGCACCTTAACTGGATTGTCATCCATATGAATGAGCCAACCATGATAAAGAAACAAATGATTCCGAATAAAAAGTAATATTTTAATTCTTACTGATTACTGATTTAACTAAATATAGAAGTATTATATATCAAGAATGCCGGAATATGGGGTGATTTTTGCATATCACAATCGTAGTAATAACCCGTAAAATAAACAAGTATTTCACGTTTTAGATGTATTCGTTGGGTTGATTGAGTGATATAAAGAAAACTTCTATAAATGAACGCTTTTAACGAATTTTAATGACTCCGTTGGCTCATGGAACTATAAAACATGCTCTTTCGAATTTTTTCATATTTTATGTTTGAAACAGCACAGGTGCGGAACGATATCACTGCGGTCATCCTGTCGAATGCTATTCGGATATTATTATATTGTATGGCCATCAAACAGGATCTACTCTAAAACTAAACAGGTCACGCAGGTATTGAGAGGGCTGTTGCATCAGTTGCATGCTCTTTACCGATTTCATCCGCAGTTCACAGATTTCAGTTTTATGAGTTCCAAGTTTTTCACAAATACTAAATTATTTTTTAATACATACTCATAGTTAATTTTATCAGCTGAATCATTAACCTGGAAATTATTTCGCGGTCATCGTTACGTTAGTATATCACTTCGCTTCAACATCAACTTCAGGTCTTGATAATTTGCTTTTCTAAATTATTGTTAATTTCACATTGGGTACTTCGAGAGAGACTGTCATAGGAGTGAGGCTAACATTAGATATTATAAAATAATAATATAAATAAAACAAACAAAACCCTTTATTTATTTCCTGGCACAAAGACTTAGAACTGCTATGAGAACTTACCGAGTATACATATACTCGGTAAGTTAATCTTTGTTCGAAGTTTGTTTAGACGAGTCTTTAAGTAGTAAGAAAAAGTTAGATGTGTTATTATTTGGCTTACCCTTAGATTTCTTGCTGGGATTGAGAACACAGTTAATAAATACAAAAAATATAACCACTGTTTCGTTATTGTTGCCCACAATAAATGTAAATACATTTACAAATTATCTTATACGAACAATGCTTCTTAATCGTTCTGGGCGTTTGGTAGCTAAGACCGGAACCGGCCTTGTAAAGCATAAATTAAGTTTTCAGAGCCCTGCCAAGTCTTCACAAATAGCGATATTTAATTACCGTAGGTATTTTTTATAAATACGAAGAGTATAGGAATTGACTTAGACTGCGTTACGGCTAAACTGAAACTCTTTGCGTAAAGAGCACTCTGGTATGTGAAAACGTAATACTTTGGGCTATAGCCATATTTACCCTTTATAGCAAATATAGACTTAACACGAGGCATAGTTAAATAATTACAAAGGAACTGCTTTGCACCAATTTTCTTTTTAAGCAAGATTGCTTGCAATTAGCTTTTGTAGTATTCAGGGTTTTTGTCAAAATTCCTTTGGCTAACGGTGGCCGTGCTAAGAAGGGCTGACTAGTACCAATAATACTCATTATCTGTGGTAAGTTGAGACTAAGGTGTGCAGTGCCGTAAGTAGACCACATAAAACAGAGCTGCTACAACAGCTGGCCCAGATGGGGTGATATCCCAGCCGTGGGCTCCGATGCTCTGATGGAGGAAGTTTCTTGCATTGCAAAAGTGTAATAAGTTGTAATAGACGTAATTGATGTAGAATGAAATGTGAAGGCAATTTTCTATCTAGAAGAGTATCAGTTTATGGGGACGACTACACAGAGAAAGAAGAACTTATTTCATTGCAATTCAGACTACGACTTCATAATATATATATATATATATATATATATATACTTTGGAACGGAATTACCTTATCGCTCCTTTTGCTTGCGGGTGAGGTGCTGAGTGAGGGTAGAGGCGATAGACAAAAAAATAGTCACAATTAAAAACGACCAAAACAACTAAAAAAACCAATAAATTTTTGGAGTGATTTTTGAAGCACTTCCTGTGATCATCTAGGGAACTAAATTTTTTTCTGTCTATTCATTCTGCTGTCAATATCTAAATTTATTTTAAATAATTAATAATAAATTAGTGATGTATCTTTTTTATCAAAATTCCAGAAATTTTTCGAATACAAATTTCGTATTCGCACATATTTACATTTTATGATTTGTTGAACTATTTTGCACTGACTCTTTATTTTTTATTTAATCATTACTTAATATAAACCCCATAAAAATATAGCAAAAGGAACTCGGGTATCCTAAGAAACCTCTCTCTTTTTTTAAACTACGTTCCAAAATAATCTTCCCTAAGTTGGAACATTCTACTCTGTAAGATACCCCCTCCTAATATTGAATATCTTAACAGCATAACTGGGATTAGGAATCAAACCCAGACCACTCGACTAACGAGATCTTGGTTGGATCACCGACCAACAGCATTGTGAACGTGAAACTCGTCACGAGTAATATGAAATATTAAAAAAAATTAATGGCACTTAGAGAATCTAATATCAGTGCAAAATGTTGATTAAAACACACAAAAAACCAGTAAGCATCATTAGTCGTGTTGGCAGAAATTTTATTAAGAATCCTTAGGTACAAAAAAGCAGTCATTATCAGTTGGACGTCGACCGTTAAGCACCCGGGGGGTGTACCGAACCGACTCTAGTTAAGCCCGGGAAACATTAAAGGGACTGTTGGGTTTTACAATTTCGTGTAAGGATGTGAACTTCGTGTACTTATCTGCAAATGTTACTTTGCAATAAACCGAAACGAAGAGAAAATCTTGTAGCTTTATTACATAAAATCCAATCCGGATCATAATTCGGTTTGCAATACAAAAATATAATAATAGTACTTATGCTTTGTAAATACATTATGTTACTTCATGTCTGGTACGACGGTTGTGTTGCTAATTAGTTCCATGTTGCGCAATCTGGAGACACGTTGATTACAGACATTGTGAGGTTAATTTACGGTTCTATGTATAGGTATCTACATTATCCTGCACATATGTAGGTACATTGCCTGAAGACGAACCCAAAAAGTACCGGAATCGGTGACTAATAATGAGCCATACTGATAATTTACTTGTGATTCCGGTATTTAGTATAAACTTTCTCACTATTATATGCTAATGCCATTAGATTAGATTGACATACCATTAATAATTGCTATGCCAATTTTGTTTGAAGGCTTCTTTAAAGCCGGCTAAAAGATTCCTAGTAGCAGTGAGACTGGTATGAGATCCGAAGTTGAGAGCGATCGAAGGTAGCAGAGATGCTATCATTATTAATTGTAAATACTACTCGAATTATTGTCTTCTTCGAATTGGAATTTAATGGTAGAGCAACGAATCTTTCGGTGCTTTAATAATTTAGTTGCTATTTTATATTGTTTATATTTTAATTATTTAGTTGCTATGTTGTATTCTGCTGTTGTATTCTTTTATGCTGTATGTTTCTTCGTTGGGGGGCGTAATTCTATGTGACAACGACGAAAAGAACAATCAAAATCAGAATTAAAATTTAATAGAGATAATAGAATTAAAATCCGAATAATTTATTTTGCTAAGTGGCATCCAGTTATGTATAAATTGTTTTTGATTTGTGTCCGGTAACGAGAGTTGTTGCCAGAGCGTGCCAGGGCATATTCGTAATGCTCAATACCCTTCTTGGAATCAAGTATCTTATTTTAATGCGGTGCGTGCGGTTGTTACAGTTTGTACGATAGGACAGCAGTTATACAATTCAATAGAACAGCCGACCCATCATGCCCTTGAATATGTTTTCACGATAGTATTCACATTGTGACGACCCCCTAGCCCTTAACTAGGCCCCTGACAGTCCAGAGGTCTATTACACGACAGTGCTTACCATCAGGAGCCTGAGCAGTTTAAAATTACGGTTAACTTAGTCATATCATTTAGGTTTAATTTTTATTTCTATATTAAGTTTTTGTATATCGTTCAACATTAGTCTTGATAATAAAATGTTGTGGGCGCTTGTGTGTGGGCATATTATTTAAAATGTTTCTACGATACATACTTACCTCAATTTAATTTCCTAACAGTGTCTTAATTAGTGGAGGCATCGGACACGGTCTAAAAATAATTTAATCCACTACCGGTAAAAGAATTATCTTTTTCAAACAAATGGAAGTTTGCAATTCGCTGGGAATAATAGTTCTTTAGAGGAAAACGAAATGCATTCATTTTAAATCCTTTTTACGTGACGAGCCATAGTGTCTAAAACAAATAGATGAAAAACCAAATATTTGCTTTTTCAATGCAAGCTTTCATCTCGAAAACCATGAAAGATTAAATTTAGGAAAAGCTTCATTATTAAAATTTGCCTCATCTCTTAACTGATTTAAGTTTGAACTCTACGTAGTAAAATTGAAATTTTAGATTAACCTTCGAATCATATTTATTGAAAGTCATTTTAAAATCGATCTTTCGTTATTTGCAGTCTGCTCTATTCACTGGAGATTGCAGTATTTTCGTTCAATGCCGCTACCATTTTGGGATTACAAGTTATGAAATTGGAAAAAAACATGGCGTAAAGTTTTAATTCAATGCAGTTGAAATATTTAAAAACATTTAAATATATTTATAAAAAAACTATAAAGTATTTTAACTAATACTTGTACTGTATAATTTTGGGAATCAATATTCAGATATTGAGAGTTTCTTGGCCTCAACTGAACACGTCAATGATATTATTCATTTATGTACACGCTAAGGACAATCAGTATGTCATGTTTGTCTGAACTCCTTTAATTTAATTGAACCTCAACATGCCTTGGGCCTTTGTCTTTGCTGCGGCGATAGCCATATTGTTAACTTGTCCTAGTGCTCTCCTGTACACAGGAGGTGGATACATCAAACAATGTCTGTTTACTCTCATACCCTGCGCAATCTACATATAAAGCTTGAATAACCTACAATTGTGATATGCATATAATTGAGACATAAAGGAACTGCAAAAAGACGAAGAAATCTAATTTCTTATCATTTTAATCATTATAATTTAAATATTACGGTTTAAATCACTAAAAGTCACAAAATCACTAATTCAGAGAATCAAAAATTCAGAGAACACAAAATAATATCTGATCCTAATTTTGATGGCATTATCGATCACTGCAAACAGATATATATACGCTAAGCAGACCGAGAGTACTCTAACAAATTTTCTCTCGTTACTAATAAAAATGTTTTGTTATATTTCTTCCTCGAACGATTTTTGTCACCGACCCCCAGGAGCCAGCGGCTGCCAATAAGGCGGTGATTTTATCAGTTTACAATATAACATCCAGACGACATCGACCGGATGCTCAAAGCGCGACCGCAATATTATAAAATCGGATCGCAAAGCAATATCCTGTATTCCGTATACAACAGTTTGAACCTTTAAATTTTGCGTTCAGGATATTCAATTTTTCCGATGAAAACGATGATTAAAATAGGCAACTGCCTTGCCTAATAACGCAAATTAAACATCCCGGTAATGGCAGTACATGGCCAGACTCTATATAGACATTCCTATAAACACTGTAAAAATCACATGAATGTTTTTAATATAATAATAGTTTATTCGTAGTTTTGGAAAACGACTGAACCTCATCCAAAGTGAGATAGTACTATTAGTTTATTTACATTTAAAAAAAATGTAATACACATGACATTTGGCAAGAAGCTATGAGTAATTTAAAATTAAAATTCAACTGACGCGCAGGCTCGGTTCGACGAGGAAGCTCGAAGCGACTACTAGGTACCTTCGCGCTACTTTGCAGGTTTAAGAAATATTATACCTAGCTATTTTATGCCTTTCTTTTTATTTATTGCTTAGTTGGCTGGACGAGCTCACAGCCCACCTGGTGTTAAGTGGTTACTGGAGCCCATAGACATCCATAACGTAAATGCGCCACCCACCTTGAGATATAAGTTCTAAGGTCTTAAGTATAGTTACAATATCTGAAGTAGTCGTGGCCTAAAAGATAAGACGTCCGGTGCATTCGTGTTGAAGCGATGCACTGGTGTTCGAATCCCGCGGGTACCAATTTGTCTAATGAAATACGTACTCAACAAATGTTCACGATTGACTTCCACGCTGAAGAAATAACATCGTGTAATAAAAATCAAACCCGCAAAATTATAATTTGCGTAATTGCTGGTGGTAGGACCTCTTGTGGGTCCGCGTGGGTGGGTACCACTACCCTGCCTATTTCTGCCGTGAAGCAGTAATGCGTTTCGGTTTGAAGGGTGGGGCAGCCGTAATAATCCCTGTTTAATTATTACTTTTATTTAAATAGGCAAAGAATCTCTCCTATAAGTTGTTGCACTGTTTGTCAAACGATTTCCTTTTTTTTTGTTTATTTGTTTTATATAATTATGTAAACCAAATAATCAAAATTTACAACAAACAAATTTAATAATCCTCACTTAAAAATAAAGTCTAAATTTTGAAGTGTCGACGTATCCAAAAAGCAACATACTTGAATACCCAAGTCGGTGTGAGACGGAGCCTCTATTTACTAGCAATAAACGATGAAATAGAATCTATAGCAAAACTCAAAACGTATCATTCACGCGAACATCACGTCGCTTTCGCTTTTCATAGCGGCATTACTGAACTTAGCCACTTTAGCTAGTAAACCCTTTTACCTTCCTAATGGACAAAAAGGTGTGACATTGAAAGCTTTGCGTGCGCGTAATCGTATACGACTACAAACATTATTGTAACCCTTTTGTATCGATTGAGTACTTACTGTGCTCGCGTGCCAATCACAGACCTCAATTTTAATATTAGGACTTTACCAACGAAACTGCTGTTTATTATACAAAAAAATTATTAATTTGAAAAAAAAAAAAATTATTAATCAAAATATGCACCCACGGTATCTATGCATCTCTGTCAGCACAATGGTAATTATGTAATTCTCTTCTTGAAGAAGTCAGGGCAGAGCTAGCAAACTCTTCAGAAGCATTTTGTACTGCCTCTCGAGTATTGAATTTTTCCCTACTAAGAAGTTTTTCAAACTTGGGGAAAAGTAGAAGTCTGCCTGCGCAAGGCTTGGTGAGTATGGTGGATGACACAAAATTTCCAACCCTATTAGCTATTAACTATTCTAGTTCAGAAACCATCTGTTGTGCCGTATTAGGACGAGCGACTGGTGGAAGGACCTCTTGTGTGTCCGCGCGGGTAGGTACCACCACTCTGCGTATTTCTGCCATGAAGCATTAATGCGTTTCGGTTTGAAGGGTGGGGCAGCCGTTGTAACTATACTTGAGACCTTAGAAGTTAGGTATATCTCTAGTTAGGTGGCGCATTTACGCTGTAGATGTCTATGGGCTTCAGTAACCACTTGTTAACTAGGTGGGCTGTGAGCTCGTCCACGTTACTAAGCAATAAAAAAAAAATTACCAAGGCTGGCCAGGAAATTTGGGAGTTTCTCCATCGTTCTGTGCAGCTCTTTAGAGTGCATATCCGCAATAATACTAATTACATTTGGTAAGAATGAGTAATTTTACCGGAACTAGACCACTAAGCAGTTAACATGACTTTTTAGGAGTAAGTTTTCGTTTGGTACTATGCCTAGGTGCGGAACCAGGGTCTAACCAACATTGGTAGTTTGAGTATTGTTAGTTTCCACTGTGGCCTTTATCCATCGTTGTTGACTTTAGTTTTCGGGACGCCGACGCATTTATTTTTTATTAATTAATTAACGTTTATGGCCAGTATTTTGAAACGGCAACTTCATGGGTTCAACCTGTTATTAAAGTGCCATGTTATCCCGCTCATATACACCTTTTCGGTATGACAAACAACAAATATTTAGGAGAAGGGAGTATTACTGGTAGCCCGGAGGTCTTTCCAGCTCCTTAGCCAAGAGAGATGGGATTTGCTAACAGCAGATCGAGCTCCTCCGAAAGAGACCTAACAACTCAAGCACACTTGCTTCATTTGCGAATATATCAACCACCGAATCGCGACCTGCTGAATAGATCCGGCGAGAAACTCAGGCGGCTGATATATTATGGGTTAAGTTTCACGTCAAACTCTTCGACTAGTTCGACAAGTGCAGTTACCAGGGTCCGGGAAACCTGCAACAGGCGTCTAATGAGAATATTAATGGATCGGATGGAGAGGTTCAAACCACCACAGAAGGTCATTATTAAAATAGTCCACTTTTTTGGCTTACCTTTTGTGAAAAATTTGTAACATAAAAATGAACAAGATTACATAATTAGTTTTTGATTCGAGCATAAATCTACATTAAAAATATTAATAAATGACGCGAACACTTTCACCTTTCGTGGATTGCGTTAAAAATCTTATCCGTAGAAAATTTAATAACTTTTCTGCTTTCAGCTATAAAATATAATCCATGGTATATAGGAGAGAGAACCTTCATAAAACTGGAAGTAATTTCATTCGTTTGAGCCTTATCTGCACTCTTCCATTGTCTGTATTGGCAAAGTAAAGGCTCCTTCTCTAAAGAAGACTTCGACTAGTGTAGCAGAATCTTTTTGATGGTAAAAATTTGCTGCAAAATGATTCTTGCGTTTCATCATCCATCAATCTATCACGATAAGAATGCCGGAAAATCATAATATTAATAGCTTCATTAGTCAAATAACCACATTAAACTAAATATTTTTTTGGATAATTTATTCATTTTACGATGACTTTTCAGATTGAGTCCGGTTTTCAATAAATTACTTAAAGGTCAATTAAAATTAGAAAGTATTTTATGTTTAGAAAAACCCTCGTTACCTGTCCAATACAAAATTAAAAGGAAGCTCATTTATTGAAAAGTCAAGGGATGGATGAATTATTGATTTAAATATCGAAAATTATGACATACGACAATGAAAATAATAATCATTATTGTGTAAATAACATGATACATGACGAAAGACGTAATTTCGCTGAAATCGTATATTGTTTATCTTTTTATTGTATAGTAGTCAGCAGGTTATAAATACGAAATAGACGCTGATAACGATGACAAATACCGTCACAACAGTTACAGTTAACAAGCCAACAGTCAAAACAGTCCGCGTAATACATATTCAGTCTTAAACCGAAGAGAAATATTGTTTCGAATACTTACCCTGAATCACTCTGTAAACATATTCATCTATCTGCGACACGTGAACAAAAATATGTCACAAAGGAGCAGCCACCAAGTTTCTAATCATTAATTAGTTGCACTTCTTATCAAGACCCGAAGCTATTTGAACTGATTAGTTTCCGAACAGGTGAACATTGAAAGTTTGCACTCCAAAGTCATCTTTAGCCTAGTTTACGGTTGCACGTGTACTTAATTGTATTGTATAGGTGCTTAATAGGTAGACTTTGTCCTTGCTACTCCGTTGTTAGTCGGTAGCAAATACTACGTTCTTTTGTTCGAAATTCCTCGAGGGGAATTAATTTATTTGACTAACTGATAGTCCTATGTAGAGAGAATGAAGCGGAGGGCGTCCACAGGGCTGCTCGGTAATCTCCTTTACTTCTCAAGCGTGAGTGAAACGTGTAACGAACGTGCAGAGCCGTTTCCGATTTAACTCAGACTTTTATTTTGTACTAGTGAGTCGCTCCGGCTCCGCACTGGTCTTTAAAAAAAATCAACGATATTTGACGTCGTTTTATTTTTTTAAATAAAAGAAAACTTCTTGCGGCATAACTGTAATAGTTAGACATATGCTGTCGCGACACTTTTTGTAAATAATAATGCGTTCTACAAAGTCGTAGTACATTATTACTAATAATAGTTCTCGCGGAGCACGCGATGTAAAAAATATTTTAGGTATTTTTTTTACTCCTTGGGTTACATTATTGGAGTTTTAGTAATTCCTTACTAAAACTCCAATAATTTTTTTTTAAAAACTTTATAGCCTATGTCGCTCGGGAATAGTGTAGTGAAAGAATTTTTCAAATCGGTTCAGTAGTTTCGGAGCCTATTCAATACAAACAAACAAACAAATCTTTCTTCTTTATAATATTAGTATAGATTCATCGTGCAATGGTAGGACAGTTCTTCTTTGGATTCCGATAGAGGCACCCGTCACGTGCGGACGTGCTCATCGTCCACTCGATCGCCCGGTCTTTGTTCGCCCGGCTTTTGTTAGCCCGGCCATTGTTCGCGCGGCCTGTGTTCGTGATACATCTGCCGATCAAGTGTGTTTCCTGGAAGCTTTTATTTGTTTTGTTTTAGTTATTTTTGTGTTCGTGGAACATTTGCCGACAAAGTGTTTTCCTGCAAGTATTTATCTGTTTTGTTTCTTTTTGTAATTTCTGTTTTGTTGTGCTTTTTCTTTGTCCTGTAGTAATCGCGCCGCATTGCCACCTGTGTTCAATAGAACCGCTCAGGTCCGAGTAGTTGGGGCCTCGCCGCAAGGCGAGTGTTTCAAGACCCGGGGCCGCCCCACCTGGGTACTCAGCGATCATGGACGCTGTATTCGCGGAATTCCTCCGACTTCGCCACCCACAGCTCGCCTCAGAGTTTCTGGCCTTCAAGGCCAATCACACTGCGAGCCCTCTCGAGGACTCCGCCGCGCTCGCTGCTCCTGCGTCGCCTGTACCTGCGTGCAGAGCTTCTGCATTGAGCACCGCAGCCTCTGTCGTGCCTGCCGCTCCCGTGTCGCCTATACTGGCGAGAAAAGCTGCTGCGTCGTCCGCCATGACCATCGTTTCAGCTGAGCGATCATCCGCGGCCTCCGTCGCGCCCTCTAAAACACCTACACTTGCTCGTAGGTCGCCTGCACCCGCCTCCTCGTGCTCCGACTCTGACTCGGACATGGAGGTCGACCTCGCCCCCGCCTCATCGACGGATGGATTCACCCTGGTACAGAAGGGTAAGAAGCGTGCCGCGGAGTCTCGAGCTCCCGCGGCCGCTAAAATTAGCAAAGCCGTGAACGCGTCGCGCCCCCGCCCTCAGACTCCCGTTGCGCCCCCAGCCCGTGCCACTCCGTCGCCGCGTCCGGTGGCACAAAATAAAACCCAGACCCCTCCCCCGGTTATCCTTCAAGAGAAGGCAGCTTGGGATCGAGTTTGCCTGGCCCTTAAGGCCAAAAATATAAATTTCACGAATGCCCGTAACCTCGCGAACGGCATTCAAATTAAGGTTCAAACACCCGACGACCATAGGGCCCTCTCTTCTTACCTCCGTAAGGAACGTATAAGTTTCCATACTTATACGCTCCAGGAGGAGCGCGAACTCCGCGTTGTAATACGCGGAATCCCTAAAGAGTTAGATGTAGAGCTCGTCAAGGCCGATCTGTTAGAACAGGGCTTTCCAGTGAATTCTGTGCACCGTATGCACACCGGTCGCGGTAGGGAGCCATATAATATGGTTCTAGTCACCCTCCAGCCTACCCCCGAGGGTAAGAAAATCTTCAACACACAGACCGTCTGTAGGCTCTCCGGTATCGCCATCGAAGCCCCCCATAAAAAAGGCACTCCTAGCCAGTGCCATAACTGTCAATTGTACGGGCACTCTTCCCGTAACTGTCACGCGCGCCCCCGATGTGTTAAGTGTTTGGGCGATCACGCCACGGCCCTCTGCGCTCGCGACCAAAAAACCGCGACGGAACCGACTAGCTGCGTCCTGTGTCGAACACAGGGTCACCCCGCGAATTACCGTGGTTGCCCCCGAGCCCCTAAAATAAATCGCCGCGTCGCCCGCCAAAACCGCCTCCGAGCTTCCGGCCCAGACATCAAAGCCACGGCACCCTCTGCGTCGCAGGCTAAGCCAGCGTTCGTTCCGGCGGCGGTGCCCAGTGTCTCGGCCTGGGCAAAACCGCTGCCGTACACGAACACGGCTACAACTCCCTCCTCCGCGATTCGTCCCGCCCCCGCGACTCGTCCCTCTCCCGCGACTTGTCCTCCGACCGCGTCCGACAATCTCGCTTTAGCGATCGACTTCTTTCAGTCGATCAACTTTGAGCGCGTTAACGCTTTGGGCGACGCCATTCGCGCTGCCTCCACTGCACAACACTTTATCGCCGTTGTGCAAGAATACGCCGACGTATACGCGTCATTAAATACGTACGTCCTCCCCTCACTCCGCCGGTAATCAATGGCGTATATAAGTAGAATAAAGCCCCTATCCGTAACGATAGGATTTTTTAACGCTTACGGTCTCGCAAATCAACGTGATCAGGTTTCTGACTTTTTGCGTGACCATCAAATTGATATCTTTTTAGTGCAGGAGACCCTACTTAAGCCCGCGCGCCGTGACCCTAAAATCGCAAACTATAATATGGTCAGGAACGACAGGCTCTCTGCCCGTGGTGGTGGTACCGTCATTTACTATAGAAGAGCCCTGCATTGCGTCCCGCTCGATCCTCCCGCGCTCGCTAATATCGAAGTATCAGTGTGCCGAATCTCACTGACGGGACACGCGCCGATCGTTATCGCGTCCGTTTATCTTCCACCGGATAAGATCGTTCTAAGCAGTGATATCGAGGCGCTGCTCGGTATGGGGAGCTCTGTCATTCTGGCGGGCGACCTAAATTGTAAACACATCAGGTGGAACTCACACACCACAACCCCGAATGGCAGGCGGCTTGACGCGTTAGTCGATGATCTCGCCTTCGATATCGTCGCTCCGCTAACCCCGACTCACTACCCGCTAAATATCGCGCATCGCCCGGATATACTCGACATAGCGTTATTAAAAAACGTAACTCTGCGCTTACACTCGATCGAAGTAGTTTCAGAGTTAGATTCAGACCACCGTCCCGTCGTTATGAAGCTCGGTCGCGCTCCCGATTCCGTTCCCGTCACGAGGACTGTGGTGGATTGGCACACGCTGGGCATCAGCCTGGCTGAATCTGATCCACCATCGCTCCCGTTTAACCCGGACTCTATCCCGTCTCCTCAGGCTACCGCTGAAGCCATAGACATCTTAACGTCACACATCACCTCGACATTAGATAGGTCATCGAAACAAGTTGTAGCGGAGGACTTCCTTCACCGCTTCAAATTGTCCGACGATATTAGGGAACTCCTTAGAGCTAAGAACGCCTCGATACGCGCCTACGACAGGTATCCTACCGCGGAAAATCGTACTCGAATGCGTGCCCTACAACGCGACGTAAAGTCTCGCATCGCCGAAGTCCGAGATGCCAGATGGTCTGATTTCTTAGAAGGACTCGCGCCCTCCCAAAGGTCTTACTACCGCTTAGCTCGTTCTCTCAAATCGGATACGGTAGTAACTATGCCCCCCCTCGTAGGCCCTTCAGGCCGACTAGCGGCGTTCGATGATGACGAAAAAGCAGAGCTGCTGGCCGATACATTGCAAACCCAGTGCACGCCCAGCACTCAATCCGTGGACCCTGTTCATGTAGAATTAGTAGATAGTGAGGTAGAACGCAGAGCCTCCTTGCCACCATCGGATGCGTTACCACCCGTCACCCCGATAGAAGTTAAAGACTTGATCAAAGACCTACGTCCTCGCAAGGCTCCCGGTTCCGACGGTATATCTAACCGCGTTATTAAACTTCTACCCGTCCAACTCTTCGTGATGTTGGCATCTATTTTCAATGCCGCTATGGCGAACTGTATCTTTCCCGCGGTGTGGAAAGAAGCGGACGTTATCGGCATACATAAACCCGGTAAACCAAAAAATCATCCGACGAGCTACCGCCCGATTAGCCTCCTCATGTCTCTAGGCAAACTGTATGAGCGTCTGCTCTACAAACGCCTCAGAGACTTCGTCTCATCCAAGGGCATTCTCATCGATGAACAATTCGGATTCCGTACAAATCACTCATGCGTTCAACAGGTGCACCGCCTCACGGAGCACATTCTTGTGGGGCTTAATCGACCAAAACCGTTATACACGGGAGCTCTCTTCTTCGACGTCGCAAAAGCGTTCGACAAAGTCTGGCACAATGGTTTGATTTTCAAACTATTCAACATGGGCGTGCCGGATAGTCTCGTGCTCATCATACGGGACTTCTTGTCGAACCGCTCTTTTCGATATCGAGTCGAGGGAACCCGCTCCTCCCCACGACCTCTCACAGCTGGAGTCCCGCAAGGCTCTGTCCTCTCACCCCTCCTATTTAGCTTATTCGTCAACGATATTCCCCGGTCGCCGCCGACCCATTTAGCTTTATTCGCCGACGACACGACTGTTTACTATTCTAGTAGAAATAAGTCCCTAATCGCGAAGAAGCTTCAGAGCGCAGCCCTAGCCCTAGGACAGTGGTTCCGAAAATGGCGCATAGACATCAACCCAGCGAAAAGTACTGCGGTGCTATTTCAGAGGGGAAGCTCCACACGGATTTCCTCCCGGATTAGGAGGAGGAATCTCACACCCCCGATTACTCTCTTTAGACAACCCATACCCTGGGCCAGGAAGGTCAAGTACCTGGGCGTTACCCTGGATGCATCGATGACATTCCGCCCGCATATAAAATCAGTCCGTGACCGTGCCGCGTTTATTCTCGGTAGACTCTACCCCATGATCTGTAAGCGGAGTAAAATGTCCCTTCGGAACAAGGTGACACTTTACAAAACTTGCATAAGGCCCGTCATGACTTACGCGAGTGTGGTGTTCGCTCACGCGGCCCGCACACACATAGACACCCTCCAATCCCTACAATCCCGCTTTTGCAGGTTAGCTGTCGGGGCTCCGTGGTTCGTGAGGAACGTTGACCTACACGACGACCTGGGCCTCGAATCAATTCGGAAATACATGAAGTCAGCGTCGGAACGATACTTCGATAAGGCTATGCGTCATGATAATCGCCTTATCGTTGCCGCCGCTGACTACTTCCCGAATCCTGATCATGCAGGAGCCAGTCACCGTCGACGTCCTAGACACGTCCTTACGGATCCATCAGATCCAATAACCTTTGCATTAGATGCCTTCAGCTCTAATACTAGGGGCAGGCTTAGGGACCCCGGTAACCGTACTCGTCGAACTCGACAAAGAAGTCGACGTGCAACCTAACCCATGCATCAGCCCGCTGAGTTTCTCGCCGGATCTTCTCAGCGGGTCGCGATTCCGATCCGGTAGTAGATTCATTCGCGAAACAATTGCTCTTGAGTTGTTAGGTCTCCTTCGGAGGCGCTCGGGCAGTTGTTAGCAAATCCCACCCCTCTTGGCTGAGCCTTTGCTCGCCCACCTGTCCTGGTGAAACTGGAAAGGCCTTCGGGCCACCAGTAAAGTTTCAATCATAAAAAAAAAAAAAAAAAAAAGTTCTTCTTTGATTTTTTGTTAACACAGACAAGTTGACAATGCTCCATCTGATGCTAAGCGGATAGCAAAGGTCATTGACAACATAACTTGAATTCCTTCACCGAACTTAAGACATAAGTTTGAAGCCTCAATTTAATTGACACAGCGTTTGTCTTAGCTTTTAAAGTAGAATGCATTTAGACTTTGCGGCAGAAATAATATAGATAGGATGGTGTACCTATGCGCAATACCTCTAGAATTATATAATAGAAAAATATGTTAAGGTAGAGAGATCCACACAGAAGCTAGTTACACTAATACTTATTTATGCTTAAGCAAACTATTTAAAAAAATTAAACATTTAAGTAGAGTTAAATTAAGGAGTGAATAATTGATGGCTATCACATTTTCGTTAATGATTCTTTCAATTGATAATTATTTGAACGTAGCAAGTTCATTAATATTAAAGATAGCAAGCGACGATAAAACGATTGGTTTCTAGCTAAGTCGCTTTCCTCCATAAGCCTTAAGCAATAACCGTTCTGTTCGAAGATTCAATTCAATAAATCCCCTCCGTTTCTATTAAAACCAGTCTAAGCGGGACACAATTACCGCTCGAGCTCATGACACTAATAAAGGATAGAGCTTTTGCGCGAATACTGATTTATCGCGTAATCCCTCCCATTCAAAAAAAATCCCTCAATAACTCGACTGTTCTACAAATCGATAAACTTTCGCCTAACTTAATTAGCTTCGTAATAAAGTGCTCGTAAGAGATGACAAACTGAAAATTAAATAAAGATAACATTTGTCATGTGAAGTTGGTTTTCTGTAGTATCCATTGTTTTCGGTGAGAGGGTCGTTGTTTCCAGACAATTTGGCGCGCTGCATCGATCGTGTGGCTCCAACGAAGTTCCGCAGTTCTAATTATAAAAGGGTTTCAATTTATCGCCGATTACCTTAGCTTCTGTGTACTTCGACACTCACAGTGTACCAGACTTGTTGATTAAACTATTTGGTGAATGGCTAAGTTAAACTAAATCAATAACAACAATGAGGATTGAAAAAATAATGTCAATATATTTTATGCTTTTTATTAAATCGATCAACATTTTCGGAATTGATTTTCAAACAAACTGTTATTAATCAAAATGATGATATACATAAATATATTCCACATTCAAGTTAATTAATCATCATATGATTCCATTTCCGGCATGAAAAGTTATTTAGTTGTTCTGTATTAATATTTGTTCTTGAAGAAACGTCTCGGTGCCGTTAGCAGTAGAAAGAAATGAGTTTCATCAAGCTGAGCCTTTATCGCCGTTCACATTCAGGCCCGATAAAGCAGTCCTGTTCCGGCTGACTCTCATTTGCCTGAGACGTAATTCATAAGATTAGTGCTTATAATAAGAAAAAAGTAAGTAAGTGAGTTAACCAAAATGTCTATTGGTCAGCATTTTGAACTGAAATTATTAAAATTCCGACTGAATTATCAAATATATAGAAAAATATAACAACATGGAAATTATTGGCGTACATTTATCTGTATATATAAAAATGAATTGCTGTTCGTTAGTCTCGCTAAAACTCGAGAACGGCTGGACCGATTATGGTCTTGAATTATTTGTGGAAGTCCAGAGAAGGCTTAAAAGGTAGATAAATATGAAAATGCCCGGGATTAAATAAAAATAACAATTTTGTTTTTCCTTTGATGTGTCCTGCGTCGGACGGGTTCCTTTTGTTTGTTTTAAGTTTATTTTATACAAAAATTTAGGTCTTTTAGTTATCGATTGATCGCACTACGAAGTCAGCCGTGTCAGCTAGTCGATAATAATAATTTACAATCACAAGAAAAGAGTTAAATTACAATATTTGTAGGTTTAAATAAAATATAAATATAAATATTTACTAACAATCAACGCCACGTTAACTGGTCCCGTGCTAAGTTCGTAAAGAACTTGTGTTACAAGTACCAGATAACGGAAATAAATATAATATTTTTCTTATACACATACATATATTTAATATACACCCATAACCCTGGAAAGACATTAATATTTATCATACAAATATCTTCCTTCGGCGGGATTCGAACCCGCGACCCCCTTGTGTAGTGACCATGTCACTTACCACTACACCAGACGGCCGTTTAAATTCCGTTTGATTCGCAATCGGACAGTGAACCTTTAAAATATTAGCTTGAAAGTTAATGATGTTTGGCTTACGGGTGGGAATATTTCAAAGTAAGGGCAGGGCATTCACTGTATGAAGCCCATTGATTTCGATGCTCCCTGAACTGATCAGGACTACGTCTACTGGTAAACAATCTGGTAAATACTTATCGTTGGGATGGATATATCGGGATTTATTGATATATGTTGTGCCGATGAGTAGGTTATATAAGGCAGGAAATTCATTCGGATGTTTGTCTGTGCGCCTGTACAAAAAAACCCCACAAGATGTTCAGAACCTTCATATACATAGGCTTAAGAAAACTTAAAGAACATATGTGTAATAAAGCTTACTATAAAGACAATGATTATCTAGAAGACTGCACAAAGTGGGAATGAGTTGCTCGCTCCAGGCATTTTAATATTGCAATAATTGTTACATTATAATACCTCTTATAAAATGAACATTTCAAAATAATCTAATACTTAAAAAAGAAAAACTAATACATCTTTAAAAAGATTTAAGACAGGCCCGCTGAGCTTCTTGTCAGTTCTTCTCAGGACGGAGGCTAGTTTTTGTGAATTGGCGGCAGTTCTTTTTGACGTTCAACAAGTATGTACTTTCAATTGTGTTAAATAAAAAAACTTTGATTTGATTTTATTTGATTCTTTTAAAGAGACATCTGAATTTTTAAAGTAACTAAGATATAAAAAATATATTATGTATATATAACAGAAATCGAACAAAAAGGCATATAGGGCACTTACCTAATTATGTCTAGTCATTGTAGGTAATAAACTGCTGAATTGATAAAATTTTGCTACGAGTTCTCCATCCAATCATAATTAATAATATTAACGTATTCGTGGTACCAGATATTTTATTAAGAATTTAATTTAGATTTGTAGCAGACTCACCAGTTGTTCTTCATTTGAAAGCACCTTTTATTAACTTTAACAACTTTGTTTCCTTGACTTGTTTATAACATTGAATTGTTTTTTTAATTTCTAATTAGGTAAACGAGCTCACGGCCCATCTGGATTAAAGTGGTTACCAGAATCCATACACTTAACAACGTGAATACCGACCTTAAGTCATGAGACATAATGGTAATTAAAACCACTGTAATTTCATTAAAAAATTGTGAGTATACCTCATATATATATATATGTCTTCGTAGAGTTGAGAGTACATCCACAACGTATCTAGCCAGCTTGGTAGTTGGATTCCAAGTTGACTTACGATTAAATTTTTAGTATTTTGTTGAATCTGCGGCAACCCATAAAGTTTTGAAGACTTCGTACAAAATGAAACGTGTCATTTGATGTCAAGATTTACAGCTTTGTTTTGTTTGAGAACTTGAGACGTTTTTTCATTACCTTATTAGTAGTTTCTCTTCGGACATTTAGTAATTTTGTCTGACAACATGTCATGTATTTTACTATTGTAAACCGACGTATCGGTTTACAATAGTAAAATATTGTAAACCGGACTTCGGTTCCCTCTGTATTTTGTACCGTATGTTCCATGGGGAGTGCTCTGAGGAATTGTTCGAGATGATACCGGCATCTCGTTTTTACCATCGCACCGCCCGCCACCGGAGTAGAGTTCATCCATACTACCTGGAGCCACTGCGGTCATCCACAGTGCGTTTCCAGAGCTCTTTTTTGCCACGTACCATCCGGCTATGGAATGAGCTCCCCTCCACGGTGTTTCCCGAGCGCTATGACATGTCCTTCTTCAAACGAGGCTTGTGGAGAGTATTAAACGGTAGGCAGCGGCTTGGCTCTGCCCCTGGCATTGCTGAAGTCCATGGGCGACGGTAACCACTCACCATCAGGTGGGCCGTATGCTCGTCTGCCTACAAGGGCAATAAAAAAAAAAAAAATCCATTATCACTGTGTTTTATATTTACTTTTGCGGATTTTTTATGCGCCATTTATTGAACTTATGGTAGGTTATGTTATATTTATTTATATGCAATGCGGCCGCGGCTTCTTGCTGTAACGAGTTCTTTTTGACAGTGGTCGTCGCCTCAAACTAAAATCAATCCGTATTGGAAGTGCTCCTACCGTATCTAAAAGAAGTTTCAGCCAATATTGACAACATACTAAGACGTCCGTCCATAAAATCGTTTCGTGACAACCACACAAGTAACTGAGCCAGTACTTATGATATGTTAAGTGGAGCATACCTCGTCAGGATCCTCGTTAAAAATCCAACCCAAAAAACAATCAAATTTGTGGAACAATTACATATGCATATGCTCTATGTATGGGCTTCTGGTAACTGCATAACACCACATGGTCCGTGAGCTCGTGGACACATTTAAGAAATACATAAAATATCAATTATATTGAAAGAACGACACCGGGTCTAAAAATATCGCACTAGTTCTGAATACAAAATACCTAGTCAGGTCATAAATTCTGTCACATGTTTAATGTAAAATAATTGAAACAAGTTTATTCATTATGTAACCATTCATATACCAAAATGAACTTAACAAAACATAGATTCTTATGACACTAAAGTTTATTCAAAATGACCTCCGTGATTTTGAATACAGGCCTTCAATCTGCGCGGCCAGTCGTCTATCGCAGCACGAACGAGGTCCATGTCAATATCGGCGGCTGCCTTAATCAAGGATGTCTTGAGTGACTCCAAATTGGGATGAGGCTTTGAGCACGCCTTTTCCTCCAAGTGTTGCCATATCTTGTAATCTAGTGGATTCAAATCTGGACTGGAAGAGGGCCAGTCTTCGTGCCGGATGAAGTCGATTTCACGCGCCGCCAGCCAGTCTTGTGTGCTCTTCGCTCTATGAGCTGGCGCCGAATCTTGTTGGAATACCCAGTGCCTGTTATTGAACATGGTATGAGAAACAGGTTCCACAAGGTTCGTCAGGACTGTATTTTGATACACAACTGCATTCGTTTTTACACCTTGCTCACAAAAATGTACCTCTGTTAAGCCTCAATAAGAAACTCCCAACCATACCATGAGCGAGGATGGAAAATGACCTCGTTGGACACGCGGAATACGGTTGCTCGCTTCTTCACTACTGTGTGCGTACACCTTATCATTTTATTTGTTGTAGCTCTCTTCTACGGTAAAAATTTTTTCATCCGAAAAAAGAATTTCCCGATATTTTTTTCCCGCGTACTGCTTCAACAAAGCGCGGCATCTCTTCAGTCTCAGGTCCATTAGACGAGCATTCAAACGATGTCCTGTTTTTCTTCGATATGCCCGAAGCCCTAAGTCTTCATTTAACACCCTTTTCACCGTGGTTCTGCTTAACCCCATCTGAAGGGCCAACAGTTTCTGCTTACGTTTGGGATTTCTTTGAATTCGCGCCTTCACAGCTTTTATCACTGCTGGAGTCCTAACAGACCGAGGGCGACCACTTCTTGACCTGTCATCTACACTAGAGTCTTCATTGTATCGTTTGATGGTACGATAAACGAATCTTTTGGTTATATTCAAATTTTTCAGTATGTTAAAAATTTGAATTGGCGCGTAACCGCAACGATGCAACGCAATAACTGCAACACGGTCTTCTTTAAGCGTCCACTCCATATTTAAAAATGAGTAAAAATTCTAAAAGTATACATTTTTATTTTCATGAACAATTCGAGATTCGAATTCAATAAACTTTTTTGTGGCCAGCATTCTAAAAGAAAAGTTTTTACTGTGTGACAATACTTATGACCTGACTAGGTATTGCTACGCCGGTAATAGTAACGCCATCTTTCGCCGAATAGCCGAAATATCACAGGTACTAGTAACGTCGAGAACGCTCAAGAAGTACTACGCCATCTATTGTCAGATAGCGAAAACGTACATCGAAGCTACCCGACTTGTCCAGAATGTTCTCGATAAATCTAGGGATCTCGTATCGTCTATAAAAGCGTTACAGAGATGGTGCGAAGTCCGTTAGTAATCGGAGTTACCGAAGCGAAACAGCGAATGGATCACCTGAAGCGAAGCGGAAGAAGTGAATTAAGAATTTTAAAGTATTCGTTAAGTGTTCTAAGTGTTGAATTTTAATAAATACTTGGGTAGGATTTTATTTATCCCGAACCCCAGCGCGTAACAATATCATGTATAAAAATATAACGTTTGCTAATAAATAACTTTTAAACACCCACGCCAAGTTTCAAAACAAAAAAAAAGAATTATCAATAAAACAAACCAAAAATCGTGCAGTTAAAATGGAAGAGTAGCCATAAATTATCTTGTTTCGCGTTTGATCCCAAAAAAAGACAGAGAAAAATAAACGAGAAAACAGGTGCTCGCTTTTCGGGACTGAATAGATCGTGTTTTCGAATTCAGTACAAATAAATAAACAAAAAAAAAGAAAACGACGGTCCTATTCAAATAACTTGAAAACGAAATATATTCCGAGAAAATATAAAACCGAATAAAATTTATTTTAGTTTAGAACTAGCCGATTTCTATGAAAAAAAATCTGCAAGAAAAATCAGTACCTCAAACGTAGTGCTTCAAACGGTGAATCATGGTGAAAAGATAACATTTCAAGCAGTGACAGGTTCTGAATTGCTATCTTGTTTCCGCCGCCGCCTCCTCCTAATCTTAAGTTATAAACTTGCGATTTATTCACGCCACAAACTTGTCTATCGAAAGAGTAAACTAAAAACGATATTTTACTCCAGTTAATACATAATATTGATTTTTTTTATCAGTTTCCATTTCCATACTCCATACGAGTCAATGCCTAATATTGATATTTTTTTATGAGTCTCCATTTCCATACGACTAATACTTAATAAATGAAATCTTCTTTTAAATTGAAATTCGAACTAAGCACGAAATTTTAAATGTAGTATGAAGGCAAAAATGAAACTACCATTTTACCAGTAAACAAAAAGGATGTTGTTTTCCAAATGACAGTCCGACAGACAGTCGAGAATGCAAAAATTTCCTCTGAGTAAAACTCTAAGTTCTGTGCTCGCAAGCTATGTAAAGTTTTTAATCTGTTTCTTGTTGTTTTAAAGCGGATTGAAAGAACTGTAGTCGCAATAACAAGTTATAATTCGTCAATATTCAAGATTAATATTTTAGATTAATGATCGATTAGTTAAAGTTACATTATGGAATCTGGTTACTGCCGTCCAATATTTTTTTCAATGCCTATTCGCTGGTTGCCTTAGGATCTATTGCAGCTTCGCGTTGACGGGTAGCTCACGGTAAGCTAACCGGCTCGACCTGAGAGAATTTTCTTACACCAGCCCTAGCTAGAGCGGTGTTCCGCAGAATCAACCACCCGATGCGACCCGGGATAGTGACACACTGAGAAGATTCGGCGAAAAACAAAGTAGACTGTGTCTATCTATGGGTTAGTTCGCTAGTCGTAATCGACGACCCGTCCAATAACATCAAAGTACGAAACTATATGAGAGGTTCAGCCAGCTATTTTGTGGATGTGTTCGAATAAATGATTCCTAGGTTTTATTTTATAGTTTGTTTTCACAAGTATTTTTATATTTTCTTTTATAGTTTTCTTAAATGTTTCATTGACATCAGTTAGATGCGGTCATTCCTTTGTCTAAATAAATGTTAGATGGTATTCGTCCGTGAACATAGATATCAAACGCCGCTCGTAAACAAAGGATAATCGGTCAAGACTGGACGTGTTTTTATTCTGTCATTAAAAGTTTGTAACGCGAAACTTTTTCACGTGTTGTGAAGAATTACAAGTGTAAACTTTTGTGTGCTCGTAATTAGATTCTCATTTCTAAGAGCGGCTTGCCCAAAGTCTGAATCTGATTGATTTCCTTTGCCGATTTTACAGAGTCAATTCTTTGTTTGTTTAATGTTCATTGACGGTACGTAGGTTTACCATAGAATTCGGAAGAATGTTTATTTTTTGGTATTATTAAAACTATTTTAGGAACTAAATAATGTCCATCATTTTTTTTCGAAATATTTCATAATAGCCTTTGCCCGCGATTTCGTTCGCGTGGAATAGTTACTTTGGGATAACGCTAAATTTTACCCGCGACTTTTTAATAGAATTTTATGGAGCTATTTAAGGTACCAAAACCACGCTTTTTAACCTACTTCAAAAGAGAAGGCTCAATTCGACCACCATTTTTTTTATGTTCACCGATTTCTCGAGAATGCTTGAATTGATTCTGATAACTATTTTTTTCTTTTTTCGTTCGAAAGAGTAGAGACTTTCCGAACGGTTCTGTAATCATCGGCCGGTCGGCGCCTTGTGCATCATTATTACGCGCTTGAGCATTATTTTGCTGCGATGTTATTTTAAAACTGCGATATGTTCTAAGATATTCATTGAAATCGAATGATGTAAAGGGCAAATTTCTTTCAAATTAAATATGTACTTGTAATGAATAACGTATTTATTTAGATACGTAAGGATTGATATCATCTTTATAAATATACCTCTACAAATAATGCTTTATTTAGAACAAATTTGGTTAGCATAAAAAATGTTATAGTGAGCCAACCTTTAAATATAGACATATGCTGTCCCAAACTTTTTTTTACAATTTTTAGAGGGGAACAATTCTGTCATATATTATTTTAGCGAAACTTTAACCGTGTCCGCAACGCACGCAGCGGAAGCTTTCAAAAGGAAAAAATAAACCCGATTTTGAAACATTATTTATTGGTGCTCCGCTCGTATTGGTCTTAGCGTGATTTAATATACCTTCCTTAATCAATGGGCTACCTAACACTGAAATAATTTTTAAAATCGGACTAATTCCTGTGATCCGCGCGTTCAACGAAACAAACAAATTCTTCAGCTTTGTAATACTCATATATGTATTTATAAAGATCGGAATCTTTACGGTCGAAGCCATTGATGAGTACGTCTTCTGGGGCCAAAATTGTCCTACTAGGTAGGTAATAGGTCCAACTTTGACAAAGAGTTCAATCGTCGAATCCAACTACGATGCGCAGCGTTCGGGCAGCTGCTCAAAATCTACTCATCCCAGATAGCGTAGTGTCTCAAGACAAAAGTCCAGACCAGACCAGTGTGTGTTACCAGTGAAATGACACGCCATACGAGAATAAGAGGTGGTCGCTGACAATGGGTGTTCACCCTGTTTTTTCCAACTCCTAAAACCGTCACTAGAGAGCGCTGTAATACGCAAATCCGTTGTCATGATACCCTTGTCATAAGTGACACGGTATCCTAGATTATTGATTTTTTACTTTAATATACAAGTTTTTCTAATCCAAGTTTATTTTAATAATCATCCCTCGGAAAGTCGAACATGGTCCAATACGAGCCGGATAAGAAAACGACCAAAGATATTTAAGGCAAAGATTAATTTCAAAAGGTCACCTGCGTCTAGAATAACAAAGGAATATATCGAAACGAGATTGCAATTATTGGAACAACACTGGTTAGTTTGAAGAAAATCACCAGAATGTTATATTGGGATGCGAAAATAACGATTATAGCTATTAAACAAAAGGTACAATAACAAACGTTACATCGCGAACAGCATTCTGGCCAGGCTGGTGGGCCAAAGGGCTTTATCTTCAGAGTCATCCAACGGTGTTAAACAAATACTCGATACGACAAATGATTACTTGCACGCTTTATCTAACCTTGGTATACCTGTATCGACATGGGACATCTTGATTATATATCTCATCACAATAAAATTGGATAATGAATCCCAGAAACAATGGGAACAAAAACTAAGCGAACAGGCTGATCGATTGCCTACACTAAGCGAGTTCCAATCATTCCTGGAATCAAGATATCGAGCACTCGAGTTTTTAGAACCAAACCAAAGAAGAGAGTTTAGAGGCAAAGATGCAGCGGATAAACCGAAGGTATTCAGCGTGACGACGTCTGTATCCTGCCCATTCTGTTCGGGACATCACTTGCTTTATCAATGCAAGAAATTTGTACAAGAAGCCATCGGGAATCGCCGGGACTTCATCCAGAAGAGAAAACTGTGTTTCAATTGCTTCGGAGCTAACCATTCGGTAACACAGTGCAAACGACGCACGGCTTGTCGGTGCTGTGGCCAACGTCATCACTCGCTGCTGCACCAGGAAGGCGGCACTCACAATCCGACCCTGGCGGGTCCTAGTCAGCCCACTAATCAACAGCGGGAGCCAGCACAAGAACCGCAGGCAGCGGATCACGTGGAGCGTGTTGTCAGCCATTTTTCTAACAGTGAAATGAGATCAAGTAGTCAAGTAATGTTAGCTAGCGCATTAGTTTATGTATCCAACAAGGGTATGTATCACACACTTAGGGCATTGTTGGATCAGGGCTCTCAAGCCTCGTTTATTAGTGAACACGCAGTTTAACTTTTGCAGCTTTGAAGGTTGCCAGTTCTAAGTACCATATCTGGTTTAGGAGGAGAAAAATCTAGTATTTCAGTAAAACATATGGTTCAATTTAAAGTACAGTCCACATATAACTCTTTTAGCTATCCCGTTCAAGCCTATGTTTTAAACTGCCTAACATCCACTCTTCCTTCACAGAAAATTCAATTACAGGATTGGCCGGAATTGTTGCAATTGCAGATGGCTGATCCAGGATATGGTACACCAAGCAATATAGATCTTCTACTGGGCGCTGATGTGTATGGTCAGGTTTTGTCAGAAGGCATATTGAGAAATCCACCTGGAACCTTGACAGCTCAAAATACACAGCTGGGATGGATCCTGTCGGGACGAGTTTAAGTTAGTGGGGATACTCCTTACATTATTAGCGCACATACCCATGACAACTCAATCAATGATTTGCTGCGTCAGTTCTGGGAGATTGAAACTGACTAGCATCATCCACTTTTATCCAAGGAAGAAGAATCCTGTGAAAGATACTTTGAATCCACTACAACTAGGGACAGTTTGGGTCGTTATGTTGTAGGTCTTCCTTTTCGCGACAACAATCCACTTGCTCAAGAAGAAACTTGAAAATAATCCATTCTTGAAGCAAGAATAATCCAAGGTAATAAATGTAGCCACCTGGCTATGAATCATATAGAAGTAATTAATGACAAACAAGAAGCTGCTAAGCCAGGATGCGTTTATCTACCTCATCATGCAGTTGGTTGTTCGCGAGGATAAAAGTACAACGAAGGTCGGCGTTGTTTTCGACGCTTCGTGTAAGGGTACCAGCGGCAAGTCATTGAACAATGATTTATTGGTAGGTCCAAGGTTTCAACCAGAGTTACGACACATAATTATGAAATGGCGTACTTATCCTATATGTTTCGCAGCGGACATAGTTAAGATGTATCGAATGGTCAAGGTCGTACCAGAGCATACTGACTTCCAGATAATGTCACAAGGGTACTATCAAATGTAAGAAATCTAAAATTGTAAGACCAGTCTCCAAACTTTGCATTTTGCCTATCGCTTTTTAACATTACTTACCTGAATAACTGTAGATATTTCATGCAATGTATGTAACTTAAATGTATCTTTGGATGCATCAGCTATTAAGTATTTTGTTATTGTTTAATTGTAAGTAAGTACGAACTGTTTAAAAGCAACCCTTGACTGAACTTTGTCGTTATTATGGTTTCTTTAATGTGTAAGTTTATATTTAGTTCATGTTGAGCAGTTCTTTATTGATTACTATTAGGTTAAAATGTTACGGTTTCATGGAGATGTTAATTGTACATGTAAAATTTGATGGCCTCATTGTTGGCTATGAACTTTTGTAGTTCATGGTGGGCGGAATGTTCACCCTGTTTTTTCCAACTCCTAAAACCGTCACTAGAGAGCGCTGTAATACGCAAATCCGTTGTCATGATACCCTTGTCATAAGTGACACGGTATCCTAGATTATTGATTTTTTACTTTAATATACAAGTTTTTCTAATCCAAGTTTATTTTAATAATCATCCCTCGGAAAGTCGAACAATGGGCCTTATGAAAGGACTATGCTCGGAGTTTCCTTGCGAAATCAAATCAGATATGAGGAGATTTGCAGAAGAACCCAAATAACTGAGTTATGCGAAGGATTGCAAGATTTAAGAGGTAGTGGGGAGGGCACATTGCTCGCAGACCAGATGGCCGCTGGGCCCGAAAAGCTCTGGAGTAGCGACCGCGTACCGGAAAGCGCAGCGTGGGTAGGCCTCCCACAAGGTGGATCGACGACCTGATAAAAGTCGCGGAAATCCTCTGGATTCTTTCTTCTTAGTCGTACATTCCTGGCGGAGTAGTCGTGGTTATGTATGTCTTATTGCATGGTTGTGCCTTTTGAGAGACTTCTCCATCTCTCTCTATTTATGGCAGTACGTGTACCTACATTCAGTCCGTGAGCAGGTTATGGTGGCGAATCTTTTGGGAAGGCCTATGTACAGCAGTGGACTTACGTAGGCTTAAAAAAAGTATTTGTGTAGAAGTATTTGTCAAAATATTTCGATTTAGCAAAGATGCGTCTGTTTTACTATTAATTTTTTTCGATATTTAATTCTCAGCAATAACGATTAAATTGATATTGATTGTAGATTGATTGTCAAATTGGAAATAAAGGTAATATCTTAAATCGACAATCGAGCGTGCGTCTGCAACAGAACTTCTGGGTCTGCGGAGGGACTGCAGTTCCCTCTGTATTTTGTACCGTATGTTCCATGGGGATTGCTCTGAGGAATTATTTGAGATGTTGATACCATCATCTCGTGATGTTTGATACCATCATCTCGTTTTTACCATCGTACCGCCCGCCATCGGAGTAAAGTTCATCCATACTACCTGGAGCTACTACGTTCATACACAGTGCGTTTCCAGAGATTTTTGCCACGTACCATCTGGTTTTGGAATGAACTCCCCTCCACGGTTTCTCCCGAACGCTATGACATATACTTCTTCAAACGAGGCTTGTGGAGAACAATTAACGGTAGGCAGCGCCTTGGCTCTGCCCCTGGTATTGCTTAAGTCCATGGGCGACGGTAACCACCCACCATTATGTGGGCCATAAGCTCGTCTGCCTAAAAAGCAATAAAAAATATATATTTTAGTTTCCTTTTTTTTTTCCGCAGTTCACCTTAATTGAAGTAAAACTATCCGAACGAAGTGGGAGAATCCGTTTGACCTGTTTCTGTAAACGTAAACACGCGATATTTGCGTGACCAACAGAACTTTACCTACTAAGGGTTGGTCTCGTCTGAGTCTTGTATAAAATAATTTCAAGTAAAATAAACTGCAAATACGTGAGAGTTGAGAGACACAGAATAGAAAAATTTTAGACATTCCCGTTTTACGGGTTATTTCATGTTTATACAGAATATACATTTCTCTTTATTTGAAATATTTTGCATATTATATTATGAGTTTCTTCGAGACCGATTAAATTAATACTTATTTAACTTGGACTATTCCCAGCGAAACATGTCCGTGTTTGATTTATTAATAAAAAAATTATGCAGATGATATTTGCAGATCTTTTTGGGATATACTTAATTATGATTTTGAAATAATTATTTTTCTAATATAATTTAACAAACCGCCGGGTTAATTGTACAACTTATTTACATTTTATTTATAAGATAGTGCTAAACAAGGCCTATAGAATATAAATGCCACCTCTCAGCTTGAGACATGAGGTCGAGCTCTCAATTCTGTACTATTACGGTCACCCACCCTTCAAACTGGACCCCATCACTGCTTTACGGAATAAATAAGTAATATGGTATCAAACCGTGCGAGCTTGAAAATCACGTAAATATTTTTTTCTTTTTCTTTAATTACGGAGTAGATTTCTTAAAATGACTCATTTTCATATTCTACTAATATAAAAACTCAGAAAGGAACCCTAAATTTCTAAAAACTTCTATAAAAAGATTTAATGAGATATTCACAACATTGAGTAAATTTGCGCAATTTCCATTAGTGTATTTGGACATTTGAGTTTTTTTTTTTAAAACGCTGGTCTCGTTGTGTATAGTTTCGTTCAGAGAACACATTTAGTGCCATTAATACATTTGTCATAATTGCTTCAGCGAAATTGCTCTGCGAATATTAAACTGTATTTAATTTGTGTTTTCAGTGGTCACATAAGACAAATTAAACTTCAATTTCTACCAATCTATAGTGATTCAGGATACATACTTGATCCAAAAAAAAATTACGTAATTTAACACGTTATAATATGCAATCATGATACATTAGTATCACTAATGTCTCATGTAAACATGTAAACAAAAGAGTTTGAGATTGGACTTTACGATTGAGAAACAGTTTTATCACAAGTCACATTTCCCGAAACCAAAAAAAAGTATTAAAGTCGGTTGCATTTCTTGCAAAAATATAGTATTTTTTTCTTTAATCCGGATCTAGTTTATTTATTTCTTTATTTAGATTCCCCAAAATATTTTTGTGTCAAAAAATGAGCGCATCCAACAAAACCAATGCTAAAGGCAAATTGGTAAGTTGCTAATTTCTGTACGGAATGCTCGCAAAATGTATTATATGCATAAAAATTCATAAAATGTTACGTTGCGTTCGTTTATTCCGAAAAATACCTTAAGATACTACGACGGAACTAATTTTAAAATTGGAGTTTGCTTCCTAGCATCTGCTAAATTGTGTTGAAAGAATATGTCGGGCATAATGGTAGTTTACAATATTAGTCCAGTGCAAATAACAAATAATGGATGTTAAAAATTCACGTACAAAACTCCGTATACGAGACCCGCACTTTACTTTCGTATCGCAAACACGGAAGAAACCTTTCAACAAATACACAAAATTTTCAGATTACATGACGTTTTCAAATTTATTCAGACAGCATATTTCGTGTGCAGCGAATATGAAGGCACACCATCCGAATGGCAGTTTTTTTTTTTTATTGTTTTCAAAATGATAGAAACATTGTGATTTTCGCATCGATATGAAATTAAAAAATGATATTTTGTATTATATGGTGAAAATAAATTGAGTAATAATTATAATTTGTTGAAAACAAGAGCATCGTACTAAAATGATTTATAGAGTAATTTCCGAAATGGTACTTGAGTGTCGTAGAAGGCGTGCCGAGCATTGTGGCATAAATTTAACAGATCATTGACATTGTTTAATGTGATCTAAGCTAATCCTTCATTTGAAATATTTGCCTGAAACTAATAGTTTCATGGTTTTTTTCTTTTTCTTTTAAATTTAGTTTTTCAGCTTTATAAACTTTATATACTTCACAAGTGTTGAAAAACCTGAATGAGTTTTAGCTTGAAATAAAATTGAGACTATAATACAGGGTATCTCATTGTTTTTGTTTTTTTTTTTCGCGTGGGCGGTAGGAAATCCTCATGGATACTCAAAGACCCCGGCCAATGGGCATACCCGACTCCACTGAGAAAGTGTCTCAGTGACCTACGGACTAAAACCTCCCTCCTGGTTATCTGTCCCTTTTTATTACTGTTTTTTTTTGTATTGAATCGGACTCCTGATACATTTACAGTTTTTCCGAAACTCAAGCCTTCTATATAATCAAAAAAAGCTTAATTTTGAAGAACGAGATACACGATATACTAATAAAATAAAGACAAAAACTTTATCTGTCAACATCCCTCATTCGACAATGTTGAAAATCTGTAGTTATCTTATCAACATCTTAAGGACCGCAAGCTCTTTTACTATCCATTCGATGGTTACTACTATCGACTATGATCTGGTACTATCAACTATAATCTGGTTTCTTTTTCCTAAAAGAAGCCAAATTTTGTTCCTAGTGTAAACTGCGCTCACAATTGCTCACGGTTGGCCGCCATACTAATATTGGTGTTGCCATGAACGACAATGAGTGTAAATGCTCGCTGATGCGCCCAGCGTCAAATAAAAAGAAAAAAAAAACGAATGTAACAATATCGCGAAAAGTGGGTTACATCCTCGCTTGTGAAGTAATTCATTCACCGTAACATTAAATGAAGCGCCACTAACTGCCCTGACAGGCTTAGATGCAAATGTGATTCAGCGAATAATCCAATTACTATTTTGCATTTTCTCTTTGTTTATTTATTTATTTATTGCATATAAACGAGCTCAAGATCTTAACTAATATTAAGTGATTACCGGAGGCCCCAAACCACACAACGTTGATCCCGCAGACTGTCTTGAGACTATGAGGTCGCAGTCTTAATATATTGTATAACAAATGTCCTACACTTCAACCTAGAACAATTCTGAAATAGGTAGGATATTGTCCTAAATCCTAGCAGGATCACAACACCTAATACCGGTCTAAAAATCTTCTCAATTTTGAATAATGTCTCAAGAGACTTACAATAGGCGGTATTAGAATACGACCCACCACCGGTTTCAAGCGGTTTTAATACAGCACTAGGTGAATCGATCTCGAAGCCTATTATATTCGCACGACTATGCCGAGATTAAAATACTCGACCAAGCAATTTGTTTGCTGAATAAAGACGTATCCAGCATGTGTTCGTCAAGGATCATCATGACGAAGGAATAATATCTTGTAATAAGAATAAACTTGCACTAAAAATAAATTGGGGAAATCGCTTGTGGAACGATGTATTGGGAGACTGTGCATATAATCAAGACTTCCAGTTGTACAACTCACTCGGACCACCAACACACGTTGCCATTATTGAAGCATTCCTGCATTTCGTTTAATAAGTTTCAGAGATATGAACCCCACGAGCTCACAGCATACCTACTTATGGCTGAACTATAAATAGAACACAACGTTATGTATTTTTTTTTATTGCTTAGATGGGTGGACGAGCTCACAGCCCACCTAGTGTTAAGTGGTTACTGGAGCCCATAGACATCTACAACGCAAATGCGCCACCTACCTTGAGACATAAGTTCTAAGGTCTCAGTATAGTTACAACGGCTGCCCCACCCTTAAAACCGAAACGCATCACTGCTTCACGGCAGAGCGGTGGCACCTACCCGTGCGGACTCACAAGAAGTCCTACTATCAGTAATTACGCAAATTATAATTTTGCGGGTTTCATTTTTATTACACGATGTTATTCCTTCATCGTGGAAGTCAATCGTGAACAGTTGTTGAGTACGTATTTCATTAGAAAAATTGGTACCCGCCTGAGATTCGAACACCGGTGCATCGCTTAACACGAGTGCACCGGACGTCTTATCCATTAGGCCACGACCGCTTCAAACCGACCGTATTTAAAAACATCACATCGAACACAATATCCAGATCAAGCACTCGTGGCTGAAAAGCGATTGAGAGTACAATGGGCTTATTTTGTCGAACACAACAGACGTTTGCTTCACGTAGACTGAATACCGACCAATAACACAGAATTCATTTCCTGTAAAATCCAGCTTTCAAAACGATTTTGTGATTCCCATAGTGAATAGCACACATTCGAACCTACTTATCGGATTATGAATCGAACACACACTTAAGCATTAGTATTTAAGTATTTAATGAATTGATATTTATGATCGAATGCAATTCATATTTATAGGCAAATTGTAACGTTTTGTAAAACTTTCTTAGAAGGGTTTATTTGATTACCGTTTATTTACTAAAATAACTAACTAAGGTTTCAAAAAAAAAAAAATGAATAAAAACCGTGGTTCAATATTAGTTTCAGACAATATTAGTTGCCTCTCTTATATTTATGAAAACACAATTTGAATACGTTCCCAAATAAGATGTAACTTACGAAGCACCGCAGAGCGAATGAAACTTGGCTTAGCGAAAGAAAAGAAGAAAGAATTGTAAAGCAGTTTTTCTCCGTCGTTTCAGATATCGTAAGAAAACGACGAAGTGGTACAGTTAACAGTGTTACCGTGAAAATCGTTTTATTGTGTATGTAGTGTGATGGAGAGTGAGTGTGCTCTATATTCCCGCAGGATACGTAATAAATTCTTACACTAAAAGGTAATATACTTATATAGCTGTACATAATATTATTTTCATAAGACACTATATTGTTCAGGTTCGTCACTTATTTTTTGACGTTAAGAGGACTTTAGAGATACTTTAGTTGAAGATTACAACCTAACATCACAACTTGTTGTTAATCATAAAAATAAACATTACCCGTCGCTTTAAATTTGGCGCGATTTTTATAAAACATATTGAATGATCTGATGCATAAAAACAGTGTGACGAATTTAACAATTTTATAGTTGTTACTACGTAAAATTTGACGGTTAGTATTTTGTCATGAAAAATTCAAATAGGTAGGGTTAGGGTATATATAGTTCCCGAACTCGAACAAAAGGAATCTGATATTAATTTCCTAAGCCCAAATAGAAATTATTTGGCATTCTGTTTTTCGTAAACCCGTAATTTAAAGATAAGTTCATTAGAGCAACGAGTCACGTGCGATCAATGCTTTTCAAAACTGCTATCAATAGCCGTAGCTTACTGTGTAAGTATTGATTATTTTTAAATAAAGAACCTATGCAAACAAACCGAATTTATAAAAGACAGCATTCCCCATTCTCAAAGCGTCGATATAATAATACCAAACACATATAATCATAAGTACGTTACGAAATCAATTTGTAAAAAAAAAGAATGAAATAATACTTCAAAAGAATTCTTTATTTATAACCAACTTATAAATATCTTGTTTTTCCCATAGATTTAGCAAAATAAATAATTCGTTTACGTACCCTAACCGTTTCCTAGTAGGGAAACCTACTGAATACCGACAGAGGAAAAAAGCCATAACTTATACTAAGTAAGAGAAGGAAATAGGAATTTGTCTGCAAAAGACAAAGTAAGCTGCAAGCGAATGTGTACGCAGCTTGATACAAATTCGCGACATATTACGAGCCAAACAGTAGGAAATCCAATTTTGGTAAAAATATTCTTTTGGTACAAGTATACGTAATTCATAATACAAAAAGTATTTATGTCGTAGTATTTAAAAAAAGAAATGCTTTTACTTGTATTTATAAACGATGTTTAATTATGTCAAGATAATTAAATCGTTCATGCCCTAAGGGAAAACGCCCGGTACGGTATTTAGTTGTATCCCTCGAAATCTCGGGTTATGTTGTATAAGTGGTTTATGTTTATTGCGGAGATACTGGAAAATGCGTGAATGAGCCACGGCCCTCAGTGTGACCGATACACATAGACATCACAACGTTAATACCATAGCTCTACTTTGAGATTTGAGTTTGAAATCTCAGTTATATTGTGTTAATACCATCAAATCCTTTAAGCCGGAAGGTATTATTGCTTCGCGGCAGAAATAGGCACGTACTCCATCTTGCAGGCTCACAATAAGTGCTAGCACCAGTAACTGGTGCCAAGCAGTTCCAATTGGCGATCGTAGTAAGCTGAAATGATATTCAGAGAGCGGTGATTCATTTAATCACCATTTACAAACCCCGCCAATTCTAGGCCAACAGCACACAGCCAATGATAATGCGTATCTTTAAAGAGTGATGACTGTGCTCTCCTCCTGTATGCACTTAGGACCAAAGAATCATGAACTCGTCTACCCAACTAAAGTAAAAAACCAGTTTCTGTTATGTTTTACAAGACCCATCCACTATATTGTTTCTGAAATGATCTTATTAAAGACGACCATATCCCAACCCTGTGATTCGGTTTGTTGTGATAATACACAACCATGAGATCACGGGCAACGTTATTGTGGACGTTCGATTGATCACCGCATTACAACACTAATTCAAGGGAAATAACCATTGACGTATTATGTTTACAACTAGTCACGAACGCATAATTTGTTTTTGCAGGTGGATTCGAGTTCAGGGCGAATAATATGTAATAAGTCACGCTAGAGTGACGACCGCGGACTACCCTTAGTGAGTGGAGACCGTCGTCTCGACTTCGCGACCGAAAATGGGCAAGAAGAACTCGAAATTGAAGCAAGACACGATCGACAGACTGACGAGCGCCACTTACTGTAAGTACCCGCTTTTATTGTGGCTAAATCCGCATTGATTTTTATTCAGAATGTCGACTCGCAATGAACGACCGCTACAAGTATGTATTGTTTAAAACACGATTTTTTGATGAAAATAAATTAAACATTATTTGTTGATACCGAATCAAACTACGTATTAATATAGTCGCATTTATTCTATTCACACTCTGATGTCGTATCGTTGTATCAATATATGAGTACATTACATTAAATTCAACAGGAATCTGATTTCAATTGTCAAACTAATAAACTCGTACGAAATTTTAATCACAAAAAGGTGCTTATTCAAACTTTAGCAACATAAAAGTGTAAAATTTTGATGCGAGTTAATATTATAACATTTCTGCTTGTGAGCATGATATGACAGCGCAGTATCTGAAAACAAGAAAATTAGTGAAGAGAAAAAAGTACCCACTACCGGTAACGACTCACCATTATCTCTTGGCGCTTTGAAGCGGTTATCGAGTATGCTATTTATAAAATATGGCGGGACTGGTTCATAATGTCGTTTCATCGAGAATCTATTTAGATTTTTGTATAATAGGTACACTATTCAACGCTATTTCAATTTTAATGGGAAATCAATGGAGGTTGTCATGTTTTCACCCTAAACACATTCGTAATTAAAACATCCTCAATTCCCTCCTGTCCATCATGGCGCTCGATCTCCCCATGCTAAAAAGTTTGAAACATATTCCACTATATCCTTTTTTTTTAATACGTCGTGTTGTTTTATTGATGAAGTAACATTTATCTCAAGTCTTTAAACTCTACCTAAGGTTCAATACACCTCGCAGCCAGCATCATAATCGTAATATATATTGCTCAATGGTAAAAAAACAGACCTTAGAAAAGATAGATAGTTAAATTATTGTCTACAATTTGAATCTGGTCCGTGAGAAACTTGGATATATCCCGCCAGCGAGCAATCAGTCTACACTTCACTTACCGCGAAGTGTCCAATACAACTTGAACATTCTAGAATAGACAGCCAGCCCTTCAAACTACTGGAATGAACACCGCAAAGAGCATCAGAAGTGAAAATCGATTTTCCATTGTAATTTCAATCATTTTCATCATATTACTACAATATATTTTATATTTTGTTGATGTTTTGTAATCTACATATCTTTTTAAATGATTATCGATTCATTTTAATTCTTATGCATCATGAACATTATGTTATTTATTTTTTGATAAACAATGTTTTTGCTACACTCCTATTATAAAAACAATTGCAATTAAGAATTAGTCCGCCCGTTAATATTTAGGATTACCCCAAATCGTGTTTGTAGCACAGACATATTTTATTTTACGGTCAACAGTAAAGTGTACTTCAATCCTTAGTTTTCTAAATATAAATTTTTCGTGATACGCGGCTCATGATAAATTGAGAGCGAATAAAACTAACTTCAATTCGTAATTACGCTACCGTTTCAAATTTTAAGGTACTTTGAAGTATCGTTGGAAGCCATGCGTAAATTGCGCAGCGAAAATATCTTCGTCGGATTTATTGTTCGGGGCCTCTTGTATTTTTGAGGGTTGAGAAACTTTTAATGAAACAGTAACGATACCCCTTAACTCTGAACATAAAATTTAACGGACGCGCTTGCAGCTCACTTCCACACGTTCCCACAAAGTTTGACACCGTACATGTTCTACAGACAATATATTCCTAAGAACAACGGAATTGGAAAAGTTTTGGTTTCGATAACGATTTTTGCGCGGATTGTGGAATGTAAATTGAACCAGATATTCTGTGTGTTTTCAATATATTTTATTTAGTACGTGCAGTTCTGAATTTCTGGATTTTCCCGTTATGAGGAAAATGTTTTACATCACATCATTGCATTCTAATATGATAAAATCCATATCTGGAATATTATAGCATGAATGCCACCATCATTGAGTCATGGGCTCAAAAGCCCAATTATCTTATTATAGTATAACTATCTCAAATAATCTTGTTTTTTTCCCTACCTATGCTGATAGCCTTGAAAGGCTATTTCAGCTTCACCCTAACGTGTAGGTGAGCTCACGAGGCTCAAACCGGAGTGTTGCTAATACTGATCCTAGCAAGAGCAGTCCTTCGCAGAATCTACCACCGGATCGGAAACGCGACCCACTGAGAAGATCCGGCGAGAAACTCAGTGCGCAATAACTGCTATTCATCTATGAAGAAGTTATATATTATGTCCTTTAAGAATTCGTCCTGGCAGAGGCAAGACACATAGCGGTACTTACAGCTTTGTGTGTGCTCGCTCACGAAGGCTCCACCACTGTCATTCCAAAGGGTGGAATAACCGCCATTTCAATGCCATTAAAATAAACATTATGTATATTATGGTAAATGCGGGCGCCTATTTTCACTCACGTGGTATGCATGAGTTAAAAAAACATCAATTGGGCGTTGATCTCGCCGGATCGTCTACGCTATAAAAACGAATCCCTTTTCGAATTTTCTAGAAAAACAATGGAACAAAAGTACGTATAAAATAAAATTTATTGTTAATATTGTGTGTTATATATTTTTGCAATGAAAGTATCGACTAGAAAAATAGTAAGAAATCCAATTTCGAGATTGTGTTTCTGAAAGATCTATTAATAGTAGGCGACATTGACATTTGCCGTGAATCATTGACGGGCAAGGAAATCGTGCCATGAGATCGTAAAAGCAACAACACGCCTTCGCCTTGCGCCTTTAACCTCGAAGGGCCTTAAGAATGGGGCTAATTTCTGATAGTAAATTTTCAAAATAAGTTACACTATTCATTTTTCAGTTAAACATGAAATATTTTCTTCACAGACCCATGTAGATGCAGTATATACTTTTAGAGAGCTCGATCTTTTTTTTATTTTTTTTATTGCTTAAATGGGTGGACGAGCTCACAGCCCACCTGGTGTTAAGTGGTTACTGGAGTCCATAGACATCCACAACGTAAATGCGCCACCCACCTTGAGATACAAGTTCTAAGGTCTCAAGTATAGTTACAACGGCTACCCCACCCTTCAAACCGAGGGGCATTACTGCTTTACGGCACAAATAGGCAGGGTGGTGGTACCCACCCGCGCGGACTCACAAGAGGTCCTACCACCAGTAATTACGCAGATTATAATTTTGCGGGTTTCATTTTTATTACACGAGGTTATTCCTTCACCGTGGAAGTCAATCGTGAACATTTGTTGAGTACGTATTTCATTAGAAAAATTGGTACCCGCCTGCGGGATTCGAACATCGGTGCATCGCTTCAACATGATTGCACCGGACGTCTTATCCGTTAGGCCACGATGACGTAAAATTGATCTGATATTGTTACGATTAACTCTGAAATATTGTCCATTCGAACATTTAAAGCGATTTCATTCGAATAACGCCTAATTTACATTTTGTCGATAGCGCGGCGCCATGTTTCACAATCATGAAGAAATTTCTTAATATAAAAGTTAAAATAAAAAGCACAGAAATGACATCACCACCGGGAATTAGTAATTCGCACTCGTAGCTATGAGCCACGGGGAATAAGCCAATGATAAACAATATATATAAATTAAACCTCTAGTTAGTTAGTACTTATCAGATACGATTTAAATTGGCGACTGCTAGTTGGTATTATGAGCTTGCACACGTAGATACCACCACCAACTTGCCTATTTCTACCGCAAATAACCGAAGCGTTCTGGTTTTTAGAGTTGGATAACACAATGGAGCTTTAATAACCGGTTAACACACTAATACCTTGAATTTTTTTTCAGCCCACCGGGCGTATTAAATTGATAAAACAAAATTGATTCCAACGAATACATTTTGTACGAAAGAATCATCTGTTCCACTTGATGATATGAGTAAACGATTTTATTTTGTAGACTAGCGACACGCCCTCGCTTCGCTTCGGAAACATTAAAACACACATGAAACCATAAAAAAAAAAAAAATTAAAATAGTAGCCTATGTTCATCAGGGACAATGTCGGCTTCTAATGGAAAAAGAATTTTTCAAATCGGTCCAGTAGTTTCGGAGCCTATTCGAAACAAACAAACAAACAAATCTTTCCTCTTTATAATATTAGTATAGATAAATAATAAAACCATTAATAGTATATGAAAATTATATTTATTGTTTAAAATTTTAAAAAATAAGTGCATTTCAGTTTGATTGTCGAACTGCTTCGGTTTTTTTAAGATAATTTGCGGTAGTGGATACTAATCAAATTATCGGTACGAAAATGATTTTTGAACAAAAATGTTTCTGTGCCAGGCTGTGATTCTTGCCGATTTTTCGAATGTAATATGAACGCAATGGGGAAGCAAGGTTTATTTACAAGTTAAGTGATGAAGTTAGACGGCGCCACTCCGACTACTTACACACTTTCCGTCCTCTCGACACCAATAACACCCTCACTAGTCACGAAAGTATTCGCAATGTCACGTGTGGGTGTCACGCTCGGACCATAAAATTCATATTAACGAACCCGTGTCGACGAACAAACATCGTTTCCCATTAACCTGGGATAATCCGGTAAATATTCTTTAAAGTGAACTACAGAGCCGACTCCATTTTTATTAACGATGCAAATATTATCAATATTATAATAACACAAGTATAGTTTTACAAAGGAAGCAATCGCGTTTAAATCCATAGATTAGCTAATTTAAACTGTATAATTAATTTTAAATAATTGATTTCAATGATTTTACGCGAATTGGCATATCATACACTAGCATAGGCGACAAATGATAACTATGAACATACTAGACCTGCCTCGTGGTTTTACACGAGACACGATGCATTTTCCCAGGATAAAGGATTGCTTCATGTCACTCTCTGGCCTATGAACTAAGAGTCGATCTGTAATTCCGTTGGAACTTAAATCACGAATCACTGAATGCAGTGTCGTATCCACTATCGCCTTTAAACCAGGTGTTTCCTAGGTCATGTCATTTAAATAAAAAAACATACAGGCTATAAATGTATTTCTAATAATGCTGTGCTATCCTATAATTTAAGATTGATTCCAATAACCGTATATTTCTAATTTAAAATGACTTGTATTGTGTATATACATTTTTAGAAAATCTATACGCGATCCCCATTTCTCTATATTACGTCAATGGCAGACGGCTCTAAACTAACACTAACTTTATCCTAACTGCCGCTCGTTTAGACCGCGCCGAGATTGAGCGGAAGAACACTCAACTGCCGCTCATTACACTGCTTTTGATTCTATTATAACTTCTGCTTTGAAATACTATGCGCGTTGTAGACAGTACACTAACACAATGCGATTTAGTTCTAAATTAGCTCGTAAAACAGTTTCTGACTACTAAAGTGCTCGGTTTGATTTTGGCATTTTGTAAATAAAGTAATTTGAGAATCAAAATTTTCTATAAATTTGAAATGGCTTAAATTTGAAAGGAATAAAAATGCTAGCTTTGAAATAAATTAATAAAATAAAAAAAAACAAGGTCGACTTTCCAAATGATACAGGCCAATTTTTGCACACGAATTTTTGCATACGAATTTTCGCTTGCATTTGTTTGTTCGTTACTTCGTTTATTAACTGCCGAACGGATTTTAATGACCACCATCAGTTAAAAACTTGAATGAGAATGGTTTTCGCTTAGCCCTGATAGTTTCAGTAAAAGTCCCTAACAAAGGCTAAATCATATTTAAGGAACTATATCGAAGGGCCGTTTGGCTCTAGTCTTTAATAGCTTTTAAGCTATATTATAAATATATCTGGAAGCTTTGCGTAAGCGTGGAGGTTTACGAGGGCTTCGAGGGTCGCGTGCCGCTGGCCACTTTCACTGCTTGAGGTGTCAGGGCTGCCGTTTCTGACACCCGCTTTTGTTTCACGAATTACGTCTGTCCAACAAAATAATTACCTACCTGCCGTTCTAACAACGACCTTTATGTTTGAGCCTCAAACAAAAACAAAGAGGTCTTTATTTTTTTTTAATATCAAAGGATCAAAGCTGATTCAGATATATAATCATTTTAAAAAATACGTGTTTAGTTTTGTGCCGTGACCCGATTAGCTTCGAAACGTTTTCGCTAAGCCTTTTTCCCCTCAATAGATTTCATTGTTTGTTGATTAAAATGTTATTCTTAGGTCGACAAAAAACATGAATAATTTTTAATAAAACGCAATAGTGATTTTTTTATGGCTTAGATGTGTGGACGAGCTCACAGCCCACCTCGTGTTAAATGGTTACAGGAGCCCATAGACATCCCTAACGCAAATGCGCCACCCACCTTGAGATATCAGTTCTATAGGTTCAGTATAGTTACAACGGATGTCCCGCCCTTCAAATCGAAACGCATTACTGCTTCACGGCAGAAATAGGCAGTGTGGTGGTACCCACTCGTGCGGTCTCACAAGAGGTCCTACCACCAGTAAAGTAAAGTAGTGTGTTTATATAATTAGTGTAATATACGAATATGACGATCACATTTGTTGGATCTTTGATTGTTTGATATCTTTATTTGTAGGTATGTAAACTATACAAATATAGTCTATTTTTATATTTAAACGTATATCAACACGTATATCACTATCTGGTTCCCATGGTGTAGGGAATTCTATTTTGGGGTCAAAGGTGGTTCCTTTCGTGAAATCCAATCGATTACGTAACATAACTACCGTCCTTACGTACTAGTACACGAACAACACAAAGAAATAGACAGAATGAAGATGCTACCCCAACAGGATCAAAATATGCTTTACAAACTGTAATAATTTTCTAAAGTAACAACAACAACCAATCTTAGATATTCGTGTCTCCCGACTAGCGTAGAGAGCTCGTCGAGTGTCTACAACACAGATCTGTAGGACTGTGAAACATCCATCATCCTTTATACAGGCGTGGCCATCGTTTCGAAATATAATATATATGTTTTTTATTGCTTAGATGGGTGGACGAGCTTACAGCCCACCTGTTGTTAAGTGGTTACCGGATCCCATGGACATCTACAACGTAAATGCGCAACCCTCCTTGAGATATAAGTTCTAAGATCTCAGTATAGTTACAACGGCTGCCCCACCCTTCAAACCGAAACGCATTACTGCTTCACGGCAGAAAATAGGCAGGGCGGTGGCACCTACCCGCGCGGCATTATTTCCAGAATATTAGCCCAAGCACCATACGTGTCGCTTGTTGCTGTTCTAAACACAACCTATAATTGTTTTTCAGTCAATAATAAAGGAACGCCAAAAATGAAAACACTGCAGAATATCTGTATTACCATTTAGTTTGAATAATTACAAAGTGCTGTGTTAGTTAGTATTTTTAAATATTTCAGTTTAAATATTGTCACACTTTTAGTGTTTTTAAGTCGAGATTTCTTTCACTAAACGATACTACAAGAGTAATGAACGCGAAAGCCTAAGCAAACAATGTTTTTTGTTGATAAAACGTAAAAAATGATTATTTTAGTAAAAATTGCTTGAGACATAAGTCATCTAAGCTCGTACAGACAGAATTGCTTTGTCATGGATCTTGAGTTGAGTTAGTTCTTTCTTTTCTTTATTAAAAATCGTAAATCAAGTTCAGTACAAATATAAGAGAACATATTATAATAATACTTTTGACTGGTATTATAATAGTTGAGTCTAGCGATATTTCTCAGTGATTACCGATAAAAATACACCCGTTTATTGCAGATTCTATGTTAATGATACTAAATCGGAAATCGTTCCTCGAGTTCAACAGACAACTGTTGAAATTAGAACTCAATCGATAAACGAGGCTCGTGCCTGGAGTGTACACAAAACAAAAAAACATACCCACTAATACTCTGCCATGTATTATGTGATGACGATTCCGAATGAGATTCTCGCCTGATCTTCTCAGTGGGTCGCGATTCCAGTCCGATGGTAGATTCAGCGATGTACTGCGTTTGCTCGGACAATTTTTTTTTATTGCCCTTGAAGGCAGACGAGCATACGGCCCACCTAATGGGGAGTGGTTACCGTCGCCCATGGACTTCAGCAATGCCAGGGGCAGAGCCAAGCCGCGGCCTGCCGCTAAAGTCTACCAGGCTCAGCCCCGTGAGTTTGTCTACATGTTCCTATACTATTCGTTAGCAGTAAGTAAGCAAAAATAAAATAAAAACAATTTATTACGCAACGTGATAATATTACTACGTAGGCTACGAAGAGATCCGAGGATACAGTATAAGGTGACAGCTTTCAGCTCTAAGAGAAATTGTCAATCAAATATTACGTCAACGTAATTCGTAATCCCTCCTACGGTGATGGATGTTATGTTGTTCCAAAACGAATTGAAACAATATGAATAACTTTTGTTTTCTCTACATTTGCCATTTCACATTCTATTGATTTTTAACACGCTTTTAGAAGATTTGTGTATAACAATATCTCTTAACGTCATCAACAACGGCTATACTGTATTCCAATTACGAAGTCCTGTTTGACACTTCTTAGAACGTAACTCTTCACGTTTCGCATATCTATATAAGTATATATAAAAATAAATTGCTGTTCGTTAGTCTCGTTAAAACTCAAGAACGGCTGGACCGATTTAGCTAATTTTGGTCTTGAATTATTCGTGAAAGTCCAGGGAAGGTTTAAAAGGTGGATAAATATGAAAATGCTCGGAATTGAGTAAAAATAACATATTTTTTTTCCTTTTATGTGTCCCCCGTCGGACGGATTCTTTTTGATTTATAGATTGAGGCACTACGAAGTCTGCCGGGTCAGCTAGTTTGAAATAATAATCATTTTTTGTTCATTGTCATAAATCATCATTTAAAAGTACACAATCAATCTAAATCATTATACAATTAAGTCACATACACACAATACATAATAATAACATCTGTCAAATGGAACTTCGTAATTGGAATAGAGTATAAAAGACGTTGGATTAAATAAAAATTTTGTACATGCAAGAAGAATTGCAACGAGAATGCAATAATTTTATAATTTCGCTCTATTATCCTGACCAGTATCAACAGGTTAAAAAGAGATTAAATTTATTGTTTCTTCGATTTGCGATTTTAGCGTGACTTTTTATTATTAAACTACGTATGTAATTTTGATTTAACAACCTAATTTGATGGTTATTATGATTTTACTGGTGGTAGGACTTCTTGTGAGTCCGCAAGGGTAGGTACCACTACCCCGCCTATTTCTACCGTGAAGCAGTAATGCGTTTCGGTTTGAAAGGTGGGCTAGCCGTTGTAACTATACTGAGACCTTAGAACTTATATCTCAAGGTGAGAGGCGCATTTACGTTGTAGATGTCTATGGGCTCCAGTTACCACTTAACACCAGGTGGGCTGTGAGCTCGTCCAATCGTCTAAGCAATAAATAAAAAATGATATTATATTTTATTATATGGTATAATAATTTGCGCTGATAAATATTAAAGCAAAAAGAACAAATTGTGTTATGTAGAAAAATATTGCTTAAACATACTCGTACACACACGAGTTTTCTTTTATCTAGCACATAACGTTATTTTTTAATTTTCATAATTAATTGAAAATAAAACGTTATTGCAATAGCCATTTCCTCAAATACTATATAATTAATTAGTTTCTCAAAGTAGTTTCATTCAACGTTAGTCTTAATCTCTGAGTTAAGATTTCATCTTATCACGACAGACGGTGATCATTACGTAAAATCCTTTGAATTCAAAATAGACTAAACGAATAACGTACTTAACAAAAACGTATTGTTACTAACTCGCCTGGATCGATAGGGTCGAATCTCTAATAGCCACAGTTTCCCCTTAATGACATTTAACGAGAGGAACGATGAAATCCCTTATGGTCTGACCCGGGACAACAGAAGTTAAATTTAAATAATACATTACTCAAAAAAGAATAAGTACGAAATGTATTTTCGACGAACGAAGTCTCCGAAGCCTTGAACTTTGCAAGGCTCGATCTCATCGTCTAGATAAAAGTTAACTGTCCGACCCGAAAACAATCTTCTTGGGAATCTCTATCCAGCAAAATACGGTATAAATTGCTCAGGAGAAGCACATTGTCTTAACTGCCTGAAGGAATCGAAGTAGACAAACCTTTAGTAAATAAATAAAAAAACAGGCGGTTCCCAAGAGCTCGAATGCTATTTTTAAGTGTTTCCACGCGATTACGATCCGGTATTGAGTCTGTAATAAAATTAAGGATTCGCTTATTGATTCATAAATTAAATTTTAATTCTAATTTCAACAGATTTTAATATTTTACGAAACTATAAACATTTTCAGTAGGTACCAAAGAAATAAACGGACAAGTTTTTGCTGTTAAACTGAAATGGTTATGCTTTACGAATTTAATGAAATTGCGGTGATACTTTAAGACTTGTTTGTTCTTTGGTATTCTGTGTGTTCGGGCGTCGTTAAATCGGTTGAATTGTTCCTTTGTTGACTGTATAACTATTTGTACATACATATGTACGTTGTACATACTTATACATTTCACTAGAACAGAATATAATCTACTTAAAAATTAACAAGCAACATTTTCCAGCCAATTTTCTTTTATTTCTTTTTATTGCTTAGATTGGTGGACGAGCTCACAGCCCACCTGGTGTTAAGTGGTTAATGGAGCCCATAGACATCTACAACGTAAATGCCGCCACCCACCTTGAGATATGAGTTCTAAGATCTCAGTATAGTTACAACGGCTGCCCCGCCCTTCAAACCGAAACGCATTACTGCTACACCGCAAAAATAGGCGGGGTATTGGTACCTACCTGTGCGGACTCACAAGAGGTCCTTCTACCAGTAAAAATAACTTATTTCGTACAAAATGCTAATTTTATATCCTGCAATGCTATTAGTATTATGGGAATAAATATATGTTCAGTAAAAGCACACATGTACATTTTCATAGAGCGTCTGCAAATGTGGTAGGATGTGTTTGAATTGAAATATGTAATTAATAAATTTGGCAAGTGAAACGTTTCAACTATCATTGTTCCCTCATTAGGGTCGTTGCATGATTTAATAGTAACAAACCCCGACCAACACTTACAGCGGGTACACATTGGGCGCTTTGAAATGCGCGATGCAATAACGCACGTTTTAAGATCCAAAAGTTCTTAATAAAGTGTACACATGCAAACGAGCTCTTCTCATCAAGCGTGCGTCGGATGCGCGCTCTAAGAATTTCGTTAGAACGCCCGTTGCGCGGGCGTCAACTGCACGCTTGTATATACATGGGCCCCTTTCGAATGGTAAACCGTCGACGTCGCCCAAAGCACGTCATCACAGATCCTCCTGATCCATTAACGGTGCTTTTAGGGACCACAAGCACCGATCACCGTCCTCGTCGAACCCGTCGCTTGCGACGAAGGGCTCGACGAGCGAATTAACCCATAGACACAGCCCACTGAGTTTCTCACCGGATCTTCTCAGTGGGTCGCGTTTCCGATCCGGTGGTAGATTCTGCGAACCACTGCTCTTACTAGGGTTAGTGTTAGCAACACTCCGGTTTAAGCCCCGTGAGCTCACCTACACACGTTAGGGCGAAGCTGAAATAGCCTCTCAAGGCTATCAGCACAGGTACGAAAAAAGAGACGTGTGGCACTCGGAGACTGCCGCGGTAAAGCTATTGCATAGCATTTTTTATCAACTTATGCAAATATAAATCCACAATAATAATTTAATATAAAAACAACAATAAAATAAGACCACGCTATATTTATAAACATTAATAAAAGTAAAACATTAACTGTCCCCTTCACACTCATAACCTAGACCGCGCGAGGGAGAGATGGGCAGTCTTTTCATGATGTGCATGCAGCAGTGCGACGTCACGCCACGCGCTTATTCACAAGCACTACACAAGCGCAACGTGTGAATGTGTTGAACGCGAGCTACATAGTAGGCATAGTGGAGGTGTCAGGTTATTTTCATTACGGAATTCCTTGATTCAGTTGCCGCGCTCAAGGCGCGCGAAGCTATACAATAGCTTAAAAAAAGAAGTTGTAAAAAACAAACAAAAAAAAACTGTAAATGTATCTGGGCTCCATTAACCACTTAACATCAGGTGGGCCGTGAGCTCGTCTACCCATCTATGCAATAAAACAAACAAAAATAAGTTGTAAATGTATCTGTGCTCCATTAACCACTTAACATCAGGTGGACCGTGAGCTCGTCCACCCATCTATGCAATAAAACAAACAAAATGCAGTGTGACGTCATGCCACGCGCTTATTCACAAACACTACACAAGCGCAACGTGTGACTGTGTTGAACGCGAGCTACATGGTATGCGGAGTGAAGGGTGGAAGGTTTTTCTCGTTACGGAATTTCGTGATTACAATAAGCCGCGCTCAAGGCCTGCGATAAAATCTATGCAATAGCTTAAAAAAGGGTGCCATTTTGCTGTACATGTGATCGCGCGCTTTCGTGTATGGGGGAACGTGGCAATCTCGAGAGGCTCATCGTGAATGGTAATGTAGATGGGAAAAAACGCGCAGCCCAATACGTTGGTCCGACCAGATCCGCACCGCTCTTGATTCCACGTTTCACAACGCCCTCCACAGCGCCAGAGACAAGAATAGATGGAGAAAGATCGTGCGTGCGAAGGTGATTCAAAAGGGTGGTCACGACCCTCAGCAATGAGGAATACGACGCAAGGAGGAGATACGTGTATTATGGAGATCGAATACTTCGACACAGATTTATTTATAGATGAAATCCAAAATAATGGATGCATTATCTTTGCCTCTGCTGTCGTCTTTTATAGCGACGGTATTGAAGCCACATACAAGCGATCACTTCGATGTCCATTTCCAAATTGAGCTAGTAGTATGAACACCTTTGTAACGCTCGTTAAGCCGCTTTCAAACAACGCTGAAGTCGTCGTGGCCTAAAGGATGAGACGTCCGGTGCATTCGTGTTGAAGTGATGCAACGGTGTTCGAATCCCGCAGGCGGGTACCAATTTTTCTAATGAAATACGTACTCGACATATGTTCACGATTCACTTGAAGGAACAACATCGTGTAATAAAAATTAAGCCCGCTAAATTATAATTTGCGTAATTACTGGTGGTAGGACCACTTGTGAATCCGCGCGGATAGGTACCACCGCCCTGCCTATTTCTGCCGTGAAGCAGTAATGCGTTTCGGTTTGAAGGGTGGGGCAGCCGTTGTAACTATACTGAGACTTTAGAACTTGTATCTCAAGGTGGGTGGCGCGTCTACGTTGTAGATGTCTATGGGCTCCAGTAACCACTTAACACCAGGTGGGCTGTGAGCTAAAACGCCATAATATAATAGCATAGGTATAGTATGTAGCTCATAGCACAATAATATCGCACGCCATACATTGTTATGGACACGTTCACACTGTACTGTACTAGAACTGTACTTAGCACTGGCGAAGTATAGAACACTATACTAATATGGCACTATAGTATAGCGTAGTCTGAAAGCAGCTTTAAATGCCGTGCTAAAGGCGCTGTATGTATGCTACAAGCGCGCGCCCAACGCAACGCCGAGCGCCTAATGTGCATTCGCTCTTAAGGAACTTTCGATATCCAGCCGGGTTAAAAGCACGGTGTAGAAAGCATTCATTCTTACCACGACGCATATTGGGAGTTTTCTCACCCTAAAGCCCTACCTTTTTTTTGTCGGTATACCTATTTTTAAATTGTATATCAGTTCATTTCTTAAATGTTGTATATTTATTAGGATTTTGAACCAAAATATAATATTATAAATAATAACTTAAGAATATTGACACACCGTTTGCGTGATTGCTTAATTTTTATTTTGATGCCAGCATTTTTTCGGTAGTCCCCATGGTTTCTACGTTATTGTCTTCGCGTTTAGATTTACTTTATATCAGCCGTTTTTTAATCGGTCCGTGTTATTTTATAATTTAACTCGTTCAATAACGCGAGGATCAAGCAATAAAAGGCACTGCAACGTTTTTACATCACGCTAATCTAAGATATATTTTTTTATTGCCTAGATGTGTGGACGAGCTCACAGCCCACCTGGTGTTAAGTGGTTACTGGAACCCATAGACATCTACAACGTAAATGCACCACACACCTTGAGATATAAGTTCTAAGGTCTCAGTATAGTTACAACGGCTGCCCCACCCTTCCGTGCGAACGATGCCTTAAAAACGCAAAAAATTATCAAATTAATAACATTTGCGACTCTCTTATGATGTAGGTTGCCTGTAAACGGTAAATAAATATGGTTTTTCTTTCGGTTCTCGCAATAAATTAACAATGTAAATGAAATTCATCACAGGTGCTGATTATTTATGACATATTCCAACTTAATACATAAAGATTTACTTGCAAACTGTAAACGAAAATAAAATACCAAAACTACTACTAAAAAATACTATAACCTAGACTGTTTTGAACTAAACAATGACACTTTACCTGTACCTTGGTTTAACAACTTTACAAAGTAGCAATTTCTAAGGCTAGCTTTCTTCCTAAAGTCTTACATCCCGCGTAAACAAAAATAACAAATAAATAATAATTCTTGAGTCATTTTTCCTGTTGTTTCACGGTATTTTCATATTATTTTTTTATGAGGCTGTTTTTTATTCGAGAAATATCTTTACTGAATGCTTAAGCATAGTTTATTGATACTATCAATTCAATTATTCAATTTGATAGCTTGACCAAACAACTAGTTACGTAAAAACAATAACTCTATAGTACATACTGTATTTTTGTCACATACGATTATATGTGTACATATCGAATCATCTTTTATTTTTATTTTTTATTGCTTCTATGGGAAGACGAGCTCACAGCCCACCTGGTGTTACGTGGTTACTGGAGCCCATAGACATCCACAACGTAAGTGCGCCACCCATCTTGAGATATAAGTTCTAAGGTCTCAAATATAGTTACAACGGCTGCCCTACCCTTCAAACCGAAACGCATTACTGCTTCACGGCAGAAATAGGCAGGGTGGTGGTACCTACCCGTGCGGACTCACAAGAGGTCCTTTTGGTCTTTTTTCAACGGCCCAAAGCTATATATAAATATAGCCCAAAGCTATAAATACAATGATACATGATTCCAAATATCTTTCACAAATATCCTGAGTCAGGCAACTGAAAAGTAAACCTTTCGCGCAGTAGCAAAACTAAGCTTGTAGTGAATTGCGCTACTACTGGGTGTAATTTGAGAGCGCAGGCGTTAGTCCATTGTCCAGCGTGATTCTGCGGCGAAGGAATGAAGCGTTAAGATTCGAACAATCTTCCAGTAGCCGATAAATGATCTATATAATTCACAAGATTATTTTTCAAAAAATACTACACCCAATAAGCGACATGGTCTTTATTAACATACCATATAGGTATTATTTTAGATTTTTCTGCCTATCGACCTCCTTAAACCAAAACAAGAATACTGTATAGTATTCTAATCCATTACAACCACATTTATATCTAATATACAACCTGTGAGATGTCAAGAATACAAACAATTCGTCATTACATTGGTAGGCTCGACGTTAACGTGTACCTTAACGTAATTTATATTCGGACCGGTATCGTGGATCTAATTGTTTGACTCAAAGGGCGCTTCAGCGTTTAACCCAGCATATTAAGTAAATAGCCTTGAAGACTTTTGGAGACTTAAGGTAGCATTTCAGGTTCCATTTTCAATTTACTTTTTTCTAGTATTTTTTTTTGAACGAGCTTAAACTTTTCTAAATGATAAAATCAGATAAGTTATTCGACAGAGAGTTAAGGTCATTGACATAGCTCAGAGAATCGGCAAGCTGAAGTGGCAGTGGGTTGGACATATATGTCATAGAACCAACGCGGCGACGATCGTTGGAACAGACGGATTCTTGAGCGAAGACCGCGCAATGGTAAACACCATCTGGGACGCTCCTGGCTAGGTAGTGCGATTACCTTCGAAGGGTGGCCGGGAAGAAATAGATGAGATGAGCCGAAGATTAAGCTTAAGGGTTTGGATTGGGAGAGGCCTATGTCCAGCAAGGTGATGATGATAATGATAGGTTCTATGAAATCTTTGTAAGAGTTTTAAGCTTATTTTTTTCCCTACCGATGCTGATAGCCTTGAGAGGCTATTTCAGCTTCACCTTAACGTGTAGGTGAGCTCTCGGGGCTCAAACCGAAGTGTTGCTAACACTGACCCTAGCAAGAGCAGTGCTTCACAGAATCTACCACCGGATCGGAATCGCGACCCGCTGAGAAGATCCGGCGAGAAACTCAGTGGACTGTGTCTGTGGGTTAATTTACTTGTTGAGCCCTTCGTCGTAAGTGACGGGTTCGGCGCGGCGGCGTGGACAGCGACCGGAAAATTTCTTAACGAGCATATTTAAATATATTTTTTTCTGATTACTTTCCACTAGTAATTTTTTAATAGAACTTAAATTGTTGATGCGTCTTATGAGTCTTACAATAACATTAACAATAAAAAACTGCAATAATGAAACTATTAACGACAAATTGATGGAACAAATGATACAGAACGCAGACATATTTATTTAAGTACCTATTTGACTAAAATAAGGATGTTTATTGTCTCTTAAAAATAAAACACTTTCATTAAAAAAAAATTTTTATTGTAAAACCGTATAAAAAATGTTTTAAAATAATACAGCAATGATGTAAAGATGGGATTGTGAAAGGGTAGATGCTTTGTAGGAATATCTTGCCATCTCTCTCGCATGCTCGCACTTCAACAATACGAACGTCATAATCCGCAATGTTCGTCCTTGTTGTTAAACAATGACTTCTCTCCTCTGCCGGCTTATTTAAAGTTTTTCAACGCATTCATTTCTAAACGTATTTATTTTCTTTCCATTTTAGAATTTGGAGAATATATCATATGTAGCTGTCAAAATTAATTGACTCAACATCATTAAACATTATTTCCATAGCATTGAAGACAAAAAAAAAACACATGTAATTTTCTATCGTAGTCACGCACAGAGCATTGTACTATGTCGAACGTTCATGTATTCTATAACTGGTTTATGTTTCACGAAGTTTAGGAGCACCGCTTTGAATTTACCGGCTTAATGGTTTAGTCGACATCATTAGTGTGACAACGCATATAGGGCATATAACCCGCTCTTACATATTAGCTTGCTTGAAAAACAAAGACTGTTCCAATACTGCGTATATATGTTCGCTTTGACAAAAAGATGTCCAAGAAAAAAATTATGTTTCTTTTTATTACATAGAAAGATAAACATAGCGTACATACCAGTTACGTATGTGGCTTTCAATGATATTCTATTGAAATAAAAAGGGCTTGGATACATTATGTTTTTTTGTTTTTTTTTCAGCTGTCAATTTCAAATGTGCGCATGCTCGAGGAAAAATGCGCTGCAAATTTTTAAGTACTAGTTAGAACTTTTTAAGTTGCCCACTTTTTGTTTTCCGGTCACTATTACTGTGGCAGGTGCGGTATTTTCCATAATCAACCGATTTCAATGTACGGGAGGCGGAAAGTCGATTGTTATACAAGGGAGAAATCTATTACCTGCCTGAGGCAGAACCTTTATAACATGCGTTGGAGCGTAACAATTTTATGAAATCCCTCTTTATTTTCAATTCTGCCGTAAACAATAAAATATCTCAGCCAGATACAGGTGATACTTTCACGATAAATCACATTAAGCCCGCCAACGATACATGAATATTGAAATAATTGAAAGCTTTTTGTGTGCCGCGCCGCGCGCTAAAAGTAAAATCTTTACGGTCATTCTTCTTTTTTGTAATCCATATATGTTTTTTTATTTCGGAAATGAAAAACAAAGCACAAAAGTAAACCTTAAAAGATAACGTTAAATTATCACATTAAAATGACGATCCCATTTTTGTAATCGATTTGCTCTTACTCATTACTCATCACACATAATCTACCTATTTCTACATCGAAGCAATCACACATTGCAATTTGAAGAACAGGACAAACGTTTTGTAACTCAGTAACACAATGAAAACTGTTACCTGCTCAATCTCTTGGATTTTTATATCGCTTTACGTGCACAAGCATTTAACGCTAACTCAATGAAAGGAATATTTTGTTATTAAAAACGTCCCTAATAATTCTCGTCCGTGATGTACACGAGCTTATGTAGGACACGCCTCGATCTCAAAACGTCATGGATAAAACGTTGTTTACGACGCCGCCGTCCTATGCGTGGACCCTACCTCTTTACTATTCAACATAAAAACATTTTATAGCCAAATATATCGTTGTTTTTTCATAAAAATATATTGGGTAAAAAAAAAATTTGACGCATTCGTTCAGAATGTAAATACCGTACATCCGAAACGTAAGCGTATTTTTTTACGTTTGCTGGTGAGTGACGGTGGTTTTAGAAACATGACGTTTTCATTTCCAAACGATATAATGCTCAAACGAGAACAATATTTACGAACGATTGCAGTCACTTTTCTTCTCATTAAGGTAGCGAAAGAAAAGCGCAAGACATTATATTTCTTCTAGGAAAAGAAATAAAATAGGACGCGAAATATGAATGCACAACAAAAACAAGTCGAGGAGATGCGCACGTTCATTCTCTGATTTCCGCAAAGCGTCATAGACAATACTGGCAGTGTAAAGGTGTCTCTGTCTATTTCACTGTTCACTGACCTATTTCTGACTTTGTTTACAGCATCCAAGTGTCGCGAACCATTCGACAATAAATCTCAATTAGTTACGGGCGCTCTGAAAACTGTAACCTTACAAATAATCTGATAGTTTATTTAGAAAATCATGAATCGAGTAATAAAATATTTACCCTTTACAAATAAATATGTCTACAAACATTATAGAAGTTTAATGTTGTATTAATTTAAATATTTAATCTCATAGTATTATACTTCATTATAAATTTACTTTTTTTTATATAAATTTTTAGTTTTTTTTTCCAAAAAAGACTTGAGCAACAGAAGCAATTCAGTTTGCGCTTTGAATGAACTTTCGATTTTTTTTAGAAACTAAACCTAAATTCACTACACGCTTTCGCAGATTTAATAAGCATCGCAGAAAATTACATACAAATAACACATTAAAATAGAAAGTTTTTTGCAAATATTATGTCATAAACAAGTTTTTTAACGATTTTAATGTTAAGAACGAATTATAAAGTATAATTCTACCTATATTTTAAACACATAACGATAACAGTGACGAAGAATTAGTATATCAAAAATCTGCATCACGTATTAATTATTTACTGCATCAGTTTATTTGTACCCAAAATAAAAACAAGACACAGAAACATCTCGGTCGATATGCATAACCAAACATAATTTTGAACATCGAGTAGTTAACCAGAAATAGCAGAAATATGTAGAAATACCTGAGGCAAATTTTGAATTCCTACATTTGTAGCATTACACTTTATGGCTTTCTGGAATATTCTAATAATGAAGAAATACAAAAATGGAAAATGGAGTAATAACGGTGCTAATTTATAATAAAATTCAAGCGTTCAAGAAATCTGTTAAAGAACACTATTTATTCTTACCATCTTAAATAAAGTATATATATTTGTATAATGTATTATAATATAAAGTAAGTATATGTGTGTGTATATATATATGTGTGTGTGTGTGTGTGTGTATTTGTATGTATATAATAATATATTGTTTTGTATCTTGTAATATGTATATATTATTATATGTAATGTTTACTGTATGCACTAGGTTTGTGTTCCTAATTCTTCTTTCCTTTTGCGGGCCTACTGGAAGAGATTTCAACATGAAATAAGTAGTGCCCTTGTACTCTGTATCCTTATTGACGTGTCGTCTAACAGCCTGCTGTGTGTACAAAATATATTAAATATATAAATATAAAATGATTGATGAATATACCCAGAATTTACTTAAACTCGTGAATAATAAGACAAGCAAAACTTTCGCTATCACAATCATAACGCAAACGTTAAATAAAGTGACTGAGTAAATTAATTTACTACGAAGGTCCAAACCATAATACTGGCTTAAAAGTTACTGACCGCGTTAGGAATGGCTACGAACAAACTAGAAGCAAGCTTCAGGTATAATATTATGCTTCGTCATGAAATCTTAGTAGACGAATTTCGTAGTAGAGGTAACTAGTTTTCCCACATGAACGAGACTTATCTTAATATTGTGGTATAAAACAAACTTATTATTAATCTAGGTAACCTATAAATACAAATTACATGTTGTGTGTTGATCAAGGACATTGAGAACGACTGGTCCGTCACTGCTATTTTTTTAATGTCCCTGGATAGTCCCATTACAGTTACTAGGAAAGAAAGTGTTGAAAGAGCTAAATTAAATTCACAAAGCCATCAAACAAAACCATATTGAGTGAAATCTGGAAATTATCTGTTCGGGATTGTAAAATTATAATCTCCACGAATGGAACTTTATAGGATATTTCGTTTACTTGGGATACTCTCAGTAAAGGCTACAGTAGGTGAGATAATTTCCAAAATAAAAATATTTCACTGCCCACCCATCTCCTAATGCATTCACACACTAACACCACGAACAAATCATTAAAGCAACATCAACGAAACAGGATCGATTTCTTGAAAAATTCCGCTGAATGAAATCCAAACAAAGCTTCGTCTAGACGAGGTCTTTCCCAATGACCTTTTTTAGATCGCCTAAACGTGTAAACAGATGTATCGGGGCTACAAAGTGACGCGTTCCTTTCAATTTCTAATGGCTATTTGACTTCAAGTCACGCCGATATCGATAGTTCGGTCACGCGTTATTGCTCGGTGTATGTAAATGATCCCTGTACAAAATGCATTCAGCAAATTAGGTGAAAACAAAATTACCTACATGCAAATACCGGTACGCACGACTGCCCCCATATAGCTGCATGATGTAACACTTTTAGTTTCCAAGCATGTAGTGGAATTGGGTGTAAAAACCAAATTGTGGTGTGACCAAATTGACACAGCTATTTTATTGTACATTTTTATTCGTACCCCGTTAAATTACTAAATCAATTAGCAATAAACCTCGTTTCTTTGAAAGGATAATGCAACGGTTATTACCAACTTTATTGGTCAGCAAGAAAAAGTTAACTTTACATTCCAATATTTCGTCATTACCAGTGAACAAAACAAATAATAGGAAAACAATAATACTTGTATAATATCTAGCTAGCGTTTTATAAAATTCTTACAAACATTAATGACGTTCCAAAATTAACTTTAATTATGTAATAATAAAAAAAATACAATAATATACAACATAAAAAGTGCGGCTATGTTTATTAAATTGTTTTATACGACGTATTCAAAGTCTCGATCTCGATATTTATTACTGCTTTACTTTAATGGGATCAGTGATTTAACTTCAATTTTACGATGAAAATGTTTACAGTCCCGTTTTAATTTTATAGTTAACGCCGAGCAAAACAAATTGAGTTACATAAAAAATATCGAAGGATCTTCTTGTAAACCGAAGGCCATCATGGCAGTGAAATGTACTAAAATCAAATAGATATTCGAATCCTTCAAAGTAAATATTTATGATGATTTTTAAAAGCGTCTAAATTATTATACACTTATAACAGCAAATTAGTGTGCGCTTCATGGGTATTAAGTGATAATTAATGCTGACACACCTAGCTTGAGACTGAGATAGATCTCTTAGTAATTGTACTGTATTTTAATTAAGCACGGTACAATTGATAAGATAATTAATGACACCCTTAAAATCAGAACACATGACTGCTTCGGAGCAGAAATACGTAGTTAGGATGTGTTTATTCACCGTACAAGATACTCTAACACAGAAAATAATCACATTATGACACAACTTTACATATTTAATAAATAAAACATTATTTTCACGAACATGCTAATGAAGTAGCATGGAGCAACCATTTTGCAATGGCATAACAAGAAAATACAGATCATAGCTACAGTTTTTGTAGGACTGATTAAAGCAAAGGCAAAACAAGTATGGCGTATGTCTGCTTTGGAATGGAAAACTGCTGTTTGTTTAAATTATTATTGTAATTATATTATATTGGATTTTACGAAATAATCCAAGGCTAAATCGATACAATATGAAATAACATTAGAATGGTTATAGCATTAAATTATAACGTAATCGAGCGTTTAGATCGTCTCAAACATTCGTTGGCGCGCCCACAGCTACCTCGTTTGTGAAAGTAATATTTTTAAATGTGTTTCAAATTAAAGACACACGATCTTATTCACAACGAGCTATCGATGTTTTTTAAGCACATTAAATAAGACTGTCAAACATGTTTACGACTATAGTGTTAACATTTTTTTAATTATGAATTAACAATATTTGGCAATCTTCGTATATCGGGATCTATACATTTTTGATAGCAAGCATATTTAGAATATGATCGATAAAGTTGACTTGATTTGTTGATTTTATTTTTTACAAAATTTCCAATTAATTTTTGATATCGTTTACTTTTTATCAAATAAATATTCGTTCTAAAATACAAAAATACACTTTATAAAAATTCATTCTTAATTGGGGTCTCCCGACCGCACATGATTGTTAGCGATGTTTTTTCATCACATTCAATCCAACATAATCAAAAATCAATTGTCACACAACGAACGGTCTCGAGTGAATGCCAGTTTTATATTTATGTTATGTTTAGGTTTTATTAAAATATTTATTCTTGGTTTATTGAAAAATAAATTATAGAAGGCAACAGAATTATCTCAAGACACAAAATATATGATGTATATACAAGTCTAGTTTATAAAATATATTTCAGTACTAACAAAGAAAGATATGAAAACTATTTTATACGGAACTAGAACTTGTACCGCAATTTTCGACTTCAAGAGTCAACCACAAACGTTCGTAATATATCATAGATAACCCCTTTGTTTGCGGACGCTTGGCCAAACAATATGAGTGCCTAGAATGCTCGGAACATAATAAGGAAAATATTTCATTGTAAAGTGAATTCAATTCAATATGAAATGTCAATATTACATAGTGATTGCCTCAAGTTATGATTCGGTAAATTTATTGTTGTTTACTAATACAAGGTGCATAGATTGTAAACGTCTTTAACCTTGCGTATCTATGGTGTGGCTTTTATGGGCAAGACTATTAGATATATACAACAAAATAGACTAAAGACTTCGAAACTGTAAAATGAAAATTTTCGGTAAGCAGCGGCTTGGCTCTGCCCCTGCCATTGCTGAAGTCCATGGGCGACGGTAACCACTGACCATCAGGTGGGCCGTATGCTCGTCTACCTACAGGGGCAATAAAAAATAAAAAAAAATAACCACGCAAAATTGGGAGTTTTCCCCACTTAATGCGAGAATTGGGGAAAATTGAACTCGCCTAACTATACTCAGTATTCGTGTATTGAAATTAGGAGACCTAGCTAATGAGCAATATATTAGCTTTAATGCGAAAGCACACAAATGCACGGGATTGACATAAGGTTGACCGCGCGACTATTCGTTAGCTTATGTCAATATCATACATTCATGTGCTTTCACTGTGCTTTGACTAGGCTCGCTAAATGATAGGTTCACCGTTTGTTTCATGTCTGAACGTGAACGGAGGCTTTTGTTTTACAATGTATATGAGTCCCTGTGATCTCTTAACACTAAGTGAACAATAGTTAGTCAACCCTGCTAAAGGAAAAACATACATAATAATATGTATTTAAGAAAAATATTAGTTAAGTTTTTCACACTGTATATAAATTAAAAGTATAGTTAGTCAACCCTGCTAAAGGAAAAACATACATATGTATTTAAGAAAAATATCAGTTAAGTATTTCACACTGTCTATATATTATAAAAGTGCTTTTGATTTTTAACTACTAAAAGTAATCATAGTGCTGCAGAAAGTTTTCGTGTAAAACAGTAATTATGTTCAATTTTTTTATTTGTTCTTTTGAATGGTTTTAAATTATGTGAAAGTAATTTTTTTTTTTCGTACTTAATCCTTGTTAACCTAAGGTTCTATTCTTTTTTTTTTTTTTTTTTTTTATTGCTTATCTACCACCTATAATCTAATAATCTACCACCGGATTGAAATCGCGACCCGCTGAGAAGATCCGGCTAGAATCTCAGTGGTCAAAATTGACTAGCAAGACGTATTTACGATAGTTAGAAAAACAAAATAAATATATTTGAAAGAAAAAAAAGATGAGACAGTGTGATTGTCTTTTAGACTGCACCAGTTCCGCTGGTGAGCTCAAAGCGTTCATTCACGACTCAGACTCACAATGAACCGTCAGCTTGAAGTAGCTCCTGGAACAATAGCTCTTTAACACAGTTTCTTAAAGGCCTCCGGATAGCGCAGCTTTGCCGGAGCGAAAGATTTAAAATGCCTTTTGTTACAAAGCTCTATATCGATTCACACTGAAGGCTCACCTGCTATCTCTTTATTGGCAAGCGAATCCTATTGTTGAGCTCGGAATCGAAATTTAATAAGATTTTTGTTATGAAACGACCGCAGAAATATTTCTTCAAACACAAACGCTGCTTCTCTATTGTATGTAAAGCTCTGGGTGAATAGATAAGCTCGCGGTCCACTAAAGTTAAGTGGTTACGGAAGCCCGTATATATTACAGTGTGAGTACTGGCACTGATATTGAGATTTGAAGTTGAAGTATCAATTGCTTTGCACGACCTGTAGTTTCTCAACATTCAAAATCGTCGTGGTTCGCTGTAGAAATAGGCAGAGTGGTGATATCTAACCATGAGGCTTATCTCAATTAGCAGTGAATATGAACTCAGTGAATAAGAAAATTTATAAATTGTGCAGGCCTAATCACGGAATCCAATCTATAACAGGTCTCACGTATTTGTACTAATGTAGTACCTAATTATAGCGTATTCTGTTTTAATCATTTCTCAAGTTTAATACATTACAGGTTTAATTGCAAACTGTAATTAAATATAGGATAAATGCAATAAAGCCTTGGATTTGCCTGCGTATTAATAATTGAAAGAAAACAATTGATTAACGTTATAATCGCAGAGCTGCAATTTAATAAATGAGGTGTTTATTTCAAAAATATACAAAAGTTGCACATACAAAAATACTTAGGTTAAAAATATACTCTATAAACGTGATTGTACGGAACATGAATATAATCTAAAACCATTACACTATATTTCCTGCTTCAATAACATCCGTATTAATTTCTTTACAAATGTAATCTCGCTTCATTCGTTAGATTACTAGTTACGCAACCTTTCTGTTAAACCATAGCACTTCGTGTTAATCAATGGAAGGCGTTACCCCCACCTGGACGCCGTAATGGGCCCCACCGTAATTGGAACTTGGAACATAAACAATTTAATAACCGGGAACACTCTTTATAAAGGTCTCAAGGAAATGAACTCAACGGCCATTATGCTTATAACTCGCTTCTTAACTTCATATTGTGAAAGATAAAAGTAATCTAATTCAAACTCACAATGACTTCATTGCAAACTTCTCAGTGCATTTTAATATGGCCTGGTCGTGTTTTGGATTACAATAATTTCATGGTTATTAGTCTCGTATTGAATGGAATAGTTTTTTTAAACAAATTCGAATTTAAGTTGATGTCACATCCAGTACAGCAGCAACTGTAACTCATAGATGCGATACGAATGTTGTCATGCATATATTTTTTATTAGCCTCTACGCTGACCGAGACTCAGATGTCATGTACACAACCATGACATGACATTCAAATTCAATATTTAATAATAAGCCGTAGCCGTTCTCGAAAATTAAGACTGGTAATATGTTTATGATTCGTAATTATAGTTACTATTAGGATTTTAAAAAATTATAGTGAGTAACTTTTAAATCCAGTGCTATGGGCCCCAGTTCTGATCCCTCGTGCAAGCTTCAGGCTCACTATAATACGCTAACACCATACGTATTGCTATGATATTAGTTATTTGGGTTAGTCAGAAATCATTAGGTTCTATCCTGTATTACGTTGTCAAAACATCCAAACACATTACTCAAGCGCTGGCTTTTAGCAAACCGATATAAGCGTGTATTATGAGAATGTTTATTTGCTTGTTTTTACATTCTCCCTAGAAATAACCTACTTTTAGAGTCATAGAGTTCTGTAACTGATATTACTGTAGTTATAATATTGTTATGAACATATAACAGAAGTGTCGATAAATAGATGGCAGTTTTTTTACCATATAGGAATTTCATGTTTAGTATTGAGACGTTAAAATTAAAATTAAAAATAAAAATAAAAATTTGAAGGATGGGGTAGCCGTTGTAATTATACTGAGACCTTAGAACTCATATCTCAAGGTGGGTGGCGGCATTTACGTTGTAGATGTCTATGGGCTCCGGTAACCACTTAAAACCTGGTGAGCTGTCATAATTTAGGCCTTTCGCCGAGCAGATAGCAAGTTTTTCAAATAAATAACACTAAAAAAAGTTTTACGAACTCCATATCCTTAATTTGATTTCACTTTTCACGAAATATGTTTAATAACTTTGACGTCGTCAAGACAAGACATTCGTGCACCATCAGAAACTATATCAAATAATAAGAAACGAATTCAAGTTTTGATTTCGCATTTTATTACCATTAACAAATAATTTGAACGTGCAACTTGCTCATATTTCACTTTAACAACTTGGCAGAGCTGTAATAAAAATCTATATTTCACCCTTTTGAATTAGCATAAAACATTTCTCTTGATGGGACTGCACACTTCGTTTGTCAAATGGCAGTCTGATAAAATATGTCAACACGTAAGGCCGGGCGCAAACATCGGCTTGCTTGATTAGGTTTCCGTACCCGCGGTGCTGTGTTCGGGCATCTGAATGAACACAAAATGTACTTACTACATATCGCATACGTTCGTAAATCTGAAAGAAAACACGTGTATTACTACTACTGGTAATACTGGTGGTAGGACCTTTTGTGATTCCGCACGGGTAGGTACTACCGCCTGCCTATTTCTGCCGTGAAGCAGTAATGCGGTTCGGTTTGAAGGGTGGGGCAGCCGTTGTGACTATACTGAGACCTTAGAACTTATATCTCAAGGTGGGTGGCGCATTTAGGTTGTGGATGTCTATGGGCTCCAGTAACCACTTAAAACCAGGTGAGCTGTGAGCTCGACCACCCATCTAAGCAATAAAAAAAATTGAAGAAAACTTTCTATGGATTACCGTATTTTATATAGAGGCAGGCCTACGTGATGAACAGTGGTACGTTGCAAATTGAAGAATTGGATTACAATTATTTAAATAAAATTAATTTGCGACCGTAGTGTGCACACTGTGCGTCTGCTGAGCTGTCATAGCTGATACTCCAGGAGAACCGTATCGATTACGCTGTAGAACTAATAAAAAAGGGTTTGCTAATGATTTTACATTGAATAAAATTTGAAGTCGTCGTGGCCTAAAGGATAAGACGTGTAATAAAAATCAAATCCACAAAATTATAATTTTCGAAATTACTGGTAGTAGAAAATCTTGTAAGATTACGAGACGGGTAGGTATCACCCTGCCTATTTCTACCGTAAAGCAGTAATGCGTTTCGATTTGAGGGGTGCGGTGCCCATTGTAACCAAAACTGAGATCTCAGAATTCATGTCTCAAGGTGGCTGGCGGCATTGACTTTGTCGAAATCTATGGGGTTCACACACAGGTAACGACTGAACAACTTAATAACTAATTTCACATTCAACTATGGTATTATTCAGAATGTGTCTACAATCATCACAAGAAGTAAACAATACTTTATTTCATTGCAAACCAATTGTCGTTTGTAATTGGACCTATTTCGGTTTATTTGTCAGCCTATAAAAATTTTAGTAACCCCTCTAACTATTTCGGAGCATCCTTGATCGGTACAGTAAAAAATAAAAGCGGAATCTGAAATATATTTGGATACGATAACTCCCCAGGGTCGAACGTCGAGCCGAAATGTAAACGCGCAACAATCGAAGCTTACTAACATATTATACTTTGACATGTGTATTGGTATCTATATATTAATACGTGAAGCAAAATCTTTGTATTCATTTTTACGAAAATTGCGCGGATGGAGGAGTATGAAATTTTCCACACTTATAGAGAATATAGAGAAGAAGTGCACAATGCTAATATTTTTTTAAAATAATGCATAAAAGATACTTTAAACCAATAAAGAAAACATTACACACACTACCGTGTATTTGAAACACACACGCATGCATACTGTTTATTTATTGTCAAACTTTTGTTCTTGACGTCTGTGGTCAAATTGAGAATAGATTAAATATTGTTTGTATTTATTAATATTTTTCTTTAGTAGTCTTGGCGAAATTTGTGATTATAGAAGTATCTAGTAGTCTTTGACAATAGAACCATAACAGAGTTCAAACTTATGATTTTAATTAATTATAGTCGAATTTCGACTACTGCGGGACCACTAGTATTTTAAATAGACCACCTGCGGTACGACAATAACCGCGGGTAACATCGCGGGACTCAACTATTCAATAATAAAATTTAATTAATGTTTCCGAAGAAAAGCGAGGGCGGTTCGCTAGTATACAATAAATACAATAATCATCGAAATCGGTTGGCGTGATATTGAGTTATTCATCTATTTGTCGCGCACGTACATAATGCAAATTTAAGACTTATATGGTTTTTTCGTGGATACCATTATCAGAACTGGACTAAATTGAAATGGGACCACACGGGCACCATCAGCTTTCTAATAAAAAAAGAATCATCAAAATCGATTCACCCAGTCAAAAGTCATGAGGAAACAAACATAAAAAAAAACATACAGTCGAATTGAGGACCTCCTCCTTTTTTGAAGTCGTTTAAAAATAGGGAATTTAATAGTCTATCAACCTGGTTAACTCGTTAATTTTATAATTCAAATTTATAGTTTGAATGTCGAGGAAATCAATTCGAAATTAAAAACAACGAAATAGAATAGTAGATATAATTGAGAATCTCTCAATAAGTACAAAAACTTTAAGCTATAACATATTGCAGACCTGGTTGGTCGCAATCCAATATCCAACGGGATACATTTAAAGACTAGAAAAGCCAGAAGTATCAATGGGTAAAAATGAGACTTGTCTTGTTAAGGTGTGAGTAGCAATATTCAAGTTAAAGTGTGGCTTCCGATACGCCTTTAAAATTAGGTGGGCCGTGAGCTTATCTATCCTTCACAGCCATTAACATGATTGGGTTTGGATTTCTTTGATTAGAGAACGATTTAATGAAGGATTGAAAGTATTAGAGTTTGTAGTTTGTTTGAGATGGAATTTCATCTGAATAACACTTCCGGAAACGACATAAGGCAAATCCGATTCTGGGTGAAATTGTGCGTATCTTATTATTTGTTTTAAGCAATATTCATTCCGTTTGATTTTTCCAAAGTTTTTATAAGCTGACTTTACCATCCTTTTGCTCCTTTTTGGGAAATTATACCGGAACATTGTGTATTTTACATTTCATTATTGGCATGAAGAAATGTGTGTACCGAGTGACAAATGAGAGTGATCGAAGAATATGATTTGCAATCGATGTAAATGACTCGTTTCGCCTCTCGAAATTAATACCAAACTTTAAATTTTTAATTTCCAACGACGTCCGTTGAATTAGTCAGCCACTAAGCCAAGACCAATAATATATGAACGTATATTACTTTTAAATGGTCGAAAATATTTAAACAAGTAAATTTATTAACATGTTTAATGATTTCTAAAAATCTAGATGTTCAAGATGTCCGTTTCAACTTTCTCTAAATCAACACATATTTAAACTTTTAAATATCGTCTCTGTATGTAAATAAACCTATAATGTAGAGAGAGGTGACGACTTAATATTTTCAGACCGAATAATTAAATTTACTAAACTTTAATATAAATGCTCTAGTGTATACTAAATTTTAATAAATGATTAATTATTGCCTTCTTTCATTAGCTGGTTTTATTATATTTTCTGTGGCTCTTTGCGGCGAAAATCGTTTTATTTATATATTTTTTGATCTAAAAGTCAAAGCTTCAAGGAAAAAGTAACTAAATAGGTATCATCTGTATTAAGGCGATTTTTTTTCATAAATAAGTTCCGACCTATACTGTCGAGAAACAATATCTGTGTTTTCGAAGCGCCTCGCAAAATTTGGTATTGGCTGTGAACTCAATTAGATCCCAAATATAACGCATGTTACGTTACGAGATGCACAAAACGTAAGCACATAGATATTATGTGTACTGTGTAGATCGTATCCGCAATCACAAAAGGTAACAGCCATGAAATTTGCTATTCAGGTTCAATGCTTAAAGTCAATCGTTCACGGTAGCCGTTTACTCCATTAATTCAGTCATTGTTTCGTGTTAATTGCATCGAGATTTTGTATAAGGCACATTTAACAACACTCAGTCTATTAGCTTTCATAAGCAACGTCCTTTGTGTATTAAACCAGCTTAATGCGATCGGCGACCGGCATTTGGTGCTGCCAGGGCGTATTGTAAGCCAGCGCGAGTCTAACTCGCATCCGGTTTGTTTCTGTCGCAAACCAGTCATGCGTTTCGGCTCGAAGGGCGGATTATCCGTTGTGCAATGTAGTTCAGACCCAGACCTCAAGTCTCGGGAGAAGCAGCATTCACTTTGATATTTCTGCAAGAGATTTTCGGTATCCACCGAAGATGATGTTTTTATTTATGAAATAAAATATTGTCCATGAACTACTACTTAATATACAAAAAATTTGTTTTGAAAAAGTGTGATTTCGAAAACGCGTTAATGACCACTTTAATTACTGAACATTTCAAAGGAAAAAGTATTATATTATGATTAATCTCTGTGTCGCGTGAATTATAACGGCGAAAAATGTAAAGTTGAAAACGTCACGTCATTTACAATTTATCATGTTTTTATATTATTTTAGGTGAATCGGGTAAAATTGTTATTCTTAAAGTTAGGTTACTCAAGCACGTTCCTACAAATAAATCTAATTAATACTTCACAGTAAATGTCATCGATATGGAAGTGTTTATCATTATTTACTTCCAAAATCAGACAATTTTAAATAAATGTATATATATATATCACATACAAATATAGTGAAAGATAGGTCGCTCGCTCGATAAAAAATTATAAATAAAAGTGCCCAAGGTACGATGATTTGAGCGCAATTTCACAAAAATGTCGAAATGTTATCTAAAGTATAGTATCTAAAGTACATTTGTCATGCATTTCTTGTTAATTTGACAAGCATCCGTTCATCAGTACTCACCTTGTAGGATACTGCCTGACCTCTCAATTAGACATGCCGATATGTGCTCTGTGATTCTGTCCAACGTTACGGAATTGTTCCTTTCAAAGACAATAGTCTATCTTAGATGGGTGACATACACACAACATGCACAAGTTTGAAATCAATATACCAGTTCATAATTTATCGGGCAAATAAATTTCATGTTACGAAATCATATGCTGCATAATTTATAACATCAGTCACTAGTACTGGCGTCGGTCCGTACCTTCGATTGCAACAGCTCGCGTTGGTTTTCAATCAGTCGAGTTGATTTCAAATCATTTTCATGTTTTTGTTTTATTAGTTACTAGCTGTACCCGTCTGCTTCGCTGGGCATTTAAAATTAACATTATTATTTCTCACCCCCACAAAGATTCTCATCATTAACGCCCCCGCAACTGGTGTAGGGAGTCCAACACTCATATAAATATTAGCCTATCCATTAAGTACATGTATGTTCTATATGGATACCAAGTTTCAAGTCAATCGCATGCATGGCTCAGTAGTTATAACGGAACATCCGTTAAAACCACTGTAGATTTATATATTAGTATATATTTTAACCATTCTCTCTTTGTTCAATTAAAATAATATTAGAAGTCTAGGTTTTTTTGCTAGTATTCATTTCCAGCAGGTCGAATATGCAAATATAGGAACAAGTTGTAGCAACGGCAGCTTTCGCGGATCGAACGGGTGGGCTAACCGCAGCCAACGGCTTTTTTAGGCTTCATGCCAACTGACAGAGTCGCAATACCACCGAACCTGGCCAGAATCATGACCTATTGGAAAGGATTTTGTATGCACATATTGGATACTAACATAAATTTATGTTTGTGTTCTTAATACATAAGTATGTATATAATTTTCTTCCTTTTTATCATAAATATTCTTAAGCACCTACCTTGAAATCTCTGAGATTTTACTATACTACCAATATAATCTTCATCAATACTGCATTCGCTCATTTTCGGATCTATTTACTGACGTACTCTTATTTCAAACTAGAGTACGACATAATATTATTATTGTTTTATCGACTCAAATACGAAATAAGATAAAGTTGAGATATTCGAAGTTTGGATTCGACTATGAAATGTCTTTCGATAAAATATGCCTTTAATAACCGCAATTAAGATAAGTTATTGAGCAAGAGTAGCCAAGCTAGTTAGATGTTGCTCAACGATAAGTCGTGTTGTGTTTAAATTGTATTCTGGTCCGGCATTCCTATGAACAATTGACGTAAAGTAAAGTTACATTATTAGAATCCAGTGTATTTATTTTTTGCCTTAGATATTTATAGTTGAGAACCTTACCACATTACCACATGCGCATTTTGAAGTGCTAACACGTTTGCTTAGGGTTAGCAACATTTTGAAAATGAATTGTCTACGTCAACGTCCACGTGGACAGATATGATCGTATCTTCGTTAACTACGTCGATCGACTCCTTATAATAATGCCGTTATATAAAGGTATTTTAATTGGAGCAAAACGGCCTGCATTGAATTTACATTTAACTGTCCTTTTCACAAACTCTACGCTACACCTGTAGGTCATAATGAAAAAAATCTTTTATTTTCCTTTATATGCTGTAATACTGCATTTATTCATTACCATTGTAGGTAGACAAGCATATGGTCCACCTGGTGGTATGTGTTCACAGTCGCTCATGGACATCAGCAATGCTAGGGGCACGGTCAAATGCAAAGTTGAAAGCCATTTTCACTTTGTCAAATATGTCATGTTTCTATTATATAAAGTAATTTTAGTAGATAAACCACAGCTAACGTAACGATTAGTACAGACGTCTGCAATAAAAAACAATAATGATTAATTAGCGAGTGGTTTTCAATTATATCGATCGCTTTAAATAAATGCTCTCCGTCAATCAACAACACATAAAGTTCTAATTAAAAAATGAAGAAACACAATTCCTCGGCACGACTTCCCTTCATTTAAATGGTCAAAATTATGTAATAGCTTTGAGGTTCACTAAAATGTATTATGAAAGTGCAATTACACATATGATCCATTAAGACGACCATTAAGACCAGCGTGGCCAAGAGCGCCGCCGCCGGCGATCATCGTGCGTGACCACCGTGCGCTCGCACTCGCTTCACAGAACCAGCCACCGGACAATCTTGCGTAACTTGATCATAGATACTCGGGACCAACTAACCGTATCAATAACGAGAATGAACCAGCTGTGTTTGAACACAAACGCTATCCGCTACGCCATCGGACTTAACGGACAGCCTTTCACGACCAGTCGTGAGATAAGGAGCCGAACTTGGGCAATAACTAAATAAACCGGTTAAGCATCACATTTGGTTTTATTATAAAAGTAAAAAAAGCTATATTTATACATAACATAACAGTAGCAGCAAAATACCTCCTTTCGAATAACACTAACACTGTGCACTAATAACAAGTAGGAATGAATAGCGACGATGAAACGAATACTTTTAGGCCACGCCATGATACAATGACAGCTTACGGATGAACGTGGAGGCAGATGACTATTTACAAGCCGCTCAACCGCAACCAGCAAGCAAATGGTGGTAGGAAACACAATTTTCGACGATGACGTTAATCAATTGCTTTGTTCGGCTTTAACTCAGAAATAAATAGATATTTTGTACTACCACCAAAGCTTAAAAGACTGTTTTTCTTTTAATGAAGGGGACCAGCGACGTGTCCGGGAGGACCATATTGAGTGCTGGTAGCTCCACCGTGACCTCCTTCAACAATGGCCTCATCTCCGCCAGTCGCACCAAAATCGCCGCTAATTTCAGCTCCGCCATGGCCGGCTCCGAGATCGCCACCTCCGATGGAACCGCCGCTGATGCCACCAGAGCCGAGATCACCAGCACTGATACCACCATCAATACCACCGCCGAGTCCGCCGCCAAGTCCTCCGCCGAGTCCACCGCCAAGGCCTCCGCCAATAGCACCACCAGATTCCTTTTGGGTTTGATATTTGATGAAGTAAACTTCCGGTTTTGAGGGCTGAGTGGGTGCTGGAGTTGGGATAATAATATCAGGCTGCTCTTCAGGCTTCTTAACCAGCACATATACGAGTGTCTTCTCTTCGTTTTGTGGTTGGATAGGAATTATGGGGGCAGTAGGAGTGGGAGGAGTTGGGGCCTTGATGAAGATGATCTTGTAATGTTTCTGGGGTGGAGCCACAGCAGGGATACGAGGAAGTCTTTGCTCAACTGGTTCTGGGGGAGGTACGTGAACATAGATGTGTTTCTGTACAAGAGGAGCACCAGAGTATCCACCCGCATATCCGCCACCGAATCCAGCATCACCTCCGAAGCTCAAACCGCTGCCGCCGCCAAGGGCGAGTCCACCACCGAGACCGAGTCCATCAGAAGAGTGTCCGCCGCCAAGGGAAATGCTGCCTCCAGAAAGGCCACCTAGGGATCCAGAATGACCACCAATAGCAACAGTTCTGTGTCCGCCGCTGATAGAGGAAGAGCTGAAGCTTCCTGAGTGACCTCTGGGAGCGGAGTAGCTGTATCCCACTGGAGGTTCAGGGCGGCCATAGGCCATAGCCACACAGGCGAGTACCTGGAAAGAAGAAAATTGATACTATAATAAAACAGTAAAAGCTTTAATTGTCAATGGAAGACTACGGAATTTAAACCTTATTTAATACAAGCTGGTTAAATATAAATAAATTCACATAATGCAGCTCATAAACTGCAGAATAATGGAAAAATTACTTTAAACGCAAGGCAAGTTTATAATTCGCAAAGCATTAACATAATATCAAATTCCATGAAAATCTTGCAATAACATGTAATAGAGATGAAAGTGACTCCAAAATGTTAATATAATGTATGTTATCTAGATTCGGAAGTGACGTAAGCCGGATCGGTTCGTATGCGGTAGTCGTAAACAGTTGAAATAATCTGTATTATGCAATAGGGACGAATACTTGGAATTTCGGTCGCCGGTGATTTACACTCGAGCACTTGGAATACAGATCGACGACTTATTTTTATTACCTTCTTCAAAAGTCGACTGTTACCGTGCGACGCGTGAAAATGGACCGGACGTGGTGAAATGGATATCGCGCTCAAATAGAATAATGATCGATTTTTTTTAAATCGCGATCTACATTCGGTATCCATTTACTATTACGTTACACGATAATAAGGGGGTAAGTTAGATTTTGTTTCATTTTTTAATTCAATTATAATAAAAATGGATAACAAATTTAATTTCGAGTTACATTACTTTTAAAATTTTAACCAGTAATGAATTTTCAGATCTATGTATGTGTTTAACATACTCATTTAATTTGCTCACTTATGACTATTATATTGTTTTTCGAAAACAATGTATGGTCTTCGTTAATTAAGCACAATTCACTATTATGAAAACTCGACAGTATCCATTTGACGACTACTTGGCACACTAAGAGATCCATCGTATTCTGTATTTAAATCACAAATCACTTCACTACGATTTCGTTATGTATCCTGAAAAGGCTTCGTTCGTTCACAGAAAATCACTGTTCATAATTCATATGAAAAAAATTAAATACAATGCAAAATCGCATGTGCCAAATAGTTAAAATACAAAAACAAAATAATGGCGCAAACTTGCTTACCACGAAAGCGCGCATTTTGTGCTTGGACGAAACGAAACTGATCCTTTTTGAGCTTACTCGATGATAATTTATTTAGTAACCAATTAGAACAACTCCAACTTTGGAGATGTTCCTGTGGCTGAGAGCTCGTGTTAACTGATGACATTCGCCATGCCGACCCGCTCTTAAATAGCAAGGTGTTCATCTCGTCCGAACACTCCATCCCTACGGCATTTCACTCCGCAACGTACAACTATCGTCATTATTTAACAACGATACGGTCCTTTCTTTTCGGCGAGGTCTACAGTCGGTGCAGAGCGCATTTGATACGCTACTTTAGCCGCCACCGCTCGCCTGCACACGCTCTCCTGTTCGAAATAATAACACTTTATTTTATTTACCCCAATATCTATAGATCCGAAACATAAGATCAATTAAAAATAGTCTTCTCCCTTTTATTCTTTAAATATTCGAAAAATCTTATTGTCTTATTTCTCTTATTGTCTATATTATCTTTTTCTTATATCTTATTATTACTATCTTAAACTACTTTTTTGTATTATAATAAAAACTGCTCTAACTTATTTCATCCGAACTATTGTCCAACTTTAGTGATAGAAACAATTTTGTGGTTTCAAAGTCGAAAGTTTTAACTTAAAGCTATACGTAATCCCTCGAACCAATTACGTAGCGACCATTTGCGATGGTCAATCCTTCGTTAAGTTATGTGTTGCAATGACGAGTAAATTTAAACCTTCTTAAATAGAAACGATACCACGTGCAGAGATTAACTTCAGTAACAGCATTATTATGTCTACTTAGACATAATGAAAATGAGTACTTACTCATCAATCAACTCTAATGAAAAGTACGTACTTAATACTTAAACTCAGTTCGAATTACAAAACTAGAGATGTAAACGTTAAATTTGATCTTGAATCATCAAATAATCAGGTTAATTACATACAATAACGATTTAAAATAGTGAATTATGATCGCAGATGATGTTAGCGAGTAATCGATTTAATGACCGTAAACAGGATCGCCAAAATAAACATACCTATACATGTATATCTCGGTATACTTCGTTGCGATTGAGAAGGATTAGCGCACCCCGTGTTACTCCGTTTCAAAGAATAGACGCTACTAACGCACTTCACATTGATAGCGGTACTAGACACCTAATGTACTAATAAAAACTGTATATAGTATAATTAAATCATATAAAAAAATCGCAAACCCATAAAAAACACGAATAACCAAAAATATAGTATTAAAATTTATTAGTATGAAAATAATAAATTTTATTTTAAGACTATTTTATATAAAAGATTTATTTGACACATACGAATACGTCTTATTATAAATTTATAATATTAATACCGAAGACTTTCAATGACTTTAAATTTTACCTATAATAGAATTTTTGCTAGTCACTCACCTCCTGTATGTGTCACCTTATAAAAGCATACGTCGATCCCCCGAGGGTGCAAGCTGAATTCAATTTCAAGACTTAACTCAAAATGTTTCAGGCACTACCGGTAAAATATCGGGAGTCAAACATTATCTACTGCACAGAGTTTCAAGCGAAATGTGACATAATTTTATTTATACGTGCCGGAAATAAAATAAAAAAAAACATTTTGTACCATTTATGGTGCCACACGCGCCATGCTTTCTTGATCTGAATTTCATTAAGTATGTAACCGAAAATCAACCCAGATATGTCTACTGTCACGCCACACATGCCAAATATTTTAATTAAGGATGATGTAGAAGTTGACAGAGTAGCTATCGCCGCACAACATCCGTAGCAACCTGACGATCGACTTGACGACATTCTGGTGGTTACTGGAACTGATAGAAATGAGAAAAATGATTGTCACCACACACCCTAACATCGAAGACTTGGCTGTTTTGCTTAATTACCTACTATTCCATCCTTTAAATCGTCACATAACTTAAAACTAGTACTTGTTCGATTGTAAAAAAAAGCAGGTGAAGCATCAAGGCGTAGTCTCCTGTGAGGAATTGGGGGAGGTGGAGGACCTCAGGCCTCCTCTTCTCCCTCTTTCTCTGGAGGTGCCAGAGTCCGACATAACCCGGTCCGCTACCCCCCGGGTATCCGTAAATCGATACACCAACGTAAAAAAAAGCATCACTTAACGTTTTTTAAACAACTTCTTCACAGTCAGGTTTTAAGATTCCGTCTACTTATCGTCTAGACCAGATGCAATGCAGTTATTGTCCATTAAAAAAAAAAAAAATTATGAGATATAAAAAAAACAGTATTCTTAGAACAAAAACCGTTTTACAGAATATCTGTTCTGTAATAATAAAATACATAAAATTTACTTACGTTACCCAAGGAAAATGGATAGCAATATTTCAACATACGGGACAATTCCCCGGGGAACGCTCTTGTAAAACTCACGTTTCCGAGTATTTCAAACTTTGCAAATATCAACCTTTGTTTTGAAAGCCGTAAAATGTCCAAAGATAAAATAAACAGCCCATTTGATTGATTGTCCTGAAATTCCTAAGGTTTTCTTGGTTAGAAAGTTTACTGAAATTGTTAACAACTTACTCATTCTTTCGAAATTTGCCTTTGGAAATACTTTGTTGTTTGATACACGTTTTATACAACGTTTTCTAACTACGCCGACTGTTTGTTTTATTTATATCGGTGACAAAATAAGATGCTATTCCTAAATCTTAGATTTTAATAAATAGTAGCTTATTCGAATAAGATTATTGATTTACTGTTGATAGATAAGACATAGTGTTAGCTCACCCGAGGACGTACCTTTTTTTGTCTATTGCTGCGGCGAAGCTGTCATCATTTCCAGTTTCAAGGATGGGACAGGGCAGGTAATTCTTTTATAGCTAGTAGGAAATTTATCAAAAGGCTTACAATTGAACAAAATAAAAATAAAAATTAAGATTTTGGTACATAAATAGATACAGCTTAGATCTATTTATGTACCCAAATCAGCTGTTTGTATAGGTAGGTCCATCCATAGAGAATTTTTTTATAGCTTGACTTGCTACTTGTGCTGCGTTGTACACCTCAACTCGAATGCTGTCACCCATCTTGACACATGAGACCGCAGTTTCAAGGGGTCAGAATAGGTTTCCTACTTCAGTGGGTCAGAACCAGTCTGAGTTGAAAAATTCCGAATAATCATTATTATTATCACACAGATATTTGATTTTTTCCGTTTGATCTACAATAAGGTATACTCCAAGCTACTCAAATATGATTTCAATGGATATGCTTCAGTCGGAAGTTGCTCTGGTACGGCAAATGCCCACGAGCGTCGATGGTCACTTGTCATGACTTGCTATGCTAAAGGTGAATATTTACATTCCATTCTAACATTAACATACAAATACTTAATCTACCTACCTAATCCACTTATTTTCATGTTTAATTGGTTACTGCAGAGTAGATGACGTGCTGTAATAAATTGACAAAAAAAGTCGGAATCAGGAAAAACATTAAAAGTTTTATTCTCTCATTATTCCGTAATGAAGTGTAGATGTCTACTTTAACGAGCATTTTCAAAGTTCTTTGACAAATCGATTTGTTGAACCGACAAGAAAACTGATTTTTTTTCAATGACAACGAATTACCCAGCGGGGTCGCAACAAAATTTTAAAGAAGTCTATTGAAAGAAAATACTGCCCCCTTTATCAAATTAAAACCGATAGCCTAAAAGTCCCTGTACAATAAAAACAAAACGATATCTCACAGCTACTTAGATTACAGAACATAAGATAACTTAGACTAGGCCCAGACACAAGGAGAAAATTTAAAGAAGTAATTAAAATAAGTATTCGCTCTTAGTCATAACCAAGACCTTGCCGGCAAGACAAAGGTGTCATCTTGCCGTTGACTTTGATGCCGTTGGAACAAGATACGACAGATAACATAGGCTAGGCCCAAAGACAAGTGAAAATTAAAAGAAGTAATTAAAATAAGTATTCGCTCTTAGTCATAACCAAGACCTTGCCGGCAAGACAAAGGTGTCATCTTGCCGTTGACTTTGATGCCGCTGGAACAAGATACGACAGATAACTTAGGCTAGGCCCAGACACAAGGGGAAAATTAAAAGAAGTAATTAAAATAAGTATTCGCTCTTAGTCATAACCAAGACCTTGCCGGCAAGCCAAATGTGTCATGTCCGTTGACTTTGATGCTGCCGGATGCGGGCAACGTGGGACCAATCATCATCACGAACCTTGGAAGAGACATGTATCCAGCTGTGGACGTCTATGAGTTGAATATGATGGTGTTATAAAATCCCAAAGCGTAGGGCCATATCTAATGTAATTTACAGACATGACTGAAAAACTAAAAAAAAAAATACAAATATCATCAAAATCACTAAACACAGCGACGATCTACAAAATATAACTGAGGATTCCGTTCGTTTAATTAAACCAGAAAATTAATTTAATTATATGCATAACGACAAATATTTGACTCTCAAAAGATATTTTCAAAATCGTTCACTCATTAAATTCGGAAATTATCTGTTCAATTGCTAGTTAACTGCGTAATTTGAATAAGTATGTTAAGTATATATGTATGTTTTTCAACGTAATTTAATATCTTATATTTGAATTTCTTCCTTATCTTGGAATTTTCGATGATTGGATAATATTGTTATGGAGAAGCATTATTGCCGTCTGTAAGATTCAAGACCATGATAAAAATCCACATACTGACTATTGCCGATGTCGCACTATCCTATCAGTGCACATATTATATTTAAAATTTCAAAATATCAATTTATCCAAATTTCTATGTTAACATTTAACAATTGACGAGTATGTGTGAGTGGTATCCGGTGTTCATGGACATTTTAATTAACGATTCGCTGTTAATACGATGCCAAAATTGATCTGCACATGCATAAGTATTTAGCATATACTTTCAAACCGAATCAAACACGCGAATATTTATTCTAGAATACTATAAAGTAGTTTGAGAAACAATGTTTGTCCATCGTGTATTACATTCGTTTTTTTTTTAAGCGAAAAATGATTTTTCTCAATTCTTAATTTGAAAATTTCCACATTTTTCTATCGAAACATTTACATATAGTAGTATTAGTTTAAAATTATGTTCTTCGCATTCCATCACATAAGAAGCGGTCCGTTTACCTTACGCTACGGGAGAAAGGAAGAAATATATTCAAAAGTGATTGTGGTGAAGTCGATTTATTAAACCTACGTTTAAGCTCGAAAACCTGTTTGTGTCGTATTCCAGTTGTGGTCACGTGACTCAATTCATGTTCTATAACACAGTAAAGTTACATTTTGCTATGATATTTAACTAATTTATGTATTAATAAAGTATATTGTAATAAGTAATTATATGATCTTCTTTTTACCACGTCTTTACTAACTCACTATCTTGTATATCCGCTTGGATGAAAGTTTGTAATTGATTTTAAACTAAAACGCTGATGTGCTAGAAACTTGAAATTTTGGTTCGGAAAATCAGGAGCAAACCGCCCTAATTGCGTTAATGCATTAGGGGTGGTAGGGGGGATATTTTTGGAGCCACTAAAATTTCATATCACTTACAACCTCAGCCTAGACAGGCCTCAGCCGAGCTACCTACTGATTACTACTGGTGGTAGGACCTCTTGTGAATCCGCGCGGGTAGGTACCACCACCCTGCCTATTTCTGCCGTGAAGCAGTAATGCGTTTCGGTTTGAAGGGTGGGGCAGCCGTTGTAACTATACTTGAGACTTTAAAACTTATGTCTCAAGATGCGCATTTACATTAAGACCAGATACTAGCTCCATAAAGCATCCCAATAGAGTGTCATCGACCGCGCATTATCGGGGGTACGTCATCTGGTCGGTCCGGGACTTAGTAAGAAAGCCGGCTGTCATCAACATAAGCCTTTAAGACTGAAGACTGATGATTAAACAGAGAAACGAACGAACCGTAAAAATAATTTAATTTTTATTTAAATGTTCTTAAAGCATTCATAAATTCTAAGGATTTTAGCGATAAAATAAATAAATTTGATACTAATTCATAAAAACATATATTATCTATGAACACTTACAACGCTCTAGTGTCAGAAAATCTTCGCAAAAATTTTATGGACTTCTCAGAACTAACTCCTACGTCCTTGTTCCATATTCATTTAGGAATAGTGCTAATATTTTAAAAGTTATCGAGGAAGAAAACTCGAGAGAATTTTAAAGTAAATACCAAGCTCTGTTTGACCGCGCACGCCCAGAGGAATTTGCTAGACGCTTACCAGTCTCGCTTTAAGTTCCGACTTCAGCTTGTTGATTTTAAGCACATCCGACTGATGAGAAAAGTTTTAAGCGGGAAGTATACTCAATTAGTGTTTTGTGAGATGTTCAAGTTTTCTTTTAAACTACATTCTGTGATCGAAGTAGGCATCCCTAAAACCCTCACGTGCGTCTTAACTTATCTGTTTGTTTCTACTTCTCTTTGTATAAAAGCTACTCAAAAGTCACTGGATATCTGAACTTGCTTTTCGTACGAGTGACTTCAACAATAGTGACGGCCTCCTGAAAGTAAATAATTTTGGAATACAGTTTTAATCGCACTTTCTTTGTCTTGATAAATTCTTCTTACACATTCAAGTAGGTCTTACGAATTATAATCTATATTGTCATTGACGTTACTGTTCAATTAATTAAAATAACATTACGATTGGTACTCGACGTAACCCCCCCTCTCCGTCATTGAACACGAACTTCGTATGATTGAAGATTCTCAATTACCGAGATGTGACACATACCTTGAACTATAAGCATTGACCGGGCACAGAATTAATGCTCGTTTGCTAATGATTTAGACGTATTTTCCCCTCACATGCCGTTATTTACTCGAAGGTCAGCGTCTGAAAAAGAATGGTATGATTCGAGTCTTATCCAACAGAGGCCTTGGCACGACCTTTCCAATACATTCACCCACTAAATTAAGTAAAGATGAAATTGCGTCGCAACTTAGTTTCAATTTAGCCTCTATGATAAACGGTAAGTGACTCACTGTGTGAGTTATATGTCTAAAGGCGAAAATTGAAATCAACTGAGACATTTTTCCATTAACATTACGAACATTTCCACAAAAAGTTTACACAATTTATTTTTAACTACATCAAAAAAGTCTATGTGAGAATCTTTCTTCTATTGTAGCGTTACCAATTTAAATTCTAACATAATCTTACAACGTTCATACGTTATGCATCTTAAAATATGAGCTCGTATTTAGTAATACGATATTGTGGAACTGTAATTACCTTACACGACAGGAGAAAGGTGCTGATCGTGTTTGGAGTCTAAAGGTGAACGCATGCTTTACGACAGAAATAGAATAGACAGTGGGTTCGGTTTTGAAAAAAATCCAGACGAGCATTCAACTCACCACGGGTATGCATCCAATAAAACCTTAATATTATCTACTACGTCAACGTTATTACAGCTTGAAGCGTTACTGAGAGTATGTGTACAGTACACCCTTTAGATCTCTAAGCACGTATACAAGTTATATTGGAGTTCTTGGAGAGGAAGCCGCCTGCTGAGACGCGGGACACATACGTTACTTTAAATTGCTGTTTTGCTAAATTTAAGTAAATAAAAAACACTGTTCTCGCTTAGCTTCCTAACCGAGTGTCGTTTTCTTAGATCAGTTTATTGTCTTTTCATCTTGAGACAAGCCCACCTTACGACCTATATAAGAGATTGATAAAAATAAGTAAACATTTTTACAGTTAAATACTTAGAAGTTGCAAGTTTTAAGCTATTGGATAACTTTTATCGCGGGCCTTGAGCGTCGGCGTCCGAATCATGAAATTCCGTAACGAAAAAAACCGTACACCCCTCACTCCGCCTACCATGTAGCTCGCGTTCAACACATTCACACGTTGCGCTTGTGTAGTGTTTGTGAATAAGTGCATGGCGTGACGTCACACTGCATATGCGCATCATGAAAAGTCTGCCCATCTCTCTCTCGCGCGGTCTAGCTTATGAGTGTAAAGGGGACAGTTAAGGTTTTGCTTTTATTAATTTTAATATGGCTTGGTCTTGTTTTATTATTGCTTTAATATTAAATTATCATTGTCTAATTATAATTGCATAAGTTGATAAAAAATGCTATGCAATAGCTTTACCGCGGCAGTTCCCGAGTGCCACACGTTTTTTTTTTTTGATGATTGCTCCACAAATAAATGTCAGTTGATGATCGCTCTAGGCTAGTATAATACTCAAAGCTGCCACTGATTTCCCGACTAAACCATTAATCCTCTTTGACGACACTCCCGGGAAGAGAGATACAGGAAGAGATAGACATGTGTACTATTCTAAGCCAGTTTATGATTCAATTGATGATGAATTGTCACATTTGCTCATGGACACCACCAGTGCCAGGTACCTACTTAACTGCAACTGTTGGTTAAAAACAAACATTGAAGTAAATACATTTTCTACCGACCAAACTTCTACCGGTACAAGGGTAAAAGAATATCCGACCTTTATTTACTTAATTACAGGTGCAACAGTAACGCAGTCATTCAAGACGTGACGAGACACTCATGAAACGTCACGACCTCGTGACGTCTGCTTTTCCGATAAATATGAATATTAAACAGTGAAACGTAATTTTTTTAATAATTCATATCTATTTATTTATGTAAAGGAATATTCTATGTTCGTTTCTTTCGTTCATCACTTATGCGTTCTTATGCTGTTCATTCGATTGTGATCAGATTGGTACAGTTGTGGATACGTACGAAAAATTTGTCTGTGAATATTTACAAGAAATCAACGTTTTTCATACAATTAACGAAAGTCACGGTAGAGCTTGATCTGACTTAACTAATTTGAAGTAAATTCTATGTATACGCATTATCTGAAATTTACAGAATATGTATGTATGTATACCTAGTCTTGCCATAAATACTGAGAAAAAGGAAAAAAAAAAATCTATTGCAAATAACATTTATTACTTTTACAGTTTTTTTAGAGCTTTGAGCATAAATACGGTCATTTTGTTTGTTAAAATGTTGCTCAATTGTAAAAAAATTCTCATCCGTAAACAAAATTTTTCTATAACCTCCCTTTGCGTACCGCTTCAGTAGTTGTTTCGATTTTACCATCCTATTCTCTTTTCAATTATCAGTTAAGAAATTACCAGTACGTCTCTTATAGGCTGCAAGTCCTAAGTCATCTTTTAAAATACGCGACATGGTTCTAGGTGCTATCTTCATCTCCTGAGATAAAATCTTTTGCTTTCGGACAGGATTTCTTCGAATTCTTTCCCTTACTGCTTTGACCACCTTTTTCGTACGAACACTACGTGGACAGCCAGATCTTTTTCTGTCACAAACAGAGGAGATCTCATTGCACCTATTAATAGCCCGGTACACAAACATTTTACTTATACCAAGCGTATGGAGAGTTTTAAAAATTGAATTTGGCTCCATACCTACTTTGTGTAATGGAATCACAGCGATTCGGTTCTCTTTATCACCTCACTCCATTTTAATATCGCAAAATATTGTACAATGTATTGGCGCCAAAATGAGAAAACTCAATGAGCAATCATATAAAAATGACAGATTCCAAATTCAAATGTAATATTTTGTTTATTTTTAATTGTAATAGTATTTATGGCCAGACTAAGTATGTCTATGGGACAAGGTAATCAGTTTCAAAATATTATTACAAAAATAGAAATCCTACTCTCATAAATAATTATTCATTAGGTTATGCAATAGAATATACAGGTAGTATCATATTCATCCGTGAGTAGTATTCCAAGTTCTTCGAAAGAGGTAGTGAAACTTAGACAGATAGATATAATAAGCGACACGTAAGTTGGCAAGGTTTTGGTGTAGTGGGGGTAATGTCGCGCATAGTGCACATTGCAACAAAAAAATGGTTACTTTTATTGCCCGCATATAATTTAGTTTAACTTTATTTTATTGTTTATTTGCCATAACTTATTTTTAAGCCTGTGTGTTTTGAAGAAAGTTAAAGAAAAGAGAGGAATTCGTGAAGTGTATTAGGTGTTATAAATAGAATACAATTGAAGTTTATTTAAAAAAATATACTTAATATTAAAAATTATGTGTCGCCGTCGTCATTATCATTTTCTAATAGTGCTACCCCTTGGATTAAATTTATGGTAGCACCTGAGCTGGTGGAAGGAGTTGGCACCTCATCGTCGAAATAACGAAGAGTCGCTGTCGTCACTGGCGTAAATAATAAAACGCTCAGTGACTGAATCTACTATATGGTCATTGGTATTTGGTCCTGGCATTGCAAACAAATTTAAAACAATAACACTCGTAACAAAAACTAAATTTAAATAATAATAAAAACTCCTAACAAAAACTTAATATAATAAAACGGTATCCTACAACTTAGTAGGCGCATGTGTAGCCGGGAGCGAACGGAACGTGGACGCGGTGCGGGAGGGGAGCGTCGACTGACTCACCAATCGCGCGCTCGGAACGGTGCTACGTCTTTCCCCGTGTCCCGCTTGACAACCAAAGAGAACTAAAAAACGACTTCTGCTCATCTAACGACTCTTGCCAAGTTACGTGCCGGGGACTATATGTATTATTACAGCTTTCATGTGGCGAAGTCTTCGTGCATCCTGCTTTGTAAGGATGGAGTAGGATTTAAGTTAACCTACCCGGTCGGCGGTGTATCGCGTTACGACCGGGCGGGCTGATTCTGACCCAGTGGAGTATCCTCGAACACCGGCGGCCTGGTAGAGCCGCTATACCGCTGAGACTGGCGTCGTTGTTCGCCGACTATCGCCTCGACGACCTGTCGGTTGGGCGTCCTCGGAGTGGCGCCGCGAGTCTGGTTGTAGTGTTGACCGCGGGAACCCCCGTATTCTGACCGGGTTCTGACCTCGGTCGGAGATCGGACGTCGGGTGTAAGAGTGCAAGGGAGTCGTTTAGTGCGGTAGGGCCCTAAAACTCCTTGGGCCCGCGATATGCTCCCAACATCTGCAGATCGTCAAGTCTCACCTATCCCGCGAGCCCCTTTGGCGAGGGAACCTCGTAAGAGGTTCGAACCAGGCCCGAAAAAAAATAATTACGGTAATCTGTTTTGAGGACTAGCATTCACGTTATTAATGTCTTCTTTGGCTCATTCATGGGACTAAAAAAAGAGTTAATGTGATTTTGAATCATAATTTAAAATCGATAAGCTGGTATAAGATTTATTTCAAATGCGCGTTTTAACAGCGGTCTAAATCTACAAATAATTGCGGCAACTGCAACTTTAACTTAGTAAACAGAGTATGTCATTGGAAATTACTGTAACAGTATGTTTTTAAAACATAGATGCAGAAAAATAAGTACCCGTTATGTAATTAACTATATAAATTATTTCTTCACATACATACATAGCAATTAAGTTTAATTTTCATAACAATTTCACAATCCACATCAGCAAGTCATTCATTGGTACGTTTATTTCGTCATTACGCTCATCAAGAAATTTAATAACCGACATAAATATAATTGAACTCTTTAACACATGTTACACGTATTTTTCCGAATACTTTTTACATAATGGTCGTAAAAGTCGAAGTGATAATTTCTCGAAATAGTCACATCACGGTCACGGGCCCAAACCATTAGATTGAAATTAAAATTAGTTACAAAACCATTTTGTTGATGTAACATTAATTGTCATTCAGCTGTGTGTTCGGCCTAGAATAGCATCACTCCTCTCGCCGATGTCGTTGAAAATGACAAAAGGAGTAGACAGATTTTGTCATTTTCATTGACGCTCACCAAGAAATATATCAGCGAACTGCAATCGTCACCAAAGCTTGCTGTTACCGGTGTATATCGTGAGACCGTACAGGCGGGCACAGTCATCAAGTCTATTTTTCCCTCACAGTGATAATTCGATTCGGCTTGAGGGGTAGAACAGCCGATATAATCAATTGCGAATTCGCACTTAAGATCTAAACACAGACTGTAGCGTTCGTTTTGCGGTATCTATAGCCTATTTACTTGTGGTAGATCATCTTGTGAACCCGCACGGATAAGTACCGCCACCATCTTGCCTATTTCTTGTATATTCTGTCGTGAAGCAGTAATGCGTTTCGGTTGAAAGGGGTAACCATTGTAAAAACTAAGACAGAGGAATCATATCTCAAGGTTGGTGGCGTCATTTTTGTGTTTGATGCCTATGGGCTCCGATAACCATTTAACTCTAGGTGGGCTATCTTAATCAAAAACCCTTTGGTAACCCAAAGAAAATTATAAATAACAATAAAATTGAAATCAACATTACATACATTCTTGCTAATCGTAATATTGTCACTGATGCAGTACAGGCAAAGGTTAGCTTCAACAAAATTATCTATTGTATTATAAGTCCTATTAGCTATTAATCCTAGTAATATTAAGACAAAGTAAAGTTGGCCTGATTAAGTCGAATGAAGCAATTGTGGTCTAGATATTAATGATCGCTCCAAAAAATCAAATTACATAGATCCTGCGTGTTCAAGGAGTTTAATATCAGGATTAAACCAGTTTTTTTATCTCCAATACGATCCGTGGCTTCGATTGTATGACGACAAACACTAACTTCATTCTTTAAAATACAATATAATAAAGGAAACAGTCTGTCATCGACACAACAAGACTATTATTAAAAATGAAACGACCAACTATTATGAGAGATGACTTGGGGTAATAGCAAAATTGAAAACGCTACGTTAAAGCAACAAAATGTTGTCAACAATTTTGTATAGAACTAGTGAAACGAGGGCGCAGTTTTCAAGCTAACGACTGGGACTATTAGGAAATATTATATTATGAAATACATCCCATTATTGGAACGCGCCTCCATTTGTACATTGATGGCACTGTGCTTAGTACGTTTCCTGAACCACCAAAAGCAAACTATACAAAGCGAATAAACCAAAAAATAACAATGTTCAGATCGATATAATAGAAAAGATAAAGAAAAAGTTATAGAAAAGTTAGTTTTACATTTATATACTTAGAAGTGGACCATCATTAATTTACTTCTCTTGATTGATTTCGACTAAAATTCATTAACATTAATGTAACAATTACCTTTCTATTTTACTGCTCAGGGCCCTGAAAACAAATTTATAATTAAGGTAAGATAATGTCAATGACATTAGCTTACTCTAACAGAGGAGTCGGAGCGAAAACGCAAATTTCACTAATAATTATAATAAACATGGCAACCTACACACAGTATCTTAGGACACCAACAGAGACCTACCTGGCGTTAAAAACTCTATGGTAAGTAGTAAATAAAGCTTAATGTACTTCTGACTTTTGGATCGTCCACAATTTTTAAAGACATGACACTTCTGTTTGACAAAAACCTGTTAATCATTTGAAAAAAACTAACGAGGCATTTAAAAAAAAAACCTAATTCTTTATTTATGTCCATACAAATGGTATCAAAATTTCGCAAATTAATAATTAATAAAAAAAAACTTTTGAATATAATATTTGATACTTACGTAATTAAAATTATAATATGCCGTCAACCATTTACTAATTAAATAAATTGCCAAAATGTTTCTAGTCCCGACGTCCATTGATATCTCGAAAACATTTACACCTTCAAAAAACCGAAACATATAGTGACGTACATCGAACATATTTATTCCAACTTCTAAATGACAGCCATGGGTATTACGTACCAATTATAATTGAAAGACGTATGAAAGCACAGAATTGTAGTTGAAAAAATAAATTATTATTACTTATCTAAAACACTGATTTGTAGCCGATTTTCCGAAAACACGCTAGTAATGTATCATGAATATTCATTGAAGTATCTACTTTCTAGGTCTATATTTTATAACATTGGATTTATGTAACAAGTTAATAAGTTTAGATCGGTAACTTAACCTTTTTCGTGACTCCGCGTACTTGATCTGATGCCAACGACCATTCATTCAGATTGGATGCTTTGAAAGACATTTTACTGGCGTAATAAAAAAAATTACCCAAAAAATCTAAAATACATATCCTTCCTAAATCTCGATGAGTCATGAAGAAAAACGCATTTATTTTGTAAAAGCAATAAGCTAGCTTACATTATAATATGTTTTATTTATTTATTATTCATATAAATGGTATGGAGACAAATTTAACCACTGAAGGATGGGATAGCCTTTATACCGTGAAATTGCGCCTCCAGCCCACTGCCTCAAGATGTAGTAGCATTTACGTTGGGATGTATCATCTAACACCAGGTTAGGTCTCAAATTATTCAACCCATAACTAAAATGGCCGTAATTTGTCATTGTCACTCAATTGCACAACCAAGGCACTTCCTGCAACAAAAGACATTTCAAACTTTGAATAATGAAAAATAACTTTTTTTAACGTACCTTCTTCATATTTTGTTTTCATGCTTAAATGCTTTTAATAACGTCAATCACGATATCCTCTTATCCATTCTCTCCGATCTTAGGATATGGAGTATTGGATTGGTTCTCGCTCTATCTTCGAGGACGTCCGCAGTCGGTACACATCAACGAGTCTTCGTCTAGTTGGTGTGATCTGCACTCTGGCGTTCCTCAAGGCGGCATTCTTCCTCCTCTACTAGTTTCAATTTGTATTAATCTCATAACCGAAAATCTGCAATGTGCGTACCACCTATATGCCGATGCCACCGATTTGCAGCTTTATGCTCAGACCGGAGTCGATAGTGTGTCTTCGGCAGTTAACAAAATAAATGACGACCTGTCCTACATTAAATCCTGGTCTGACAGTTTCGGCATAAGTGTGATCCCGCCAAATGTCAGGCTGTTATTGTTGGAAGTCAACGCTTGTTATATCGGTTGGATATGGCATATGTCCCATCGGTTATATATGATGGCTCTACCATCAACTGGTGTCCAGTTGTAAAGGACCTAAGCCCATTTATTGACTTCAGCCTGAGTTGGTGAGTCCAGGTCATCTCCGTGTGTCAGCAAGTTACACTTTCACTCCGAATGCTTTACCGTCTGAAGAATTTCCTTCCGCCCGAGACCAAGACAATGCTCTTTCAAACTTTGGCCTTCCCCATGATCGGCTATGGTGATGTGTGCTACTTTGACCTGAACGCAGATCTACTCAAGAAACTTAACCTCTATAACTGCGTTCGATTTATTTATAATCTTCGGCAATACGATCACGTACCTTCTCATCGCTCCCAACTCAAATGACTCCCCATTCGACAACGCTGTAGCTTGCGTGCTCTCAGTACTTTTTACTCTTTGTTGCACTCCACAAATCCACCTGCTTATTTAACGACTTCGTTTCAATACTTAGGGTCTGACCACAGCCGAAATCTTCGTTCATCTCACAATCTTCTTCTTCGCTGTCCTCCACATAGTTTTGACTTTTTACATTCTTCCTTCACTATTCAATCTATTCTTCTATGGAATGCGCTCCCACTCAAAATAAGGTCTGCCGCTACACGTGAAGCGTTTAAACCGAAGGTTCGAGAACTTGTTTCTCAGAGAGTTAGCAGAGTTATCTAATTGATATATATGTATGTGTATTTATTTATGTGTATGTATTTATTTAAGTACGAGTATTTGTATTTACGAGTATAAATATTATGTATGTTATATATATATATATATACGTATGATTAAGTAATACCACTATCACACTACACCTACCAAGGTTCATCTCTGCACTCCCCTTAGGTAGACTGTCAGAGAATGCCTATGGCATTAAGTCCGCATTTATACTGTCAAGTATAGAAAGTTATAAATAAAATAAAAACCTAATCTTGAGTTCCCTTAAAGTTCGGAAATCACCGACATTAAAAGTTCCACTTTAATAAATTATTGGTAAAAGTAAGAAGTGTATTTATAATGTTACGTAACATACGATACGGGTCAGATTCTATGAGTAATCCAGTTTTTGTTCATACAATCACATGCGTGGGCGTGCCGAATTTCGAAAAAAATCAAGTTTTTATTATTATATGATTACATAAATCGATTCATTCTTGTACGCGATAAAACTGATATCGAAACGAATGAATCGATGGAATTTCTAATCGTTTTATGTACTATAAGGCACTTGATAAGGAATTCTCTAAGCCTATGGGAGCCTAAAGTGAATGCTGTTGTCGACCATAAAGATTTATATCAATCACTCTATTGTATCGTTACAATAGAGCCTGCTGTGCTATTTATTTATTTATTTATCCTGTCCTTCGTTAAAATAAGCTGATTGATGCTACCCAGGTTTCCACCACCTTCTAGATTGATGGTACCGACGCTTCTCGTATACAATATAACTGACTAAAACAAGAGTTCAGAGTATAGTTTATTGAAAAAGGGAAAACTCATAAATATATATACACTCGAGGTGACATTTTAGTAAGCTTCATTAAAACAATACAATGCTAATTTCGGTGCCAAGATGACTTCGAGCCCGAAGTATTGCCTTAACGTTTGCAATTCTGCATACAAATTTACATATCTCACACAATGTAGATAGTGATTCTAAGTTCCCATTCAAAACACTACATCGGGCTGCGTGAAATGCATTCCAATTATAAAATTTGTTCGATTGTGTAACAGAGGCTTTAGATATTACGTGACAAGGATTCGAGAACTTTATGTCAAAAGTCAGATATTTTTTTTAGAAAAACACGAATTTGGTAACAAACTAATTTAGTAAAAACTCTGAGGCCACATTTTTTTTAGAGGGAAAAATGTGATACCACAGGTAATTACAATCACAATTATTGTACATATTATGAGCTAAAAACGAATATATCTAAATTTATGTTAATAAAAATTTGATTAAAAGAATGATTTTGTTTTTAAACCATAAAGGGGCGCGTATTTTTATTCCTTTACATTACCCGGATATTTTGTACGATCGCTTCATATTTGGTTCGCTGGCATCGTTGTTAGCTATAAGCGACGATGACAAGTACACGCTCTACTGATTAGACGTATTACGTATTAAAAATAAGATAAATGAGATTTTCGCCAGCCGATATATACTGCTGGTATTAATAGTGCGTATTGTAAGCTCACTTAAATAGGTATCATTATCCTACCTATCGCAGAAGCCATACTTTTCATGTTGAGACACAATACAATTGAGACTTCGACCTCATGTCTCAAACTGGGTGGCGGTATTGAAATTATGATGTCTATTGACCTCATTTTAAATCTAGTGGTTACGTGTATCCAGTACAGTAAGTGAACTTGTTCACTCACCCATTTACGCAAATAAAAACGCCTTGCCACAGTAAATTCCGGTTGACGATCGCAGTACTTTGGTATAACCGAATAATCTGGTATAATTAGCGAACATCTCAGGCGCCCTTACGCAACACATACATAATATTGTTATATTAATAAAGGTGATTGACATCAAAATCTCAATAGCGCTGTAATACTGGAATGGATTACAATACTGTTAAACTCTTCATTGGAATGTACTAGTGCTAGAAGTTTATAAGAAACTAGCGACCCGCCCTCGCTTCGCTTCGGAAACATTAAAACACACTTTGTATCAGGGACAATGCCGGCTTCTAATGGAAAAAGAATTTTTCAAATCGGTCCAGTAGTTTCGGAGCCTATTCGAAACAAACAAACAAACAAATCTTTCCTCTTTATAATATTAGTATAGATTGATGGGTTTTGTTCGGCAATTAGGCAACCTTCCCCTTAGGATAGAATAAGCGAGTAAAATTAGCGAAAACATCGGAACGCAAACAAAACTAATTGGTGAGGAAGAAACCAGTTGATGAGAGAATAATACTAGGACAGTATTTGAAGCAGCTAGTATACCCACGTTCCATGAATAGCTTGACTAATATAATTTGAAGTCGTCGTAGCCTAAAAGATAAGACGTTCGGTGCATTCGTGTTGAAGCGATGCACCGGTGTTCGAATCCCGCAGGCGGGTACCAATTTTTCTAATGAAATACGTACTTAACAAATGTTCACGATTGACTTCCACGGTGAAGGAACAATATCGTGTAATAAAAGTGAAATCCGCAAAATTATAATTTGCGTAATTACTGGTGGTAGGACCTGTTGTGAGTCCGCGCGAGTAGGTACCACCGCCTTGCCTATTTCTGCCGTGAAGCAGTAATGCGTTTCGGTTTGAAGGGTGGGGCAGCCGTTGTAACTATACTGAGACCTTACAACTTATATCTCAAGGTGGGTGGCGCATTTACGTTGTAGATGTCTACGGGCTCCAGTAACCACTTAGCATCAGGTGGGCTGTGAGCTCGTCCACCCATCTAAGCAATAAAAAAAAAAATTTAGGATACTCTTACTTGAATAGCTTTGTTTGAAGACAGAAATAGTTTCACATTATAGTGTAAGATATTTAATAGTGAAAATGATAATTTCATACCCAATTACATAATTCCTTTAAACTATAATTGGCTAAATCTCCAGGACTAAAGCTAATAGCAATCAATTGTTAAGAAGTGCGCTTCCATCACGGTTATCATTAGATTAAACGTTCAAAAAAACTAGTCTTGCTACTTTCATTAGAAAAGTCCAGCGTAACGAGGTCCCTGAGAATTTATTATTTATAGCTTAGCGATGAGATAATATTTTTATCTGGATGTTCAATTGTATTTTTGCCGGTCATATATATACTAAGTAACTGTTTTTGTTGCGCAAAATCATAAATACTGGACTTCATAGATGCGGCGATCCGTCTAGGCAGATAGGTCGAAGTTTCAACGGATGTTTTCAAATAATTAAATTATGTCGTTTAGGATACAAGCTTTTATTAAGGAAATTAATAGGCACTCCGGTTTTATAACTGGCATCTAAATTTAGAAAATAAGTTTTAGTTAGTAATTAAGTTTAGAAACTTTGTTTTATATTAAAGTTCATCAAACAATGTTTGAATGCGATACGAATTTCGTATAGATGAATAATTTTTAAATAAGGCAGAAAGTGATGTTCACATTGCTTGTTGAGCATGAATGTAAACCATCCGTTACGTTACCATTAAAAAAGCTTATTATAATATATTATAAAATGATATAAATATAATATTAATGAGACCACCGCTAACTATAATACAAAATGACTCGGACGCTGCAGCCAACTCCTGTCAAAGCCCAACATAATAGTCTAGATCTAATCTCGGGACTGTTAGACGATACTTTCTCCTACTTAATCACTGGTAGCCTAACGAGCTGTTCCAGCTACTCATGGACTGGTATGTGAGCTCTCGGGCTCAAGTTGAGAGAGTTTGCTAATACTAGCAAGAACAGTGCCACGCAGAATCTACCACCGGATTGGAATCGTGAGTCGCTGAGGAGATCTGGTGATAAACTCAGTGGACTATGTCCGTTGATTATTTCGCATGTCCAACTCTCGACAAGTTCTACTCAGCTTGTAGTGGAATTCTTTCAGAGTGTCGCGATTCCCATACGATGGTAGAGTCTTTTGCTATGAAAGTGCTCTAGAGTGGTCACGTTTCCCACGGAGGTAATGTTTATATACTAATGAGGTAATGTTTATATATTATACCTATAAATACAAATAGTCAAAATCTTGTGTTTGAAGATAATTATTATTAAACGCAATTTACAGTGTTAATATTTGTGGTAAATAATTATACTCCTCTGCCAATCAATGCAACAGCAAATTTAAATATCGACTATAGAATTAATTTTATTTAGTATTCGTTTAGTATAAGTTAAATCAATACATGTAACAAACCAGTATATTATATCATATAATATTGTTTAAAATATAAGGTGGTAACTGAAAAGAATAATAGAATAGAAACCATCGATTTTTTTTTTCAGTCCATCTGTGTGTTTCTTCGCGCACATATCCGGAACTAATGAACGGATCTTAATCTAGTTTCCACAGATAGGCAGAGATTAATTATGTTTCGTTCATTAAAGTCGGATATTGAAAAAGAGTTATCGCGAATTCAAGTTATAATTCGGAATTCACTTTTAACATATTAGAAGTAATATAACAATTAATTATTATTAGTATGAAAGCACTCCAGTATATCTCATAAGTTTTCACGCCTAAACAACACTATTAATTGATATACACAAAATTCGATATGGAAATATTTTGAACCGTGGGTAAGGATTTTATGCTACCTTTCATCTTACTGCTGGGTGTGGATCTCCGCCCGCACGATATAAACTTTGTCGCTGTAAGCCAAGCTGGAGGCGGAAAGACGTTTGCAGTAAATCTTATTTCATCTTCAATTTAATAATTAATTCAGAATGGCGATTCATTATGCATTCTCTCCATGCCTAGTTTCCGGTGAAGATTCAATACTACTAATAAAAAAGTCTATTCTACTGATGACGTTTAAATTGTGTATCTGTTTATAAATAACTATATAACTAATTATAAGTGAATGTTTTTAATACATTAAAAAACTAAAAAAATATATTATGATTTCGAGAAAAATTAGTATTAAAAGGAATTATCCTCTTTGAATCAATTATAACATGAGTGATGTTTTAATTAATTGGCTCTTGTCTAATACACCCATACCACTGTCTGATGTTGAATGGGCGCTAAGGTACTCGTGTGAAGCGATGCGATTATGCAGCTGTTCAAAGCGTGTACATTTTTCTCTAAGAAAATAAATACTTAAAACGTTTTTCCGAACGAGCTGTTTCTACCACGAAGCAGTCATGCGTTACGGTTTGCTGGGAGAGACAGACGTTGTTGTTTTTTTATTGCTTAGATAGGAAGACGAGCTCACAGCCCACCTGGTGTTAAATGGTTACTGGAGCCCATAGACATCCACAACGTAAATACGCCACCCACCTTGAAAAATAAGCCTGCACTACCCTTCAATTCGAAACGCATTCACGGCAGAAATAGGCAGGGCGGTGGTACTTACCCGCGCGGACTCACAAGAGGTCCTACCACCAGTAAATTGTATAATTATAATTGTATAATAGTTTTGAGACTTCGGCTTGACATCTCCAGATAGGTGGCGATATTCACGTTGTGACGTCTATGAGTGCCTGTAACCGCTTGAAATCAGGTGAGCTGTGAGCTGATTCACCCGTCTATACAATGAAATAATTAAAAAAAATCATACCACACCCTTACTCAAAAGCTGGTAGGAAACTAGATGGAGTCATCGCTACAATTAAGGACAATTTTTTCTTAATCTATATATTAGCTTTTGAATATGTTAATTTAAAAAGAAGATAGATTGTTACTAAGGCCTCGTATCTAAAGTGAGACACAGTATTTGTTGTGGTCCTTTAGCAACCGCTTGAATCAGGAGAGCCATGGAACTGAGAGCCCTTCATCAAACAAAAATAAACCATAATATCAAATTCTTATTATTCTGAAATCGAATATTGTTACTAAATAACATGCTAATTTTTGTTTCATAATATAAATCAACGCCGAGAAAAGCGACATTGGCATCAGATATACTACTGAGTTATATTAACCTATTTATCTCAATTTGGCGCTTACTCAACTGAATTATTGTCAACGGAATACTTTTCCATGATAACGTCCGACTCGGTATTCTTATGTCATTTATTATAAATTTTTAGTAGTTTTACGTACAAACAGGACTGCCGTGATTTACAGGTGAGCTTTGAAAATGAGGACTTTGACGATTTATTCTAGACTAGCGGACCGCTCCGCCTCCGCTCGGGTCTTTAACAAAAATTTCAACGATATTTGACGTTGTTTTATTTTATTTTAATAAAAGAACACATATTGCGGCATAACTATAATAGGTTGACATATGCTGTCGCGACACTTATTGTAAATAATAATGTGTTCTAGAAAATCGTAGTACACTATTTTATTCTATCATCAATTAGTTTTCGCAGGGCACGCGATTTAAAGAAAATTTTAGGTAATTTTTTTACACGTTGAGTTAGTTATGGGAGTTTCAGTAAGGATCCCTAAATAAAAAAAAAATTATAGCCTATGTCACTCGGGAATAGTGTAGCTTCCAAGCAGTGAAAGAATTTTTCAAATCGGTTCAGTAGTTTTGGAGTCTATCCAATACAAACAAACAAACAAATTCTTGTTTATGATATTAGTATAGATATGTATTTCAAAACCGAAGCTCAGTGATGTAGATTAATGGATATCAAAGAATACATGCCGCTGTCGGTCAATAACCGCACACGTGGTGAACCACTTTCGCTCTCGACTGAACGGACACAACTCTGTAGAGCACAGTCGAGTTGCTACTACCCGTTCAGACATAAGACACGCGTAAATCCAATATGGAAGTCGACTCAGCTCGTGTCTGTTTGCGTAACGACAATAAACACAAAATTCTGCTCTGACTCCACTCACGAAATTACTAATTGTTTACATAACGGTTCGAGTAACAATCGAGCGAACGTTGTAAACCACAGATTCATATTTGGTCTCATTCTGCAACAGCTAAATGAAGACTCTTACTAAATAAGTCCGCGGTCTGCTGTAACAGCGCTGACGGTAAAGATTACCGCAAAAATATTCCGACCAGCGTCTGGCCTTGAAAGGTCATAACGGAAAGTCGACTTATGCCGCTTTATGTAACGACAATAAAGTACATACGTACGCGAGACATTAAAACCCGAAACATACCATAGATAGATTGCAACAAAATAGACTCTATGCTGCTATTAATAAAGTAATAAACGACAAATATACGTTGTGAAACAAAAAGTTTAGTCTCCATTCTTCATTTTTTTCAATACAACCCAGAATTGTACAATTACGGCGTAAAAAAAATGTTTTTCTCGTTTCCTTTCTTATCTGATACTTTAGCTACCGGAAACTTTTTAGGCTTCGTAACAATCACAAATTCACATACTTTATCCTAAGAACAAAGACATATTTTTATCTTCGCGTAGTAGGGTAAAAGAAAAGTACCTACTACTAATTCTGAAAGTGAAACAATTCTCACGTCTCTAACGTATTTAGGCCAAATGTCTATAGACGAATACATATTGTACGTACAAGTATATAGTTACGATAACAGACACACAAAGTTGGCAAGTTGCGACGTTTCTGAAAGAGGGTGATTTATGGGACTCACTGATTCAAGAATGTTACGGTCGGTAAGTAAGGCTAAGCCGTGAATAACTGACCGGATTGATTAATAACAGGTTCACATTTATCGCTTTATAACAAAAGCGTATCGCCTAAAGACAAAAAAGTAGGTCCTTGATAATAATTTTACATATATTCAGCTAATCCATTAAGCAAACTGGCGGAATACGAAGCCGGCTAAGCACGCGACTCCGCTTCTTCACGAATCGCGAGTGACAAATGGGCTTTTTGTGGAAACGTCATTTGCTGTTTTGCACATTTACGCAACTCATACGTGACTCTCTTTCTTACGTAGGTACGTAAAAGAATTAAAGGAAGCTAAACGTACGAAAGAAGGGCCCTCGCGTTGAATAATTTATTTATCGTACACTATAACCCACTAAAACTAATGTGAGCACAAGAGCCGCTGGGTATTTGCCGCGATGTAGCATTCCTTGACTTTCTTTTTTTTTTTGTTGATTGAAGTGACACGACTGTTACAGTTATATTTCTATAAAATGTATAGTAATTATATACATTTTATTTGATCAATAAGTACCTTCTTAAGCTTTATCTTAAGTAGTAATAATTTAATTTTATCTCAAAATAGGTGATTAATTTAAAAATTCGACTAAAAAAATATACTAACCTAGCTGACCCTGCGCAAAGATGAAATATATATAAAGATTAGTTACCTTGTGTAAAATACTATATAATATGTAATATACTAATAGTTAAAATATTTCAGTTAGAAGGAAAGTGATTACGACTTATGCAGAGAGAGATGCAATAAAATCAAATTCAATTTACAGGAAAATCTTGATTTATTCTTTATCAAGAAAAGTATTATACTTGTAATCAAAAGGAGCTTGCTCCTTAATTAGGAATAGATAAAACTGAATGAATTTTCCGACGAACTTGCACAATCTGCAACAATAGAAATAAAACTTCAAGCTTGTATGAAAATACATGTTTTTTAAACATCTCAGCTAAATGCACCGACAAACCTTCACCGCAACGGAGCGCGAGGTTAGGTGCAAAATGAGAAAAAAACATTAACTGAAGACAATGTTTAACAGGCGTGAAGATTCACCATTTCGTTCGTTCTTTGTTGTGGGCGTTTCATGATTGGTACACACTAAGCTAATTTCGAAGTGCTAGTATTTTACGATTTTGAAACTACCATTCCGAAATCGATTACAATAGGTGTGGACCTAGCGAGTATATTGAAAATGAAAGGATAACAACCGTCGAGACTAATATTATGATTGCGATACAAATGCGCCGTTCTGTAAGAGGATAAGTACTAACCTTTATCTATTATAAATAAAATACATTGTTTTCTACCCTGATTACACTCGTAGAACTAAATCTCGTAACAACCGTCTCGAATTAATGATGTTCAATATTACATTTCAACTCCAGATTTAAATAGCTTTAGATACCGCATGACGTTGTTTCATATACAGTACACAAACTTAGATAGAGCTGAATAGGTCAGATGATCAGAACTGAGACACAAAAATGGTCAAAACACCTCACCTTGCGGTATTCTCGTGAAGAAAAAAGAAATAAGGGACGACAGAAAAAAAGAACAAGAGATTTAAGAAAACTAATGTATCGGAAAGAACATGCTTTAAGGAAGACGTCTGTCATAGGGCAATCTGATAATCAGATAAGATATTTTTTAATTTGAATCCGAATAATTTTTACCACCATAATACCACTAATTAATTATGATATGCATTAAATTCAATTCGTCAATTCAATTATTGAATATAAACAATGAATGATTAGTTATGTTTATTGGATAGTTTAATATGATGTTTCAACAGTGTTTTGACGGTATTGTAACAAACAGAGCGTTAAGATCGTGTTGCAGTGATATCACAATTTTGTTCGCTAGAACTCACTGTGTGTGGTAGGTGAGTTTTCGTATATTTTGCTTATTATAACAAACGTAAAATGATAAATTTCAATTTAAAATCACTTACCGCTACAGTATCTTTTAATAAACAACAATTATATTTAAAATACGTATCTTAAAATTCAGAGCGACATGTGTCCAAATTTCACCAATGGTAACTTTGAACAAACTAAAAATTTCTTCACAAAAATTATAGCTTAAAAATATATTCAATATAAATAAAATAGGTGAACTATATGTTACTCCATTATTGACGATTCCCGTAATGAAGCAAAATACAAAATTAAATATGTATACACGAATACATTGTATCACATATGTAGAAGTTTAATCCTCACAATATATTCAAATTAATAGAGTCGCTTAATCCATTCCTTAATCAGAGCAATCTCCGATGCATTAGTTGCATTGCCTAAACAATTTCATCATTACCACGCAATATCGGTACATAATGTAATGCGTCTTGTTTTCAACCAGACTGACCTGTGCGAGTTCGTAATTAAATCTAGAAAGGCGCAGAATTTGCAACATAACCCGACTCCTGCTTAAAATGGATAGACTACGAAAAGAAACTATGAAAAAGTAACAAAAGACAAAGTAAGTAACAAAAGACACAGTAAGTAACAAAAGGCAAAGTAAGTAACAAAAGATTAAGGTATGTTAAAATTAAATAAAATACAAAAATGCAATTGGCAGTCTTATCGATAAAAGCCATCTCTTCCAGACAACAATCGGGTGGACAAGAGTTGTATATAGTTATATGTATAATAATATCAAATACTACAAATACTATATGTATAATAATACAAATCAATAAACTTAACTGCCTTTTTTTGTAATATAAATACGAAAACAACATTTAAAGCCCTTAATATCTCTATGTAAATCAATATTTTAAACAATATTAATGTTATACGCATAATATGTAACATTGAATTATTCTCTTCATTGTCATGAAAGGTGAGTGAACTTGTCTAAGATTTTTTTTTAAAACTAAAAAGGGTTTTCTTTACTTATACATAAGATAATGATAATGTTACTATTTTATTTTAAATGTTACCTAAAAACAAATCTTTTACATTTTATAAAAATACTATACGGTTTGTATTTAAGTAAAAGAATTTCACAAAGAATAAATTAGACCATGGGTTGTGATGATGTTGATGTTATTACAACAATACATGATAAACGGTATTATTTTAAACGTTCCGGTTTGAGCCCCGTGAGCTCACCTACACGTTAGGGCGAAGCTGATATAGCCTCTCAAGGCTTTTTTTTATTTTATTTTTTTATTGCTTAGATGAGTGGATGAGCTCACAGATCACCTGGTGTTAAGTGGTTACTGGAGCCCATGACATCCACAACGTAAATGCGCCACCCACCTTGAGATATAAGTTCTAAGATCTCAAGTAAGTTACAACGGCTGCCCCACCCTTCAAACCGAAACGCATTACTGCTTCACGGCAGAAATAGGCAGGGTGGTGGTACCCACCCGCGCGGACTCACAAAAGGTCCTACCATCAGTAACCAGGCTATCAGCATAGGCAGGAAAAAATTATTTTAAATCAGATGCGAGCCGCCGTTCCATCCCGCCTTCATTTAGACTAAATAATAATATCAATTTACTTGGAACGGGATCCCGTATGAGAATACTGTCTGTCCTGGGTTGCCAAAATATAATTTTATGTTACAGTAGAGAGTATAGTTGAGATTTTATTCTTAAATATTATATAACACCCCTCCCTGTCAGAGAACATAATATATCTATCTAAAGAAAAGATCAGCTACGCAGTTTTTAGAAACCATAATAAGACACATCGTTGAAAGGCGGTTGCTATTTAGCTAGAAAAAAGGACGTCAAAAAGACATAAATAGTTAAAATAGTTTTTTTTTTTGTTGCTTATAAAGGTGAATGAGCTCACGGCCTTCCTGATGCTATCTGGTTACCGGAGACAATAGACATCAACAACATAAAGCCGCCACCCACCTTCAGACAGACGTATGACTCAAGTGGTGGTGCCTTTTTAGTAAAAGGCGAAAGATTTATTTATACGTTTCGAAGGGAAATCAGAGAGTGCCTACCCCGTGCGGATTTCTAAGACGCTACCACCAGTTCGTATCGATATTGTATAACGGCTATCCCACCGAGAAAGCGCTGCTTCTGATTCTCAAACGTATTCCTTAGATGATTTTTTACGACACATTCTTAATTGTAGGCAGACGAGCACACAGCACACCTGATGGTAAGTGATTACCGTCACTCACAGACATCAGACAAACCACTACCTTCCGCTATTCCAGACCGACACCACAGAGCGAGCAGCAATAATTTTAGATTTTCAGAGCTTTTGAGATATAGTGTACTTAGGACTAAACGCTGTTCATAGTTGAACAATAAAAAAAACATTAATGGACTACTTTCCTTTGAATTTTAAGATCGTTAACAAGCTACTGTAATCTTTCACGATCTACTGAGCTATCTTATCTCTAATATACATATTATACTTTCCTCTTTAGTTATTCTAAAGAAAAATGAATATACCTCAATTTTGTATTAAAAACAATAACTGCTTACACTAACATCTCAGTACAGTACCGACTTTATTATTAGAATTTTTTTTCAGTGTAATGAATTATTTCGGTGTAAAATAATGCATAGCAACTCTGCTCCGTACTGATCAGAAAAAAACATTGAATTAAAATTCTAACTATTATCAAACTGTACTTGTAGAAGAACGTAGTGTTATCACAAATAAATGCTCAAAAAAACAAAATATTCCAATAAACGATTGGTTCTAATGACCATTTTTAAATTGAAACAACTTTATTATAATTAATCCAAAATTTCTCAAAACCCACAGCTTTCACAAATTAAAGTAGAGGTCGAGATCTCACGAAATTTAACAAATTACAAACGAATTCGCCTAAAAGCGATTTTCGGAAAGCAGATCCGATCAGATCCGGATGTTAAGACTAACTATTTAAACCAGAAACGATATCTATTCGACAAATAATTTTATATAAATTTTTACTGGTGGTAGGACCTCTTGTGAGTCCGCACGGGTAGGTACCACCGCCCCGCCTATTTCTGCCGTGAAGCAGTAATGCGTTTCGATTTGAAGGGTGGGGCAGCCGTTGTAACTATACTGAGACCTTAGAACTTATATCTCAAGGTGTGTGGCGCATTTACGTTGTAGATGTCTATGGGTTCCAGTAATCACTTAACACCAGGTGGGCTGTGAGCTCGTCCACAAATCTAGGCAATAAAAAAAAAATGCATTAAAAATATTGTACAGAACTGGCCAACTAATAAACTAAAAATTAAAGATAAAAAATACATTAAATGCTCTTAACGTTAACGCGGTCGATCCGTGAGTGTTCTAATAAGATGAATTAAAAAATTACTTCAGTGAAAGGAATAAGTAATTGTGTAAGTGCAATCTGGACTGATTCAACTCAGTCGTTGTCTTATTCGAAAGCTTACATTATATGATTTAGTTTTTTTACATGTGCGGTTAGTAAACGTCATCCTCTGCCAGTTGGAGATTCTTAATCTCGCCACGTTCATTAAATATTTTAGATAGAAAATATTGCAGCGTTTGAAGAACCATCCTTTGATTAAATTGCTTTTTAGAAACATGTTTTCTTAAATGCTAATATTTTATTAGAAACTCAATTGTATAATACATGACGTAAACTGTGATGACATCACAAAATGATATTATTAATTTTCGCTAGGCAAATTAAGTAAAAACATGAATTTAAACATCATAAGGGTTTTCGCTACTGCCAATCTCAATTTATGACTCCCTTTGTTATTTCTGTGCTTTTACTTTCGAAATAAAACTATTGATGTTATTTTAAAAGAGAAAGAAATAACTAAAAATGAGTAATAGTAACAAACAACATACTGGTCTGCTTTGTTTGTTTCTACTTTTTTTACGACTGTGTTTTATTTTAAATCCGTCGAGATAACCTGTTTTTACAATCAAACAATAGTATATTTTATATTGGCAATGAAACGATTACGATTTATCTTAAATTACGATTATCAACTTTTTAATCAGAAACTATGATTGCCATTGCAATTTTTTAGGCATTCCTTTACTTCGGAATGATTCAAGGTTTGACAAATGTTAAAAAGGTTTTATAAAGTACTTTTCTAAACAAAAATAAAGCTTTTTTTAAATTTAAACGGTACTTAGTTTACTTATTAATAATAAATAATGTATTCGTCTCCATTATAATGACATTGTGTTTTATTATAAAAGAAACATAGAGATAATGGTAATCGTGAACGTAATCGTGGTAGGTGATATTTTTTACGTCACTAGTTTAAATTTAAATCATTAAATTGAATGTATTATTGAAACTGAAGTAAGTGATCCGAATGAGCGAAATGAATGAATTTGAATGAGACAAACAAAACCGAATGCTCTTTAAGACGGTATTATCTGATGATTTTCGGTGACGCCTTCTAATTGTGTTGTATTGTAAAAATTATTTTACAAATTGTAACTCCAATAACAGCCTAACTTAAATTAAATTGGTACAAAATAGAGTAATTTATGTTGTGTCTTCAACGAAATATAATTGACCATCATTTATAGTTCAGTACACGTGCACCTCACAAAACGATTAGGACAGGCAGTTGATTATCGTGCTTCATTTTACCATATACTTTTTAATAATGATGATTATTACAGAGTTTTACGATCAATGTTGGAGATTAACAAACTAACTTGCGCATATCTTACAAATTTTAGTGTCATTTCCGATATTTTTTAACATTTTGACATATCTATATCTATACTTAATATATAAATCTACAGTGATTTTTACGGATGTTCCGTTATAACTACTGAACCATGCATCCGATTGACTTGAAACTTGGTATCCATGTTGGAAATACGTGTACTTAATGGATAGGCTAATATTTATATGAGTGTTGAACTCCCTACACCAGTTGCGGGGGCGTTAATGATGAGAATCTTAGTGGGAGTGAGAAATAATAATGTTAATTTGAAATGCCCAGCGAAGCGGACGGGTACAGCTAGTATTTTTATAAAAAGGAAACCTCCCCTCTTACAATATAATAAAAATAATGTTCAGTTAATCGATTAAAAGAAGACGACTTGTTGATTAGTTCGGTTCAGACGTTTTGCAAGTTGTAGTATTTCGTTACGTCACAACTTTAAAGCTTCACTTACGGTTTGTAGCTTCGTTTGTTTACCAACGTTTTATCGGCTCGCGTTGCAATTGAGTGCACAAGGCCACTTACCTTGTTGAAGTGAATCGATTTTCACACATTCGTCACATTAGAATATTCATGAATAATTTATTATATATAACTTCGATGACGAATACTCCTAAAGAATGATTATATTACTGGTGGTAGGACCTCTTGTGAGTCCGCCGTGAAGCAGTAAAGCGTCTGAAGGGTAGGGCAGCCGTTGTAACTATACTGAGATCTTAGAACTTATATCTCAAGGTGGGTGGCGCATTTACGTTGAAGATGTCTATGGGCTCCAGTAACCACTTAACACCAGGTGGGCTGTGTGCTCATCCACCCATCTAAGCAATAAAAAAAAAGTATTATACCGTTGTTACAAAATCAATTTACGAGGAATAATAATTTGAGAAAATATATTTTTACTTCAAAATAGAAAGAATAGATGTATTACTTATGAAACGTACATTAATTCAAATCAAATGTTTATACGCTTTTTTAGGAATAACCAATTTATGGTAATGATAATTAAATTAAAATGACACTGAATTATTATCTATTATGACTAAAAACAATTTGAAACTGTGCTTGCTTAAAATGGCAAGGATTTTTTGTAAAGCTGCGATTACGTATGAATCATTTATATAATTATTTGCAATTATTTTGCTTTCATTTTATAAAACTGAGAAATTAAAGTAAGTAGAGACATAAGGTGCCATTCGAGTTTCAAAACTAGTGCAATGGAGTCAATGTCAACAGGTAAGCATTTTTTATTAAGGTAACACAACCAATTATAAAAATTTTACTTGCTAAATAATTTCAGATGTTAGTATGCGTTTAAATATTGTCACAAATAAATCTGTTGTGAATTAAATTGAGATTTTTTTTTATGATGCGTTCTATGCTATACCTCATAAGTATTACGTTGCCTAGATTGGCCTGTGTGATAAATAAAATACGACCAAGACGTGGACTTCAGTCTACTGAGAAGTCAAGACTACTCGACTAAACTAAGGTAAAAAATTACTCCCAATATTTGATATAATTATATCAAAAGTATAACGATACACTAAAAACTTTAAAGCAACAGGCGCTTCCGTGATCTAAAGGAAAACACATCAGGCAAATTTGGCTCAGCCATACGACTATGCCAGGGCAACACTTGTTCAAGCAAGCAACTCCCACGATTAAGCAATAGTATTGGGTAATAAAAATGAAACCCGTATTTTACTGTGTTTCTTTATTAAATTAACGTTTCTTTTTTATTATTATTTCCAACGGTTCGAATACTTTATAGTTGTCGCAGTCACGGACGGCTACGGTGTTATTCGTCGACATTTCAATATTGTGCTAACCAACGCACACATTTAAATAAAAAAAAAAAAGAAGTTAATTGACATTCATATTTCTTTGCACACATAAAGAACGAACAGGAAACCGTATACATCTATCTGGATTTTCTTATCGTGAAGATGAAAGGTCAATTAAAATAAAATACTTTACCATTAATGCGTCTGCCCATCTCTCTAAATATTGCATTCCCATAGGGTAGATAGGACTACTTTTATTTGTGCTCGTATAATATGCAATCGATCTAAGTTGTCTCGTTTATCAAATGAATCATTAACATTGCGTGAAAAGCAAGATAGGTGCCTGCAGAATAGGCTTTCCACTGATGATAAGTTTAAATGCAGCATTACCATCGAACACGGGAGTTTTTACATCTTATAAGCAACGCTTAAGAAGAAGTTCAGTAGTTACTGGAGACCACAGACATCATTATGTGAATGACGCAATATATGAAGTCTAAGTTTCAATTGTATAGAATGACCGACCGGTTTTCAAGTGTTTTTTTTTTCAATTTTTGCGGGTTCGTTCTCATTACTCCATTTTAATCCATCATTGTGGAAATCGTTTCGGATCATGTGTTAAGTACGTATTTCATATTTTAAAAAAAACCTGGTATCTGGTTGCCGGATTTGAACACCGACATATGGATTGGATTCCTCGATATGATTACACCGGCTGTCTTATCCTTTATGCCACAACGACTATTTACGGATAATTTAACTTATTATGTGCATCATATTTGCGCAAGCAGCGATTACTAGTACAAAATCTAAAATATTTTGAATAAAACACCAGAAATTCAAAACTTGTCGAATTGATTGTACCTTATTTCTTTTATTTCTTAGATTGGTTATATTACACTAGATTAAGCTTGAACGTCTTTCTCCCACTCCTCCGTATGGAAAAAACTTCTATCATGACAGTGGGAATTGTTTTCAAATTCAATTACACAATGTAAAATCGATTTATCGCTTGTATCTTAATGTTCGTACTATTTTAATATAGTTTTTAATTCAAATATCAAACAACTCGATGCAAAAACTTGGACGAGAAAAACCTTGCTTTATTGGGTTGTGAGCATTCCCAACACTACAGCCCCAACAAAAACGTACACCATTGATTTACACACAAAAACTACTGAGAGGAATCTCTAGGCTTTTAACCACACGGATAAAAACGAAAGCTATGAGTAAGTTTTCTAAATGATTAAAAATAAATGTTCCTTTTACCTATATCAAATGAGATAAATATTATATTCTACAATGTTGAACCTAACTATAAAAATGGACGAACTACTCATTTCTAGTGCTACAAATGGTAATCAGAAAAGGTAGCGGAAAAAAACGGTAAAGAATTTAACGAGGATAATTGTCAAAGGGCTCATTAAAGCCAATAAAGTTCTAAGCAAATGCTTTTAATGCTAGACTCAGATCCTTTTTACACTGTACTCCTTTCAGACAATCGCTAATGTTTTTAAAAAGGTTCAAATCAACAAGGATCCTTTCGTTATTAATCTACAAGGAGAGTATTTTGAGCAGATAATTTGTTGCATATATATATGTTTAATAAATAACAAAGTATGTATAGAACAAAATTAGATTCGGAAAATAGGAACTTAAAACACCCAAAAATAATGTAAGACTTGATAGTTTGTTTATGTAATGTATTAGTACATATCGGTGGTCACAAATATTAAGCATTGCTCATTTTCTTATTGGAGCGCTTGAATCAGTGCACCGAATGCTCGTCCACCCGTCTTAGCTGATAAAACTTAAAAGGTTACATAACACTGTTTAATAAACTGTATTTAGTTTATTTCGAAATGAGTTCCGTTATGCTATTACAGTTAATACTAATAAATGTAATCAAAGGTTAAGGTTCTCCTCGTTCAAGGGTCAAACCCAACAAATCCGTCGCCCGGCACCAAAATGGAACGATTTAACTCAGACTTTGTTGACGAAAAACAGATTGTATTTTCTGATGGGAGCTTCAAGATTTTATCTGCTCGCGAGACCACAAAACTAATACAACCTCATTGAGATTTGCTGAAACAGAACCACATCAAACGATTTTTGTTGACATTAAAAAAAAAAATACCTTTGTTCGGAAAACCGTGTATAGCTAATAATAACTCAAAAATTATAAATATGAAATTGTCGTTTCTCTTGAAAGGTGCTAGCGTAATCACTTCATTTCAACCAGTCTTAGCCATGAAATGTTTACTAAATTTAGCCTTAATGTATACGTCCAGTATTATTATTTATTAAAGAAACAAATTCGGCCTAGTAATCTTTCTCTATGTAATAAGAATAAGAAGACAATTAAAAAATCTCCTTGCAATTCTAATATACAAGGAAACTAGGGGTCTTAATGCAATTATCGTTAGGCATTTTATGGTTGTTCTAATGTCTTGAGGGAGTGATTTGAGAAAAGATTTTATTGCCGATCCAAGTCTACACAAGAGTCGTAAATACCTACATTGCACTCACGACGGTGACCCGATTCCATTCTTTGCGATAAAACACGTTAAAACAGTCCGTGCGATTTACTTAGCGCCTTCTAATTTTCAACTCTCCCAAAATACGTTGCGATCCGAATCTTTTGTTTCATTTCGAACTAGTATCGAAATAAACGGTGAGTTTAAATATTTTCTTTGTGTCGTGCTGAGAGATAGACTTCATTCTGACATATTATTAGTTGCGTTCAGTCTTGAAAATTTACAGTTTATTTATTTATTTATAGCTTAGATGGATTGATGAGTTCATGGCCTACCTGCTTTAAGTGGTTACCGAAGCCCATAGACATCTACAACGTAAATGCGTTGTGCGGACTCACAAGAAGTCCTACCACCAGTAATTACGCAAATTATAATTTGGCGGATTTGATTTTTATTACACGATATTATTCCTTCGCCGTTGAGCCAATCGTGAACATTTGTTAAGTACGTATTTAATTGGAAAAATTGGTACCCGCCTGTGGGATTCGAACACCGTTGCATCGCTCGCTACGAATGCACCGGACATCTTATCCTTTAGGCCACGACGGCTTCGAAATAGTGCATTGTGCATCTGAAATCGAATTCTTTCCCGTGTAATAATCTATATTCTGAGGTAGCGAAGAGACCACATATTTCAAACTATTTCTACGCGTTCTCCATAAATCAAGTTATTTGAGAAAAATCGTTACAGTATATTTTTACTTAAAAATTCTACCAGTAGTATGAACTATGAAGATGGATTTTTTATTACCATTTTAGCAAGACTTGCCAATGGCAGACCTGATGGTGAGTGGTTACCATCATCAATGTCAGGTAGGGTACTGTCTCGTGTTTTTTTTATATTTCATTGTTCTATCTATTCTACCTACCTATATAGTCCATCGACGTAGTAAATGTATGATGTATATTAAATATATGTAACATTCGAATGCTATTTGTAATTGGCATGCATTAATTGGCAATAAAAAGTATGTTTTTATTAGAGGTGGTTTTCTATAACAGAATATGTACAATGCTAGTTTACTAAAGTCCGAGATTTTGTGTAATAATATAACAATAGCTTTCCTTAACCGAGTTTCAAAGTGCTTATATCGAAATCATTCATAAAATTCTGACAAGGGAGATATCGTAGCCATATCCAAAACACTTGATAAATACAAGTGATTCACAACTCTACATAAACTTGTGATAAAAATTAAAGTTTCAATAACACGTTGTACTCTAAAAAATACAAATATGCCAATACTAAAAATAAGAAAGCGTCCTAAAAAAAACTTGGATGAACTGTGTGAAAGACGATATGCGAGAGAAGAGTGTGACAGTTGGACAAAGATAAGAAAAAGAAGAAGATGACAAAAATTGAAAATAAAATAAAAACTTTTCTTTTAATTTCTATGCCATCAGAGATCCATTGAGAATTTCGTAGAATCAAGATGTCAAATCAACGTAACTTCAACAGGATCTCGAATTTGAAACTTTATTAATTAACCAGCGTTTTGTTTAATTACAGTACTTGTTTAATTTAGCGAGAGCCATTAGTTACTTATGAAACAGTTTGAATATGTTTTTTTGTAAGATTTTATTTCGCAAGCTTTAAGGTTCCTGCCCTGATAATTAATTATATTTCTACAAATGACAAACATTGACCGAAACTCACACAATAACTGTGTTTAAATGAATGTGTACTTAATTTATTAATTTTGTACTCATTATTTTTTCTAAAGATCTGCTATTAATATTTAGATCGCTATTGTTAAATATTTTTTTATTTGTCTATTAACTGTAGAAGATATAAAACGTGAACAGAAAGTATATCATTTTGGGTGTTTAAAAATACTTAACCACGCAAACCGTCCAAATCTCTTAAGAAGTTTACCGAATACACACAAGAGACCCTCATAACTAACTTAAAATGCTACCAAGTGAAACTGGCAGTTTTGAAACTACGTGACACCAACTACATTGTGTAATATTCGAAGCCAAGTGCAGTCGAAAAGGCAAATGTGCATATTTTCCTTTTCATTTCTACAAGACGTCAGAGAGGTTCAGCATCGAAGTTTGAAAGAATTTAAAACGCATGTTTTTGAAAATCTAAAAAAAACCTACACTAAAATCTAAAATTAAATTTAAGTAGATTTCACAGGTAATAGAGACATGTGATGTGCGTACATATATTGACAGAACTTTTAACTCCACATACCTACTCGTACAGTAGCAGATGTGAATTATTTAAAACTCATCTTTTGTTACGAAACAGCGTCAAATACGTCACATTAAAACAAATCAACCAGTCTACATAATAATACTTTGTCTTAATCAATATTTCAAAATTAAATCTAAACTAAGTTTTGCCAAGTTCTGAGATTTCCTTATTACATATTTCAAAAAGACCACTAATGCTATTCATTCCCTGTCAAAAAATACTTTTTCGTATTTTTGCAACATAACGCGTTCTTTTTTTTGTACAACTGAGAAATGATCTCGATCCGCGTGGAACAAGTTGTTTGATTGACGTGTGGAAGACACGAGAGATAATCGCGTTACTCTTCACGCCTTGATACATTGTTGATACCCCTTGTTGTGACGGTGAAAAAGAAATTATTATATTTCAACAGTATTTTATGAACGAAAATGTTGCAAAGCTTTTAATATTCACTGCGTTGTGTTCTTTCGTGGAGCGCATATTAACATCCGTCGTATGAATTGTTCGTTGCAATTTAATACGAAGAAAAAGAGAAATTTCATTTTCGTGCCGAAAAATTTACTGTCGTTTTTAAATTAAAATTTAAACTGTATATACAATACATAGCGATAATCATAATCATTTACATCATGCCGTAATAAATCCGTAAAAGTTCAACCTAATCTCAACGTGACCCACGATAGATTACATGCTTACTTTTCTTTATTTTTAAGAACAAAAATTGTTTACTGGTGGTAGGTACCATCACCCCGCTTATTCCTGCCGTAAAGAAATAATAGGATTCGGTTTGAAGGTTAGGCCGTTGTATTATAAAACTAAGATCATGTCTCAAGTTGGCTAGGGCTCTGGTAACCACTTAACATACCAATGGGCCGTAGGATCGTCCAAACAACTAAGAAAACGAAAAACAAAAAAATAACGTATTATTGCTGAAGAACATGCCGTACTACACAAAATGTTCCTCTAAATAAAACAATGACATTATCTTTATCAAAACCCTACATAGTCCTGAAGGAATCCGATACAAATTCAAGTGCCAATCTCATCTCTCCGCGGACTCTGTTTGAACCAGCTTCCTGTTTTTGTTTTCCTTATAAATATAACTCTACAATGTTTCAGTTAAATTGTCGAAGGTTTCGCACTAAAACGAAGAAGTGCAAAGTGTAAATAATTTGTAAACTGTGACCTGGGAAAAGCATTAAACAACAACTTCACAGCGACCGAAGAATTTTACAATTTAAGTTGGCGCATTACACTGCTGTTACAACGAAAGTTTCGAAACATTTACAGCTATTTGTTAGTCTCAAACAAAGAGAAGCTTTATCGGTCGCGATCATTGTGGTACGATGTTAATTTCAATTGAATTATTATCGGTTTTAAATGTAATATTTGGAATTTTCTATGTTTTGTTAGCTTTGTTTGTTGCTCTAACATTTAGAAAGTATGATAATTTCATCAGCCCCTTCTTTGATCTGAAACGGTTTTAACTAATAAAAGTAATCCAGAGCACCTTAGTTATGTTTTAAAATACACTAAGTTTATTACGGAATCTGACAAATCTGGAAATTTCACGACTCTTTATGCCCGTCACTGTACGATTGCTATCGATAATTAGAATCGGTTCAACTTTTTCATTTTCATCAATATTCAATTTCCCGTCAACTGTATTAACAAAATATATTTTGGGTATTGCCAGAGCACTAATATTTTCAGCACTATCATCAGGAAAAACAATGTAGATCACCGAAGGCTTATTGTAGCTCATTTTCATGGCAGGTGGAGAGGTTGCCACTAAAATTTTGTAATCTTCAAATGGTTGCCTTACGATAGGTAAATTAATATAATGAATTTTATCCTCGTCTGTGTATGTTTCGTTTTCGTTGCAAACCTTGCAAGATGTAATTTTTGCTATTTGGTTCGTACATCCTTTCCCAAGCTCGGGAGGTTGGGACAAAAATGCCTGAAGAATTTCTCGGCGAAATGTCGCTTCTGGTGTATAATCTTGTGGTATTTTAGCGAACAATGCTCCAAATGTTTTCGGTTGGATGTCTTCTTTTGCAGAAATAGGCTTGAACTTCACACTTAACCCATTATTGATAGGAAGTGTTTGTACATACGTTTCTAGTGAAGAAATCACAAATAAAAAGATGACCTGGAAAATTATAAAAGCTATATTTTTCCCATTTTAGTAAATAATTTTAAATTAATTTTGCTAGCAATTAGTGTATGCAGTAGATATCAAGCATCTATTAATTTGTTTCATATATTGCTTGAAAGATACAATGGGTCGTCTCCAAAATCGTTTAGTGTTTGCACCACAGCTATTCACGGGCCATTAATAAAGTTAGAAACACATATAAGAAAACATCTCAAAATCATTTACTTGAATTGAATTGAAATGACCAAATTGAATTTTAACCTTAATCCAATCGGATTTGAAACCAAACAAAATAAAAGTCAGACCACTCACCAATTCCATTAGAAAATATCAGAGGAGTTCAACACGAGGGTTAGGCGACCTGAGTCGAATGATAATCAATGACGGTCGATAGTCAATTAGGTTCAGTCACGATACGATAAAGGTAGATGTTTGCTTTTAGTCACAAAACACTGAGGATGTTTCAGTTCGATTCAAAGAACTATTGAATAAACAATCAGTTGACACAATCAGTGTTTGAATATAACCGTTCAATTACGACAACGACCCTCTAAATACTCAACCAAATTCAGAAGAAGACAGATCTCATAAAATTCGTTTATATAAAAATCCTCGACTTTTCTACGTTTGCAAATTTACTGTGTAAATCAAAATATTTGTTGAATAATTCCACGCAAATATGTGGCTTAGAAGAAAACACAAAGAAATATTTTCAATTCAATATAGCAATTTTCTTAGCGTTTGTGGCCTAGAATAACAACATAATATATGTATGATCTCTTCAGTGTAGTAATTCACCCGAGAATAGACAGTAAGGTTTTTTTTAGTATGCAGTATATCTGATATCAGTCTGGTATCTGATACTTGATAGTCTGATCGCCCACTAGAATTTACTGTTCGACGGGCATATTCCATGGGTACGTAGCATTCTGGTAACAGTACCTATGACTAAACCTATATCTGAATCAGCTAAAACGCACATTTAACGTATTAGTGCAACGCGAAGGAGCTACCGCCCAATGTTTTTGCTTATATTGCGGGTTCATGAAATCTGAATTTAACAAACTAACGATTTTTGTGCTCAACTTAGCCCGTGAATATTGCTTGCCTCTTATGTTAAGATTTTTTTTGTTTTTTTTTCTGTTATTTAATTTGTTTTATTTAATTAATGGTTGCAATCAAACCTGTCATGTTTTTTTTTATTGCTTAGGTGGATGGACGAGCTCACGGCCCACCTGATGTTAAATAGTTTCCAGATTCCATAGACATCTACAACGTAAATGCGGCCACCTACCTTGAGATATAAGTTCTAAGGTCACAGTATAGTTACAACAACTACTGTCCAACCCTTCAAACCGAAACGCGTTACTGCTTCACGGCAGAAATAGGCAAGGTGGTGGTACGTACCCGTGTGGACTCACAAGAGGTGCTGCCACCAGTAATATGACACATTAATCGCTTTTCAGCATTAAAAACGGTTGTCTTCAAAAAAGTATCAAATTTTTTAAACTTTTTCAAGTTTAGAATTTATGTCAAAACTTAAATTCTCTACTATAATACACATTAATTAGGTCACGTAAATTCGCAGAAATTTGTTATTAAGTTTAACCACGAAAAATGAATGATCCTTCTTCATTTTTTTCTGCTCTTCTTTTTGTAAACATAGATATTATATGTTTTATAATCTATTTGCATAATACAAAGGGCCTCGGTGGAACCTCGATAAATGGTTTTCCAATAATTATCCACAAGGGAGTCGTGAGTATGCAGATTGCAAGAGATGGTAAATTTACGAAATGCTAACACTAGTGAAAAAAATGCATGAGACTCATATGTGGTTTTCAATTATATTAGACTTTAATAATTAAAGACAGATTAATGAAATATAATATAAAGATTAATAAAAAAAGACTTTAAAAATTGAATTAAAGTTTAATTGAATTTAAGGTCTCGTAAAATAAACCGTAAGAGTGCAATAATAAGTCGATCACTAACATTAAAGTTTCTGTGTAAGCAGCCACACTACTAACCATTGACTTATTATTTTACAGCTAATTATACCAAAACAAAACATCTGCAACTACTTTAATTAGCACCCCGATAATTAAATGAGGGCAATGAATAAATTCTCAGTCTAATGAAATGTACAGCGTAATGAGATTCTTTGAAAGCTTAAAAGATGTTTTACTGGACTCTTTTAGACTGAATACCTTACAAATTAGACACTATTTTAGAATATTTAGTTGAAACTTTTTATACGTACACATACGCAAATAGTTGTGTAAATTAACCTTCTTGAAATGAATAATACATCAAATCATCGATTTTTTTCTCGTTTCTTTGATTTGTAAAATTTGACAGACATATTTACAGCTGACTAAATATTAAACAGTTACCGGGTCGTAGCACTCGTAGCTACCATGGATCTCAGCGCCTACCTATACATACGAATTTAGATACATACGAGTTTATACATACTTATTTCTATAAATGAATATATCCAACAAAAATTTAAATTACTATTTAATAATGGAATCTTTAATTTTCGTAGTACTTTCGTCATCTAAACAATAAAATAAAAAAAAACATGATATAGTTTGAATAGTTTGGATCTCGTTCAATCAATGCACCCCATAATAAAATAATATAATATATCTATATAACTAGTCAAGTCATAAGTACCGTCACACAGTAAAAACTTTTCTTTTAGAATGCTGGCCACAAAAAAGTTTATTGGATTCGAATTTCGAATTGTTCATGAAAATAAAAATGTATACTTTTAGAATTTTACTCATTTTTAAATATGGAGTGGACGCTTAAAGAAGACCGTGTTGCAGTTATTGCATTGCATCGTTGCGGTTACGCGCCAATTAAAATTTTTAACATACTGAAAAATTTGAATATAACCAAAAGATTCGTTTATCGTACCACCAAACGATACAATGAAGACTCTAGTGTAGATGACAGGTCAAGAAGTGGTCGCCCTCGGTCTGTTAGGACTCCAGCAGTGATAAAAGCTTTTTCTTTTTTTTTTCTTATGATTGAAAGTTTACTGGTGGCCCGAAGGCCTTTCCAGTTTCACCAGGACAGGTGGGCGAGCAAAGGCTCAGCCAAGAGGGGTGGGATTTGCTAACAACTGCCCGAGCGCCTCCGAAGGAGACCTAACAACTCAAGAGCAATTGTTTCGCGAATGAATCTACTACCGGATCGGAATCGCGACCCGCTGAGAAGATCCGGCGAGAAACTCAGCGGGCTGATGCATGGGTTAGGTTGCACGTCGACCTCTTTGTCGAGTTCGACGAGTACGGTTACCGGGGTCCCTAAGCCTGCCCCTAGTATTAGAGCTGAAGGCATCTAATGCAAAGGTTATTGGATCTGATGGATCCGTAAGGACGTGTCTAGGGCGTCGACGGTGACTGGCTCCTGCATGATCAGGATTCGGGGAGTAGTCAGCGGCGGCAACGATAAGGCGATTATCATGACGCATAGCCTTATCGAAGTATCGTTCCGACGCTGACTTCATGTATTTCCAAATTGATTCAAGGCCCAGGTCGTCGTGTAGGTCAACGTTCCTCACGAACCACGGAGCCCCAACAGCTAACCTGCAAAAGCGGGATTGTAGGGATTGGAGGGTGTCTATGTGTGTGCGAGCCGCGTGAGCGAACACCACACTCGCGTAAGTCATGACGGGCCTTATGCAAGTTTTGTAAAGTGTCACCTTGTTCCGAAGGGACATTTTACTCCGCTTACAGATCATGGGGTAGAGTCTACCGAGAATAAACGCGGCACGGTCACGGACTGATTTTATATGCGGGCGGAATGTCATCGATGCATTCAGGGTAACGCCCAGGTACTTGACCTTCCTGGCCCAGGGTATGGGTTGTCTAAAGAGATTAATCGAGGGTGTGAGATTCCTCCTCCTAATCCGGGAGGAAATCCGTGTGGAGCTTCCCCTCTGAAATAGCACCGCAGTACTTTTCGCTGGGTTGATGTCTATGCGCCATTTTCGGAACCACTGCCCTAGTGCTAGGGCTGCGCTCTGAAGCTTCTTCGCGATTAGGGACTTATTTCTACTAGAATAGTAAACAGTCGTGTCGTCGGCGAATAAAGCTAAATGGGTCGGCGGCGACCGGGGAATATCGTTGACGAATAAACTAAATAGGAGGGGTGACAGGACAGAGCCTTGCGGGACTCCAGCTGTGAGAGGTCGTGGGGAGGAGCGGGTTCCCTCGACTCGATATCGAAAAGAGCGATTCGACAAGAAGTCCCGTATGATGAGCACGAGACTATCCGGCACGCCCATGTTGAATAGTTTGAAAATCAAACCATTGTGCCAGACTTTGTCGAACGCTTTTGCGACGTCGAAGAAGAGAGCTCCCGTGTATAACGGTTTTGGTCGATTAAGCCCCACAAGAATGTGCTCCGTGAGGCGGTGCACCTGTTGAACGCATGAGTGATTTGTACGAAATCCGAATTGTTCAAGTGATAAAAACTGTGAAGGCGCGAATTCAAAGAAATCCCAAACGTAAGCAGAGACTGTTGGCCCTTCAGATGGGGTTAAGCAGAACCACGGTGAAAAGGATGTTAAATGAAGACTTAGGGCTTCGGGCATATCGAAGAAAAACAGGACATCGTTTGAATACTCGTCTAATGGACCTGAGACTGAAGAGATGCCGCGCTTTGTTGAAGCGGTACGCGGGAAAAAAATATCGGGAAATTCTTTTTTCGGATGAAAAAATTTTTACCGTAGAAGAGAGCTACAATAAACAAAATGATAAGGTGTACGCACACAGTAGTGAAGAAGCGAGCAACCGTATTCCGCGTGTCCAACAAGGTCATTTTCCATCCTCACTCATGGTATGGTTGGGAGTTTCTTATTGGGGCTTAACAGAGATACATTTTTGTGAGAAAGGTGTAAAAACGAATGCAGTTGTGTATCAAAATACAGTCCTAACGAACCTTGCCGAATCTTGTTGGAATACCCAGTGCTATGTTCAATAACAGGCACTGGGTATTCCAACAAGATTCGGCACCAGCTCATAGAGCGAAGAGCACTCAAGACTGGCTGGCGGCGCGTGAAATCGACTTCATCCGGCACGAAGACTGGCCCTCCTCCAGTCCAGATTTGAATCCATTAGATTACAAGATATGGCAACACTTGGAGGAAAAGGCGTGCTCAAAGCCTCATCCCAATTTGGAGTCACTCAAGACATCCTTGATTAAGGCAGCCGCCGATATTGACATGGACCTCGTTCGTGCTGCGATAGACGACTGGCCGCGCAGATTGAAGGCCTGTATTCAAAATCATGGAGGTCATTTTGAATAAACTTTAGTGTCATAAGAATCTATGTTTTGTTAAGTTCATTTTGGTATATGAATGGTTACATAATGAATAAACTTGTTTCAATTATTTTACATTAAACATGTGACAAAATTTATGACCTGACTAGGTATATATCAAAATGAATTGCTGTTCGTTAGTCTCGCTAAAAGTCGAGAGCAGCTGGACCGATTTGGCTAATTTTGGTCTTGAATTATTTGTGGAAGCCCAGAGAAGGTTTAAAAGGTAGATAAATATGAAAATGCTCGGAATTAAATAAAAATAACAATTTTGTTTTTCCTTTGATGTGTCCCCCGTAGGACGGATTCCTTATGTTTGTTTTAAGTTTATTTTATACAAAAGCTTAGGTCTTTTATTTATCGATTGAGGCACTACGAAGTCTGCCGGATCACCTAGTATATTAATAATATAACCTTTTTTTTATTTGATAACTGGCATTAATCTAGCTCAAGGTTGTGGTTTGCGGTGTAGGCATTCCTCATTTTTTTCAGAACACTGTGGTGACTGGCCTAACATCAAATGCGAACATTTTCTTTTAAAAACGATCACGTCTTCTATTGCGCTGACCTCCATTATATATGGCAAATAGGTAAACATTAAAAATTTCCAACAGAGACACTCCACAGGGGAATCGACGTGATGTTTTCGATTTCGGAACGAATAATAATCATAATTTCCCAGGGGGTCTAGACCAGACGTTTGACAGCTGCCTCTAAAGTTGTTGAATGAAACTCAAATTTGCACCCAACTTTTTATATAATAACAGTGAAAGTCCACTGAGGCTTTGTAGTTTTTTTTTTCTATAAATAGGCAAACGAATTCACGGCGCATCTGGTATTAAATGGATACCGGTGTACCTAGATGTCACAATGTGAACACCGAAAAGCACGAACTCGCAGCAGGGATAAGAAGAATAGTAACTATATATGTACGAGTATATAAGTACAATAATATATATAGTAAAATAATAGCTAATAGGTTAGGGAAAACTTTCTTCGCATTTGATGCAATTTTTGAAAAAGTGGAGCAAGATCGGCATACCAGTAGTTACGACGTAGCTGAAGAACTGGGAATTGACCACAAAACAGTTTTGGCGCATTTGAAAAAAACTAGGTACACAAAAAAGCTCGATATTTGGGTACCTCACGAGCTCACTGAAAGTAACCTAATGAACCATGTACTCATTTGTGATTCTTTATTATGGCGTAATGAAACCGAACCATTTTTGAAGAAGCTAATAACTGGTGATGAAAAGTGGATCACGTACGACAAGAACGTGCGAAAAAGGTCGTGGTCATATGCCAGTCAGGCTTGACAGACTGTGGCGAAACCCGGGTTAACTCGCAACAAGGTGATGCTTTGTGTGTGGTGGGATTGGAAGGACATTATTAATTATGAGCTGTTTTCACCCGGCAGGACCATCGGTTCTGAACTCTACTACGAACAACTGATGAGATTAAAGCAAGAAGTTGAGAGAAAGCGGCCGGAATTAATCAACAGAAGGGGTGTGGTTTTTCATCATGATAACACTAGACCTCACACATCTTTAGCAACTCAACAAAAATTAGGAGAGCTTGGCTGGAAGGTGTTAATACATCCACCGTATAGTCCTGTCCTTGCATCTTCAGATTTCCACCTGTTTCGGTCTCTTCAGAATTCTTTAGGCAGTGTCAGGTTAACATCACAAGAGGACTGCCAAAACCAACTGTCGCGGTATTTTGATCAGAAGCCCCAAAATTTCTATAGCAATGGGATTATGTCCCTACCTACAAGATGGCAAAATTTTATTGAACAAAATGGTACTTTAGTTAAATGTAAATAAAAAATATTAAAAAATGTTGTGAATTTTCTTAAAAAATCCGAAGAAACTTTTTCCCCAACCTATTAGTATAGCCAAAGAGATTTTATTACAAGTTCATACTATGATGCGAAAAGACTTTTTCCCCAACTTAACATTCATTTTTACAAGAATAGTCCCAACAAAGATTGATCCAAAATTTACTAATTTTTAATAATAAATAAAAAAAGATTGTGAACCACATTCTCAGTAGACGGCTACCATGTTGTGAACGTAGATAATGCTGAAGTTTTAGAAGATCTCTTGTTAATTTCGCAAAGGTTCAAGACGTTCTCTCAGATTGGTGTAAATGAATGAATCTTAGGATTAAAACTTGAGAGCAGACGACGAAACTGCTTCATATTTTTTACTTAAAAATTTGTCACTAAAATTCTACGTCACTTGAACGCTACGGGGATTGTTTTGAAATGAGTCATGTAATATTCAGGTTGAGACGCAAACTTTTGCTATTACAGCAGCTTACACGTCCAACCGAAGTGTTTCAACGGACACTTTGCGATGCCGCCAAACGGGGCGTTCGACATTTTGTTTTAATACTCAATGTGGCTTAAAAAGTCGTCATTAAAATTTCTAACTCTGATCAAATGGTAGAACATGGTAACTAGTATTCTTTCAATAGTTTACGTTCTATCATATATGTATATCATGACATATTAATATTTAAACTTTAACGTTTTATCTATAAAATTTCTCTTTACTTTTATTATTAACACATGAAAAAACGGAAAAAAATTGATAGCACTAAAAATAGAGAAAGGGACTTTTTTTTTAAATAAATACTCTTACTTATTATTATATATGTATGTCTTGCAATGATATTGACTGACGACCACAACCGCTCTAACAAGAGTGCTACGAGAAATAAAAAATAAGAATAATAACAAGAAAATATAATAATAATAATAATAATAACAACTCAAGTACATGACCAATAAATAATCATTAAAATACTTCCTTTTTGCTTTAAATTAATTATCCAAATAAAAAAATGGCCTTGATAAAATCAAAAGTCTGCTCATTTATTGCCTCTAAGACGGAACAAAGTTCCCCGGGTCAGCTAGTAAAAAATAAAAATATACATTTATTAATACTGAACTTCGTCAATAGCTCTACTAAATAAATGAAAGAAAAGGACAAGCAGAGGTGAAAAAGATTCTTAACTATTATCTTTGCATATAGAAATGTCTTTGTATCTACCTTATATTTGTTTTCCTAACTTTAATAAAGGTCCACTGCTGCTACAATTGTAATTTGTAATTTTGTATGTTATTTATATGTAGCTTAGTACAGGCTGACAACAATTTTCATGTTAACCATCCAATACACAAAGGTAGTCTCGCCAAGCTGGCAATGTTGAATTTTGGGAATACATGTTCCAGTAGGTAGTTGGTAAACACAAAAACAATGACAACCAAATCGCACACTACACCAGTATGATTTTAAGAATCTTACTATGATTTATTGTTTGCTTATGTCTGTCGTCTGCATTTGTTTGTTTATCAATAAGCCGACTTCCGTGAATTATGCCTATTTCGAGTGATGTTGAGAAGGATCTTACGAGCTCAATCCCAGTTCAGGAAGTCAACCAGCCGCCTTAGGTCGCTGACACCGCCGGAAGCGGCCTCGGCAACCCGAGACGTGAAACTGGCTGCCGTGCATTGATGAGAACGTAATTTTTTATTATTAACATTAGGGTTCTTGCTTTCTCCGTGCAATATTTGCGTTTACGGGGAAAATGAGTTACACTAATGAGTTCAGCTCTTCTTCGTACATATTGTTTTGTAATAAAATTTTTTTATCGCTTCGAATATATATCGCACATACGGTGCGACACGGAAAGTCACTTATGCAAATTATGTAATTTTTCAGGAAAAATGTTAGAAAATTCAACATCTTATTATATAATTCTTATATAGTTCTGCTTGGTTATAGAAATAAAATGATAATATTTAAACTAAAACTTTAAACTTCATCAGTAAAAGAAAACGATTTCTCTCGTCTCACTAATAACTATTAAAAATTTATTTTCTATATAGTTCAATGTTAACAAAAATTGCATATGTGACTTTATAGCATCGTATGTGCGATATATTTTAAGCATTTATAGTAAATTATTTTGAACAGTTAATTATCTTAAAAAAAAAACAGTTTTGTTCGTAAATCGGCTCCGGACTCACGTACAGTAGTTGGAGTCACCCAGTAGCTCCTTTTCGATTTTGTATTGTCAGAAATATACAAGAACAGACTATTTTCTGCTGACCCTACCGCATTTTCAATACTGACATAACGTTATTTAAATTTACCTTTATAACATGTGTGGTGTGTGCAATGCATTCATGAATTATTTACCGAATCCATTGTTATTATCGTGAACTGTTATGTGTATTCCATGATAGCCACTCTCTCAAGGAAAGAGCGCATATACTCCTCACCATTTAATAACTAATTTGCGTGCGAAACAAATTTTGAGCGTGCTTGCTCAAAAGAATTATTGTATACATTATTTAAAAAAAAAGTCTGTTATGAATGTATAATACTTTAATTAATTATTTTCTAATTTTATTGCCGAAAGCAATCACTCAATGTTGCATTGTGATTTGATGCCGAGCTATTAAATTTTCTTGGAAGATTCAATTAACTATGCAATTAATATCAAAATGACAACGAAGAGATCGAGGAACAGGAAAACAGATAGATAGACAGATTGACAAAAAATCGAATTGATAAAAACTTATCAAAAACAAACCACAGCTGTTGAGTATACATTCTAAAACCTCCATTTTAATGAACTATATCTATTTTTTTAAATATGCGGTGCAACGTTAAGGTCAATGCAGATCGAGCAATGCTTAAAACCCATTTGTTTTTACTATCGATAAAATCAGTATCAATAAAGTAATGGATACTTTATTAGCCATTAAAGTTGTTTTAAAATATATATTTTTTATTTCGTTTTTGTAACATTACCTTGTATCGTTAATTAATAGGTATAAAGTGTTTTTGGTAAAGGTATAAAATTACTTCACTGCATGTAAGTAGTACCAGACGCGCAGCCGGAAAAGAGGCGTTAGTATCGCCGGGTTGTAAGCCATACAACACTAAACACGCGACGGCAACGATCACTCTGCCAAAAGTATAGCGACGAAGATGAAGAAGATTTCACATTAAAATCAATTTAATACAAAGATAAAAGTTTTTTTTAAGAACCTTTTTAGAAGCAAATAAAAGAACCAACCATTGGGTGTAGCGTTCAATGGGACCACTGCCACGACTGATAATTACTGACATCACTATTTTTTAAAGATGATACTTTACAAAACATATTTAATTTTGTAAACGAGCTGACACCCACCGAAAACCGCAGTCGTTCATAACCAGATAGTTAATTAGAGGCTGAGCATAAAGTTTTCATCCACAAAACGGTCTCTTGTATGTTTATCTAAACTCAAACTGTTACTCTATTTCAAGTTACAGCAGAGATGAAACCGGATATTCGAAACCCAACAGATTCTATCCATATTAAATATAGCAAAGTATATTACCGAAACGATTATATTACTCTTAAATTCTACAAGTTATTCTACAAGATATTGCAAGTAAGGGTGCAAAGGTGATTGTTGTCCAATGAATTTATGTTTCAGCATTTTGCACAAACCATATTGTCCGTGAGTTAATTGCATTATTAATTTGACTATCGTAAATGCACTCACGTCATAAACTATCATGCTACAACAATATCCTAAAGCCATAATGGCCACAAGTTATAATAAACAGGATACAAAATTTAATTTAAATTCATGGACACGTACGATAGTTTAACAGTCCTGTATTCGCCACGCAATAATACCCAATAGGCAAAGGCGTATTCTTATTTTCATTTTCTTTATGCTTAGTTACAAAATCTAATTGTAACTTGCTATTATTATACAATTAAAAGAATTTCAATAATTCGGTTTAAAACGATGAAGAAAACGACGCGCAAGCTAATTAACTAACTATACTAACTATACTTGAGATTACTGGTGGTAGGACCTCTTGTGAGTCCACGCGGGTAGGTACCACCACCCTAACTATTTCTGCCGTGAAACAGTAATGCGGTTCGGTTTGAAGGGTGGGGCAGCCGTTGTAACTATACTTAAAGCCTTAGAACTTATATCTCAAGGTGTGTGGCGCATTTACGTTGTAGATGTCTATGGAATCCAGTAACCACTTAACATCAGGTGGGCTGTGAGCTCGTTCACCCATCTAAGCAACAAAAAAAATTAAAAATCTTAGACACTGAGTTTCTCACCGAATCTTCTTAGTGAGTGCGAATCAGATCCGGTGATGGACTCAGCGGAGTACTGCTCTAGCTGTGTTTTAGGGATTTCTCTCAGGCTCAGCTCCTTGCGTTCGTCTACAAAACCGGTGACGCTGGAATAAGTAGCCCTCGATGCTACCAGCAGTTAGGTAGAAGTAAAAAAAAGGTTTAAATGTTAAAATATAAAAAGTAAAATGAATAATGAAACTTTTAGTATGAATAATAGGCGATGGGTATCAAACAGTGTAGAGCAATGAGTCATAAAAAAATCAGCAAATGCGATATTACCGTTCAATACATAACGAGCTCCGAGTGATAAATTTGATATCGTTTTACAATTTATCTATTACAAATAAAGCGAACGGTCTGAAGGATAAATCAGTTTTGGAATCACAAGACGTTATCAGACTGGATTTGAAAATGTTCGGAACTTGCAGAGGGCAAATAAAATTCATGCCAATCGACAGTAATTTAATGAAATTTTTGACAGCGTTTGACATGCTTGGTATTCTGTACAATGGTATTGAGATGGTAAATTATTTATCCTATAAATTATTATATTTTGTTCTTGTTTTTGTAGTCCTAGGGTACCCCGCTGGTACATAGAGCCTTTACAAGTTATCTCCACTTCACCCTGTCTTGCTTAACATCGCTCCAAGTCAGCCCGGCGGTTCTCAAATTTATTATCTATATATTAATACGTGAAGCAAAAACGTTGTATCCCTTTTTACGAAAATTGCGCGGACGGAGGGGTATGAAATTTTCCACACTTATAGAGAACATAGAGAAGAAGTTTTTTTTTATTGTCTATATTTGTGGACGAGCTCACAGCCCACCTGGTGTTAAGTGGTTACTGGAACCCATAGACATCTATAACGTAAATGCGCCACACACCTTGAGATATAAGTTCTAAGGTCTCAGTATAGTTACAACGGCTGCCCCACCCTTCAAACCGAGACGCATTACTGCTTCACGGCAGAAATAGGCGGGGCGGTGGTACCTACCCGTGCGGACTCACAAGAGGTCCTACCACCAGTAATTACGCAAATTATAATTTTGCGGGTTTCATTTTTATTACACGATGTTATTCCTTCACCGTGGAAGTCAATCGTGAACAATTGTTAAGTACGTATTTCATTAGAAAAATTGGTACCCGCCTGCGGGATTCGAACACTGTTGCATCGCTATATACGAATGCACCGGACGTCTTCTCCTTTAGGCCACGACGACTTCAAAGAAGTGCACAATGCTAATATTTTTTTAGAATAATGCATAAAAGATACATTAAATCAATAAAGAAAACATTACACACATTACATACCATGTATTTAACGCACACACGCATGCATAATATTTATTGTCAAACTTTTGTTCTTGACGTCTGTTGTCAAATTGAGATTAAATATTGTTTGTCTTTGTTAATATTTTTTATAGTGTTGTCTTGGCGAAATTTGTGATTATAGAAGTATAAAATACAATCATAATGGTGTACAAACTTACAATTCCAATTAATTATAGTTGAATTTCGACTACTGCAGGACCTCTAGTATATCATTAATATATATACTCAGATATACTCAAAATAGTATCTTTAAATAATTCTGACACTGTCAATTTCAATGAACGAGCTGAAGCATGTCGAGACGGTTGGCTTATCATCTGTCTACTCATCGCAAACAACTTACACGCCGGTCGAGAGGCTATTTGCACTCATGGAGTTTACTTAGAGTTGAACTCCGTCCGTTCGACTTTTAAATCCATCTCAGTTAAAGTTCAAGAGAGTTTTAAAATATATTTACTTAATTTTAAATTTCTAAAGTTAAAATGACTTTTATTTTATTGTCGAGTTTGTACATAATAAATTGAAAAATGATGGCTTAATACATTTTAAATACGCAAGCCTGTTTTTTCCCCTACCTATTGGCTAGTAGCCTAAAGGGCTTTCCAGCTACGCGTAGACGGGTAGTTGAGCTCACGGGCTCAACCTGAAAGAGTTTACTAGCACTAGCTCTGGCAAGACCTCCAAGGCGCCGTCACCCGTTCCAAGACGATTAAAGAACAAAACAATACGAATACATTTTGTATAGACAACTTTTTGTAATTTTTTTTTCGTTCAATTGGTATGAACATTTGACAGCTGTCATCCATGAATGCTTATATAATTTAAAATGTCGCGCTACTTACAAGAACAACGCATTATTAATTTGAAATTTCATCACAAAAGTAGTGAAACTTATACTGAGACAGCTCGCTAACTTCAAGGATTTTTTGTGTAAAGAACTATGATAACGGAGATCTTGGGATCTCAATTGCACAGCCTGGGTCTGGATGACATGTGTTCTCTTCAGGACTTCACCACCTATCACGCGGTGCATCAATCATTCGATTTATTTACGCAACTATTTTTAGGCCAAATCACCATTCTTCTTTCATATTTTGGGGTTTTGTGAAATCTAGTGAGTTTATTCGAATAAACCAGAAACAATCTTTAGCTCAAGGCCGAGTTCCGACCCGTCATCGGTGAGACACAATCACATTTTTCACAAAACGATCAATGGACTACCATTAAAGCCGCGAAGGCAATTTAAAAGATATTTTATTCGAAACATAACCGGGATTTTACAATGCAATAACACGCTCAAAAAATTCATATTGTTATTATTAAATGATGTAAGTGCTCTCTTGTCAAGAGACCCTATATATACCATATAACTTGAAATACTTCGAAAAGATAACTTTTTTTTTCCTACAAGCCTTATTCCTAGTAATACCTTTCCAGCAACAATGACATCTTCGCCAACTGGCCCGAGCATTAGGCAACTTTTAACAAACTACAATATGCGTAATTCATTTGAGTTTACAAATCATAAACTTTGAATACATAATTATTCAGCTAATATTAGAGTATTAGTAAGGCGTACTTTTTCATTCTTTTAGATTTTAGTCAAAAAATCGAACGAGCTATTTCGGTTTCATAAATTTTCAACACCCCTTCGCACACCCAACACCTTGTTAGCCAGAGTGCTCTTGAAAGCGCAACGAGTGCCAAATTGATTTTTGAAATTCAATCAACAAACGGAAGGAAACATTTCTGGCACAGTTATGTGATTGATGATGACATTTAACACACACGAGTCGAATACGCGAGTATCGATTCTGTTATCGATAAGGGATCGATGATTTATAAATTCAATAGATGAAACCCTAAAAATATATCATTGTTTCACGTAGCCGCCTACATCCGAAGAGGGACTTAAAATATATTCAAGTAAAAACAGTCATCTACATTAGAAATCGTAACTTTTGTTTTAACAGGATATGAAATAAACATTCCCAAAAATGTTCATGTTATGGTCAATTTAGGAGAAACATTGTATATTACCCTGACTTCGTCTCTGACATTGCTAATTCAAGTCTCCCGATAAACTATAATAAAAACTACAATATCGTGTCTAAATGTCTATAGTGTCTAAGTCGTTGCGATTACTGTAAGCCGTAAATAATAATCCGTTTACAGCATTAAAAAAAACACAATAAAAATACGTGCCTATTTATAGATTACGTTACACAGGCTAACTTTTACCAACGTGAAACCAAAAATAAAATGGCAAACAACACATTTTAATCCTTTTCCTGATCCCTTGTAACGTAATCAAAAGCTCGGCGACGGGTCGGTAATTATAATTTCGCCATGCACAAAACGACACATATTTAATGAACGTATACTTTTAATTAACAATGTAAATCGGAAGCGAGAACGTATCGTTTGACGCAAACAACCATAAAATCATCATGTACAGACAATTTCATACATGAGCGCTGACTTTGTTATCGTCATTAAAATTATAAACGAATTCCGTACGCCTATTCTTGCAATGATGCAACAATTTTTGGCAGGTTCAAACACATCTTCCATCACATTATCCTAATAATTAAAGTTCTTTGTTGATTTAAATTCAAATATAAATTAATTTTCTTTTGTTCTGTGTTCAAATTCAAATTAATCTAGAGCCTGAAGAAGATTCTAGGTGACAAACACAAATTTTCTGCATGAAATCTCGATAAATTTTCTTTATTTCAACTCCAAAAATATTATTTTACAAGAACAAACAAATACAATTCTATTCTTTTTTTCTGATGATAATATCTACTCTAAAGGTTTTGTTTCTCTTAATAAAAACAAGTACAAGGTACGTGGTAGAAGGACCTCTTGTGAGTCCGTACGGGTAGGTACCACCACCCTGCCTAATTCTGCCATGAAGCAGTAATACGTTTCGGTTTGAAGGGCGGGGCAGCCGTTGTAACTATACTGAGACCCTAGAACTTATATCTCAAGGTGGGTGGCGCATTTGCATTGTAGATGGGCTCCAGTAACCACTTAATACCAGGTGGGCTGTGAGCTCGTTCGCGCATCTAAGCAATAAAAAAAAAGGTAAAAAGTGTTTAAAATTTTTGAGTGAAACAAATAGTCGATGTCAAGTCAGGTAGATCAAGCAATTATTGTACTACTGTATTCCTAACTTACACATCAGTAACACATAAATAAAATCTAAACCATTCAAATGTAGGTACTTCTTTTTGAAATAAATTTTCATTAAAGTACGTTCTTAAAATGCTCGGGAAGTCTCTATTAATTCCCAGACTTACCCAGAATTTCGAGGACTAAGAAAATATTTCCTAAATCGACGACTGTACATGAGTTCTGCTCTTGTTGCGATTGTGGGACGTAAAAATCATTTACATTAGTTTCTCGAAGCAATCTCCGTGGAATGAATTGTAGAATAGAAAGTATAGAGCGGATCTGAAATCTTTCCACGTTAAAATCATCATTTAATCACATAATTTTGAATTATTTTAATTCGTATCTTACAAAAAGTTTTAAATAAGTTAATAAATACCTACAAGGACAATAATATATTAAGGTTTTCGTAGTGAAATATCAAAGAGAAAGTACACGACTTACCTTGAAATTAAGTTTTGGTAACTTTTATGATCGGCGACAATATTTATGGCTTAACACGTATACACTAATTAACTTGTTCTATATCATTTAACGATTAAAATTTTTTTTCAATCAATTTCTTAAATAATCCATCTATTATATTCGAATCTTACACTAACACTTTCGATGGAGTGAAACATTTAAATTTTACTAGTTTTTGCTAAGGGCTTAACGATCTTCTGCCTTTATCTTAAATAACTAGCAGAATTCATAGACATGACAGCCTGAACACTACCACCCACCTTGATATATGATGTCGAAGTCTTAATTGTATCTATTGTGGCTACTCCACTCCACCTTTGAATCTGGAACGCATGTCTGCTTCGCCACAGAAATAAGGAGGATAGCGATCACGAATTTAAAAAAGATTTACCTTTGCAACTCTGAAATCGGGTATCATTATGTTTTTAATCGTTTAAGTAAACTAATTTATTAAATTTTAAGTAAATTTTGCATCGTATGAAAAGCTCACGTTAGAATCATCGTCGTCAGGGACATCATGTGCGTGGTAATTGGAGCTCTATATGCAGTAAACGCATTTATTTGGACGAAATGAGATAACTAATAAAAATGTTTCTTCATTAATTACAATTGCTACAGGCTTAGACTGTTTGGATTGGAAATGAACACTTGCTAGATAAGCCGTGTGAATAAGGTAGGTTTTTTCATTTTACGTTAGCATCACTATTAATTTAAAAATGATGGATTTGTTGATTTGAAGTTTTATAGAATAACAAGCGGCGCGCTCCGGCTCCGCTCGGGTCTTTACCAAAAAAAAACGATATTTAACGTTGTTTTATTTTTTTAAATAAAAGAACACTTTTTGCGGCATAACTATAATAGTTAGACATATGCTGTCGCGACACTTATTGTAAATAATAATGTGTTCTGCAAAGGCGTAGTACATTATTTTATTCTATCATCACTAATTTTCGCAGGGCACGCGATGTAAAGAATATTTTAGGTAATTTTTTTACACCTTGTGTTACATTATTGGAGTTTTAGTATGGATCCGTAATTTAAAAAAAAAAAATTATAGCCTATGTTACTCGGGAATAATGTAGCTTCCAAATAATGAAAGAATTTTTCAAATCGATTCAGTAGTTTCGGAGCCTATTCAATACAAACAAACAAATCCTTTCTCTTTATAATATTAGTATAGATAATGCTATCAGCAATGTTATTTTTTTCTAAATATGCCTAAAAATATCAAAACACAAAATCCCTTCTTAATAAAGCTCTGTACTCGGTTATGAATCCGAAGTATGATAAAATATGTATGGGACAGATATTATAATAGCTCGCGGAAAACTCTGCGTGTCATTTTAAAATGGAAACTGGGAAACAGCTCGAAGATTAAACGACCACTATCTTCCAAAGCATCTTGAGTATGCATTAAAATCTTACTAGAGTACTTACTAAATACATTTTAAATCGTTCCTAGGATTTTAAAGATAAAAGAGAGCATTCAATACATAATATTTATGTTCGTGTGTGACGACGGAGCATAAAACTTCAGCATTCAAGCTAAATTGAGCGATAAATTGACGCTAGTTCAATTCTACATAATGGAAAACGATTACATTCTAGAAATAGTACGTTCTACGTTCTCTCTATCTCGTTGGGGCACTTCGTGAAGGAAACAAGTTCTTGAAAAAACTTGATAACAATAATAACATGTCTAATTGTCAATAATGTATGAAACACAGTCGGCGGTATCTTTAAAAAAATCGTAAAATTTAATCTCGAAGGTATATTAACTATATTTTTTGTAGCTTTATTTTTGAAGTGAAACTTCTTTAGAATCGTTGTGATTTCAAACTCGATGAAACGAAAAAATAAGTCCATAGAGACACAAACACATAAATGTATAGGATTCAGTCGGCGAGAAAATGAGATAGAACACATTATACGTGAAGTTAAAATATCAATTCACAGAGGGCGCTACCTCGTACTATAAAAGATGATTTACAATTATTTACTAATGACGAAATTTTACATATTACTATACTTAGACATTTAGGATAATTGTATTTTAATTTTTTAAGGTTTCACTTCTACCACGTGTGAATTGCACACATGTTTTTTTCAGTACAATAAATGACATGAAAACCATAAGAACATTCTTCTACAATCGTATTATATTATTCTTATCATAAGCTAGTTTACAATTAAAGTAACATTAATTTACATGTTCTACTTATTACTAAATTCATATAACTCAGTGCATGTTCAGTAGATCTGAACTCGACGATTAATATCCATTAAGGGAATTCCGAGATACAGATACATACTGACACATTATATTCTTGTCAAAGGAAGGCAATTTTCAATATCTCCATCGCCTGTCGAGCTCGCGAAATACAAGAATTTCAAATTGGGAAATCTACTCTAACTATTTGAATTCCGCCAGTGAATATTATGTTGACGAATTTTCTAATTAGATTAGATGTTAGGCTCCGAAGCAACGTTGCGTATATAAAATTTAGTAAATATTTTACTAGCGCTGTTTGGGAACTGAATCTTATTACGGTGTCATAATTTTTAAACACTTGTGAGGATAATTCCTAAGTACACATAGAAGACTCAATCCCCACGGAGATAACATGACAAGAGTTTTCAAACTGAAGTCATTATTATGTAATACTAAACGTTATTGGATGATACTGAAGCTTTTATGCTATTATATTTGCGTAGGAGGAGAGCCGAAAGTCGTGTGCAGCAGAGAGAATTGGAAGTGGCCGGCGTCCAATACACGGCAAAGTAACTTAGGCCGTTGATGATAATGTAGAAATAGTATTATTTTCATTTGTTCTAATCAAGAAATTACGGATTGCATTATGAATTTTTTGCTTTCTTGTGATAGAGAGATACGATGATTTTATGGTACTAGCTCTATATTAGCCTCTACGTGATAAATTGTAAGGTCCAAATGTTATTATGATATTGCATAATATGAAAAATTATGTCAGTATCATTTATAAGAAGTTCGATAAAAAAGTATAATAATACAATATATTTTTTTACTTTTTAAGATTAAGATTAATGTTAGATTGAAAATAATTTTCCCTAAGCCTCTATCTAAAAAGGTTCCTACAGTTCAACAATTCACTTTAAACTGCTTAAATGCGATGAACGAAATATATTACGCTTAGCTTAAATATACAAATTCTAAAATTTACCGTTTTAATTCTGAATTATCAGGTAAACAAGGGCACTTAGATAAGAATGATAAACGTGTAATTTCCTTCGTTTAGAAAGGTCAGGTGGCAACCTCAACGCTTATTTAAGGCAACCTCGAAATAAAACGCAACAAAATTAACGTTCACAACATTTTTTTATTGAATGCACATTGCTTTAGGCCCTACCCGACATTAAATGGCCATAGTTACAGTACCTACATTTTGAAATAACTACACGAAACAAGAAAAGTTTCACTTTACCAAAATTGGACTGACATCATTCGCAAAACGAATTCTGATGTATGCTTTTGAATACTTTCTCCTTGTAGCACAGGATCAATTTAATGCTGGAATGGTTTTTTGTTGACATTCGTGGACATTCTTGCCCTTGTGCTCGCGAATAAAAAAGATCGCTTCATTGTAAACGGTGAGTGAAGCACTATTTCGGACTATAACCTCTTTATTTGGAAGTCAGTATTGTAACCTCAGTTCACAGTTGTTACATAAATAAGGTTTTTATATCATTTGAATATCAAATTACGTGATACGTAATGGTACATAGTCTATGGTAGTACTTGGTAATACCAAGATGTTAAAAGTACGACACAAGCCATTCGCTGGCACATGAGCAGAGCATGTCCAATGCCGATGAATCATCGTTCAGTTGTTCAGTGTCTGAGTATGTACCTGGCGTACTTTCAATATAAGTGATACAATGGTAAATAAAACAGTTTTTTATTATTTATTGTTTAATCTACTCTTATTTAAACTACCGTACATATGAACTTAAAATAAGGTTCAATATGTAACCAATAAACGTGAAAATGTTGTCCAAATTAAAATTTATATATGTTTTCCGGTTCAAACAGAAGAATTGCCTTTTGCTAATGCCCCAAAATTTTGTGAAGGTAATATAAAACTATATGTTATGTATATGTAATAATAAGCTATGGCGCATATGGCGATGCCAGTATTGTATAACCACAATGCGCAATCCTCCGCGTCGCGATATTAATTTTTCATAATATACAATAACGAAAACTTGTACTAAGCTATCGACGAATGTCTGTCCATGGTGTGTATTCAATTTCTGAACGTTAAAATGTCAGCGAGCGACGTCCGCCATGAGACTATTTCTCTTCAAATCCAGCCGCCAAGACCGACGCATCGATTTTTTATTTCTTTTATATTAAATCTTTAATTTATCATATAAGATAAATTTTATCCGCGTTGGCTATTAGCGTCACACTGTATGGACCTTCCAAGCTTGCGAGATAGCAATTTGTTATTATTCATTTATGGTAAAGTAAAGGAAATAGGTTATTTATTATTTAATTTTTTACTATTTTAATTTTCAGGTATTTACTTTTGTTGGAGTCGTTATTCATTTTAAGCCTATCTTTTTTTTATGTTGCTTATATGGGTGGACGAGTTCACGGCCCACCTGGTGTTGAGTGGTTACCGGAGCCCATAGACATCTACAACGTAAATGCCGCCACCCACCTTGAGACATGAGTTCTAAAATCTCACTTATAACAATATAACAGCTGCCCCGCTCTTCAAACCGAAACGCATTACTGCTTCACGGCAGAAATAGGCAGGGTGATAGTACCTACCCGTGCGGACTCACAAGACGTTCTACCACCAGTGTGTATAATAACGAAATATAGTATCTATAATAACGAAATTTAAAACTTTCTATGAACTATTTAATAATTAAAAAATGTAATTAATCACTGTATTCTGAACCAGGTATATCGATTACGATAAGTAAACAAAAATTTCTAATGTTACGTAATCAAATTGTGTAATGTGAATGTGACCGGTTTCTAGAATATATACTAATCTCCCATAAAAATACATTCCTTAAATGTAAATACGATTATAATATGCTGTATGCTTCATCGATTTTAGTAAAATGCATATTGTTAATGACAAGACTATTGAATTTTATTTAGTAGTAACATCTCGACGAGTAAATTAACCCACAGACACAGCCCACTGAGTTTCTCGTCGGACCTTCTCAGTGGGTCGCGTTTCCGATCCGGTGGTAGCTTCTGCAAAGCACGGCTCTTGCTAGGGTTCGTGATGGCAACGTCGTCAGGTTTGAGCCCCGTGAGCTCACCTACTAGTTAAGGTTACGTTGAAATAGCCTCTCAAGGCTATCAGCTTAGGTAGGATAAAAAACACACAGCTCCGGTGATACAATGTTAAAGGATTGGGCTAGATCGCCTCGAACAATAACTACCCTCGTGGGACACACGGTATAACGCACAAAGAGAAACAAAATCACTTTGCAAAAGAATTCGGACGATCCGTGAGATCAACTTTAAATGCAGGTAGCCGGTATTTGGGAATCCCGGCTCAGGAACAGAAGCACTACATGAGGATGAACCAACCAACTTTGTAAAACATAAATGGTTATCCAGTTTAGACGTTTCCCATCACACCGTGAATTTAACTTTAGCTATTTTAGCTGGTTTTACTTTGCAAGTGACACCGATATCGAATACCACTTTAAATATAGAGCTCAGGGTGGTTTAAACTCGTGATCTTAAGGATTAATAGCTACATTAAACAGTAAAAATGTTACTTCTTCATAATTAATCTATTCGGCTTTTCATAAGACTCATCTATCCTTGGTAGTAGCATCATCTGATTAATTACCTTATCCAAAATTGTCCTGTCCTCTATCCATAATTTCTCCCTAATTTTACTGGTCAGCAAACGTAAACACACGAATTGGTACTTATTTCAAAAGCGAAGCATTCGCACGTTGCCTAAAGCGCAAAACAGTATACTGCTTGTTTTACAGTGCTGTTTTCTTTGCCTTTGTAGACAGACGAGCCTACATCCACTTGATGGTATAGTCACTCCAACGGCGGATCCAGGGGGTGGTTACGGGGGTCATGACCCCCCCTGAGCTAGTTCCAGGACTTGAACTAACTTGGACTAATTGAAGAACATCATGATTTATTTATTATCTATTGTTATTAAAATTAAATTATAAGTTCTTAACTTGCCCACGACTATGTGACCCCCTCCTGGCTGACCCCCAAAGCTGGATCCACCCTTGAGTCACTCACTCAACAATGCCAGGACCAAGGCCGGTTCATGAGACTAATAAATACATCATGGAATTCTCTTTACGATATCTATAGGCCCTGATGGCCGCTTGTCACGACTGGACTATATGCTAGTTACATTGTCCAACTAATGCTATAAAAACCTTTTATATATAAAAATAAAACAAACTAACTAGATTCATAGCGTTAAAAAAAGTGGAACGTTTACAAAATATCGCGTATTTGTTCTTTATTACAATAAACACAAAGGAATTTCGTGATCGCGTAGATTAATTTAATCAAATTGAAAATAATTCTGGCGTTATGAATAATTCAAATAAGGAGTACAATGAGAAGCTTTGGTCCGAAACAATGCGACAAAAATATACATATTCTTTATTCTTTATTGTACACACAGTTAATATTACAGTAATTGTGATAAGATAAATAAAAAATGGCGAGCTTAACTCAACAATTGAGTTTTCTACCAGCTAACCGTTCTTAACGAAGGAAAGCTTTAAATAAGTGGGTAGAAGAATACAATCTAATCAATTTACAATTTACAATCTAAACAAGAACAATAATAAAAAAATTAAAACACCAATACATAATATATTAGACTACATATATACATACATACATAAATAACGTAAACATATACATACACGTACATATATAATGAAATACATGAAATAAATACATATAACATACATAATTATCTTTTGGCAAAAACCTGAAAAGTATACTAATTGGCGGATTAAAACGCAGTGTATGGTCGTGCCACTTTTAACATTAGCATAAGTTAGCAGCGAGTTTCAGCATTAGCATCAAAACAATATTAGTCCATACGCTTCAAATCGATAAGGGAAAAAAAACTTGATAGGTGGGTGCCACATGAACCGAAAGATAACTAGCGCGAAAAAAACGACTAAAGGTATGCCTTGCGCTGCTTAACAAACACAAAAACGATTGGATTTAGAACCGCATTGTCACATGCAATGAAAAATTGATTCTTTTTGATAATAGTTAGCTATCATCATGTTAGATAGATCCTGCTTCAGTACCTAGGCAATGCCCCAAACAAAAACTTACCCCTAAAAGGTCATGGTCTGTTTGGTGGTCTAGTACTGATATCATTCGTCACAGCTTCTTACCGAATAGCACCAGCTTTACTACGGATGTGTACTGTGCGGAGCTGGACACAATGATGGAGAAGCCCGCGGATCTCAGGCTAGTTTTGGTAAATCGATCGTTCCCGCTGCTCCTACACGACAATGTTTGACCTCATACGGCGCAAAAACGATCCCTAAACTGAAAGGGCTAGGGTTTAAGGTTTGGCGTCTTGCACCGTAACCACCAAACCTGGCGCTGACAGACTTCTACTTTTTCCAAAGTTTGAGATGACAGGGAAAAAAAACAATATCCAAGAGGCGTTGTTTCCATGCCCATTCATCATCATCATCAGCCTTTATCTGCCCACTGCTGAACATAGGCCTTCCCCAATGCCTTCCACAGAATGTGGTCCTCCGCCTTCCTCATCTAACAACTTCCCGCCGTGCGCACTAAGTCGTCGGTCCACCTGGTTGGAGGATGCCCCACGCTCCTGGTACCCATACGTGGCCTCCATTCGAGGACTTTCCTCCCCCACCTGGCGTCGTTTAATATTTTCTGTCAATCCAAAACATTTTACTCCAACCTAAAAAATGACGTATACAGTACGTTCATTCTCATATCTCATTTTCTTTTCGAAGGCTGTATTGATGGGCAGGGGGGTGCCCTGACTATAATCCCTTATTAATTTGCGACGCCACACAGTTAAATTCATAATTAACAAATTAACCAAAAATACGTCCCACACACACCCAAACTTATGTGACAACAATGATAGCCAGTAGAAGCATCGATCATTTATTTAAAAAAAATCACACTAAAATTCACAAACTCCGATACTTTAAAGATTTTCTTATATTTATCTATCTATTTATAACATTAACCCAGAGACGCACAGTGCTCCAGGCTATAACAACCAGATCTGGGCTACCAGCATTTCAGAATATCGCTTAAAACTTGATAAAAATACAGTCTCAGTTTTATATTGTTACATTTTTAATAATTTTATAATCCGACGTTTCAACACTAGTTATCTGTTTTAGAAAGAAATATCTTAGTACAGCACGTGAATACCTAAACCATACGCACAACCCCCCTAGGTATAGTGGTAGTTGTTATTTATAAACTTGTTTATAACGAGATGACAAATGTATTGTAGGTTTTTCTGTCTACCATAATATATTTTCTTCGGTAGACGAACTTCTAGAGCTTCCGTTGTATTTTTTTATCATTCCAAAGCCCAGTTCGCTGTAAACATAAATTATGTAAGATAGATTATTGTGGGATTTAGTGTGGCATGCAGAGAGGAAATCTTAGTATTACCATTGCGGTGAGCATAATGGACGAGATATCTGTTATCGCGCTGACTCGTGCCCTCGGGCGGCCGCTCGGGGTTAAATGGTGAGTCTTGTCCTTTGGTTTTATGCCGTTTCAAGTAAAGATAATCTGAGTAGCTTATCGAGTATGATATGTCCTTTCCATGCTGCAGCGAGGGTTCGCCAACATGGCGTAACTGTGCCATATTCCCGTTAAGATTAATTGATTGAGGAAACCCGTATTGCGGAAAGGTCGTTTCCGGGGCGTTATATTGATGGCCTGTTTTTAGCGAAACCGCAACTACAACGAGCATCTACAAATATAAGTATGATTTTAGTCTAATATACTGTTTATAAAAACAAATGATTTTGTGAATATCGTAAAATACGCACAACGAAAATCTTCATGTTGAGTTTTCCAAGAGCCGCTACGGGAATGAATCCGATCGCACGTCCACAATATTCTTATAGATTTTTCTCTTGAGCGTTCAAACTGTTAATGTAATGGGTTCGCGTTTGCATAAAATATTTTACATTACAAGATGATAAAGCTTTCGCTTCTACGATCACGAGCATATTGATGATGATGCAGCGGAAATTATACATCGTCGCATTAAACAGATAAGGAGTTGATTTGAATTGTAAATGTTTATTTGCTTTCCTTACCTATTTAATGTCGAACGTTTTATCCTTAATATTTATTTATGTACACGCAGAAATTTTAAATAACAATAAACAGTAATAAACGATAAGTATTAAAGCAGATTCTTAACTGTAAGAAACAATTTCCACCAACAAAAGTATTATTAGTATAAATATTAAAACTGATCAGTGTCAGTAGAGAATAATGTGCATATTAAAAATCGTATATGCATATGTATATATATATGTACATATATACGCAAATATTACTGGTCTGGATGTTGTGACTCTGGAGCATTATGCGTCTCTGAGGCGACATATACTTATACACATACAAAATATGTGCTCACAGCTCATATATGCTAAATACTACAATAAATGAAGGACAATATAGCACACTATTAAAAGATGGATGAAAATAAATTTTATTTTTCTTAGTCTTCAGTTCCAAACTTTTTAAAGTAAAATTGAATGCAACATCCAACTATTAAGCAAAATCGCTAATCGCTTTCTGTTAGAATAACCGAATAGTCAGATATGTTACGAAATGAAGTATTTCATTCATAAACAAAACTTGCATAATATGCTAATTATGTGTGACGGTCAAATTAATAACATCATTTTGTTTTGAACTAAAAACATAGCCTGATTACATAAAATTAAAAGTAACCTAGACTCATAAATTAAAGGAAATTTTTTGCTAGTTAGAACTTTAGTTGTTAAAAATGAGCAATAGAAATATTAATTATGTAATTATTAAAAATGTACTAAAAACAGTAAAGCTATTACATAATTCCGTTCGCTATTTGATAATTGATATAATACAGAAACAATATCTCAACACAAGTGTTAAATTTAAACTCCATTTAATAGTAATAATAATAATAACAGCTAGGAACAAATCAAACAGGGTCTTCCGGCCCCAATTTAGGATCCCCTGTGTTATGTAGGTACCAGAGACTGACAAACACACTTATATACGTTTAAATATATACATATATAGATAATGAACATCCAGACAAAGAGCAAACAAACCTGTTCATCGCACAATGTTTGCCCGATGTGAATATCGAATGGACGACCCTCGTCGCAGCTGTCAAGAACGCTAACTACTGCTACTGCACACCGAGTCATTAACCTTTTACTGTTTAGTTTCCCATTTATCATTTTAATACTTCTGATGTTTCAATTTAATGTATTTTTAATGCATAATATTAAAAAAAATAGCATTCTGCACTCCTTCTCTATAAGTGAGGGACATTTCATACTCTTCCGTCCGCGCAATTATCGTAACAAGTGGTACAAAGTTTTTGCTTTACGTATTAATATATAGATTTTATAACAACACAATTGACACAATGTGCAAAGGTAAGCGAAATTAATTATGAACTGCACAAATCATTATACATTTCACAGTACACAAATATAACCTGTGAAAACCCCGCGTTATATGGGAGAATACCTGTGTTATGCGAGAATACTCGTACTACACGTTTCCTATAACGCAAAACCAATCTACCGTGTTATAGGAAGGATTACTGTAAATCAAATTATCATTAATATACCACAAATTTCCGAGAAGGAAAGAAGGAGAAGGAAGTATCGAAATGAAGATTAATGCGCTTATGGTACAACGATTTATCTAGGAATGGGCAAAAGTGGGAATTTCATTTAAACTACGTAGGTATTATTCTAACCCAACATATTATGGTATGCGAGTTGTTTTCACGAGCCACGGTGAAGCTCATTAGCGGTTGACATATAGGTAATTGAATTGACCGCTTGGTCATAATGCCACGAATATTATCGATAAAAACGTAATTTATCAATTGAGGTCATATTTGTTTTTCATAATTTAACTGCAGTAGATATAACAAAACAACAAAATAAATCTTTAAAATTTTAGTAGGACATAAAAAATAGTTGCAATTTCACTTGAAACTTAAGCCTTAACTGTCCAAGACAGTTTTCCAATAGTTTTTCGACGACCAAAAGTATTGTATTAATGCCGTCAAAATGTTAGTACAGGAATAGAATAAATTTACTAACAACATTGAATGCATCAAAGATAGATACATAAAACAACAAAAGATCAATTTAAAAAAAAATATTCAAATTTCGTAAGACGTTTCCTATTATATGAGGCCGTCAGCGCAAAAGTGACTTAAGCTTACCATAGTTCGCATGAAGGCAATGATGTTTGAATTTACTTCTACACTGCTTTGTAGGCAAAAATAATACGCGCAAAAATTATATTTACAAATCAATCTGTTATCTAAGTGTGAAACTATGGGTAGGCTGGTTTTGCATCAAAATTTATTTATGTTTTAAATAAGTTGCAGTAGTTGCAGTATAGTATAAACACGAATATGAAAATTGCGGGCTAGGCTACTTCTGCGCTGACGGCCTCATATTTAAAACACAACTAATACTTGGATATTGAACACTCCCGTGCAAAATATTATTCTAAAGAATCTAAAAACAAAAGTGAAAACCTGAAAACAATATATGTAATTTTCAATTTTCGTTCAACCCCAAAACAAACCAGCGTGAAATTGCGATTCAACCATGGCCCGCTAAGAAGCACTACTATCTAAAAGCATCAGAAATTTATTCCGAAATCGAATTTAATACTCCGTAAAATAACCGTTTGAAAGTCTTCACGTGTCAGTGAAAACACTGAATAATGTAGCAGGTTGAGAATACATTTCATGTTGCTACTAAAATCACTGCTAGTTTATCAAAGCTGGCACGTATTTTAATGATTGTTTATTATGAAACAATGTACATTTTTATTACATAATGCTATGCCTTATAATTATGGGAATATAATATTATTTGTGTCCATTTTCAAGAATGGTCCACATTACACTTTTGAAAAATAGTAACATAAATTAACGGAAAATTTATTATAAAAATTTTTCGTTTTTTGGTCGCTTTCTGACTTAAGAATGCAGACGTGTCGTATTAAATTTTAGTAAATTCGTTTGCGTTCGTTTTGTGAATTTATGAAGTGTCCGATTTATCCATCCCTAGACTTAATAGACTAGACTAATAGACTTTATAGACTAGACCTTAATATTATTAATAGTAAGCATAGAAAAAGTCATTTTCAATTGATGCGCCTACAACGAACAATATTTAATTATAATAGAAGATTTTTGGGTGTTTCCGATACTTTACGCTTTTCGAGGCCAAGGAGAGCTATAAAATTAATCTCGACCACTCTCAAGGACCTTTCTCTCGGCGATCATTACGCAAGTTGGAACAACGCCACTTTTGGGGCGCGGTAGCCAAATGGCAAAAACGAAACCTTTGTAATTTCTAAGCATGCGTTAGTTCGCCATTTTGGATTAATCCATCTATTGCTAGATTAATGATTTGGAATATATTAAATTTGAACGTAAGATCGAAGTTGCAATTATTCATATTACCATATTGGTGCTCACTCATGGGGTCACACTATACGACATACCAGTAATACTGTTTACAACCAGGTGTGCGTATAAACATTAGGCAGGGTCTGGTCATCATACTCATACGTACATACGTACTACCAGACGACCTAACATAAATCATAACCGAACAGAATTTTGTTTATGAGAACAACAAGGCAGACAAAAATAGCTTAAAAGAATTATTGAACACCTTAATTGAAAAACATAAAAGTATACTAGGTACTATTATTTTACTAGCGTACTTTACTTTACTTTACTGTACTAGTACTAGCGTTGCTAGTGCTTTTCATAAAGCCATTGGGAAAAGTCGGTGCGTTAAACTATTTAAATCACTAGTAAGTAATTTAAAGTAGTAAGTGATTTAAATATACTATAAAACTATTTAAACTATATAAATAAATAAACTATTTAAATCACTAGTAAGCGATTTAAATAGTTTATCGCACTTACCGCAGAACGATTTATCCGTATTGATACAGTGCATTATTTATATTTTAGGTTTTAAGTTCAGCAGCCTCAATACCACAAGAGAAGTTACCATATTTGCTTTTATTTAACAATATTGAATAATTAAAACTACTTTTTCGATGTCTCGTGTTTATTCTTGTTATTTTATTTCCAACGTTTCAAATAATTAGATACATATGTGTATGTACATACGTACATGCTTGAATAAACAATAGACCAACCAACAAAACGTATGGCATGTTCATATTTAATAATTTACTACAGATAATAAACTGGAAAGAAGCCGTGGCTCAACATATTTTTATTTTTTTAAGTGAAACTTCTTTAGGCACCTTGAGAGTAAAATTTAAGTCGCGACAAATTCTTTACGGCTAGAGAGAAAAAATACGACGACTTAGGAGGAGCGAGAGTGGCAAAATAGACAGAGTGTCTCGCCAACCACTCGACCTTGGAGAGAGGGAGAAAACGAGCTAAGTCGTTTCTCTTAAACACATTCTGTTTACGGGCATCGGCCACTAGATGGCTTGTTATTAGTTTCTCATTGCTCCTCTAGATGACAGTAACATATTAACTATCATATATTTTATTTTTAATAATAGATTTTAAAAATATATGTTTATTTTTTTGTATATAATTCAAAATAAATATAAATGGTTAAGAAGTCGTTTCTCTTATACACAGAATTCCCTATTACAAGTGAAATTTGATTAAAGATGGAAAATGAAGAAAACCACAATACGCGCCGCAAAAAAGTTTCACTTCTTACACGTGCACCATTTTTTTACACTTTAATGAGGGTCTTTATGTTAATCGTTATAGAATCCAAAACAGTTAGTCTGTTTTAATATCTTATGTCTGTGTACATGCATAAAGTACTGGATGGATTTTGATGAAATTAACTATTTGAATACTTGATTCCCTTTGCTCAAAGATAGTTTAGATTAAATAAAGAAATCGTTTATTGCCTTATATAAATAGGTGAAGTATAAAATTTGTAATAAAAATGAAGGTAAAATAAATTATATGAAAAGTAGAATAAAGCTGGCTCAGCTAATTCTATCCGACATAGATATTTCGACAGTGTTGAGTCTCAATTCGTTTCCCTGTGGTGTTATGCGAGATATACCTAGAGTACGGTGCTCTCAAATCGGAAACTTTTTATCCTGGTGAATGATATGACGAGAGTAATGCCGAGTCTTCTTCTATTACAAATAACAAATTCTGCTATAGTAAATATAACAGAGAATTTTCTGGAGCGTGATTTTATGTACCCAACGGATTTGCAAAACAATTAAAGCTTACGGAGACACAAGATAGTGACGCGAGCAACTCCTTGTCTTTTTTTGATTATTTCTGATGTACAAATTTCAACTACAAACCATTTTTAGTACTTAATGATATTATATTATGTTATGGAATATATCTCTTGATTAAAATACATTATTTTAAGAAATTTTGACAACATATTGTATTTGTTTTAGATTAAGAATAAAGTCAATTTTTTTTTTGTTTTGTCCTAATTGTAGATAAAGTAGGAAGAGTGGAGCAAGCTGGAGGAGGCCTATACCCGAATGGGGTTCCAAACACAAGTTTATATTTAATTTTGTAATTTTTATTTGATAAGGTGTTTTTTCTTTTTTTCTTTCCTTGTTATTGGAAATAAAATGGGCTTATTATTATTATTATTATTAATTGTAGATAATATATCTATCGTTTTCGAGAACTTTCCACGTCATTATTAATTACCCAATAACAATATAAACTAGAAAAATAAGGAAATATTCTGATTTGTTTCAGTTACGGAAAAAGAAATTCGGCTTTGGCACAAAGGATTTCTGAAGGACTGCCCCAACGGTCTTCTGACTGAGCAGGTACTCGACATTTAACTTCAATTTTATTTATTTATTATTATTATTATTTGACCTGATGATATTTGATAAATTATGTTTATTGTTAATGTATATAAGAAAGTGGTAATGATTTTCAAATCAAACGTAACAATATCATAATAAATATATTACAGCTGTTAAACAACGATAGAGATCACAGAACTAACTCAAAATGAATATTGTAAGGTAACGAGGCTTCAAGCATACGCCAAGAATATTTACATAAACAAAAAAGAAATCCATGTCCTAAAATAATCGAATAATAAAATCGTGTTTTTTGTACAACCGTTTTTGTATAATGGCTGCCCCCCACTCTTAAGACCGGAATGCACAGAAATAAAAGTAATTTATTACTATACACATTAATTTAAGCTGTAACTTAAACCTTTGACCCTGGGACGACCTTGCTACATTTTGTGAGCAACAAAACAAACTAATGAACACAAGTCGATAACTCAATAGCATTTTCGGGAACAAAAACTAATTAATGGAAGAAAATCGAAATCCACTTGTAATTGACGTCATTAAAATGCATGCTGTTACATAAAGAAACCATTCTGTGTGTTTCAGGGCTTCATAAAGATCTACAAACAATTTTTCCCTCAAGGTGACCCGAGCAAGTTTGCGTCACTGGTGTTCAGAGTGTTTGACGAAAACAATGTGAGTACATTTGCTTACAAATCAATTCATTTCAATATTTTTGCATGATACGATCTAAATAATGTTTGTGATTACATCTTATTGCGGACGTTGCTCGTGCTTTGCGCTACGATGAAGGAAACGGTGATCTATATTTAGGAGCTGTTTACATTTTACACAAAAGAAAAATCAATGAAGAAAACGGCATCTAACTTGAACTTTGAACACGGCGAAATGTGTTAATCTTTCCAAATAAATCCTAGTTAGTGTAATTACCATACTCTTTGATTTGCTTGAAATACTTGAAATCTAGGTATGATATGTCTTCAAAAAAAAATTTGATAATTACGAAATAGTATTTTTTAATATTTTTATCTGATTTTAAGTCTAAAAAATCACAAAACCCTTTTTGCAGTGTTACTTAAGTTATTATTACACGTAGTATTAAAATTAGAAAATTATTTTTTTACTAAATTGAATCATGTTTCGTAAAATAGTTTTCTTTAATGTATAATCTGATAAGTGGTAGAAATTTAGCCAGCCAACCACCCATGTATCCCTTTCCACTTGCCGTGTCAAAATAACAATGTGGAAAGATAAAATTAGAACACAATTTGGTTAGTTCGCTAAAACTACATAATTCCTTTTTATATGTAAAGAAATTTGTTTGACTATAGAAAAAATCATTCGATACCCATATTCGTACAGTTATAAATAATAACATCGAAATTAAAATTTATAAATGTAATTATTTTACCAAGCAAGGCATGTATTCTACAAGGCATGCTTGACTTACAGTACTGTCCTTCGTATTTCGGTCGCGAATCAAATATTCGTTTGAGATTTAATGTTGAAAAATCCAAATCATTTATACTGAAACCTAAAAACCATGCCTTACAGCGCCACCTTTTTTTTTCCCTACCTAAGCTGATAGCCTTGAGAGGCTATATCAGCGTAGCCTTAACTAGTAGGTGAGCTCACGAGGCTCAAACCTGATGACGTTGCTAACACGAACCCTAGCAAGAATCGTGCTTCGCAGAATCTACCACCCGATCGGAAACGCGACCCACTGAGAAGATCCGGCGAGAAACTCAGTGGGCTGTGTCTGAACATTAATTTACTCGTCGAGCCCTTCGTCGCAAGCCACGGGTTCGACGAGGATGATGACCGGACTTTTGCTTCGGCCGTTAATGATAATTCAAAACGTTCACAAAAATCACAGGTTATTTTGACAAACATCACATGTTTGTGAACCACCTGAGCTATTACAAGCTCCAGAAATGAGCAACACATCTGCACCCTGTCATATATTGTTGTATAATATGCATATTTTTTCAATGCTAAAACGTTTTTGTTGATTTAAATAAACTGAAATTTCCACCGATTCCAAAAAGTAAGTATGCTTCCTCTTCTCAATTAATTGAGGAATGAAAATATTAGCATAGTATTTTCAACATCATTCAAGTTCACAACAAAACTGGTTGAATGGGAACTGTTTTAATTACTAAATAATAATTGATGTAAATAAAAATGAATGGGTTATATTATCCTTTATGCGTTCCAAAGACATTCATCCGATTGTGACGAAATTTTTGGTATTTTAGTTGTTAGCACTGCAGAGAATCATCTTCAAAATACAGATGCCAGCGTTTGACGAGCTAATTCCAAGAAATCGTTTCTTTTTAAGTTAAAGTTTGATTGTGATTAAGTTTAAACATTGTAGATTCGTTGTGACTAAATCATAATAGGCTTTCTGAAAGTACCATGAGTAGTTTTTTCACAAATCAGTGTTTTTCATACATTAAAGGCTACTCAGTAATCAAAACGGAAAATAGACTAGATCTTAATGAAATTTTGTGTGCCTATTTTAAACAAAGAGGAAATTAAAATCTCCTTTGTAGAAAATCATAAAATATAAGTTGGCTGCAAGGATAGCCATATATGAATTAATACTATAGAGAGGCAATTTATTAGCGCAAGCCACATTTTATCCAGCATATCTGCATGATAACTGTGAACTAACGCTTGTATTAATAATAGCTCTGATATTACGAGTATAACTAAGTGTGTCTCATTTACAGGACGGGTCGATTGAGTTCGAAGAATTCATACGGGCCCTATCGGTGACGTCACGGGGCAATCTAGACGAGAAACTTCACTGTGAGTATATAATTAATATTATTAGATTCTAAGTTACATTGAAGCAAAGGCAGGATGTGGTGGAGACAGCTTGTGAGGGCCCTATGTACCAGCAGGGTACCCTAGGACTACTACTACTACTACTACTACTACTAAGTTACACTGTGCGTTGTTTTGCAGTTTTGAACTAATTGAAACCGCCCCTGAAATCGAAGATACGCAAAATTGTTAATTTCTGATATGGATAACACTAAAAATATTGCTCTAAATAAAGTGTTTCCAAGATAATACATTTAAAATTATCTGGCGCAGTAAATCCACTTTTTCAGCTTCTCCTGGTTTTTCAGGTCGTACTTATACTTTTTAGTTTAATCGCGTTCCTATCAAATGTACGTAATTATGAAATTTGCAATTTTTCAAATTAATTTAAGCAGATAAAAACTTCTTGGCTTGGAAATTTTTGGTACAACCGAGCGAAGCCACATTTCACTATTGGACAGACTTATGTTTTACAAAGTAGTAGGTACTAAGCTGAAAAAGTGCGGTTTTGGGTACAAATATATTCACCTGCATCCAGTTACAGTGCCAATTTACAATATCAGGGCTCAGCGTATATTAGGTTTACTAAATAAATACATTAAATAAACGTTAATTACAGGGGCTTTCCGTCTCTACGACGTGGACAACGACGGTTACATCACTCGGGATGAAATGTATAACATAGTCGACGCGATCTATCAAATGGTGGTATGTACCTACTTAAAATTTAGCTGTATCTGTTATAGAAGAAAAAACATGTTATTATTAATAAATAAATGATTGTAAACATATATTTCAAAATTTTACTTAAAGCATATAACAATGGAATTCTTTATGAATATAGCTAAATGAAATACCTACACTCACTAGCTCCGCGCCCGCCAATTTTCGTATGTTCGTGGTATTAATCTAGAATCCACCACAAAAGAGTTTCAACGCGAACATTTTACGAGCTTCTTCCAAGACTCGAAACCTAGAAATTATTATCCAAGATGTTCACTACTGTAAATTAGTGTGTAATAATAGAAAATAGAATCTATACTAATCTTCGATCAATAATACTACTATTGATCGAAGATACTAATATATAAATCTCTGTGGTTTTTACGGATGTTCCGTATTAACTACTGAACCATGCATCCGATTGACTTGAAACTTGGTATCCATATAGAAAATACATGTACTTAACGGATAGGTTAAAATTTATATGAGTGTTGGACTCCCTACACCAGTTGCGGGGGCGTTAATGATGAGAATCTTTATGGGGGTGAGAAATATTAATGTTAATTTTAAATGCCCAGCGAAGCGGAAGGGTACAGCTAGTATTTAATATAATTAGTGTGAAATATCATTAGAATCACGCAATTTTATCAAATAAAAAAATTAAATTACGTAAAACTAACATTATTTCAGACAATAAATAGGACTTCACTGCGAATGAAATGCGTGTATTTATTTATTTATCAAAAAAACCTACTATTATTTTCCGTACATATCGACGCCCTCAATGCCCTGATAAATCTATACTAATATTATAAAGAGGAAAATTTGTTTGTTTGTTTGTTTCGAATAGGCTCCGAAACTACTGGACCGATTTGAAAAATTATTTTTCCATTAGAAGCCGACATTGTCCCTGATGAACATAGGCTACTTTTTTTATTTATTTTTTTATTTTATTTTTTTGGTTTCATATGTGTTTTAAAGTTTCCGAAGCGAAGCGAGGGCGGGTCGCTAGTTTTTAATAATAAAATAATGTAAACATAGCACCTTCAGAAGATTGGTGGGAACGGTATTATTAAACGGTGCAAACAATATAAAAATACATATATATAGAATTGTAGATCCAAATTTCGTGAGACTACATATCTGTGATGATCCAAATTCCGCTTTTTTTTTATTGCTTTAATGGGTGGACGAGCTCACAGCCCTGGTGTTAAGTGGTTACTGGAGCCCATCGACATCTACAACATAAATATGCCACCCATTTTGAGATACAAGTTCTAAGGTCTCAGTATAGTTTCAACGGCTACCCCACCCTTCAAACCGAAACGCATTACTGCTTCACGGCAGAAATAGGTGGGGTGGTGGTACCTACCCGTAATAAAAAGCACAAGAGGTCCTACCACCTCGCTTCTTTTTATTTTATGATTGAGGGATTACTGGTGGCCCGGAAGCCTTTCCAGTTTCACCGTAGCACGTCGTACTTTGTTTCGCCGTATCAATACGTTTCTGCCATAGTTTAAGTACGAGATACGTATCTCTTTCTCCTATTGCCGATTCAGCATAGTACCTATATATCTGAAATACCATCCAGTCAATCTCACAACTAATCTTACAGCAAACATATGGTGCTGACTCATCTGTATGTTTTTAGTTTTAGTTGCAATCATATAAAACTGATTGACGATTCATTCATTCATTCACGATGATTTTTTTTTACTGGTGGTAGGACCTTGTGAGTCCGCGCGGGTAGGTACCACCGCCCTGCCTATTTCTGCCGTAAAGCAGTAATGCGTTTCGGTATGAAGGGTGGGGCAGCCGTTGTAACTATACTTGAGACCTTAGAACTTATATCTCAAGGAAGGTGGCGCATTTACGTTGTGGATGTCTATGGACTCCAGTAACCACTTAACACCAGGTGGGCTGTGAGCTCGTTGACCCATCTAAGCAAAGAAAATAAAAAACCGAGTCCTGAAAGGTTTGCGTTAAACTCCAAACTTATATTCAAATGCTCATTTCAGGGCCAGACCCCACAGCCTGAGGATGAGAACACTCCCCAGAAGCGCGTCGACAAGATCTTCGACCAGATGGACAAGAACCATGATGACAGGCTGACTCTTGAGGAATTCCGCGAGGGCAGCAAGGCCGACCCCCGCATTGTTCAGGCTCTGTCCCTTGGAGGCGATTAATCTACGGTCATTCTCTCGCCGGATTTCACATTTACATAGAGAGCCACTGCAATTACATAGCCGCGTTATAATAATATGTATTTTATTAAATTTAGTGTAGTGTTTTTATTTAGTTTAATGTAGTAGGGGATATGTTGAAATGTAGTAAGAAATGTTTATGGTTCCTTTTATCTAGGACAGTTTTTTTCTGAAATATATAACCATATTTTAATTTCTAAATATGTATGTACTTTTTACGCGGAAACTGTGTATTGTAGTAATGATTTGAAGTACCTAATATTTGCCAATATGAATGCCAGTAAAAGAGCGAGGCTTTCGATTGATTTTAAATTTCTTATTATTTCGGTTTATCTTTATATATGTACTTCAGTATTTACTCCTATGATACAATTCAGTTAATATCTACATCAACGCATAGGAAATAATTTTTAAAAATTTGACTAATTTCCGAATCCCATATACAAAATAAATAATAAACATCTATACCTATAGTCGGATATTGCAATTTGCAATTTCCACATCAAGGATAGTGAGTTGGTGGCATTATGATCCAAAAAGATTGATTTACTTTGTAAACTTCAAACTGGCACACGCACTAATAATATGAAGGTGAACCTACAAATAACTTCAGGAAAAACATCTGAGAAAACAATTTCTCTAACTTTTGTCGTGACGATCCTGACAATGTTGAATTTGGGATTTTGTATTTTTTATTGCGGACGATCTCCAACACGATGGACCGACCTCATAAAATCTGTGACTCACTCCAACATAAATGATTGCTCTCACTCTGCGAAACATCGTGCCACATGACGTCGCATCGCGAGAGCATCGGTATCGCAGGATCCGACTGATGCATGACCACGACCACTCTGTCAAGAGTGTACGAATAGGAAGAAAGAATTTTTTATTACCTAAATGTTTTAAATGAATTATTTTATGAACTAATAATGAAAATTTGTAATGATTCGTGATAAATTTTTGATGACCAGAACCTCGCCCTCCATTTCGTGTTGGCAAATTTAACGTTGCTCTTTGTAAATGATGAATATGTTTCTGCTTTCGGGTCTGCTATTTATAGGTACGAAACGGTTGCAAATCAAACAAACTCTTGTCTTCGATTTGGACACAGCAAAGCTCACCCTGAGAGGAAAATTCGCGCGAGAGAACTTGACTACCCTTAGCCAAATCTACATACTCGTTAATAACGCACTACAGTTCAAGAAATAATACCCTATCGACGTTTTTAGAATATGACACGTATTTCTATCACGTGTAACTTCTATAGTTCTGTAGATTGTTGTGAACCGTCGCTTAGGTCTCTATTACTGGCGGCACCATTGCTATTATATCTTTACATAAGTAAACATCTTTAGTAAATGTAGATAGCGTTGCACGTTGATCGAATGTCAATACCACAGTTATTTAAATACTTTTCCTGTTGTTGTTGTTGTTACTTATATAGTTAGGTTTAAAATAATCACGCCCCACTTAGGTACATATAACAAAGTTCAAACATTGCATTCCATTTCAAACGACCATATTATAACGTTACAAGATAGAAACTTTACAGCGACTATTTGAAAAGGTTATCAAAATATCTTCGCTGATATTTTTTTCCGATGATAAATAACTGCTACATTTATATATAGCCCTTTAAAGGCTCACAATTTTCAATGTAACTGGAAAAATGTAATTTAAAAGCCACCTATTTTCGCAGTATATAAAGACAATGCCGCTTCTAATCCATGTTGATGATACAGTATTACCTCACGATCATCTAGAGATAAGCAACGGGATAGTGTTTTTGATCTGAAACATAGTTTTCATAAGCAAGAAGTTTAAAATGCTTAAAAATAACTTACATAGTTATTAGGACTGTAGTGTGATCATGTAGATGGCTAAGTACTTTTTAACTTTTCAATATAGCACTGTTTACAAGAGTTCGAATCGCCGCCGTTTCGTCAGCACCCTACTTACATTACTAGCTATGATGTATCCATGTGGTCTGCCAAACCTAGTATACATACTCTTTGAATTACTTAATACTAATACTTTTCTCCATTGTTCAATGAGAACACTGAGAACATATATTTTGGAGAACTTTTGGATATTTCCGATAGCTACTCTTCAACATTACTAGCCTATAAGTATCTTTCTATCTAATACGAAATATACGTACTGCTTGAATACTTCTTATGTTTTGCTTTAAACTAAATCTTCTTATGATATTTGTAATGGATTTCTATAACTTTTAAACTAATTTGTAAAAGGACTTCGTCCATTAATGATTTAAATTTAAGGATTAAAAACTATGAGTGGTTTTTAATCACGAGTCAATTTGTCTTTCATCGCGTTTTGTGGGCGTTGGGAGGAGTTTGGCGAACTAGATAGGACATACCGCGGGCTGTGCATTTTGTGTAGTATTAAGTAGCAGGTATTACGCCTGCTCGCAATCAATTTGCGGTGATCGGATATTTATAACGATGTTAAAAATTACCGAAAGCTCAAGAATGATTCTGATAAACGCAGATGATATTAAGTTACTACTCGAAGACGAATTGACGCTCTGTGAGAACAGAAGTTTTTTGTATAAGTTTCACATTCGACTAGTTTATTTTTATTTTTTATTGGCTCTATTTAATTATAAAACAAAATGAGCAACTTTGTAATGCGATAATGTTAATAACATTCCGTATATTATATTTCTATAAGGATATCTTCATGTAACGTTTAAGTATTGTTACGAAACTACAACTGATGAATGTGAAGTGCGCATCCTAAACATTTCAGACGCCGAACGTTCAAAACGATTTAGTAACACCACTGAAATGCACTGGGTAATGCTAATTCAATTACCGTCTCGCCCAAACACCTTGAAACTGAAGTCCGAAATGCCAAGGTTCAGATAATTGTTTTAAAGATGTTTACTTCATATTTACGTTGTTATTTATATAGTATTACTCGTTCAATATAATCATAAAGGAATTTTAATAGTAGTTCATTATGTAATCTACAGTGTTATCTTTTACTAATTCATTACTCGTTCACTAAACTTGTTTTCTCGACGTTCCAAAGTTACGATTGAAACACGACCTTTAAAATATACGAAAACAAAGCCTTTCGTATTAAAATTTACTGTAAAGTATAATTTAACACTTTACTAACAAAACTAAAGTTAAACTACAATCGAACGTTCTAGAATGCAAGTCGGTTCTTTGAACATTCAGTAATTACATAACACTGTTTTTATGTAAATACTTACTTCGCCTTCTTTACTAGACATTACAAATACTATTCACTTTTAACAATAATGGTGATTAATAAATAAAACAAGTTGAAATTCAATATTTGTATTCATTCGCGATTCCACATATTTGTTTAATAAAAAGCAACACCATTTATTGTAGTTCGTAAAGCACTTTGTTACGTTTTTTTTTTTTTTCATTTTACAAAATATGAAATCGTAGCATAAATAAATTAGCGTGGACAGAAAAGGGTAATTTAACAAAATATAAAACTTTTACGTTTGAGCTAACAATCTTCAAAAGGCTTCAAAGGCAAATACATACAATAAGAGAAGAAAAACAAACACTAAATTATGAACATGGCAAACTGAAATTATAATTGAAAGACTAAGACACAATAAAAAATCCGTATCGCACTTCTAAATACATATTCTTACAACTTTTACATTGTAACTATTCTCATCTACAGTAATCAGTGGTTTAAAAACTAGCAACTTTTTTACGCAGCAAAACCTACAAGATTTTGTATCACATTCAATTCTAAATGGTAATAATTGACATGAAGATACTAAAATGTTACCGTAGATTGGGGGAATCGGGACCCTTTCCAAATCCAACACAAATTTTCAATGGTTTTTCTTAGGGTAATACTAATAATATTGAGATTAAAATGGTTCCGGAGGGTTACATTTTTATATACAATGCGTTGTTGTACATAGTTCATTACAAAATATACACAAAAACTGAAAAAACTAGCTTGACCCGATTCACCTTGGCTTTGGGGTGAATCAGGTTACGTATGGGGACAATAGAGTTTTTCAGACTTTAGGTAATTAACTTTTTAATATCTTTAATGAGTTACAAAACTTTGATGAGTAATTAAACCATTTAATATTCTTAAACACTAAATAAAAGTCATTTTCAGTTCAACAAAGTTAAATCTCTAACAACCCCACATAAGTATTGTGATATCCCAAATTTGTCCCTATTCTACATCTAGTCCCTATTCCCCTCAATCTACTGTAAATGACATTTTAATGTTTCAATTAAATTTTGTTCATAGAAATGGACGCTAATGCACATATTAACAAACTTTGTGTAATTATGTATGCAGATTTTGTCTCTTACTGTTATATTTGAGTAGAAAAAGCACTGTAACCGCTACCTTAGCTGTGCCGCACCATGTTTATTCATAAAACCGTTATTGTTGATGACCTAATTCATTACGTACTAAACTTTTTTTCATTTTCTTCATAGTTTAAATACGTATTTTTCGCAGTAAAAGAATTATCATTATAATTATTAACTAATACATTGTACTAGTACATCAAATAGGGACTAATCATGAGATATACTCTGTGCTTCATGGTATAATCTATCACATATTAGTCAATTCTCTTTCTAAATTTGTGAGAAGACATTGGCAACAAAGCACTGAGTCCTTTAATAAACGCCTCAAATGGCTCCAAAACAACATAACACAGTAAATATATTAACTAAATAAAAACATAAAAACATCCACATTTGAACTAATACAACACTACGACACGACTAAGCATTACTACCATCATTGAACAATCATATCAAAATATCACACGAATAAAATACATCAAACACCAAAAAAACTTACACTAATCATGTAAATTGGCAACAAAAATTTAACGTTATAGAAGGCACGACTCGATCTTATTGTCACAATTTAAAAACCCTCTCATGCGGGACATTGCCTTAAGAACTCTGAATCAAAATACATGACCGTAACGGTTATGTCATCTCGAAACATACGACTCACATCCGGGGATAAACTCAACAAATGTGCCAATCTGGAGTGGTCCACGCCGTATTCTGTACCACCTATTGCATGACGTATTAAATGTGTGGCTGCATTTCTATCCTTTGGCTTACTCTTTAAGCTTTCCTTCCTGTGAAGGAGTAATTCATTTATATCACCCAGCTGAATATTCTTTCTGGGCAATTTCAAAGGGTTAAAGAAAACTTTTCCCTTCATATGCTCGCCCACCAGCTTGACTGCCTGTAATGGCGTCATCATATCCCATAATCCATCCGAAGCCAGAATTAAAAATTTATCCCTTGTACTCAATCTATGGTAATATAAATCTGGTTTTGCCGTTAAATAAGGCGGTGTGTGGTAATTTGCAGGTATAGCTTTTGGGCCAATTAAAGGTACTGCCACTTTCATTAAAATCTCTATAGGCCATTTATATCTATAATCTCCCAAACTACGTAAAGGAGCGAGTTCACCCAGTAATCTATCTCTGCGTATTACAGTTTTTCTCTCATTGTCAGGATGCTCATTCCAAATTCTTTTCAACTCATCGAAATTCTCGGAATTATGTTCTTTTGTTATTTTTTTCGCTATCCACTCTTTGTCTTCAGTCAAAATACCCAAAACAGCATTACAGTCGCCAACGTTCGCAATATGCAGATTAGGCCCATCGACATGTGTTACACAGGCCACTGCACCAGATAGTGCTACAGATAATGTCTGGGGATTTATCACCTGATTAAGTTTATATGGCTCAACGGCTTCCTTTGACAAATCTTGGTCAATTTTTATGATGGCTTGTTCCAAAGCTGTTGGTACGTTATAACCCTCATGTGGTAAATTAGCTAACTCTGCTAAGTATTGTCTAAAACTACGCTCATACAAAATTTTCAATTCCTGTAAAATTTCAACCTGTAAAGTTAACAACCTGTATTAATTAAAAATAATCTTACATAAAAGTATGGCTCATCTTGCTAATAAGATGGAAATAACGACAAGACCACTTACTCTATTATTAAAATTGTCAACCAAAGCTTCTCGAGGATCCTGCTGAATGTACTTGTGCAATGTTTCTATGGGCAGAAGTGCGGCTGCTATGTAATCAACCAATCTCTTTGATATAACTTGGGCACAAGCAGGTCCACCATGACCATCGAACACCCCCATAATCAAACCTGCAGATACAAAGTTTATTTTATTATTTAATCAAAAAGTTATAAGATTTTTGGTACATATTTGTGGTCTGATTATAAGTTCCAAGCACCAATAATGTAGTCAAATCCCTCTATCCGATGATTTGCAAGCGAAGTAAATGTCCCTTAGAAATAAGGTGACACTACAAAGCTTGCATACGCCCCGTCCTGACCTATACAAGTGTGGTGTTCGCTCACACGGCCCGCACTAACTTAAAACCACTTCAAATAATTCAATCGCGTTTTTGCAGGATAGCCGTCGGAGCCCCATGGTTCGTCAGAAACATCGACTTGCATGACGACATGGACCTATAGTTCATTAGTAAGTATCTATAGTCGGCATCAATGCCCCATTTCGACAAAGCGGTACGACACGAGAACCCTCTCATCGTGACCGCCGGTAACTACATCTCGATCCTGCGGACAGAATGGAAAACAGTCGACGTCGCCCCAAACACGTAATTTCGGATCCTCCCGATCCACTAACGGTGCTTTTAGGTACCTCAAGCACCAGTCATCGTTCTCATCGAACAAACTAATAAAAATTTTAATACTTTTTTCCCTACCTGTGCCTTTAGAGGCTATTTCAGCGTAATCTTAACTAGTAGGTGAGCTCACGGAGCTCAAACCTGACGACGTTGCTAACACGAACCCGATCAAGGGCCGTGCCTCGCAGAATCTACCACCGGATCGGAAACGCGACCCACTGAGAAGATCCGACGAGAAACTCAGTGGGCTATGTCTGTGAGTTAATTTACTTGTCGAGCCCTACGTCGCAAGCGACGGGCTCGGCAAGGAGGCAGCGGCGCGCTTTATATACCCGCGCGGCCGCACAGGCGTAAACAATCTATAAACGCCCAGCTACGTGATTCTTTAAATTGGCATAACTTTTTTATTTATGAACCGATTGACATGAAACAGACACTAAATTTTAAGTAAAGCTTACCACAACAAATTAGTGAAAACCACATTTAAATCAGATAAGATATTTCTGGGATTAGCATGCACAAACGCACAGACAAACAGATAAACAGACTAACAGACAAAAATTCTAAAAATCATTATTTTGGATTTTATTTTGTGTTCATAAAGCCCCCTAATAATAGTTTAACATGGTTTTCCTGAGATATCTTCCATGTACAGACAGCGACCAGTTACTATTTTATTATATGTATTGATATTACATATTTATAATTGTTTGATTATGTTTGGTATTCCACATGACTTTTTTGTGAAAACAGTATTGCAATTAATGATATAGCAAGAAAATTTAACAAAAGGGAATGATTTTAGATGTCAATGCAGCCTAGGTCTTCCCTGATTGTTAACAATTAATTGGATTCATCGTTTGTAACAAACATTTTGGAACACATGTACCAATCTATGTAAAAATTGGGCAATTTTATTGAGGAAAATATTAAAAAAGTTAGAATATACTTCTAGAAAACTAGTTGTGGCACCAATAAAAAGCTAGCACAACTTGATAACCTTTTGAAATACACACTTCATAAAATAAAAATATTAGTCATATAATTTTTTTCCCTACCTATTCGATGGTAGCCTTAGAGGCTATTCCAACTACGCCTGGATGAGTAAGTGAGCTCATGGGCTCAACCTGTGAGAATATGCTAACACTAGCTATAGCAAGAGTAGTGCTTTGCAGAATCTACAACCGGATCGGAATTGCGACCCACTGAGAAGATCCGGCGAGAAACTCAGTGGTATAAAGGAGTCTTAGGGCTTCTCAAAATATATCATTGATATATTATAACATACCTGAAGTCATTCTACATTGTGCCTCACAACGAGTATCCTCTATGGGGTCGTTTGAAGCCAGTTGATTTGAATCGTAGCACTTAATGGAGCCAGTTGTGAATTCTTTGTTGAATTCGTTTTTTCGGAGTATTGTTGTGACCTGAAATTTTTTAAGTTTATTTGTTCTATACATTAATAAATTCACATAGTTTGCATAACATTTATTGCTTCATGTGATATGAGAACATGAAGATCTAATTTTTTTAATTATGGAGGATAGAAAATATCGTAGTCAAGAAAGGGTTTGTTACTTTTGTTTTGTTTAACAAACTTTTCTTTAAATATTTTTATTGTATAGAACCTTTTCCATTAATCTTGATCATCTCAATAAGTAACACACAACCAAAATCTTACAAATAACAACAATTACACAGAACAATCTCTCTGAATAGTAATCGTATTGGTATGAACCAAGCTAGTTGAAAACAAGTATCCCCATAAACCAGATATTTCCTGAGACCAGGTTTGCCAACAATCAGTATGGCCATCTTCTGTAAGCAATTAAATGGAAGTGCTCGGTACATGATATGCACATTCTCTAAGCATCTATAGTTTGTCTTGCTAGTTTTTCTCAAGTGTTTTTTTTTCACAAGTGGTAGAATCACTATGTTGCCACATTCAATAGAAATCTTTGATGACTTAATTTTTCATAATTGAATTGATTTTGACTAAGCTCATAAAACTCTGGCTAAATTGTTACAATAAAAAACAATAACATTACATTAAAATTTAAAGCCTGTAATTTTTTCATTTTCATACCATTATTCATTAGCTTTTCTTATGATATTAAAATGAGATGGACAGAACAAAATTCCCAAGAATTAATTAAAAAGTAGATATGGAGGCTAAGACAACTTAAATAACTTACCATCCTATTGATATTATTGAAAGGTACAAGTAAATATCTTCTATTTGTACAGCAGTAATAAATATTTTATTTAATAAAAATAATATTTTCCTTGTAGACTTTCCATATAGAAAGACTAAGTATTGCAGACCTTTGCAGACTCACCACCTTGCTGATTAGCGATGTGAAACAAGAAAGTGTATATCTGTCTAACTGTAGATTCTTCAAAAGATTATTTTGAAATGTACTCTCATTGCCCATGGTGCCGCATGGTGCCCATTGTTAACAATCTAGTGAAACAAAAGACTTAGCACTTAGTACACCATGCTTTAGGACAGCTAACTAATGAAGGAAGAAACAATTCGTAAAATATCACAAAGAGAAAAACAAGATATGACCCAAAAATAACAATATCATGATATTATTTCCAATGAGCTCACATTACTTTTTAAATATTAAAACTTACTTCTTGAGGCGAAGGTAATACTGTGACCCCATCTTTTTGCACTTGCGCTGCCTTCAAGGAAGAGTGAAAATAGCGAGTGTTAGATGATGTCGTGTTCCAGAATAATGTGAAGTTTTCTTTGAAGTATTTTTTTAATATTGTTTGTTTTACATCCGAGTTTAATCTTAAATATGTATTGACTGTGTTCAAAAGTAAATTCAGTTTCGAACTATTCATATTTAAAAACGGCATCAGCCCGCCACTAGCACGTTATGCAAGCATTGTAAATAACAATTGACTGTCGAATAGTGTCGAATATCGAAGAGTACAGTTATTACAAGGGTTGACTATCAAAAAATATTAGTAGTTCGTGACTCATTTAATTTGAAGCACAAGATTCCAAATCTTAAAATTCACAAACAATGTTGTATTTTCAATATAGGAACTAAATTTCTCATTTTGAATATCCGTTCACAAGTCCGGACTTTCGTCCAGGACCGGTAATACAATTTGACATTTTCTGACAAATTCTGATTTTATAAATCACAGTCTCTTAGAGTATAAACTACCACATAGAGAGAATGTGAAAACATTTAATGTTTGCACTTTTTACACATATAACCAGTAGGTATGGGCAAAAACAATCGAATACATAGAAATCATACACTCTTTCACATGAAACAAGTATTTTTACAATTAAAAGAAGACATGCTTTGCAAAGTTTGTTTCTGAAATATAACTGATATGTGGTTTAACGATAAAAATGATTTATCTTAGGCTAAAAATATATTTTCAAGATTGACAGTCCGTAAATTTATTTTTAATTTACTAAACTAGGTACTGGAGATTTGAAATAATAGGTATATCATTATTGTTTAACCTACCAGATAATAAGAAACTGTCAGTAGGTGAGTTATAAGTGTAAGGGGATTTCTAACAGCCTGGCCACGGGACATTCGCCGATACGAATATTCGCGCGGTGCGAACGGCGAAGCGTCTAGCGACTAAAATAAGAGCATAGAAATGTACCTAACAAGCCACGCGCACGGGCGACCGGCGAAGCGACCGGCGAAATGTACCGAGCGAATCGCGCGATGCGGCGGGCGAGCAAAACAAATGCATGAATACGGACGGCGCACAGTGGGTCGATTCTATGATTTTAGTGACTTAGGGACCAACTTTGTTTTTTTATAATTTTTTTTATGTAGATAGATAGAGCTCGTTAATCTCAATAATAATTGTTTTGGGCAAAAATTACAAAAACTTTATAGTTTGGTCAGAAAAATGTGTTTTGTGATTTTTTTGTATGGAGCGGGTCACATTAAATTAAATTTCTGCTAAGTACCGCGAGGTCCCGCTTTGAAACTTTATTTTCCTTATACCTTGTCTAGTCTACTATCATTTGATGCTATGAACATGTGCATAAAGTTGCAACTCTGCCAAATAAATGGATCGAAAAAATTTTATAAATACATAGAATAAAAACCTTTATATTTTTTTTCGTAAGTGCTTTTAAGTTAAATTTGATATGGATTAGTAAGTAAAAGCACGTAATGATACCCATAATTAAATAATACCTAACAACAATACATTTAGTAGGTCTCTAATTATGCAATCTCTCTAAATATTATATATTTTGTTTCACCTTTCGATCTTTGGGTCAGAAGACGAAAGAAGATTGTGTAAAATATCCTCATTAGTCGACGTTCTACTTCTCATTCTTGAATAACATCTCTCTGTATATTTCCGAAAATCTTTATTGCGAGCTTCCGCTGCCTCTTCCGAGAGTTTACCTATACGAATGGCACCAAAGTTCTTCATTATTATATATCACTGCCATGTGCCAACAATTTATGGATACTGGAAGGCATATATAATACCAGGGATATAAATTAACATACAATTCTGCAGTATATCTAAAAAATTCCGAAAAATTGGAAACGCGCTCTCCAGATGCAACAGAGTGAAGAATCACGTGAAACCTTTACGTATTCATGTTATGCGGGCTGTTTCTTCTGCATCCCTGAAAAATCTTCTGGCAGTATTTCCATCATTGGTTGTTCCTACTCCTTGCTTGACAACATCTATAAGTAAACCGCATTCCTTTTTAAACGCTTGCTGTATAGCACTTTTTCTGGTTGTTATTTTTTCTTTGTCATCGCCCCTTGCAACTCCATTTCTTGAAGTCCAAACGATAAGACGTAAACAAAAAAAGTGTCATTTAAAAAATTATCTCACAGGAAACTACATACGATGAAAAAATTGTGAAGTAATAAAATTATATTTACCGATATGAAGTAAGCACTCCATGCATTTTATCCAGGCATGTAAAGATGGCATTCCATACTGGAATATTTCTTCATTATTTTCTCTTTGATAAGCAAGTCACTCCAAAAAACTCTGACGGTTTTGCTTTGCAAATATCACAGACAGCAGAAAATGTTTCTGAAAAATATGAGGTTATTTTGCCGTCTATCATCATCATGTGCAATTGATGCTTAACTTCAACTTGTTTGATTTTTGATGGCTGAAGTCTTTCTATTTCTTCTGTTATGCTAGCTTTTATAATTGTCACTGTTGGCTGCGTTTCTTTTGTAAATTTAAACATTATTGGACGGCAATAAAAAGTTGATGACGGTAGGTCGTTTTCCCAAACAATTGTTCCATCAAATTTCTGAAGCCTTATAGGAACTAGACTTTGACCTGGGGCTCTATCAAAGCCTATTTGCTTATAAGCAGTAGCTCTCTTGCAGAGTCCAAATCCGAAGTAATCACATCTAAAAGCCTATATAGCGCCAAGTTTAGTAATGCTTGCATTTTAATAGCAGCTCCTTCTTCAGTAATAATTGCCTCGTCTTACCCTGGATAACATTTGGTCTTTTCTTGCTTAATTTTATATTAAGAAGGGTATAAATCAGACCCATTTTCACTTGCTGCTTCTCTTAGGTTTATATACTGCCACTTAATTTAAGTGAAACTAATATTGCCTTATCGGGAGAATATGTACTACTTTTCACTTTACTTGTAATTAAATACTTATTAACTTTTTCTAGATCTTCGGGGTGATTTTGACAAGTGGTTCATTATTTCTCCTACATCTTCATTTCTAGTGTTTCTCAAACTAGCAATTGTAGTAGCTTTCATTTCATCCGGGGATAACGAAAGCGATTTGTAAATTTGTTCAATGCGTCTTCGTTTTTGCCTGGATCCCAATTCTTAAAAAGGTTTTCGAGGTGCAAAAATAGATGTCGAGGCTTCTGTAGTACATTTGAGGGTGGTACATTTTCAAAATCTTGAGTATTAGAAATCTCGAGCCTTTCATGTGCAGTGTTGATAGCTTCAGGTATCATTCCTTCGGGCCAGTTTATTGCACATTCTAACCAATCACATTTTTTTCTTATAAACTGTGCTAACATGCGACTACTTCGTTTCCATATTGCACTTATATTTGAACAAAATTGCGTACAGAATTTTTGGAGCTCAACATTTTTCTCTTCGGTCACGTTTATTTGATTTTGTAGGAATTGAAAAAGTTTTTTATTATCAGACAGCGACTGTAGTTGCTCTTTTAAAATCATAAATAATCCTAAATTGTTAACAAAATTACCAATTATAACGGAAACAGCAAGATCACAACGACAATCACGAGATGTTAGTAGTAGTACGAATAAACGAACACTAGTTAGTATATAATAAACATGGTCACTTTATACTTCCAGAGACAAACAAATGTTTACTATATTTTCTACTACCCAGTAATGGCTACTTAACTAATTATCCTCATTAAATAATGTTAACTATCTTAATAATTAGAGAGATTGCTTAATTAGAGACCTACTAAATGTATTGTTGTTAGGTATTATTTAATTATGGGTATCATTACGTGCTTTTACTTACTAATCCATATCAAATTTAACTTAAAAGCACTTACGAAAAAAAATATAAAGGTTTTTATTCTATGTATTTATTAATTTTTTTCGATCCATTTATTTGGCAGAGTTGCAACTTTATGCACATGTTCATAGCATCAAATGATAGTAGACTAGACAAGGTATAAGGAAAATAAAGTTTCAAAGCGGGACCTCGCGGTACTTAGCAGGAATTTAATTTAATGTGACCCGCTCCATACAAAAAAATCACAAAACACATTTTTCTGACCAAACTATAAAGTTTTTGTAATTTTTGCCCAAAACAATTATTATTGAGATTAACGAGCTCTATCTATCTACATAAAAAAATTTATAAAAAAACAAAGTTGGTCCCTAAGTCACTAAAATCACAGTATCGACCCACTGTGCGGCGCGAGCCACGGAGTCGAGCGGTAGTCGCGGCGAATAGTACAGTGATTAAATGAGTTTAGTTGTTTTCGCCGCGAAAAATTAAAACCGAAATTTTTATATTTTTTATTTATTTTTTATTTTATATTTTTAAAGTCGTCGTGGCCTAACGGACGTCCGGTGCAATCGTGTTGAGCGATGCACCGGTGTTCGAATATCAGGCGGGTACCAATTTTTGTAATGAAATACGTACTCAACAAATGTTCACGATTGATTTCCACGGTAAAGGAATAACATCGTGTAATAAAAATGAAATCCTCAAAATTATAATTTGCGTAATTACTGGTGGTAGGACCTCTTGTGAGTCCACACGGGTGGGTACTACCACCCTGCCTATTTCTGCCGTGAAGTAGTAATGCGTTTCGGTTTGAAGGGTGAGGCAGCCATTATAACTATACTTGAGACCTTAGAACTTATATCTCAAGGTGGGTGGCGCATTTACGTTGTGGATGTCTATGGGCCAGTAACCACTTAACACAAGGTGGGCTGTGAGCTCGTCCACCCATCTAAGCAATAAAAAAAAATATAGCTGAAATACTAGCTAGACCAGCTATTTGGAAGTCTAGCCACCCAAAGTATTTCTCGTACTTCTTGTGGAATTCTCCATCTATAGGTACACTCCGATTCTTATTCAAATCATGTACTTCACAATCTTTTCCAAATAATAGGTCCTGAACCAAAAAACTATTAATTTGTAAGCAATATCGAGATAATTTCGATATAGACATTTCGCTGTCGGACTTCCTTACTAGTCGCGGCGGCGAACGTGAGTACCCGTGGCCTGCAAACGGTGCTGCGCGAATGGTCGCCTCGTCCACCGCTTCGCTGTTCGCACCGCCGATCCCCGTGGCCAGGCCGTAAGGTGAGCGTAAATGTTTAATTTTACTCTGTGGGTGTATTATATGTATAATAATTATTGGACTTTTTGGCGGGAACGCGAGGAGTGAAGTTGTGTGATTTGTTTTATTTTGTCTATTTAGTGTTTCTTCAGGTTTAAATGTGTAATAATGGTGGTTTATTAACTGTTTAATATCTGTGAAAGTGCACAAATGTGGGAAAATGGAACAAAGCTGCTGGACGTAACTTCTCGGGTTCCTCCAAAAAGTCCACTGAAAAAATCTCAGTAAATGACCACCATTTTACTGCGATTATATTTCATCCCATATCATCTCATTTCATTAAATTTCATCCCAGTTGATTAATGTCTCAAATTAATCATCTTCATTTCATTTCACTCCATATTATCAATTTTCATAAAATTAAGAAAATAAAGTAAAATAAGACATGACTTAAAGGTCTTAGTTAACAGGTCATAAAATCTCTTAAAAAAAAAATTATTATTATTAATTTTGTTCGTGTCGACACTATGCTCTAAAAGATGCAGTGCACCGTTATTGCCACGGATTACCGCTGCGTGATAGTACTGCCGGTCGGCGCCGGTACACCTACCCTAGTTTGAGACCTCTACTGTTTTCCGTACCATTTTGTACCGATAATCTATGTAGATAATCTATGAGAAAGTACCACACTTCAATCATCATCATCATCATCTCAGCCTGTCCATTGTCCACTGCTGAACATAGGCCTCTCCAAGTGATCTCCAGTGCGGCCGGTCCGTTGCCACCTGCATCCAACGTGACCCAGCGGTTCTTACCAGGTCGTCGGTCCATCTCGACACACTTCACTCGAGGAATAGCAACTCTCAACATCATATGTAATCATTCATATTAATATACTTAATATTTAGGTCATAAGCGTTTTTTAACAGATGGTGGTTCGAGAGATACATAAATCTGTTTTAATTAAGAAGGGTAAAACTAAGGAATACCATCTCAGTATATTAAAAAAACTCCCACTGAAAGAAAGCCAATTAAGGTGGCACCATGGTAGGAAGTGGAAAGATTTAAAAACCAGCGCCTTAAGCTACCACATTTGGGCTGTGTTCTAATATGCACTGCGAGCACTGTAAGTTGTAATTTCAATTTAGTTTTTTTTTATTGCCAGTGTAGGCAGACGAGCGTGTGGCCCACGTAATAGTGAGTGGTCACCGTCGCTCATGGACGTCAGCAATGCCAGGGACAGAGCCAAGCCGCTGCCTACCGTTTAATACTCTCCACAAGCCTCGTTTGAAGAAGGACATGTCATAACGCTTGGGAATCACCGCAGAGGGAAGCTTATTCCCAAGCCCGATGGTACGTGGCAAAAAAGATATCTGGAAACGCACTGTGGATGAACGCAATCGCCCCAGGTAGTTTGGATGAGCTCTACTCTGGTGGCGGGAGGTGTGATGATAAAAATGACATGAGGGGATCATCTCAAACAATTCCTCAGAGCATTCCCCATGGAACATACGGTAAACAATACAGAGGGAACCGAAGTCCCTCCGCAGACCCAGAGGTTCCAAATGATCCGTGAGGATGAGATTATCAACAATCCGAGCGGTCCTCTTCTGTATTTTTTATTTTTTTTATTGCTTAGATAGGTGGACGAGCTCACAGCCCACCTGGTGGCAAGTGGTTACTGGAGCCCATAGAAATCTACAATGTAAATGCGCCACCCACCTTGAGATATAAGTTCTAAGGTCTCAGTATAGTTACAACGGCTACCCCACCCTTCAAACCGAAACGCATTACTGCTTCACGGCAGAAATAGGCGGTGTGGTGGTACCTACTCGTGCGGACCCACAAGAGGTCCTACCACCAGTATGGAGTCAAATGGAAGTAGCTGGTATTTGGGAGCCCCGGCCCAGAGGCGGGAGTAGTACTCCATGCGAGGCCAGACCTGTGCTTTGTAAAGCAAAAGTCTTTGTCCAGGCGTGAAGTATCTCTTCGCTCTGTTGAGGACTTTGCCCTCCAAATAACTCCGAAATTGGACCGCGCTCCAAATGTCGACCCCAAGTATCCCAATACTCTTGGATGGTTACAGGGATGATTCTTCTTGAATTGCGGCACCATGACCAAGGGGTCCTTTTTCGCAGTGAACGTGCAAATTTGTCTTCAATGGGTTGTTGAGTTGGCTTGAAAGTTGAACTTAGTTCGATTCACCCCACTCGGAGACTTACAGGAGAGAGTTCTCCACTTCAGACAAGGGTTTAGATCGTCTCTCTCGCACCACGCTGCGAGAAAGAATGATGGCCGATATATCGTACATCCCCCGTGCTGCCATCCGCATCACAATGCATGCCATCAATGGATAGTATGTCATTGATATACAGGATGAAAAGCGTAAGGGAGAGCACTCAACCCAGTCATCGTATCGGAGCAGCAAGCGTCTACAACGACAGTAATGCTCCGCCCATCCAGAAAGCTAGCGATCCACTTGCAGTGTCTCTCGAAGATTCCATAAGATAGTAACTTCGAGAAAAATGCCCTATACCAGACCCTGTTGAAGGCCTTCGCGATATCCGGGCTTTCGGCCAGAGCCTCACCCTTGCTCTCCAAGGCCCACCTGTGAGTAAGGTACACAAGAAGACTGCCAGCTGAGCGACTATGACGAAAACTGTACTTTCGATCACTGATCAGCTGGTGATCTTCAAGACACTTCAGAAGTTGCGTATTTCCTATTCGCTCCATCACCTTGAAAAACAAGGAAGTTATCACGATAGGCCTATAACTCGGTGGGTTCGACCGGTCACCCTTCTTGGTGATAGGGTGGTCATGGGCAATCTTCCATGAAGACGGAACCCTGCTAGTACCTGCTATATGAGAGGCGATACATACATTTTCAAAACCACTGCAGGGATGCAATCTGGGGCACTCGACTTATGGACGTCCAGGAGGGGATCAAACCACTGAGAGCATCTTACATCGAAAACACCAGTGCTCACAGTAGAAAATGTCAAAGATTTATGACGTCATAATATAATATGCATATTCCTGATGCTACGACTGTATACTGTCAGTTCTTGACGAAATGAATTTGTCCCCAGTAAAAGCAATAAACAAAGCTCGCAGGGTAAATCGGAACATAGCCTTCACTGCAATCCAGCACACTGCGTTCTGTTTAAAACTGCTTTATCCATACCTACCATTTCCACCTCCAACACTAGCGCTATTTTGGTGAGATTTCGGAGAATAGCTTACTGTTTACGGGTGATCATTTTGTCAAATTGTCCCCATACAAGATGATACTCCTTAGTTCTATCCTCCATGGTTTTAATGAAAACTATACTGTGCCTACGTTGTGTAATATTGTATTTACTGCTCGTATGAGTTGCTGCTCGTCTGCGACTGCATGCATCTCTGCATCTTTCCTTTCTCTAAACAGGAGTGTTAAATATCAAACCTCTTAAGTTTTCTAAGCATCACAATTAGAAAATTGGACTTCTGCATGACTCTCAGTAAAGCCCAGATTATGTAGTTTCATAACCTTTGGAAAGCCCCACTTCTCGTTGCTCACATTATGGACAAAGCTGTTCGTATTAGAGTCGTGGTTTTTTGGATTTTTAACGATTTCTTCATTAAACCGGTCGCTCGCCTTCTTCTCGACGACGTCAACTTACTAACATAACTCACTTACAGGCCCCAACGCGTAAGCTATAAGTCCAGCGATTTCCTAGTGATCCAAATAATATGATCTAAACATATTTATATATTTTGAAGATACATTTATTTATTTCGAAAATTTGCTATTCCTCGTACACAATTAAAAAAAAAGACGTGTGGCACTCGGGGGCTGCTGCAGTAAAGCTATCGCAAAGCATTTTTTATCAACTTATGCAATTACAATTAGACAATAATAATTTAATATTAAAACAATAATAAAAATAAGACCACGCTATATTTATAAACATTAACAAACGCAAAACCTTAACTGTCCCCTTCACACTCCTAAGCTAGACCGCGCGAGAGAGAGATGACGTGACCAGATGAGAGCTGATTGTGAATGAGAGAGAGATGTTTGTGAATAAGCACGCGGCGTGACGTGACGTGACAAACACCAGCGCAACGTGTGAATGTGTTGAACGCGAGCTACATAGTAGGCGTAGTGGGGGTGTCCGGTTATTTTCGTTACGGAGTTTCTTGATTCAGTCGCCGCGCTCAAGGCCCGCGATAGAAGCTATGCAATAGGTTAAAAAAGAAGTGGTAAACGTATCTGGGCTCCAGTAACCAATTAACATCAGGTGGGCTGTGAGCTCGTTCGCCCATCTATGCAATAAAACAAACAACAAAAAGGTTGTAAATGTATCTGGGCTCCAGTAACACTTAACATCAGGTGGGCCGTGAGCTCGTCCACCCATCTATACAATAAAACAAACAAAAAAAAGTTGTAAGTACATATATCTAAGCTCCAGTAACCACTTAACATCAGGTGGGCCGTGAGCTCGTTCACCCATCTATGCAAATAAAAAAGTATAAAGAAGTTCAAGAAGTCGGCTTATGCAAAGAATCCAATCACTGGTACAAAATTTAAAAAATCATGTCTAAAATAAAATAAAAAAAAATCAATAATTTCATGATGCGCATGCAGTGTGACGTCACGCCACGCGCTTATTTACAAACACTACACAAGCGCAACGTGTGAATGTGTTGAACGCGAGCTACATGGTAGGCGGAGTGAGGGGTGTAAGGTTTTTTTCGTTACGGAATTTCATGATTCGGTCGCCGTGCTCAAGGCCCGAGATAAAATCTATGCAACAGCTTAAAAATTCAACGATCGTTAAGCACAGATAACTAAATTGAAACTAAATAAGTAATTATAAAATAAAAATTTCATTTATATTTCAAAATCATATTAATATAGCAACATGAAATATATTATTTAAGATTAGATTAAAACTAAGTCAAATACAGTCCGTCACGTTTTTGTAGGGTTTGTTAATCTAGTCAGTTTCATGAACGTATTCTTTATGTCTTTCGACACTCTAATACTGCTTGGTATTCCTAGCATGTGACCAAGCAACAGTATTGTTCTATCTAAATAACTTTTCTTTATTTGAGACATGTATTTTTTTTAAATGTTGTAGGTAGTGCCTGTTTTTCTTCTCCTGGTCGTGTTGAATTTTACTACCTACAACTAGGAAGAAATATTGTAGTACCATTATTACGATGGTAACTAGACATTCAAATTAGTATATTTAAATTAGTATATTCATTACTAACTATTATTCTCCAATTAGTTACTTAGCAGTTTTTAACCTGGTTCAATAAAAAAGAGAACATAATCACTTACACTTACTAACCGGTAGTGAAAGATTATTAAACTCTAAAGATCAATTTACTTTAAATAGTTCATATTTTCTTTTATATCGTCATTCTCTGCGGCATTTAATTTTCATATGCCTACAAGACTTCTACCAACATAAAAAGAACTAGGAACGGTTCGACCTAATCTAGAAATAATTAAGTTCTATAGTTTCAATGGATTTAGTAGGAAATTGAAAAGATTGCGCACGCAGTGAAATCGTAGACGTCACAAAACAGATCTATATTGAATGTAACTATTCTGAAAACCTTTTAAAAATATAGATATTACTTCTTAGTTTTCATAATTTACAAAAAAAAATATTGCCTAAAAATATTTACTAGAAAGTTATTGCGCATATTTAGTTCTTTTCACCTTTGCCTACATTAATTGTGATTTTTTGATTTCTATTCATAAAATACAAATAGCTCTCAGAATATACGCCTTCGAAAGGAAAGAGACAACGCATGCGCAGTGCTCTGCGCATGTCTATTCGTCATTCCACAATTCTCGTTCGCTTTGGCCGACATCGCGGAAAGATATTTTTTCTCAATCTGTTAAATTTTGCCAACGAGATACTGTGCTTATAGTACAATAAAATGCCTAACCAAGTGCTAACTATCGAACCACAAAATGAATTAAAATTTAAAGGTGAGAATCATAATGTTTGATTAACTTTACGCTATTAATCGCCGCATTGAAACTTGTGAAGCAGACATAGGTCGTTAGCTAGATGCTGACAAATGGAGTTTCTATTTCCAGATATCGGCTTTTTGTTAAGTTCCGGTTTTTTCATTATCTTTTGTATATTATCCAAGTAGAGTATGTATTTATTCCGATTACTAATATTATCAACTTTAAATGAGTCCTAGTCATATTAATATATCTGTGGTTCCTGGAGATCATTTTCACAAACGTAAATGGCTTAGCTATAATGTGCGATACATACGCTTTGTATTTAATTATATTAGTACAGGCTGTTACATTGAAAAGTAACTATCTTAGAAAGTGTTAGGTATTTAAACAAAATAAACTAGTGGTGTTGGTATTTTTTTTAAATCTGATGCTTTTGAATATAGGTACATAATTTAAATAGGGACTGAAATTTTTGAAATTATTACATGAAACAAAATGAATGTCTAGTCAGTAGTAGTATCAGATAAGACTATCTATTCTTAGTTAATTTTAATATGATTGTAAATGTGATGAAAAAACATACATAGCAACCAAAAAGACTACTGTTAGGAAAGAGGCAACACTAAAAACTGGTAACTTATTTATATTCTAAATGCAGTTATAATTTTTCACTATATTTCAACTTTGACCTTTGACTAATATTTAAGTTGTATGTATTTTATTGAAGTAAAACAAGTTTTCATTTATAAACTATAAAACTTTACGTTTGTGTGAATAGAAAGTGAGAATGAACACATTAGAACCAGATCTTTTTTCATACTAGCCATTTAGTCTACAGGACATTACATTGCTGTTACAATCACAGGTATAACATATTACTATGACCACAAGCTTGTGGTTGTTTCATATCTTCATTGCACAGCTATGCATATTTTTAGTACAATTTCTATTTAAGGCAGCCTGTTTGGCCCAGTAGACTACTGAGAAGCGTAAGCCTAGTGAATCGGGGATAGAAATTCACAGTAAATGTAGTTTCATTTTAAACATATTCAAAATAACTTAAGAATTTACATGAATTATTTAGCAATAGACCTTTAAATTTTTTTTCTGTATAATCTGAAAACTCTTAGCTTATTTTGTGCAACTTCATATATATATTATATCATTGTAATCTTGACTAATTAATTTTATCATTAATATTATTGATTCATAGTAAAATAATTGTATGTATATAGGTCTCTTAATTAGACTAATACGTTAACAGCTAATGGGTAAAATGACAAAACATAACGTTAATGTGCTTGTAGTAGTCATTACCTTAAACTTGTAGTTTCTTTGTTTATTTTTTCATTAATTATGATACTTTATCTGTTTTGCAAGCATCAGTTCTAATAGGCAGGAATATTGTGTATTTGTAGTCAGAAGAATAAACATTGATAACAATTTCCCTAGAAATACACAATGGCTGATAATAAGCTAGATTTGTATGCAGGAACTTGATTTTGCCCTAGACATTGCTGAACAATTCGGACGTTAACCACTCACCACTATGTGGGCCAGATGTTCTGCCTACAAAGGCAATAGAAATAAAAAATATTGAGTTTTTTTTTGGAAATTATGTATATTTTTCTCAGTGATGAATATCTATATATTTAGATAAGTTAGTATCTAAATCAGTCTCTGAGTGCCATAGTACAGGAAGTCCTAGTTTGAAACTGGATTACTGTTTGTAACTTGTACCTAAATTAAAATATTTTATTTTATAAACTAAAAACATTTAACAATATTTTAAATAAAAACTGGGAACAAATTATGCATGGTCATGCGGCTCCGACTTAGGATTCCCTGTGCTATGGGTACCAGAGACTGACAAACATGGTTACCTGTTTTTAAATATATACAGATACAGATAATAAACACTTAGACAAAGAGCAAACAAGTTTGTTCAACACGACCCTCGACACAATTGTCAGGGGTGCTAACTAGTATGTTAAATGTTGAAGTATGCTGTAATGCCCATATTGTTGAGTAGTGCATCCCATCTAGAACCTCACATCTCTCTTGTTGCCTGAGTTCACATCAGAGTCTATGTACAACAAACTAAATGGATACTTTTGGGACTATGATATTGACAATAAATAAATAAAAATATTTCGAATATCAAAGACTATTATTAGTAACATATTTAAATTACTATTATTCTAAAATCTGGCAATCAAGCTTTAGTAAACTAATTCATTCATAGTAATGGGGAGTTTATTTTTATCCATTGATACAGTATCACAATAAATATTAGCAACTATAATTTTATTAATATTATTTATTAGAATCATATACTGTACTAGAATACCATATTACTGTATATTTCATTATACTATGGGCAAATATTTGCGTGGTAACCACTGTTTAATGTGTATCTAAATGCTAAGCCTCTATATTATATTATATATATTCAAATATATTTATGTGTATTCACTGGTATAGGGAAAACTAGTTTTCGTTTTCTATTTATATATTCTTTCTTTTTGTGAATGAACATAATCATATAATTGATTATTTTAGTTAATTTCTCAGGGCTCTTTGAGCATGGTTGCACAACCTACATGAGACTAACGAACCCGACAAACGATACAGTGCTATTCAAGATCAAAACAACAGCACCAAAGAAATATTGCGTGCGTCCCAATTCTGGAGTTCTTGCGCCAAATTCGAAACAAGAAATCGCAAGTAAGTTTCAACACAATTTCTACAAAATATTTACTGTGACTGTGATTAATTGATTAATCTTATGAATAAATTTCAGTTACTCCGCAACCTGTATATTTGGACCCCAATGAAAACCACAAGCATAAATTTATGGTCCAAAGTGTAATAGCTCCAGAAGGAAAAACCAACATTGATCAAGTGGTATGTTTCACCAAAAAATTTACAATTTTATAGGAAAAGTTAATAATATACATATAAGCTGTGATGTCAAATGTATCTGTTAAATGTTTACCTTACGTAATGTATGTTATGACGTACAGGAAGAACATCCTTGACGTGTTACGACAAGTAGCGAAAATACAAATACCATTGAATTTGCGTGTATGTATTATTGTTCTCATAAATTTACGCGTGAACGTGACGTATGAAGTCATAAGTATGAATCGTTAATTCTAAAACAATTAACCCACCGCCAGGCCATAGAATACCCTCTGATTTACTTTAGCCAGGTGCTAATAATAAATTAACATATCTGTTACAGTGGAAGGAGATAAGCCCCGAGCAACTCATGGACTACAAGCTAAAGTGTGTCTTTGAAACTCCGCGTGGCACTAATCTTAACGTAAGTGATTTTTTTAAATTTCAAACAAAACGAATTTGACGATATCAAAAAATATATAATCTAAACTGGACTTATTTTTATTCTAAACAAGCAGCGCGCTCCGGCTGCGCTCTGGTCTTTAACAAAAATTTCAACGATATTTGACATTGTTTTATTTTTTTAAATAAAAGAATACTTATTGCGGCATAACTATAATAGTTAGACATTTGTGTTCTACAAAGTCGTATTTTTTTAAATAAAAGAATACTTATTGCGGCATAACTATAAAAGTTAGACATATGTGTTCTACAAAGTCGTAGTACATTATTTTATTCTACCATCAATAGTTTTCGCATTAGACATAAACTATATTTTTTTTTGAAAAAAAACACTCGGGAATAGTGTAGCTTCCAAACAGTGAAAGATTTTTTCAAATTGGTTCAGTTGTTTCGAAGTTTAGCCTATTCAATACAAGCCAAACAAACAAATCTTTCCTCTTTATAATATTCGTATAGATAATTTTGTTTGATCATTAAATTTATTCACAGGATTCTGGCGATAATGCAGCCCAGAACGATGTCACCAAGAAACGAGTTGCAGTCGCAGAAGACGCTAAGCCTGCCGCTAAGGTACGTCTTAGTAAATTGAACGTATATATATCATGTTTTCGTTGTCACTAGTAATAGTTTGTATTCAATGGATCCCAGTCTGCTTGCTATACATGCATGATTCTAAACGTAATTATTATACGATCGACGTTACTTGTGAGCTTTTTCGATTTTTATTTTCATTTTGTTTCCTTGAATTTTTTTATACTGAAGGATATTTCTATATCGGAACAACATTCATTGTCATTATACATTTAAAAGTCTGCCGGTGACAATGTCGGATACGGAACCCAATATTTAGCGGGAAAATGGTGAGTTCGAGCTTGGTGTGTCATCTACGTTGTCTTACAGGACGCCGTGAAAGATCTCATCCAGCATGAAGATAAAAATAAGGATGATGATCACCCTGTTGCATCAATAAACCTAAAAACGGTACATAACTAAATAGTTTTATTTATAATGTTATTTTATAGGTGAAGGGTTTTATTTGTATTTCATGTATTTTGTATAAAAAAAATTCAACTTCGTGTCTTAACTTCCACGATCACCTCTTCATGAAAAACTTGCAATTCAAAACATTTTTCGTGCAAAACATAATCATGCCACACTATTTTTATTTCATTTTTTTTGTTACTTTTTCAATATTCCTTCTCCTTTATTATTTTTTGTTAATCTTCTCAACTCTAGTCACAATAGAGACTCTCGTGCATGTAGTTCATTTATTTCCACTTTTCATAATACGTTTTCGTATTATTTCCATCCACGTTCCTTTAGTTTACTTAATTTTTTTCTGCTATTCTGTCCTTCCAGACTAATACCAAGTCTGAAAACGTTGAAAGCGATCTGCAAAAGGCGACTTTAGAAGTAATACATTTGAGAGAAGAGGAAAGCAAGTTAAGACATGAAAACCTGCAATTAAAAGTGAGTTTTTATGTTTATTCATATTTATTATTTTTTGGTTGCCTATTATTGTATGTGTGTACCTACCTGCATATGAACTAGCCCTCGCTTTGATGTATTTTACAGGCGAATGTTTTAGATTGATTGCAACAGCGAATGTATTGATGTATGTTGTATTTAATAATGGACGATCTTTAGAAGAGGCGATAAATTGATAGACTTAAAGTGGATCTGTACGTTGGAGATGTTTATCAATTTGTCTAGAAAATGAATTGGAAGCATAGATTGGACGACATTGTAACCGCTATTGCTCCTCCACGCGAACAGTTAATTGTTTTTAAATTGTGTGTATATGAGTTCTCCTGCACTTAAACAAGTTTAATGTATTGTCCTAAATTACTAAAGCAATAAAAAAACACTCGTAAACGCTATTATTATACTTGTTGGTATTTTTATGCACTGATTAGATTAAATAAAACTGCATAACTACTAAACTAAAACACACAACATTATTTTTGAATATAAACATACTTTATTAAATACCGAAATTTTAAATTTCAGTACTTATCATTAAAACAAATATAAAAGATTGCAAAAAAAAAAAATACAGATATTTTTTTTTTAAAATTGCTGTGAAATAAATAAAATACAACACAAATATTTTATGGGACGTTTTGAATAAAATTAACCTATAGACAAATGCTCAACAATATGTAACATAAATTTTAGTATGCAGGTGAACTCGAAACCGCGTCAATGGAGAAATCTGAAATTAAAATTGCGCGAAATAAAACCGTCACTTATTTAAATAAATTAAAATAGCTTTAAATAATTTCTTCATTCACCAGTATGGCTTTTACCGGGACCCTTTTGTTTTGTTACACTCGAAACAGATAATGCAATCATCAAACGCCAATATGAAAACCCAATAGAATTTACAGTGGAAATCCTACATATTTATGCGCGTTGGTTTTATAAAGCTATAGGCAGCGGCTTGGCGCTGCCCCTGGCATTGCTGAAGTCCATGGGCGACGGTAACCACTCACCATCAGGTGGACCGTATGCTCGTCTGCCTACAAGTGCAATAAAAAAAAGCTCATTTTTGCCGCAAATTTTAATAATATAGTCTTAAATCATGAGATAAATGTGACATTCACTAATGATAGTAATATAAAATTATTCAAGCACAGAATAATATGTACTATGTTAAAAATGAGATATGTAGTTCTTTAAGGAACAGTTCAACACAAAAGTAATAAACGCTTTAAATTTTTATTAATAACAAAGTACGAAAAATAAATTTAGACTTTATTTCAATATATAATAACGAGCATTCACACTATGTGTTTCTAGTTTACTGATTGATATATTTAAAATAGTAACTCCCTAAACATTACTCAGTTTTTTTTGTAAGCTAATAAAAGGTAAATGAGTTCACACTGTCCACTTGGTTCTAATGGGTTTCCACAAACCATTATTCACTTTAAAACAATATTTATCTCAAATAAAATAAAAAACCACCTTATTTGAGGATATGAATAGTATTTTGATCAAGATGTAAATTCAATGCAAGCGGTAATGTTATGCTTTTGAATCGGCTGAATTTACGAACACGCTGTATATCTTACAATCACATTATGAAATTAAAAATAATTAAACACTTAACAAAAATCCCGAAATCTGAATAATACAAATTTCGAGAAAAGCTTAGGTAATTGACTATGAGATTCCATATTATTATCATAGTTCAAAATAAAATCGAAGTTTGTTTGATAATATGCTTAGTCCCTATGCGAATTGCGTTACTCTGTAAAATTTTGAGCATAAACAAAAATTTTAATATTTGTTGCTGGTTTCGACTGCGTGGCTAATGAGAGATAACGTTGTGCATCGATAAATATCATTGGTTGCAGGAGGAGTTACTGCGCTTGCGTCAGTCGGCAGGCGGGGACGGGCGCGTCTCGCGTCCTCACTCTTACGGTCCGGAGAAGTCGACGCAAGTCACGATTATGCCGTGGGTCGTCACCGCAATATGCATGGCCATCATTGGCATAATTATTGGCAAGTTCTTCATGTGAACAGCCCCCAGGCCCCGCGGTCACCTGGCAACACCTCACAGATACCGCTCTTACGACACTCCCGATGCATCCCTCTCGCAAGGCAGCTTACGTTTTCGGTCAATAGTTTCTATGTGCGGCTCACGATTTTGGATGAACTTGGTTTACACAGGATCCGTGACGCTGTATTTGTTTTTGTTGTTGTTTTGCTTGATTACCTGCTTTCTCTGCTTTAATTTGGAGGGACGTAGATTTCGTTCTCGGTTGCCGACAATTTTATTCAGATTTGTTTTCGCTATCTCGGGATAATCGTAACATCACCGATTATCGATTCTTTATTCAGACTACTAATTGTTTGAGTGGTGGGTGCCACAGTTTACTTTCTCTATTAAGAACTTCCATTCAGCAATATACTTTGAAGTAGACTTAGAATTAATGTATATTTTGCATTTTATTATGTCCGATCAAGATATGTAATTGCTCTTGGATTCTTTAAAATAATAAATATTTAAAGTGTTCACCAGAATGATTACTTGTGAAGTGAACATGAATATTTAAACTTTATCGTGATATAGTCATCAGCGTCTACGAAGCTATAGCGCACGGGTTTAGTATGAATAGAGATCTAGAACCAGCTTGTAAACGTGTCGAAATATCTTATTTAATTTTTTTTAAATAATAAAATAAAAGTTTCAACTTTTTAACAGCGTCTCATGTCTTTTATAATACGAGTTAACACAATTGAAAAAGTTTGTACTGTGACGTCACAATTCTTATTGTACGAACGTATTCATTTTTAATTGTGTTTTGTTCACGTTGTTATAAACTATACATTCTATTATTATCGTTACACCTGTCATAACTTCCAGCACGAATGTAACATTGTTATAATAATTAAATATATATTTAAACATAAATAAACGGTATATATTTGTTAGCAGCACGTAAATACAATTTAGACATTTTGTATATCGTGTTTCGGGATTATATTTACAATACTGTAGAGATCATTTAGCGGAACACGTGCCTAGTGAAGTGATACCATATAAAGTTTATCTAATTCGATTTAAAATTACCACATACACACGTGTCGGGTTGAACTTACAAACTGGAGTAATTAAATTTTAAATAGTTGTTTTAGACCTAAAATATATTTTATTCCGTTTCGATGTGTTTAATTCTTAACCAGATCTAGTTGTATCTGATCTCATATTATTATTATTATTATTCTAAATGAATGCAATAATTAATATAGGATGGTAAACATTATATTATCTAATGCACTCCAGTTGTATATTTCAAAAATCATTTTCAAACTGTTTTTTTTTTCGATTCGTGATCCGTTGAAAACTGTAGCTGTGTTGTATTATTATATTTTGTAATGTATGATGGACGAAATTATTTTACTATTGTTAATCTTCACAGTGCCTCGGGACGATACCATCTGGTGATGCGATAATAAAGATAAAAAATATTAATAATGAATAGATAAAACTTAATTATATTAAGTGTGAGAACATAAATTAAGCTTCCTTAGATTGGAAATATTATTGTCAGTTTAAAATCAGTATTCACGAAATTGTGTATTAGCTATTGGGTGGGTGCCTCATTAAAAACTAGCTTAGTACTAATTTAATCTCTGAAACATTAAATTCTATGGCGCTTAGCATTTCTATTGTAAAACATAATAAAAATATTGACCTTTTTATTAAATTAGATAAAAAAAAAAACAAAAAAGTTTCGTTATTTGAGTGTTTTGACTAAATTAAAATAGGTAAGGTTCTGTTATACGTTTTCAAATTTATAAACTCTTCCATCGTATAAAAGAAGACGTTTATATTGAAAACAAGTTGACTGCAAGCATGCTTTGTATCGAGAGCCTATTTCGGTTTCAGTCGTATTTTCTAAGAGTTGCGAAATTTATTTACTTGTGGTTGCTCATTCTGTGGCGCGACCTGCTGACCCATAGCAGTTTTATTAAACGGTAATGCGTTTCGTTTTATTCAAAGGCGTTTTTTACTTTTACATCTGGTCATCGGTGATATGGAGCGCCACAAGCCATAAACTGTTTTGACATAGAACTGTCTACGAGGTTTTGTCCTTTGCCCGGTGACGATAAACAATACAAGAGTATGCAATGCTGTTAACGCGTTAACTTCCGTGTAGGTCACCGGTGCCCTACGCGACGCACTCAAGTAATTATTTTGATTTCTGTTACTAAGCGTCTGGATTGCCTGACTTTGCCTTTTTTTGTTTTTAATGCAATTTTTAATCTTTTAGGCCTCTTAGGAATAGATTAATTTTTAAAATCTTCAGATTCGTCTTTCCCAGAGTCTACTAGATATTCCGGTTTCTTAGTAATAAGATCGAAGAGAAAAATCGACATAATTACTTGAGGGCGCCGTGTAGGGCACCGATGACTTACATTGCAGTCAACGTGTTAACGAACGAAGACTTAATAAGCAGTTTAGACAGCTTCGAATGCTGTTTTTTTAAGTTAGGTCACTCCTCTCGATCGATTTTGGTCAATCAAATTGCTTTCTGACAATGTGTAAGAGATGTTCGGGTGCTCTCTGAGTATGTATGCGTAAACTTCTGAATAGCCCAGAGCCATGACTCGACTGCGCATCTCAAATTTGCTGATACCATTGTAGCTTAAAAGACAGCTACGCCAAGTGAAGTGTTAACAGATGAAAATAAAACTGCCATAGTCCGTTAATTGACGTTGAAAAACTAAAAAGTTGACTCAATAATAGGAAAATATACTAATAGAAAATCTACCGAAGCAGAAATGTTCTGAATAAAATGTTTTTAGTGAATTTCATTTCATGTCAAAACACTATTATATAACTACTACATGTTAATTGACCATAAATTCTCTTAGTTAAATAGCAACAAAAATTTGCCATTTGTAAGATATAAAACTGTGAAAAAATTAAATGGCTCTACGCAAAGGCCTTAAGCAACGATAAAACTTAATTTCAGGTTCATCAACCTAATTTCAAAGTCGAATTGTTTCACAACATTATTTTTAAAGCGTGCCACCACGAATTAATGTTTCATAGATGTTACTCTAAATGTTTCAATTACATTTGTTAATAAAATATGCACACGAACTATTATAAGAAATGAAGACAATGTAATTTTCTTAGAGTTAAAATTAAAATTTCAGACCTATTATTATTGGGCTTTTATAACATTACATGAAAGGTCGTAAATTTTTACATTGGTCGTTGCTTGTATTAACAAATTGTATTGGAACATGTTTACTTGCGGAATTTTAAAACAACCACAACGAAACATTGTAAATTAATCGTAACGATAATATTAGCGACTCTTAAATTCGAAATTGTAGATTTTTGTAAAGTATTGTTTTATTATCTTGCGAGAGTTTGAACGTATTTTCTACTTTTACAGATTAATGCAGCAATATTGATCTTAAGAAGTTTTTATTGTATAACATAATTAGAATGTGCCGGGAGTGATTAATAGGCAGTGAGTGAGGAGACGCTTTCAACATTTTCTATAGGGTTTTAACGCGGACAGTCTGGCTTTAGCTGAGCCTTAAAATAATAAGTACATGCTATCAAAACGTACCTGTTTAGCATTAGTTCGCAATCAATGATTTAAAAATTATCTGATTTTAGTTGGATTGAAAGCTCAGCTAATAATAACATACATATTATTATATATGTGAAGAGAGGTTTACGAATATAAGAAATTACATTGTAACTTGAGCGTGGTTTGTTTGTCATTTTTCATAGCACATTTTTATAGTAGTTTACTTCAAATATATTTAGAAAATTTCACTGCATTTTTAATTTACTTTCCAAGTGGTGGTTTGATTGTAATTAAAAGAATTGTATGTTTCTAGTTTCCTCGGTCTTGTTAAATACGTGTTGTTAAAACCCATTGACATTATATGAAGCTAAGAGTGAAACCGCGGGTGCGAGTGCAAATTTATCTCTCACTGATTGCTGTTTTCTTACGCAGTTTAAACATTCGTTCCGTGTGAAAAATTGGGAAACGGCGTTGTAGCATCTTTATAAATTATCGTTCGCCTGTGATTATCAAAACTTGAAGGATAACTATGTAATTTTGGTGTTTTCTTTGGTCTAACCTTTTTTTCTCACTGAACAATCTGCATCTATAACATCTTGGATTTCACTCAATCCTACAATCGCATCTTAACGTTGGAAATATCTATTTCATCATTTATGCTTTGTAACATTTAATTTATTTTTAGGATTTGATGATGGCCGTATGCGCCATCCTCTGTACTAGTTTTATTTTATTTAACAATATGAAATTTAAATTTTCCTGACGATATTGTTGTTATATTTAAACTATTATGCTGTATTGTATAGTTTTTTCTGAATAAAAGACTTAATTTATGACTTAATTTTAATACTATTCATACGTATGGGTATCTACCCATTGCCATAATTATGGTCTACATATAATACAATGAAAATTCTATGCTGATGCTTTATAAATTGATGTTATTGTTAGCGATTCAATAAAGTACAAAATACTAGATGTTTATTTTCAGAAACGATGGTAGTAGATGGATGGTAACGAATGGTAGGTATCTAGTTTCGGGTTAATTTGAGATGAGCAAAATACCGTTTATTCCAAGCCTTATCTGAGGGTATTTTGCATTATGAAAAATTTCACTGTTTTCAGAATCCATAGGACACGCTGGATAACCCACAAGGCGTAAGGTAATGTTTCCCAAACCGAAAAGTTTGAAACCGAGAGCACGTGAACTTAAGCGAAAACATTTCTCCGAACAGTATTTTGATTAATTTTACTTAGCTGAGTAGAAATAATACTATTAATTTTTGTAAGTCTGTATTTGTTTAAATCCGAAGGCAGCTGGCGAACGTCTCACTATGAAAGCGCGTCAACCGATTTACAACGTGATGCGTGCAGCGCAAAATACTTTAAACTAAATACTGTTCCTGCGAAATAAATTTAGATCGCCTTTTTTAAAACAATTTTCAGCACTACCAAACCTTATTCTTCCCACAGGGTATTGATAAAAAACAGATGGCTCGACGTATTCCCAAGAGTATTCGAGAGTTTACGCGGTGTAAGACGATCGCACCCGAGAATATTACTAAGCTAAACACAAATATGTCACTTGTTTTAGTATGTTAATTTTTTTGAAAATATGTGGCGGTGCTCTCGTTCCCTTTAGAAGATAGATCCTGCTTTTCAAGACGATTTTAATTTTGTTGCATTGCGCTCAAAGCATTAAACACTTACCTTTTTTTAGACGTCGCGTCTGTTTTATAGTAAGCTTAAGAAGCATTAGAAGCTGTAGTTTAAACTCTAAAGCAAAAGACGACCGGTATATTCCTATCGATATCGTGTATACAACTGAACTTGGTAATTTTGTAAATGAAAAAAAACTAAAGAAAAAGAGTAAAAGAAGAGAAAAACAAGAATTATACGATACCCAGAAGTAGTACATACCGCAGAGATCATCCTGCACTCGACACAAGTAGACTAAGCAAGCATCTTACCAGAGCACGGACGCTTCAACATAATTCAATTAAACTAAATTTCTAAGGGCCTCAGTTAATTTTGAAATAAAATTTCTAATTGAAGTTCGCATGAAATATTTGCTTTAAATGAAAAATATCTCGAAAATGAGTTTTGTCTAATATCTACTTAAAAACACGTCGAGATCCGACTCCTCTTGCCCTCGAGTGCCCAGGTGATGCTAAACTTAATAAGATTTAGTACCAGTAAAACCAAAGCAAGATTATATCGGCACAAGATCATACGTTTGTATTGTGAGAATCAACAATTTTGTGTCATTACCGTACCATTTTTGAATACGGGCTATGTGTCAACAGCTTATTCTGATATCAGCCAAATATAAAGATATGCCGCGCTATATTATTTATCAAAACAAACCCTCATGAAGTATCAAATGTTGTCTGTACTATTAATTGCATTATCTAAATTTACTCCACTGGTAACAAAAGTATGGCAAAATTCCGATTGGCCTTAGTAATAAAAAAGACTATACCGATGGGTAGTATAACACAGTCCGAACTTTTTAAGAGCACAGGGAGTGGATCTGAAGGATGCGACAAGACCTAATTGGGACCTATGTCGAATTAGCAATTCTATACCATTTCATTTCATTAACAATATGTATGTACTTAGTCTGGCCATAAATACTGTTACAAAGGAAAACAAAAAAAATTCTATGGCAAATAACATTTATTACTTTTACAGTGTGTTAGTTATTGAATATGGTGTTGTTAAGGGGCTTCACTACTTTCTCAAGAAAGGTATCTTGATACACTTGTGCCGATGTTTTGATACCTTTTTCACAAAAGTATGGCTCAGTCACTCCTTCATTGCTAATACCTCACCAAACCATCACTGAAGTCGGATAGTGCCCACGTTGCACTCTGTCGACTAATTGGGAAGCTTCCTTAGAGCTTTGAGCATAAATACGGTCGTTTTGTTTGTTAAAATGTTGCTCAATTGTAAAAATGTTCTCATCCGTAAACAAAATTTTTCTATGACCTCCCTTTGCGTACCGCTTCAGTAGTTGCTTCGATTTTACCACCCTATTCTCTTTTAAATTATCAGTTAAGAAATGACCAGTACGTCTCTTATAGGCTGCAAGTCCTAAGTCATCTTTTAAAATACGCGACATGGTTGTAGGTGCTATCTTCATCTCCCGAGATAAAATCTTTTGCTTTCGGACAGGTTTTTTTCGAATTCTTTCCCTTACTGCTTTGGCCATCTTTTTCGTACGAACACTACGTGGACGGCCTATTCATCATATCATTGCACCTATAAATAGCCCGGTACACAAACATTTTACCAAGCGTATGGAGAGTTTTAAAAATTTCTTTTGGCTCCATACCTACTTTGTGTAATGCAATCACAGCGATTCGGTTCTCTTAATCACCCCACTCCATTTTAATATCGCAAATTATTGTACAATAGCGACCCGCCCTCGCTTCGCTTCGGAAACATTAAAACACACATATAACAAAAAATAAAAATAAATAAATAAATAAAAAAAAAGTAGCCTATGTTCATCAGGGACAATGTCGGCTTCTAATGGAAAAAGAATTTTTCAAATCGGTCCAGTAGTTTCGGAGCCTATTCGAAACAAACAAACAAACAAATCTTTCCTCTTTATAATATTAGTATGGATGTATTGGCGCCAAAATGAGAAAACCCAATGAGCAATCATATAAAAATTACAGATTCCAAATTCAAATGTAATATTTTGTTTATTTTTAATTGTAACAGTATTTATGGCCAGACTAAGTATATATAATATATGATGATTTTTTCGAACTTAGCGACAATGGTATCACAAGAAGTCATATTGAATTGAATTGTCATACTGAAAAAAAAAAACAGGTTCTGGCGACAGTGGCATCGCTAAAATCCGACTACCAAATTGACAAAAAAAACAAGATAGATGCGTAGCGAAATGCGTTCGTGAGTTTCGGAATGTAAATTGAGATGTTAAATTCTGACGATCACATAATGATTTACAAAGTTTCTTCTAATTTTTTTAGATGTCTCACAACAGTCGTTTAAGCATACAAAAATAAATCTTCGTTATAATGCTGATCACAACGTAAGAGAAAACTATGCCACTTGAGCACTCTATTAATTATTCTGACCCTTATCACAAAAAAAAACACAATAATGTAAAGTTGATATTTCTTTATTTCATTACAATAGATATTTTGTCAACAAGAATACATACTATATTATTTTTACATGAAAACATGTTTTACCTAAAAATAAGTCATACATACAAATCAGCTTTTTTTACATTCGCCAAACCAATAAAACTCTAAAATACAAAAAGTTTAACTAGTAAAGATTACAAATACAATGAATCTCTAATAATATCAACTTAAGCTCTATTTTGTTTAATTAATATCATATAAACATTGCTTAAAATAATAACGTGACAATGGCATATTTAAACATGAAAACTTTTAAATTGAATACCTTTGAGATCATTTTGAAAATTCAAACTTAAATATTAAATAGATTAAAAAAATAGAAAGATTAAAATTTAAAATAATCAATATATTGCAGTATTTAATTTATTTTAAATAATATTAATACCAAAGAAATCCTATGTTAAACCATCTAATTACTACAGTAACGTAGTGAACGAAAGAGATTCTATTTATATTATAATGGTCCAAAATCTTTAGGCATTTTATACAGTCGTTGATCTATTCAAAAATATTGTATGTCCTAAACACATAGATATGATCCAGTGATTAAAATTAATGATAATCGTAATTAATTTACTGAATTATAAAAATTCATGTCAAATCCATATACCACCGGGCGTGAGGTAACCGTTCCAGAAGCTAGGAGAATCAATGCTCAACTACCCATAAATAAGCGAAAAACAATAATATTCATTTGCAACGTCATTGTTTGCTTTCAGTAAATATTTATATTAAAGTGAAATGTAAAACTAGCGTTCGGACCTTTGTATTAAGTCTGTCAACTGTTTTTAATTGATATTTCATTTTTGAATGGCACTGTAGTGCTTATTGCATTGATTATTTTTATCACTATTTTTTTTATTCTCTAATAAATAAATAAACAAATAAAAATCACTATTGCGAATCACTGACACTGTATTCATTGTTGGGAACTATTTTAAAATACCGTGTATATTACATAAAGGAATGGAACGATTCCCCCACACCTGGGTATTAATTATGAAAAATGTATGTAGGTACACTGTAATTGAATCAATTCCAGTTCACTGCAAAAGTGTTCTCAGTTTTCAAAGAAAACACACCAAGCTCTTTTGTATTATAATATATAATTTACACAGTTGAATTAATATAACGAGAAGAAACAACAATGAAGCAAAAAGTTTCTTAGCAAAGCAAATAATCTGTTATAATAAAAATACTATTATTTGCTGCTGGGAACTTCAATGTTTCAGGTTTTAATAAAATTAAGCCTGATACGTGTACGATACCAATCTTGCCCATTGAATACATTAACGTTGAAGCCATAAACGTCTTTTTTACATTCTTATCTATTTAACAATGATGCTCATAGTTTTATTTCCAATAAATAATAAGTATGAAAAAATTGCCTTCTTTTTGTATCTAGCAAACACGCTGATGATTTTTCTATACCATAGGACGGAGATATTGACAAGAATGTTGTCTTGCTGTAGAGGTCATGGTGAAAAACTTGGAATAATAGACAAAGAGCTAAGCATAATCATCTAAATTCCGGCTTCCATCCAGATTTCCGAAGAATACGTTCACAAAGAAATTGCGTGAATACACGAGTATACGAACGAGAGAACCGCCAGCGATTCTCTGGGAGGTGTCATTTATATACATAGCAACTTAACTGCTGCATATAATAATAAACCGTTCTTCGACTAATCGGTTGCAGTTAAAGATACAAGAGGAACCGACAATACATAAATATATTTTTTAAGTATTTTTGTATGAAGCGATAGAAAGCGTGCTTTAAATCCACACCTTCCTTCGGTTGCATTAAAGTGAACATTTTTATTCGAATAATCATAAAAAGAAGTTAAAAATGCAATATTCGCCAACACGGATACCAGAGTTCTCAAGCATGACGCTACGAATTATAGTCAAAACACGCACTTGTCTGTGTGTTCAGACAAGGCAAAGTTTCAACGCAAATCTCTTTTCACAATTTCGTCAATGTAAGACGGAGACTGTAAAATGATTCCTTGTATCAAGAACTCAATTCTCTGTTTATCATATCAACAGTTGTGTAAAATTTTAGATCAACAATTTAATTGCTCCAATTTTGTTATCTATATCCAACGGGCAAGCAATTATAATTAATAAATATATAAATCAACTTTTACGCTTCCTCAAAAGTTGTTCCGAATCATAGAATAGAATTTCTTATCATTTCAAAATGATAGGTGTGCACTTAATTTAAAACATATTAACAATTAATAAATACTTTTACTAGTAGCAGCATGTGTACTACAATAATAATTATAAATTACTGAATGTCGGTTACACTTCGCTTTGACTAAACATTTATATTATGAAATACTTATTTTTTCGTACGACTCGCGCGCCATCTATTGTATATACTTCGATAGTAAAATGCTAGTCCTATGTATCCAGCAACTACAAAGCTTCAACTCAATAATACAAACGACGCGCGTACTTTTAGAACACGAACTAACAACCAAATAAATATACATGTATTCATTTCTATGTATGAGAAAAAAAAACCTAATATATTCAATTCAAGTGTTTAAACACTAAATTTAAAAATAAATAATACTAAATGTACGAATGGCAACAGTTACATCAATAAATAATTCGTGGTCTACATTCGTAAATGGTGAGAACAATACTAATTACAAAATACAGGCACGCTTACTTCACTACATTAAGTTCAACTATCCGTAGCTAATAAAAATAGATTTGCACCCTATTTGAGTCTTACGTATGAAGAGAATAAGTACTAGCCAAATGAATAGGTAATATAAATTACTTAAGCCGTGACTATTGTAATAAAATGTCGACTCCTAAGTCGAGTGTGCCACTCCTATATCTAAAGATAAATGGACAGTTTTCTACTCAAGCAAGAAATCAGGACATCATCCTGGGAAATTCTACTAGTCTATATCTATGTTAGTCGTTTTATCTCCAAAGGTGGGTTCGTCTTTTAAGAAGGTTCCAGAACGTTCCATCAAAGGAATTTCAGCGGGTGCTTCGTGCTCTTTACTCGAGTTACGAGCCGTTCTACTTTTGCTCGGACATTTGTTGGTGTGCGACTCTTTTATGACCTTGGGCACTATTTTCGCCGAGCTGGATTTAGTGGCGTTCATCAGGGAGCCCGTAATTTTTTTCTCGACAGATTTCATGCGTGGTCGAGACGTTCCATTTGTGGCGGGACAACCAGGGCTGCACTTTTGCGCCTCAGCAACGCTCTTGTTTTCAGTGTTAATCGCCCTGTAGTTTTGATTCAGCGAAACGGGTATTTTCGTTTTTATCTTGCATTGCGTGTTAATAGTAGGTTGCGTAACATTATGACATCTTGATTTGATAGCTGCAAAAGTAAAGAATACGACGTTATTATTATTATTTTTTTATCATCGATCACGAACCTTCAGCTTACTTGTATCGTAAGTGAGAGAGGGTAGTACGAAAAGAGTAAGTGAGGAGGGGAGTTCTTACGAAGCCAGAAGCGACGTGAGTCAAAATTATATCTGGAAAAGCACTGTTGGATGACTGCAATGAACTTCCAGCTGTAACCGGAATGCGCATGTACTCTGCTCTGATGGCATATAGTGCAATGGTAGAAATCGAAATCACCTAAAACAATTCTTCAGAGCACTTCACGTGGAGCATACTGCGTCTCGGCGAGTGTTCTGACGAATTGTTTGCAATGTTTCTGTCATCATCAAAAAGTATTAAATTAATACACATATATTATATATCCCAGACGTTGGTTATTAAGAGATCACTATATTTGGAAACTTAATTTCAATTATTTTTAAGAAAATTCGTTTGATAAGCGTTTACTTGAGTCCGGTATAATAACAAGCAACCGCATACCATTTTTTCACATCTTTTTTACAATATTTAGTAATATTATTCACTAATAATTTTCAATTAATATTCTGTATATTTATATACATAAACATTAATTATAATGAAACAAATACTATCCAAAGTGCATCTCGATATAAGATTAAAAATAAATAGTATTATTAAATGGACGAACAGTGTGTCATAGACACATTATGAACGCAGCCGTAGTGCAATAGAAATTGAAAATTAGACCAAACAATGACCACTCAAAGCCAGGCGGGATGTTGCTCGTTAAACAAGAACAATGAAGAAATCCGGAATATTCCCATCAAGGTCTCTTATTTCCGGATTGAGATTGTTTATAATTTTTATCCTTACCTAATCGCTGATAGACTAAGGGGCTATTTCAACTACGCTCGGACTGGTAGATGAGCTCACGGGTCCAACCTGAGATAGTTTCTGAGACTAGCTCTAGCAAGAATGTTGCTTCAATGATATCACAAACCATCCGAGAAAATTCGGCGAGAAACTCAGTTTTTAGTAATATTTATGTGAAATCAGACTCACATTCAATAGATCCCTTGGAATGCTTAATCTTGGTGTAGGTGGCGTATTTGTTGCTATTTTGCGACTCGCTCAGGGAGTCAGTGGATGGTTCGGCGGTGCGCGGTCGTGACGAGGTCGCCAAGCTGTCCTGCGACATCGCGTGCGTTTTAACTTCGAGCCCCTGCCGAGTCTTCATTCGAGTTGTGCGTAGGTTCCTGACCTGGATCGGACTAGAGTTCCGGGACGATTCGCTGGACGATACCATTTTAGGGACCAGTTTGTTCGGCGCTGTCGTTTTTTTATCGTTTTCTTTACACGGGCGCGGCTCTAGGTATCTCGGTTTAGTGTTTTCGAACGTCCGTATCGTCGGATGTCCGGTTTTACCGTTCACCTGGTTCACCGATTGAATATTTTTCGTCATATTGTATTTGGCTCGTTCCTCTTGTGCCTTCGTGGTCCTCACCTTCGGCGGTTTAGTGCGGGTAGTTAATTTTTTCGCATCTTTCAAATCGGGAACGTTCTTCAGTATATCGACGGAACTGATATGCGTCGCCGGTTTCAGAGCGTACGGTACGAACGATGCTCGGACGTGATCAATGTCTAAACTGCGACTCGTCTTCGTGTTATGCGTCTTACTGGCCTTGTTGTGATACGTACTCCGACTCTTGCGTTCGTGGTACGGTGAAGTCGTCACGGGTATGGCCTGCGTTCCGTACATAATACAACCGAGTTCGCGTAATCTCCTGCGCAGGTCCGTGGGCAGGTCTTGGAAGGCTTGAGTACCGACGACGCGTGGAGCGGCTCGCACTAATGCGCCTTCACATTGCATACGCCAATTGGCCGCGTGGCTGTGAAGGAGATTGTTCGAGCTCGAGCTGTGCAGTTTGATGTCTCGGACCAAATCAGACAGGAGAGCATAGGCGCGGCATCCTTCGTCTGGCGGCGCCCATTCTATAGCAGCAGCGATGCAGTCCATCAGAGCTTGCTTCGCGGGCGGTGGAGCGTCCGGAGCCATATTGGCTATGTCTTGGAGCACCGCAACTAGTCGAGGAGCAGCGAAATGAGCGGCCGCGTTCACTAATCGACGACACAAACGAGCCACCGTCTCCGCCCACCTTATGTTTTGCAAGGAAGTCACTGTTGAAACAAAATTCATACATGAATATGTTAAACTCATTTATATATTTAAATAAGAGAAACTTACGACAAATTAAAAAAATAAAATACAGGTGGTTTAAATTGTAATTTTATTTTAAAGACGACTAAGAAAACAGTACATATCCCTGCTGATATTTGGTGACGAATCAATGTAAGCCCATAGGTAGTTCCACCATCCCATCAGCATTCCTGTAGGTTCGGAAACCCGCTTAACTTCAAATAGCTAATAAACTAGTCTAGTTATCAACATCAAAACAGGAATAATAATCACAGCAAAAGCAATTGAAACTTACCTATCGCGCTGCAACCATAAACCGTGTCAACGAGATTATCTGTGCTCAAATTTACAACGTGCTGTTGATAGCACTTCTCGATCAATTCCGATGGTAACGTAGCAAAGGCCTTCGTCGGCCAGACCTTGATGAAGTACTTCGTAATCCACCTCAAGCACTTGCGATACAGATCGTCGAGTCCATAGGCCGATGATAGTGGAAAACATTCTAGCACTCCGGCAACGCACACTGGACACGGCTGTAATGATACAGATTTCAAATTAAGAACAGAATTACATTTTCTATATATTAATACGTGAAAAACTTTGCACACCTTTTTACGCAAATTGCGCGGACGGAGGAGTATGAAATTTCCCACACTTATAGAGAATATAGAGGAGTGCAGAATGATTATGCATTAATAATACATTAGATCAATAAAAAAAGCATTACACACACTACCATGTATTTGACACACACACATATATATATATATACACCCTTTATTTACTGTCAAACTTTTGTCATTGCTTAAAGTCTGTGCCCAAATTGAGAATAGATTAATATTATCTTTATTAATATTTGTCTATAGTGTAGTCTTAGTGAAATTGTGATTACAGAAGTATAATAGTCTTTGACAATAAAACCTTAATAAGTTTCAAGCTTATAATTTCATTGTGGAACTACTAGTACAGATATAATAGGTGTATGTGCACTTTGTACACACAAGATAGCTACCTATATATTATATTTTAGTAATTAATATCTATGAAAACATGCAAATTTCATAAATCGAAAGCATTGATTAGCCTCATGCTTAACTATCATTGACGACCAACTTCATATTGACGAAATAGTAATACTCTGAACACGGATGTGTTCCGAACGGACATTATTTCAAGTATTTAATTTTTTTATTTTATGCGCAATATTAGAAACGGTTCGAAATTATTTTGCAAAGAGATAGTTTATTGACTCAAGTCAGAAAAACGATAATTATTTTAGTATTCTTATACGACAAATGTTACAGGTTTTCTCATAAAGCATTTTTTTTATTGCTTAAATGGTTGGACGAGCTCACAGCCCACCTGGTGTTAAATGATTACTGGAGCCCATAGACATTTACGACGTAAATGCGCCATCCACCTTGAGATATAAGTTCTAAGGTCTCAGTATAGATACAATAATATAATATATAACAGTATAGTTTTTCAGTAAACAAAACGTACCCTGTGGAAATGATGACAGTATTTAGTTTTCAGAGTAAACATTATAGCTTCTTTGAGTCCTTCGAGGCCCAGCATGTCCGCAAGGGTGGCTAGTTCAAGGATGCTTATCGTGTCTGGTATAGCCGACAGGCCCGAGTATATGTGACACATAGCGAAATGTACCACATTGTATGAGAAGCTGTAAGTCATAACTTTATTAAATCACTGGCAACACTAACAGTTATATTTTATCTGTATACGAATATGAGATTTTGTTTTTACTCACGATGGCAATGCTATGACGTTTCCAGCGCTCTCAACCCATCCACCACTAAGTATTCCGGCAAAGAATTGACATCTAAAACATTTAAAACGCTTTCAACTAATCGCTAATTAAAAACAGATCGTATTACAATAATCTGCTTTTTGAAGTCGAAGAAAGAATATTTAGCTACACGAATATGGAACAAACTTAATCAATTAATTAGAGAACGATTCATATTTTTGTGTTACGTTTTAATGTTTAAAGGCCTAATAAGACAGTTTATTTTCAACACTAAATTATGCATTGTAAAGGCAACTTGATCTTTAAAATACATCTACAGAAACTAATGTAAGCAATGAGCCAGTTATAGTAAATATTCAGCCTATTTTTTTTATTCCGTGTCCGAGCTCACAGTTCAACTCGTCTTAACTGATTGACGGCTCCTATAGAAATGGCGCTTCGAAAGCTGCCTTCCTGCTTGAGACATGACATTGAAGTATCAATTGTATTGTATGACGATAATCACACCCTTATAACCGGAACGCACGGCTGATTCAGTCGCAAATATAAACGTAACGGTGGTTTGCACTTATCAATGCGGGTTCAATAACCAATAATAAAGAGTAAATTTAAAAAAATTGCATTTACTATTATTAATATTAGTATTACCAGATGTTATCCCTTTATAGCATGAATCGTTCGCTAATATGCTATAAATATACGCATAAACTAGACGAGACATAAAAAAGAACAAGTTTTTATAGAATCACTGTATGACGACATATTATTTTATTGTATTTAATAGAGAATTGCCGTATTTCTATTTGTATAGGTTATTGCGGAGATATATTGTGTGTGAATAAAAATAATTGTATTGTATGAGTTTGAAGGTAAAATGATTAAATACCTAGATGATAAAATACATTTGTGTGCTTTGATTCTTTTCCCGGACACCTCGACTACCACATCAGGCGCTATCTCTTCTAGAAACATCCGTAACAAGTCCTGACCAAGCCGAGACTGGCAGCTACCTATTAAACTGGAAGTTTGACAGCTTTCCTCTGTCGTACTGTTCTCTGAAATAAAACAATATTTCATAAACAACAAGGATAATCTGTTATAAACTATCATATTTGGACTAAATATGAATCAACTCACCGACGACTGAACGACACATACTACTCTGTACGCTACTGACTTCGGACGTGTCGGATGTTTGATCGAGAGCCTCTAAGGTGCTCGATGGAGTCCCTAGCCGCAAAGGAGACCGCGTCCGACTCGACAGCGAAACGGGCACGCTTCTACTGAATTCGTTCTTCAAATGAGGAAACAATCGGTTCAGACTTAAAGCGTTTTCGGAATGAAAGGAACTAATTATGTCAATAGATCTTGAATTAACCGACAGTGTTTGATTGGTCCAATTGTTATCGGGAATCGATCTGGTCATTCGAGAATCTCTCGTCTTATCTTCACTTACAGAAGCAGATAGTGTTTTCTTCGTAACTGGTATATCAATGTCCATTCTTGTTACGGGTTTATCCAAATCAGATAATTTGACGAACAGATCTGATGAATCATTTATTTCGTCTCCACAAACGACCTCCTCTTGAATTGTAGCCGTTATAGAACGTAATGAGGACGTTTCTATTTTTGAATTATCTTCTTTAACTATTTCAATCGATGGAAGATCATTGACTTCAGAAATATCGGAAGATTTCTTCTCTGGAATCTTTATTATTTCTAGTATGCTGATGTTTGGGTCGTTACAAAGCGACTCTAACTTTTCGAAGGTCGATAAGTTTGACAATGGTTTATGTTTGTCGCTTTCTTCCGATACAACAGATTTAGTTTGTACTTCACATTTTCCATTAGACGCTGTACTGGCGTTCTTCTTTGTATTTAAAGATAGCCTAGGAGGCATCTCTTTTAGTTTTCCATTTTCACCTATATCTATGTACATTGTGAAAATATTTTTTTTCTCGTTTAGACTATCAGTGTCTTCGCTTTTTTTACATGGCAAAGGATCAGGCAAACTTGCCAAATCTATATAAAATTTATGACTGGATTTTTCACTACTGTCCGAATCCACTGAACTTCGACTTTTATTGCAATTCTCGAGATTACTATTCAAGGCGACCTTTAAATTTTCACTAGTTTTTTCGTTAGGTCTTTTCGATGTTTGAGAAACGTTAGATGTTTCACTATTGAATTTCGCTCCACCGGACATATCGACCACCCAAGCTGACGAAGACGATAGTTTTACTTTATTTCTTGTAACTTGATTTACTTCCTCTGTTCTTTCTGGGATGTAAGCACCTGATACAATTGGTATATTTTCTATTTTGCGTTTTGTTGATGGACTACCTGTTTTACTTCCAGGCATTTGTGGAGGGAAATCTTCTACGGACGCGCCACCCGAGACTATAGGTGAGTATTCGAAAAATTTATGGGCTTTAATTTTTTTCGTAACGTCGTAATCTTTATTAATAGAACTGCATTGAGCTTCATCTTCACTGTACCCATGGAATCCAGAATCTTTTACGGACATAATAGAATTATTAGGCGTCGAAGTCATAAAGGTCTCTTGCAGACAAATAGTTTCCTTACTAATAGAATCTAAATTACTTTGTTTATCATCAACTGTTTCTTCGACTTGCGTTGGTTCTACAAAGGCTTTAGTACATAAAGAATCTTCGGTTATAGGAGTCATTTCGAAAATGGTCGGAGACAAATCTTTCTGCATTGAATCAAGATCCTTTTGTTCAGTTTGTTCTAAGGAATCATCGTTATCGTTACTTTCAGACCAATCATTAGGGCTCATATCTATTTTGTTAGTGGAGCAAGGAACTGGACGACTCTGAGGCACCGTTGTGTCGAATGTCAGGTCGTGAGATTTAGTAGATACAGGGGGAGGTGCATCACTTTCTTCTTCAACTAAACTCGCAGCGTCTATGAAACATGATGTTGTCTTTACAGATTTCTGCGCTAAGCCTGAATATTGTGTACCACTGGGGATATCTGTACTAAATTTATTTATTGGATTTTCCGTATTTGCATCTTCACTGAGAAGTTCCTGTTCAGTTTTAGAACAGTTACCAGTTTGTTTCTTTTCAGACGCTTTCGGTGGAAACACAGATTCCCATGAACCAGTCTCTGACGATAATGATGATGACTCTAATATAACGATTTCTTCGTTCTGTCTTTGTTTCTCCTCTTTCGATGATCGTCCGCTGATTAGTTCTTTAAACTGACTAGGCTTGGTTGTTTGATAGCTTTCTTTATCTGTAGAAATTCCACTGGACGAAGCTGACTGGGGTGCATTACGACACTGTAGTTTCAGAAAATCTCGCCTTTCTAACAACGGACTGTGCGCAGAATCATTAGAGTTACTGGCTTCATCAGCTACGGAGTCATGCAACGTGCTTTCAGTCAACGATATGTCCGTTAAAGTTACATCTTTATGGCTGCTTAAACTCTCCAGCATACCGGTGTTTTCCATTCCGGAATCTGATATTGTAATAATGTTATCCATTTTAGGATTGCTATCGTAAACATTTAAGTGCGTATGGCAGCCAGTGCAGCTAGCCACAGGAGAACAGGTAAACGTTGCAGACAAATAATCAGATGAACTGCTTGGATCATCAGCTATTAAACTGTCAGGTGAATACGCTATATCATATATTTTCTCACTCGTGGACTCATAAAAAATTGAATGCTTGCAATAGTGATCGCTATTTATAAAATACTGATTCGATTTAGTTTCTTGACTAGTGCGTGTTATTGGATTATGTGTGTGGTTCTTTTCGAATTTTAATCCATTATCTGTCACTGGACAAGTGATATCACAAGAAGCGGAATGTTTGTCTGATTTGGAAATGTGACTAGAAAGCGATAAAGAAGTAGGTTTTACTGGTTGAGAAGCTTTGTTTTCGATTTTATCTTCAATTTGAGTTTTTTTTATGGATATAAAAGCATTCGATAGAGCGTCCTGTTCGTCAAGTTCTTTTTCTAATAAATTATCAGCTATAGGCACTAGCGCATAGTATTCTTTTGTCAATTCAGTACTCGGACTAGAGCCTGTTATTTCGGATATCGATTTTTCAGGGTACGAACTAATACTGCAATCTGGTATTTCAAACGAAACAACCTCCTCTAGGTCTATTTTCGTTTTATTCACGCAATCTGCCAGTGATTCTAGTTTCGTAACTTGCTTGCTTAAATAGCTTATTATTTCTTTTTCCTGTTCTTGTATATCACATTCAGTATATATGTCACTGTAACAAAATTCACAAAATACAAAAACATCACAATACTCTCAATTAATTTTGCCTCAGTTTCTAGTACTCAAAGTCGTTTCATACCTTATGAATGAATATATTTCGTCATATGAATCGCGTCCGAAATTCACATGCAATATGTTTTTAAGTTTGTGATAAAATTTACGTGTGCGAGTCTCAAGAATACAAGAATGTGTTAGTATTTTTAATTTTCCACACACCAGCTCAATATCAGAATATATAGACTCATCAAATATTCTGTAACAAATGTGTTTTTGTCAATAATTTATGCTTCAAAAAACAAACTACATTTTTATTAACATCAAATCTATTATATCATTGAATCTCGTTTGCTAAATGGAATCTTAAATTAACATACAATATTATTTTCCTCTTTTTATACTCTGTATATCGTCATTTAAAGATCAATAATTCGATGCATGCAAATTTCATGATTCAATTCAATATATATAATTTAGACGTATCGATTATAACTTATAATGTTGGAAAACGCTGACATTCTAAAAATAACGCTGATGGTTGAAAATAAAACTATTTACATTTAAAAATCTATGACGTCATCATCTAAAGTCATAAAATTTTCTGATGACTATAATTATACCAAGCTTTGATTAGCCAACTTAAAATAAAAACAAAGAGGTTCATTATATTGTACAATTTCGATTTCCGCGCATTATAATAATATACATATAGTAAGTACATACATAAAGATATAAATGAAATCAAAATAATACACAAACTATTTCAGCAAAAAAGTTAATTTATCATCAACAAAATGAAACATTTCAAAAGCACAAAAAAAAACTTCTAATACATAATTATTAAATTGAGAAATTACTTAATATTTACCTGGCTACATCCTCCTCAAGTTGTTGCTCCAGGTAAACTTGAAGTTGAGATTCTTCGTCGGAAGCTGAGAATTCGCCCGCCGACGCCGGCTTAATTACCGATTGAGCGCCCGGCATGTAGCATCTCTTGTGTCTGTTTCATAACAATTAAAAAAACTAAACAAATTTATCATCAACAGCATAGTTACAATTTAAGGCAAGTATAGAACGGAATGTATAAACTGTTCCAATTACTCTATACACAATACATTTACATTATTAATCAATGCATACACTGGTGAAACCAGGTTATATGACAGACATTTCAGTGAATACCTATGCAGTATTTTAATGTTTCGACTTAAGCAATACCCGGTAATAAGAGACGAGGCTACCTCCGCGTAATATTTACGCAGCTATACAAATCAATGAATCGAAATCAACCATTACATTTCATCATGCGTACTATTTTTTTAATACTTTTTTTGAACAAATTATAAGTTAATTGATAATAAAGAATTAAAAAAATAGTTGGTCCATACTTTACTTTTTATTACCTTAGATGGACAACGAAATAAAACAATGTTAACGCCGCCGCCTTTCTTGTTATAGTAATTGGAAACCTCAGATGCAAGAAAATCAGCAAAAAAAAAGATGACAACACTAACTCGTACAGATGATGAGGAGTAGTAGCAGTCGTTCAAAGAGGCCTGGATTTCTCTAATTTATTTTATAATTTACCATGGCCATGAATTTTATTAATATTAGAGGCAAAATGCTGCATGACTAGTTTCAGAGTTATGGCAGTATTGTAACTGTATTGTCATCAAACTTCTACACGTGATGTCGAGCTAAAAAGTTATTTTTCTAGAGACAGGAAAGACTAAGAAACAAGAATTTATTAAGAATTAAGAAGAATAACGCGATAACTTTTTTTTTTTGTTTTTTTCAATTCCTGCATTTGTGATGGAGTATCTATCACTTGAGAATTATTTGATCGATTAAAATTATTTCTTTTTTGCTGTCCGTAACAGTCTCGACAAGGTTTATATGAAAGATTTTTGTCTTTCGAAATTGCAGTATTATTTTCATACAAATTGTTAATAATCACAGCAGAACATGATCAGATAGTAGTTAAAAGAATGTTGAAATTAAATAATAATAAAAATTATTCAAAAGAATGTTCAAAATTTAATCTTGTAGCTCAGATGGTATATTTAATATTTATTGATGCAAATTACTAGGAGATTTAATGTTTTTGTTTCATTAATAACAGAATTGATAAGCAAATGCCATCAATATTTCCCTTATGAAACCAGAGTTCCCGTCAAAACAGTAGTTGGTGCATCACATAAATGATGTTCATTTATATCCAATTATATATCAAAATATTATTATAGTGTTAAGGCTGATAGTAGTGGGTCATATTGATGGGAAAAAACCACGTGTTCACTCAACTTTTTTTTTTTTTTTTTTATTGCCCTTGTAGGCAGACGAGCATACGGCCCACCTGATGGTGAGTGGTTACCGTCGCCCATGGACTTCAGCAATGCCAGGGGCAGAGCCAAGCCGCTGCCTACCAAAACTGATACCTACCACTATGCCTATACCTGAAACACTGAAGACTACTGAAGATATACACATGTGGAGAAAAGCGCAACAGCTTCGAGCTTCAGAAATAAGCACACAGGTTTTTTAAATAATTGATTGGAAATCAGAGGTCCTGATAGAATATATACACGCTATGATGTATTCATTAAAATGGGAAAAACATACACTGAATATAACTTAATCTATTACTATCATTTGGAATATGAACACTAATTTCAAGTATTGGAATATTAAGTTATATAATAAGTATTAAGTGAATAATAAACAATATAAATCTAGCTTATTAATTAATAATATAATTCTACTTTTACAACAGTTTTTACAATATCCTATAAATGTTATAATATGAAATTCTTAACCATTTAGGCTGCATCACTAATCTGCCTATATAACTTTATCAGATTAGAGTCTGCACTTCAACTTCCGATATAATCTTATCAAGGAATAAGGTTAAGAATCCCTCGGCAAGAATGATAAATTTTCATTTTGAGTTTAAAACAAACAGTCTATGTCTTAAAATTCAATGATGTGGCATTTATTATCTACAGATAGATAATGTACATGACAACAATGGAGTGTCCAAAAATTCAAGAGAAAGCTGTCCTTTCCAAAAGTAAAAAAAAATTAGGGCACTTTCAATTAAAACGTATGTGAGTTTTAAACTTGATCCACAATTTGATTTTTATGTGTCAACTAACCTGTAGGGAATAGAGCAGTTAATCAAAAGATACCACAACATAAACATTGTTATGCAGATCATGTCCTTGAGTAGCTATTGTTTGAATAACTATGACATCACACTTAGGCATTACAATTACAAACATTATTTTGTGATCAAATATTATTTCTGCATTTATTCTTTTATAATTTTTTTTTAATATATAGTATTGTATGTACCTCTGTGAATATTATTGTTTTTATAAAAATCTAGTATTGCAGTTTTCCTGTTTTACAAGCTTTTTATTTTTATTTTTCTATTCTATTATACATAAATAGTGAAGATTGCATCTGTAAATGGAAACAAATCCTTGAAACTTTGCATCAAATATTAATATTTATATGACTCATATCAGGTACTACTAACTTTGAACATTGTTAACATGAGATTTGGTACAGGCAACATGCCTGAACCCAACATTGTTTAATAACAGAAAACCCATATAAACACTGTTTCCTGTTTTTTTACTGGAAAATCTTTCAACCATTCTCACAACAGGTAGCAAAATATATTATTCATTTAAACCCACAGAGATGTCAATATCAGAGAGCAACTTGTTCGTCTGTCATTATACAATATTGCTGAATAAGAGAGTTATTCTCAGTTATTTTTAAGAGCTATTTACAACTGAATTAAACTATATTAAAATCTGTAAGTTTGGACTAAGAATTAGTGAATGGAATGGATGTAAAAACAAATTAAGCTTAAAGTGTCATAAATTCGACCAAAAGTTTGCTATAATGCTTACATAGTCAACACTATTATAAAATTATTTAAATTGCAAGTTAACAGATTGTTAAATAAATTTGACATAATTAAATAATTACCGGGAGTTCCTCAAATAATACGGACGTCGCGTGAAGCCGTTTCTAATGCTTCAAATCCCGTTGTTATTAAATTTTTATTCATAGTATTATTGCCGATTAGCAAACAAACGGCTAAGTATTGATCGATCGATATTGTATTTTACGATTTCGTATGCAAATAGAAGACAATGCAAAACGTAATCGATTATACAAAACATTTTACTAAAGATAGAATAAAAGGTAAAACGCTTAACTGATACAGTACTCTTGCAATTGATTTTTAGAAACAACTGATTAATAGGTAGAACTTTTTTTGTACGATCACAAAACTAGCATTAAGGCGTAAAACACTGAAGATTTTATTTACTTACTTGTTATTTTTCGAATCAGTTTAGCTAAAATTAATATTTAAATGTCTCATAATTATTAAAAAATATTAAATTCAGCGAATTATGTATCGTATCTCTTTGACCACGGAAATAAATGTTTGTGTTGCCGTTGTGATTATATTCTGTTTAGTGCTGCCAGCTTAATAAATACAAAGCGTCAAGCTATGGCAAAGATAGTAAAGTTAATGATGTTTTCCATCAAGCCCATCAAATTCAAGCAGACCTCAAAAAAGTATTGGTGTGCTTCAGTAATAAATAGTCTCATGGTGATTTCGATGCATTTTAACTTACATGGTCTTACAATAAAGATACTTTATAAAACGTTTGGTTTATTCTTACTATAGTCTATGACAGTAGCGCGGGGTGAAGCGGGCGTTCCACAGGACTTTTTTTTTGTTTTTGTTGTTTGTTTTGAGACAACACTACAGCGTAACCTTAAGTAGTAGGTGAGCTCACGGGACTCAAACCTGACAACATTGCTAACACTAACCCTAGCAAGAGCAGTACGTTGTAGAATCTATCACCGGATCGGAAACGCGACCCACTGAGAAGATCCGGTGAGAAACTCAGTGGGCTGTGTCTGTGGATTAATTTACTCGCCGAGCCCTTCGTCACAAGCGACGGGTTCGACGAGAACCATGATCTGTGCTTGGGGTATCTAAAAGCGTCGTTAATTTATCGGGAGGATCCGAAATGAAGCGTTTCCGGCGACGTCGGCTGCTTACAATCAGTCCGTAGGATCGGGAATATAGTTACCGGCGGCCACAATGAGAGGGTTTTCGTGTCTTGCCACTTTCTCGAAATGACGCACTGATGCCGACTGTAGATATTTACTGATGTACTCTAGGTCCATATCGTCGTGGAGATCAACATTTCAGATGAACCTTGGGGTTCCGGCGGCTATCCTGTAAAAACGGGATTGTACTTTTTGAAGGGATTTCAAGCTTGTGCGAGCCGCGTGAGCGGCCACTGCACTTAAATAGGTCATGACCGGACTATACAAGTTTTGTAGAATATCACCTTATTTCTAAGGGACAATTTACTTAGCTTGCGAATCATCGGATAGGCTACAGGACGAAACCCAGGACTCGCGATGCATGAGTTAGTTAAACGGTGGTCCTTAATCATTGCCACTATGAGGGTGTCTCAGCGCGTAACCACGAAAAGTGCCGATAAAGGTCAACCGTTGACGGTGCTAGCTTAAAAGGCACCGACTGCGACTACCCAAGCGCGGTGTGTGTAACGCTTTCAAAGGTACCGCCAAGGACATCCCCCTGGCTGCTTTTTGGTGAGATAGTGATGGGCAGGAATGCAGCAATAAGTATAAGGAAATAATAAATTCACACTGAATTGAAACCTATGAAAAGGACAGCCGTGTTCCCAAAAAAGAAGCTTGATGCGAAACCACTGTCGTTTTAGTTGTATATACTCCACATCCGGCATCACGTTCTTCAGCCAATTAATATTATGATCCAGGATGGCCAAGTATCTGCGATTCCGATCTTAGGTGAATTTATGATCTTCCGCTTTCACGTAAAATCTATCTCCCACAGCATTCTAATTATCCTCAGCAAGATTTTTTCCTATGACCTGCGTCACCTAATGCACCCTCAACCCAACTAATTAAGCACCCATCTACCGTTGATGCTCTAGACACATTTTGCGTACTTATCCCCCAAATCCACTCTCGATGTTATACTACTACCTGGCTGCTACTAGCGCTAACGCTAGCAACAGTCAAACAGTCAAAACAGCCAAAGCACACGTTACCATACTTATTGAGCTTGTCGAGGAGTTCGACACAAACTATCCATTCTTGGCTGACAAATCGAGCTCCCTCTTTAAATTGATCTCGGTTAAATACAAAGTCTTCTGGCAAACCGCTATCATTCCGACTCATTCAAAAAAGAGTAAAGTAACATTTTCACACAGTTTCTGTGTTAACTCTATGGTAAGATTATTTCAATTCAAGGTTCAATCTGAACTGAAAGTGTGAGCATAACATTTTTTTATCGATCGACTAATTTGATTGATTGATTTGTTTGACTGAATAACTCGCCTGTCAGTTGTGTGCTTTAACTTTTGGGAAAATGGATTACATATTAGGATACAGAATAAATTATTAGACGAGTTATAAAATTATGAGTGTAAATTTATCAATACATAATATGTTCACATAAATTCATAATCCATACAAGTAAATTTCATTTACATAAAATGCATGAGTTATAATATGGACGTATAAATAAAAATTTTTTTAGTCATTGTCTGCTCAAACTTGCTCGCTTTTCGATTTGTTTAAGAAAGTTTAAAAGTATATATTAAAATGAACATGGATTCACCGTATGAAAATTGGGACCCAGGTATGTGCAATACCTATAGTTAAATCTCAATGGTATTTAAACATAAATGATTATTTTATAGACATTTAATTCATCTGATAACCACATTAGAGAATAAAATCTTAATATAAAAAAATCTTCGCATTGCTGGTTTAAAAATAACAAAAATCAGTCATTACAAGTACATTAAAAATGATTGTTGGTTAACTCTTGAATACCCAACAAAACACAGCAATATTAAATAAATAAAGTATGAGTAGAATTGTACTTCAGTGCTCAAATCAATAATAAAAAATTGAAATAAAGAAGACTAAAGTTTGCATATTATGTACTACAGAATGTAAAAATGAAGTAGAATAAAACTGAATGTTTAATTAAATATATTAATTAACTAATTACTAAATCATTAGAGTTTTTTCATTTAGAAAAGGTTGTCAGCTAAATGATGTGTGCTTAAACATGATCATAGCACCTAATTTATGGAAGGCAACTGTAAGGCCACCACTTGCATGTGAAAGGCACTATCTTAAATTTTTTATATCTATTACAGCACTCACACGTTTGTTGACATCTTTGAAAGAGGTGCAATCAGGTAGTGAAGATGTGGCTTTTCTTAGTGAACTGCTGCAGTCTAAGCAGTTGCATGCCTTGGTACATGTTCACAACAAAATTGTGGCTAAAGGCAAGGATGACAAATTTTATCCTCTACTCTCAAATGCTATGCAGGTTACACTTGAGGTTTTTGAAGTACTTGGTGATAAAACTAAAATTTCAAAAGAGTATGAAGAGTTACTAAGTTTATTGCAGAAGCCACATTTTCAGGTGAGTATTACCCAATTTTGACACCCAGGCTGTTTGAATTGGCTTGATCTTTTTGTAATAAATTATTATTAAAAAAAAAAATCTCTATGATATAAGATCGACTTTAGGGTTTTAAATGTAACTACTTTTTATTAGGCAATTTTGTGTACGCATGATGCAGTTGCTCAGAAAGACTATTACCCCCATCTACCTGATATTCCACCTGATACTGATGATGAAGAAGAAACTGTAAAGATTGTACAATTAGTCAAAAGTGATGAACCATTGGTAAGGAATAGATAAATATTTTGAAATTTTGATAATTCAAAATCAAATTTAAAAATATAAAAGTAAAATGAAATCATTTAGAAATAGCAGCTAAATAAACATGCAGGAATGTAATGAATAAACAAACACTAACTGTAAACATAAAAATATAACTGTTTTACTTATTTGTTTCAATAAAACAATGGTATTTATTACCATATATGTAATGTTAAGTCTAAAGAAAAAAATTGATACTAAAATAACAAATAAATTTCATATGATGTTAGCCCCAGATTGAGATAAGGTATTTATATTATAGTAAGCGAAACTGTAATGGTGTATTGAACATAATTTTTCATTGGAAGGGTGGAGCACAGAGTGCAGAACCAATTGTGGTGAGTATTATGAAGAATAATAATAACTATGCTAAGTATTGGAATGCTTTTCAGTTAAAATCTACCTCAAGACCTCTCTATGTGTTTTGCACTCAAAATATTATTTTATTGGTGTTGCCTCCTCGTCACTTCTCATTGAAACTTTATTAGCTGCTATCTCTAGATGTGATGCGATCTGTATTGTGTTATTTGTATTTTTTTTTAACCTACATTTCCTTTGTTTTTTTTTTTCATTCATTTCACACAATACATGTTGCTTTTTGTTCATTTTAATAAGTGCATTATAACTCTAGCGGAGAAGACGGTAGATCATCGGAGAAACGTGTATATTTTTTGGCCCCTTCTCAAGGGTTTATTGGAAGGAAAAGAACAAAATCGAATTCTTGCAAATGCACACAGTAAAAAAAAACCAGTGAACTGACAATGTTTAATTATTATTATTACAGGTGAGAGTATCGTATATTGTAGATTGGTACTCTCATCAAACTGCGATTTCTCGCCGCGAGTTTGAACACGCCACAATTGTTTAAACTTATCTTCTGTTTTGACAAAAAAATCATATTTCACAAAACTGAATTAATTATATTGCTATTATATATACGAAACGTATATCATACGGTACTATCATCATAATTATTATTACTTCGTTTTATTTCTTGCCTTAAGAAGAAATAGTATTATTAATATCCTGACCTTACGTACTGGTTTCCTTATACAACTAACCATTTACTATGACAGAGTAAAAACATATTAAACGTAAAAAATATAAGTTAAATTGATAAATAAATACTCAATTCATGAATTATTGTGGAAATTAAAATTAAGGCATCTATTGGGGGGAAATAAATGCGTCTCATATTTTCTTATAATAAGTCTTTCATTATTTAGTTTATTCCGCCATCAACCATTAATCGTTGTTGTTGTCAACGCCAACTACTGCATAACATATAATCGTTAATCATAATTCTTTTAGGCGCTCTCTGTTAACATAATAAGTAAAAGGTAGTAAGTAGGTACTTTAGATTGACTAGATCTACGTAAAGAAATTGCATAGCTAACTAATAATTTTAAAGTGAATAATATGAATTAAAAATACCTGAAGCTTTCAGTGACAATGATATTTCCATTGCGCATTAAATTCAAATAAGTCCTAATTTAAGATTAAAATAAGTAAAGTTGCTTTCAGACTATGCTATACTATAGTGCCATATAGTATAGCAGCGTATACTTAGTCAGTAATATATGCTACAGTAGAGTGTGAACGTGTCCATAACAATGTATGGTGCACGATATTGTTGTGCTATGAGCTATATACTATATGCTATTATATTATAGCGTAGTCTGAAAGCAGCTTCAAACTTGCATTTAAGCATAATAGGTATATAATCAACGTGCATTATCTGTGATTTACAACGTTATGTAGGTAAATATACAAAACTGTTTTCGATTTTTTTCATATGCAGCTTCTAATTAAACGAAACTGGAAAACAAGGAAACTTATTGTTATTTTGAAAGAAATTGAAATTAACTATAACAATTCAGGGCGCAACAATCAAGACTGACGAAGAAACCGGGAAGATAGTTATCGCTCGAGTGATGCACGGAGGTGCCGCTGATAGATCGGGACTCATCCACGCCGGCGACGAGGTCATCGAAGTTAACGGAATCAGTGTGGAAAACAAAACTCCGGCCGATGTCTTGTCTATATTAGTAAGTATCGTATATATATATATATATATATAGATATATATATATATATATATTGTCCTACCTGTGCTGATAACCTTGAGAGGCTATTTCAGCTTCGCCCTAACGTGTGGGTGAGCTCACGGGGCTCAAACCGGGAGTTTTGCTAACACTGGCCCTCGCAAGAGCAGTGCTTCGCAGAATCTATCATCGGATCGGAAACGCGACCCACTGAGAAGATCCACATCGAGAAACTCAGTAGGCTACATCGTATAACTAGTGATGCGACAAACGCAAAAAACGGACCTAACGAAATCGTCATCAAGATAATTATAAATTACGTTTTAAATTAGATGCCCCTAAACAAATTTAGTATTCATAATAACGAGGGGTGAAGGCTATTTAGCTTAAGCGACATTTCGCTTAACACGTGAGTTTTATCTTTGTAATTAAAGGTCCGTTTCATTTGGTATTAGCATCAACAATTCGATATTTTTAATTGAACGCCAATCAAGTTTACCCCATTCAAATAGCTGAAGAAGTCTTTTTGGCACAATAAACAGCGAGACGAACACTCGTCAATATATTATGATGACAATTAATTAACTCGCTCTGCTGTGACTGTCGCAGAATATATCAAGTACATTTGCAAGTGACACTGTCGCGCCATTTGTCGTACTGTTATCTATATATTAATACGTGAAGAAAAACTTTGTACCCCTTTTTACGAAAATTGCGCGGATGGAGGAGTATGAAATTTCCCACACTTATAGAGAATATAGAGAAGGAGTGTAGAATGTTAATATTTTTTTAAATTATGCCTAAAAAATAAATTAAATCAATAAAAAAAAACATTACCACACTACCATGTATTTGACGCACTATTTATTTATTTTCAAACTTTTGTTCTTGACGTCTGTGTTCAAATTGAGAATAGATTAAATATTGTTTGTCTTTATTAATATTTTTCTATAGTCTAGTCTTGTCGAAATTTGTGATTATAGAAGTATAATAAGTCTTTGAAAATACAATCATAATAGTGTACAAACTTACAATTTCAATTAATTATAGTCGAATTTCGACTACTGCGAGACCTCTACTATATTCTTAATGTACCTAAAAATGCAATATAAGGTGCACAACGTAATGCAGCTTAGTTAGGTTGATCACGCAGTTCAATTATAACCGCGCTCCCGGTGACACTTGCCCCAATTAATTTTAATTGTCAGTTTCAAATGTTTTCATTATTAAAATTAAATATATATATTTTTTTAAGCTTTTCTAATAAATCCTCGTAACAGTACGTTGAGGGCCCTATACCAGAAACTATCCTTGAAGAGCCAACAATAAAACGACTCGCAACAACACAGACGACAAACAAATATGAATTTTATATAAACGAGTATTAGATAAATAAAAGCAATAAATCGAATAATGTACATATGTGTTCCAGCAAAACTCCGAAGGCACGATCACCTTTAAATTAGTACCGTCATTCGGTAAAGGCGGTACGCGGGAAAGCAAAGTCAGAGTCCGAGCGTTATTTGATTACAATTCGTCCGAAGATCCTTATATACCCTGTAAGGAAGCGGGACTCGATTTTAAGAAGGGTGACATCCTGCACATCGTTTCACAGGACGACGCCTACTGGTAAGCTTATATCTGAACGGAAATCGCTAGCGGCGTTCTTTAATCGATTGCGAAATACATCTGTTTTCTCATAACGCGAAATATTTATTTATAAACGTATTGTTTTACATGACGAATTTTGGTGTGGCTTATTGTTTAGGTGGCAAGCGAGACGCGAAGGCGATAGAGTTATGAGGGCGGGGCTGATACCGTCCAGGGCTCTGCAAGAAGGTCGCATCATTCACGAGAGACAGACCGATCCCCAGACTATGGATGGTTTGTACTGTTTTTATCGTAACGTTTCTTCTAGGTCGACCTTCTGTTTTCGATGTTGTGCTATTATTAGCTATGTAAATACATGTAAATCGTGAAATCACGATTGCTATGATATTTAGTTGTAGTTCTAAGCGTTCTAGATGGTGTGACAGTGGACATCGATAATAATATTGTTAATGCGAATTGGGTTGGTTTGTTTGTTTGTTACGCTTTCACGTCTTAACTACTCAACTGATCGTAAATAAACTATGCATACACGCTGTCGTGGGTATGGAAAAGGACACACGGTATTTTTCATCAGAGAAAAAATATGTGCCATTTCTGAGGAGTTTTGTTTTCTTCATTAACGCGCAGCTACCTGTAAAATATAGTTTCTCATTTTACTGACATTATTTTTTTAAATAAATACTACGCTTATTATTTTAGGAGGTAATTAATTAGTGTTTTCATCTCCATCCTCTAGCTTAATTAGCAGTACTCTAGGCGTCGTGCATTGCGATTTGATGGGTGGAACAGACGTCAAATAAATACAATCGAAAATTCGATCTCATTTCTCGACCTGCTTTTACGGTTTGCCTGGTTTTGGCGGCATCTACATTGTGTTGTCAATGAACTCGTTTAACACTTAACCAGATGGCCCCTCAAGTCGTTTAGCGATCTAGAACAGAAAAAAAAGACAGAAGGCTGTCAATGTATGCGTTTTTAAGGGATTTTATGGCCTGGTAACTAAGACCTTTAAGTCATGTCTTATTTTAATTTATATTATTACTTTTACGAAAATGCTAATATGAAGTGAAATGAAATGAACTGAAGATGGTTAATTTAAGACATTAATCAACTGAGATGAAATTAGATGAGATGATATGGGATAACATATAATCTCAGTAAAATGGTGGTCATTTACTGAGACTTTTTCAGTGGACTTTTCGGAGGATCCCGAGAAGTTATGTCCAGCGGCTTTGTTTTATTTTCCCACATTTGTGCACTTTCCCAGATACTAAACAGTTAATAAACCACCGTTATTACACATTTAAACCTGAAGAAACACTAAAGGGACAAAATAAAACAAATCACACAACTTCACTCGTCGCGTTCCCGCCAAAAAGTCCTCAATGTATGCATTTCTTTGAAATTTCACCCTACCCTCACTTTTTGCGGTCTACAAAAAAGCTTCATCTGTTGTTGCGGTGTTTTTAGGTAAGCCCGCCCTTTGCAGTCCGTCAGCGTCCAGTTCTGACTGTGCCCCAAAAACGCCATGTTCACCGACGCCGACGGCCACAGCGCTCCTGCCCTGCAAGTCGATTCCGAAAGTCAAGAAGATTATATACGACATAACGGAGAACGACGATTTCGATAGAGAATTGATACCGACATACGAGGAGGTCGCCCGGCTGTACCCGAGGCCGGGTCTGGTACGCCCGATCGTGTTGATCGGAGCGCCCGGCGTCGGCAGAAACGAACTGAGACGGAGGCTCGTCGCTACGGACCCGGAGAAGTACATCACTCCGATACCGTGTAAGTTTTTTTTTGTATTGCTTAAGATGGGTGGACGAGCTCACAGCCCACCTGGTGTTAAGTGGTTACTGGAGCCCATAGACAGCTACAGCGTAAATGCGCCACCCACCTTGAGACATAAGTTCTAAGGTCTCAGTATAGTTACAATGGCTGCTCCACCCTTCAAACCGAAACGCATTACTGCTTCACGGCAGAAATAGGCAGGGTGGTGGTACGAACAATAACCAATGCTTATCAAATTTACTTTAAAAAAAAACATCTATACTGATATTATTATCATAAATGTCATAATTCATAAACTAAAAAAATCATATCCTTCGTGCATTTTTATGTTCGGTACTCGGTCACGCAAATGTCTGAAAAAAGTTAAATGAAATCTATACTTTAATCTATAAATCTACAGTGGTATTTACGGATGTTCCGTTATAACTATTGAACCGTGCATCCGATTGATTTGAAACTTGGTTTCCATGTAGAAAATACATGTACTTAATGAATAGGCTAATATTTATATGAGTGTTGGACTCCCTAATAATAATGACAATAAATAATAATGTTAATTTCAAATACCCAGCGAAGCGGGCGAGTACGGCTAGTTCCTTATAAAGATAGGTGACCCAGGCTTTTTTTAATGGTGAATGCCTGTATGAGTTTTATAGACCAATATCCAGACTAAGGCGCGCTAATAAATTCATAAAAGAAATCTTTGTTCACGAGATTTGCTAATCTGTAAATAAATTTTAAACATTACAGTTACGTCGCGTCCTATAAAATCAAGCGAACAGAATGGTAAAGATTACGTGTTCGTAACTCGGGAAAAAATGGAACAGGATATAACCGATGGGAAATTCATAGAGCATGGTGAATACAAGGGCAATCTTTATGGGACCGCTGCCGAAAGCGTCGAGACTATTATTAATACTGGTAAAAAAAAACTTGATAAATTAATAATATACTTGCTGTGAAATAAGCATTTTTTGTTTAAATTTATAAATATTAATTTGCATTTAAGCATGTTCATGTCTAAGTATAGTAAGTAGTTAACCAGCAATGCACAGCGAATGCTTCTAGCGGTCATTCACCTGCGTCGCACAAGCTTGTAGTTTCCGCTCGTTAGCTGATTATTTATATATCGTCTTACATTACGTAAACTGCATGAATCATTAGTTTAATACAAAATTTATTATTGAATTTTTTAATGTGTTCGAGTATTTGTCAGCCAGCCAATTTTGACATCTGGTAACATGTAGCTGCTTTTTTAATCTAATCTTATTTCTCGTTTACTTTTTGGAAATTATGGTTTTTTTTATTGCTTAGATGGGTGGACGAGCTCACAGCCCACCTGATGTTAAGTGGTTACTGGAGCCCATAGACATCCACAACGTAAATGCGCCACCCACCTCGAGATATAAGTTCTAATGTCTCAGTATAGTTACAACGGCTTCACGGCAGAAATAGGCAGGGTGGTGGTACCTACCCGTGCGGACTCACATGAGGTCCTACCACCAGTAAGATGATGATATTCGAAATACGTCGACCTTTATTCAATTACACATAAAAATAAAACACATGCTACATATTGAAAGAAGGAAATCGATATGGATTTTTTTTAATGATTAGATGGTTGGAAATATATCTGCTTTTTTTTAAGGGATTTTATGATCTGGTAACTAAGACCTTTAAGTCATGTCTTATTTTAATTTATATTCTTATTTTTATGAAAAATGTATTATGAAAAGATATTATAAAATATATGAAATTAAATTAAATGAGATTATATGGGATGAAATATAATCTCAGTAAAACGGTGGTCATTTACTGCGATTTTTTCAGTGGATTTTTTGGAGGATCCCGAGAAGTTACGTCCGGCGGCTTTGTTTCATTTTCCCACATTTGTGCACTTTCACAGATACTAAACTACTAAAAGCTAATAAATCACCGTTATTACACATTTAAACCTGAAGAAACACTAAATAGACAAAACAAAACAAATCACACAACTTCACTCCTCGCGTTTCCGCCAAAAAGTCCAAATATAACTTCGATAAATTAATTAGGAAGTACCCTCGTGAACTTATTCTGGAAATTGTTCTCTTCAGGTCGCGTGTGTGTGTTGAGTCCGCATTGGCAAGCCCTAAAGATGCTTCGAACTCCGCGTCTGCGTCCCTACATCGTGTTCATTAAGCCTCCGTCCTTGGAGAGGATGGTCGAAACGCGGACAGCGGCAAACGCACGTTCCACATTCGATAAGGAATCATCCAGAGCATTCACGGTATGTGACGCTAATAACAGACGCATGTATAGTCCTAATTCAAACATTTATATGTAATTGCAAACTAAAAATAAAGAAAAATACACCCTACAGCGTATCGTATGTAAATTGATGGTTAGCAAAGATATTGTCGACGACTTAGTTTAAATCATAATAATAATAATAATAATAATTAAATTATACAATCTTGCAAAAATATGCTTTATGTCTTTGCGTGTCCCCGTCTGCAATACCGTCGAGTTCTAAGGTCTCAGTATAGTTACAACGGCTGCCCCACCCTTCAAACCGAAACGAATTACTGCTTCACGACAGAAATAGGCGGGGCGGTGGTACCTACCGGTGCGGACTCACAAGAGGTCCTACTACCAATAATTACGCGCATTATAATTTTGCGGGTTTGATTTTTATTACACGATGTTATTCCTTCACCGTGGAAGTCAATCGTGAACATTTGTTAAGTACGTATTTCATTAGAAAAAGTGGTACCCGCCTGCGGTATTCGAACACCGGTGCATCGCTAGATACGAATGCGATGGACGTTTTATCCTTTAGGCCACGTCGACTTCAAATACATTAAATCAATTAAAAAAACATTACACACACTACCATCTATATGACACACACGCATGCATACTATTTGTTTATTGTCAAACTTTTCTTATTGCTGAGTCTGTGGTCAAATTGAAAATAGATTAAAATATATTGTTTGTCTTTATTAATATTTGAAAGTGTAAGTCTTGGCGAAATCTGTGATTATAGAAGTCTATAATGGTCTTTGACAACAGAATCATAATATTGTATCAACTTATGATTTCAATTAATTATTGTCGAATTTCGACTATCGGAGGACCATTAGTACTTATTAAATACTAAAACTTTATTTACAGGAAGAAGAGTTCACAGATATAATACGGTCGTCCAATCGTATTAATTTCTTATACGGATACATGTTCGATGAAGAGGTGGTGAATGAAGATCTGGCCAGTGCTGTGTCTCAACTACTCAAGGCCGCTTGGAGAGTTCAGTCTGAACCGCTGTGGGTACCTGCTTCATGGGTCCAGTAAAGAAAAATCACGCAATAATCAATTATATACAATGTTTTATCGCTGTTGTCTTATACAGTGGTTACACAATGACAATTATACATCAAATAATATGTCTAAAGATCGTGCTGTGAAAAGAAAATTTATTAATATACCAAACAAAAAAACAAAAAAAAATTAACAATGGTAATTGTTTTAACGGATGCAATAATTATTTTTGTGATTGTGTGCAAGCTTTCTTCCTTGTGCTGGCAAACAAAGACTGTAAATTAAATCAAGTGCACCCATCGAACATAATAATAGTAATATTTTTATTAGATACCGGTAGCTCGTATGGTCTGTAGAAAAATAATAAAAGTTACATTATAAATCACAAATAGGCAATAGAGAAAAGTAGTTTTCTTAGAGGATGGGGCATTTTGAGATAAATGACTTAAAAGACTTTATGATATTGACAGTCGAAGGATTAAGAAGCACTTTTATTCATTCACACATTGAAACGCTTATTTTCTTATATAAGTAGATAATAATTTTTTTAAGTAATGTTTAGTACAATTTTTTTGCACACGATGCTAGTGTTCATAGCGATTAATTATTCAAATTTAGTTTCGTAGTTTTAGAATATACACGTTGTGTACCTTGATCTCAATTCCAAAGGGAAATAGAAGAAAAAAAAAACGAAAAAAAAAACGACATGCTTTCAATAAAAAGCATTGCTTTAAGTTTAAGGCTAAAAATACCTAAGATAATTTAAAGAATGGCTTGTTTTTTATTGGAAATAATTTAAAGTATTTTTTTGAGAAACGGTGTTCAATTAAATTTAATCGTATGCACAAAAGTATACAAAAAAATTCGTTCCACTTTTAATATTAGTATAAATAATCTTCGAATAAAAATTGTATATTCCTTTGAAAACCTTAGAAAGAATACACCGTACAGTTTCTAAATAATATATTTAATTATTATTATTTCTAAACGTTAAGTTTTGAAAGAAATTAATTAATAAAAAAAAACAATAGTTGAAATACTAAAAATATAAAATGTTACTCCCAGTTCATGTACTTATGATAATTATTAACTACATTTTCCAGAAACCTGGCACTATGTATTGATAAATTGCAATTTTTTAAATTAAATATCTTATCATAAATCTTAATTAATATAGAAAATCGAAACAACAGAATCTTGTAAAATAAATGAATTGACTATTGTTTCATATCAAATCAAATCTCCATATTAATTTTTATTTTCCAAAAAGTTTAACGTTCTATCATAGTTGATTTGAATGTTTTTTAATAGCATTCACATACTTAGGTGATACAATTTACTACTTATGATTCCAAATTACTAAAAAAAAAAACATTAGAGTTTATAACAATGTTACTAGATAAAATATATATTTGTAGTTTGTATCGAAATCCATAGTTAGTCTATTGATTTGTTGAGACTTGGAATCGTGATTCTATTGAAACGACATCTATACAAAAAAAAATCTTGTTAAATGACGCTTGTCATAAAATAATTAAATACCAAATCTATATGTACATTCGAATAAATATTCTTATTGTATTGACCAATTTTTATGGCTGATGTACAACAAAGCGGCGATGCGAGGAGATAATAAAGAATAAAAAATAAAGTTGACCACAAAGGAGCAAATATTTCTCGAATTTCACTTAAAAAAAATGTAATGGCCTCTTTTCTCATATCTAATAGAAGATTAACAGTACATATATCTCCGCTTTTATGGATATCAGCTTTTAGTAAAAAATTTACGTAGTTAATAATAAACATACTTATGATTCAAGTTTTAAAATCTACTACTACTAAAGCCGTGTCTACAATGATAGAATAGATTTCAAATACGTTGGCTAATCGATTAGTACGCATTAAATTGAAAAATAGGTAATTTAAAAAAGAAATAATGAAACGTTATATAAGAAAACAGAATTTTGTAATCATTTAGTTGATATGATTGTCGCTTTGATTATATTTTTTATTATACGGCTGTTAAATACGACATAATTTACGCTAATGTTACAGATGGTTAATAATTTTTGTGCCTCGTAATCTAAGAAAAGTTACGTCTTTTATTGAAATCGCTTAGTTTAGATATTTCCAATAATTAATGAGTAATTTAGTATCGATATCGGAATTATAAACGTAACGTACATTGTAATTTTAATTTTTAAATATCTAATAATCTTTACTAGCGTTATTCTCGTCATTGATGCTTTGAATAGCAAACTCTTTAAAAATGTAAGCAATACGAATCAGTAAATGAAGTAATAATTTTTAAAGTATAAGACAATAATAAATACGGGCACTTTTAATTGGACAGATCTAATAGTACAAGTAACGATACGACTGTAAATGTTTATGTAATTAAATAGCAACATGTTACAAGGTAAATTACTCTGCGCACTGTCTCATGAACACAGTGAACTCAGTGAACACACTGCGAACTTCCAATATCTCTTGTGACGCGTCGCACAATCCTTAAGTATTTTAATAGATCTCGTAACCAAAATAATAACGTTGGATCTATATTTACAATAAATACTTTGATTTTGTAATTACGAGAAACCGTAAAAGAAAAATTCACGGATATTTGAGTCGACTATTATCAAAGCCGGCAATCTGACTTTTGGACAATGATTGGTAAATCAGAACAAACGAATTATTGACTTTGTATTCCTTTGGCAGTCACAAAACTCTTCGGAACGACATCTTAGATAAATAACAGGTTAACTATTAACCTTTATTTAATGCAGGTTTTGAACCGTATTCTTTGAAGGAGACGATTATATTCAAATCAATCTGTATTGACATATCAATAATTTTTTTTTTGTCCAAATGCACAGATTGCCACCTTTGATAATAGACGACTCATTTATTAGTTGTTTAGTTGCGCTCTAGCTTGCAGTAGAGAGGGAGATATTGAAGGTAATAAAATCTTCTTACATTAAAATTGTCGAAATCAATAAATTGGGGTTTTGGGTATTGTAAGTATAACGTACTTTATATGGTTTCCCTTTGAGAACTTAGTGACACAAATGAAAATAGCAAGAAACGATTTTTACGTAGATAGAAAGTATTATAGAACATAATATAATTATGTATTCAAATTGAGGTTGTACTCGAAAAAGCTAAGCCATATATTTTGGAATGTAGTTGTTGAAATGACTACCTCAAATTAAACATCTAAATATGTGTTCCTTTAGATTATCGTTATTACTATAGTTAGCTGAATAGTAATGCGCTAGCTGCCCTAGTAAACTTGTTTTGTAACATGGCAAATGCATAGTTTAGTTTAAAAAGCTAGATTGCCACTTCTAGCTTATAAAACATGATTAGAATTCATAATGAAAAATGTTCAAAACACATCAATTAATATTTAATGTTTTTTTTTGTCATTAATGATTGTTGTATACTTATTGTATATTAGAATTCGTTTTCTATTCTTAATTCTCGATTCTTATTCAAGTCTGATTGTAAACAATGAACGTTTTGTCTTTTTGTAAATATAATAGAAAAAAATACCTTAGATGTTTCAATATGAAATATAGCTGATTATATATTATTTGTTCATGCTTATGAAGCATAGTTGTAGTGAAGATAAATAATTATTTGCTGTTGATTAAATTAATTTTAGAAAATAATTAATCTCTTCAAGGCTCTCTAATTCTTTATTCTTTGAATACAACATTAAGCTGTACGTTCAAACTTTCAAATTTAGCTGTACTTTATAATTTATAAACTTCAACTTTGGTACTTTCTATTTCGAGAAGTTAAACTTCTTTGGGCGCGTCTGTAGCCTTACAGCATCAAGTAATTATCTTTCTCTGTATATCGACGAAGAAGTTTCGCTTCTATTGCGTGTACTATGTGGCATGTTTTGGTTTTGTTTCATATATCCAAACATATTATGGTTTACATAAAAATATAGAATTAAAAATCTTCAAATTATTGAGTAAATAAAAATTTATATTCTACGACCGTTCGATAAGTTTATAGGCCTAATACAACAAAATATTAATAGCAGTAAAACGTAAAGTGAAAGAGACAATGTTTAGGTACTTAATGTAGTTGTTATGACCTTCGTATTTTATGGAACACACCTGTACGTTATGATTGCTGTTATCATTTATCGTTTCGTCACAGATGTTATCGCAGGGCTTTCATTTCTGGGGCATTCAATGTTCTAAGCACACAGTTGGTGTAAATCAGCGGTCGGGGAACTTTTTTAATTATTACCGTTAAATATTTTTCTGTAAGTTGATATTACCCCATGGCGAAGAACAAAAAAAACGAAATCGCTTGTTTTGAGTATATTTCATATTATAGCCCCCATGATAATTTTGAAAAGAAAATTTAACGATTCTAAAGAAGTTTCACTTCTATATATTTTTTTAACTCACAAAAGTTTCATTTTTACCCCCCAAAATCTCATTTTACCCCATTTGGGGTAATTTACCCCGGTTCCCCGACCGCTGGTGTAAATGGACTTCTACATGAAACGATTAAAAAAATAAAACCGACTAAACCTATATCAATGGAAGAGACGGGCAAAATGTTTTTAAACGGCCAGTTACTAAAATTATGTTATTTGAAAAATCGTTTAAATTACTAATTCAAAACATTACTGCGCGTTGTTTTATTGTACAGTTAATATCGTTAAAACCACGATCGCCCCAAAACCAAAATAATTTCTAGTCTAAACTATGTTAGATAATGTTGCGGAAAATATCTTATTATCATTGCCAAAGCGTTATATTTTCGTTGTGATTATTATAAATGTCATTTTCACAAATATAGAGAGAATGCTCTTAGATTTTTTTTCTATCTAATTGATGCCCATCACGATCAAGCGCTGCGAAATCAATAAAAATACAATAAGGTATGATTTTGTTTGTTGATTTGAACACTAAACTTCGTATATAAAAAGTTTTTAATCTATGAAATTAGCTATAAGAAATACAGTCAGTTAAAATAAAATGTTATAATAGAATATAGGTACAAAAACAGTTTGGAATTTTAGGACTAGTTTCTCGCCTCTATTTCTTTGTAAAGTATGTTCTACGGGCGCTTGCCGAAGAATTGTTTGAGCTGTTTCTCCATCTTCTTTTTGCACGACCACTATCCGCCAGGGCAGAGAACTTTCTTACTACCTGTAACCACTGCGTTCAAGCATAGTGCGTTTTCAGAGATCATTTATACGATGAATCATCGGGATCTGGAAAGATCATCGATATTCATTTAATATCAATAAAATACAAGGTAAGGAGGTAGTAGGTAAACATAAGGTAAGGAACACAATCTTAGTGTATGAAAAGGTACCCGTCGAAAAGTGAGCAATTAGGATGGCCCCACGGTAAAAAAATCACCTTGTTTGCTTAAATAATGCTACATTCTTATGTTAACATTGACTACGTTAGCAGTGTTTTATTAAGTTTTTTATTTGCATTTTGCTGTTTATAGCTGAGCTCTTTTTCAACTTGTCCCGTGTCCGATTTTAAAAAAATTGTCGGCTCTTTTGCCGTGTTTTAGGAATCGAACCTTATATCATAAGATACTCGCTTGTTTTGTTTTTCTTATATAATAGGTAAATGTATTTCAATATGATATCATTTTGGTCCATTGGTAAATACCAATAAAAAAGCTACCTACCTACTTTTATAAATAAAATAATATATAGAAACCTATCTATAATAAAAACCCACTTTCATTTCGTTTGAAATAACCGAATCCTCATATTTCGCACGTCCTAATTTTTTCAAAACGTAAAAGGGCGCTTTTTTTTTTTTATAGAGTGAGTACTGGTGGGCCTGACGCCTTTCCAGTTTCACCAGGACAGAGGAGCGAGCAAATGCTCAGCCAGGAGTAGTGGGATTTGCTAACAGTTGCCCGAGCGCCTCCGGAGACGTAATAACTCAAGACCAGCTGCTTCGCGAATGAATCTACTACCGGATTAGAATCGCGACCCGCTGAGAAGATCCAGTGAAAAACTCAGTGGGTTAATGCATGGGTTAGGTTGCACGTCTCATTCGTCACGGTTGCAACTCTTGGTCAAGTTCGACTAGTACGGTTACCAGGGTCCCTATGCCTACTCCTAGTGTTGGAGCTGAAGGCATCTAATGCAAAGGTTATTGGGTCTGATTGATCCGTAAGGACGTTTCTAGGGCGTCGACGGTGGCTGGCTCCTGCATGATCAGGATTTGGGGAGTAGTCAGCGGCGGCATCGATAAGGCGATTATCATGACGCATAGCCTTATCGAAGTACCGTCCCGACACTGACTTCATGTGTTTCCGGATCAATCCGACGCTCAGGTCGTCGTGTAGGTCAACGTTCCTCACGAACCACGGAGCTCCGACGGCTAATCTGCAAAAGCGGGACTGTAGGGATTGGAAGGTCTCTACATGCGTGAGGGTCGCGTGAGCGAACACCGCACTCGCGTAAGTCATGACGGGTCTTCTGCAAGTTTTGTGAAGTGTCACCTTGTTCCGAAGGGACGTTTTACTCCGCTTACAGATCATAGGGTAGAGTCTGCCAAGAATAAACGCGAAACAGTCGCGGACTGAGGAACGACTCCTGGAAACTGAAGACTCGGTAGTGATGATGTATTAAGGTAACACACAAAAATAAGTAACAATTGAAAATCAACTGATGCATTCCGGTCTTAAAAAATCCACAGAACAAAAATTTCAACTTTTGTCACTCAAATTTGCTGATACTTTAAGTATATTTTATGACGTTATTAAAACTACTCATAATATAATTATAATAATTCGCGCTACATAGTTTTGTCATTATGTTATTTCTGACGTCTTTGAATACTTCAGAGTTTTCGTTGTTACGGACGTCAGATGGGAATAACGTAATTTAATGACAATAAAAAAAAAATAGACTAAACCGTACAAATACTTTTAGATACTATTTATGTTTCGCGAATAAATATTGTTTTCCAATCTGTTACCAACATAAACATAAACTACTCCTTCGTGAAATTTTCTGTTGAAGTTTTGTATTTTACAGTATTTTAAACCTAACACTTTACACACTTCAGCAATATGTTCCCCGAACTACCCGTCGAAATATTTATTTGTAGTCTTAGTTTTTTTTCCTTTGCTATAATTTTATTTATATAATAATATCATATATAATAATCGCTATTTATTAAATAAAAAAGAAGAAGAAATGTTTCTAAATTTATCGTGTATAATATTATTTATTGTGTTAACGCTACCTCCAATTATTATCTATAGTATTACAATAATAATTTTAAATATATTTAGATTTATGATAATAATTGCTATAAACGTACCAGGTATACATTTTTGTTTCAAAGTACTTAAAGATTATTTCACATTAATCCTATGAATCTGGAAGTCGCCAAATCGTTTGCCTGTATTTTTGTAAAGAGAAAATACAATATATAAAATAGTACATTGTGCACCAAGGGAGAAAAGTTGGACATTTCCTCCCGCGTGTAAACAATGGCGGAGAATTTTAGGTGCGTGAGAGCAGACGTAGACACTAACGCGCATGCGCACTTGTCAGTACCCAGGGAGAAAAAGCTACACTTTCTTCTCTGTACAACGGGAGGAAAAGTTACACTTTCTTCCCTGTACAGCGGGACGAAAACCGAACTTTCGGCGTCGCTAGGAGAAAACAAAAGTTATTATTTTAAGTATGGAATTAGCTTCTTGAAATGCGATTGTTGACAATGACGAGTTTATAAAATTATTTAATTAATAAATTCATACATGTTCTGTTATATGAAAAATTTCATTAAATAGTCACACAATCACGAAAAATCAAGTGGTTAAAAAACGCAATCAAATATTTAAGGCTTTATAAAAAGTATTTTTAAAACCATATCAACTTTCGTCTAGTAGCTATAACAATTTTGTCTCTTATTGTAAAGTCGATAAGAGATAAATTTTAGACCTCAAAACCCTATCTTCACCTTAAATATGGGTTACGTTATAGTGCTACATGCTAGTTCGGCTTTATTGTGAGGTGGGTTTTCCTTTCTTTCTCCATTAATATTACCTACCAATAGGATCAATATTGATTCTGACTTTCATTGATATCGAAAATTGTTAGTAAAACATTCTGTCTTGAGATTTGTCTATTATATATTGTAAAGCCTATTATGTATTTTATGTATCTATCTAAATATTTCGAAATAAAGGCAACAAAAAATAATTCTTATTTTTTTATTTGTTGAATCTCCTTTGTTAATTTATTAATTATCGTTTTTATAAACATTGATAAAGCTTTGCTATTTAAAACCTCAAATGAAATATAAAACATTGCTGTGATTTTAAAATTCTCCCTCTAACCATCAGCGTTGCTGTGGTATTCAACATTTTACCATTGAGCTTTGTGAGGAAGGACCGTCGTTCGATTCTTAATGTCCTCAGTGAAATCGCTTCTTACACTAAGATCTAAAAAAATCCCATAAATTCAATTACTTTAACTTCCTCTCGTATTGAGTGATGCGCTTTGACTTAGCTTAAAACATTTAGCAGCATTATTGTGAGCTTGCACATGGCGAGACCCCCGTACTATTTATTTCTGCTACTAAGCCTTAATGCACTGCAGTTTTAAGTGCGGGATAGCTGTTGTAAAATATCAATGTGAGTTAAACTGCCTATTCACCTGATGATCTCAAAGGGCTGGTTAGCTACATATCCAAGGCCGGATTTAATCTTAATGCCGCTCCTGGGTACCGGAAAAAAATCCGCGCCAATACTGAAATTTTACTTAAACCTATAGTTTACATATTTTTTTTTTCTACAAACTTTATTAAAATATGTTATATATTCCAAAAACATAAATAAATATGTGTTTTTTTACAATTATAAATTTGACACTAAGGCTGACTCATAATTAAACTTGAAAAAAAAAATTAAATTTCTTTAATTCTGGTAAATAAAAAAATCGATTATTATTAAATCTCCAAGGAAATAAATTGATTAAATCATTTTGATTATTAATTTTATCAAAGTGCCATTTCATGAATTATCAATTAAACAGAAAATTATTAATTATAGACTTAATTAATTACATAGGGCAACCTTGACGTGAAAAAAAAATCACTTAAAATTTTGCCGCCCTGGGCACTTTCCCCGACTGCCCCTAGTGTAAATTCACCACTGTACTTAATGTCTGGTGACTTGAAGTTGCTTTCTCCATTAACAGCAATATAGAATTCTTCTCAGTCGTATGCACTCTTGGCAGAGTGGTCGTGGTCATCACTTCGGGTGGTGGTGCGCTTTTCCAGACGTCGCCGTTCCTCGCATACCGCGTTTCTTCTTGTGCAATATAGAATATATCGTGCTAAATGCTGCTGTTTGGATAGCGTAAGGATTTTTTCCTTAAAAATACAAGAATGAGAATCAGCAAAGAAAATGTGACATCTTATGATTTACATATTTTTGAAGGCTGTGAGCCTCAACACCTATATACAGTGACAACGATTATTGGCGGAAAGTACCCAGTGCCAATGATGTTGGCTGTAGTTTACGGGTTCTTCTCAGGGTCTTTTGGAACAGGCAGTTGAAGTAATGTACCTACAATAATTCACATAAAACAAATACCTACGTTATGAAAATATCGCGGGGCACAAATACTATGCGCAATGGTTTCAATGGAAGTGGTTCACTAGGCTTCTGATAGATGTCACTACAAGTCACATTTCTTCTAGAACATTTCAGATAGGCAATTAAATTTGCTGTAGCTTCCTTAATTATGGGCATAGTCATGAGAAAAATGTTTGTATATTCTAAAATATTTCTATATATAAGAACTAGAAAGTATGTATACTCTAAGTAGAAAGTACTATAAGAACAACTTGTATCATTTATAAATATATTTAAATAATTAGCTACACGTTAAAGTAATTTTCTTCTCGGTCTAAATCGGTTAATGTACAAAATATAAAAAAAAACGTATGTGGTAAGTAAATGTCTCGAATTATTCCCACTCTTACACAGGACTAGAATAATGATTGGTATCTATGATTTGAAAAAAAAGAACTAAAACATGACAAATAGACAACTTCAAAATCTACGCTTGCTTTTTCTAAAGTATTGTACTTAACAATGTTTGTGATAAAAATTTCTTTGAGTATTATTTATAGCTTGCAACTTTTTAGCACGATAGAAGCAGATGAATTTAAAAGGAAAGATACAATATTAAAGTTAAATCCAGTCGAATTATTAGATCTTGTGTTGGAAGAGCAGCTATCTGCTCACGGTCGAACAAAACCTATTATCGATGTAAACGATATGGGTTGTACAGAATACGACCGAGATGACGTTATAGAAGGAACAGGCAAGTGAACAGTCTGGCTTTATTGTAATGAAGTGATGAAATTCTATAGGTAATAGATAACGTATTAAGTTTGCTACAAATGTCTTGAGACAGAACGAAGAATATATTAAAACGTGAACAAATTGTCCGGAAGCCCAACATGTTGACGGATTAGTAGGCTCGACTTCCAATTAGTCTCTATAGATTTTCGTGAGTTGATTATTAGGTCCATTCGAACGCAACTGTCATGAAATCGTCTTCAGTATTTACCGAAAAACATTACAAAATAAACCACAGTGCATTATCGTCCTGGAAATTGCGTGCGTTCAAATACCTACGTAATAATAATCGTCATAATAATATTTCCTTAAATAGATAGTGATGGCCGCTGTAGTCGAAAAGTTCTCGAGTGGCCACCGCGTACCAGAAAACGTTACTTGGGTAGGTGTGAACAAGGTGAACCGACGGTTTGTTGAGGGTCGCGGCCACATACCCCATCCTGTAGACCGAATGATAAACAGTCGACGTCGCCCAATACGGATCCTCCTGATCCATTAACGGTGCTTTTAGGTACCACAAGCACCGGTCACCGTCCTCGTCGAACCCGTCGCTTGCGACGAAGGGATTGACGAGCGAATTAACCCATAGACACAGCCCACTGAGTTTCTCGCCGGATCTTCTCAGTAGGTCGCGTTTCCGATCCGGTGGTAGATTCTGCGAAGCACTGCTCTTGCTAAGGCCAGTGTTAGCATCACTCCGGTTTGAGCCCCGTGAGCTCACCTACTAGTTAAGGTTACGCTGCGATAGCCTCTCAAGGCTATCAGCTTAGGTAGGAAAAAAAAGTTCGCGGGAAACCGCTGGACATAGATGATACACTTAATATTCAAGACCGCTGGATGCAGGTAGCGCATGATCAGTCGTTGTGCCGAGTAATAGGGGAGGCCTATGTCCAGTAGTGGTCCAGTGCTGACAAGTCCTATCTCTGAAATGGCTCAACTTTCTAGTACAATATACTGATAAATATCTAATTAAAGTATTTTAAGACTTTATAGAGCATGCCAATAAAGATGAAGAAAGACTTAAAGCTCGTAAGGTATGGAGTCGATGGAGTAAGTGGAGTGGGTGCTCAGTGAGTTGCGGAAAAGGCAATATAGTCAGGTGGCGTGTGTGTGTGGCGGGACGGTGTGCCCTTAACGAACGCGAAGAACAACTGCGTCCATGCACTCGCGCTCCGTGCAACGATCCTATAGATGACACGCATGATAGTGAATAGTCTAGGCTTTTCTAAGTGCGTATCAGTTTTTTGTTGAATCTTATTAATGTATAGAACAGTTGAAACTGTACAAGCCTTCGCGGCGTTACTTAAAGTACTTAAAATATAAATCGTTATTGACATAACGTCTTCTCGCATTAAAACTGTATGATCTCAAAACTTACTAATTTTACAGGAGAGTGTTTTAAAGGATCAACATGGGATATTTTTAATATTAATCATCTTTGCAACATTTATTTTTTATTTTTTACCTACCTTACATTATCTGTGTTTTAAAATAAGCTAAAAGTATGTATTCATTTTGTTAATAGTAGTCAAAGCATATGTAAACTAAAAAAAAAACTAAAACTAAACTATGCTCTTTTTACAGTATTTATGAGAAAAATACTGGTGATACCAAATGATTTCGCATATTGACTCAATTTCGAATATTTTTGGAAATTGTACACTTTTAATGCGAAAAGACGATAAATAAGTGTGTTCTGAAACTTCTGAATAGGAGAAACCGGGTTAGTTATCTACCAGAATGCAATTTAATGATTTTTTTTTTGTTATAATTATCGTTGCTTTTGCTTAACTCCTATGTCGATCGGCTGGTTATAACAATTTAATATTAATTTCTAATTCAATATTTTTATATACCAATGGAATACATTATTCCTGATAGAAATAGAAAGATGAAGACGCGGAAGAAAAAACATGTTTGATACTTAAATCTTAAAGTAACTGTAACTCATGCGCTAATAAAAAAAAAATTTAGGGCGATAGACCGATTTTTTTTTGTCCGATTTTATTAAATTTGTAACTAACCATAAACACATCAACCCTGATATTCCAGGATTTAACTCAGGATTTGTCCCACGTGCATTTAAAAATGAGCGTATTAAATATAGTTAGACGGTAAAATGCATACACGAATTGGTTCAACACTATTTTGAGTTTACAACAGCAAACAGAGTATCTTTCTGGGAATATACTTCCAATGGCCATATTTACATGGAATACTTTGGTAAACATGATTTTCTTTGAACACCTTTGTTACAATTGTACTACTGATCGTCGGCTTTTAATATTCGAGAAGAAACAGAGAAAGCAGGCATTAAGCGACGATGCACAAAATTATTAAATTATCTTTTATATTTTATATTGTCGCTGCAGTTGCATTCAATGAAAGTGAGTACTTTTAGTTATTTTTTTATTATATTCGCTGAACAGTGTGCCTAGTGCGAGTTTTTAACGTTCTCGATAGCGTAAAAGTTAGTTCATATTTGTTGTATGGAATGGGATCGTTTGCCTACGTTTGCCACTAGGGGCGCTGTTCCAACTGCATACAAAATTGGCTTAACTTTTACGCTATCGAGAACGTTAAGAAACTCGCACTAAGCACACAGACGTAACCGCGGCCGTAATCGTCACAGCATTAGGCCTAAATCTAGCTTGTGCCTTTTTCTGGCCGGGACGCCTTTTTCCAGTCTTCTTCGAAGTATACCTACAGTAGTGACGACCCGGCGCGAACTCATAACTCACTGTTCTGCCAACCATCAACATAGAAAGAGGGGAAAGATTAGATTGTCAGTTTATTTATCTACTTACTAACTGGAGGCGACCGAAGTTCTGTTACCGTATCTCTTGTTACTTTTGTGAATGTTAGATAACGCTAAGTTTTTTGCAAAGTATAGGCTTCAGTAATTGCATTTTCATTTTAACCTCCATTGAAGCTGACTATTGAACATTTCAATCATCCAAATTCTCTTCTAGCCACAAGAGACAATCAACAGAAGAATGGATCGAAGCCGGAGGCTCAGGATATTTCAACATTCCCAACGAATATGAATTCCTTTTGGATAAACAAGCCCATCTCACATGTCAGTATTTATGTTAAAGTTTAGCCAATAATCCAAGGTTCACTGGGTTCCTGAGAAACTTACTGTTTATTTTTTAACATTAAAGATCACGTTCCACGGGTTCAACTTGAATGACTTTGATAATACTAGCCCTGGCAAGAACAGTGCTTTGCTGAATGTACCACCGAATCGGAAACACGCCCACTGAGAAGATCCAGCGAGATACTCAGTGGGTTTTGTCTGTGGATTAGTTCGCTCGTCGACCTCTTCACCAAAAGTGGATTCGACAAGATACGTTTCGGGAGACGGCTGCTTTGCTTTGCCCCGTCACCTAGGTCGGATATGGGCGATGCGTGTAATCCGATGTTCCGAATCCGAAGTGCGCACGAAAAGTGCCATCATCCTGCCTGTTTCTGTCGCGAAACAGTAATTAAGGTTTGAAGGATGGGACAGCCGTTATATTATACAATTAAGGGTTGAGTCTCAAATCGCGTGTCCGTGCGCGATGTACATGGGCTCCGGTATCAACTTAACACCAGGTGGGGCGTGAGATCGTATACCTAACTACGCAATAAAAAACATTACGATCTACCGTTTGTTTTAATATCTCAGATAAGCTCGCGGTTTATCTGAGTCCCGGTAAATTGATTCAACCTTTTTATTCAGTTGAAATTATTGTTTTTGTTTGTTTTAGCTTTCTCAATATGATGGCTTGCAGAAACGCACTGCATTCAGACCACCACACAAATTAACAAGACTATCTAAAACTTTTTCATACGATTTTGAACCCATATTCAATAAGGTAAAAGATTAAATTTACTTTTACATAACCTTGCTTGCTACTCGTCCAGGAAAGCCAAACACAGACAGATGACTAAAAGCTTTGCACTAAACGAGTAATGTGTTTGAACGAGGTTTATGTAACTTGTTCGCCACGAGTTGAATGCTATTCCCTGTAATGCAAATAGAACATTGAGCGAACATGATTGTGGATACAAGATGAGCAACGTTTTAATTTATTTGATTCGAAGTGCACGTCTGTTTCTTTTACATTATCTATGTAAATTTAACGTATTAAATTTATTTTAAATATGAATGTTATTTTAGGGATCTTTTGAACCTTTCGAACGTCGACGAAGACCTGTCACTCTAGTGGCTTTTAGAAAAAATGGTTTCGTTCCACGAAGGCTCGCAAGGGTAATAGTATAAAATTTTTGTATCATACTCATCACAGTAAATACCTACCTCGTATTTTATATTAAAATATTTAAAATATACCAGTGGGAAACGTGACAAAGCCTATAGTTAAGAAGGCAGGACTTTTTCGAATGCACTTGAGGGGTTGTTAGCAACCCCCGACACGTTATTACGGATCCTCTCGATCCATTAACGGTGCTTTTAAGTACACTGTCCTCGCCGAACCCGTTGCTTGCGACGAAGTACTCGACGAGTAAATTAGCCCATAGACACAGCCCACTGAGTTTCTCGCCTTAGGTACCTTCTCAGTGGGTCGCGTTTCCGATCCGGTGGTAGATTCTGCGAAGCACTGCTTTTAGCTAGGGCCAGTGTTAGCAATACTCCTGATTTAAGCCCCGTGAGCTCATCTACTAGTTTACTGAATCTAGAAGGTTACTAGAATAGGTAGGAAAAAAAAGCAACCTCCGGCTCAGCCTTTGAGCTCGTCCATCCTTCTCGGTGATACCATAGATTCCACTTAATATGGTGAATCTGCCAAGGCTTATCGGCCAGCTGGAAGCAAAAAAAATCACCTGATTATACAGCGCCACCAACCTGGACTTCGAGAGCAAAATTAAGATTAAAAAAAAAAAAAAAGAATTGCCATTTTCGTAAAACAGAAATGCTCCGTATTATTTGAGTAGGTACTCGTCAGGAAGCTTTCGTGAGATATGACAAAATAGATTAAAAACTAAAATCTTTGGTCAGCTTATGATCATTAAAACATAATTAAAAAAAAAACAGATTGTTGAGAACACACCATTGGAAGTAGCAGAACTTCAGTCTCCGTTTAACGAAGTGAGCGATATCTGGCAGCAAGAACCCGATGAATAAATGAATCGTGAAAACACTTTTATCACTTATTTCAAATAAAAATTTATTTTGAAAAGTTTTTTATTGTTCTGTATTTGTGTAGAGTATCAATTTTTGATTTGTCGATATTATTTTTGTTGTAAATAAAAATTTTATATGCATCCTAAAGTATGTTGCGATAATGCCTTTACAATTCAATTGTTTTCTGTTTCTGTTAGCAAGTGTATTCCATGACTCTAGTACGTCGACTGAGGATTTGGACTCTGATGACGATACCAAATTGAGAGAAGCATTACTTTTAGTCAGCTTACTAAAATCGGGTAACGTGTGTTTAATAATGAAAGAATTTAATAGTTTTTTTTTTGTTCATGGAGGTTGGGCTTCGCAAAGACTACACGTTAGGTTATTAACTGTTTATAAAACTTAAATAAAATTGGTGAATTTTTGAAAAGCCAATACGCTTTTTCGCTTAACGCCCATGGAACAAATGTTACCAAATCTGGAATATTAAACTCAGCGCGGTAGAAAGCTTCACCTTTTACCTCAGGCGGTACTGTTTTTAATACTTTATTGGCCTAAACAAAATGAAAACTATTGAGTTTTATGACAAATTTTTTTTTTCAATTATTTCCATGAGAATTTTCAAGAGGTCAGCATGAAAATATTACCATTAAAAACAGTATCGGAATGAAAACAACAAGCACTGTGACGCGTCCGACAAGCGAAAAGAATATTTATATGACATGTAAGTTGTTAAAATCATAAATTTTGAATTAATAAATAAATCTTAACGATGTTTAAATGATCGTCGAGAATTACAATGAAGTTTTATCTAATCCGTTTATTTATCACAAGTTGTCAATTTTTCATCGTAAAAGTCGTTCTTGAAAACGTCATGTCAAATACGTATTTTCTTCGAAACACCGACGCGGCAACGCGATAGCTCTCTTATCGTGGCAGCTTCTAATTACCCGACCGAAATACCCGACCCAAACTTAACGGGGCAACGTAGAGCCGCCGTCGCCCTAAGCACGTCCTATCGGATGCTCCCAGTCCATACTCAGTGTTTTTAGGCCGGTTACAGTGCTCCACCGACCGTCTGTGCGTACGTTCCGTCCTGACGGTACGCATTAACCGATCGTCAGTTTGCTTCATTCAGTGCTCTCCTGACCAACAATCTGACCAGATTGGTATAGTCGGTACACGAAATGGAAGCGTTTGCAAATAGTGTAATTGCTGCTTATTTTCGAAAACGTTTAAGTAACAAAAGACGTAGATATCACGTACATCCAATCGTCGTCCAAAGAGCATTGCAAGGGGAATTCACTACTTTATATTCATTATTGCGCGAAGATCAAAAAACAAAATTTAATTACTTGAGAATGTCGATTAAAAGTTTGGATAAATTATACTTCTTGCCAGGCCTTTAACTTGGCATCGCGTTCTTTATATAATACGTGGCCTTTGTCCCAGAGAGGTTCACGAAGATGAACTTCGGTGATTATGCGTTCGGTGTCGATATATTTGGCCATGTTCAATACGAAATCGCTTTTTTTGATGATGATACACACATCCGTACTGTCGGTCCACCCATCGGTGCAGCACAGAACGCGTTCATTTGTTTCCATAGCGCGTCGGTCGACCGACGGCACGCATGCGGACGCGCTAGACCGACGGTCCTCGTACGCAGTGCGTAGCAATATACGCGTGCGTACGGTCAGTCCAGCACTGTAATGATTTATGAATTTTCATATAAACGACAAGCGCGACTGACGTACGCACAGACGGTCGGTGGAGCACTGTAACCGGCCTTAGGGTCGCCAAGCAGTGACCACCGTTTGATGTCCAATATAACCCACAGACTCAACCACCGCAGATTCTCACCGGATATTGTTAGTAGATCGCGATTTCGATCCGGTAGTCGATTTAGCGAAACACTGCTCTTGCTAGGGCTAGTGTTGGGAAGTTCTTCCAGGTTGAGCCCCGTTAGCTCACCTACCAAACTGGTGAAGTTGGAATGGCCCCTCGAGGCTCCCAGTGGTTAGGCGATTAGGACAAAATGATACGTATTTGCATAGAGAAATAGATATCCGCCTGAAGGTTTTGAACTCCAAAAAAATCGCGATACGATACGAATATAGTTGTCAACTTTAGGGCAACACTTTGAATCATCAATGTGAATAGTCAGAGGTAATTACTTTTACTGGTGGTAGGACCTCTTGTGAGTCCGCACGGGTAGGTACCACCGCCCCGCCTATTTCTGCCTTCACCTTTAGTGAAGCAGTAATGCGTTTCGGTTTGAAGGGTGGCGCAGCCGTTGTAATTATACTGAGACCTTAGAACCTATATCTCAAGGTGGGTGGCGCATTTACGTTGTAGATGTCTAGGGGCTCCAGTAACTACTTAATATCAGGTGGGCTGTGAGCTCGTCCAACCCATCTAAGCAAAAAAAAAATTAAAACCTTTTTTGTTTTCATTCTTATAATAATCCTGGTTAATTGCAGCAAATTTCAGACGGTTAGTGCCAATGAATTCTCATGGACACGGTAAGCTTCAACGACGATACTTAAACCTCCTAAATGTTTACATTATTGGTTAAATGTGTGTGTGTGTGAGAGAGAAAATATACTTTATTGAACACCAAAACACAATTAAACTTCAAAAACAGTCAACAGGCAGATATAATTTTAAAATAGGCGGTCTTATCGCTAAAGGAGATTTCTTCCGGACAAGCGTTTTCTGTACGTAGCCGTGTGTACACGGCTTTCAATGCAGAGTTTTAGATGGAAACAAAATTATTATAAACTACGTTGACCAGCAGGTCAATGGAGTACCATGCAGCAATAAATAGATAAGTAATTAAGATAAAGAATTTGGCTAACTCTTAAATTCCTACTTATAACTATAGTATCCGTTCCTATTTAGAGTTGAAGACTGTTAAAGGTTAAAACATGTATTAACATTTAAGTAAAAAGAAATGATAAAATTCAGAGTTTAGATTATTTTATATCCATAGGTGTTTAATAACGCTACATATGTATCTTTATAACGGTTATTTTTCACACAAACTGACGTTGTTATTCTTTTAATCCTGATATTCTCAGTTACTGCATATTTTATCTCAAAGGTATAAAGCCACGAAGATCAAATATTAATAGATTGGAGACACAGTCTACAAATACTGGTAAGTATTACACAGCCTATGGCTATTCTTATCGTAAACTGTTATTATTCATTCATATTATTCCACTGCTAATGCGACAAAAGTTATTTAGGTATTTTAATAATGCAAATGGATATTATTATGCTGAAGTACGCGGTATCCCCAAGCGCAGGGACTACATCAATTATTACGGTCATATCAATATATGTTATGTAACGTATGGATAGTTGTCATTTATTGTTATTGATAGGCAGCGTGGTAAGTCTTATGAAAGAGGCAGGAAGGTACCTCAAGCCCGTGCGGTTTTAATATAATCCCTACAACCGGTAAATGTACAGGCATGCATAGACACAAAGAGACTATAATATAATTACAATAATACGAGTGTATACTATAATAATGTAGTAATGTCAGGCTAATTAGTCACAATACTATTCAACTATTTGACTAGAGCATTATTTTTATGAGTTAATTATTAGTGTCAAACGTTAATATCCTTATTTCTTCAATACCATACTGGTATAATAAAAACTTATTCTAAGAATAAAAATAAATTAAAATTGGATTAGTCAATCAGTTAATGTTTAGATACGTAAGTTAATTAACGAAAGATTTAAAATATGTACTTATTTAGTTAATCTCTAGTATAGGTATCCCTTACTTAGGTAGGTATAGTATGACAGAAAACAATGAAAAAAAAAAACGGCCATTTTAAAATATTTGAATTCTGGTATACCTGCTGTTTCACTCGTTTTCATTACAGTATATCCTACAATTGTGGCCGCAAAACCTGCACAACAAAAATCTCTCGGAAACACATCGGAAACAAAGAGTACGATAGTTACATCAACAAATAAACAACGACCCAAAAGTACTGAATCCAACACTAAGAATTTACAGAAAAGTAATTATCTATTGTAAAATATACATAAATAAACAATACACAAAGAATGGCTCAGAATGTTCAAAAGTTCTCACAAAAAAGTATTTTACTAACCTGTCCACTTTCTCATTGTTACAGTTACACCGAAACCAATTCATCGTCCTACCAAGCTAAGCAGCAGCAATATAGGCTCTATTTCAGATCCAACGACTCAACAAAGACGGAATTTCTTGAGGGCTTCAAAAACAAAATACTCCGCTCCTACAATACAAAACTCTAGCACCACGCCAGAAGACCCCGTGGAAGCACAAATTGCTTCGGAGTTAATAAAAGAGTTAAGAGATGAAGTACCGACAAAAAGACAAAATAACGAAAAATTCAAACCTCTAGCAGGAATTCAATTTCAAAATACGTTCAAAATACATCTTAGTAGAAGTTCGCGTATGCCTATACCGCTGCCGGAAAATAATGCTTTTTGCTTTACAAACCCAAACAGCCCTTTATGTAGGACATTTATATAATGTAATAAAATTATCCATAATCTGTTAACTTGTTAGTTGTACATGTATCAAAATTTAAAAATAAATACAGTAAATGTGTAAATAAAACTAAATTCGATTCCAACCCGGTGGTGAATTCAGCGAAGCATTGCTTTTGCTAAGGCTAGACGCTCACCTTCCAAACATTGCTTGGAAACCCTCGCCGAAGCTCGCACCAGCGATTAAGTAGATGGAAAAGAAGAAACTAAAATCTTTATTTATTATTTGACCCACAGGTTAGATAATAAATTAAATAATCGAGGATCACCAATGAACCTACCTACATTAGGATAATTATTCTGAAGACAAAATATTCGTCTGGGTTGATGTCGAGTCCTCCAGCAATACTGGGCTTAGAATCAAATACATATACATATATCAGTCTCTGCAAGTCCTAACAGAGACGTAATGCTAACACGCGTCTGGAGCTTATCCATCACTGACCGTAGGCATGATCAGTGCCTATCTGCGGCGGTAGCACCTCTGCGACATGTTAATACTTACCAATAGAAGTTTTCAGTGTCTTGAGGGGGATTACAATGTTTTTAAGGAGACAGTTTACCTTTCTATTACTCCAGATTTCTCCCTAACATTGCAGCGGTCTATTTGATGTTGGTATAGATCAGCATGCATTGTATACCAAGGATATCGAAGGCACACGGGCGTTTTCCTTTTTCCTGACCCTCGTGAGTGTACTCCAGCTTCACTTAACTCAATACGAGTGCATCAGGTGTTTGACCACAGATTTTTACAGATTTGTGATCTTCAGTCTCATTCAATAGCTTATCGTTACATTTTTATTGCAATTACTTTAATCTGTAGAGATTTATTGGGCTTTCAGACACATTGAAATTAAATATTAGGTAATAATAAAATCCTCTAATTAAAGCTTCTCGGTGCACCAAATCGAAGAGAATGTATGCGATACCCGGGGCTTAGTCAGCTATACCAACCATTATTGGTGCATAAAAAAATTTTTGGCGAATTTGACTACGTACTAGGTAATCAAACTTGTCGCTGTTACAAACATTTGTATCAAGTACTTTTCTCGTAGAAGTTTTGGCCTCCACCCAAGTATCACGTACTGCGTGTCTGCCACTTGTCAATCACGAGTTTATGATCAACACTCACCACTAACTTATCCAAGGGAGAAAAGATATTTTATATATGGTTATGTAGACATCTCTGCTCTTAGCGTCGTCCGTCGAATTGACCTTCGCTACACTGACCAACCTCGGCTTAGCTTTTGGTGTGCATGCATTTATTTCTAATTTAGCTTAGCTCAGTTTGCTTGGTTTAGCTTTGGTTAAGTAGCTTAGTTTTCGGTCTGCAACCGGATTTATTGGAGGAAACTATGCTATTCAACTTGGGATATTAGCCAATAAATGGAACCTTTCTTTTAGAGCAAGGAAGTAGGGAAATAAGGAAAAAATAAAAATGCATTCAATTTCCATTACTTTTATTACGTTAAGAAACCTAATTTTGACAATTTTTCAGATACGATGTTTATAATAGCATTCTTACTACTATGTTGAAATTTCGTAGTTTTAAAAATTCAGTTCCCAAAAACATGCACAAAGATAATTATCATATTCATTTAGTAATATTGAGGTAGTTATTAGTTTCAAAACTTATACCAATCATAAATGGTTCTAAAAGTAACAGTAAAATCAAAGAATTTCCGGTGATAAATGCCTGTTTAAATGGAAACAAAAATCTGTTGACGGAACCTTCATATAACTACATGAGAAGCAAGAATAACTCCTCAAATTCTAATGTAAAATTTAACAGATATCGTTGGTTCTAGTGCAGTGTGCACCACGGCGAAACGTGTCCACGTCATGGTCATTTCGTAACGCTATATAGTCAACCATCGATATCGTGCCATTTTACTAGCAAGGTACATTTAATACACGTACACATACATTAAACATTTAGCTTTAGACTCGATGAAACTATTACATATGCATAGTGGAAGGGGTGTAACATACAATATTCATTTTGAGAACATTTTCGTGCTTGTTTTTGCAATAGATACTAGGCTATGCAACAGGTAAACAATGTATTGAATGTGAAACAAATTATATTACGTAATGCAATATGTAATCAGCGCCCATTTTGAAACAAAATAGCTACGTAGTCCGCATTAAATCCAAATAGCGCAAACCAGACGCTGTTTTTAGGATACATTCAATCATGCACATAATGAAATCGATAAATTCAACCGCTCACACGTATACACAAAAAAAAAATGGTTACACACATGATGAAAGTAATATTAAATGTAATGTAAATAACAGTAGAACCATCATTAAACAAGAATGATAAAAAGTATATTAGCGAAAATGACGATGAAGTAAGAGGCGCGACGACGCAACGGCAGGGGTGTAGTTCAGTCTCGTGGCCGCGCGCCGCCTGCGCCTTACCCTCAACTTAAACTACTTCACAACGATACAATTAATTCAACTAAAACTATGTTTCTGCATCCTAACATTGCAAATCAATCAATCCCTCTCCTGTAATGGGAATTATAACCGCATGTCTATACAATGAACATAACTGTCGCGGTGAAAGTAACCGTTATATTATAATAATCATTTCCTTCCGGTGAACATTACAATTATTGTAACGTGGTTGTTGTTGTTGGTGAGTCGGGTCAACATATGCAAAGGACCTTCAGTATATCGACTAGATACTGAACACCACGCGGACCAATTAATACGATGTAATCATTAAATCTTTGTTTTACTCCAGTAAAAACGAAAAATATTCAACAACAGCTAGTAAAGCACACCGACAAATAAATCGTCAATATATCTAAGTGTACATAAGTGGTGATACAATTTTGCACTTTCCGCAGAACGCGAGCTAAAAATCTTTAATTTTTGCACACACGCATTGTTGCAATTATGTGACTCAGATTAATCGGACCTAGAGGAAAAATTTAAAGAGATATTTAAATGAATCTAGATTCCACACCGTTTGTCCATGACAAGTGGCAATAATCTGAAATATCTGGACGACGTACCTACACGTATGTAAGTACTTCATTCTGCGGAAAGCGAGGTTTTTACGTTTTAGTTTCTTACTAAATAATGTCATATTCAGTGCGTCAATTTTATTGCGTGCATGTTTGCACAGGCAAAGGTTCAATCAATGAACATTCTTCTGCGAAGGGATGTCGCTACATTTGGAATGTTTTCGCTGGTAATATATGCAGGATCCCAGTTAAATAGATTTGAAAAAATATTTAGAAAAGCGCAGTTGGATAAACATCGAAAACTTTAAGCCTGTAAAAACACCAGATTTCTTCTCGATAACCCGACGCACGCTTTGCAATATAAATTAGTGTTTTTGCTATTTGTATAAATATTGTCAAGGGTATTTTCCAAACATACACTAAAAGTGTACGTCAAGTAGGTTTATAAATTAGAATAGGAATTTCACATCAGTCTTGGGACTTCATTGTAGCAATTGAATAAGACTATACTAGATTTTTGTAAGTACAAAATGTACAATACAGTCTGTTCGGAGTAATTGTCTTACGGTGTCCTACCTAGCATTGAGAGGCATTTGTAGATTGTTCTAACTGATATGTTACAATTTTAATATAATAAGTAACTGTCGCATTTTTATAATTATTTTGTTACAATTTAAACGACAATACCACGTTAGAATTGTGGCGAAAAAAAAAGAATTGTTTTATTTTTGTTATGAAAACAGTGAAGTAGCCGTCAGTCAAATTTGAAACAAAAGTATCAATTATATCTCTAGATTATTGTTAATCATCATTAACAGAAAATTAATAAGAAATACACGTCTTTTGTTATTGTTAAAGTATATAGTCATACAATTAGTTGGAAATTTAATCTTCCATACGTTCACAATTTTTCTGGACGACCACTTTACGGGGGATTCATTGCGTATTTTCAATGTATGGATAGTTTAGGAGTCAGTGACACACGCTACATTCGTTCTACGATTGAAATTAACAAACAATAAGAAGGCTAACTGGCAAACAAAATATTGAAATCAGCGAGTCAATCAGCGCGCCCTAAAAATATCATAGTTACACATTCCACGCACCACGCAATGAGATCAAATACAAAAAGTTTTCACTTCATCGTCGTGGTAGTGCCCAATACGGACTTACTTAAGATATTTATTTATATGTAGGAAATACAATAGACATTCGAACAAGTGAACAAATGATAACGATTGTTGACAAAATATTTTTAAGACTCTTTTGTAAATTATTCTTCAGAGAATCACATCATTACAATAGTTTGTTTGATTAAGTTGCAAAGGTTAATTGTCGAGTTTGATTATTATTTTTCAATAATATGTGGAAGCAAGCAACTTCGAGTTTCAAATTTTTTAGGATAATAAATGTTTTCAACGGCAAATTTAATGATTTCTTCTTTCACAGTAAACTAAACAACCTAAAACCTCCAAATACGTTCAGAGCTTTCACGTATTCTTGTGTCCAATGAATTGAGAATTATTTTAATGCATTTGGGAAATGCAATAGACAAAGAAGTAAAGGATTATATATCGGCAAGAGAGAGAGATAAATGCGACAGAGCGCGGCTCGGACTGTCCGCTTCTACTACTGCACTTACCACATACCTTTTATTCTAACCTAAAACTGAGAAAATGGAATAAGAATGTAGATACTCTTAGTTACATTTTTGCCAAATTTCCATATATTATCACAATTATAATATAAATATCTAAGCTTTTCCATTAAATTTTGATATTATCCACTTAATCTTAAATTCTCATTAAATATCTCACTTGGCACAATTATAACGCAAAAATCGTACAATTGAATTAAACATCACGACAAAACCAAACAATACGACGTTGACATTCGCACCATTTAAACGCTAAAGTAATCCTATTTTCAAAATGTTCATTTACTGTCAATATAAGAAAACATTATAAAGCTAACAAAGACAAAATTACAAAGAAAACGATCAACAAATACCACTTACAAATTAAAATCATAAGATTACTCCTTAATTCCCAACAATTACTACCATATCAAAAATATTTACATCCATCAGAGAGGTGGATGAATATCATCTCCGTGTATATAGGGGCGGGCAGAGACGAACTCGCCCGCTCCTTGTCTAGGCGAGGTGACTTTTGATCGCCCTTATCGTCTCCGTTATACGACCCTTCTATCTTTCACTCTTTGGAATAGTTACTAACACCCGCGACGCACGTCATCCTTCGCATCGTGTCACACAGTGCATGCGATGCGATGCGACGCGACGTCTTATACCACTGGCATGCAGAAATCAGTGAATCGTTTCAAGAAATGCATTCCTAAACTATACGTGCAAAGCATCCGTTAGTCCGTTGAGCCTCCAGTTAAAGCGATGTCGTGCTATATCCGTGTTCCTTGTTGTTAATTATCTTCCCACACACCCTTCAAATAATATTTTATAACAGTTCTGCAGTGACTTAACAGATTAATCTATGAAGTGATAACAAAACATAATATGAACTTCTCGATTGTATAATAATGTGGTGGTGCTATATAGATATATCCCTACTAACATATGTATAGTAAATAGAACATAATATTAGACTATTGCAATCTGTGATAACTTTATATCGTGTAGTCGTGTAACAGCATGAAAAACAATATAACAATTATCGTTAAAAATAGTGTATATGAATAGTATAGTTTGTAGTTTTATATATATTCAATTAGTAATCATCAACATAGATAATCCCCGGGTAAAATATGGATCCATCAATAAGTATTTAATTATAATTTACTACATTAATATATAATTACGACAACAACAACATCAAATGGAAATACACCAACACAACAGCCTTCCTGCGCATAATCCGAATTTTAGTACATACTCTGCGAACACCAGTTCACAAACACAGTTGGCTTCACTCGACACTCATTAGCACTCCAACATTCCAACAATTACCATTGGAGTTACATTCACATACATTGTTATTATTTTGTACTATCTGTGATTATTTTTTTTTTGTATATATAATGTATATTTAAGTAACTAAAAGCATTCTCGTCTGCGTAATTTAATAAAAGAACGTACGTGTTAACAGTAAGTTCAGTTTTGTGCAGTTTTACTTATGATATATAATCCATCGGTCATTGGACATGTTGCGTACTAAACCCAAACGACTACATAGACGAGCCACCGTGAGACATACACAATTGTATAAGATAGAAAGCGTGTACAATAACATTACGAGCCTAACACAAAAACTATGTTCGAAAACGTACAGATACAGTACATGGCACGTATCCACTTTAAATTTTGATATCAGACAGCTTATGATAATGTATTTTTAAGACATTTATTTACATAAGTATTACTTCATTATAATAATGTAAATTTTAATCAAAGCTAATTTGCTTTTCAAATTGCTAATTAATCAGAAATTAATTACATTATCCAAAGTCGTGCAAAATCAATTTCACATCAAGCAGTTTAAGCACACCTTATTATATGACAGCTCATATGTAATTCAACGATAATTTAAAAATTGTGTAATACATACACATACATTTCAAGGGCTGATTTATTCTGAATGCGTATTCAGTCAATCTGGGTAACTATCAACGTTACCATTTTTACTGATGTTCTTTTTGGGGTGCATTAAAGTATGCTTACTATGTCATCAGTTACTCAGAGTGACTGTAAGGCTGCTTAATTGGTTAATGCGAAAAAAAAGGTGTGTAATTAGGCTGTAGGTAATGCGGAGGCTGGCCGCGGTTAGGGGGGGGCGGGGGCAGGGTTTAGAGGGGTGGGGTTTGTAAGAGCGCGCGGGGAGGGTTGGGGGGTGGGGGTGGGGACGCGGACTTGTCTGCCTACTGCTGCACGGGCGGGGGCTGCGCGGCGCGGCGGCGTCCCGGCGCGCTCGCCTGCGCCACCATGGCACGGATGCGTCGCTGCGCAGACTGCACACACATAAACACACTCCTTACTAACGCACAGTCTATTATAAAACATAATCTCGCATAGTAGCATCGCACTAGCTAAGTTTACTGAAAAAGAGTTAAACGTTCGCACACATTTTGTAGCACCCAAAGGCACTTGTTTATCAATGAAATTTCAATACAACAATTCATTTTTAAAAGAAAATAATATGATTAGAAATGAATGGTTATATTAAATTATTATTGTTATTATTATACAGATACATTTATTTATCATTCACATCTCTTTTATTCATCCTCAGTCACACCAAAAAATTACGCATACACATGTAGTTACAATAGTCCATTATAATCTTATTACTGAAGGGATTTTGGAAATTAAACATAGTTTTATAGAACAACATTTTATTAAATTTACAAAATAAATTCGCCGCAATCAGCAGATACATTAGAATTGAATAGACAACTCACCTAGTATTTTGTTCAATGTTTAAAAAGAACACGATACATAGTCATCGTATCGGGCCATTTTCAACAGTGGCACTACGTGCGAATTTGTGTAAGGGGGGGTGGGGTGCCTCTCGGAAACGTTCTCATCCCGCTTCAGACGATTGCTACAAAACGTAAACATCTCATTATGCCACAGTGCGTCTTCAATTGAAACGTTCTTTAACTAGTTCGCCGAGCGCCAGCAATAATTATTAGTAACAGTAAACGTGTACTTACTTAATTAACGATTGGGTGATGTTATTTGTTAAATCACTATCTTCTTAAAACCAAACAACGATAAGGATGGACTTGTAACTACATGCGTTAACATCTCATACAAACACGCTCAACAAGCATACTCTCTGAATGTAATGCATTATAATAAATAATCATGTTCGCAATTGCACTTTAAATTCATTTGCCCCAGACGAAATATTGAAAGGCCGACTCACAATAAACAAATACAACTTCCAATTAAATTTGATTAAATGATACATAATAAAATAACAAATAACTCGAACGTATTTAAAAATATAACATTCATTTATGTAAGTCAACCGATATATTACGTCGAGATTCACACATAAACGTGTTACAGAGTTCCTCCATCAGAAATTTCAATATACGAGCCCCGACGCAAAACAAATAGTTCATTAACTTAATACACATTTTTAAAAACATTAAACCACTTAGACGCACCTAAAATTTAAGTTCAGAACAAACTCATGTGTCTTTTATTGAATTTTAAACACCTGTTTCACATTACATCTTGGTTCGAGTACAAAATTCTTCGTTGTTTAATAGTTCCATTCTTCGATTTAACTAATGCGTCGCCATTAATCCATCTTAGAGTCCACCAGCCCGTGTTGATACTCTTTTCTCTCCACTTAATTCATTATGTAGACTAATAACAATATTACTCTATGCTATGAGTTTTTATCAGACCCTTTTTAACAATCAATTCTAATAAATATTGCTTCTTCATTCGAAACAAATACAGTACTTGATCATCAAAATTGATACCAGGTCTCGATTTAGTTATACTGTAGTAGTAGACTATAAATAATTCACAACACGCCTTGTAATTTGTATTCAGACAAAACGAAAACTTGTTTAATACACAATTTGACGATTCCTTAATTTTTTGAATTTTTTTGTTTATATTCATGATTGTGTTTTTTCTTCTTCTCAACGAAACGCATTTCTTCAAAAACAAATCAAATTTCTCTTTGTCTTCAACTGTTACTGTTGGTTTACGATGTTTATATCAAAGTGTACAAATCGATAATCTTCTTTTGTTTGCCGTAAACGAACATTACTCAGAAATTCAGAAGTACATATTATCATGTATATAAATAATCAACTAAACTTATTCTATACAACCGCGAGAGAAAATTGCTCGGGCCTCGTGATATTAAACAATGGCACATTTTGCATTTGAAACTAGAATACACATTCACTACCTAACCGTTAGTATTCATATCCCGTATGTGAAAATTTTGAATGGCACTGTTCTGTGGATTTGTGCACGTATGTAGCCATTGCGGTAAATTAATTAAAGTCATTTTTCTATTTTAAATTGCAATATTATCGATAGTTTTCGTTAATAAAAATAGGACTAAATGAACATGTACAGCGCAAAGTGAGAGATCAGAAATACATTAATATTCCATATTTTTTCTCAGACATTAGTCAATCTAAACGAAATGGCAATTCTCGAAATTGTTGTCTTTTTAACGCGAATGTGCATCTGTTACAAAATTCAAACAACAAATGAAAATAAAGTTCTAAGCTACATGTACTATATCTATACACGTTACATAAATACATAACAAAAACCCCGGAAATCGTCGAACTCGACGTGCAACTTAACCCATGCATCAGCCCGCTGAGTTTCTCGCCGGATCTTCTCAGCGGGTCGCGATTTCGATCCGCTAGTAGATTGATTCGCGAAGCAATTGCTCTCGAGTTGTTAGGTCTCCTTCGGAGGCGCTCGGGCAGCTGTAAGCAAATGCCACCCCTCCTGGCTGAGCCTTTGCTCGCCCAACTGTCCTGGTGAAACTGGAAAGGACTTCGGGCCACCAGTAATCTTTCTAAAAAAAACTTGCAATGGACCGACCAGATCAAGTCGGCAGTTGGCGGCTGTTTGCATGAGTATACCAGGCTCACCCCAAACCGCGAGGAGTGGCGATTGCTCGTGAGGCGCTTAACATCTGCCCACACCAATGATACTGGATGACGACCACGACCGCTCTGACAAGAGTTATACGACATACGAAATTGTATTAGCACTTGGATCATTCATACCTGGACGCTATAAAAGGGGCCCACAATGTGAACGGTGGTCTCGTGCTCTTGTCCCTGCGAGCCGGGCTGCTGCTGCTGCTCGGGTAGCTTGATCAGCGAGCCGGTCACGCGCTGAAGCTCCCTCACGTTCTGTCCGCCTTTGCCGATGATCCGACCCACTTGCGACGAGGCCACGACAATTTCCACAATCAGCCGTACGTCATCCGATCCAGACATAAAACCTTCTTCCCGCATCTTTTCAAAGATAAGATACTGCGCCTGAAATTTAAGTTTTGAGAAAATATTCATTATCGATTTTACGCTACATGTACGTGAGGAATCAAAAAGAGTGGTGGTGGCATTGCGCCTCGACAGTCCAATCGATTATAGGTTGCGGGAATCCGCTGGATGGAGGCGACGCAAAACCGGTCATCATAGTGAACTTTGGAGCAGGCCTAAAGAACGTCCAGCAGAGTACAAAGTTATTGTTTTAATAATCTTACCTTCCATTGCGCCTCAGGGCTGCCGACAATGGTAACCTTGCGCTCTTGTTGTGGGTTCTGCGGTTCCTGTTGCTTTTCTTGTTCCAAAGGCGCAATCTTAACAGAAGCATTGCTGAATCTAATAATGTTGCGAATGTGCGAGCCCTTTGTACCGATAATCGCGCCCACAGCGTTGTTTGGGATGTACAGATAGGTTGTTTCCTAAAATAATGCAACAGTTTCAGAATAACGTTATTGAATAACATTATGTTAAATGTGAGCAAGACAAATTTTCTATATGCCATTTGATTATTGAGCGCTCGGAACTTGTTGGCGGCGCCTTAGGTATGTGAGCGGTGGGAAGGAGAGGCGGGAGCGCTTGCTGTTATTAATTATATGAGATTTGATACTATGATGGACGAAATAATTATGAACTTACAAGATGATTCTGAATGAAGTTCAGAGAGTTCAACATCAAGTGATTCAGAGGATATGTCAGAGTAATTTCATAAAGTATATATGAATTAAATAATTTCATATTATTAAAATATGTCCGAATAATTTCATATACTTAATTTGTTTTTGGTTTATTGTACTATTAATTACAATATAATTAGATATGTACAATATAAACTTCCAAAAGTTCAATTGTTATTTATTTCATTATTATTTCATTTATTCATTTTTTTATTTAGTCATCACTGTCTAATCTCATGTGCGTTACGAGCAGTAGACAAGCCGCCCCCCACCCGTCGCCACCCTAGGCGCGGCCAACTAGTTCCGCGCGCACTATATATAGTTCTCAAATGCTTGATCACCTGCGAGTCACCGGCACCCTGCTGTGCCCCAGGGCCGGCCAGCGGCGCATACATCGGCGGCTGGAACGGTGGCGGAGCTCCACAGAAACCACGTCCAGTCGACATCATAGCCATTGGGTGCAACCCAGGGAACATAATGCTTTGCGGCGCCAGCACCTATAAAGACAAACGCTCATTAATATTCATAGCTAAATGAATAAAGGGGCGTTTCGTGGATAAACGTTAAGGTCGTGTTATTTTATTTACACGAACACGCGTACAGTTCGACGTATGTACCTGCAAATCATTTTCGTAGCTTTGACGCAATTTGGCTGAAATTTGCGATTCCGCCTTGGCCATGTTCTCGATGGAGCCCTTAACGGTTATGATTCTCTCCAAATTGAAGCTATTGATATCATTTATAGAGGAGACAGTGATCTTTGTATCGGTCTCTTGCATAATTCTCTTGATGGTGTTGCCGCCTTTGCCGATGATGCGTCCAATGAGATTATTATGGGCCAAAATCTTCAGGCATATTTCGCTGAAAAAATTAAAAACATAACCGTAAATGAAAAACGTATAAAGTATCAATAAAATTAATTGTACTAAATTATTGTTATGTTTTGTTTACCCTTTATTAGTATTATTGGCCTCCTGCTGCATTACTTCAAGGATTCTCTTGCAGGCATTGGTGCAATTCTCGGGATTCCCATAGATGGTAATTGCTTTTTCCAGGGAGCCGACATTATCCTTCCTGTGTACGTCAACGCGAGCACGACTCTGCTGGGTGATGAGTCGAATGGTACTGCCCTGGCGACCGATGATAGCGCCGACCATGTCGCTCTGCACCAGCAGACGCAGTGGGAAGTCGGTGGGGCGCGAGCCACCGCCAGCAGCGCCGCCTCCACCACGGCCGCCACCAGGGCGTCCGCGACGACCTCCACGAGCATTCTGCTCTGCTGCCTCCACTTTTATACGACAACCCTCCAATTCACATCCATTCAACCCGTTTATGGCTCTGTAACAAATGCGGAATGATAAAACCCAAAACCTTCCTAAATTATTTCTTTAAATTTAATCATGCTTCGATTCAATCGTATTGTCAATCACAGAATAATTTAGTAGAAGCAAATATAACTAACTTACGCGATCATTCCAATCACAGCAATGCAAAGCAATGTTTTCTTCTTTGGTCTTTGTAGCCACGTTATATGATGTATATAGGGAGGGTTACATCACGTACATACATGCTCACATTTGTAGTCGTGTCAAACCGCCATTTTGGCAAGTTACAATAACAGGATCATCATGCCACATGTCATTGACAATGCACATTCTTGGGCGTAACCATGCACATATGTGCAGGCGAGAGCGACATCCATTTATTTTTTTATAAAACATACATTTTTAAATAATGTTTTACGCTCAGAATTTTAACGGAGTTTAATCTACTTCTATTTGATACATCAGTTTCTTGACTAATTTATTTAAATAGAGAAGGATAGACTGTACTAACCATTTGAAGTTTAGAAATAAATAAATAAAAACTATACAACAAAACTAAACAAATGAGATGAAAACCACACTTATACTTATTATTCATAATGAAAACATTAACATCATATCATGCAATTAGAAATTTATTAGTAAATTGTTAGATACCTGTACACTTATCCAGCGGACGACAACTAAGCAAGTATTTGTTATAAAAACCATTTACAAAGGTCAACAAACAGAGTTTAGAAGATAAACAAGCAAATATATTGAGATGTTTAGTAGAGTTCCGAGTATCGTGCGAGCGCATGCATGCATCACTCAACAATACTCACTGCTGCGCCTGCTCTGGACTCTCGAAGGTGATGAACACCGCTTGGGTGTTGGGATCGCGGGTGTTGGCTTTGTCGCAATGCTGCACGTTGCCATACTGTGAGAGCAGTGGCTCGATGTTATCGAAGCGGATATGCAGAGGTAGCCCACTGATGAGTACCTTTGAGGATCTGTTGCGAGAAGCGTCACGACTTATACAAATTGCACATAATGTTTACATCCTACAACTACGAACTTAGCGTATTCTTAAGCGAAATTCGTTACAACCCATGTTTCAACGCAAACAAATTAATGATTCCACTGTGAACTCGGAATTTGCAAAGTCCATTGACCTCCCTTTAATATAAAAAATAATAATTTGAATTTACTCTTGGCGCATACGGTTATACATAACATCAGTATCAAAATGGCGGCTCGAGCCGGAGATGACATCATCGCGTCCTCGTCACTACGCTGGCGACCCACCAAACACAGAGCTACCCTCCCCCTCGCAATCCAGTGCTCCACACATCGCAGAGGTATGCGCCATTCACAACACAGTTTCGTTGCACTCGCTCATTGCACGACCCCTCATATATCAAGTATAATATGTATATTTTGTTTATGGTATAGATTTCGTGCTATACACTCTGACTCACTACGCGTAATCATCTTTCAACTGTGAATGTGAATGTACTTTAGTACATTATTTATCTAACGGGCTTATTAATTTACAATATGCTTTATTAAAATTCAGCACTATCAACAGCTGTCAAGTGTAAACGAGCAAACAGAAAAAAGCTGACCTTTGTGAAATATACTCGTTGTTTTAGTACGTTAACTACATACCATGTTTGCTTACTGATACACTGAGATGGGACTCTTTCGTAGCTCATAACTATATCATTAAGGTTCTAATTGATTTTATTATTTATATATATGAATTAAATTAATTTTCCGTGCAGTGAAAAGCTATTAACCAAAATTATGTAAGGGTATTGACTAAATTAAATAAAATTCGAACGTATACGTCTAATGAGCGGAAATATTTACATGTTTCTGGAATAAGCAAGTTTCGAAACAGAACGCTGGACGTAATGTTTAGTTTTAGAGTGGCATTTCTTTATGTTTTATTTTAAGCACGGCGACCAAAGGCATGGTACTAGTGTTGGGAATCACAGGTCTTCCTTGGTCAGGATCTCGGAGAATAAAACTAATCCGAAGTACCTCAGTCAACTGCAGATCCGTATAATCGCAGCCGAACTCTCAGAGAACGAATCCAATCCGAGCGAGGACGATTCAGATCACTCAGCGCTAGTCAATTCAACATGCGTAAGTAATAATGCTGACAGACTCCAATAGGTATTTAGTTACTGCTCCTTTAATGAGCCGAGAAATTGTTTACATTCTGTAATAATGTTATTAAATACGTAACTCATAATACAAAAGAAGTCATCTGATATACCGTTATAAAAATGAGCAAAAGTATGTATTTTTTGGAATGTGATCCCCCACATATTGCCTACGAGCAGTATTGATATTAGTAATGGATACTTTCAATAATAGATAATGATATTAATTTTCTAGAATAAAGTGCCGGTAAAGTAAAACAAATGTCGTGAGTGTTGGATTTGTTTTTGCAAATCTCAAATGAAAAATTTATGAAGCCTGTTTTGGAATTCAAATAAATATTTTTATTACTTAGTTGGGTAGACGAGCTCACGGTCCATCTAGTATTAAGTGATTACCGGAGTCCACAGACTTCAATAACGTAAATGCCGCTACCCACCCACCTTGAAACACAAGTAAGAAGATCTCACCCTTCAAACCGAAACGCATTATGCTTCACGGCAGCAATAAGCAGGGTGGTGTTACCTAGCCGTACGGAATCACAAGACTCCCTGCCACCAATATTTACACAAATTATAATATTGCTGGTTTGATTTATATTACACCACGTTATTCTTTCACTGTGTGGAAATCAATCGTGAACCTTTGTTAAGTACTTATTTCATTAGAGAAATTAGGTATTTGCCTGCGGGATTTGAACACCGTTGCATCATTAGATGATGCACCGGACGTCTTATCCTATAGGCCATAATGATTTGAAATTTAAGTCGATAGTATTTGTTTCGCAATGTTAATCGTAAACTTGTTCGGATTAACAGTCGATCATTAATAACCTTACATGTGGCTTTTCAAACGGTACTATGATTCAATCGAGTTAGTTTTAATTTTTTTTCCTACCTATTCGCTGGAGCTTAGGGGACTATTTTAGCTACGCCCGGATGGGTAGGCGAGCTTAGGGCTCAATCTGAGAGAATTTGCTAACACTAGCCCTAGCAAGTGCGGTGCTTCGCAGAATCTACCACCGGGTCGGAATCCCGACCCATTAAGATCCGGCGAGAAACTCAGTGGGCTAAGTTTCAATTATGTCTTTCAAAATATTTGTTTTCTCGGTTTTTGCCCAAATGGACATCTACCTACCATTATTAAGAGAACAGTTGAACATCATAACCATATTCTCTCGCAGGATTATAACATACGACATTTCCTCAGGTTGTGTACAGGTGAAACTGCAAATTCACAATCACTACTGACACGTATCTATTATCATTGGAAGTACCGCTAATCCCCTACATCCAGGACCAATTATCCTTTAACAGATATTGAGGACTTCCTAGAGATCGAGAATTCACACTCTCAAATAAATGAATATTGTAAGAGACCTGTACATAACCTAACCATAGAAATGAATCATAAAGGAATCACTTTTCCTATAATTTTAATAAAACTTGTATGTATAAAAAACTAACTATAAAAAGCGTGAAATGTTCTAATTTTTTTCTTAACTTCTGACTTAATGTGCTTAAGCTCACAAGCCTGGCAAGATGAAGGAGCGCCTACTAGCCTAAGTCGCTATCATTCTCTTGTAACATGCCACCTCTACCTAAATAAATAAAGACTGCGTAATATCGTGATTTTTTTTTTTTTTTATGAGAGCCCTATTTTCTAACACGTCTTTATCCCATTTTTCGGTAATTAATTAAGTTTCTAATAGTATCTTTCTGATTAATAAAACACAATTAATGAATGCCTAACTTTCAAATTTGTTTCGCGAAATTTTCTGACAAAAAGAGCAGTCCTCTCTCAGTAGATAAATTAGAAGTAGTAGTAAATAAACATAACCATTTAGCACATGTCTGTCTCATGTCCATATTTCCTTAAGCGCGTACTCGGTAATGAAAAGACCACTAACTACACTCGCGAGCAAAAGTTTGGAATCACTTACTTGAAATTGGTTCCGCGCGATCTTGTGTACTAAATATTTTTTTGATAATCATAAAAATGAGATCATTTTAAAGGTTGAGCTCTTAACTTTAAACTGATATCAAATTCATTAAAATCAAGCCAGTATTTAAGAAGCTATCTTGGATTAAGTAAAGGAGTAACGAAAAAGACGTGTTTTAATTATTTGATACGTCGCGAGTTGCGGCCTATTGACCCCTATAAAAGCACCTGTTATCGGATTTTCTTTATCAGTCGACTTTCACACGTTGACCGGAGCATATCTCCGCTACTTTTGACCCTTTTACCTTGTACGACAATTGGGACAATACCTACAGAAGTAGCACAAATCGTAGCCCTATTGCAAGAAGAGCTCAGCCAGCGGGTTGTCGCTCGTCGGCTCCAAATAAGCCAGTCCTGTGTTTCACAAGTTTGCAAGCGCTTTCAGGAGACTGGTAGCTTTATCCCGAGACCAAGATCTGGACGGCGCCGGGGCACATCGGAGAGGAATGACCGTTTTATCGTGTTAACCTCTCTCTGAAATCGGCATTAACCTGGTGTCGACGTCCAACAAGAGCTCCAAGATTTTCGTAGGGTAGCAGCCAGCAAGTGGACAGTTTGTCGACAACTCAAGCAAGCGAATCTGACTCCAAAAAGGCCTGTCACAGGCCCGAAACTCACGGTAGCTCACCGACAAGCACGCCTTCCAATTGCTCGTACCAATCTTAATTGAGAGGTTGAGCAATGGAGGCAAATCCTGTTCTCCGACGAGAGCAGGATGTGTTTGCACGATAGCGATCGAAGAGGTCTACAGGCGGCCTGGGGAGCGATTTGCGCAGTGCTGTTTCGCTGAAACAGTGGCTTATGGGGGTGGCTCTTGTATGATGTGGGCCGGCATTTCCTTCGACGGTAAAACCGAGCTTGTTTTCGTGCCTGGCGTGGGACGAGGAGGCGGTCTAACTTCGGACCGGTACATTTCCAATATTCTGCTGGAACGTCGTTTCCTATGCGGGATATGCCGGTGGTGACTTCCTCCTTAAGCACGATAACGCTCGTTGTCACACTGCCCGTGGAACAATTGAATACTTCGAAGAAGTCTATATCGCCACATTGGACTGGCCTGCGCTCAGCCCTGATTTGAATCCTATTGAGCAAGTGTGGGATGAACTGAAGAATAGGGTTCGTTCCAGAACTTCTGCTCCTTCATGCCTGAATGATCTGAAATCGGCGTTGATTGAAAAGTGGGAAGGTATCCCACAAGAATCAATTCAAAAGCTGATCAAGTCTATGAAGAATCGTCTTCGAGGAGTTATTAGGGCAAGGGAAGGGGACACAAAATACTGACATTTAATTTTAAGGCTAAATAAATTTTTTATTTATTAATTTTTGTTGTTTTATTCATTCATTATTTTTCCATATTTGCTTTTTTTCCTACCTCCTTCACTTAATCCGGGATAGCTCCTTAACTACTGGCTCGATTTGAATGAATTTGGTATCAATTTAAAGTTGACAGTTAAACCTTTAAAATGATGTGATTTTTATAATAATTAAAAATTTATTTAGTAAGCAAGATCGCGCGGAACCAATTTCAAGTAAGTGATTCCAAACTTTTGCTCGCGTGTATAGTTTTAGAATTGATAAAGTGTAACAGAAAAAGTGAAAATGTTGTTATTTCTATTATCTTCACGAGGGATGATAAGTGTGAGGTCTTGAATTAAATATATTTTTTAATAATCTCTGAATCAAAAATCGCGCTTTATGAAAGGGAACCAGGAGGCTTCGTCCGCAATTTACAGTCGATTCATTATTTTTCTGGAAAAATATATCATTTGAGGAATTTCAAGGCGAGCATTTGAAAATTTATTGTACGTGCGTAAAAACATTGAAGAATTCCCCAGAGTCTGCGATTTGCACAATGTGAACATTAGGAACAAACATAGGCTTGCGTTGCCGGCGGCTCGAATTAAGAAAATAAGCAACTCTTTTAGGGGGCTGGGTGTACAGCTTTTCAACAAGATCCCACTAAACGTTCAACTACTACCTGTTCATAGATTTAAGAAAACTGTTAAGGAACGTTTGTGCAACAAGGCATATTATAAAGTTAAGGATTATTTACTAGATGGCACTACGTGGGAATGAGGCGCTCGCTCCTGGCCTTTTCATTTTTCATTATTATGAATTTTTTTTAATTGTATTTTTTTGACTTGTTTTTTTTTTTTATTGTGAAAAATTATGTTATTTATTTAAAAAAAAGAAAATATTTGAGAAAAAACAAAAAAAAAAGCCCGCTGAGTTTGTTTCGCCGGTTCTTCTCAGGACTGTGGCTTTTTTTGGAACCGGTGGTAGAGTTAACATTGTTATTTGTATTTTGACATTCAACAAGTGTGTCATACTGACATCTAAGTTGAAATAAATGATTTTGAATTTGAAGCTTTATTGAAATTGTTCAACGATTAATAATAAAATATATGTTTAGAAGAAAAAAAACCGTGCACTTTAATTAGTAACAAAAAAAAATTTTTTCAAAACTCCTTAGAACACAACACTATTGACCTATGCATATCTACATAATATGTTTATTAATATTAAGGGTTAAAGTATGAAATTGCCGTTTTGTTGTAATAGGTACTTCGAATTGACATAGAACCTTCATGGTTTGAGATTTTGGGTGAAACTTTATTTAAATAGTATCTATGAGGTACTTCTTTTAAAAAATGTGCAACATTCGATTATCGACTTTCAGTTGTTTTTTTTATTTAGCTTAGACAAACTAGATGGATAGATACTTCGAAAATTCGAGTGAATTTTAAAAACTAACGCTGCAGAAACAGCTCTCAATATCAATGTTGCGTTTGGAGCCCTAGGGGACTGCTAATGAACGTACCGTGAGATTTTGGTTTAAATGCTTTCGTGATGGAAATTTTGATTTGAAGAACGAAACACGTGGAAGACCGCTGACAAATGTGAATAACAATGAATTGAAAGAGATGGCGACAGCCGATCTGATCCAAACTACCCAGGAATTAGCGGCATGGTTTAACGTTACCTTACCAACAATATGTGCCCATTTGCGTGAAATCAATAAAACAAAAAATATGAAAAATGGGTGCCTTGTGATTTGACTGATCTTGCCTTGTTGAATCGATACAAAAATAAAGAAAATTTGGATCGAATTGTGACATTTGATGAAAAGTGGATTCTTTACGATAACCGCTATAGCTTTTTCCGATCTGGTCAAGCAATAACGGCAGATGTCTACTGTGCCGAGCTCCGAACAATAACACCAAAACTTACAGTGAAACAACCCCGACTCATGAATCAATCTTCACCATTATTGCTCCACGATAATGTGAGACCTCATACAGCACGAGAAATCGTTTTAACTCTACAGGAACTGCAATTAGAAACCATTCCTCACCTTCCGTATTCGTCAGACCTTGCTCCAACAGAGTACCATTTTTTTCGTGATTTGGACAATATTCTACGTGATAAAAAGTTTTCTTCCCAGGAGGCACAAAATTCTTTCACACAGTTAGTAGAATCTAGGTCAACCAGAGTTCTATCGCAAAGGCATAAATGACCTTCTTGTTAGATTGTGCAACAATGTATAGATAATAATGGTAGATATTTTTATTAAATATATATGTTAAATGAAAAAAAAAAACGAATTTCAATTTTTCAGCACAACTCTGCAATTTCATACTTTAACACCTAATATACTTATAATATGAGATGATTAGTCTACTTATTTGTTAACAGTACAAGTACAAGTTTTCTTTATTTGAATAAATTAATACGCGATGGGAAAACGATAACAGGTTTTAAACAAAATTGGAAGGTCCTCAAAAAAAAAAACAAGAAATAACAAGAGAATAATTCGTTTCACATGCACTTATTGTCGGCCGAAATCCAGTAGCTACCTACTATAAACATCCCGGTCTCAATTAACTAGTACCTAAGCTGGATGGGGTGCGAGACATGTAAGCACATCCTCGTTTAGCAGATCAGCAACAAAATATCAACCCTTCAATTTGGAACTGGTTTTTAATATATTTAACCTATATAAGAGCATTATTATCTCGCAGCATGAGAGAAAATTTAGTTATTGTAACCGACCGAAAGACGAATAGCTTTGAAATGTATTTTATATTGAATCCTAACTTGCAAATCAATGCTTATAAAATAATTTAAAATGACAGTAAATATTAAATAAAATGTGTTTTAATTTGATGAAATGGTCAAGTAAATGAAGATAGCATACAATAATGAAATAATAATTTAAAAATACGATAAAAAGGCCGCGAAGTTTAATGATAATCGTTGCAAGAAATAATTGTCTCAATTGAACCAAGCAAATATTATTATGATTAGAACATAATTACAACTTTTTTTATAAAAACACAGGTGCTATATATATTTTTTCCAAGCATTTTATCGTATTTTCATACAATTTTCAATCATATTTAAGGTTGCAACTTAAAAAAAAAAGTACATCGTCGGCCTTGTACAGAAAAAAATGTTTGCGATAACGTTTACTTAAAACACGGATGTGGTTTACTGTCGTGTTTGTACAAGACGCTTGTAGCATGTTGCGTGATGGAAGACAGAATAATCGTTTGATCACTGCATGACCTGGTAAATCTGCTGTTCACCATTCTGAACGATTTTAATTAAATTGTTAATCGGGTAAGACAAAGACGAAGTGAACGCGCGACTTTTGGCAAAGGTTGACGCGACACGTCACGTCGATTCAAAAGCTCTCTTTCTCGGGTACAATTTTCACATGCATATTTTGATTCCCTGGTTCCCTCCCTAGTAGTGAAGCCTAATTGAATCTAATTTAGTCTTGTATCGAGCATTTCGGACAAGGATTAAAATCTTGTCTTTGTTTGCTAATAATGTCTAGATTACTAGCTAGACAAGAATTAAGATCTTGGAACTTTTCTTTAGATTTGGCCAGGTTCAAATTTCTGCAAAAAATTTGTACCTGTTCTTATTTAAGTCGCCTTAGTGTATTATTTTTAATAATTACAATAATCACTCACAGTAAAGTGTATTCAATAAAATTCTCTTCAAATACATTTTTGTTATATAGTATCTATACAATTTTATTTCAATATTATATTCAGGGATAAATACAAAAAAACTTTTTATGCCTTTGACAAAAAAAACTGTTTTGAATAGAAACTTGCCCTTATAACTAACATGTCATTACGAGCGCGCGAGCACTTTATTGGATCAATTTTCTTGTGTGCAACAGGCAAGAAAATGGAAAGTAAAACTGATGAAGTTCAAATTATCTAGTTATGTAATAATTTCAACAAAATTATTAGAAAATTTTATTTATGATATCACAAACATAATTAGCGGGAATTAAAAGTTAAAATTTTCATTAATTTCATAATGAGCAACTCATTCCTGATAAGAAGCAGCGATGACCCAGATTGGTTTTACGTGATTTATATAGGTAGGTACACTTAGCATTGGGAGGTATCACTTTTATTTACAATTTTAATTTATATTTACAAAGGTTTTACGCGCGATTTCACTCGCATTAATATGTAGGAAATTAAACACGGGAATAGTACTTTTATCTGGATGAAACCTACCGTATGTTATTTCGATTGCAAATTCGACTTTTCGATTGCAAATTTTTCGATAAAACTATTCAAAAAAATGCTACACACATTCTTATTCACGCTGTGCATGTGTGTGTGAATAGGTAACCGAGCCGGCCGGCAGACCGAACTGTCAAATCGTTCAACCGGCGCGTTCTATACCAGTGATTCATGGAACTGTGGCGCACTGCCGCCATTTTACTTTACGCACCACGTGTTCATGTGCATTGAATTTACCGATGCATCCAAATTTATTTTACCTACCGAATTATTTGAAAAGAAAATTGTGTAAATACAGCTGGATTTTCGTTACTCTGTCCCTGTCATCATTTCTACTCGGAATACTACTATACAACGGGTCAAATTTAACATTAATGGATTTAGAATCAAGTAGGCGTTGAATACGTAGGATTTGCACACACAGACAACGAAAAGAAATGTGATTGCTGTTTTGGTTAAGTCATACCTTCGAAACTTCGCCATTTTGAGCAGATTGTCAAATAGTCCACTTTTGTATGAAACTAATAAATACTGTGAGTAATGCAACACACCGAAACAGGAAATGCACGACCGTTTATAGAGAGACTCGTGACGATTCTTATTGGAACAATATCGTCACTGAAAACATTAAAATAATGACAATACTATATTATAGAAGGAGTATACTTGAAATAATGCAAGTTGTGATGTAATGAGACACATTCACACGAGGTTGTATCGCAACGCTCGAGTGTTGCCGTGTGACTAAAGAACGAGAGAACCGAGCCGAGCACTAGCTGTGCGACAGACGCGACGCGGCTTCGATACGGACTCGCAATGCAAAAAGACTACACACCGCTCCGCCGCCCACCACCCACCCTTCTCCTTGCACACTAATTTTGATAATACGTACCACCAATCCATTCACCAATTATGATAAATTAAAAAAAAATACGTTGGCGTCATGAGTCCACTAATGAACGTACATCAAATCGTACTTTGAAGTTTACTACAATGCATGTGCAGTTTCAATTATGATTATTATTGCTTCATATATTAAAGAGTACTAAGATTATACATAAATGTTAAAGGTCTTAAGTACATATTTATGTGTGTAAAACTGTTTCAATAGACATTATGAACAGTAATAATTTTTAATATTATTCATTAAATCAATTATCTATTTTAATATATTCATTAGTAAACTTGTTTTGCTTTTTAAGTGTATCGATATCGGATTTTTCTGACCCCATCCCTTATCTGTGATCCGTTACCTAGCAACCAGTAGTACGTACATATTTGTCCATTCCGTAGAAATATAATCATTGCAAATTGTTTTAGATATGTAACGGATCAATACACGGATATCGTATATCTAACAAATTATCATATTTTAATATGATTTACTTGGCAATAAATTAAAAAAAACAGAAATGGTAAATCAGCCACTTACGTATTTTTAATGGAAAGAATCGCACAACAGATTTAGAGTATTGACGGAGCATTTGTTAATTAGGTACTATTCATTTGTAATTACATTGACATTACAATTTACAAAGCTTGTTAATAATAGGTATGAAGTATAAATAATTACTCAAAGAATTCTGAAATGCAAAGAAATTTACTTTTAAATGTCATCTATTATTAAAATTTCGAAATACTGGATCCTGACTCTAGCAAAAATAATACCGATATAAAGATTTTGAGCGAATATAAGTTATATATACAGCCCGTTGTTATTTCTAGAACCACCGCTCTGCCTATTTCTGCCGTGAAGCAGTAATGCGTTTCGGTTTGAAGGGTGGGGCAGCCGTTGTAACTATACTGAGACCTTAGAACTTATATCTCAAGTTGGGTGGCGCATTTACGTTGTAGATGTCTATGGGCTCCAGTAACCACTTAACACCAGGTGGGCTGTGAGCTCGTCCATCCATCTAAGGCAATCTAAGCAATAAAAAAAAAATGATTATGCACACACAATAATTCAAAGTTTGTCTTTAGTATGGGGAGCTTAAATTTTAAAATACTCTTTTGGCCAACTTTTGAAGGTGCTAAATTATTTTGAGTTTATTATTATGACAATATTCAGTTACATGGATTTTTTTAACACCAATTTTGAGCCAAGCATAACAAACAATAATCAGCTATCCATAAAGGTTCTTCCCAGTGTTGTATACAATTGGGTGCAATATTCTAATAGTTTTGTGTACTGCGCGAGGGTACCAAAACGTGCAAATCAGAATCTAAAATTGTTTAAAGATCCACAGTTCACCAGTTTTTATATAACTAGTCAGGTCATAAGTATTGTCACACAGTAAAAACTTTTCTTTTAGAATGCTGGCCACAAAAAAGTTTATTGAATTCGAATTTCGAATTGTTCATGAAAATAAAAATGTATACTTTTAGAATTTTACTCATTTTTAAATATGGAGTGGACGCTTAAAGAAGACCGTGTTGCAGTTATTGCGTTGCATCGTTGCGGTTACGCGCCAATTCAAATTTTTAACATACTGAAAAATTTGAATATAACCAAAAGATTCGTTTATCGTACCATCAAACGATACAATGAAGACTCTAGTGTAGATGACAGGTTAAGAAGTGGTCGCCCTCGGTCTGTTAGGACTCCAGCAGTGATAAAAGCTGTGAAGGCGCGAATTCAAAGAAATCCCAAACGTAAGCAGAAACTGTTGGCCCTTCAGATGGGGTTAAGCAGAACCACGGTGAAAAGGGTGTTAAATGAAGAGCTAAGGCTTCGGGCATATCGAAGAAAAACAGGACATCGTTTGAATGCTCGTCTAATGGACCTGAGACTGAAGAGATGCCGCGCTTTGTTGAAGCGGTACGCGGGAAAAAAATATCGGGAAATTCTTATTTCGGATGAAAAAATTTTTACCGTAGAAGAGAGCTACAACAAACCAAATGATAAGGTGTACGTACGCACACAGTAGTGAAGAAGCGAGCAACCCTATTCCGCGTGTCCAACGAGGTCATTTTCCATCCTCGCTCATGGTATGGTTGGGAGTTTCTTATTGGGGCTTAACAGAGGTACATTTTTATGAGAAAGGTGTAAAAACGAATGCAGTTGTGTATCAAAATACAGTCCTGACGAACCTTGTGGAACCTGTTTCTCATACCATGTTCAATAACAGGCACTGGGTATTCCAACAAGATTCGGCGCCCGCTCATAGAGCGAAGAGCACACAAGACTGGCTGGCGGCGCGTGAAATCGGCTTCATCCGGTACGAAGACTGGCCCTCCTCCAGTCCAGATTTGAATCCGTTAGATTACAAGATATGGCAACACTTGAAGGAAAAGGCGTGCTCAAAGCCTCATCCCAATTTGGAGTCACTCAAGACATCCTTGATTAAGGCAGCCGCCGATATTGACATGGACCTCGTTCGTGCTGCGATAGACGACTGGCCGCGCAGATTGAAGGCCTGTATTCAAAATCACGGAGGTCATTTTGAATAAACTTTAGTGTCATAAGAATCTATGTTTTGTTAAGTTCATTTTGGTATATGAATGGTTACATAATGAAGAAACTTGTTTCAATTATTTTACATTAAACGTGACAGAATTTATGACCTGACTAGGTGTATATATATATATTATTTTTATTGCTTAGATGTGTGGACGAGCTCACAGCCCACCTGGTGTTAAGTGATTACTGGAGCCCATAGACATCTACAACGTAAATGCCGCCACGCCAACGCATTACTGCTTCACGGTAGAAATAAGCAGGGTGGTGGTACCTACCTACGCGTGCGGACTCACAAGAGGTTTTACCACCAGTAGACCAGTAATTGCACTATACAGGTAAAAGGAAGCTCACGTGCCGCCTGGTTCTAAATGCAATTATTTGTATAATAATTTTATCGAAAGTAAGCCGTGTTGTATATATGGTTTGCAGTTTGTCATAATATAATACATATTATTATAAATATTATGCAAATTATGCGGTCTTCGGAGTTTCTAATGAAAAAAGAAAAAGCCTCAAGGTTTGTTTCTATTATGACGTCACTAGCTGAATAGACTGATTGCTGCGACCCCGCGCAAGTGTGTTATACACATACTCTATTAAGAGCTTACGTCACGTGACTTCGCATCTTGGCAGACTTGACACCTAAATAGAGCGAGCAAAGACTAAACAGTTTTTCCACTTTTTATAAACCGATTTTCTTTTCTTGTTTATTAGTAGCTAAGAATAAGCTGTAGTGTTTTATTTAAAAGTATTTTTTCAAAATGTTTAGCAAAGCAAAAGATAAACGTAAAAGATATAAAATGAATCTTGAGTCGTTAGTGAATATATAGTATAGAATTTCGGTAATTTTGGAACACGATTTATTTAAATTACAAATTAAAAACAAAGATTGTAGACTAAAAGAACTAATCATGAACCATTTGGTACCCAATTCCATTGTTTAACGGATATCCTATATCTTTTATACAAATTATTAATAATGGTTGTGTTTGGACATGGCTAAAAGAATAGTTGTGGCTATTCGATCGGTCATTGCCTGTTAGTCTTTTGGTCGGCAAACATTATCTAAATTTGATATGCAAATGTGTTTATTTTTTAAAACAAACATTAATAATTTCTGATAAAGATTCAGAGTTCTATTGTTCGTTTTTGACTTTAGCATCGTTAGACGTGTTTATCGGGAGTTATTCCGGTCGTGTGTAGACTTAAACAGGATGCAGGTATGTATAATGCATTTTTTATTATGTATGCTCGATATTTAAAATTAAAAATAAAATTATGTAGCTTCACGATTAAATAATGCATACCTTTTCGCGGCATTTGAATACTAACATAATAATACCTTGTTATAAACATCAATAATATTCGTTCACATGTAACATTATTTTTTCTTTTTCATAAAAGTTTTTTAATTACATTTTCTAAACACTAAAATCACTTAACAAATAACCAAGTTGTTTTTTCCAGAATTTCGAGATATTGTCGTTTGGGCAGAATAATTAGAGTTCCTGTTGCCTTAATCGAACTTCCTTACTAGTCTGGGAAAAAATAATAAACACTACATATTTACTTAATTTCATATACGTGGTGTGTTCCCCCCACTATTTTTACCTGTTCAATTCAGATCCTGATCAGCTAGGACTACAAAATTTTAAATTTTGGTTGTTGGTTTATGTTGTAAGCATTTTTGACAATATCATTCCAATTTAATCCCACAATTATTATTATTAGTATGATCGATTTCGTGTTCAAAGTCTATCAATATTCTATACATCTGGTCTATTTTCATTAGAAATTAATGAACAGGTATAGAAACGTTTTAAAAAAAATACCTCTATAAAGATGAAAAATGACTTCGTCACTTTCAAAGTAGCATGGAGTACGTTAAATATTCTGACATAATACATATATAGCATTTAATTACTCTAGTGTATTTTTTCGCATTTCATATGTTGTGACAAGAGGATGTGTCCTGATTTACCCATACGAAGTCGGGTCCGGTCGCTAGTATTATTGTGAAAACACAAAAAAAATGCATAATAAAGAGCGCGCGGCACACCTGTTATATAGTTTACACATGTTTTTCAAAAAGCAAATCCTTTGTTATTATGAAAATAGTAACGTTACAATTACGGAGTTGCCTACAAAAAAAAAATATATACACAAAGTTTACTTTTTATGTTATTCCCAAATGCCTATTCGAAATAATCACGGGTGGCTTTTGCTAAATAAAGCTCAAGCGAAACGTGCTTTTCCTGAATTTGTGAATTCACAGTTGCCAGCATATTGTTAGAGGCACAGTTTCGGTTTTGTTGTGAGCAGCGCTGTATTAATAAAATAGCAATTTACAGTAGCTTGATTGAACTTGAAACAATGAATAATATATTTATTTCGATTCATAATTCGAACGCACAAACAGATGTATTCCATTGCACGAGATGCAGTATCTTATCTCACGGGCCTTTGCAAGTAGTAACGGTACTTTTCACAATACCTAATCAGACTATCAATATTAAAGTTACCAATGAGCTCAGTAATGTTCTGTAAAAAATCGAATATATATATATATACAATCTCTTAATAATAAACAGTAACACATAAGCGATTCAACAAACATTATGTAGTTATAGTTTGTCCCACTTCCTGCGCGGCGGTATCGTGTCGACTAGACTAGAAACCGGTATTTGTGCTAATGACTAAATCGATAGAGTGACGTCTAATACGAATAGGTCATACGACATTTGAAACGGCCACAATAGTGATTTTCAAACTAGCTTCAATATCATTTTATATTGTCAGTTTTTGACTATTTTTATTTACGCTTGGTATTTATATACTCTGAATATTAAAGTACTACGCATTGATATGTGTTAGGATAGGTGCAATATGTCCGCAATTATGTCCGAATCACGGTGAAGGAATAACATTGTGTGATAAAAGTAAATTAAGCAAAAATATAATTTGCGTAATTATTGATGGTAATGGTCTTGTGAGACCGAACCTGCCTATTTCTGCAGTGAAGTAGTAATGTGTTTCGGTTCAAGGGTGGGGCAGCCGTTGCACTGTAAAACTCTCAAATGTAAAATCTGTAAAATTTTCAAAGTGGCGGTATTTATGTTGTTGATGTCTATAGACTCTGGTAACGAATTAACACCTGGTGGGCCATAAGATCGTCCACTAATCTAAGGAAAAAAATACAGTCGGTTCAAAAAAATATTAGTTTTTTTTTTTATAATAATAAATATTTAGTAACAATCACGCCACGCTAACTGGTCCCGCGCTAAGTTCGTAAAGAACTTGTGTTACAGGTACCAGGTAACGGAAATAAATGTAAGATTTTTATTATACACATACATATATTTAATATACATCCATAACCCTGGAAAAGACATTTATATTTATCATACAAATATCTTCCCTTGGCGGGATTCGAACCCGCGACCCCCTTGTGTAGTGACCATGTCACTTACCACTACACCAGACAGCCGTCAAACTATAAACAAGAACTGATTTTGATAAAAGCAATTAAAAATGTCTACAATTACATTAGGTAATTTGTAAAGGAACGCGCGACGCATCACATCGATGAGTTTAAAATAAATGTATGAATATGTTTTATGTGTTAAGTAATGGCGTCAAACCGCGTGTAAACCTGGCTCTTATATCCGATTTATTTTCGTTTATTTTATGAATGCTGTACGTGTATTATAGTTGAATTTTCATCGAACTTTAGGTGTTCAAAATAAGAGTAACTTAATATACTTCATAATAAATAAATGACAAAAAAGTGCCGAACGATTTTAATATCTCTAAAGGCACAAAGACCCAGTATAATGAGGTACTAATAAAAGAATAATACGCAATCAAAATTTGCGATGCCAACGGCACGTGCAATGATGAATGCACCTGCGACAGGTGCAAAGCGTACTGTGCGAGTAGTGAGCAGGGTTGCCATCTGTACTTTACTATAACGCCCCCAACGTCATTTCGGGAAATTTATGAAAGCAATAAAACACGAAATTATTTATTTTACCCATTTCGACTTATTTTATACGCAATGTTGTAAAAATAATATTAACTAAAAGAAAAAAAAGTTGTCAGTTACAATAGTAACATTAAAATATGATAAATATTTAATGACCAAAAATGGATAACTTGTCTAAAGTAAATTCTTTCTTTGATAAGTAAAATTTATACACAAATTACCTAAGTCATTCATTATTTGGATTCATTGAAATCACGAGTGGTACATTTTTTTATTCATCTGATATTTTGTTTTTTCGCACCACTGATATTTAAAAAACTAGCTTTTTATGAAAACTTACGGTTGAGAGAAGGAAGCAGTTTTTTGTGTTCGAATTTATATTAATTTAAAAATTCAATCATTTTTGTAACGTGTAACAATTCAGTTACAACGCGTTGTCAACAACGTATCGTTTTCAATAAATCAGCAAAATTTATGTTCTTTGCCAAGGTTTGCTCATGCCCTTCCCATTCCCAAAAAAAATGTGACCGATCGGTACCTATTAAATACGAAACAATCGCGACTACATCCCAGGTGATAGGGTGGGTGGGTAGGGTAGCTAATTTATTCAATTCCTTAGTGACTGCCAATATGAATTTCTTCACGGTCGCTAAGTTATTGCTTTTTCTTGTTTCTCACAGACCGCTACATACGGGCGAGCGAGCCTTTGGCGGTGAACATCCGACTGTCACTCGATAGGGTATAGAAGTAAAAGTGTCAAAGTTCAGTCGACGGAGACCGCTTCGAAACCATATTTATAGAATTAACCGTGTTAATTTAAAAGGTGCATTAGTTTGAGTCAGGTAGCAGAAAAAAGATGAAAGCTAATTTCTGGGTTATCATCAGATCGGTTCGAAAAAAATTGAGTCAACCTCTCTAATAGGAATGGAAGTTCACTGTAAAGATCAAACCTTATGAAGTGCATTGCAAGGATCTGTTTATGCAAAAAACTCACAATACGAACTACCTGTGATAAGTGTATCGACCGAGAGCCAAGGTGTCTGCAAAGAAATTCAGACTTCATTTTGGTTGTTCTCTAATAGGCGGAAAGGTACTTTAACTGTACAAAATAAACTAGATTATCGAGAACTCATTTAAGAATGACGTTAGAACTATCTTTTTATTATTCGAAATTATATTTATATACTAAGGTGGCAACCCTACAAGTGATATGCATTGGCGCATTTCAGCGCGCACAATGACATGTGTATTGCGTAACTGGGTACTTTAATGAAGCAGATTAGGTTAGGAAAGCCCTTAAACTGGAATTTGATTCGAATTTGTTTTAAATAGTGTTATATTTAAAACTTCAGAATTGCAGCGCAGTGCGTACATATTACGAGTATTATAAAAAAAAAAAATTTGCTTATTAGACATTTAAGACTAATTGCACTATTTCATTTATAGTTATTTATCTTATTTTAATTAATTTTATGATTTATTAATCATAAAATAAAGGAATAAATTTACGCAAATTGCGCGGAAGGAGGAGTACGAAATTCTCCACACTTATAAGAGAATATAGAGAAGGAGTGCAGAAGCTAATATTTTTTTAAATTATGCATAAAAATACATTAAATCAATAAGAAAAACAATACACACACTACAACGTATTTGACACACACACGCGTGCATACTATTTCTTTACTGTCAAACTTTTCTTATTGCATAAATTCTGTGGTCAAATTGAGAATATATTAATATTGTTTATCTTTATTAATATTTGTCTAAGTGTAATCTTAGCGAAATCTGTGAATATAGAAGTATAATAGTCTTTGATAATAGAACCATAATAATGTTCAAACTTATAATTTCAATTAATTATAGTCGAATTTCGACTAACAGGGGACCACTAGTATATATAAAATTGGTGAAAAGCGAGGCAGGAAAAAGTTACATTAGTCTACTTGATGTGTACGTTAAAGAATTCTTTAAAGTAAATGCGGATTGATAAAAGTTTCAACTTATTATTAAAATATACGCACAGTCAATGAAAAAACTTTACATAAAGGTCAATATACAGATAGATCACATGACAGAAATGAATGAATTTACAGTGAAAATCGAATAACAATATATTCTGATTTGTTAAAAAACCTTGAATGTTTCAACTACTGCTACGGTTGTATAAGAACATGTTTAAAATATGAGAAAATACTGTTTAAGTACACGACCCGATGTATAATGTGATAAAAGGGTTCAATCGTTTATGATTCATGGCGGAAGCAGAATAACGTAGTGTAATGTTACCAGACAAAATACATAAATAAAACATTGTCCCCTGAATCTCGTTGCCAAGCATAAATAACAACAATATCCAAAGACGACCCGCGAAACGACTAGATCAAATAATGACGAAAAATAGCATAAACTATTGCTACATTATTTCTATTGGTAATAAGAAATATTTAAGAAATTGGGGTTGCCGTATCACCTGATCAGACAACCCTCGCTTTGGGCTTCAACGTACAAGCCATTTGCCTTCGTGGGAAATATTGAGCCATTTCGGGTTTCTACGGGCAATGTGACCAAAAAAATGCTAAACACAACACATAGTTGACGAACGTTTATAACTGGAACTTTGCAGAAAAGTATTTATTTATTCGTAAAGCTGTCCAATTCTCAAGACTCGGTAGCATTCGGAGTCCAGACTTTAGCCATAAAGCATGACGAGTATTCGATTTATGTATACCAATGTGTTCTTGTTCGTCTTTCCAGACTTTCCGTTTCCAGATACACTGCTCAACTTAACTATTAAAACAAGAATTATATGGATAACTATAACGAATTAAAAAAAAAACTATTCTCCTAGGGAGAAAGATAGAAGAGATAAGGGCTGTTTACGTTAAAAAATGTGCCGACATTAAGAAATTACAAATATAGGTAATATCAATAAAGAGAATAAACAAATTACATTTTATGAAGATCCTACATGGACAACCCACTAAAATGTATTTTTTTTTTCAGTTTAGAATAACAGAACCTCATCTCTTGCCGTGTACTTGACAAATGAGTATGAAAAGATTAATACAACGTACAAGTCTGCAGAAGATACTATTTATATGATTATTATTATGTAGGTAATGAAATTATTTTGTATATCCTACCTACACCGCAAGAGAGGACTTATTTTACAAGCACGACAAAAATAAATATTAAAATGAAGAAGTGAACGAAGACGAAATAAAACAACCTTCAAGAATAAAGTGTCTCGTCTTCATTAGTATTTTGATAAGGTGGGCAGTCGTATTCTGGATATAGACTATTGTACTGTTTTTTCATATGGACTAGCATGCACACTCATTAAAAAAACGCGGGTAGTTTCTTGTCCAACGTTCTGTGATGTGAAGCTAGTTAGTGGGAGTAAAAGTACTTGTAACTATTTTTTTGTACTTAAATGGAAACATTTGGTACTTGAGCGCTCTGGTTTGGAGGTGGGAGGCGGGTAGTTTGTTGTTCAACGTTCTGTGATGTGAAGCTAGTTAGTGGGAGTAAAAGTACACGTGACTATTTTTTGTACTTAAATGGAATCATTTGGTACTTGAGCGCTCTGATTTGGAGGTGGGAGCAGTACTCAATGCGAGGGCGACTTATGCTATGTTTAGCACAATTAATTTTCCTTTCGTGAAGTACCACTTCGCCATGACAAAGGTATCCTTCTTCGCGGGGTAAAATTGAATAATTGAAAGACAATGATAAATAGCGATTTTGTAAGATTTTTCATAAGTTTAAAACAGATATTAATTTGTAACAGTAACCAAAAAATTACAATTTGTAACGAAGTATATTACCTATTTAAAAAGCAACGACACTATTCTTCAAACTTGCATCTGTTGTAATAGTAGAAGATTTAATGCGCCAGTGAGTTTGTTGAGAGTGGTTTCGTACAGTTCGTTCTTTTTTGACTGTTGGCGTCGAATATTCAATGTGCTATTTACTTCATTTAACACGCAATGATAGTTTTATCCCGCGACTGATGTTAAAAAACGCAATATAAAAAAAGTCGCGCGATAAATTACCACCCCACTATTTGTAGTATTGAACTGGTAAATGAAGCTGAACACACGCGTTCGCTAACCGCGCGTTTAAGCAGAGATAGCAGCAAGAGTAGAAATCACTAAATATATAGGTAGCACCGAACATATTAATTGTACATTCATCTGTGCAGCCTACTCATTCACACTTTCAGATTTGTACTAACTGGGGCCCCAAAACCCGTGGATAAAATCGATACAGCTAACACGCTGGAAATCACGGGTAGGGTTGTCAACGATGAGGTGGTATTATTTTATCGACCTCGAAAATTTATTACTTAAAAATGTTTAATTACAATAGTAATTTCACACAAGTATATTGAAATTCATACACAAGTTTTACATATACAGGTTAGGCATAGGTAGGTAGGTGTATGTAACAAATACGAATAAGTTTGTTAATGATACGAAATTTGGCAACGTTGAGATTACTGTTCTCAGTCTATCTTTTTCAAATATTTTGAATTACATCGCGTTAATTGATCAAGTAGATATTTAAGATCTAGTAACCAGAACGAAATAAAATGTAACTGTTATGGGCACACATTGGCATGAATTTACAAAGTAGTTAAATAAATATGTAAGCGTGAATAGGCCGGATATACTGTAGGTCAATCAACAGAGGATTCAACTTTTCGTTTTGATTTTTTACTGCATAGGTGGGTGAAGTGAACATGGCATCCCTAGACAAAGCTCAGTGACGGTATATGTTCATACGTAACCAAGCTGAACTTCACTATGCAATTCAACACCTTTAGTGTCTACTGACTACTCTAAAACAATAGTAGCGTGTTTGACGTGGAATAGTACTGACCTTTGATCGTGGAGATCGTCTTGTTCAAATATTTGATCATGGTCCTCTTGTGATAAATTAAGCTCGAACTGTTGCTCCATTGGATTAGACATTATCACACTTGAATAAATTTTGAAGGCTTTTGAGTACCGCGTTTAAAATTAAATCCGGCTTGCGTTTGACACACAAGATAAAAAAAATCACGCTTACAATCAGAAAAATCGGCCTGAACTTTAAAATTGGACAATATTAACAAACATCTAGAAACCACACGTGGGCCGGTAAGCACGAATATAGTGTTTTTAATTCAGCATTATAATATTCTGATATCAAATAGAGGTAATGAATGGAACGGCACCGAGTGCAAACGGCGTCGATGGACGGTTTTACCGATTACAGAACGGACTGCGGAATCGTTGCGGAGAAGGGATACAGACGCGTATGGCACGTGTGCACGGCGTGCGTAAGGTTCGTCAGCTATCGAGATCACTACCCAACTGAGCTGCCTAGCTGATGTGACGTGCGTCACTGTAACGAAGGAGCGGCGCCGACTCTATTCGATTCTTCGTACAACCATTTCGTGTGGATTTTGTTTGAGAATGCGCGCGCTGGGCGTGGCTGAGCTGGGGCCCGCGGGGAGAGCCTGCCACACCTTAGTGAAGCGCCAACTATCGATTTTGAACTTGTCGAATGTAAAAAGATTTACTTTACAATATTAATTTAAATAATCATTTCGAATCAGTATGTATGAGTTTCGAAGTTTATTTATTGCTTAGGACCTATATGTTTTATTAAAAACGCAGCTGTCGCTTTATCAAATAATAATATTAATCAGCGCACTTGATTAATTTGAACTATGTCTATATATAAGAAATAATTTTTCAATTTTCATCTGACGCGACGACAATAATTTGATTACTTTGTACTAATATCCTGAACAAGATCACCAGGATTAAAAAATGATTATTTTTAGTCAGGCTCGATTTTATTGCGTGTTTATCGAGTTATGTTACATACGGCTGCGACGACATGACGACATGACTATTTTTTCTATTTTGGGGAATAAAATATATTATCATTAAATAAATTAAATTGTTCTGTCGTGATATTATTACTATATTAACTATTATAAATACAATTAATTCGTAATTATCGATTCGTACTTAATTTACCAAGAATCCTACCTTCCTACTCTGCTGTTATTTATCATTAGGTCCTCATTTAATCTGCTCGAAATCTGCCCTGCAATGTTTTAGTTGTCTAATAAGGCACTCTTTAATTGATAATTATTAAATTATTTTAATAGAGCAGTATCTTAGCCAGATAGGAAGGTATATTGATGCTGTTTAGATAATTTGAATTATAGATCAGACATGTTTGGACGAAAGTAAGATTAATAAACATATTTTGAGTAAGATGCATAGTACGCATACTATTATTATATTAGATAAAATAAGAAACGACTGTCAATTGGATCTCCTACTTGATGATTTTTTACTCGGAACCTAAAATTATAATGGAGAACATCTTTTAAGTAACATCTTTATAAAGTGATTCAGTTATAACAAAAAAATATTTTGTATGAATTTGTTGTTGACTCGCAATATGGACAGAAAGAGATACCAAAGGCCAGAAGCCAATACGCTGATCTGACCAGGTCTCCGTCAATATCTATTGTTGTCTCAAGGCTGTCAGCGCTGCTGAAGATCTGGCTCGCTGGTGAACAATTGTCAACAGAAAGATAAAGATAACAATTGTTCTTACGTGGAAGCTTCGCATAGAGGTCAATGACATTACTCTGATATTAGTCTGTCTGAGTTGTCAGTCTGATTTTACTATTAAAAAATAAATATAGATTAAACTTGAGAAAGGTCTATGTCCAGCAGTGGAACTCTTATAGACTGATGAGAATAAACTAAACATTTTTTTTAGTAATGGTAATAAAAATATGTTTATAACGGAAATACGGTCGAGCCTAGATTTGTGAACAATACTACACTTATTTAATTAATTATTAACTGGGATTTCACTGTAAATGTCCTATCTTCACTAAAGATCCCTTCACTGTGTACTGTTGCACACGCGCTAGACCTCTTTTTTCATGATTTTTTATTGAATCGTAAGAGTTCGTACCTTGAAGGTTTTCAAAAATCATTTTTATTAAGAAAAAATATTTAAGAGCGCTTACAATCGCCGAGGCACAATTAAGGTTGCCAATCATAAAGTAAAAAATAGTTTGTTTTTCGCTCATCAATGTTAAAAATAAAGTTTGTAAAATGCTATATCTTTGATTTAAACATACACTATTAAAAAATAGAAAGAGTCTCAAAGAAGCGGCAGTGGTATCGCCAGTGGAGTCTACGGGAACGAACGTCACTTCGCTCTTTTCGAACAGCGTTACGGACGTTTTTTGTAATTGGAACTGTGTTATTATGTTTTTGGACAAATTAATCAATCTTCTTTGTGATAAATAATCATCTTGATAATTATTATGTATATATTATGTAAAAACATTGTTATGTTAGTTCTGTTGAGATGTCGAAAAAATATCCATAATTAATCTCTAATATATGAAATTAACATTCGAGAAATAAATATATTTAAAATGTCGTATAAATTACACATATCTACTTCGTTCCTCGCAACTTCAGTATTTGCGGCATAGATAGAAATATAATAAAACCTGTTCAAATACTGTTAATTTTACATTAAGCCAAATTTGCTTAATTTCTAGTACAAAGAGTTAGCTAACCTGGATTGACGACAAATCATTTGAGAGAAAAAATATTTTAAACACGTAACTATTGTATCTGTATTTTTTTCTTTAATAACACTGCATATTCGGTATGTGTGTTCAACGAGCATAGCATGACTATGAATGTATTTAACGAAATGAAAATTTTCGTTCTTGTGCTTTAGGCTAGTACGCTTGGCTCCATGATAAGTTTTTAGTAACAACAATAAGTATTTTTGTAAAATATAAAAATATTTTTTTTATTATCGATAACATTAAATACAAGCAATCACTAAAACGATAACAGTTCGTGAAGTATATTTGTTACTGGGTCCGTACAACGGCGCCCCGCGCCCATGCCTTTTTCACAGCGCTCGCCCGGGGCCCGCGGAGGGCGGTCGCCCGACACCGCCTACTTCGTCGGGTACAGGCGTCGCCCGCCTCGTGTACTGCTGTACCTTAAATTACAGATAGTCCAAATAGAAATATTGCTTCGACAGAATGTACACTGTGGTGAACCAACACGTTCACTACAACACTATGAGAAGCAATATCTTTCGTGCTTAAAGACAAACTGCGAAAACCTACCTCTGAATGAACCAAAGACAAGAAGACCCAAAAAACTAAATTCATGGTCAAGTGCCCATAAAAACATTAATCAACCAGCATAGTAATGCGATGTGTGTACAACTGTCCGAGAACAAACTGAATTTAAAATAGCGTCGCATATTATGCGATGCGTGCGGCGACAGCGAGACCACTAAAGTAAACGGCTCACTCGACTCTCGACGATGCTGTGCACTAAGCGGTCGTACATTGGTACGTCATCGAATGAATCATTGAAACAGTCACTCACCGAACCGACATACCAGAGTGTCATGCTGTTGTATTATTATTTTATATATTTCATACATACAACACTAACACTTTACAACTGTAATTAGGTATTAGTACAATTGCCTATGAAGCTAGACCGAAGCAGACAGTGTTTTCACAACTTACGTTACGTAGGTACATTATTTTAGAACACACAGATATTTACGCAGTTAGAATGGGTGCATATTGTCATCCGCGTAAGTTTTTTCATCTCTCTCTGACAGGATAGAATGATTATCATTCAATGATAGAATAGGAAGGACAATTTGTCAATTTCAGCAGTTTTGGACAGACAATATGCTAAGATTATTGCAGGCCAAGAATATAACTTAAGATAACAACCTAAAATGCTGAAATAGCGAAGTAATCGACAGATCTAACATTCACCCCGCCCATCCATGACCAGAAAATCTGTATACAACCCTAGTTAACTATGAACCCAAAAAGTAACCAGGTTCCACCACTAAGGCTGATTAATACAAATGCTCTAACTAATATCAGTAGTATGTAGTATGCAGGTAGGTACATTGATTGATATTACAGAGTAATAAAAATGGACTAAAATTAAGAGACAAGGGGAACCAAGGGTGAGAGTTGGGTTCATATTCTTATTTTTTTTTAAATTTAAATTTTATTTGTATTTGTTATGACCCGTACGAATAGATAGGTACCACTATTCTACCTACATATTTCTTACGCGAAGCAGTTCTGAAGTGTGCAACAGCCGTTATATGTTGAATTTTAATAAGATTTCGACCTCATGTTTCGATACACCACATTCCTCTTTTTTACATAAGTTTACATCTCGGCAGCTTAATGTAAAAAAGGAATGTTTCCGGAGAAGGATACTTAAGAAGTAGGATAAACTGTACTAGACCTCGCCTGATCATCAGTCTGGGTCCACAGGTAGGTGCGTCGCGATCGACCTATATTTGCGGAGAGCGATCCTTGCAAGCGGACAAGAAGATTAAGGAGAAAAGGTGCAGTAGAGGAACATATTATACTATTAGAGACGAGAAACGTCGCTTGCCATGATATATCAAATAGCCATTTTTTCTTAATCTATTCATGTTAACAAAAGACAACATTATAAAAGTAAGTAAATAGGTTAATTTTTGTGATTTACCCTAAAAGTAAAAAAGATAAAATAATAATTAATTTGACTAATGACAAATATGACAGTAATTTTTGTTAAGATTCATTTTACACCCTCACCACCGAAGCACCCAAAATGAGGAGGTAAACAGTGGAGTTAGTAGAAGTAGTAGATGAAGAAGATGCAGCAAGTTGACGCGACAATGAAACTCTGTCCGCTCGTTTTTTATTTCGGCAAGTCAAGTAAGTAGTCCCTCGCTTCTCCCACGTCCCTACCTGCCTGTCAAGCTGGGTCTTTATCGTACAATTTTTAGTGTTGTGACTCTTCCGTAGTCTAAAGTGGATTTAGAAGCAAACATTTCTGGAGAAAAGTTAATTTTGTCCTTTGTGTCGAGAACCAGTCTATTATTGCCCAATATATTTTCAGATACTCAAAACTTACTCTCGATAGCTCAGCAAGCAAGTAAATGGAAAGAAGTCGACTATTAGGACCTTTAACAAGTAGACATGCCAGGTACTAAACCAAAGGCTGAAAAGTCTTAATTTAAGAGCCACATACTAGTATAATAACCGGCAAACTTCTTGAGCATTTGTCGACGTAGTGGGGGTAAGTTTGCGCATGGTACACTCACGTGCAAAAACATTACTTACTCTGCGTCATAATGCTATTAAATTATTAAAATCAACATATGTATTTATTTATATATTTATTAGAACATCAACAAAACATATAGGTTAATAATTGTAATAATTTAATCTTGGGGTAAAATAGATATTCCTTCTATTAAGTCAAAACTAGAGCTGTTGCCAGGTCTTGGTTCAGTTGAAGCGAAGCTGGTATTTGTAATTTTTTTTTCGTTATCATAATCTTGACCATCATCATCATCACTGTTTTCATCACCCGAGTCGCTATCATCGTGATGAGTCGACATAGGGCTCATCGGCGTAGTTTACAACTCGGTCGATTCGGTCTTCTTTTTGTCTATAATTAATTATTTTTTGAAGATATTCGATTCGTAGTAATCGAATGTTACTTTTTTCATTTACCAGCTTCCAATTATTTTCTGTTCTTTTTTTCCATCTGAAGCCTAGCTCTTTCATAATCCGTCGTAAACTTAATTCCGAGCCATTAAAATTTATATCTTCTTTAAATTTTTCGAAGCCTTTCTACGGTATGGAGTTTCGCTGCTTGTTATGTAGTTATTATGATTACATCTTTTTATTACAGATTGAACGAAACTATCCATTCCGGTAACTTTCTTCTTCCCTGATCTTTTCTTACCCGGAGTCCGAAACACGGCGAGCAAGCCAGAGCCTTTAGCTTCGTTAATAATGCACCTAACAGTACTCACTGATGTTTTTGTTGCTTCCGAAGTCTGTTTTAATTTTTCCATATCATTCTTCCCATGTTTTATAAAGAAGCAATATACGTCGTACACAAATTTTCTACCCTTTCTTTTAAGTACTACACCAGTTTGTCACGGCATAGTGTATGTTTTATAAAAAATCAACAAACACTCAACAAATAGCAATGGCAACAAAGTCCACAAGCAATTATAACAAATAACTTAACGATTAATAACGATAGACTTTCCACTGTACGCAAGCGTACTTTTGGGAGCAAGCGGAATGAGGGCGCAGTGCGGGACGCAGGGTTCGACTGATCTACCAATAACGCGCTCGATACGATTTCCCCTGCCGTCGCGCCTCACCCTCACCACCAAAGTGATCTAAAATTCGGTTCTGCGCAGTCAAGGTCATTTGCTCACGAAGTTTGCCGATTACTATAAAGGGAATGATTTTAGCGTTAATTAAAGACTCTTACTACATTTTCGTCATTAAAAAACAAAGAACAAACTGTTCTTAAGTCATATGATTGTGTTTATTTAAAAAGCTTTCTGAGGGCTGGCACTCGCGGCATATCGTTACAATATAATTATCATACTGAAATTATGAAAGATCGCATATAAAACATGCCTTTTCTGTAAAATATATTTAGTAATTCATTCATATCCAGTTTAAGGGTGTTTTTAATCCTTTTTATTGCAAACTCGTTAGTCACGTACCCTTGCCTTTGACTAGGGGAGCCAACGTGATAATTCAAAAGAGCTACCGTATGATAACAGAACTGTCTAACGGTGTTCTAACGCTGGAGGCAGATGTGCTCCCGCCGGACCGAGCGGAGAAACAACCCCTCGTGTCCAAAATACACATTACCTTTTTTCCCAACATTCTTATTGTGTCGATTCGACAGCTGCCTTTGCTTGGGGTTTTGCTCGAGCTCAAACGTACGGATCTCCTAACCTAAATAATGTATTACAGATTGTACTGTGTATTAATTAATGCAGTTCGATTTGAAAACAATTTAAAATTATTTTCAGATATTACGATACGATAGATAGAAACATATTCAAGGCGTCTATGTTGTGAAATATTTCGGTAATTGAACTGAAATAAAAGCCTAAATTTGTGCTAATGTTCAATTATTAAATCATAGTATCATATTTATTTTGTATTTAATTAAACGATAAATACAAATATATCATATTTCTGTTGTTGTTTAATTAATTTTCATGTTTACCCATCACCATCGTTTATTCAATTTGAACAACAAAATACTTTATGCAAAAATGACATTGCTTGTACCTACTTTCCCAGTCGTATTTTTATAATCTTACACGAGTCTCGCACCCCAATATTTGCAATGTAACTAATCATGCGTCAGGGTTAACATCTTTAAAGCAACTTTCGGTTCTTCCTGTTTTATGCAAAGCGCAGTCGTTAAGGTCGGGTGCGTAGTAAGCCTGACCAGGTATGACCGTTGACGGTATAAGGTCAAGAATACTGTCCCTTTCTCAAACGATGAAAGTTTTGTACGACGACGTTACCGACCTGTTCTCGATTCAAACGCCAAGCGATGATTCAAACACATTTTATTGTTATGTTAATACAACATTCAACGATGATTGGATAATTTTTGAAAGACGAGAATTTCAAAGGTTAGATTGTAATTTTCAAGGTTAAATTCAATCACTCAGACGACGCTTACCAAAAAATATAAAACTATTTACGAGAGATCCTTCGAAACCATCGATTTCAATTCTTGAAGCAGATTGTTCTTTGATTTATAAAATTAATTATGTTTTGTTTCCAACCAGCTACTTACTGTACCTCTACTATGTACTATATATAAACCAAGGGATTACAGTTTTATTTATTGACAAGGTTTTTAATTGAGATATTTTTCCGAGTGCGGGCTACTTAATAAATATTGGTCGAATGATGAACCAAATAACTTCTAACAATCTAAATCCTTATATAACTCCTATAAAACTTGAATTTTAAACTAAGGTCGAAATGTTTTGGACCACTGCATTCTTTTGAAGGTTAAATTAGCACTCTAGAATTTAACTTGTTTCATCTAAATAAACATTACCGGGACGCGCAAAAAATACACTATACGTAATAAATTAGATGTTTCTTCCTTAATCTGAAAGTTGAGAATCTCCTCGCAACAATGATAGCTCCGTCCCGTCTCAAGAAAGCGGAGCCCAGACAGGAAAATGAGCCGGAATGGAATTTGTAAACCAATTTAAGACTTTTGAGCAAATTTAAAACGATCTTCGTCTTTATATGCAGTAGCTAGGCCGTAGTTTCGAAAACTTATGAGCAGCATTAGACAATTTTAAGCTTAATATAAAAATACTTTCGAGTTTTTTTTTACATGGCATTCAAGTAACACAATCCATTTAACGATTATTAGTTGAAAATGTGAGAAAAACCTCCAAACCTATTTTTATTTTTAGGTATCTACCTAAGATAGAGTTGTCGATCTCACACCGATTACCTCCTCAATTCACTTAATGTCACAACGTTTACGTTACACCAAATAAGGTTTCTTTTTCTACTTCGCTATGTGTAACTAACAATAACACAATAGGCATACCCAGATCACAAATTTATATTCAACATAGGACATTTGACATCGACTGGAAATCGAAGCCAGCTTCGAAGCACAGTATCAGGGTAGTCAGGATCATTAGCCACTAGACCTAATATGCGAACAACAAGAAGGAAACCGACGTACCTGACATTGCTTAGGGAGGTAGAAGTATCAATAACGGCCTCTCTGTCTTTGTCCATACCGAAACATATGTTTCGCGGCAATAGGGAGAATGGTATGAACATGATATTTATTAAGCGAGAATAATTTCAGAAATTGGCACGCAGTGAAAGTTGCCTATACTTAAATAGCTTCTGTATTGTTTTTTAGGCTAACGGTCCTGACAACCTTACAGCAGGGTTGATCAAAATACGGGCTATTAAAATCGTGTCCCTTAAAAAAATTGTTTCAAGAAGTTCAGTTTCCAGTAAATAAATGTCTAATAATGTCTATAAATGTTCGCATTTTTTTTTATCTGGATATTATATGCCCACCAGTTCATGTCACTTTTTTTTTAAACATCTCTAGTCTGTACAGCCTTGCCTTATAAGATAATTTTCATAATAAGGACTTCAAAACTCAAGCTTTTCGGTTAACGTACTCAAACGGTCCAATTGACCTCTAGAATAATGAATTTTGGCAAGAGGCGAAATCTTATAGTTTATATGATAAAACGTTGACAATAGCCCACGAGTTTCTCGCTGGATCTTCTCAGTGGGTCGCGTTTCCGATCCGGTGGCAGATTCTTCGAAGCACTGCTCTTGCTAGGGTCAGTGTTAGCAACTCTCCGGTTGAGCCCCGTGAGCTCACCTACAAACGTTAGGGTGATGCTGAAATAGCATCTCAAGGCTATCAGCATAGGTAGGAAAAAAAATAGTTGACAATAGTTACTCGTACACATTTTTAGCAGTAACGAGACATTTTTAAATTTACAAACTTAAGTTGACAAATAAAAGCATCGACAGTTATGTAGAAAATGTAAGGGATTTGTTTTAATTCAACCGCAAAATGAACTTTGTTTTCTAACACGTAAAGTGAGAAGAGCATCGCTTAGGATCGCAGTAGTTATAATGCTTAAATTAATGCAAAAAAAAAAATTCATAAAATAAAGAAATCTCGGGTTTTAAATAATAATTTTACTATTGTTATTTTGAATTGTCTCTCCAAATTGTCTTTACCATACAGTCAAATCATGTAATTATACTTGATTTCTTTTTTGAATTTTTGTTTGTGCGACACAAGCACAATATCATAAATAAGAACATTAGTTGCTCGCCTCGGGAGCACTCAATTTGAGAGTTTTAATCGCACTTCTATTTTTAATTTATGCTCATTCTTCAGTGTAATTGAAATCAGAAATATTTCGATGGGGACATACAACTATGAACCTTATTAAACAATAACCATTCTATGCACTCAGACTTGGGTGTTGGTTAAATTATGTGTCTATCTAATGAGATCCAAAATGGAATTCTGATTTTAAACATATAAATCTGTTGTGAAATAAATTTTACAGAATTAAAAAACATTTCTTGTTAACACAGAAGATTCGAAACTAGGTTTAGTCGAGGGGATACATTCGTTTCGACCAGGCCTGTTTCCATCAAGCTATCGTCATTTATATAAAATTTGTAAATTTAATAAGCATTTGAAGCAATTGAAGTCGTCGTGGCCTAAAGGATAAGACGTCCGGTGCATTCGGATCTAGCGATGCACCGATGCTCGAATCCCGCAGGCGGGTACCAATTTTTCTAATGAAATCCGTACTTAACAATTGTTCACGATTGACTTCCACGGTGAAGGAATAACATCGTGTAATAAAAATCAAACCCGCAAAATTATAATTTGCGTAATTACTGGTGGTAGGACCTCTTGTGAGTCTGCACGGGTAGGTACCACCGCCCCGCCTATTTCTGCCGTGAAGCAGTAATGCGTTTCGGTTTGAAGGGTGGGGCAGCCGTTGGAACCATACTGAGACCTTAGAACTTATATTTCAAGGTGGGTGGCGCATTTACGTTGTAGATGTCTATGGGCTCCAGTAACTACTAAATATCAGGTGGGCTGTGAGCTCGTCCACCCACCTAAGCAATAAATAAATAAAAACATTGGATTCGACTAACTTTTGCTAAGTTTAATTAGGTGGGTGGACGAGCTCACAGCCCACCTGATATTTAGTAAAACAAATGTTTTTCGTTACAGTGTTGAATAAAAAAACAATTAACTTTCTAAAAATCGAGAAAGAAAATGAAAAAATAATAAAAAAGACCGCTCTCCTTTGCGTCAACTGGACCAGTTTATTATTTTACAAAGAAACAAACAAACGAAATCAACGGAGCTACTTCTCGACGAATTGACCGATATGCAAATACAGGTAACGTTAGCTTAGTATGTACTTACGTAGCCGAGTAAAGCGGCGGGCGATTGGATGTAAATTTAAGTTCGATGATCTCGTGTAGCCAGTCGATGATTTTCATGCTCTAGGATTACAGCAACCCCTGCTAATCTTAGCTACGGGCCAATGGCAGATCGGCCACACCCCTCGCCCCAACTACGTTGCACATGCACCCACCCTTACCAGCCGCGCCTTCCTAGTAAAAATATCCTAGTAAATCCGGTTCACTGATAATGGGAATTTGGCACTAATTATAAAAGAAAACGGTCTCTGTGACATTAATTAAAAAAAACTTACATCATGGAAAAACTCCTTGGAAATTCCTTGTGAATCTTTTTTTTATTCCTATTTTATTCCAATTAACATCACCCTAGTCCGTCACCAATTCCACAAACCGAAAAAATAAATGGTTTAAAGTTTGCAACAGTGCGATATTTGAAAACTATTAATTGAGCCACGTCTGGTTTGTTTTATTACGGATAACATAATATGCGAATGCAGAAAAATATCAATATTAAAACAAAATAAATGTTCATCAAAGACATTTTCTATATTACTTTTACCATGCGGTTTGTTTAGCATTTGGATATGAAATTCCTGTTCAAACTGTTCTTTTCATAGCACCGTACACGTTTAGGGTCTATGACCTCCTATTTGTACGGAACCTCTTAGTAAGGTCAAACATATCAATCAAGCACTGTTTAATGGACTGAGGAGACGAAGAACACATTTTGAGTTGAGGTAGGCATTGGCTTCTATTCCGATCGGTTCAACTGATTTCACTGTTCCCGTATTGTTCGCATAAACAGAGTCCCAAAACAAAATTTTTTTTTGTGGAAACTACCTGCCTACCTTTGTGTATACAAATGTAAAAACGACACTTTTTTCGATTGCAATAGTCGTTTGCTGAAGAAGAATTATTTACATTCCACGGTTTTTAAACAAATAAACTTCACGTGAGTTTTGAAAATTTGGTACTTTTAAATGTATTTCCAATATGTATTTCGTAATTCTTTGTCTATGACGGTTACTGGTAAATATTACCATACTCGACGAGTCAATGAACGCGCAGAGGAAATGGCTGTCTGGACCGGCATGTTTAAATTAATCTGAGAATCGGTGAAGACTTGCGAGTACATTGCAAACGTTGCTGCGGAAGCTACTACTTTATGCAGTTACACGTATGCTTTCATAATACATATAATAAACACACTATCAACACGTAACCTATCTACACGGTCAAAAGTGTTACTTACGCGGCCACGATTTAATTTTCAATCATCAGATATAACTTGAGATAAGTAATCCATCAAGTAAACATGTAATTATAAATTGGCCGAAAAGATCGCATGTGAAATAATTGATTATTGAAATTCCTATTTATTTTCGTTGGATTTTACACTACGAGCACCTGATAAATAATAGAGCTCCACGTCATTTATATCTATAAATATGCAAATGACAGCGCAAGTATAATCTACTTTGCATATAAGGTTTAGTTCGAGATCTTTTACGAGTAATATTATTAAACCAGAATCATTTCCAAATATAATTTTTCTATTTCACATTTTTTTTAATCTGTTTTGTTTTCAACCAGGTAGAAACATAAACACAATTTCGCGGTTAAGTCCGAAATTAATGCTTACTTCATTTAATATTGAAATTAGTAATGTCTAATAAGGTCAAATAAGCACCAATAGGTGCTACTTTGCAATTTGTATTTCCAACTTAGGTTTCTTCTATTAGATAATAAATAAACCCTAATAGTACTATCGATAATGAAGTGAAGCCATTAATGTACTGCTAATAATTACAAAGTTCAAAATTACGAAAATTGTGTGGACGGGGGATTATGAAATTTCCCACACTTAGGAGTGCAGCATGTTAATATTTGTTTTTCTTTGTTTTTTTTTTTAATTATGTCTAAAATATACATTAAATCAATAAAAAAAACATTACTCACACTACCATGTATTTGACGCACTCATGCATGCATACTATTTATTTATTGTCAAACTTTTGTTCTTGACATTGTCAAATTGACAAAAGATTAAATATTGTTTGTCTATTTTAATATATTTCTATAGTGTAGTCTTGGCGAAATTTGTGATTATAGAAGTATAATAGTCTTTGAAAATAGAATCATAATAGTGTACAAACTTTTAATTTCAATTAATTATAGTCGAATTTCAACTACCGGGCGACCACTAGTTATTATTAATGCAACACAGCAAACAAGCAGACGATGTCATACGAGATGTAAACGACCGCACACGAACAAGTTGTGGCTACAGCACCGATAACCGCTTTGTGTTACCTACCTCTATACCTGTTCGAAACAACAAAATATTAAAACACTTTAGAAACCAAACTTGTTACCGGACTATGTTACGAAAACCACAGACTTATCCGAAATTACCCTATTCTAATGACAATAAAAACTACTTTTAATGTTGATTCATTAACAACGATAATTTCTATTGGGTTCATCATCCAAAGTACGCATAGTATTGTTTTAAGAACTGTTAATGAAGAATCTGGTTCTAAAGAACTCTATACCTGTTCGAACCAACAAAATATTAAAACACTTTAGAAACCAAACTTTTTACCGGACCATGTTACGAAAACGACAGACTTATCCATTTCCGAAACTACCCTATTCTAATGACAATAAAAAAAAATGAATTTTACTCCATCAAAAACTACTTTTAATGTTGATTCATTAACAACGATAATTTCTATTGGGTTCATCGTCCAAAGTACGCATAGTATTGTTTTAAGAACGGGTAATGAAGAATCTGGTTCAAAAGAATTTCATAACACCTTTTCCAGTTCTATTATACGCAACTTGCCAAGGTAGCCGAACCCTAGTATACTACTACACTTACGCTGAATTTTTTTTTTTGTTGAGCACCTTTTTCGAGTCGGTTCACGCATGCTGGAAGATACCTCCTTTGTGTAGTTAGAAAAACGAATCAGTTGTAAAGTATACTTGTAATCATAAATATCATAGATATTATAAAAAAAAAAAAACGAATACCACAATTAAATGAGAATGTCATCAATGTAGGTAGTATGCATTATTAATGATAGCTTGACAATAATTAAATGCGGTTAGGTTATGTGAAACGGTAACTTGATGAAATGGGGGATAAAAATCTCAAAAAATTCTGATGTAACTATGAAAATACGTTTATTTTTTGAAGTTATTTAAAAACTATTGATTGATTGATACATATTAACACTTGACTATTGGTATATACGGATATACTGTGTATTTTTTTTCGTTCAACAACACTTACCATCTCAAAGAAATTACATTTTTTTATCATGGAAGCTGTGAAAAACTCGCAGGTTAATTATTTAGTGTCACAAACACGCGTCCGGCACGCGTCACAATAGCGCCCTTTACACACACCCCTACAGTTTATGAAATGCATAACTTTCTCTCTGGTGCATCTTCCAAACAGCTACCCCACTTCATTTCGCAGTGAATTATGTACGTACAAAGAGTTCTTTTGAGTCGTTGCAACACACGCGGGTACAACACGCCGCAATAACTTTACACATGCATCGATATAATACTTCGTAATCTTCTCGTCATTCAACCAACAACCCCCCTACAATCTGTCACGACTAACTTACATATTAATGCTTTCGTATTACTTTCGCTTTACTACATACACAATTAACGTGCGCGACATTTAAAAATATATGGTAAGTTGAAATTTATTTTACTGCGAAACTGTATTGTATGATTCTCGATAAGGTACATAATTATTATCTTAGATTTGTTTACACCCATCGCCAATAAACAATTATGTAATATCATTAAGCCTAAACGCGAATTATAAATGAAATGCCATCGAATAACCTACTGTTTCTTTTACTTTTCTCTCCTGCATGTCGTCTGGGTGATGTGGTTTATCGCGTAAAATACGATAGATATCACAAGTTGACCTCAATAACGCCTACTCACTCATTCAACATTGGTTTATTAAGTTTTTATCAACATTTACTTTACGATGTTATTTCATTTTCCTAATAACGTGTGAAAATACGCTTGCGCAAACATTCACCGAAATTAATATTTTACAAGTGCAACCGTATCTACGAAATTCATAGTTATGTACTCAGTTTCGTCATAAATAAATAAATACGTTTTTCTTTAGGATTTTAATTAGGTAGAATATTTTTCATGTACACTTATCGTTACATTTATTAGCACTGTTGTCATTAACAATTTTTTGTCATAAAATATTTATTTATTTAACTACATATTTGTCACGAGAAAAAAGTATTTAATCTTCTCTTTTTCAAGATATAAAGCAAAGTTGAATTCAATAAACCATTTTAGTGTGTAAGAAAACAGAGGAAACTTATAGGATTACAAGAGCTTAAGGCGTTCGACGTCTAATGAAATCAAATTACCCTTGCTTTAAAGCGACGTGTCGTGTTACCGCGGGTGGCTTTAGCAATTACTTTTAGAGCCTTTTCTCTGTCACCTACTCGTATATGTCATTTAGAAGATAATATAATGTCATTTAAAATATAATAGAATTTGGTGTCATTTAGAATATAATAGGATATAATGCCATTTAGAATAGGAAATGCTTTTTGGAAAAAAAATTAATTACGAATTTTATTACTTCTTAAATTTTTTCTTTCGTATTTCTCTCTTTTTTCTTATCCCTACTCATATGTAACACGTATTAAAAATGTAAATATTAATGTTTTTACTTCGTAGTCTATTAATAAAAATTGTGTTAGTAGTTCCCCGTGTTACGTGCCTGACAAAGCAAAATACAAAATTTTGCACTGTCAGTTTTCAACTCGGTCTAAAAAGCATGCATACAACTTCTCAATAAAATACCTAGAAATAGTGTTAAATTTTTTGTTCTTCGCAGTTTTTTTTCTTCTTTTCAATTATGCTGATGACAATTTTATTGGTTTAAATTTCCAAAACCAGATATTTATATTGGCTTCTTAGTTTTATTCATGTGCTTATATATTTAAAACAGGATTATCGATGATATCACAACGCGTATATATGTCACGTATTCAGGAGAACGCTTCAAGTAAAAAAATCTAGCATTTATTAGCTATGGAGTATAGATTTTTATTACTTTGTAATACTGAGCAGTTACTAATATGTACTAATAATACTAACTCACTACGGCCCGCCAGACGACACCTTGTGATACGGGGTTAACATTTTTAGTGTGCTATAATGGCTGTCTAATGCCGAGACCACGTTCATGCGGAAAAAAAAACCTAGAATGTGCTATATTTCCAATATATTAAAATCTATATAAAGGACGGTTAGATTCCACAGAAGATACGAGACTATTTTACCAAATCTTGTAACATTAATATGTACTTTTAACATTTTTTCTTTATTTTGAAATTGTGATATATTTTTCGTTATTGCGGCTCAATGAATTAACAGAATTGTTTGTATATAATTTTATCTATTTTGTAATTCTATATAGAACAAATAGGTCGCGACCAGAGTTTCAAACTGATCACAGATTTTCCTCGTATTTGAGAGCGAGCCGTGTATGAGCTTATTCTAGGTCTCAAATAATGTACATTGTATCCGCATGCTATTGAAGAAATTACTTTGGAGTCTTAAACTACTAATAATTAAGCGAGGTTCTCCTCCGCCTGTTCTCATGAAAATGTAAAACATGTAAAACTGGGAGCTAATATTGGATACGTCATGCCATTAGTGTCAGCGGAAGTCACTGGAGAGTGGTATTAGCTCTTTGAATATTAATGCAATGTAATAACATCCTATTTAAAATCTTCCGGTAATGAGCCATGAGAGTAAGGGATCTGTTAAGCAATCCCGTAGTTAGAAAAAAAAAACGATTTGGGTACATATCAATAGGAAATAAATTGATAATTTTTTTTATCAATCGTATCTAAAACCGTCCACGTTCTCAAGTAATAGTATAAATAACTAGTCAGGTCATAAGTATTGTCACACAGTAAAAACTTTTCTTTTAGAATGCTGGCCACAAAAAAGTTTATTGAATTCGAATTTCGAATTGTTCATGAAAATAAAAATGTATACTTTTAGAATTTTACTCATTTTTAAATATGGAGTGGACGCTTAAAGAAGACCGTGTTGCAGTTATTGCGTTGCATCGTTGCGGTTACGCGCCAATTCAAATTTTTAACATACTGAAAAATTTGAATATAACCAAAAGACTCGTTTATCGTACCATCAAACGATACAATGAAGACTCTAGTGTAGATGTCAGGTCAAGAAGTAGTCGCCCTCGGTCTGTTAGGACTCCAGCAGTGATAAAAGCTGTGAAGGCGCGAATTCAAAGAAATCCCAAACGTAAGCAGAAACTGTTGGCCCTTCAGATGGGGTTAAGCAGAACCACGGTGAAAAGGGTGTTAAATGAAGACTTAGGGCTTCGGGCATATCGAAGAAAAACAGGACATCGTTTGAATGCTCGTCTAATGGACCTGAGACTGAAGAGATGCCGCGCTTTGTTGAAGCGGTACGCGGGAAAAAAATATCGGGAAATTCTTTTTTCGGATGAAAAAATTTTTACCGTAGAAGAGAGCTACAACAAACAAAATGATAAGGTGTACGCACACAGTAGTGAAGAAGCGAGCAACCGTATTCCGCGTGTCCAACGAGGTCATTTTCCATCCTCGCTCATGGTATGGTTGGGAGTTTCTTATTGGGGCTTAACAGAGGTACATTTTTGTTAGAAAGGTGTAAAAACGAATGCAGTTGTGTATCAAAATACAGTCCTGACGAACCTTGTGGAACCTGTTTCTCATACCATGTTCAATAACAGGCACTGGGTATTCCAACAAGATTCGGCGCCAGCTCATAGAGCGAAGAGCACACAAGACTGGCTGGCGGCGCGTGAAATCGACTTCATCCGGCACGAAGACTGGCCCTCCTCCAGTCCAGATTTGAATCCGTTAGATTACAAGAAATGGCAACACTTGGAGGAAAAGGCGTGCTCAAAGCCTCATCCCAATTTGGAGTCACTCAAGACATCCTTGATTAAGGCAGCCGCCGATATTGACATGGACCTCGTTCGTGCTGCGATAGACGACTGGCCGCGCAGATTGAAGGCCTGTATTCAAAATCACGGAGGTCATTTTGAATAAACTTTAGTGTCATAAGAATCTATGTTTTGTTAAGTTCATTTTGGTATATGAATGGTTACATAATGAATAAACTTGTTTCAATTATTTTACATTAAACATGTGACAGAATTTATGACCTGACTAGGTATAAATAAAAATGGTAAATATATAAAAAAATACTTGTCATTTTTCGTATTTACTTTATAGTATTTATATTAATATTTATTAGTTACTATTTTTAATGTAGGCGGGTACTTTGTTTAACTAAAAGTTATTTGCGTTCAAATTTGGATGTAGTCGATGTCCTTCTGCAGTTTGGGATCTGGGGATCTGGGTTTGGTTACTATTTCATCGCATAAATACTGTTGAGTTCCAAGCGAGTTGTACCTTTGCATGTCCATGTTTTAATTAATTAGTTTTATTTTAATTCTAAATTTAATAGTCTATCGGAACCATCAAGTTTTAGGGCATTAAAAATTTCCCCATTTAAACCAGTCAGGGTGCTGTGATTTTGTGCATCAGCCAACGTTCCGAGGCAGTAAAACTTTTATTACAGATTTTTTTGTGTATTAGTGTTAAGTTATTAGTGACATTTAGCATCTAGGAATGGAACTCGATATTGTATACTATCTTTACAATATAATATATCTTTGTGGACAGTTGTTTTTGTTTTGTTTTTTTGAATTTTTAGTCACAACTGAAATAAAACTTTGTGGACAAACTTTGACTTTCGTTAACTTTTGTATACGTACACGTATTATAGGTTCAGGAACGGGGATCAATCATCCAGAAAATAATGTTATAATTTTTATATCTAAAATTAATTAATACCTTATGTTAATAGAGTTTGAAAATTTCACACAATATTGAAAAGGCTGTTTTATAGTTTGCTTTGCGCGCCTATTATAATATAATCAATTCAAAACGACTCAAAGTTTTCTCGGTAGGTAAAGTTTTAATTCGTGTCTACAGCTCGTGGAACCCAAATATTTTCACGCAAAATAAAATTATCAATTTAAAAGCTACGCGATTTTTTTGTTTTGTTGCTGCTTGGCATAATAAGCTTCGACTTCTCAACGTAAAGTTGAAGTATTGATTGCAATTGACAACTGACGTTTAGCGGTAGGGGGATGGCGGCACAGATCTTTGTTGGCTTATAGAGTACAGCCCTGTTAGGTTTTTAAGCAAATAGAAAAGGTTTTAGGTTTCATTTCATTACAAATGATGTCCTTTCAAAATGAAATTCGTTTTGAATGGTTAGTTCAAACTGACTTACATAACACTTAGTAAGTATACATACTTAGTGTTACTTTTTTTATAATAATCTATTAATTTGTTTTTTATTTATTTACGCGAATGTTTTTAATTGTTCGTAGAAGGTTTTCTTAGGATAGAATATTTAACAATTTTCTCGATAAATAAGTAAATTTACAATATGGTCAAAAAGTTTTGGAAAGGATAGTATGGGCTTTTGGTAGGTCAGGAACAATTTTTTTATACACTTTTTTTCGTTATATATATTGATAAACTATATAGAATGTAATCGATTTAATTACGAGTCATGATTTATCTCATACGAAACATTTTGTTTCTTAAGGAAGAAAAATTACATTCCATTTAGAAACAATCAGATCTTTAAAAAAAACTTCTTGTTTATAATGCAATATGTAGATGCAATAAATAAATAAATGTTTGATCAATTTAGAGTACCTAATCGTTCAGAATGTTTTCAAAGCAACCATAATTATCGTAAATCCTGAGATAAAAGGGGACAATCATAATATTATACTATTTTTTTCCCTCACTACCTGCTTATATTATTCCATCAGAATCAGACAAACAAAACAAAATCAGAAAGTGAAGCAATCAGATCTTTAAAAATATATATTCATAAACGTCAATTTCATTCATTCCTGTGTACACATTACACGCCGAGTACCTACAGACTGAGCTGAAAATTGCTTATCCGGCGTTTTGACTGTTTACGTGAACAGGTTCGTAAGTTGCGTTTAACTACCTACTTTCGTCCCAGGACATGAACACGGTAGATAGATATTAGAAAACGAATGGCAAAGTTTAAAAGTTTCACACCAATCAGTGGTTTTATAGGGCCCGCACCTACGAATCTGTTCATTACGCGACGATTAATTTTGTACAGCAAGATCAATGCTTCGAGTTTTGTAATCGTAAAGAATTCTATAAATTAAGACAACTATAATATGTAAATACACCTATCAACGATTTGTTTACAAAACACGACACAGTTAAATGCATACTTCATTACATTTATATCTCATCTGCTTTAATGTGGCCAGTTAAGTGTGCATTGAATGCAACATAGTCGCATATTATTATGTTGGTCAACGAAAACCCACACAAATTATGACATAGGTACTTACAAGATGAAACATTGTGCCGGTTCATGTTAACGGTCCACGTGTAAAGTTAGCAAATACCATAGAAATAACCTAAAGTCTACTGACAAAATGATAACATAAGTTTTTGAGCCATAACAAGTAATTTTCCATAATTGGCTGAAATAAACTAATACTGACGCACCTACTTCACATTGGTATCATATGAAATTGTTAAGGTTGTCATAGAATATAATAATAATTAATTCTATACTATTGCTGTGGATTCTTACCTATCGTCATAGATTGGGGAAACGTCGCCTGATGCACCTTGAGACATGTCACCGTCCATTTTGGACCGGATACTGGAAAGTTAAACGCGAGGCTGCCAGTAAACGAGGACGAGAATTCGGCCAAGCGGCGTTACCGGTACGGAAAAGTGAACACACGGAAAAGACCGGTGCGCGCGTATAGCGAGTACTGAACGGAATGCGCGCCAAGAGCTAGCTAACTCGCGTCGTCGCCTGTCGGCCAGTTGCACGCGTGCGGGACGAAGAGACGGGCGGGGTGCGGGTGGCGGAATGCTTTCGGTGCGGGGCTCTCAATGCTCCACACCCGCCCGCGCATCTTCAAGGCAACGCCAGGGCAAGGGAGTCAGCGTCCGATCACCAATGCCGAGCACAATGCACACAAGGACCGGGGTGCACGTGCTATCCTATAGTTTTCGATTCGTCTTAACATACATGTTATTGTATATACATACCAATTGTATACACTCGTATTTTGTTTGTTTCTGTACCTAGTTTTATAGTTTTTAAGTTCCTATTATGCCGATAAATTAAGGCATTCCCAAAATAGTACACTGATGTGGCTGTGCCCCTGGCATTGCTGAAGTCCATGAGCGAAGTTTACCAAGGCAAAAAAGTCTAACAATAGTCCTTTCCAACTCAGCGGCTCCTTTGCACACTGTGACATTGAACCTCCCCTTCGTGCTGATAGCTGAACATTGAATACTTAGGGCGCGGTCTAGTCGCGAATTAGAATAAGTTGTGATTCCAATCATCGCCCTTTTGTGAATTAAATAATTTAATGGTATTCATTTATAAAGGTTGTATTTGGCGCGAAGGTGCGCTGGCATCATTTGGATGCAATCATGCATCTTTTTCGACATAATATATAGGTATACGTCACTCATCCTAGATTTAGTTGACATCCCCTACGACTACACATAGTGGAATAATATTAGTTGTTTATTTTCACTAGTAACATTCTCATGTGGTACTTAACTAGAATCTGCGATTACATACTCCTACAAAAATAAATAAATTGAGCGACAAACATCTTTCCGTGATTCAATTCACCTTACAATTTTCCATGTTACACGTGAAACACGAATGTTGTCGAATCGATTTTAGACATCGTTTTTATTTAAAATATTTTAATTGATCTTCTTATAATTAAATGCTTAAAAATTCATAATAACCAAAAGGTTTTTTATAAAAATTAAATAAGAGACATATGTACTACATAATATAATATAATAGCACATAAAAATATATTTGTAAAACGTTTATATTCTCAAGATAATTTTGAGTCAGCACGAACGACAAAACTCGTGACTTATTATAATAGTTCTTTACACTGAAATTTCACTAAATTCGCTTTAAACTTTCTTGGTTTCTTGAATCTTTGTCGGTTCTGCTTTGTTAGAAACTACTACGTTCATTCGCAATAACTAAGTAAAATTACCTGAGGCTGTCAACAAAGTTCAGAGCTTTGCTTTTGATCATCGCTTACCAACTGGTATGTAATGAAAAAACTCTAGATACATTATAAACTCACTACCACCGGATCGGAAAGACGACCCACTGAGAAGATCCGGTGAGAAACTCAGTGGGCTGTGTCTATGGGTTAATTTATTCGTCGAGCTCCTCGTCGCAAGTGACGGATTCGGCGAGGACGGTGACCGGTGCTTGAGGTACCTAATACCACCGTTAATAGATCGGGATGATCCGTAATGACGTGCTTAGGGCGACGTCGGCTCATAGCCCAGCCGGTGCTGGCTGGCGACTGTCGGTCCGGTGGTGGGGCGGTACAAGGTGGCTCCTGTGCGCCGCCCACGGTGTGTCTCCCGAGACGACGTCCTTCGGGATATTCCCGGAGATGAAATCCCGTCTTATCATCAGGACGGGTAGCGGCGAAGGCGGACTTTCGGCGCGCACTGCGGTACCGTAGGTCTGGTGTAGCCGGTGTGGTGGAGCTCGATGGGGTTTAGTCGGTAGTTGGTTTTGCAGGGCGAGCGCCTCGCGCGCCTTTTTCAAGGCGTAGTCTCTTGCGAGGAATTCGGGGAGGTGGAGGACCTTAGCCCTCCTTGTCCCCCTCTTCCTCTCAGTAGGCGCCGGAGTCCGACATAACCCGGTTCGTTACCCCCAGGACCGGGTATCCGTAAATGGATTCCCCAACGTTAAAAAAAAAGGGTCGTGGTACGTGTGCGGGCTCACAAGACGCCCTAACAATAAAAAATACATAATTACGAAATGTCGTGGGTATAATTTTTATTACATAACGTTATACATTCGTGAAATTGTTTTGATTATGACGTATGTCATTAGAAAATTAGTACATTTGTACTTGCACGATTCAAAACTGGCATATTGGCATATTTGCATAGCTCGATAAGAGTACAGCGTGTGTCTTATCCTGTAGGGCACAAATATCTCATTTCACATTGTAAGCAAGCTAAGCTTTCGCACGTAACTCTTTTTGCTCCGAACGGAAATCACGCTATCAGGTGGGTGGCGCATTTACGTTGTAGATATCTATGGGCTCCAGTAACCACTTAACACCAGGTGGGCTGTGAGCTCGTCCACCCATCAAAGCAAAAAAAAAAAAAAAAATATCAAAAACTTCCACGAGTGACATTTTAAAGACTTTACAAAACAGAGTATTTATTTATTTATTTTATTAATTTTGTCATTTCGATAAGGCAACTCATTCGCTGAGTACTCGTTGTTTATGTTTTTTGATTATAAATAATGTTCATGTGATCAATAGATCCTCAAATATTGCAGGACTCTGGCCGGTGAAAGAACCGTTTTTCACTCCTGTTAGTCGACATTAACTACATCCTCCGGTCACCGTCGAGCCCCATTTAGCCAACCATACGGGCTGTTCATTACTACAATAGAAACAAATCCTTCAACTTCGTCGGTTTTTATTATTTCGGACGTTTCAACGATTAAGTACTACGAGTTTTCGTCATTATAGACGACTAAGGTCCCTCTTCGTCATTTTAACATATAAATATTGTGTAAGCTTAAAATATTTATTAAATTATTTTAAATGTTTTAAAATATTTAATTCGAAATATTTAATAGAATTGTTACTGTATTACTTTATATAAAATTATATCGTTAGCAAAATATTACCAAATAAAAAATAATGCAATACGATAACCCTCTTATCATAGCCGCCGCTGACTTAACCCTGAACCGGCTCACGTAGCAGCCAAACGTCGTCACACACATCCTGGTGCATATGCCTGATCCACTTTGTCATGTTGCACCCAACCAGTTCCAATGCTGGCAGTTACTAGCCAAGATCTTTCAGCCAACAATAATACCCAACTATTCAAGTCAACAGACAACTGAAGGTCAAAATGAAGAGGGATTTTAGGAAAAGAGTATGTTTTAAAAAAAACAAACTAGTGTTCCTAATAATTTAAACTAAATAAAACTATTTTTTGACAAATTTTATATTATTATGCAACCAGCCGTACTCGCCCGCTTCGCTGCGCATTTAAAATTAACATTATTATTTATTGTCATTATTATTAGAGAGTCCAACACTCATATTAATATTATTAAGTACATGTATTTTCTACATGGATACCAAGTTTCAAGTCAATCGGATGCATGGTTCAGTAGTTATAACGGAACATCCGTAAAAAACACTGTAGATTTATACTTAATCTGGCCATAAATAGTTACAAAGGAAAACAACATTTATTCCTTTTACAGTGTGTTAGCTTAATACATAAATATAAAACAATTTAAATTATAAAAGCTTATTCGAAGTAGTCTCCATTGGCTACAATACAGTCCTTTAAACGCTGAGGCCAGTTATCAATAGAAGCACGCACTCTTTCCATGGGAAAAATTTTCACAGTAAATCGTACGGATTGTTTTAGGGACTCCAAATTATCATGGCGTTTAGAGCAAGCCTCTTTCTAAAACTGACCATAAATCATAATCCAGCGTTTTAAGATCGGGACTAGTCTTCAGCTCTGATGAAGTCCGAAACGTTCGTTTCCAACCAAGACTGCGTAGACCGAGCTTTATGACCTGGCGCCGAGTCTTGCTGGAAGGACCATTCTTGATTAATGAACATGGTGTTGTTAAGGGGCTTCGCTGCCTTCTCAAGAATGGTATCTTGATACACTTGTGCCGATGTTTTGATGCCTTTTTCACAAAACTATGGCTCAGTCACTCCTTCATAGCTAATACCCCACCAAACCATCACTGAAGTCGGATAGTGCCCACGTTGCACTCTGTCGACTAATTCGGAAGCTTCCTTAGAGCTTTGAGCATAAATATGGTCATTTTGTTTGTTAAAATGTTGCTCAATTGTAAAAAAATTCTCATCCGTAAACATGTAATGATCTTAGTCATTCGTCGTGTTTGCGCGTTTGTAGTTTTGTTTCATAAAATATTTAGCTTTTCTTTGCATATAGCCCTACCTCGGAAGAATGAATCCCATGGACTCTTATGGAATAGTTCGGATACTAGCATAACTATACGGAATAGTTCAGATTAAAGCTTCTTTACCGTAGTCGACAATAGCGACTTCAGTTTGTGTCAAGAAGCGAACAGAGCGCAATGTACTCAAATGTCGTTTCAACGCTAATGGAAAATGTTTTAAAGTCGTTGCGCGAACGTGCTTCGTTCTGAATACACATTGTATCATGTAAGAGACGGGTAATAAACAGTAGTGAATCTAGAATTGTGAATTTTTCTAGAATCTAGAAGCTAATAGGATCGAAGTCATTAATGTTGTATTGTTTTCTCTTGATGAAAGAGTATTATTATTCGATCTAAAAATCACAAGAGGTTTAACTAAAATTCTCATTTCCCTAAAATACAACAAACAAAATAGTAACATAAATTTCATAAATTCAATTAAAATCCGAAATCTGAAACATGTACCACGTTAATATATATTAGGTACCAATACCAAAAGTTTTATTTGAAAGTACACCTTTCGTCTATGCTAGATTCTTGCAGAAACGAGATATTTATTGTCTGTCATTTCGACTATATTCCTTTATCGGCATACATTTTCTTAATAGGTTGAGTTTTTAGTAATATTTACCCGAAATGTAAACAATAGAGTCTTTGAACTTCGATTTCATTGCGGGCATTGGAATTTAATTCACGTTGGTGTTGCATCTTGAGAGGTCTTGGGTACAGTTAACTGCTATAACGTTAAACTAAGGGTATCTCCGAGTCTCTTCCACCTCGTGAAGCAATGTGCCCGCGGGCATAGTAGGACCGGTGTGTTTGACCTCCAATGCCCAAATAGAACAAGCGTAAATTAACATAATAATATACACAAATTAACTAAACTAAACATTTCTCTCCAGCTTATCCCACAAATTATTCTCTTCTATCAGCGGTCATCTTAACACTCACTCCTCTCTCTCATATCGTCACTGACACACACATTCCATGTCTTCTTCGGTTGCCCTCTTCCCCCTCTACCTTGCACTACCATTTCCATACACCTCCTAGTCATATACGTATCCTTTCTACGCATCCTAAACTATTAACATTAAATAAACTAAACATAAATGAAGTAAAAAAAAATTTTAAAGAAAAAAAATTCAAGTAAAATATTTATGATGGCTTCCACTGATACCTCAACATTAGGTTGATTTAAATTTTATTATATTTACTATTATCCTCTCCCCAGTGCGCATCAAAATTTATTATGGCACCACCAGTCCAAAGTCCGCTCAGCGGACTTTCCACGTAATGCGCATATGTGCATGTCAATTAATTTTGTCTATGATGTGTTGAGTCCGCTGAGCGGACTTTGCGCTGGCTATGTTTTTTCGGTCTAGGTTTAGAAAAACGTGATTTTCTCAAAATTTAATTGGAATTATTCAAAATTCCAACTAGATTTATAATTCCAATAAGATTTCTTTATGTAATTTGTTAGACTACACTTGACCTTGAATTATATTGCAACTGTTCTATGAGAAATATAATCGGTTACCTAAATCTTATCTTTTGTTTTCCTAATTATTAAAAAATAAAGACCTTGCTGGATGTAAAATTATATATTTTTTGTACAATACTAAGTGTTTGATAAAATAAAAACCAAATGGCTTAAGTTCCAATACATTTTTTTTATACTGCACATGTTGTGAAACACTGTTTGAAATTGCCACCAACTAAATCAACGATCTTGAAAAATTTTTGTACCACAGACCAAACAAATTTTATGTAATAAGGCGAACCTATTCATGCTTAGTCGATTTTGAAAGTACTTTAGAACGAGAACTCTAGTAAAATAATGTAATAGCCCTTAATATAGGAAGTCCGCTGAGCGGACGCGGCACTGTTGCCGCCACTGGCCGCGTCTTTGAAGTCCTTTGAGCGGACGGGTCACTGTTGATAGATAAATGTGATTTGACATTTCACGTATCTGTGGAGTCCGCTCAGAGGACTCCGCACTGGGGAGAGGTTATAATAAGCAAACTTTGAGAAAAAGCTGGCAACTTCGTTTATTTCAAAATAATAATAAAACCGTAAGAAACTAAAATGAGGCTGCGAATTAGCCTTCCCTTATAAAGTCCCGCTTGCGGTATCTTTCTTTTCTCCTTGCCGAAGTCGTCGCTTGCAACGAAGGACTCGACGAGTAAATTAACCCGTAGACACAGCCCGCCGAGTTTCTCGCCGGATCTTCTCGGTGGGTCGCGTTTCCGATCCGGCGGTAGATTCTGCGAAGCACTGCCCTTGCTAGGGGCAGTGTTAGCAACACTTCCGGTTTGAGCCCCTACACGTTAAGGTGAAGCTGAAATAACCTCTCAAGGCTATCAGCATCGGTATAAAAAAAGTATTTCTTTCTCTCTCTCAGACCAATTCAATGCACTAGCAATTTTTTCACAAATACCATGAATGCATTCCATCCAGATAACCGAATGGCTTGGACTATAGGGGTGTCGGCAAAAAAGCCTGTACCACTTATTCGTATAAAAATTCTTTTCACATTCATGCTATCTTATGACCATGGAATGGCGTGCGCGTAACTCTTAGACAGAAATTGAGTGAGCTTCCTTTAACAAGAGGGTCGAAACCATGAATTTACGTAACTGGAGGTTAGCGAGCGAAAACGTCGGCCGTGATATTATGTTTTACATCTAAACATCGACAATAACACAGTTAAACACCTATGTTCCGACACGTTCTAAAGTGTATTATTTAATAGGTACTCTAAACTAGGTTAAACTCTAAATACTTACGAGTACATTACACTTTACTTGAAAATTGAAGTTACCGTTACACTGTTGATACGGAGTAAATTATTATTGGATAGCAAAACTAGAAGAGCACAGAACTCAGACTATGTACTTATTTGTCTATGTGGATTAATTTATCCCAAACAGACTTACGGCAGAATCGAATTCCGACGCTGTGGTATGCGCTATACATAACTCTTAATAGTAATCACTCAAAGTCCCTAACTATAATACTGCACTAGCAGAGCGAAACGTGAGAGTCAATTGTCACAACAATTCTTCGAAGACGGAGATTATCGTGAAGTCATAATAATATACTGTTACAGATCACTGGAATGTGCTAGACTGCACAAATTTAGAGATTAATGTATTTTATTTTAGACAAGGAATATAAATTGTCATAATTTTTCTGGTAATTTTGAAGTCACAGTTTAAATCAGATTATGAATTTGACTGAGGTAGAACGAGTTTATAGCCTCTCATCCAAAGTTATAGACGGAGTTATTAGCGGCAATTGAAAAGGTTCTAAAGCCGTGTGTTGATGTGTTTGTGTTTTTTCATGAAACTGCTCAGAAGTAAATTTTTTAGAATATATAACTTTTTTATTTTTATTTTTAATGGCTTAGTTGGGTGGATGAGCTCACAGCCCACCTGGTGTTACTGGAGCCCATAGACATCTACGACGCAAATGCGCCACCCACCTAGAGATATAAGTTCTAAGGTCTCAGTATAGTTACGATGGCTACCCCACCCTTCAAACCGAAACGCATTACTGTTTCACGGTAGAAATAGGCAGGGTGGTGGTACCTATCCGTGCGGACTCACAAGAGGTCCTACCACTAGTAATAAATTCATAAGTATACCAACGTTAATGTTTAAATGGGCTTTCAATCAAAAGACCCATTTAACTCTAAAAATTTAACTCTTGTTGATCTCGTCGTTTATCTCTCATATAACATCAAGCAAACTTATTGACGGTAAATAATTACGAAATTTAAACCCACTCACACTGCTCCCATCGAGTCAAAACATCGATACTTAGATACCGTATATAATTAGAATATTACTGCTTCGTTTCTGTATAAAATGTCAAAATTTTATGATACATTTTGGAAACGAAGCTGTATCTCAACAAAGCTTATATCTAACGAGCGCGAATGAAATGAATATTTAAAAAAAGTATATTTTTGTATTTCATCTTTGAACTGAACGGGTTGCATAGTAGTTAGCGCTCCTGACTGGTAGGCTGAAGGTCGTGGGTTCCCATTAGGGAATTTCCCACTTAAGGTAAATACCTAGTCAGGTCATAAATTCTGTCACATGTTTAATGTAAAATAATTGAAACAAGTTTATTCATTATGTAACCATTCATATACCAAAATGAACTTAACAAAACATAGATTCTTATGACACTAAAGTTTATTCAAAATGACCTCCGTGATTTTGAATACAGGCCTTCAATCTGCGCGGCCAGTCGTCTATCGCAGCACGAACGAGGTCCATGTCAATATCGGCGGCTGCCTTAATCAAGGATGTCTTGAGTGACTCCAAATTGGGATGAGGCTTTGAGCACGCCTTTTCCTCCAAGTGTTGCCATATCTTGTAATTTAACGGATTCAAATCTGGACTGGAGGAGGGCCAGTCTTCGTGCCGGATAAAGTCGATTTCACGCGCCGCCAGCCAGTCTTGTGTGCTCTTCGCTCTATGAGCTGGCGCCGAATCTTGTTGGACTACCCAGTGCCTGTTATTGAACATGGTATGAGAAACAGGTTCCACAAGGTTCGTCAGGACTGTATTTTGATACACAACTGCATTCGTTTTTACACCTTTCTCACAAAAATGTACCTCTGTTAAGCCCCAATAAAACTCCCAACCATACCATGAGCGAGGATGGAAAATGACCTCGTTGGACACGCGGAATACGGTTGCTCGCTTCTTCACTACTGTGTGCGTACACCTTATCATTTTGTTTGTTGTAGCTCTCTTCTACGGTAAAAATTTTTTCATCCGAAAAAAGAATTTCCCGATATTTTTTTCCCGCGTACCGCTTCAACAAAGCGCGGCATCTCTTCAGTCTCAGGTCCATTAGACGAGCATTCAAGCGATGTCCTGTTTTTCTTCGATATGCCCGAAGCCCTAAGTCTTCATTTAACACCCTTTTCACCGTGGTTCTGCTTAACCCCATCTGAAGGGCCAACAGTTTCTGCTTACGTTCGGGATTTCTTTGAATTCGCGCCTTCACAGCTTTTATCACTGCTGGAGTCCTAACAGGCCGAGGGCGACCACTTCTTGACCTGTCATCTACACTAGAGTCTTCATTGTATCGTTTGATGGTACGATAAACGAATCTTTTGGTTATATTCAAAATTTTCAGTATGTTAAAAATTTGAATTGGCGCGTAACCGCAACGATGCAACGCAATAACTGCAACACGGTCTTCTTTAAGCGTCCACTCCATATTTAAAAATGAGTAAAATTCTAAAAGTATACATTCTTATTTTCATTAACAATTCGAAATTCGAATTCAATAAACTTTTTTGTGGCCAGCATTCTAAAAGAAAAGTTTTTACTGTGTGACAATACTTATGACCTGACTAGTTATTCATGTGACTCGATTTTTAATATTCACATAACGTGCATTAATTCCAACGTATATTTAACGTTGGGTTGCCTGGTAGCCTTCTTTAGTCCCAGATTATTCGTATATTGTCTACAATATGTATGCGGAAAAAACGCAACTAAAACTTTAGCGATAACTTTGTATGCAAAACACTGAAGCATAGGGATAAAAGCAATTTCTTAAAAACAACAAAACCATACATACGGTCGCGTTGATATTTGATCCGTTTGATAGCCTATTATTTGAACTTTTGAATTTATACATTATAATAACATTGATTGCAATACTTCTCGGGGCTGTTTAGTACTCTCTAGTTAGAGCTAATCCACCCAGTGATTGTGTAATTTGCAAGGGTGTGAAACGTCATATTATTAAGTCATATCATAAAGTACTATTGACGGAATAATGAAAAAGTACCGACATATCTAGATAAGATCAGTTAAAAGTCGTGTACAGTTTAATGAATCACAAAATTGACCACTTTAGTTTGAAACTGGTTCTAATGTATTTCAGATATCTATAGAACCATTTTTACGATAAGATTTGTCTAAATACACCGGCCGACAAATGAAAATTTTTTGAAAGTTGTTTGTATTTGAGCCACAAATATCACCAATTTATACTATTTTAAACACAAAAACACCTACATATTTGCCCTATCACATCAGATTTTTTTATAAGAAGGAAAAAGCATTTTTTTTCAAAATTTAACGAAAAAATCAATAATCATATTACAAAAACATATATTTGAACATTTACAAAGAAAACAATGAGTCTAAACAATGCTGCAGGACTATTTAGAGTGACATCTTTTACGTTTCGTGACAAAATTACGTCTGGGTGTAGTTTTTTTGTGAGTTTTTTTGTGAGTATCTTCAGTAATATCACGTGTCAGTGACCAGCAGTAATCAGCCATCATATTCACATTCCATCGACCTTGGTACCTTGTCTCCATAGTTTTTATGTCCTGATGAAACCTTTCTCCCTGCTCTTTACTGTAATCAACCAAGATTATCAGGAAAAAAGTCCACATGTGAATCTAGAAAGTGGAGTTTTATGCTCATATTACACCCCAATTTTTGATACTTATCCAATAAGTTTGCAACCTTATTTTTATAGTCGGGTTGTTTATTATTTCCTAGAAAATTGTTGACAACATCTCTGAACGCCAGCCAAGCATCTGATTCAGTGTTATTCATTGTGGCATAAAATTTTTCATCAGCCATCAAAGATCTGATTTGCGGTCCATCGAACACTCCTTTAATTTTTGCATCAGATAATCTTGGAATTTTTTTACACAGGTATTCAAAACTAGCATTGTTTTTATCCAATGCTTTAACAAACTGTTTCATCATACCGAGTTTGATATGAAGCGGAGGTAGTAAAATTTTTTCAGGACTAATTAAATTTTTTTGTATAACGTTTTTTGTTTCTACTTTGAGATTTTTACGAGGATTCCATTATTTTTTAAGGTAGTGCTTGTCTCGTGCTATACTGTCCCACACGCACAAGAAGCATGGAAATTTTGTATATAAGTAAAAAAATATTAAAAAAAAATATATAAGTACGTAACGTAAGATTTTTTTAAAAATAAACACACTAATTTCAGTAAAAAGTTTATGAACAAAGTAACTGTAGAGGTTTATTTGCATGTAACCTGTTTCGAATGGGTGTGTCGTTGTTGCAACTAATATATTTCTTCACGAGAGGTCGCACGATTCGAGAAAAGAGCGCCAAAATCTAAAATTTAATTTGTTTTAATCAAAAAATTTAAAATAGCCAATGTCTTAATTTTTTTTAAAACCTGATGTGATACGATAAAATGAGGTATAATTTCGTGATCAGCACTACCAAATTAGTGGAAAAAAATAATCAGAACTTGAACAAGGAAAATGATGTCGGCCGGTGATATTTATCTGATAATTAGTGTTCTTGAGACAACAAAAACAATAATCAAACTACCCAAATTACGGAGCTGTAGAAATAAAATCATATAAAATAGTTTTTTGCAAAAAGTAGCTATCACGCCTCACATTTTGGTGAAAATATTTGATTGTAGATAAACAAGGAAAATAGGAGTTTACAAGCTTACAAGCAGCAGTTGTCCGGAGTATGTTTTCAATTCAACATGCAACATAAATTTAGCCAAAACGCTTTAAAACAGGTTAGAAGGAAAAATCTATCAGCTGTGGTTTGCTAATATTTTAATAAAAATAATTAATTATAAATATTTTATGATTTCTAATGATAATCGCGATTTTGATGATTACCGTCGGGTGCCTACGTTTTACCATGGAGACCAAAATAAGTTTTTCGGTCAGTTTTAAAAGACGAACCTTTGAACGAAGAAAAACCTGCGGCCGGAAAATTACATGCCAAAAAATTAAAACTTGTAAAGTAAAATTTAACACACAAGTTTTTTTGTCATTTCTGAAATTGGTGCCGTTTTATAAATATAGTATTCACTTGTGCCTCTGTTAACAAAACCATACACTCATACTATGTTGTTTTCGGTTTGAGCCATCAGTGTTTTTCATCTTCATTCATGTAAAAAAAAAGCATATCGAACGATCTATTGAATTTGGGAATCAGGAACACTAAAGATTCACAATATTCTTTTTCAAGCAAACGAGATGTCTTATGCTGATATTGATTTTAATGAGCATTCCGTCTCGCTCTCTTCAACACAACACAAAACTGAAGCGAACGAGATGGATGGTAAAGTAAATTCAAAAGTGGCGTTTGTATATATTAACCCCAAACTCTTAAAGCTAAAATAATCCTGACGTTGTTCACAATTTCCTACAAAACGCGAAATCGATTCTTTTGAAACTATTAATACTGTCACGTGGCACGAGATTGGCAATTTACAAGAGTACGATATACGATCATAGAGAGTAAGATGAAACCAATATTGAAGCTTGGAAATATTGTATTACTTGAACAACAAAGGCTACAAAACTATATCATCTTCGACGACATACAAAGCCGAAGGAAAGTGATGAAAAATAAAATGCCGCGAAGCAGTTATGCGTTCCGCTTTGAAGCGAGGGACAGCAGCCGTTGTTCTATACAATTGAGGTTCAGACCTCATGTCTCAAGGGAGCTGGCTGCACGTACATTGATTGTGATGTCTACGGGTTCCGGTAACCATATTACATCAAGCGGCCCTTGAGCTCGTTCGTCCGTCTATGCAATAAAAAAGGAAAATTATTATTTGACCAAGCATAAAAATTTGTTTGGAGTCACGATCAAATTTCGTGACCCCATTGTCATGGCGCCGCAATTCCAAAGGGTATCCCAGAAATCTTCCAAGAGAATTGAGATTCCTGAGGTCAATATTTCGAGCGGTGTCCAACGTCGTGGTCGAAAATTTTTCTTTTCATAGCCAAGTAAAATTTTGGGAGTCCTGGAAGATCAAAGTGGTACAAGCACAAGTACAAAGCACAAAAATTTGTCTGGGGCGTGCACAAGTGCTCTATTTTTTTATTGCATAGATGGGTGGACGAGCTAGTGTTAAGTGGTCATGCCCATAGACATCTATAACGTAAATGCCGCCACCCACCTTGAGATATAAGTTCTAAGGTCTCAGTATAGTTACAACGGCTGCCCCACCCTTCAAACCGAAACGCATTACTGCTTCACGGCTGAAATAGGCGGGGTGGTGGTACCTACTCGTGCGGACTCACAAGAAGGTCTTACCACCAGTAATTACGCAAATTATAATTTTGCGGGTTTGATTTTTAATACACGATGTTATTCCTTCACCGTGGAAGTCAATCGTGAACATTTGTCAAGTACGTATTTCATTAGAAATATTGGTACCCGCCTGCGGGATTCGAATATCGTTGCATCGCTAGATTCGAATGCACCGGACGTCTTATCCTTTAGGCCACGACGACTTCTTTACAAGGTTCAAGTCCGTCCTCACGTAGAGTACTTGTTCCTGGACCGGTACTCCCGAATACCAGCTAATTCCATTTGACTCCATATAGAAGAGGGTTGTTCGATAGTCGATAATTCCGTTCTCAAGGATTGTTTAGAGCAGTGGTTCCTAAACTTATTTTGTCTACTGCCCACTTTAAAAATAAATTATTTTTTAGCGCCTCCAATTTTTTCTACCTACTTAAAAACCACTATAGCGAGAGCTCAGTCGTGTCTAAGAGTCCTTCTAGATGAAATGAAATATCGCCTCCCAAGCCTATACACAGCGCCCCCATTTTTTTCTGGGTCTCTAGCCAACCCGTAATAGGCCTGCAGCGCCCACAAGGGGGCGTTATCGCCCACTTTGGGAAGACTGGTTTAGAGCATCTGTGTCTACGGAGTGACCTCGGTTACCTTTGTGTTTCGGTACGATTTGTTTCGTACAGGATGGTCGTGATGATGCCTTCATCTCCTTTTTACCACCGCACTTCTCGTAATTATCGCAAAGTAGAGTTCATCCATACTATCTGGAGCCGCGACGTTTATGTGCTATCCGGTTTTAGAATTAACTCTCATACGCGGTGTTTCCCGAGCGCTATGACATGTGCTTCTTCAAACTAGGTTTGAGCAGAGTCCTAAGCAGCAGGTAGCGGCTTGGTTGAGTCCCTGGCATTGTTGATGTCCATGAGCTACAGAGAATACTTACCATCGAGATGACCGATAGACTATCTGCCTCCAAGTACACTACAAGAATCCGCATTTACTTTATATACAAAGTGAGCTAGCAGGTGCTTGCTCTCACTCGCGCAACGTTGGAGACCGTAGGAAAATTGGAAACGCCAGTTTCTTAAACGCAACACGCAATACATACATATATGTCGACAAAGATTAATATTATTTTTTATTCTACCGTATCAAAATACAGTGATTTAATTTAAGCGTACTTACAATTATTTGTATGTATGGATCTTTAAAAGTTTTCGCAGTTTATTTACAATCACTGTCAGGAAACAAGCTCGTCTCACCGTAAGTATTGAATTCGGACAATGAATTAAATATTCGAGATAAAACATTAAAGTGTATTGTAGTAAGTAGAAAGTGTAAATATCTTTATTCTCTTTTTAAAAAATTATAACTTTTAGTCAAATGACAATTCATTATTGCCAATTTCTTAATTGGCTCTTTCATTGCGACCAGTGCACAAAACGCCATTTATTCAATAGTGTATCGAACTTTTTCGTTACAGTTCATTTTAGAAATGGAACGCACCACGATATAATTCCCGTTTCTTGATCGATTGATGCGTTTAAACTCGGTATAGATATCACCACCTCATATACCCCATAGATATTCTTTTTTTAATCCATTAAATATATTAACTCCATTAAATCCATTAAGTATGTGTCATCACAAGTCGAATGTACGAATCTTTCCTGAGACATGAGGCCAGGTCAATTAAATTGAAAACCTTTTGCCCATATACTAAAAAAACCAAACGAGGGAACGCTCGAGTTTTGTATACAAAAAATTACATTCCATAATCGAAAAAGGTTTTAAAAGTTTATGCTTTTAGCTTTATAGTTAAACTTTCTCGTTAATGTAAGCACCAACGGGCCGTAGTTATCCCTCACTATTTGGATACAATGTTATTAACTGTAGCTTAGCTAATGGCTGGCATACCATATCAAGATTTTACTACGAGCCACGGTATGTGTAGCTGCTTCAATATTGCCCTTAATCATATAGTATCAGAACAACAAAGGCTTTGATTGTTGTTCCCACCACCGTTCACTCGTCCCACCACTAATGATGAAGTCAAATCCGAATGGAATAATGTCAAAAATCAAGTGGTTTTTTTTACCAAAAATTATTTATGGAATCACAAAACTTATATTGCTTGTTCTTGACAAAATCGAAGAAATTGTAGATATCGCATTCATTGCTGAATCTGGGAGGTTACTAATACTACAAAAATTTTGTTAGCCGACTAGTTTGGAAGTATACTTAAAGTTCAGCAAAATTTATAAAATCGTCGCTGTCAAACCAAAATCCGCTATGTGCAAAAATTCTATTTTGAATTAACAAGTAAAAACATTTTCGTATAAAATTTTATATGAAAGTAATTTTTTAAGAACTATTATATCAAATCAAAGCTATAGATAAATATTAAAGCTATAGACATATAACAGTTTTTTTATACGGTAGATAGGGCTGTGAACTATACGAAAAGGTCAAAAAGTAAAAATCTCAAAGTGCACACAGCAGATTTTGATTTGACAATGACATTATCTCAGCCTGTCCACTGACCACTGCTGAGCATAAGACTCTCCAATCGATCTCCAGTGTGGCCGTACCACTGCCACCTGCATTTTTTTTATTGCCCTTGTAGGCAGATGAGCATACGGCCCACCTGATGGTGAGTGTTTACCGTCGCTCATGGACTTCAGCAATGCCAGGGGCAGAACCAAGCCTCTGCCTACCGACGCCTAACGTGACCCAGCTATTTTCATTAGATCTTCGTTCAATCTGGTAGCTGAGCCTCCCACAATGCTCTTGCCTCTACGTGGTCTCGAGGATATTTCTGCCCCGTCAGCTGTTAGATCTTTGTGCTATGTGGCCTGCTCATTGCTACTTCAGCTTGTTAATCCTATGGGCTATGAGGAGTTTAGGTCTTCTATGGATCTCCTCATTTCAGATTCGGCCTCGTATAGAATTACGTAGTTGTAAAAAAAATACGGTAAAAAAATGGCATGCTCATCCGCCAATAAAACTCGAGGAACGTATTGATATGTAAATAAAATTAAAAGATTGCTGTTTATTGTACTACTCTTAAGACAATATTGCAGTTGCGAGTTCGCGCCTACTCCAAAGTTTTTCATTTGTGAAATGAATCAACATCCATCAATTGATTCAAGATAAGTATTTAAATTAATCACCTCACTTACACTATCATAATCTTTAATTTCATAATAAAAAAATTATATCTTGAATTTTAAAAGCACTTCTCTTACAGCGAAAATTAACGTATAGACCGCGTGTTTAATATGTAAATTGAAAAAGGTGTCCGTCCGTCTGACAGAGTAAAATCTTTTTAATTTTCTCGTTTCACAATGAAACTCTATTAGAGTCTGACGCAATTAAATCGGAAACAGGAGCAATATCAGACATGTAAAAAAGGGGGTGTGTGTATCACATTAGAATAAAAATTACAAAACTCCAAATGGAACCCCCTTTATGAAATACGGACTTTATGAAGCCTTCATGAGCCAGTGGATATTAAATTTTTTTGTCCAGTTCATTTATTTTTAGGGGAAGTCGAGTCACTTAACTGAATAAAATTTAAGCTTGAAAAGAAAACCTAGTTGTGGAGCTAGGCTATAAAAATGATTTAAGTTTAAATTAAATAAAGATTAAAGTATTTTTATAGAAAGCATTGTATACGTAACTATCTCAACTAATATTATAAAGCTGAAGAGTTTGTTTGAACGCGCTAATCTCAGGAACTACTAGGCCGATTTGAAAAATTATTTCAGTTTTAGACAGCCCATTTATCGAGGAAGGCTATAGGCTATATAACATCACGCTAAGACCAATGCAGGCGGAGCACCAATAAAGAATGTTTCAATTAGCATTATTGTATCAAATAGCATTATTTGTAAACTATTCCACGAGGAAGAAGTCGCGGGCAAAAGCTAGTCATAATATAAGAAATATTGAATAAAAAATGTTTTTAATTAACTTTTAAGGCACACGAGCATACGGCCCAAGTGACAGGAGTGTTCACCGTCGCCCGTGGACATTGGCAAAGTCAGAGGCACAGCCAAGCCACTTGCATATCGCATATTAAAAAATATATTAAATATAAATTTAAGCGTTTCTGTCATCAATATCAACACTGGCCCTAACAAGAGCAGTGCTTCCCAAAATCTACCACCGGATCGAAAACGCGACCCACTGAGAAGATCCGACGAGAAACTCAGTGGGCTGTGTCTGTGGGTTAATTCACTCGTCGAGCCTTTCGTCGCAAGCGGGTTCGACGAGGACGGTGATAGGTGCATGTGGTACCTAAAAGCACCATTAATGGATCGGGAGGATCCGTAATGACGTGTTTAGGGCGACTAGGGTCGACTGTTTACCATTCGGTCTACAGGATCGGGTATGTTCAGTCAGTACTTTATGCTGTCAGGTTTTTGTTTCATTCATTAATTCATCTATTTCTCAACTAAACTACGGATGTTTAAATTTATTAAGGCAAAATAATCGAAATATAAAGCTGTAGCGTACTAACATAAGCTCCAGCTATTAGTGAGGTAAAGTTCAGAATCATTATTACTTTCCGAGACTACTTCACTTCCATACAGATTTAGCCGGTTTTTAATTTATCGATATAGCGAATTTATAATAGCGAGTTTATCTCCGACTTACGATCAGGAGAGAGGAAATAAGATTTTTCACGTAAACAAACGTTATCATTTGTTTATTTTTAGCGATCCTTTAATAAGGAACTGACAAAAAAAAACATTTTGTTATTTGTGTTTCGACTGTCTAAAAAAAAGGAAACAAGAAATTTTTCAGTCATATTTCATTATTCATTTTCAACAATGTATAAATCAAATATTATAAATATTACTGTTTTTTATTTATTAAATAATTGGTTTAATTTAACATCTCTAGTTTTATATGGTAAGACAAAATGAAGATATTCCACCGTGCAGGTATTATTGCTGAGTTGACGATCCCAGTGCAATACTCAGAACAAATACGTACAAGATTAACGTGAAAATTCCGTTCGCGTAATTTTGATTTTTTCTATTCCGTAGTGCAACAAATACCTAAGAAAATATTCTCTTGAAAACGTAAAATGTCTAACGAAAATAATACATGTGTTGAGACTGCTTGGTGCTGACCATTTCCCTTCGGCGAATACGTATGTTTACATAGGCACACTAGAACGCAAATTTGACGTATTACAAAAAAAAACCCAAAACAAAAAATTTCGATCGTACGGCGTAGCCAACGAATTTCCAATTCAGACTGTATACAGATTTAATAAACACGTCGCTAACTCGTTTAATTGACTGCTACGTGGTTCAATGTACAGTGGTCCCCGCCACCGCGATCGTAATGACCGCGCTGTTTTCAGATGTAATATGTCACCAATATCGTATGACCTTTGTTGTACAGCATAAGTAGTATGCTCTCTAAGCCAAGTAATGTTGAACTCGAAAGTTTCGAAATTGGAATCTAGATGGCTAAGAAATTAACATCTGCGCTCGATTTAAAAAAAAAATCTTAACACTTAAAACGCCATTGAGTCCCCTGTGAGCTTGCCTGGTTTACTTATTCTGTTACCGGTCATCAGTTTTTCATTACATTTACGGAACCTCACAGCAGATCCTTATAACAAACATTTTGGGTACATACATTAAGTAATAAAAGTAAATGGAATAGATGAATTGTTTATAGTCCAAGCTTTTGTATTTTTTTGTAGTTTTTATGAGATTGGCACAACTGTTTTCCATTATTGAGCGGAGTTTGAGTTGCATCTGTTATTTTAGATTAAATACAGCGATGGTTTTATTTATATCATTGAATATTCGTGTTTTGCGAATTTCATAATGGACAAAAATATCGAACAAAAAGTTTGTCTTAAATTTTCGGCAATCATCACCGCCAATAATTTTTTTTGTTCGGAAACACTGAAAATGTAACAGAAGTCTTACGATGAATCGACTTTATAAAAACACGCGCTTATGAGTGGTAGGTAGAAAGCATTCAAAAGTGTTCAAGATGTGATGGAAGTCTTTCTTCGCGCTGGTAAGCCATCAACGTTTGAAACTAAAGTTATCATCGCAAAAGTGAAGCAAATAGTGACCGAAAACCCTCATTCAATTTGTAGAAAGGTAACCGCCGAAATTTCGCTGGAGACAAACTAAAACGAGTCAATTCCGACCTAATCTTCATGAAACGCATTGTTACTGGTGACGAGACATGGCTTTACGAGTTTGACATCTAAACTTCGCTTCGGAGTGGCGCTTTCCAGCTGAACCATAACTAAAAAAATCACGCCAAAGTCGATCAAAAGTCAAAATCATATTAACTGTTTTAATATCGTGGGTGTTGAGAACTCGGAATCCTTGTCGGAAGGCCAAACGGTGAACAACATTATTAACAATAATAATTAAGTATAGTTTTTTGTGGAAAGCCATTTCTTGGGTTTTGTACCACGATAATCACGAGGACATCATTGTGAATGAATTTTTGACCAAAAACTCAATAAATATCATCGAGCAACCCTCATACTCACCTATACGGCTTCTTCTTTTCCATAAACTCTAATTACCACTTCATGGCACCCTTTTCATTCGGTAAAAGACAAAGGAGAGTTCGCGGCGAGAACTGAACTCAATTCCCGAAAAAGCGTTTTGATGATTAAATTATTCGTTGGCATAAGTGTAGCGTTTCTGAAGGAGCATATTTTGAAGGTGATATGACAATATATATATTGCTTAGATTCATCCAACATTAGCATATAACATTACTAACACTACTTTTATTAAAAACTAGCGACCCGCCCTCGCTTCGCTTCGGAAACATTAAAACACACATGAAAACAAAAAAAAAAAAAAAGTAGCCTATGTTCATCAGGGACAATGTCGGCTTCTAATGGAAAAAGAATTTTTCAAATCCGTCCAGTAGTTTCGGAGCCTATTCGAAACAAACAAACAAACAAATCTTTCCTCTTTATAATATTATTAGTATTAGTATTAGTATAGATAATTAACGCGATTTTAAATCGTAAAAATACCTAGTTTTAATTATGTATGCCTAGGACTTGTGAAACTAAAGAAACGTTAATGCAATTTATGCAGTATTCATCTTCTTCGTTTCTGTTATAAGTAGTTCAACAGAGTTCACTCTCGTATCGGTTTTTGTTTTATTTGATCCGTTCCTAACGTCGCACGACAAAGTACCTTTGACATACAATTATGTCGGTCATGTTGGCTGTGGCTTGACTGGGGAAGGCAGGCACCAAGTTGTGAATAGCTCATTTCACATAAAAAATATTATTTTGTTCTTCTGATTATGTTATTTTCGTACAAAATAGTTTTTTAATATACACATACAGACAAAAGAGTTTCTAGTTAGTTTTTTTTTTTTCCTTTTTTTTTGCTTAGTTGGTTGGACGAGCTCACAGCCCACCTGGTGTTAAGTGGTTACTGGAGCCCATAGACATCTACAACGTAAATGCGACACCCACCTTGACACATAAGTTCTAAGGTCTCAAGTATAGTTACAACGGCTGCCCCACCCTTCAAACCGAAACGCATTACTGCTTCACGGCAGAAATAGGCTGGGTGGTGGTACCCACCCGCGCGGACTCACAAGAGCTCCTAGCACCAGTAAAAGTACCAATTCGTTTGGACAAGAAAAAACTGTTGAATTAGCTTAGACAGTTTGAATTGTGGTTCACGTGTTAAACAATTACCAGAGCCCATAAAGACATCAAAAGGCCTTATGTCGTAACGTCATAAGCCGTCGTGGTCACAGTCTTAATCGCTACATTGGCTACCCAAATCTTGCCACCATTGCTTTGTGGAAGAAATGGACCAGGCTGTCCCCTGGCATTGTTCAAGTCCGTTAGTCAAAGTAAGTTGGGCCGTGTGTACGTTTGCGTACCTATTAATAAAATTAACCATCCCCTAGTCAAACTCAAAATGATGACTTTATGTATTAAATTAATATTGACTGCGGAGATTGCTCTCTTCCATTCAGTACGACGACGCTTAATGGAAGATCTAAAAATATTTTGCACGTTAATTGAAATGTAATAAAAACACGGGCGCTTCACAAAGGTAAAATAAATAAAAACAAACATTATGTTGCATTAGAAAATACCATTAACAAGAAAACTTGTACGTCCGAGGTTTCCTTTGAGAGGCAGAGAGCGCTTTGTGAGAAAACTATTTAGCTCCGATGCGCAATCTGCGGTGGAAACGCTGAGCAAGCGAGGAAAACACATTCTTTCTGAATTTCAAAGAAACGAGTACTAATTGCTTTCATTTTAATAATTCTCACGTTTCATATTAGGACGTAATTTTTAAGCTATTATTTTCGTACATGGGTGGATCAGATCCGGCCCTCCTGGTTTGTGTTGACTATGACCTTTATAATTAGGTCAGTATTAGTTTAATTTGAATTAAAACTTTTTTATATGAAAAATGAAATGAAATGATGAAATATGATATACCTATGTGAACCATGGCATGAAATGAATTGAAATGAAAACGAAATGAAAGGAAATAAGATGATATGGGATGAAATATAATCTCAGTAAAATGGTGGTTATTTTATTGAGACTTTTTCAGTGGACTTTTTGGAGGATCCCGAGAAGTCACGCTCAGCGGCAATTTCATTTTCCCACATTTTGCACTTTCACAAATACTAAACAGTTAATATCTAAGCCACCGTTATGACACATTTAAACCTGAAGAAACATAGTCTTTTCGCATTAAAAGTGTACAATTTCCAAAATATTCGAAATTGAGTTAATATGCGGAATCATTTGGTAACACCAGTATTTTTTTCATAAATACTGTCAAAGAGCGTAGTTTAGTCTTAGTTTTTTTTTAGTTTATCAATATTTTGACAAAATCAATACATAATTTTATCTTAGTTTAAAAGACAGATAGTGTAAATGGTAAAAAAAAGATGCAAAGATGATTCATATTCAAAATATTACATTAACCCTTTAAAACACTCTCCTGTAAAATTTGTAAGTTTTGAGATTATACAGTTTTAATGCGAGAAGACGACATGTCCAAATCTCTACAGGTAGTTGCTATGGATTGCTATCGCGTGCAAGAAAGCAGACATCAATGAGTATTTTTATCAATTATTATTTGGCAGCTAGCCCCTTATTTTTCTCATCAATAACACCGATCAAACAATACTAGGTAGTCATCCGTGACTAAGAAAACAGTAAAGAAGACCATAATATGTCGGCAATTATAAATAATAAACTCCCGAATAAACTGAATTATTAATAAAATAGCTTTGTTCGTGTTCCAATCACTCGTATTATAGATTTCCGAGATAGGTATTTACGAAGTGATCCCAGTGGGCAGGAGGGCTAAGTGCGAGCGAAGTACTGAGGCTATTGAGTTAGTGCCATGCCATTGCAAATTGATTCGATGCAGTGTTCCTGAAATTTCAGGCCTTTATATTCAACTAAAAGGTCTAGTGAAAATTCATTTATCCCCCTTTTGCAGGCACACTTCTCTCGAATAGGGAATTAAAAATAAAATTTCGATTGATTTTTTTCTTTATTAGTGTTATTAGTACTTTAAACTTCTAAATTGAAAATTGTACATATTTTTTTGTAATTCCAAATAAAAACATTGGCGCGTCAATCACGATAAGGCCCACCGCGTGTCGTTTTTTTAATGACTTTATAGGCAGACTCTTGTACAGCCCTCCTATATCATATTATTTATATATATTATATACAACTATATATATACATAACGGTGTGCTAGTATAATCAGAAACTGATTTACGGGAAACAACTGCGAAAACTCAAGCGTGAAATCCAATGACGTTTCACAAATCCACTTCATTCACTAAGCGGTCTCAATGGCTTAAATCCTGAACTAACAAGCCCTCGGGCCGACAGTACCAAATTCCGGAGCTATATTCTACTTTATAAGCTGCAGTGAATTTTAAACACTTAATTTCTATAAATTAGTATTTTGGAAAGAATTGTGTGTTGGACATTTTATAATTACGTGATCATCTAGAACTTGTAAATTTCAATTTTCTTTGAGCCGCGCTAATTTATTATTAACACAATAATGCTCACGTAATTTATTCTGGGCATTTTATTTGAAAGAGTTACGAAGAATACTTTTCTTAAGACATCAAAACTAACATAAGTCAAACAACAAGACAAGTGGTAAACATAATAATTCTTGCATTGGTCACAGCAACCACATTTAAAGCCTAAACAACTTGTTGCTATCAAACTTTCCGTGTTGTTTTTTTCACCAAGCTAATTATTTCTCGGAAATCATCTTCGTGATTTGTATCGATCACAACAATTTATTAAAAATATACACTTTTATCATTTCGCGGAAAAAATGTTTAAAAGGTCACATTGGAGGGCTGCGGAGCCCGGATAAAGCGCGCGGAGCGGTGGTCGTAGGTGTAGCAGCGGTCGTGCGACGCTTGCGCGAAAGCTCTTATCGATCGTGCCACGTGGAAGCGCCTCCGCACAGAGGAGGGTCACACCCGGGAACAACACGTGCCCAAAGGCGTTGGCGTTCTGACTACAAAATTATCTCCCACCATTTTTATTCCTTGTATTCACTATGTGTATTCACTTTACCCTATTTCACATAAGTGATGCTTTATATTTCCGCATAAGTTGGCATCTCCGTAAAACCTGTAGAAGCAGTATGCTGTACAGCTGCTATTTTAATATGATTGAAACTTCGCCCTAATGCTTTAATCACTTTGCAACATACTAAGATCAAATGTTACATGGGTTGAGAGCTCTCGTGCCCCCAAGTAAGCTAATGGCTGCAGCACCCTAATGTTATATTTCTAAGCCGTCATGTTAATCTTTTATACTAATCTATATTTCAACTTCCATTGCACTATTTGAATGCCTCAAATACGCAAAAATTAATGCTGTAAATTGTTTTCCTTTCCATACAAGTGTAATTAGTTCATACAGTTCATTTCCTTAGTGCATCTAAAATAAACGCCGCTCCCTATTCTAGAGATTGGAATGAATTGGCACTTGTGACAAGTTCGTCGATCACACACCTAGATAAGGGATGTAAATCCTCTCATGAACCCCTGCGTTGTACCGACACAAGAGCGCACCGGTTGACGTGCCGATTCGGCGAGGGCATAACTCGTTATTTTAGTTCGAAAGCTGTCCCCGCCACATTGACGTCTCAAACGCATGTAACTGCCGCACCGACCCTCCACTGTTAAGCCATATAATTTTTGTAGTGAGTACATTATTTGGCTTTGTAATTGGAGTGCTTTTAATCTTCCCTGCATTTTATTTATTTCGAGATAAATAAGGGCAATCAAGTTCTTTTAGAATTTATGAAACGTGAATAAGCTTTGAATACGAAACATATCAGTGATTTCTTGATGGTTCGCGAGCTCACAAAGAAATAAAAAATTGTATAAAGCACCGTGTCAGTCAAACAGCCTTCGTAATTTTGTAATTTGTTTGTTCGTCTTATTGCTAAAAACTTGTTGTTGTTGGAATAACCAATGAAAGCTTCAAAGCATACCTAGTACTGTCAAACTATATATCGATATATCGATACAACAAAAAAAATAATTATATATTGTTTTTTTTTTTCAAACAATAACCGACGTCATTATTATCAGAACTAAGTTATCATTAACTACACGAGGCGTTTCTCGAAAACATAATAGTTGTTTTACGGCTGGGCACGGAAATGTTTCTAGGCATCAATGACCACGACCGCTATAAAGTATACGATCCGTCAGAAACAAAGTGAAAATAATAAACGTGACATTAAATAGCAACGCAATTGGTTTTTAATAATGGTAATTAGAGTTTGCGACAAATGTAGAATTCACACATAAAAAAAAAATACATTGAAAAAACATCCAATTGAGTCGACTATTATCAAAGGCGGCAATCTGACTTTTGAACAATGATTGGTAAATCAGAAAAACGAATTATTGACTTTGTATTCCATTGGCAGTCACAAAACTCTTCGGAACGACATCTTAGATAAATAACAGGTTAACTACTAACCTTTATTTAATGCAGGTTTTGAACCGTATTCTTTGAAGGAGACGATTATATTCAAATCAATCTGTATTGACATATCAATAAATTTTTTTTGTCCAAATGCACAGATTGCCACCTTTGATAATAGACGACTCAATTAGGAGTAGGTATGTACAGGTGCATGTTATGTTATGCATATTAGCAAACTAACATATCAACAAATGTTTTTCTTCTCATCTTAACTAGAGAAAGAAGAGAAGAATGTAATTTATTAAAATAATCTAAATCTTGATGTTTGAAAATAAGTTCAAATTTCGATCACTGAGCCAAGACTAGTTGTTTGTTACTACGAACTAATTTACTAAAAGTAAATTTATGAACAAAAGGGTCCATGTTAATACCAAACCTTTTATTATCACGTTTAACAAATTTTAATTTGTACTTCAAAAACACCCAATTATTTGGTGTGTTGTCTTTTAAGGAATTGTTCTTGTGGGGTTTGTGATCAAGTGGCGACATCTCTCGGTAGTCAATGGAAATGACAAATAGTACTAAGCACATTTTCTAGTTTTCGTAAAACCGCTATCAAAATATATTATGCTAGATGCAACTTACGTCACGTGAGGGCCACAAACCTGCCGTGCGAACTAATTATATTAATAGTGGTACATTTCGTGCAGCCCAAAAAAGCTAAAGTAAATAATTTTTATCCCATCAGCAATCTTACAACCACTTTCTCAGTTTTCGGGAGCGGCTTCAATATACCTCTGTATACATTATTATTATGTATATATGTACAAACATTGTTTATTATACATAGATAAATATATCAATAAATGCAGCTTTTTATGAGCGTTTTATTGGATTTTGTTTGGAGTTTCACTTTATTTGCTTTGCTTTACTTTAAAATTATCGTCGTACATACAAATGTACACCAACAGTTACAACTTTAAATAGAGGATTTACCTTGGGATATTACCCATCGCGAATGTCGAGATTAAGATCTTTAATTTTAATTTCATGTGGATACCAGAAGTTACAGTTGCCGACAAATCGTTGTCGATAACTTCGTTACGATATTTTTGTGTCGCGTCGGTTAGTAAAAATACGGTATTTCTGAAGTCTTTTCAAATATTTCGGTGCTCGTTAAAATACAACAAAATATATCGTTTGTGCCGACGTCAAAGGAGAAACGCTATTATACACCTACGTATTGACAAGCCACGTGTCAGTCATTAGCATTAATATTGCTAAGGGACGCAAAAATACGTAGGTATGCATTATAAAATGAAGCCGCATTTTTTTTTAAGCCGAACTTAATGCATACCCAGCAAGATACGTAAATTAATCTAGGCCACGAATGCATTGTTAGAACTTCTGTAATCAATAACCGATTATTGACCCGAGAAATGACAGAACTGTCGATTTTTGTAAAATTTAATTCATCTTTGGAAGTTTTTATTCTTTATTGTACACAGAGAGAATATAAAAGTCTTTCAAAACATAAATCATCATTTCCTTGTAAAATTCAGATTCAAAAGAAGACTCTTCAAGTGCACACGTTCGAAAAATCTCCAACTATTCTAGAGGTCGAGGTGCAGTTACGAACGCACAAATCAGCTCTTGAACTCTGCATTCAATTCGAAGCAATTAGAACGATATTAAACAAGAATGTTTCATATGAAATGTTGGATCTTGATCACACTTTAATCATTGCAAACCGTAACTGTCTATATTATATAACTGTGTATGTTATATAAAAATTATTATTCGTTTAAATACTTGAATACATTTGTCAGGACAATTAATTCACTTCAGCTCTATTGTAACAACTTTTATTGTATTAGATTTGTCGATGAGCTCACGACCCGTTGGATGCAAAGTGTTCGCTGCCACCATGAAAATCTCAATATTGTAAATTTTTTATTTTTCCCATCTATTTGCCGGTAGCTTAAGATGCTATTCCAGCTACGCCCTGACGTACCCTGACGGTGAACTCACGCGCTCAACCGGAGACAATTTGCTAACCCTAGCGTGAAAAGTACTTCGCAGAATCTACCACCGGATCGGAATCGCGACCCACTGAGAAGATCCGGCGAGAAACTCAGTGGGCTGTCTATGGGCAAGTTCGCTCGTCGAACTCTTCGTCGTAATCGACGAGTTCGACGTGGACGGTCACCGGTGACCGGTGCTTGAGAGGTCTAAAAGCACGGAAAGTGAGTCCAGGGGATTCGACAAGACAAGTTTCGGGCGACGGCGGCTTTGCGTTAACCCGCCGAGGTCGGATAAATAACTAGCGTCGGCCACGAACAGAGGGTATTCGTGTCGCGCCGCTTTGTCGAAGTAGCGTTCTAATGCTTACTTATGTATCGGTTATAAATTTAGATCGTCGTGAAGGTCAGCATTCCTCACGTACCACGGTGCTTCGACGGTTATTCTGCAGCGACGAGACTGAATGACCTGAAGAGAGTTTATGTGCATGCGGGCCGCGTGAATATACTTGCATAGGTCATGACGGAATGCATGCAAGTTTTGTAGAGTCACCTTGTTACGAAGGGACAATTTACTTCTCTTGCAGATCATGGGGTAGAGTCGACCAAGTAGGGATGCGGCCCGGTCGCGTACTGACTGAATGAGGGGTACGATGTCATCCTTCTGCCGAGGGTACCGCTTGGTACTTCATCTTCGAAGCACCCGGTATGGGCTAGCCAAAAAATTTATTAAGGGGAATTGAGTTACCGCGTCGGACTCTTGAGACGACGAGATACTAGCAGCAGTGTCGGAAGAGTGACCCCCTTTGAAGAGCACAGTTGTGCTTTTCGTGGGGTTGATGTCGATGGGCTACTTCCTGAACCACTGTCCTAAATTGGTGGCCGCGACGTGGAGATTACTATGCATGAACGACATCTTCCTACATCGAATGATTCGAGTTCAAACTTTCCACAGATGTTAGCACTACAGGTAAGTAACACAGGGCCAATAAATAACCAATTGATAGACGACTTTATACTAGCTTTAAAAAACAAATCATTTCAAATGTAATTCCCTTCATTGTAGTTTGCCTACATGCTCTAATTAAACAAAACTCAACTGTATAATGTAGCATTTTTATATCTCCGCGAAACAAATACTAATTTGTATACATGAAATGTAACATTATTTATTCACAGCAAATCCAACACTCAAGTTACGTTTTAATAAGGCTGTAAAGCTTCTAGTTTTTTTCTTTTAATAGGATAGACCGATGAGGTATTAAGCTGTGCGAAAACAATCCTGATATATTGTAAGCACATACAAATACAAGATAAAGTTTCCCAGGGCTTAATATTTCTAAGTTAGCTACTCATTTAATAGATCACATGTTTGAATTCACAAAAATGTCAAGTTTTTTCGCAGTACCAGTGCAAAATAACGTTACAAAAATACGTTAGCTTCGTTCAAACTTCAAACCCCTTTGGTTAACGTGTGGTGCCACGGTTGGATGACCTACACAGCCCGCATGCATAATTTCATCTCAGCCTATTAAACAGGAACCATAACTTTGGACAAGTATTTAAAGAACAGGAACAATGGGGTATTAGTCCTTCGACTCAACGCTAAGGTTTCTATCTTTGATCAAAATCGTATGACTTACATATTTTTCGGCTAAAAGGATCGGTATCCTCGAAACGCTTTAGATTTCGTAATGCCATAACATACCTAAGATTTAAACATTATATTTAATTATATCGACCGCTCACAAATAAACTGCTTAGTTGAGTATTCATAGAAAAACTGCGTATGCCTGCAGAAAGTTCCTTTTGTTAATTCTTCAATTGAAATAAAGTGTGGATTTCATTATTTGACAACGATTGCCAAATGAGCAGATAGTAGTTGATGATGAGATAGAAAAATGGATTAAAATTTAAAAAAGTACATACATACCTTCGTCCATTATTCGTGTGGCTATGGCAATTTCCATCGACGTACTTCGTTCAGGAGCTAACAACGTGACACAATAAGCACACATTACACAATCAAGTTCAGGTTCACTTAAGTTCACTTACCTCCATCCTCCTGATGGCGAGCCGTTGCTGCCTTCGTTGAGCTGGGCGGCACTCGATCTCTCAAGGTTGGGTACATTAACCCTAAAAACAATAAGCCCAGTTTCATGCAAAGCAGCCAGATCAATACTGTCTTGACCAAATTATTTCGCAAATTATACTATTATTTTCGATAATATATCGTTCGAAAATTGAAGACTCTTCGAAGTGAAATAAATGTTTTGCTACCAACGATATATTAAGAGGGGGTCGAACCGATTTTCACAGAAGAATTATATTTTCTACGGAGTTTTTTTTGTCCGTTTGATATTAAAGATATGTCTTCTGTCAAGTTTAACTTCAACATATTTGATTTAATCTATTTGTCAGTTATGCTATTGTTTCATATGACACTGCACCGTTAAATCCAATATCCGGTAAACACAAGTCCCGTTAGAAGAGCAGCAATTACTTGTGACGCCTGCTTACATTACACCATTTAACAACGTCCATCGACTGAATATGTATGAATGCTGGCGCCCAGCTTACACATGGTTCTTAGTAATAGGTACTTACATTTTCTTGTTTGCCACTGAAGGTTCAACGATCAATGGGAGCCCGCAAAATGAGTACCCTGCAACAGTAATGGATTACTGTAAACATGTTTTGTTTTTTGCAAAATGTAAACGCTAGTTGAATGAGAAATTCTTAGCGCCATGTTTCTCTAATCTGTAAATATTTTAGGTACATATCACAGAAAACATTTTCATGTCCTTAGGGTGGGACGTTTAACCACGATCCCAATTTCAGCGTTATTCCAATTATTTTTCGATTGAATTGAAAAACCGGCGATGCTAATTATGAACAGTATACTCAGAGGAAAAGCGGACATTAAATTGAAAAACTTTTATTAGAATACATTAATGTTAAGCAATTATCTATACTAATATATAAATCTACAGTGGTTTTTACGGATGTTCCGTTATAACTACTGAAACATGCATCCGATTTGATACTTGGTATCCATGTAGAAAATACATGTACTTAATGGATAGGCCAATATTTATATGAGTGTTGGACTCCCTACACCAGTTGCGGGGGCGTTAATGATGAGAATCTTTGTGGGGGTGAGAAATAATAATTTAAACTTAAATGCCCAGCGAAGCGGTCGGGTACACCTAGTTTTTATATATAATCGAAACGAAGATTCTCGTAGATAATTAATTATGCCCGAACATACATTCATTTACACATTGATGAACTTTAAATAGTTATGTCACCATGATTTGAGAATAACAAACTAGTGGAAGTAGTTACCGTGTAGTTTATCGATGGCTCGATCGGCTGCAGATTGGTCAGGGAAATCCACGAATGCGTAGCCACCTCGTTTCACCGAAATTTCAGCAACAGTCAAATTTTGTTCAGCAAACAATTGTCGTACAGCTGCCTCGTCAACTTCATACGGCAAATTACCGATGTATAATTTGTTCATCGCTGAAACAGTTTTCAGTGGCTCACTCATTTTCAAAAGTAGTTTTCCCTGGAGATTGTAATTCAGATGAGATACGACGAAACCCTTTGTCTAGGGTCGAAAGTTCTTTTGTCTTAAATGTCACTCAATTTGCAAATTTAGAATTTCATTTTCGTTTTTAAATTGTAAATTTTGCCTTTGTGACAGTTCAAAAAAAGTATGAATTAGGACTTAATAATGAAAGTAGCGACATCAAATGTGAAAATGTGTTTTCGTTTCTAATTGAACAACATGAATTGTTCGCAAATAGGATGTGATGTTATCAGAAGTAATTTAAAAAATCCATTTAGTAATATAATTAATTACCTGTATCTTATTTCTTTCGTAACAGATGGAACTAAGAAAATTTTCGGTGTCAAGTTTTACAAGGCTCGCAAGGCAGTAAAGTCTTGTTAAGCCAAGATACTTACGAAATTTATGATCACTTACATCACATAAGACCAACATTTTACAAATTGCGGGTATTCTTTAATATTCGGTAAATGTGTATGTATAATTGTATTAGTTATGCAGGTCACCGGCGAATGCATAATCTTAAAGCCAAACGGCGTAACCGTAGGACGAAATTACGAGTACCTCATCACACACATTTAAAATATCTAAGTATTCAAATACTAATATGTTTTTTTTTGCTTTTTGAATATGTTTCTCTCTTTCTGACGTGCGTCTAATATTATTTATGCGCCTTTTAGATTGGCGGACGAGCACTGCCCACCAGGCGTGAAGTGGTTCTGTAGACATCACAGTTTGAATGTAGCACTGTAGCTAAGATATGAGATCAAAATCTCAATAATACTTGAAGAACGAATTTTTTTTTCACTTGCAAGCGGACTATGTTGCACTTCGTATTATGTTACGGTTACAGTAGCCCGTATACATCCCAGTGTAAATGGAGTTGTCGATCCCGCCTTGTAGCATGAGAATGGATTTTCAATTATACTGGATGGCCGCTATTCTACCTGATCCTTTAATGAATAGACCATACCGAGCCTACTAGTATCAGTCCAATGAAAGATCAATACTATGGAAGTAATACGATCGGCTTGAAGAATCATTCATCATTCAAGAATGATTGTGATACTTTGATCTTGCATTAACTTTGAGCTAAATCAAACTATTAACATATTTTGTGACACACTTATTTAGTGTCGTAACTATTATTGGAAGAACGTTAAACGTCTGCCAAGAATGAGGTTGGATAAATATTTATTGGCATGCAAATTTCATTCTGTAATATTTCGAAACTATTGCTTGCTTGTAAAGCACCCAGTGATTTATCGTTTGAATGTTATTATGTTCCCTTGCCACCACCGGATCCGCATTGATTGCTCTCCCTTGTGAATTTTCGGACTTATTTGCATGAAAATATTTGTGAATTAGAAACGCATTGTTGCTATTTGAGGGGTCCGTCAGCACTTGGCTGCTCATTCGTTCTTTCAAATTATGCACACGAGATCGACTGTAGGTACGTAGGTAGCTACAGTCGGCTCATTATCGGGGGATTATTCAGCCAAGCCTACCGAGCGATAAGTACCTAAGTAAACCGTGAATCAAAAGAAGCATCACTTATAAAAGTATCAAACAGCTGTCGGTTTACTCGCAATATGACAATTATTAAAACTTCGAGTCAACTGTATAAATGTAAAATTTATTCAATTTTTATAGCCTACGGAGGCACCCCGGTAGGTAGTCTGGGAATTGGTAGCTAGGTACTCCTACCAACAGCCTTGTCAATCCTAGGTACCTATGTTTCAACAAATACATGGTAATTGAGTTGTTGACGTTCTAGCTCAATAAAATCTCTTGTTATTGGAAAATAATGAGAGAAGTGAACATTACAGCTTACCTGATGGTAAGTCGTTACCGTTGCCTATGAAAGACCGCGATGTCAGTCGCAGAGACGAGCGGTTCTTCAAATCACTGAGGTCGTTATTAAGGACAACGCGGAACTTAATGGTACGAGATGAAATGGTTCTCTGGAAAGGTAACGTGGGTGAGAGGAATTGATTCAGGTCATTAAATGGATGAAATCTAGTACTATAGTGACAATACAAAACTAGTCGGACCTATGTCGCATAAGAATTGTGGAAACACTCAGAACGGGCTTTTTCGATTCCCATTTGCAAAAACGTTATTCCGTACGGTTCGTATTTGGGAGCTCCGGCTTAGAGATGTGAGCTTTATCTCAGATCGTGGACGAAACATATAAAGTGTAGATATTAATTGACGGCGAAACTGTAACTCCATCTACTGGATCGAATCCAATATAGTTTGTAACTAAAAACAAGTTTGATACAAATATAGTGCTTTGAAAAGGTTTATTAAATGAGTTTAATAAAAAAAAGTAGACCTATCCTTATAATTTTCATTGACATTTGTTAAATTAAGAATTTCGTTGAGAAAATTAATTAAATCAAGCTCCATCTATCGAGGGTCGCTACTTGAAGGTGATTTCTCGGGAGGGTTGCCAGGATCAGTATTCTGAAATCCGGTTGAGCAAGTTTTAAATTACAAATTTCGTTTTCTGAATATTTTCTTTACTGTATTGAAGACGTAACAGGGATTTTCATAGTTGTCTAGATATGCGATATAATTTTAGAATCGCACTGAATTCTATCTAGTAAATTTTTTTTAGAAAAATTTTAAGCCATATAAACTTCTGAGCTTACTCAGCAGTTTATATTGGTAAACGATCACATTATATTAACTAGTTACCAAACTTTGTGGACGCCACGCGAATGTTACTACCCACCTCGAGCTGTTATAGTCGCTATTCAAGTAGAATAATGGCTATCCTATTCTTTAGGCCGGAACGCATTATTCCTTCACAGCAGAAACAGACGGGGCGGTGACACCGAATACGCGCGAGCTAACAGGAAGTTCTAATGCCTACCAAAAATAACCATTTTCTAAAATAGCTAAGGAAAGTTTCACGTACGTGCCGACGACTGAACAAAGTTAACAACTCAAGATAGTAAATCTTTGAATAAAGCTTTGGTCTGGATACATTTTTAAAAAACAATCGAGAGCAGGAAAACAAACAGAGTATATAACTCAAGGTAATTAGAGTATTCTATGCCGTCCACTATCTGTAGCTTAGCGGCTGATATCGAGATAACAAATCAGATTGGCTAGGGTATCTTCATAATCTGTTGTAGAAAAGCCAAGACACTGATATCCTAGTCGAGATAAAACATAATTTCTTATGAACCGCTACAACCCTGGCAACTCTATCTCGGATATTAGAAAATAATAAGATTACTTTTGTGTTCTTTGTGATTGAAGTGGTTTGATAATCAAGTTTTATTTAATACAAGCGGCCGCCTCCGGCTCCGCTCGGGTCTTTAACAAAAACTTCAACGATATGTATTTGACATTGTTTTATTTTTTTAAATAAAAGAACGCTTATTGCGGCATAACTAGTAGCATAGTTAGACATATGCTGTCGGGACACTTTTTGTAAATAATATGTGTTCTACAAAGTCATAGTACATTATTTTATACTACCATCAATAGTTTTCGCAGGGAACGCGATGTAAAGAATATTTTAAGTAATTTTTTACACCTTGGGTTACATTATTGGAGTTCTAGTGAGGATCTCAAATTTTTTTCAAAAAAGATATAGCTTATGTCACTCGGGAATAGTGTAGCTTCCAAAGAGTGAAATAATTTTTCAAATCGGTTCAGTAGTTTTGGAGCCTATTTAATACAAACAAACAAACAAATCTTTCCTCTTTATAATATTAGTAGAGATATAGATTCAAGACAGGGTCCGTAGTTTATTCGATGTAGGAGTAATGAAGAAACAATTAGGATATTTTCAATCGCTATAACTAATGATTGAGACAGAAAATATTAAATATGGTTTATTTAGAAAATCGTTACGAGTTATGATTCATATTTATTGTTCAAAAACCGAAGGATAATGTTCACAAATAAAATACCACTTTACACTTGCTTACATTTATTTCATTCATAATCATAACGGTCAAATAATACAAATTTTATTATGATACATGATAATAAAAAGCACATTCTTAAAATAAATATATATTTATATATATTCTTAGAATAATAGTAGTAACAACACCTGTGTATAATGTGTAATGTAGTTTAAGAATATTTCAAGAAAACGTTTCTAGATATGGTCCAATGTTTTATACCTACGTAAAAATGTGTTATATATCAGGTATAAGTTGTTCAGAACACGCAAGGCACGAGGTTTCGAAGGAAGTGATATTAAGTTAATAGTGTAAATTTAATATTATAATATACATCCATAAATTTCAAAAAATATGTGTACTTATAAGTAGGTACGTTATAAAGACATTATGGTTTGCTATTATAAATATTTCGTTGAATTAGTTAATATCAGCGTTACGATTGAGAGCTATTAATTATGCACGTGTTGACATGATCTTTCGACTCTGATAAAAACAAAGAAATTGGAAATTCTTAAACTAAAAATTTCCATCAGTCTTACTAGGTAATATTAATTTGATAAGGATAAACCATGAAAATTAATGTAATAGGATTTCTCTGGAATGCCATCCAATAAGTTTATAGTGTGTTTTTTAAGCTCACTAATATATAGAAGCGCCTTTTGACTTTACTGCCTTAATTTGAATACGAGTATGACACTAATAATAATACGATATTTTTGTCAGCACAAGTCAATATTATTTTCTTTACTTTCTTGAACGGCGTATCATAAGTAAGCGTGGATCAAATGAGGTAAAAATTAATTAATACTCTTTCCTTAGCGTCAAAACAACAATTAACGCTTAATAGTTAAGATTGTAACCTAGGTACCTAAATTTAACAGTTATATGATAGTGATTGATTTTTATAGAATTGTAATAATTTTTTTATTGTATGTAGTATTGATAACTGAGAAAGCAATGGCATCGTATAATTAATCACAGTGCATCAAATGTGTACACTCAGACTTGAAAAGTTCGAACAGTTCTTGCGCAGATTAAATTTTATAAACGTGTTCGTCTTTTTAGTTTCATAATAGTTTCTTTCATTTTTTAAAGACGTAATATTAATGAATATTTTCTTAATGATTATACTAAGATTCCAACGTGCTTCTATAAAATTCAGATTATAAGTTAATAAGGGAACTCGGAATTGGGCGCAGGCTTCTAATAAGAACAATATTTAAGAAAATGTTTCAGACGATTTACTTATTGTGATTCTAATCTAACACCAAAAATACTTAAAATTGCTCACGTTTACTTTTTCTTTTTTAATAGTTTTCTTAATTTTTAAATCACCAAATTACTAATTATGCGAATTCTAAAAACGTTTATCTATTAAAAAACATTTAATAAAGCTAGCTACACTAAATACTGCACAAATACGTGCAGACACAAAACGCGAATTTCATTGTACTGTTATTTATTGTAATACATATTTTACTATGGTTTGATTTCGTTGTTATTAAAAGAATTAGGTTTTTCTTTTGTTGATATTTTGAAATTAAACTGAGGTGATTATTTCAAAAATGTTTTTATAAGACGAAAGAAAGAAACATTCAGGACAGGAAATTATACTTAACTCTTTTGATTTTAGATGTCCCCAATCTTTTAAACTTCAATTGTATTCAATCGATATATCGACCTCATGTCTCAATGTGGATGGCAGCATTCGCGTTGTAATGTCTACGAATTCCGATAGCCACATTAATAATTAATAGAACCGAAGATTAATAAAACCGTCGGAGTCTTAATTATTCATAGATTAAGGTTGTTTAATGCGAATTTAATTAGTTTTTAAAAGTGTACAATGATGTCAGCCCCTTCTAATTAAAAGATGGAATTCGGTTTAAGCCATAACCGTGAGACATGTTTTTGTGGGCTCACACACAAATACTTACATGTTCATGTAATACAATTGTTGTTTGAACATCAATATCTGATTACAAAAAATCAGTAATAGGCTGATTGCTAACAAAATGTTTTTTTTACAATCAGGGCATGCACCAGCTAAGCTTTTTTACACTACGTCTACTTACCACTGATTAAATTTTTTAATTACAAATCTAAGATACACATACAATTTTTAAACAACAATTTAAATAAAGCAAAGCACTATTATAATTGGCAAACGAAACGTAAAGGAACATTTATTCGTCTAAAAACTACATACGCATCGACTAAATTAATTAGATATTTTTTTAATTAAATTTCAATTCAAGAATATTTTTTTTATTGATTTTTTTTACGTAAGCATTGTTACTACGACCGCTGATTGTGAAATAGTAAAATCTAAAGATGAACGGTTTGTAGACATGACGAAAATAACCTTAATACCAAAAAAAATGCTAAACAACTACATACAAATCACAATTAATTTGAGCTTCGAATTGAAAAAAAAGCGATTCCCCGTTCGTTTGAGTTAGCTTACAATTGTTTTTATATATATTATAATATGTGCATTTTTAATTTTTATAATTACACAAATAAAATAATTTATGTGGAGTTATGTGGAGTTCTTTGACTGTTATATATACCTACTATAAATAGATTTAAATTTTGAAATATCCGTGTCTAATATATTTTTGTTCAAATGAAAAGAGCGTATTCTATTAATAATTTTTTTACGAATTTACTGTCTTAAGTATTGTTTTATGAATTTTACACCCGGAACTTCGGCTCCAATTATTAGGGTAAATTTTGGTGCCGTTCGATATTCCCGGTGAAGGTCAAGGGGCGACCTGAGGGGGTCGAGACCGCGCAGCACGCTACCAGCACTCTAGCGCGCTGCCAAGGAGAAATATCTTTCAAGATTAAAAGAGCAACCGGTTGATGGTGTATCGCGCCCCGACCCGGCAGGCTGGTTCCGGTCCAGCGGGGTATTTCGGGACACCAGCGGCACCGTCTGGGCGGTCCGACGGGCTGCCGTACCGAGACGACAGTCGTTTCAGAACCTTCGATTCACCTCGAAGGCTCCGTCGGCCGGGCGTTCTTGGGGTGAGCTGCGCCGTCTGGTTGTAGTGTTGACCGCGGTATCCCCCTTACATCATCCGGGTTCTGACCTCGGAGGGGATCTAACGCTTGAGCGAAGAGTTCAAGGGAGTCGTTTAGTGGGTAGGATGCTAAAAACATCCTTGGGTCCGCAGTTCGCAGTCGGGGAACAATCCCACATACCCCGCGCACCCCAAAGGCGGGAGGACCTTGTAGGAGGTTCGAACCCAGCCCGAAGAAAGAAAAAAATCTTGCCGTTCGATACCTGACGATTATGGGCACTGGAATATTTTTCAAAAGGACCAGCATCATATGTCGCTCTTGTGCCGAATACGTCGTCTCCGCAAATTTGATGCAAACTATCTGTACAAGAATAGGCTCTTTTGTTTATGGAATTATAAAAACGAATACATATTTATTTATGTTTGTCGGTTATCCGTTCGTCTTCTTTGACGAAAGTTTTTAACTACATACATAAATAAAGAGTTTAAGAAAAATGTGATGTTATCGAATGATAAAATTGTGTATAAAACTAATGTATCGTTATCAAAATTTATAGAAATTTATAATAAAATTGTAATTAGCGATTCTTGTGATGTATCGTCTATTATTGTTAAGAATTAAAACTAAGTGAACATTTTTAAAGACTTCTGTGATATGAGTGTACATGAAACTATTTAGAAAATATAATCAGGTACATTAATATAATACGTAATATTGCAGTTTATTAATTAGTATTAAAGTAGTATTAAAAAAATGCATTTCTGTACACGATAAAGCAAACATTGCAAACTGTTCAAAATTCAATTAAAATTGTGACCAACATTTTATGATACAAAATTGTTTCGTAAATGTCAATAGCTTTGACAAGTGTCACCCTCTTCGACAATCGCAGTGCTATGTCAGTTTGATAAGCCCTTTTAAACGCCACAAGTCTAGGTAATATTAAATTTGCAGGATACAAATTGAATGATTGAAATTCATTTAACACGAGCCATAAATACAATTAAAGGATTTGTGGATTCTTACATCATTCTACTAGGACTAAACAAGTATAGTGCTTGTTATGTTGAAAATAAAAGTGACGTTAGGCTAAAATCCACATTTGACAGTTGTCAAAATATTTAATTGTCATTGTATACTTTTTTAACTATGGTAACAACAATGATAAGTATTCCGAAGTTGATTTTATCCTTCAATTTAAAAAAGAACCATATACTTTGTTCTTTAAATCGTACATTCGTAAAATCACCCGCCAATCTTGATAATACAGCTTTAGGTAGATTGCAGAAAGAAAAAAGAAACGAAAATCTATCGTAATATAATCTAAGTGCGCGCTTTGTATTCATAATCTTTTTGGTAATTGTTAATAATGAAATGAGTTAACTACTATATTAAAAAATATATATATATAATAAAAAAAATGACTTAGTTCGACCAGAGATATAGAAGTTTGTTTAAAATTACCATTACGTTAGCGTAACATCATCATCATCATCATCATCAATATAGCCGTTTAAAAAAAGCAAAGGTCACTTTCATTTTCAACATAAAATCAGAACATTACCGTGTGGACAACAAAATTGTTTGTAATTATTCACTAAAACACATTAAAAGAACTTTCATTTTACACTGACCCTGCAAACAAATAGTAATTATACTGAAACAGTTGATCTAGTCATTATTTAATTTAAAAAAATATATAAATATTGTATAGGAATGTTTTACAAATATTGTGATGATTTTATACGGTGTAAATTGTGACTAAGCGACAATAATTGCTTTGTACATAAATGATAGGCAATAACCATATACGATGTGGAAAAAAATAATATTTCTAGGTCTATTAAAATCATTTCAATCCTACAGCTACTAGCTAGATTCTACTACAACTAGATTAGTTAAAATAAATTTTGTTTTCAGGTATCTCAACTTTAAATTAGTCTACTGTAAAGTTCACGCATTGTCGCTTAGTCACATTTGCCTTTCAAGCGTCGAATATTATAATGGACGGGTGTCAAGTTTTACACATGTCAAGAAAAAAATTATTCAGCGTACGTCACGCGTTTATGACGATCAATAAAATGTTGTTAATTATACTGTTTCTGTATTAATCATTTTGAAAATTATCTCCACATTTATACATTGAATCAATATAGTTATTTATATTTCTTGGCATCTACGTAACGACACAATGCAATAAGTAACTGACAAAATAAAAATACTGACTGTGATTAATAAAAATAAAATAAAAAATAATAATTGTGAAATAAATTAAATTTGTGCTAAAATATTAATGATAAAGGGAATCTTAATTATTAAAGTAAAATCATTTAGTTTACGTTTAAATAAAACATTATCAAGTGACTTTAAAATAAAATAAAAAATTACAAAAAGTTGTCTATGCCTTTTGCTCATAAAAAAGTCTATTATAGAAATAGTTAAACAATAAAATTGCATAAAAATACCAATCTAGTCAAAATATAATAAAATAAGTACATAGAAAAAAATGTATAAAAGAGAGAGTAAAATAATTAAAAAATTTGGTCAGATTTATAACATAAACAAACTCAATAACTAATTTTATTTTTTAACTAATTTCGCAAAATCACGACTTTCCGTCGTTTTGTAGCTAATCGAGAGGTAACAGTTTCACCATGAAAGCCATATATATATTTTATGACGTGTTTCCGTTTAATCACAGATAAATTAAACTATTGCAAAAAAGGATTCAAATCAGACTTTTACTAAAATAAAACGCATCAAAGATACTTCACCGAGATAAAGCAAGTGTCTAAAAATAAATGCTACTTAAAGTATGATTAGTATTTTCGTTGTACAAAACATAAAAGGGTTTTTTACTAAAAACTCCCGAAGCGTTCGTCTAACGTTGGACTAACATAACGAAAAACCCGTCTCAAGCATAAAGATTGCGTGAAGGAACAGCAATAGCACAGCTGAAGTATCTTTGTATCGGCTAAAAATTAAAACTAAAAATATCTACACACAAAAAAAATTATATAGTACGTGCCATAGTCAAATGCGCTCCGAATGAAGTTAATTGTAAAATATCGAGCAGATACACCCTAAAATGACCCCTAGAAGCATTCACGTATATAAAAATAAATTCATCAACTAATTTCGAGTTACACATTAAATACAGAAAACAAAAGAATACCCAATTAATAATAAATAAAACATAATATCGTCTATTCGCATTCAGAGTGTACAATTTCCTAAAATATTCGAAATTGAGTTAATATGCGGAATCATTTAGTATCACCAGTATTTTTCTCATAAATACTTTCAAAAGCGTAGTTTAGTTCTCTTTTTTTTGTTAACCTATATTTTGACTATTATGAACAAAATTAATACATATTATAATTTTATGTTACTTTAGAAGATAGATAAATGTAACTGTTAAAAAATAAATGTTGCAAAGGTGATTAATATTAAAAATATCACATGTTAAACCTTTAAAACACTCTCATGTAAAATTAGTAAGTTTTGAGATTATACAGTTTTAATGCGAGAAGACGATATGTATATTATAATATACTAGCAACCCGCCCTCGCTTTGCTTCGGAAACTGTAATTTATTATTGATTTCTCCACTATTTAATGGATGTTATTATGCATATAAGCCTTCCTCTTCAATCACTCTATCTATTAAAAAAAACGCATCAAAATCCGTTGCGTAGTTTTAAAGATTTAAGCATACGTAGGGACAGACAGATATAGGGACAGAGAAAGCGACTTTGTTTTATACTATGTAGTGAAGACTCTTTATTGGATGATAAAATTATCAAGTATTTAGACTAACTAATTTGTGACGCATTAGAGTATTGCACGTACTATAATTATTAAATTGTTAAAAACAATAACGTTTAATGACTTAAATGAGCTAGGTTCCGTGATGCTTCCGCGTCCTGTCTCGTTATATTGAAGGCCTCCGTCTTCAGGAAATCCACAGTTTTGTACGGAGTTTCAGAGTCCGATCTAGACTTACCATGTATTATGCCCGTCCTCTTGCGCAGCATTTCATGGGACTAATTAGAATATCAAAACGTTTCGAGGAATCAGAACAAGAGTGGCATGTAAAGCGATTATACTATTACAATATAAAAAAAAACACACACACACGTATAGCCCGTGAAGTCGTCGTGGCCTAAAGGATAAGACGTCCGGTGCATTCGTGTGTAGCGATGCACCGGTGTTCGAATCCCGCAGGCGGGTACCAATTTTTCTAATGAAATACGTACTTGACAAATGCTCACACGCTCGACTTCCACGGTGAAGGAATAACATCGTGTAATAAAAATCGAACACGCAAAATTATAATTTGCGTAATTACTGGTGTTAGGACCTCTTGTGAGTCCGCACGGGTAGGTGCCACCACCCTGCCTATATATTATGCATTTCGGTTTGAAGGGTGGGGCAGCCGTTGTAACTATACTGAGACCTTAGAACTCATCTCAAGGTGGGTGGCGGCATTTACGTTGTAGGTGGACTGTGAGCTCTTACACCCATCTATGCAGTAAAAAAATAATAAAAACATCCCGGATCGAAGGGTCTAAGGTTCGCTTCGTGGCAGAAACAGACAGGACCACTCGATAGCGTTCTCCGGTTGAAATCTTTTGGTCGTGACGTATCACGACATCGATGAAAGTTTTGAAAACATAACATTTTATCTGTTATAAAAAAAATATGTAGAAATAATGGAAAACTTAAAATTATCAATTATAGAAATTCAACTTCAAGATTTTATGTATCACATTTTAGGCTTTCCTTTTTTATTATTATTTATATTTTGAAGACAAACTACATATTTAAAAGAAAAACGAACAATTTGTACTAACTGTTTTGTCTCTTACGTACGTACTATTTATGTATACATATAGATGATTTACTAAGTTTATTTAATAAATAATGTTAGTACACTTACACCGTTGGCGTCAGGCTTGGCGGCCTGGAGATCGAGGTCCAAGTACTGCAACACGTCAGAACGAGGCTTGGCCGGCTGGTAAATTTGCAAATGCGGCTGAAAAGTTATATTAAAACGTAAAAAAAATATATATAAATTTATCTAACATTAAAATGACAGTAAAGTAAAAGAAACATTTATGTCAGAAAAACGTGAATCAATAAAAATGTTTTCTCTATGTTTGTCATTCATCAATATAATTAAATTATCATTGATATCATTGACCACCACAAAACTAATGTAAGTGTTTCATAATTATCATGTCAGAACATATTATATTTTAGCTGGCCCCCCCCTTGCGTCTCTGACGTCCATGAGCGACGACAACCATTCATCATCAGGTACCGTACGCTCGAATCAATTTTTTTTCTTCCTACCTAAGCTGATACCCTTGAGAGGCTATTTTAGCGTAACCTTAACTAGTAGGTGAGCTCAAGGGGGTCAAACCTAACGACGTTGCTAACACGAACCCTAGCAAGAGCCGTACTTCGCGGAATCTACCACCGGATCGGAAACGCAACCCACTGAGAAGATTCGGCGAGGAACTCAGTGGGCTGTGTCTGAGGGTTAATTTACTCGTCGAGCCCTTCGTCGCAAGCGGCGGGTTCGACGAGAACGATGACCGGTGCTTGAGGTACCTAAAAGCACCGTTAGTGGATCGGGAGGATCCGAAATGACGTGTTTGGGGCGACGTCGACTGCTTTCCATTCTGTCCGCAGGATCGAGAATGTAATTACCGGCGGCCACGATGAGAGGGTTCTTGTGTCGTGCCGCATTATCGAAGTGGTCGAATCTTAGAATTTAATCCGGCACTATGTTACATTGTGAATTGTAAACATTATTTTATATAACAATATAAAGGTTAAATATATTTCATTACAATGGAATAAGCGTACCGGATTGACTTTTAATGTTGTCCTTTTTTAAAGATACTCCCAAAAAAGTTTCTGTAATTCTTCTATTGTTATGTAATCGGTACGAAAAAATTTAAAGCAATTAATTTACCTGTCCACTAATATGACTTATCTGGCTCATGTTATGACTCGAAGGACGCGGCTTCAGGTTGCGATCTACGGCTGGCGGCATATTCGGCATCGTTGGCATGTTGCAGTACTGCAATGACTGGGGAATAGTAGAAAGATCACCATCAAATTGTGTCGTAAATTAATATTTGCATTGGTAACACTGATAATTGTTATGATTTGTTCTTATAGACAACGGTCGGAGATTAAAAATATACATGTTACGGACTTTTTGGCGGGAACGCGAGGAGTGAAGTTGAGTGATTTGTTTTATTTTGTCTATTTGGTGTTTCTTCAGGTTTAAATGTGTAATAACGGTGGTTTATTAACTGTTTAATATCTGTGAAAGTACACAAATGTGGGAAAATGAAACAAAGCCGCTGAACGTAACTTCTCGGGATTCTCCAAAAAGTCTCAATAAATGACCACCATTTTACTGAGATTATATTTCATCTCAGATCATCTCACCTCATTTCATTTCGTTTTCATTTTATTTCATGCCATGTTTCTTATATCATGTTTCATCATTTCGTTTCGTAATATCATTTTTCATAAAAAAAGTTTTCATTCAAATTAAAATAAGACTTGACCTAAAGGTCTTAATTACCAAGTCATAAAATCCCTTAAAAAAATACATGTTACGTAGTGTGACCTGTGACCAGAAGATGAGTGTTTAGGATAAGTTATGTTCGTAAAGAAATAATATATCTTGGTGGATGTAATATGTGCAGAGATAAGGATTTATGAATTTTTAATGCGGATAACTAAAGGAAGTTCGATACCGAAGTACATGACAAAGAAAGTAGCTGTTACACACAAGCTTATAAAACATTAATTACAATATGTAACCCCTGTAATTAATTTAACAAATCTGAAAGTATAACTGGTTCTTTGAAGGGGAAGGTCAGTATTGCGACGAGGTTCTTTTATCGTGGACTATGACGTCACCGAGCCAGATATAATTGACGTTCAGTACACAATGTCATTTGGGATTGACGTCAGTGCTGTGCTTTGATTGGAGCATGTTTGTAGTGCTGTTAGCGATTGTTGGATATAACGATGTGTCACAGTGAGAAAATGAACATTTCTGTCTTTAGCTAAACCGATTACATGGTTTCATATCTTCGATATTACGACTTTGTGTTCTTTTATATTTAAATTTCTTTACATCATTGACTGTATCAATGCAGGTATAGGTGATAGATGAACAAAAAAATGTTTTGTTGTTTTAATAGCATTTTTGAAGTGAAAACTTCTTTAGTATCATTCGAAAGTCGATGAAACGAAAAAGCGACAGTAAAAAGAGACAGACACATAAATTCATAATATTTAACGCGTGAGAAAATGAGATGGGAAGTATTAAACAGTGTTTCTTATATTCGCGGTTCTCTTTGTGTTCTTTTTCGTACCTAATTTTCGTACTCAATAAATTCTAAATAAATCTATGCAATAGTATATACGAATAAAATGTAAAATAATTATTAAACTTTTTATCACTATGATCATTTAAATTAATAAAACCTACAATTATCCTTTTCTCGAAATTTAACATTCGTCTCATTATCTTAAAGCTAATGTTTTCTTTTTCTCTTTTTTTTTAGTGCATAGCAGCATAAGGCCCATCTGATGGTGAGCGGTTCCTATGGCTCTTGGACATCTATAATGCTCTGTAATGCCAGAGGCACAGCCAAGCCGCTGTTTATCCAAATGTATGAAAAACGGTATAAATATATCCTTGTACTGCAACAATACCTAAAAACCAATGTCTTACAATTTGTCCCGAAGCATATTCGTCTTCTTCGTCATTGAAACGAACGTGCGGGTTCTGATTGGATTTCTTCGGTGACGTAGGGGCGCCACTCTGCGACGACCGTCTCGGAATGCGCAACCAAGGATGTCCCTGCCCTTGGGACTGAGGCTGCAATATAATAACAGCCTACTCTCGATTATTCTAACATCTGGCAGCGATTACGGATTCTGGGGCATAAACGAAAAAAAAAAAAAAAAAAACTACTCTTTGAGACTTTCCTTGGTGGCAAATTATGTTTATTGTATTTAATGAGGGGTATTTATCTAGATGTTATTATTCGTTTATTAGATACGTTGTTGGTTGGACTGATGCATTTTTTGGAATGTTTTTTCTAGTTTTTGTAGGTAAATTTAAGAAGCGATAGCAAGCAATAAGCTATTTCAATTTTAATATTCAATGTTAAGGAAAATAAAATTTAACTTACTAATTTCATACCGATTGTTTGTTTTCTTTCTAAACGGAGAAATTAAATCTTTTGAATACTGGCATGAGCGACGTTATTAATCAACACACAATCCTCAAATAATACGAAGTAATAATTTCGATGTCATAAACGATTTGGTATTCAAGATTCCTAATACAGTTCGTTTACTGGTGGTAGGACCTCTTGTGAGTCCGCGCGGGTAGGTACCACCACCCTGCCTATTTCTGCCGTGAAGTAGTAATGCGTTTCGGTTTGAAGGGTGGGGCAGCCGTTGTAACCACTTGAGACCTTAGAACTTATATCTCAAGGTGGGTGGCGCATTACGTTGTAGATGTCAGTGGGCTCCAGTAACCACTTAACACCAGGTGGGTGGTGAGCTCGTCCACCCACCTAAGCAATAAAAAAAAAACTTACGAAAGTCCATTACCCACTACAGGTTGCACATATGATAGTAGACAAACAAAATAAAATAGTTAAGATGTACTTAACAGGTAGGTACCATCTCCCTGCCGATTTTTGTCCCAAAGTAATGACTAGGTTTCTGTTTGAAGGGTTGAGACAGACAGTAACACTATAGAATCGAGTGTTCGACTTGTCTGTTGGTGGGTGGCAGAATCCAGTTTGTGCTGTCTAAGTTTCTAATACTTTAACATCAAGTGGGTCGTTCATCCCAGTTTCGGGTTAGGAAAAGACACATAGACATCAATAAGTACCCTTGTGTCTTTTCAAGATTATTCGATTCTCAAAAGAAACAAAATAAAAATTTCATTCTCCTGCTCTTCTCCCAGTCACCGGGGGTCGGTGCAACATGTTTTCTTCTTCCATACTCTTCTATCATATACCATTTCTTCGCTCACTCCCCTCTTACACATATCGTCTTTCAGGAAGAAGAAAAAGTAATATACCTAGTCAGGTCATAAGTAATGTCACACAGTAATAACTTTTCTTTTAGAATGCTGGCCACAAAAAAGTTTATTGAATTCGAATTTCGAATTGTTCATGAAAATAAAAATGTATACTTTTAGAATTTTACTCATTTTTAAATATGGAGTGGACGCTTAAAGAAGACCGTGTTGCAGTTATTGCGTTGCATCGTTGCGGTTACGCGCCAATTCAAATTTTTAACATACTGAAAAATTTGAATATAACCAAAAGATTCGTTTATCGTACCATCAAACGATACAATGAAGACTCTAGTGTAGATGACAGGTTAAGAAGTGGTCGCCCTCGGTCTGTTAGGACTCCAGCAGTGATAAAAGCTGTGAAGGCGCGAATTCAAAGAAATCCCAAACGTAAGCAGAAACTGTTGGCCCTTCAGATGGGGTTAAGCAGAACCACGGTGAAAAGGGTGTTAAATGAAGACTTAGGGCTTCGGGCATATCGAAGAAAAACAGGACATCGTTTGAATGCTCGTCTAATGGACCTGAGACTGAAGAGATGCCGCGCTTTGTTGAAGCGGTACGCGGGAAAAAAATATCGGGAAATTCTTTTTTCGGATGAAAAAATTTTTACCGTAGAAGAGAGCTACAACAAAAAAAATGATAAGGTGTACGCACACAGTAATGAAAAAGCGAGCAACCGTATTCCGCGTGTCCAACGAGGTCATTTTCCATCCTCGCTCATGGTATGGTTGGGAGTTTCTTATTGGGGCTTAACAGAGGTACATTTTTGTGAGAAAGGTGTAAAAACGAATGCAGTTGTGTATCAAAATACAGTCCTGACGAACCTTGTGGAACCTGTTTCTCATACCATGTTCAATAACAGGCACTGGGTATTCCAACAAGATTCGGCGCCAGCTCATAGAGCGAAGAGCACACAAGACTGGCTGGCGGCGCGTGAAATCGACTTCATCCGGCACGAAGACTGGCCCTCCTCCAGTCCAGATTTGAATCCGTTAGATTACAAGATATGGCAACACTTGAAGGAAAAGGCGTGCTCAAAGCCTCATCCCAATTTGGAGTCACTCAAGACATCCTTGATTAAGGCAGCCGCCGATATTGACATGGACCTCGTTCGTGCTGCGATAGACGACTGGCCGCGCAGATTGAAGGCCTGTATTCAAAATCACGGAAGTCATTTTGAATAAACTTTAGTGTCATAAGAATCTATGTTTTGTTAAGTTCATTTTCGTATATGAATGGTTACATAATGAATAAACTTGTTTCAATTATTTTACATTAAACATGTGACAGAATTTATGACCTGAATATGTATATAAATTCATTTGGTACGATGAAAGTCGATCAAATATAATTAATGTGATTTTACTTATTAAAACACTAATTTATTAAAGAGTGTTAGTTGTTCATTCAAGAAATATAATAGTTTTCTTTCTAATGACGTCTAATGAAGTCTAATGAAGTCGCTTTTTTTCACAGGATCATTTTTAATATGTTAGTTGCACTTGTTTGCTGGAATTGTGAATTTATCGTTTTCATTTTATCTGACCATCTATTATGGCTATACAATGATGAGAGCCATAAAGATTCAAATAAAATTTAGACAAGTCATTTCCATACTCGATGCTTATACGAATGAACAGAGAACAAGTGCAATACAAAGTACTTTCTTAAGCATTTTTCTGGTATCCACACAAATATGTTGTAATTTTATAATAGAATTAGGCGTGCTCCGTGGTTTCACCCGGGACAAGGAGTTGATATGTCACTATCAACCCATACATTATCAGTCGATTTGGTGACCCGATGGTAAAATGTCGAATCAGCGAAAATACTATCCTATTTATTTCAGCAGGTATATCCGGCATTAAATTATCTGTTTTTAATCCGGGCTGTAAAGTATCTCTGTAAAGATTTTCACTCAAATCTGTTTAGCTGCTCTTGCGTCATCCAAACATACATACTTTCGCTATAATAATACCACCAAATATATATATACATGTATATGTATTTACCGAAACGCTTTCAACGGTCAATTCGACTGGTTCGGATATCTTCTGAGCGATGAGCACCTCACGGTTGAACATTTCGCGGTTCATAGTTAGTGTTTTCGGTGGACGAGGCGGCACCGGCGGTCCTACAAACAGATAAACAAACAACTTCTGAAACTACGTTCTTACCGTTGTCAGATCACACGCAAATCATTAACGTCTCCACAAAACTTCGATAAAGCGGCACGACACGTGAACCCTCTCATCGTGGCCGCTGGTACCTACATTGCCGATCCTGCGCACATAATGAAAAGCAGTCGACGTCGCACCAAACACGTCATTTCGGATCCTCCTGATCCACTAACGGTGCTTTTAGGTACCTCAAGCACCGGTCATCGTTCTTGTCGAACCCGTCGCTTGCGACGAAGGGCTCGACGAGTAAATTAACCCTCAGACACAGCCCCCTGAGTTTCTCGCCGGATCTTCTCAGTGGGTCGCGTTTCCGATCCGGTGGTAGATTCTCCGAAGCACGGCTCTTGCTAGGGTTCGTGTTAGCAACGTCATCAAGTTTGAGCCCCGTGAGCTCACCTACTAGTTAAGGTTACGCTGAAATAGCCTCTCCAGGCTCTCAGCTAGGTAGGACCAAAAAAAAAATCTTCACATAATATTGTTCCATTACTGTTTGTTATTGGAATACCATTATTCCAATAACAAACAGTAATGTAATATTCCAATAACAAACAATAACTCAAATAATGACATCAATAGATATCAATCTTAATAGCAATTCATTTATGACGGCTGCCTCTTCTTTCAGGACTGAACGCAATACTGCTTCGCTGCAGTAAAATGCTGGACGGTGGTGCCTATCCGTGCAGGCTCACAATTCGCCCTACAATCAGTAATTTAGCAAAATAAATACTGCGGTTAAATTGCGATATTATTCCTTCATCGTGGAAGTCTTTCAAAAAACCCGTGTCAGGTACGTATTCCCTTAGATATACTGTGACTTGCCTAATGCTTTAAATCCCATGAATGCTTGACTGTAACAGGAAAAGGGTGACGTCAATCGATTCATAAATTAAGCAAAAAGTTTAAGAGTAAATTTTTGTTTAGCATCAAAAGGAAACCTAATGACTCAATAGAGAGATAATAATTTCAAATTTAATTTGCGACAAAGACAAAGAAAGAGCGATTTATTAATTAACCAATTGAAACCCAATAATGTAAGAAATAAGCCCCTATTGAACACGAAAATAAAATTTTCCAAGCCAAAATTATTATCAAGACCAGATACAATGGGCTCTGCACGAATTGTTTTTAACGTCACTCTCATAACGTACTTAATTATTTTATGATTAAGATACATAATGAAAACAGACGATATCAAGTCACAGAAACATCGGTGAAAGTAAACAAAGTTTCCCCGAGATTCATGAAAAGCTCAAGATTTGGCGCACACGAAAACATTTAGAGGGTCAGTAGTCCCTCTTAAAACGGCACACAGAGATAATTTATGAATAATAGTCTGGCGTCCAATTTCGTCCAATTCACCTGTTCATTTTACAGTGTATTATAGAACTTCCGAGGTCACAGAATATATTTTGGTACCTATCATAATTAAAAGTGTGCTAAAATTAGGAAAACAAAGGAGTGACCGCCTAACCTAATCCTTTTTTGGTTTCGTGGTATGTCTCAACATACGGTCATGATGTGTCTTCTAATAATGAGCTGTTGAATAGAATCTGTACCTAGCTTTTTCCCTCAATTGGTTGGATACTTTGTTTCCAACGTATGGCCATGTCCCTTAAGACTATTTCCTTCCAAAGTTGTTCCGTTTCTGTAGACGGTCGATTCTCTTGCCATATAACACACAACTTCAGTTTCATGAGAGTTAAAGAATGTCTTTTGAACTATTCACGGTATACACAACATCTCGAAGGCTTTAGACGACGGCGAGCAGATTTTACAGTTCATGACTTTGTGCCACACAGATTACTGTTTAATATTAAAGACCTAACGATCTTTATGTTAATCGTTTTGGGCATGTTTCAATGCCGCCTCCCCTTATCCAGTTAGGTCATCTCCGATGTCGTCATGTCACCGAGCGTTCGAAAGCAATTCAATAATCTATCTTAAAACTCGTGGGTTCTCTTTAGATAATTCATTTTTTTTTTAAATAATGCTTTATATAATGATTGGCGAGATGGCATCTTTAAAGTCACAAAAATGTTGCCCGCTTGTTTTAAGAAGTGAGTGGAAAATTAACAGGATTAAGGAAATATGTAGTTTTATTTTCTCAATAGGAACTTTCAACAACTAGTCAAAAACAAAATTATTATCATGAATATTTTTAAAGATAAGTATTTCAGGTTCCAGCTATTTAGAGTTAAGCGAGAGCATATTAAAAGAAAATAACTTAATAACTTTAACCCTCACCGTTCATGCAAGCTACAGACTCGCACCATGTTTTTTAAAATAGCAATACGTATTTCTAACATGGTTTTTATGTGTGTGTTTCTTCAATGACCGAATTATGAAGATGGTTGTGTATATACAGTAGAACCTTGATAACTTAAGCCTCGACCTATTTAAAATATTTTTTAAAATTTTTGTGTTCTCTTCCCCTCGGAGTCCAAAACCTCTTTTACTTAAAATACGAAACCTCTAATAAATATAAAAAATACGAACTTAAATAAATAATTTGAGATTCGCACCTCACTAACTCAAAGTTGTAACTACGACGATCTTTGTAACTTCAATGACTCATTTTAAATGAATGTGCAACCAGAAAGGTTGCGTGTTGTGTGGAATATGCAACCAAAACCAGAAGAAGAAATAATGTATAACGTTATTAATGGTGCTCATTAAGTGCTGCATAGGACGTCCGGTGCATTCGTGTTGAGCGATGCACCGATGTTCGAATCTCAGGCGGGTACCAATTTTTCTAATGAAATACGTACTCAACAAATGTTCACGATTGACTTCCACGGTGAAGGAATAACATCGTGTAATAAAAATGAAACCCGCAAAATTATAATTTGCGTAATTACTGGTGGTAGGACTTCTTGTGAGTCCGCGCGGATAGGTACCACCGCCCTGCCTATTTCTGCCGTGAAGCAGTAATGCGTTTCGGTTTGAAGGGTGGGGCAGCCGTTGTAACTATACTGAGACCTTAGAACTTATATCTCAAGGTGGGTGGCGCATTTACGTTGTGGATGTCTATGGGCTCCAGTAACCACTTAACACCAGGTGAGCTGTGAGCTCGTCCACCCATCTAAGCAATAAAAAAAAAAAAAAGCTCAGAGCGATGATATAGACGAAGATTTAAATGACGACCCACAAGAGCCATCTAGGATTGTATCTATCAGTGAAACAAAAAAAGCTGTAACAACTTTATAATCGTTTATAGAGCTATGCAGTAAGTAACACAGGGGATGATATTTTCTATCCTTTATTTAATATCGAAAATAAAATTTATGTAGAAAGTGTGAATTGTTTGAAATAAAAAAATACCGACTTTTTTATGTAGAATAAAATATACTTTTAAAAATTTACCTTTCACTCTAAAATAAATGTATGTATGTACATACGTATTAACATTTGCATGCATGCATTAACATTTAATCTAAGTCGTCTATTTCTATAATTCCCTACAAAACTCATAAACGAACCTGTGTAAGTAAAAATATAAACCAATAAAAACTCCTTTGCTTAAACCCTTAGTAAGTAAAACCCTCAATAACTCAAATTATTTAACCTTTTTCTTGGTCTTTATCTTATCGAGGTTCTACTGTAATTTTTGTGTATGTTCTAAAAGCACGTACAGTTTAAAAACGAAATGACGAATTTGAAAATATTACAGTAGTTACTTTACCATCTTCAGACAGAGCGCGCCTTTGAGTCGATTTGATTGTGAGCTTTGTGAAAGTCTTCGCGACGGCCCAGTCACCTGTTGAAAATAGGAAATAAAAAGAAGATATTTTCAAGAAAATGCTGAATAGTTCAAATTTCCGTAAAGTCGTCGTGGCCTAAAAGGATAAGAAGCCCAGTGTACTCGATGTAACCGTTTTCGAATCCCGCCGGCAAGTACGACTTTTTCTAATAAATATACAATAAACTACTGGTGGTAGGACCTCTTGTGAGTCCGCGCGGGAGGTACCAACACCCTGCCTATTTCTGCCGTGAAGCAGTAATGCGTTTCGTTTTGAAGGGTGGGGCAGCCGTTGTAACTATACTCGAGACCTCAGAACTCACATCTCAAGGTGGGTGGCGCATTTACGTTGTAGATGTCTATGGGCTCCACTAACCACTTAACACCAGGTGGGATGTGAGCTCGTCCATCCATCTAAGCAATACAAAAATATAAAAAAAACTTAAGAAATATCTACGATTGACTTCCGCGGCGAAGGGAAAACATCGTGTAACTCACAAAATTAAATTTGCATAATTACTGGTTATATGGCGTCATGTGAGCTCGCATGGGTAGGTACCACCGCCCTGCCACTGGCTATTGCTGCCCTGAAGCAGTAATGCGTTTCGGTTTGAAGGGTGGGACAGCCGTTGTACTGTTAAAGACTCATATTTTAAGGTGGGTGGCGGCGTTTGCTCTGGTAACAATTTTACACCAGATGAGGCATGAGCTCGTCTACCCAACTATCTATAAAAAAACTGGCAAGGAAAAGATATATATTCAAAAAATATAAATATATCTAAGTAAAAACGGGTCTCATTACATAATTTAAAGAAGAGACAAATATTTAAAACAAATCCAACACCCACAACATTTTGTTTTACTTTAACGGCCCTTTAATCTAGGAAATTAATATCATTAGCAATTATTCAAGGTATCCTATCTATTACTAAAATCAATACTGATTGTAGATAATATGTAGAGATCACATTCCAAAAAAATACACACATAATTTTGCTCATTTTTACAACGTATATCAGATGACTTCTTTTGTATGATAAGTTACTTATTTAATAACATTATTACACAACGTAAACAATTTCTAGGCTCATCAAAGGAGCATTAGCTAAATACCTATTGGAGTGTGCGAGTATTATTACTTACGCATATTGGATTGACTAGCGCTGAGTGATTTGCAATCGTCCTCGCTCGGATTGGATTCGTTCTCTGAGAGCTCGGCTGCGGTTATACGGATCTGCGGTTGACTGAGGTACTTCGGATTAGTTTTGTTCTCCGAGATCCTGCCCAAGGGAGACCTATGATTCCCAACACCGGTACCGTGCCTTTGGTCGTCCTGGTTAAAACAAAAAATAAACAAATGCCACTCTTAAAACTTTAAGCATTACGTCCAAAGTTCCGCTTCGATACTTGCTTATTCCAGAAACTTAGTAAATATTTCCGCTCATTAAAACGTATACGTTCGTAACGTAGAAGACAAACTGCATTATTCACGAGTGCTAAATGAACTTATTTCAGTCAAAATACTCAATAGGACGGCTTGTCCCGTTCTTGCTTTGAACTCGAGTAACATTGACGGAAATAGTTTTATTGAGTGTAACTAAAATACGTGTTTCTTCGAGTTTTTTTTTTGCACCCTTCACGAATAACCGTGTGAATTATTAGAAACTTAAATATGATTTAACGTTTCCTTCGCGAGTTTCAAATGTCAAACGCATATACAATGTCGCGAAAATATCGCGATATATTGTTTTCGCAATTACTTATACGATCGAAAATCTATGAATTCTCTTGTATATCATCTTTCATTCTTGTTTCATCTGCGAAACACAAATATAAAACAAAGCGCAGCTGAACGGGTAGAATGAAAAACGAAAAAACAAATACTAAAAATAACTAGCAGTTAGCATTCGAACACCTTTTCGTGACGTCATGACAGACATTTAAAACACCCGAAAAATATTTTTGTACGTGCTTAGATCGAAACACTCACCCCTATGTTTATACATTGAGCGTGACCTCTGAGTGAAAGCAAGAATTTAAATTTAGGTGTTTTCTTTTTGTCATAACCTAAATATATTTGTTACCGATTTAGTACAAAACATAGTCTTACAATAAAACCTTCATTAACTAAACTTGATAATATTACTACTTTTACTTTAATTTACTTTTCCATGGAACTCATGTAACATTTTATTACGAAACTCAAAACAATATATATTTCAGAATATAATTATTTTGGAGGTTTTAATTTTCGATCAAGTAGGTACTTAATTATGATTTCTCTATTGTAATAAAGACCAAAGTAACCAAACACTAATAGTTCTGTGATGATTAAATTACTCTGAAATCATAATAAATTAAATTAAAAAAATCCATAATTTAGTTTTTTAATAAGTTCCTTCAATCACCAAGGTTTGTTGATTTATACAGAAATTTCCAAAGAATCCGTTATCCATTGGGCAATTAATTAACTACCATAATTACTTAGCTCCGATTTGGCTTATGTATATAAAACAAAAAGAAAACTAAAGGCGTATCACAACCGTACTGTAAAATATACCACTTATATAAAACAAAACAAAACATTACTTTTTACAATAATTTTGCAAAGCTCTATTCAAAAACATTAAATATCTCAAAAATGCCCGACTTTAAAGAAAAATCCTAAATAAATTTTCGACGAAATTTACTTTGTATTTTCTAAATATTGTTTTCAGAACTCTCCGCCTGTTGCTGTTTCAGGGCCTGTGCACACCACGTTTTTTAAACGCGCCGTCGACGCGCGTTTGTAGCGATATAGACGCGATACGCACGCAAGTCAGACGCAGCTAGACCTTTGCACACCTGTATAAATTCAAAGTTTGAATCGATACAGACGCGCGTGTGTACGGATACAAACGTACTGGCATTTTGCGTTTTTAAGCAGAACCTCGTCAACAGTAGCAAGATGGCGTCAGTCGCCATCGCGTCGCCAAAAATTACCGACGTTTTTGGGTACACCCATTTACAAGCGAGACAATATTGCGTGGACATTATACAACGACGTTTAGAAAATTAATAAAATATGACAAAAAATTTGCAAATTGTTATCGAATGTCGTATTCATCATTTCAAGAACTTCTTGAGATTCGTAAACTGGAATTAACACGTCAAAATACAGTGCTAAGATCATATATATCCGCGGAAGAACGATTACTTATAACAATAAGGTAAGAGAGACATATTGTCAAGCTTTCTGCAGGCTCCTTTTTTTTCCAAAGACATGCGGTGTATCAAATTGCTCGATTGCTATTAGCGTAGATTCATACTTCCCTCGTTGCGGGGGAAACGCCGCCCGTAGGTAATACGCGCGCTAGCGGTCGCATCGACGTTCCGCGTTTGAATCGATACAAACGACAACAAACTGCTCTGTAGGATAAAAGCGCGTTTAAAAAACGTGGTGTGCACAGGCCCTAATATCGATCGATACAACATAGTAACGTTCATAAACTGAAATAAGCTTCCTTTTTTTATGAGAGAACAAAAATTTTGCCAACACATTCATTGAGACTCCCGAATCGTGATTGAAGGATGGCAACGTTCAAGTTGTGGTATCCACAGGCTTCGGTAAGCACTTAACATCCAGTGGACCATGAGCTCGTCCGCAATTGTGTACAGACGAGTTCGTTCTTTCTATAATTTGTTGCACAAGCAACATACATACAAAATATACGGAATAGTTTTATTTTGTGACCGGCAAATATTTATTTATTTAAAATTAAAATTCTGATTTAACTCTGAAATTTACTCGCACCTACCTGATCGCGCACGCCGGTGATACATTCCGAAATCGGTATGTATGGGCCAGTGGTTTCAGAAGCGCGATGATAGTGATCATTAGAAGCCGCTCTCGTATTGTTCTGGTAAGATGCTGAAAAAAACCTTAGATTATGCCCGAAAATCTTTGTCATTTGTTTTTTGTTTATCTGGAGTAAGCCCTACAAATAAATTTCATGAAGTTTCCGTGTTACCGAATTAGTAGGGATTCTTTTTTGAAATCATCTTCATAAGAATTACGAACTCAACGGCAAAATGAATTACATAATTTTTCACAAAACTAAAAACCTTGTTAAACTGCAGTTTTAATCAGTTAAGTTGACAATCACAGTGAACAAATGCTATCGGCAAAAGAAACCTAGTTTGTTTGTCCTACTAATATTCGACGTCTAAAGAAATTTCAAAGTAACGTTTTGGTATTACCAATTATTTTAATTCATCAGAATTGGCGTTGGAAGGCGGCAGATCATATGAGCTTGTTTCGGAAAAAATCATAATACCTACTAGTGTCAAAAGACCGTTCATGCTAACTGCCTTTCGCCAGGACAAACTAGATATACCTCTATAATTTTTTGATACATAGGTACATGCACAAATACAAATTATGGATACCAAATCAATTATATTACGATATTCGTTCAAAATATTCATACATAACACGTTTTATTCAGTACATTTGTATTAGGTATATTTAATATCGTAACAAATAAGTTTTGTTCACCTACCGCAACAGGGGGCTTATTTAATTTGCCGCGAAACGAGAGTAAAGAATTTCCAAGTATTTTTTGTATGCAAACAAACAATAAGACTTAAGCTTCGTTGATGACCACGCGTTACAAAAGTATTGGAATGTAAACTTTCACAAATGCCTATATTTAGGCACACGTAACTTGAAGAACGCAGAGTAAAATTTGATTATTTTATTTTGTAATTGTTGAACTGTGACTGAAAGGAGTGTTTGTTAATGAGACAATTACTACTTCACCTCAGAGCACGTGTCTTTAAAATTGATACAGAAGAATACGTGGGAAGACGTAAGGACGTTGTTACATTGTTAAATGTTTTTATTTATAAACAAATAACTTCACGTAAACACGCCCAAGAGTATGTGATCTCTTAACGAAATAAACCACAGTATTTCAGGTCCGTATGGTAAATGTATCAATGCAAGCCATGAAAATTATCGACAAAAGTCCGGTAAATCTATCGATATATATAAAAATGAATTGCTGTTCGTTAGTCTCGCTAAAATTCGAGAAAGGCTGGACCGATTTGGCTAATTTTGGTCTTGAATTATTTGTGGAAGTCCAGAGAAGGTTTAAAAGGAAGAGAATTATGAAAATGCTCGGTAAAATAAAAATAAAATAAAATAAAATAAATGTTTTTTCCTTTGATGTGTCCCCCGTCGGACGGATTCCTTTTTTTTTATTTATTGCTTACATGGTTGGACGAGCTCACAGCCCACCTGGTGTTAAGTGGTTACTGGAGCCCATAGACATCTACAACGTAAATGCGCCACCCACCTTGAGATATAAGTTGTAAGGTCTCAGTATAGTTACAACGGCTGCCCCACCCTTCAAACCGAAATGCATTACTGCTTCACGGCAGAAATAGGCAGGGCGGTGGTACCTACCCGCGCGGACTCACAACAGGTCCTACCACCAGTAATTTCTTCCTTTAAATCCTTTTGTTTGTTTTAAGTTTATTTTATACAAAAGCTTTTTTATTTCTTTTATTTATCGATTGAGGCACTACGAAGTCTGAAAATATCAAGGTTCCTTAAGAAATGAAGCATCAGCCTTGGACCTAGTGAAGAACTAAATATTCTGTTATATAACTACTACCTGTTGATTGTACAAAAATACGGGCGTGTAAGATACGCATAAAAACGTGCTATTTAATGTTGAGCGTTTACCACCCAAGCCCTTACCGAACTGCTTTCAAGCTAAATAAAATATTATAACAGTAACCTTCTTAAATATGCACAATATTAATATGGAAAAACATGTCCTATTTTACATATTTTTATATAATAAAGACCATTTAGAACTAGCGGCATTGTTTTCAAACGTATGACACATAAAAATAATAATAATAAGAGATTAAAAAAACAAAAAAAAAACTCTTTTATCGAAAATTCAACTAAAAAATAGAAAATAAGTTTTAATAAATTTGAATTAAAACTAGTGTAAGAAACAATATTTTATTGTAAAAAAACCGTGGGGTGCTTTTCAGGATATTAACAAAGTAACCCTTCTACTCATATCTGTTCATAAAATATTTATAACTACTGATACCATGCACCCCACGCTCTTTTTACAATAAAATCATTTTTTCTTACACTATTTTTAATTCAAATTTATTAAAATTAATATTCTATTTTCTAGTTGGATTTTCTATAAAAGCGTATTTTTTTAGTTTTTAAACTATTATTTATTTTTAAATTTTTTGTTGAATTTCATTTTTTTAATTATTTTTTTCAAATATTGAATTGTCATTGATCCTTAATAAGTATGCCAAATTTCGAGGGGTCAAAATCATGTTCAAAGATTCCGTTACATATATACTAACATACATACGTCTGAAGCTAATAAAAACGTGTTAAAAAGATAAACGATTTCCTATATTTTCGTATTCAAAAGAGACACGTCCGCGTTACCAATCCATTCTAAATTCATAAACGTGTTAATTTTAATAGGTACTTCGTTTTTCAAAAAAGGTCTTATTTGGTAAAATTTATATAATAACCGGGCCGGGCCATTGATGGTTATTTTAAGCTAATGTCATATTTATTATAATTTTGTTTAAGTTATTTAGGTGATTACAAACGACTGCAAAAAAGTCCTTGCACGTGTATTGATATAAACGTATTCTGAGGAAAGTTTAATACATATAATAATTGAAGTATAATGTATAAATTGGATATGATTACACATAATTTTTATCAAACATTATCCTTAAAATAACATCCTCCTAGATTCCTACATCTATAATACATATGAAAATAATAAATTAAAGCATATTTTGTAATTAGGTATATTTTCAACTTATATTCAATGTGTTTGGAAATTGGAGTCATTTTCGTAGCGGTTTCTGATAATCAATACTATCTATACTAATATATAAATCTACAGTGATTTTTACGGATGTTCCGTTATAACTACTGAACCATGCATCCGATTGACTTGAAACTTGGTATCCATGTAGAAAATACATGTACTTAATGAATAGGCTAATATTTATATCAGTGTTGGACTTCCTAATAATAATGACAATAAATAATAATGTAATTTTAAACGCCCAGCGAAGTGGGCGAGTACGGCTAGTTTATCAATAAAATCGCTTGAAGTAAAACATATGGAACTAATGCTTTCTCGATTACATTTTTAGAGAAACGGATAACGTATTATTGCTTCTTCACATGTAAACGACGACAGAACGGCGACCGTACCATTCATGTCTTTATGGTTCACGACTATTTAACTAAGCACGGTGACCGTGCAGTGCCCGTTTGTGATGAAAACTGTGACAAACAATTTATCATAACTTATTAATGACATAATGATCTCTCAACACTAGTCCGCAGCATCTGTTCACGACTTAACCTAACCTAATCTATCTTACGAAGGAGAGAGCCTGGAGATCAGTAATACAGGCCTTTAAATCTAGTACAGACTTCAGCTCTTTCAAAGGTTTACAAAATAAATTATAAGGTTAATTTCTATTTGTATTTGCACTATACCTTTAAGAGAGAAATAAATAGATTATTATTATAAAAAAAAAATGTGTTAAGTAATTGAATTAACCGCTCGCATAACAAATGCGGTTAAGAAGTTTGGCGATCAGAACCAATCAGATTTTTCAGCAGATACCAGTCATCCTAACTGATAAAGCACGACAACGCGACTCTAATAGGAACAATGGACATCTCACATCACGTCTAGTTTACTACTTCTTGTTTTTATACTCACGATAAGAGGAAGGGATGTTTAAGACATTTGAGTTAAATAAGATTTAATCGCTCTGTCTGTGTCTGCCGCGAAGAAGTCAAGCAATATGATTTTAATGGTTGAGAAACCTTAAGATCTTTTTTGTTTCAAGATGAGTGGCGGCATTCATGTTCTGAAGTCATTAGATTCCAGTAAGCTCTTTACTCCAGGCAGGACGTGAGTTCGTTCACTCACTTATGCTTAAAAAATATTTACCTTAGGACATGGGTCAGCAACTCCGGACACACCGCTCTGTCTGTTATGCTGCCACTCACTTTGAGATATGAGGTCTAGTCTAGTATAACGGCTGACCCACCATTCAAATCTGAACGCGCGACTGTTTCGTAGCAAAAATAGACGGGAAGGTGGATACAACACGCCTTATGAGCAGTAAATCAATCGAAAAACCATGTAATAGCATCCTAGAATATAAGATATGTATTGGATGTAAAAAAATGTAATGTAAAAAAAGTTCCATATCAACGGATCGAAATTAACGAAAGATTTCCTCCAATTTGCCCACCCGTACGGTTAGGTTTCACCACTCTAACTATCTCCATCGTGAAGCAGTTTTGCGTTCCTGTTTGAAGGTCGACTCAGTCGCAATACTATTTATACAATTGCAATTTCAACCTTTATGTAAGAGATGAGTGGCTATTTCAGGTTGTCGATAGACTTCGATAATCACTTTACGCCGAGTGTTCCGTGACATCTTTCACTCGTCTATGCAAAAAAAAAAACAACAGAAAAGGTATTGAAGACGTCCACTAAGACGAAGAAAACTCCGAAAAAGAATGCTAATTGGATCACGACCCTGAATACCGTATAATCAGAAATTGAATCTGGAACCCTGTTATTATTTTATTCCTTGGTCAGGGTCACTAACTACTATAACAAACAATGTGTTCTAACTTTTTTTTTAAAACATCTCAACATCCTTAAAGTTAAAGAATTTTATTGTATTGTGAATTTTCCGAAGAATCAGGAACAATGGAATGCAAATGTACAATTCTAAACAGTTGATCAGAAAAATAATTGTATGTAATAATTGTTATCTTACCAACGGCTTCTGGACGATCGTCGTCAGTGGATCGTAATCCACACACTCTACAGATAACGTCTACCCACTTCTCCATCTCCGCTTCGCACTCGGCTTCTAGGTGATAAGTTCTCGTTTGAGTTTGAATAGTGAAAACTGAGCCACGGATCTTCGGATCTAAAGTCCCATTCCCAGAACGTTCCATGTGTAAACCAGCATCAACCTAAAGAAAAAAACCGCTCGAAAATAAAAAAAGAATTAAGTAAACTTTTCGGCACTTTTTGAAAGAGGCGCTATGTCGAGTTGAGGAGATCAGCCCGACATTAAATACACTATTTTTACTTAATGAAAAATAAATTACCCCATTTCGAAAACCTGAAAATCGAAAATGTATCGGAAAAAAATATATTCTGAAAAGCGCGCTCAAGTTAAGTCCCCTAAGTTCGAAGTAGTCGACGTAAAACTAAACTAAAAGATTAAGAAACGTAAACTATAAGTTAAACAGTTAATAAGCTAAACACCATACAGGTATTTCAATTGTTAATATTTCCTTCCGACTAGGGCTTTCATGAAACGAGATCGCGGTTCCGCGCACTAATGTTTCGCGAGCGAGGTCCTGAAGCGAACTGAGAAAAACATAAGAATAACTTAAGCTAGGGTTGGGAATCCATCTCGACATTTTCACGTACTTTTCAAAACAACGCCTACTCGTGTAATGTGATATTACCGCGAAACTGATTGTTTTCTATCATGTTGGGAATTATAATTTTATTTTCCACTACTACAAAGTCTAGAGCAAAAATACAAAACAACTATCTCTGCCGAAAGAGGCGCACTGTCTGTTAAGAAATAATGGAAGAATAATAGGTTAAAAATATGTATTTTACATAATAATATTATATTGTTTAATTTATTTATCAACATTATAAAGCTCCAACACCCATAATACCATTACAGCTGCCAATTACTATGTATGAGCGACGGTGTATAGAATTACGTCAATTGAAGTGTTAAGATTATCCCACGACATAAAATACTGCATGAATTTAAATAAAAGTCACTTTGCTGGCACTAATGTAGGCAGTACGGGCGCCACCTTAACCTAGCCAAGGATACTCTTCATAGAAGGGTTTGATTATCATTTATTGCGTAATGTAATATCTCGACTATAATTCACAAGCATATCTGTGACTTTGCCTCTTTTATAAAATTTATATATTTTAATCAAATAAATTTTTCTTGTAAATATAATAATCGGTACACACGAATAACTGTATTTTAAATGATCAAATAATTGGGTATTTGCCACTGATTTAATTTTATCACAAATTCCACAACTTAAGTTACAATGGACGTTTTATTGTGCCAACTTCAATTTCTAAATAATATATTATGAATTTGAAGAATTTTTCAAAATATATTTTTTTTTATGTTGAATTTTCCAGTATTCTTTATAGATACTAGAAAGAAAATACAAGGTATTTTCTTCGAAATTAAATATCGAATATTTTTAAATACAATAATATTTTTGGGTAACTCTGAAAAACGATTAAATAATATTCACCAATATCTATCTTTCGAATTAATTTACGCCAACACACAGAAAATGTCACTTCTAATGGGTTACTGACTGTATCGATTAAGAGAAGCGCCCCTGATATCTTTAGGCCACTGATTCGGAAAGATCACAAGGTTGAACAATGTTGTGTGAGGTCAAAGGTTCGAAGCATTTTCATTTTTTTCTTTAATGTAAAACTACACAAGTACAAGTATTGATAAATATTTTTTTATGTTTTTAATCGCTATAAGTTTATACTACAATTCCGAAGTTATTCTAATATATGTGAATTCACAGGAATAACGACATGAATAGATAATCTATTTTTAGTATCTTCTATTTTGGTGTTTTAGTGAACCGATTCTTAGTAATTTTAATTTAACGCAGTGTAGAGCCTCTAGTTTTGAACTCTGGTATCCTTGATAAAATTGTTAAGTTTAAGTACATTGAGACATTGCACAGTTTTTTACCATTTTCTTTCCATATTCGTGTTTATTGGAATATGTAAATAATCCTACTGTAATGCATATCCGCTTTAGTTTCTTGAATCGAGTTTAATTAAAATCTTCCATGATGGTCAGACAGTGGATAGACACAGTGGTCTGAAGATCAACTCGAAGAAGACCTAAGGAATGTACACTGGAAAAAACTTGCGACCGCTAACGTTGGGTACAGAACTGACACAGAGAGTACAATAGTTCGCAAATCTAGGTAGCATCGTATCACAAACCAAAGGAGCAGACGAGGACAGAGCTTCTAGAATGACCAAAGCGCAGGCTTTGCAAAAGTTCGACCAGTGTGGCGCGAAGTCGTCTTTCCGATCAAACGTGAAAACTCTCTTACTGCACGGGTGCGAAACATGAAAAGTAACCAAAAAACTCACGAAGCTGATTCAATTTCTCATCAACCGCTGCATGCGGCAAATACTTGGTATTTTGTGGCCTGAGAAGATCTTCAAAGAACGCCAATAGAAGGCGTGCCAGAAAATGCCAATTGACAACATGACTATGCGTCGCAATTGGACGTGGATAGGCTCTCAGGAGAGAGCCCACACGAGAAATAAAAAGTAGGCCGTCCCAAGTAGACCTGGCGGCGCACGGTGGCAGCGAATATGAAGACAATTCGGCTAACTTGCCCCGAAGTGAATAGCTTAAAACCGATCCTGAAGGCGACATAATTTTCCTTTTACGGACACGCTCCGGCCCGCGTGGGGCCTTAGAACTTTAACAAACCGGGCATCTTAGTGTGACGTGTCTTCAAGATCTTATCAAATAAACGGTTTTTCACTTTTCATCTTACGAAAATATTAAAACTGCTCCACCAATCTAGAAACCTTACCTTTGTAAGTGCGGTTTCTGAAATTTCTTCTTGCAATATTTTAAGTCTGGAATTGATTCAATACTACGCTATTTTTCTGTACTACAAAAGAAATAAATTTCCCTAGCATTGAAATAAATAAAAAAACACATGTGAACGTTTTTTTTTTTTAAAAATACTTTGTACTCATAGCTACACTGAAAACATGTCTTTCAGATGATTCTTGAAACGAATAAAGTACTCACTAATGGTGCCGTTCAGGGCCGCACTAAGTATTTTATTGACGTTTACTTTTCCGATGTTGTAAGTTTTCTACAGGAATGACTCATTGGCATACCACAAATGGAAGCTGCATTTACACTAAGTGATTAGAAGGGGCGTAACCGTTCACAATGTTGTATTTTATGGCCTTAATAGCTATACGCATACGACCATGGACATCAACAATATTAGGGGCACTGCTGAGTTGCTACCTATCGGTTAGTGTTCTTTCCAAATTTCGTTTGAAAAGGGTTATGATATTACGCTCCGAAGGCATCGTAAAGGAAAGTTTATTGCCGTGCCCATAGTAATATAAAAGACCTCTGGAAACGAGCTGCTGGTGAGCGCAGTGTTTCTAAGTAGTTCCACATAGGCTCCGGAAATTTCGATAATTTTAATAATTTTTTTGCTGCTATAAAAAAAAACTTGATACATTTAATATTTGAGAACAATTTTTGTTTATATTAATTGCGCGATATGAACTAATGCCGCTGATTCCTCGCCGGATATGTACTGACGGAAATGTAAGATGCGCCTGAGTTAAAAGTAGTAGACTCCTAAACGACCACAGTCGGTACTACTGCATCATTCTCATCATACTATGGCAGCAATGCTCTCGTTATTCTCCATCCTAGCTACCCTCTATCTCTATTCTGACACGATGTAGCTGTAGGTAGCCCCGTCGTGCTTATTTTTGTCGTCAAGTTGTACATAAAAGAGCCATTAATCCATTAAAATTGTGATTTCGACCACGTTTCAAAGTGCGCATTTAATGGAAAATACTCGTACGTTATGGCATATAGTCACCATTTACAGCTTTTCGCTAGGCGGAAGTTGACCAGGTGGAATGAGAGACCGGCCCGTCTTTCATGTACATAAGTCGTTACAGGTTTTTTTTTGCTTTAATTTATTCTGTTTTCGTTTTATTCTATTGACCTCGAGAGGTCATACTAAATTCAGCAAGTAGGTGAGCTCACGGAGTTCTAACCTATGGGCGTTGCTAACACTGGCCTTAGCAAGAGCAGTGCTTCGCAGAATCTATCAATAGATTGGATTGGCGACCCACTGAGAAGTTCCGGCGAGAAACTCAGTGAGCTATGTCGTTATTTACTCGCAGAACCCTTCGTTGCAAGCGACGTGTTCGACGAAAACGGTGACCGGTGCTTGAGGTACTTAAAAGCATCGTTGGTGGATCCGAAATGACGTGTTTAGGGCGACATAGATTGTTTAACCTTCGGTCCGCAGGGTACGTAGTTACCAGTGGCCGTGACAATAGGATTTGCGTGTCTTACCGCTTTCTTGAAATGATTACAGACATTGCAAGAACTTTGCACTGGATCCTCTGCCAGTGTAATAAAACAAATGTTTATTTGTATAGCTTTATAGCAAACGTATAGCTTTATCTCCAAGTCCTCCTAATGGTGTAATTGGGATAACGAGCAAATAATATCAAGAATGAGAACAAGTAAAAACTTGTTTTTAAATTCTCCTTCATAGGTTCTAAGAAAAAAATCCTTAGTCAACTATAAAAAAGAGTGGAACCGTGATTTAAGTGGATAAAGTATATTGGCCCAGATATCTGTCTTAAGGTCCCAATGTGTAGCTGGTGCACTTCAATTAACAGCCTTTTTAACGAACGCGGAGCGACAAGATGTGAATTAAAAGTAGTTACTACTACGAACGGGCTTATGGCCCACCATCTGTTTACCATCTATTTATCTATTTACCGGAGCCCATAGACATCAACAACGTACCGTACAACAAATAACGTCAAACATTTTACACCAGATAAAGCGTAAGCACGTTGGACAATCAAGTAATAAAATAATTAAAAGCAAATCGTAGCCACTGATGCCACTTATATTCGAAACACACTAAACTTATCGTTACAGTCTACCTTGAAACGTGTACCCGGATTGTACCAGTACGAGTACTGTATGGGTTCTCTTCTATCAGCCGTCATCTCAACACTCTCTTCTCTCTCTCTCTCTCATTCACACACTCCATCCATGTCTTCTTCGGTCGCCCTCTTCCCCCTCTTCCTTGCATTACCATTTCCATACATCTCCTAGTCACATGGATTTTCTCTCTACGCATCAGATGTCCGTACTATGCTAACCGTCCCCTCTTTAATTTGTTAATTACCGAGGCAGTTTCACACTTCCTCTGATACACTCATTCCTTATCTTGTCCATTCTTGTCACTCCACACATCCATTTCACATTCGCATCTCTGCCGCACTCCTCTTTCATGCTTTACTTTCGCCGACCAACATTCAGATCCATACAGCACGACAGGTCTAATGATCATTTTGTAAATTTTCCCCTTGAACTGAAGGGGCATTCTACGATCGCCTGAAGGGGCATTTTACGATCGCATGCTGTTGCAGAGACCTGTCGCCATTTCACCCAACCAGCGTTTATTCGATTTGCTACGTCACAGTCGCTGGAGTTGCCGTCGCAGTTGCTGTCGTCCTGGAGTTTAGAGCCGTAGTACTTGAAATCGGAGCAGACTGGCAGGGATACACCATCAAAGGCGATTGGCGTGAAGTCTGAAGAATCACTAAAATCACTAAGCATGTGTTCGGTTTTTGTTCGACTGATCTTCAAACCCAGGTTTTCCAACCTTTCTTTCTGTTTTGCCAGTTTCATCTGTACCTCAGGCCCATCCTCCTCAACGCGTATAATGTCGTCGGCGAATAGCATACAACAGGTCACCTCCTGCTGTATGTCCGATGTTAGGGCATCCGTTATTAAGATGAACAGGTAAGGGCTTAAAGCTGATCCTTGTATAAGCCTACCGCTACATTGAACGGTATCGCCAGCTGCGGAGCGTACGTACGTACTGGTTCAACCGTACATAGCTCGAACAAGCCGTTGGTATTTCCCTGGCAATCCTTTCACTTTCATGATTCACCACCGAACTTCATGGGGAACCCCATCATACGCTTTTTCCAAATCAACAAACACCATGTGCACGTTTTTACTTGCACGGCGGTATTTTTAGCACAACTGGCGAAGAGAAAAAATGGCGTCCGTTGTACTGCGTCCTGACATAAACCCGAACTGGTTCTAAGATACCTCACTTTCCTCTCTCATTCTCCTCGTTATCACTTTCTCCCAAGCTTTCATACTATGTGACATGAGCTTTATTTCCCTATAATTGTCGCATGTACGTCACCTTTGTTCTTAAATACAGTACGAGTGAGTTTTTGCACCACTGGTCAGGCATAGCCTCACACTGTCAAGGACATGACAATATCGCGCTACGAGGTGTATATGTTCGTAGGTTCAGAAAGGAATAAAACTTTTCCCACCCACTATTTCCGCGGCTATCATATCTTTGCTAAAATATAGAGCAATAAATATTCGCAGCAAGAGTTTAATGCATTGGTGGTACACTGCAGTCTGAGTAAAGCTGTAAATCTTCTATGGATATGAATAGTTCATTTACGAGCTGCGTTATAAACATAAATAATGACGCTTGTTCTTGGACTTCCACACTGAATGATTTCAGTTGTATGCCCCAAGTTACTCGGTGAGCAGAGTATCTAGCCTAAACTTGGGATAACTTTTTGCAGCATAAGCACGAAAGGACTGGGATACAGTATTATCCTACAATTAACAAAAAACAATTTTCATGCATATAAATTCTACGTGAATATACAATTAACATCGAGTAGGTAGTTTCATATTCAAAAAAGTAAGCCAGTAACAAAAATTTAAATCATTACATAATATATTTTTTTCAAATAATTTCCGTTTCTTGTTTTAGAGGTGATTTTGTTCCATGGTATTATTAATTAAATACTTGAAGTATCTCACTACAAATGCAAATCTAAAGGAAAGATGTTGAAATACCAGATTTCATTGTCAGAAACACTTCTAACAGTACTAACAGCGACAATAATAGAACTTTCGGTGCTTTTAGGCTCATCAAGCACTGGTCGTCGTCCTCGTCGAACTGTTCTTCGTGACCGGCGAGGTGAACTAACCACACAACCCACTGAGTTTCTCGCCGGATCTTCACTGTGGATCGCGATTCCGATCCGCTGGTAGATTCTGTGTAGCATTGGTCTTGCTAGGGCCAACGTTAATAAATTCTCTGAGGCTGAGACCGTGAGCTCACCTTCGTGTCCGCGCCTACGTGGAATAAACACTTAGGCTACCAGCAAATAGGTAGGGAAATAAACACTACATTTTTACCTTTTTCATCAATATAAACACGAAAAAAATACGAGCATTATGGAACAAGAATTCCATTGCGGTAGCAATACCGGACAAACGGCTCCCAATATTAATTAATGACGTGTACGGAATGAATACTATAAACGAACACACTCTACTCGTTAATAGTTTTAACGTTTCCGATATGGAAAATTTGATCTAAAAAATGAACTAGATAGTCGCCCGAAAACTAAATCAATAACGACAATTAAAGGCGATAGTGGAAGCTAACGATACTCAATCTATTGCTAAGTTAGCGGCAGCTTTCAGCGTTACCATGAAAACAATATTGGTCAATTTCCGTTAAATTGGCAAGGTTAAAAAACTTTATAAGAGGGTGCGCACCAACTAAATTATCCCAAGCACGATAAACGCATTAGGTATGTTTTACGTTGCTTTTTCCCCACTACCTATTCGCTGGTAGCTTAAGGGGCTGTTTTAGCTTCTCGCGGACGGTGCGTTACTTAACAAATACAAAAGTGAAGGCATTTGGACCGCATTGTCACTTTCGATGATTTTTTTAAATTTATTTATTATTGTAAACTATTATCATTTTTATCCTGGTTCCCCTGGTACACCCTGGTTCAGTACCTAGCCTCACAAGGCAAGCAAGGCCTCACATAAAAACTTACCTCTTAAGTTGACTAAAAATAATGATATTAATTTATATTATCTATTTAAAAATCCATGCTTATCCTTTGTAAGGTTTAAGGCGTAGTGTTCATCCTTAATGGAAAAGTGCGTTCACAGTCCGATACCACAGATCATTTTTACAACAGACAATCCCGCCGCAGACTGAAATTTTCTGCACGGTGTTTACAAAGTGACATTATATAAGAATATTCTTTTCAAACGAGATAAAAAGCGATTTAGCGATTCCCCTGCCATTGCTGACATGTATGTGTTCAAGACTTATCACTTTTTCGAGTGAACATAAGGATATTCAAAGACGTCTCACGACTATTACTAAGCTTAATTTAGATCAATAATGATAATTTAGGTCATTGATTCGATGGAAGGAGGCGACTACCTAAGCTTCGATGGCCATTCCCTAAGGCGGCCTGCACAGCCGTTATGACTGGCTGAACGCTTAGCTTGCAGATTTAAAACCTTTGGAAGGGGACAGCTCATTCTGGTGAAATGAGCTGCGATCTGATGACAGGGAAAACAGGTGACAGACAACTAAGTCTTACCTAGCTGACTTTAACACCCGAATAAAAATATATTGATGAAAACATAGGCTGTTGAACAAAAAACCAGATGCAACTGGTCAGACAAGTGACTTTGGGTATGGATTTCAACGACGAACTAGAAGAAGAAGCTGAAGAGGCTACTATGAAACGACCCGGAATGAAACGAAACAGCTTAAATTCAAACCTGAATTTAATAGAACTAATTAAATGTAAGCTTCTCACATTTTCCAGCTTCTCTAAGCCCAAATTAACTCACATCGATAAGTCCTTGGCCATTCACTCTATGCTATCCATTTTTTCCTTTCTCTTTCTTAACTCGTAACCATCCCTCCAACATTCTAAGGCAGTTACTGCTATTTTGGGCAAGGAATTCAAAGAGGATATATGTATTATTATTTATTCATTCAAATTACTAAAGCCCACACAACATTAAAAGGAAAGAAACTGTGCCCATTTTATTGCTACTCATAAGTGTTGGTTTCGAGGTCGGGGTACAATTGATTTATCTCGGCCTCATTCTCAATAGTACTTGTGCTTCTCGGGATCATTTTATTGACTTGGTACCCAAGTAGTTCGTCCTAACGCCGGAGGACCTGACTAGGCGACGCGCCGCCTCTAAGCGGGGGCGATTCGGTCGGTGGCACTATACTGCGCTTCCATATGTGGCTTTTGTCCGTAGCCGTTAGAGAGACAAAGGCCATATGTGCTGAACCTACAGCACGGCATCGCGGTCAGAACCATTCAAAAGCCATTCAGAGGCGGCATGTATGTAGGGGGCGACAAGCACCGCCCTGGTTCTTGGAGTCACTTGCTGGTACTTGTGGCGAGCTAACTTCTGTGAGGCCCAATTTCGGCAGTCCGTACCCGCGGTCATGGCCCAGAAGATCTGTCGATACTACTGATGTGGACCGTTGAGGCAATTCGACTGGTCTTCGGGGACTGGTTAAATCGTGACCGCGGCCAATTCACCTCTCGGCCGATACAGGTGCTGATAGGGCACGGTTGCTCCGGAAAGTACTTGCGCCGGATCCGACTACCGAGTGTGTCATAACTGTGGATGCTATGGTAGAGTAAACATTCGTGGTTTGTTCCTCATGGGAAGGACGGTGCTGTGTCTACGTTACACAAATAGGTGCCAGTTTGTGGTTGCGATGCTCGGCTATTAGAAATCGTGACGGGCGATGCTCAACTTCTACGAGGGTCCTATCCTAAGAGCAAGTCTTAGTCTTAGTAGTCATCATGGCCTAAAGGACTGAGGCCTTAGAACTTATATCTCAAGGTGGGTGGCGCATTTACGTTGTAGATATCTATGGGCTCCAGTAACCACTTAACACCAGGTGGGCTGTGAGCTCGTCCACCCATCTAAGCAATAAAAAAACATGGCTTTAAAGCAAATTTTTGGTTTTGATTAGAGTCACCTTTATACCAAGATGATAAACATAAGTTTCAGCCGAAATTATTACTGACTCATAAGTCGCAACACTTTCTGATATAAAAAAGCGGTTACGTTGTACATTGGAGAAACTTCATTAATTAGTCTGGACGCAATATCTGTAAATGAGCACTGTGCCGAGATCGGTGTATTCGTCATATAGCTCATTAGTCATATAGTTTGCAGGTACTATGAAGAAGATGGAAGAAACTCCTCTCCACATACTTAGTACAACAACGGATCACATAATATTTAAAATCATAGTAATTATTTAATTGTTACTTACATTTCACTGATAACTTTTTCCAGTGATTTAAGTAAACTATCTCATGTCAAAATTACATTTATATATGTATTATTAATTTCAAAACCTCCAGTCAGTCATATAAGAATTTAGATTAATATGCTTCTTCACTTTTATGCTGTATAGAGAAACAAATGAAACTAATGGTATCATTTTAAATTTGGTAATGTTCTCTCAGTAATTTTCCATAGTATAAGTAATTAGTTAATAGTAATTAGATATACTATCACAAAAGAACAAGTTTTAATATCACAATTAAATTTATTTAGATCTTTATGTGACATCACAAACCTGGTACATACAAGGAAACAGTTTGACAAAAAGTGACAAGAGCTTGTGAAAAGAGGCTAGTGATTTTAATCCTGATAATCTATACATATAAATAAAATTGGAGTGTCTGTTTGTAATATAGAAATAACCGCTTTTTACTACATGCATATGACTATATTTACGGTACATACACCAAAATAACATTTTTTACAATTTTTGTACGTCTGTCTGTCTGTTTGTTCTGGCTAATCTCTGGAACAGCTGGACCGATTTTGACGAGACTTTCACTGATAGGTAGCTGATGATATAAGGAGTAACTAAGGCTACTTTTTTTAGACTAGCTTCGCCCCGCGGCGTCACCCGCGATACGACAATAACCGCGGGACTCAGCTATCAATAATAAAATTTAATGTTTCCAAAGCGATGCGAGGGCGGGTCGCTAGTATTCTATATGAATGCAACAGTAATAGTGACAATCGGCTGATGCACAATATAGCTGAAGTATAGTACATTGTGCATCAAGGGAGAAAAGTAGGACATTTCCTCCTGTGCATATTCGGCTCGGGTGGCAAACACGGGGGATGAGATGTCCTACTTTTTTCCCGCGGTGCACATACTATTTTTTCTCCTACCAGGCCGAAAGTTCGTGGAGTACCGAGCCAGGGTCCAGGGGCGAAGCCCTGGCGGGGGTAGGGGGGGGGCGGAGCCACCCCATACTCATAAAAAAACAATTTAACGGTTTTTTAATTTTTAAATAAACTACTACTAATAGAATAAGAACTGTCTGATGAACTCATCTTTGTTCAATACTTCAGTATTAAATTTTATTGCCTTTTGTTTATTTCACTTTTACACTAAACACAATATTGCAAATTACCCGAGCACAACAATGGCGGAGAATTTTAGGTGCGTGAGAGCAAACGTATTATAGACACTAACGCGCATGCGCACTTGTTAGTACCCAGGGAGGAAAAGTTACACTTTCTTCCCTGTACAGCGGGAGGAAAGCCGAACTTTCGGAGTAGGTAGGAGAAAAAATATTTTTATGTACATTGGATTGGGACATTGCTCGCCGTCTAGTTTTGTTTTAGATCATGGGACAGTTTACAAGCGTAATGTAAAGAGAGCTAAGTGAAATAAAAAATACTTTTGCATTTAATTATTTTGATGGTGTCATACTTAAAATAGTAATAAATTTCCCACAGTCCTTTCATATTCAATTATTTTTAAATATGTAGATGGGTAACAAGCTTATAGCCCACCTCATGTTAAGTAGTCACCAAAGTTCTTTAGATATCATAAAGTGAATATAACCATCAACCTTGAGACATAAAGAGACAAAATAATGTCTGTCCCACTCTTCAAGCCAAAATACAGAATTGCTTCACAGCAGAAATAGACACGAAAGTATTACTAATCAATGCAAGTTTCCATATACCCTACCATCAAAGACTCATCCCGTCTCTACCAAATTGAGTTGCCCTGGTTATGATCTCCGAGAATGCTACTATACATTCTATAAAGATTCCTTTAGTAACACTCACAAAATGATCTGAACTGGTACTTTTCTAAGCTAACGCCGCACAGCCAGTTTTTAAAACCACCAAGGTAATAAGACCGCACAAGTCAATAATCGTTTTTTAACAGAGCAAAAAATGGAAACTGAATTTTTACAGATATGTGATGTGTCTATTTATTTATGGAAACATTATTTGAATCTTATAAACTCCTTAGAAAAAAAATTATCTACTAAAACTTAAATGAATTTGATTTGCGTGGTATTGTTAGCTAAGCAAAAATATGCAATTATGCATCTAGATCCATACAAAATTAGGGATTATATTAAGTACATCCGTTACTAAATAAAACATGCTAAAAGACATCGTATATGCAGTATCTTGTGACCTCTTTATCATGGGGCATATTCAGTAAACATTTGCATATGAACTCTTAATATATTCAACATTCTACCTCTCGCTGTAGCATTGTTAAAAAGTCAGTTCATAAAAATCATATTATACCTTTAGCTAAATCGATGAATAGCAGGGTATGTATAAATGCCTTATACATACGTATGCACAAGTATATTAATTATAATACTTTATAAAATGTAATAGTGATAGTTTCATCAGATAGTTATTACTCTTACTTTTAGGATAGTTTTTCACTGTGTTACAGAAGTTTTGCAAAGGTTTAGAGCTATGAAATTTCAAATGAAATAATTATATTGGTTTAATGAGGAAAATTGTACAAGAAAAAATGTGTCATGTAGATATTTTTAGCATTAATAGTAGGCACGATAACAAAGTACTATTTTCATTTGAAAATACAGTAAATGTTAATGCTTTTTTTCTAAACTTTAATACCGACACTTTCTATATTGGGCTTTATTTATTGCCCTCAACAGTATAACTTACAAAACTGTTTATTTTCACCTACATAAGAATTCTCTTCGTAATATAGATATTTATTAGAATAAATGAAATCCTGTATGTATAAGTAATAACCTTAAAGTCTGTGTTTACTATTTTTTCTCGTTAAATATGCCTTTGTATAACATTATTGTTTTTTTTTAATATGGTTAATAGAAGTTAGTTATTATATAGATTTCTCATAATAAAAGTTTTGATAAAATTGTAGTGGTAAAAATGAAATAATCAATTCGCTGTGCTTCGCGCAGAGTATATAGAACATAAACATTGACAACAAGTCATTGAGTAAAAACATACCTGTTCGCATAAATCTAAATTGATAGTGCCCTTGTGTCGCCTGCAATTTCGGTCTGAATAGTAGTCTAGGAAATACTGACCCGGGAGTTCGCCCGACTGTCGCAAAGCGAACCACCGTTTTTGCCATTTCTGTAAAATTAACATATTTTTTTTGTTATATATAGATCAGTAAAATTTACACTCTCGTAATACAGACAAACGATCGCAAGAAACCTGAAAGTTTTATATCCACATTGAAAGGATACATTCACAAATAGTGTCAACAAAGTTTCAAAGCAGCCAAAATTAACTTACCGTTCGAAATATTCGTTTCGTAGGTGGTGATTTTGTTAACCAGCCTTCAAATACTATATTTTTAGACATAATCGTGAAAAATTATGATTAATAAATAAAAAATGAGTCATTAAAACTTGTAAACTTCGCTCATACTCCCCCCATGTATAATCTGTGCTCCCCTTGCTCTACTACCTACTTGAGTGATAATTTGGTGTTGCCATGGTGTTGCTATTTAATTGTCTACATGCGCAGACTTTTAATTCTCCGTCTATGCGTTTATAGTTAACGAGTGCTTCGTATATGTGACATAATCTTTTTCATATTATTTTCTATAAATATTGAATACACACTATCAATGCCCAAACATTATATGAAAATATTTATCTAGGACTTTGTGTGGCTTTTGAGGCTAGGATTTATTTCAAAGTGAAAGGTCGCTTGCAGTTACCAAATAATTTAGAAGCACAATCTATAAAAATATTATCTTTTTGTTTCAATTTTTCTAAAAGACTAACGTGTTTAATTTCTGATTATTCACCGTTAAAATACTGAGCCCGCACTTTTTTTAAGTTATTTTTATTACTTATCTTGTATTTGTGTGTATTGTTGGTATTTGTGGACTCATTTAACTAGCTTGAAATTCTTGCAGGAGTTTGTACAAATCCAAACACATCTTAATTAATAAATACAACATTAGTCAATACTGGATATATCACATGCAACAAAATTATAAAAACAGATTGTCTGATTTGCTTTCCAGACGACTAGATTTGCGTGAAATGCGTTTCTATCTTGAGTCCGGCCAAGTTATTTTAATGTAGTTTAGTTTGGTTCACAATGCTATAAGCGGTGCGCCGCAATATCATCTAAGCAGACTTAGAAGTAATCGTGGCCTAAAGGATAAGATGCCCGTTGCATTCGTATTAAGCTATGCAACGGTGTACAAGTCCCGCAGGCAGGTACCAGTTTTTAAATCAGTGCCTATTGCATTTATCACATGATTTCGATTGATTTCCACGGCTAGGGAATAACACCGTGTAACCTGCAAAATTATAATTTCCATAATTACTGGTAGTATGACGTCTTTTAAGTCCGTACGGATATGTACCACCGTCCTGCCTATTTCTACCGTGAAGCTGTAATGCGTTTTGGTTTTTCGTTAGTCGTTGTACTATAAACTATGAGACCTTAGAACTCCTAACACAGGCTCAAGGTGGTGGCAATTACGCTATAGATATCTATTGGCTCTGGTTACCATTTAACGCCAGATGGGCCATGAGCTCGATCGTCTACCTAAACAATAAAAATAATAAATCCTTCAGAGAGAGAGCTTTGTCAAAATTAGGCCTTCGAGGTAAGCTTTTATGTTGTTTGAGAACAAATTTCGCTAAAGTGAAGGGTATGTGCTTCAGAATTTCAGGGATAAGATTAGTAATAATTAAGCCGTACATAATTAATTACAGAGTAAATCTTAAATAATACAGAATAAAAACAAATAATTGAAAATTGGTCTAGTTTCTTGCAAAATCACCGATTTTTTGGTAAAAAGTAGGTACATTATTACAATTCAATGGTAGCATTTTAATGGTGTGAGTGGTAGAAGTTCACTCTAGAGTTGACACGCAATCCTTTTTTGGCGCAATTGGTTTTAAAGCACATGCAAACTATAGCTTTTTAACAGTAAATAAAACCATCACGTACTATGGAATGAGCTCCCCTCCACGGTGTTTCCCGAGCGCTATGACATGTCCTTTTTCAAACGAGGCTTGTGGAGAGAATTAAGCGGTAGGCAGCGGCTTGGCTCTGCCCCTGGCATTGCTGAAGTCCATGGGCGACGGTAACCACTCACCATCAGGTGGGCCGTATGCTCGTCTGCCTACAAGGGCATAAAAAAAAAAAAACTAAGATTCCTTTTCGAAGAAAAGCTTGTTGTGATTGTTAGATTGTTATTTATTATTTACTTGCGAGGCCACCGCGGCACCGGTCCTCAAACAGAAAAAACCGTTATTGGAGAACGTTGTTGTTTGCATGTATACCTGCCTGTTCACCAATTAGAACCAACATTCATAGAAATGACTAGAGGTATCAAATTGAAATTGAATGCGAATTTAATTTTAACTCCTAATTTTATTTTATTTAATTTACGACGGTAGGAAGCCATAAAATCACAAGCTCAGTAAACACAATCACAAGATATAGGTACCTAATTATATTTAGTCACTCATAAAAAAATTATAGAGCACTTACATCCTGTGGGCCTAGCATTATAATTTTTTAAAAAGCAATGTACTAGGTATAGCTTGCGAAATCAATGTTTGAAAATTTGAATTTTTTTTGTTCTAAACTACATTCTTGGTTTTTCGGATTATTTAGAATTAAAAAATCTACATTCTCTAGGCCCTAGAGGTCAATTTTATTACCCTAGCCCTAGAGTCTAGGGTAATAAAATTTATTGCTGGTATTCTATTGTTTTTCCTGTTATGTATGTACATTCATCTTTGCCAGCACTCTCCTGTCTATCGTATGACTTCCCTGACAAATAAAATCGACATATTTGTTTGCCATGCTTCCCTATCCTCACAATAAATTTAAGATCCACGATCCACACTGAGCTGTATTATGGATATTCAATGGAATTTTATTTTCATTATCTTTAATTTCCTTGTTTGTTTTTTTTAAATGTGTTTTTTTTTCTTATATGTTTTATAGTCATTTATATTGTTATTTAATTATTTATTAAATAAAAGTCAGCCTCTGATGACTTTAACACAATCGACCTTAAACGGTTCACACATAAAAGGGTGAATTCAATAGTGTATTCGTGTTGATGTATATGTCGATATTAGGTATCCAGTTGTATTAACCTAAAAACAATCACATATTACTTGAACAAAATTAGTTATAGAGGGTTGCTTAAGATTGTGTATGAAAAGCCTTGGCTTGCCCCTAGAACTTTTGCGGGCTGATTGCTTCCCGCTTCCGTAGGTCTAACCCGCGGCTCCCTACAAGTAACCCCTGGGTGGTGCTATACGGGAGCCGAAAACGTAACCGATGGTAGGACCTAGTCCGACTGGCTGGCGACTACCCTTCAACTAGAGTCCGCCGCCAAATAGCCTAGCTGTATTCCGGCGTGTGGGTTGGAGAGCCAGTTTTATTCCTTCCCATTCCTCTTCCTTGTTGGAGGTGAATCCTGATGATACCTGAAACATGCGGAGCAGACGTGCGTGCGAAGTCGCGGAACCAGGTTGTTGACTGGGGTATAGGGAGACCCAGTAAAACGGTGTTCGCCGCCGGCAGGTATCACGGGACCCGGGTATCACTACTAAACTCCGCCCCGAGCAGCTGTCGCGCCAACCGCCAACCGGTGTAAAATTCCGTCGTGCGGTCGTCGTGCCGGAGTCAGAGACCGAAGTGGATCCCGGCGATCGTGCGCAGGGCGGACTGAGGGCCATTCCATGTCCTATGTCAGTCTCTCACGCAACCCGTGATCAACTACACACTGTGTTCCCTTCTTTATTCAGGTGTTGTCATGATTTCACTTAGAACGTCTTACCTCTCCCTATCCTACTCTCCAAAAACATTTATCATGAAGGTCAAGATAAGAAATAGGGTTTTAACGGCGATTCCACATTTAATGTGGATTTCAGCAATGTTAGGGGTCTACATAGCAACCTTGACGCCGTACAACACCACCTTGAGATGGCGCAGCCTACCCTACTGTTTCTGACGGAGAGTTTCCAGCTGGTGACACAGCCCACCCGTGCCCCAGGCATAGAGGGGCACGAGCCGTCTCTGTTGGACCTTCTGCTGACCATGGATCCGGCCGGATACAGTGTGGTGGTCGACGCTCTGCTTGGATCGTCTGATCATTGCCTTTTCCGTGCTGCCGTACCACTCTCTCATCCTGGTCGTCAAACGACGACCGGGCATCGAAGAAGAAGAAGAGTTTGGCGGTATATGTCAGCAGATTGTGATGGATTGTGTGAATTTTACGCATCCTACCCATGGGGGCGCTTCTGCTTTTCCTCTACTAATCTGCTCTGAGGTGCCCGTTAGGGGTCGCAGCAGACCCTGATATAACAATGCCAATAGGGATGCTGCACACCCCAAGCGGTCCGCATACGTAGCATGGGATGATGCCAGGAGACGTCGGGTTCCTAACGTCTCAGGAGAAAGGCGGAAATATAACGCCGCTTCCAGATCCTACAAGAAGATTATTGCCGGCGAATTCGGAGTCGGAGCACATGGCTAGAGTTGGCGAGCGACTAAAGAGCTATCCCTCTGGGAGCCGTGCTTTTTGGTCGCTCGCCAAAGCTGCAGAAGGAAACTTTTGCAGGTCTAGTCTCCCACCACTGCGCAAGTCTGATGACAGTCTGGCCTACAGTGCAAAAGAGAAGGCTGACATTCTGGTCAAACTCTTCGCCTCGAACTCGCCTGTGGACGGCGGGAGTGCCACACCACCGAACATCCCCTGGTGTGATAGCTCCCTGCCGGATATCTGCTTCACAGAGTGTGCTGTCAGGCGGGAGCTCTGACTCCTGGACGTTCATAAGTCGAGTGCACCAGACGGTTTCCCCGTAGTGGTTCTGAAAACGTGCGTCCCTGAGCTACGCCTGCGCAAACGCGTTTGGATCGCTTTTCTTATTGCACTAACAGGGTTCCGTCTTCATGGAAGAATGCCCATGCACTATGACCCGCACACTATGCCCAAGCACTATGACTTATCGTTCTTCAAACGAAACTTGTGGAGAGTACTTAACAGTAGGCAACGGTTTGGCTCTGCCCCTGGCATTGTTGAAGTCCATGGGCGACGGAAACCACTCAACATCAGATGGGCCGTATGCTCGTCTGCCTACTAGGGCAATAAAAAAAATTACTGGGCGCGAATAATAATTGTACTCTGTATTGCGCGGTTATTATTTATTTTTAAGACGCACTTTTTAAGACGTCTCAAATTGGATGCCGGTAGTCTTATTGGGATGTCTACGGATTCCATTAGATACTTAATGATCTCGTTCACCCATGTAATTCCCCATCTACATCTAAATCTCCCCATCTAAATCAATAATAAGCATAATAGAAAACGAATGTCCTATTTTCTTAGTTTTAAGTTCTGGATTATTTTAGTGAGGTCAACTAACCTCTTTGCCTGGTTGTATGTGCTTCATGTATGCCATAGATAATAAATACACTTATTACTTAAGATATAATTAAGCCACAAGCCATTGTTTTTTTATGAAATTATTTAAAAAGAACTTTTTTTACGCTTAAAACTATCTGCAATATTTCGTAAAAATGGAAACGACAAATCATCCAACTGATCCTAGAAGCAATATTTCCAAATTAGGTTCATATGACCCCGAAAAGTAAGTTAGCGATATTTCGTAAAAGTAAATTGTAAATTTGTAAAATGTTCAAGGGAGCTATTTTTATTTTATTTCACACTAGTGAACTCCAAGCACACTGCGCTATAAGAATTGCTAAATCTATGAAGAAATTCCCGTAAAATATTCAAAAACCATGCTTCATACAAACCTTGTTTTCACAACTACGACAAATCGAAAAATAAATTAGTCAAATCGGTTGAGACGTTCTCAAGTGATGCTCCGTCATTCATAAGGCAATTGATGTACAGATAACCCTTTCTCGGTCGATGTCCTCTCAGTCATTGGTTGTCTTCGAGCTGTTGACGATAATACTGTCCTTTGAACTTATCTTTTCATATGACATATGTCAAAAAAATTAATACGAAGAATTTCCACGTCTGTAGGAACCCTAGAAGTTAGGTCTTGGTTATTCTGTTACGGCAAAATAGAAGCCGTAACGCATATCAAGCAACAAGGGTACGGGCAGTATTTGTCTTGTACCGCACTAGCAGCAAGTTTAGTTTTTAGGCGGCCTCAGTGAATGTGTTAATTCGTGTTAATGAAGAAAAAAAAAAGAACTCGAGTATAAAACTTTTTCTGAATGAATAGTCCTCATGTCCTTTTGTCCTCATGTCCCCCCCCACCCCTAACAACGTACATTATATATTATTTATGATCGGTTATTTTTATTGCTTAGATGATTGGACGACCTCACGGCCCACCTGGTGTTAAGTTGTTACCGGAGCGATTAGACATCTACAACTGAAATGCCACCACCCACCTTGAGATATGAGTTCTAAGGACTCTAAGGTAATTTCTAAATCGTAATAACGTTATTCAGAGAAGACGGGTTTAATAATAATTAACTTAATACTTATTACAATAACCACAAGATTAGACGTGATCGCTTTTAACCAAACTTCCGATTGTATGTAATTTTATTTGCACGTGCAACAACTAATCCTTGTTTTTCTTATATGTGAACCGTGAACACAAGATCGTTTGATTATACTTACAATGTAACATTGAAGCAGTTGCAACATTGATAAAAATATCAGGTTTTAAAATAGACGTTACACAAGTTGACCAAGCCCTAACAAGCTCTGAATTTACGTGCTATATCACACAAATACGAAATATATCGCATTTATATTGTGACTTGTTAGTGAAGCCAATTATGATCCGGGCTTGACACTGAAAATAAGGACCGGAGAAAAACATTGTGTCAATTGTGAAACTGAAAAAGAATAGAAAGTTTCGATAGAGAGATTCGGCAGAGTTATTGATTAATTTTGAAAATAGCTTCCGTTTCTGTTAGATGAAGAAAGCGCGTAGATATTAATATTGCTTAATAATAATAATAAACCTGAAACAAACCTCAATAGCTTAACGCCTATTTGGCCATTTTATACGACAATTAAATGGAAATTTAGAAGCAGGCCTTTAGGCAAATTTTGAGTATTATACATACTCCTATATATATACTTTATACTTTATTTTGCTTGTACAGATACGTCTTGGACAATGTTTCATCGACAGTATTGACTGATGAAAGCTTAACCCCAGGCCGACCTCCTTGTTTAACACAAAGGACAATTGGAAAATTTTTACAGCCACTCACGCGAGAACTTGCTGAAATACCGCCCAAGTTTGTATATACTATACTGTTATATGAAAAAACTAGACATTGTTTATAAAAAAAAACATGCATTACTTCTCATCAGTCTTTGTAAAGTTTCGGGTAAATTAAATGTATTGAAGTTATAATTCGCTCATTTAGGTACTCAGCAAAGCAACCACGTATGTACTCTAAATCTGTATCATATATTATGATTTATGCTTCATAAATTACGTAGTTATTAGTTTTACAAGAAGGCTGTTTTATAAACACAATCAGCCAACTCGTCGTTAGCTATTAGTTGGTATTTATTAATTGAATTACGTAAAATTTCATAGGCCTACTATCGATGAACTGCCGGGTCCGGTGATAGAGAGAATGGTGCAGAAAGACAAAGCTTTTTGGGTTGACAAACCAGGATCGAATGCTTACGTTCTCCATGATGCTTATAACAGCTATGGAATGACGACCGAAACTGTTATACCACGTATAATATTTACATTTAGATTCATAAATATTAGTGTACCTTCATAAATGGCAAAGTTAATGTCAGTCATAATTTTCGGTAAATTTCAATTTCAATCTTTTTTTATATTCTTGTTGTTTTCGTAAACAGAGTATTAGTATAGTGCCAACTAGATGGTTAATGGTAACTATCGCTCGTGGACTTCAGCAATGCGAGTGAAAAATACATTGCAAATCTACTGGTTACATTCACAGATAGCCACAGTGTATTTTTCTTAACCCATTCCTGAATCTCAGAGAGTAATTATTTTGTTTCTCTATTTAAAGATCATCAAGATGTATTTCCTCGTTCGTATCAATACGACCTGGATGGTATAAAATATCGTCGCGATCATGCTTGCGATGGATTAAAACAAAAACATAGTAACAAGGTAATAAGATAAAATTATTTTTTAATTCAGAGTTGAGTAATGAGTCTAATGAGCATGTTATCAAACTACCTATTCTTCAAATCAAAACGCACAAGCGATTCACGGCAGTAATATGTAGCAGGACGTGTGTCCATTTAATATGTTAAAACTTGAGTAAGATCAATTAGGGCTAGACTTAAGTTAAATAAATAAATAAAAACTAGATTAGGCTGCTAGCACATATTGGGGACACGCCATGTGATATTAGAATAAAAAAGTTACTTGAACTAGCCATAGTTTCTTATAAGCATGCACCAATTACAGAGAAGTTTACATTAGCATTATTTTAGAACATTCAAAAACCACACCAAACAACATCAAAAATATTATTTTAAAGAACTATACGTTAAACTAAGCACTGCTTTTTGGACTCTCACTTTAGGTGTTTCGTATGAAAAATAGTTTTTATGTGTGATTTACAGCCAATACGTGCTCAATGCCGAGATTGTACCAAATTGAATGTGCCAGGACTGAGTCCATTTCAACTGGCATGGGCAAAAGATCCAGGGCAAAAGCGGTGGCGCGACTATCCTGATGTCGCTGCTAACATGACGAAGGAAGAAATACGTTTATTAATGACAGAGTATAATTTATTTATTTCATTCAACATGTTTCTCTAGTACTTCCCGTAAATACAAACAGACTTAAATTAGTTATACGTATCGACGTTACGTGTGTGCTAGAAAAAGGGAAAGTCAAATCCCGCCTAAACGACGCCTGAAATGAGAAATGGGATAGTTATTTAGAATAATACATTATGAGCTTCTTCGGACACATCATGCGGTCTCCCAGACATGAACTAGAGAAGCTCATAATTACGGGTCGCATAGAGGGCAAGCGCGCCGTGGGCAGAACGCCAGCCAGGTCAGATCTAGCAAGAGAAGCACTCGGTGGTAGCCTGTACCATGCAATCCATGCCACCCATGATCGAGCACATTGAAAATACGTCGCATGTGATCGCGATCTTCAGTAATGAGGGAACGATATAGAAGAAGAAGAATTTAGCAAAACTTGCGCCCTCTCACCAAGCGTACTAGCGACTAGCTACGACCCTCAAGTCCGAAACTATCGTTACTGTGCCTCCCCTTGTACACCCTTCAGACTAACCAGCATACGATGACGATGACACGGCAGAGTTACTGGCCAATGCACTGCAAGAGCAGTTTACCACCAGTAGTCAAACAGTGGACCCCAAACACACCGAGTTAGTCGACAAGGAGGTCGACTAACCCTGCCGCCCTCGGACGGGTTACCCCCCATTACCATAAAGGAAGTAAAGGAAGCGATCCACAACCTTCAACCTACGAAGGCACCCGGCTCCGACTGTATCCGCAATCGAGCGCTTAAAATTTAACAGTCCAACTGATAACAATGTTGGCTACCATTTTAAATGCCGCTATGATGAACTGTATCGTTCCTGTGGTGTGGAGAGAAGCGGACGTTATCGGTATACATAAGCCGGGCAAACCGAAAAATGAAACCGCTAGTCACCGCCCGATTAGTCTCCTCCCAGTGATAGGCAAAATATACGAACGACTCCTTCGGAAACGCATCTGGGACTATATCGCGTCCAAAAAGATATTGATTGACGAGCAGTTTGGGTTCCGGGCCAAACACTCGTGCATACAACAAATGTACCGCCTCACGGAGCACATCTTCATAGGGCTAAATAGGCGGAAACCGACCGGAACTTTCTGCTTCGACATCGCATCGCGAAAGCCTTTCGACAAAGTCTGGCATAACGGTTTGATTTACAAACTGTATAACATGGGAGTGCCAGACAGACTCGTGCTCCTCATACGAGACTTGTCGAATCGTTCGTTTCGATATCAAGTAGAAGGAACTCGCTCTCGCCCCCGTCATATGACGGCCGGAGTCCCGCAAGGCTCCGCGCTCTCCCCGTTATTATTTAATTTGTATATCAATGATATACCCCAGTCTCCGGAGACACACCTAGCGCTCTTCGCCGATGACATGGCTATCTACTACTCGTGTAGGAAGAAGTCGCTATTGCATCGGCGACTCCAGATCGCAGTAACCACCATGGGACAGTGGTTCCGGCAGTGGCGCATTGACATCAACCCCATGAAAAGCACAGTGGTGCTCTTCAAAAGGGGTCACCCTCCGAATACCACTTCGAGCAGCCCACTTCCTAATAGGCGCGATAACACCTCCGCCACTAGCCCCATCACTCTCTTTAGCCAGCCTATACCGTGGACCTCAAAGATCGAATATCTAGGCGTCGCCCTGACAGAGGGATGACATTTCGACCCCACATTAAAACGGTACGCGACCGTGCCGCCTTCATGTTAGGACGCCTCTCTCCCATGATTTGCAAGCGAAGTAAATTGTCTCTTCGTAATAAGGTGACACTCTACAAAACTTGCATAGGCCTCGTCATAACCTATGCAAGTGTAGTGTTCACTCACGCGACCCGCACCAACTTGAAACCCTTTCAAGTCATTCTATCCCGTTTTTACAGGATAGCCGTTGGAGCACCACGATTTCTAAGGAACGTGGATCTCCATGATGACCTGGAGCTTGACTCAGTCAGCAAGTATTTACAGTCGGCATCATTGCGCCACTTTGACAAGGCGGCACGACACAAAAACCCACTTGTTGTGGCCGCCGGAAATTACATACCCGATCCTGTGGCGGTCCACAATGGTAAACAGTCGACGTCGCCCTAAGTACGTCATTACGGATCCTCCCGATCCATTAGCGGTGCTTTTAGATACCTCAAGCACCGGTCACTGTACTCGTCGAACCCATCGCTTGCGATGAAGGGATCCACGAGAAAATTAACCCATAGATACAGCCCACTAAGTTTCTCGCCGGATCTTCTTAGTGGGTTGCGTTTCCGATCCGGTGGTAGATTCTGCGGAGCACTGCTCTTACTAGGGCCAGTGTTAGCAACATTTACGGGTTGAGCGCCCCGAGCTCACCTAAATGTCAAGAAGCTAAAATAGCCTCTCAAGGCTATCAGCATAGGTAGGTGAAAAAATGCTAGAAAAATATTGTTACGCATGCACAGAGGAATTAAAAGGCCACGTGGTATTAAAAGGCAATTATATGCACAGCGTGAATACCATTGTTTATTACGAGACGTGAGGTTAAAGTAGAGATTGCATTAGAAGAAAAGCCATCCTATCGCAGCGCACGATGATTTTACGAATGAAACTCGCAAGACGATGACTTCAATAGTAATACATAGAAATTAGAGGGAGAGTTGATTAGGGAAGCTGAGATGATGATACTACCACATATGAGTTATAGTAATAGATACGAACAGCTCAAGGTTGGTTCGCGTGTCCGTAACTCATCAGAACCGGTGTTTTCTGTCAATAGCATTAATTTTAGATGCCACAGTAAGATTATCGACTCTAATAGATAAATTTTGATAACACAACCCCTTTCTGTATTATCTCGGCTACGTTCCATTATTAGTCCTAAAGGTACATGCCAGCGTAGTTTTAAAAGTATCGAAATCTTTTATCGTAGACAAACGTAGTTAAATTGAAATGAAAAATCGTTTATGATTATTACAATGCGTATTTTTCAGGGTAGGGCGTCCATTTCAAAACGAAGCTTGCAACTGGTATTACGAGAATTATCCACCTGTTACATACGATTATATTTTGCGGAAATTTTCGAAATAAAATTACTGACTTGGACTACTCATTTATTTATGTAGTTTTTGGTACTTTGAGCTAATGCAGTCATATATCATCAGCTTACCTACGTTTTCTCTGGCGAAGTAATAACTTATACTTAGGGGTTTGAATGTTAGTGTACAATAGCCACTTATAGGGTCTTCGACCTCATCTCTCGTTGTGGGTTGTAGCATTCATACTGTTAAAAGATGAACATGTGGATTTTGACTTAGCCCATCCTCGATTAGGTAAACAATATTTATCTGAAAGAAATCTATACTAATATATAAATCTACAGTGGTTTTTACGGGTGTTCCGTTATAATTACTGACCCATGCATCCGATTGACTTGGTATCCATGTAGAAAACTTACTTAATGGATAGGCTAATATTTATATGAGTGTTGGACTCCCTACACCTGTTGCAGGGGCCTTATTGATGAGAATCTTTGTGGGGGTGAGAAATAATAATGTTTATTTTAAATGCCCAGCGAAGCGGACAGGTACAGCTAGTAATTTATGTATTATAAAATGTCCTAGGACTACAGGAATCACAACTTTACAAAAACTTTGTAATTTCCAATAATGGGTATGTCAAAAATAAGATCTGAATTTTATTTTTACAATATGAATATCTAGCTTCAAATTGTCATTTGTTTATTATTATTATTATTAATAGTGCTATGTTTAATTACATCTGTACCTTTCTAAACTTTCTTCATCAATGAAAAACGGTAAAAATACGAGCAATATAATCATTACAAATGTATATCTTGCGTTGCACAACAGACACAGAAATGAAGGGATTGATAAAAATATTCTCACTTGTGATTAAAATTGACTTCTCTTTGATTATGACCGCTTAGGTCATCATATTGGTTAATCCTGGTTTATCACCTAGTAATCCCCCAAACGAAAACTTACTCTTCAAAAGTCATGGTCACTAAGCATTACTGCGGATAGACTAGTAATACCAGTCTTGGTTAATCGCTCGTCCCCGCTGCTCCTACACGACAATACAAGTCATGACCGGATGGACGTATGCAAGTTTTGTAGAGAGTCACCTTATTTCGAAGAGACAATTTACTTCGTTTTACCGCAGATGATACGGACTACTACGACACTTTTTGCACTTGCTCCAAGAGCTAACAGATGCGACGTACATTTTACGTATTTTTTATTTATTGCATAGATGATTGGACTAGCTCACAGCCCACCTACTGTTAAGTGATTATCGGAGTCCATAGACATCTACAACGTAAATGCCGCCACCCACCTTGAGATATAAGTTCTAAGGTCTCAGTATATGTACAACGGCTACCCCACCCTTCAAACCGAAACACATTACTGCTTGACGCAGAAATAGGCAGGGAAATACCACCAGTAACTACGCAAATTATAATTTTACGGTTCGATTTTTATTACACGACATAATTCCTTCACCATGGAAGTGTTCATTATTATTGTGAACATTTGCTAAGTACGCATTTCATTAGAGAAATTGGTATCCGCCTGTGGGATCGCCGGTGCATCGCTCAACACGAATGCATCCTTTAGTGAGTGGTGCTGCTACAACTAGGGTACGCATGTCATCGACAAGAAATGCTGACAAATGGGAACCGGTAGCGATGTTTCTTCAAACAGCATTGTTCACCCGAACGAGGCGCATGTAACACTATCCAAGGGGCCGCCAAACATACCATCGTTGGCTGTTTTGTGGTGTTTGTACTGTACTATACACTGTTGTTGATCGAAGATGATCGACACTTACTTAAGTAATTAGGTACAAGATTAAAAACTTTTTGTATTTATTTTGTCGATAATTATTCTGTCACTATTTCTTTGTTTCACAATGTCGAAATTATTCGTGTAAAAACCACATATTACAAAATAATATAAATATAAAATTCTGTTTTTCCCATTCCCATAGTTGAAAATGGCTAAACAAGATGATGGACTTTTTCTTCTTGAAGTGTTGGTTGATAAAATTGTATTCGTAAAAAGCCCTTGTTTTTCTGACAAAGATTTTAGAACATGTGTGAATATTGAGTGTCCATCGGTCGAGCCTCTGGAGATATGCGATGACGATCCAGGAGCTTGCGTTGTTAAAAGTGGTGGACCTTTTGTTAAAACATTCAATAGCGGCAAATCATGTCTTTTCTCCCTAAAAGAGGCTGATATAAATAAAGCTATGTCCAAGTTTCCTATAAAAGTAACAGTGTATAAATCTCTTCCTTGCGGTTGCTTACCAACAAAGATAGTAATGGGAGAAGCAACAATAGACATGACAAAAGAATTTGTACAGGCAAGGAAAAAGTTTTTGGAAGACCCCAGTAATGTCAGCTACGAAGCATTAAAAGATGCTTTTCGCATTGTCGGGTCCGATGGTGTTGAAGCGGGAGAAATTATAATGTTTCTTCGCATATCCTGTTTTGGGAAATTGATCATCACTAGATTTCAAGGAGCCGGACCACCAAACCTCAGTAGCGCGGGAAATTCTTCTGTCGTTGATAGATCCTGTAATCCTAGAAAAGATTTTCAAACAACTCAGGACCCCTGTGCTTGTGGCACAGCAAATGCATTTAAGAAGAAAGGTATTACTGAATTAGCAGCATGTCCAGAAGGTAATTTATTTATTTTATCATTACTATGCACTTGATGCTTTGCGGTCCATCATGACGAAGTTTAAAACTTGTAGTTAATTTATAAAATGTAACTTATGAATTTCAGAAAAAGATCATTATAATAGCATGCCGTGTGAGGATCCAGACGATCCATGTTACTGCTCCGGTCCAAAAACTGCCACAAAACAACAAATGGCATGTAGAAATACTGATCAATATTGTTTGCATGTACCAAAAGGTTTGTATTTAGTTCCTTCTTACTTTTAAACTAATAGATATACTTAACTTACTTAATGATACCCACAATTTTTACCAGTTTAAAATACAATTAAATTAAGCTGACTTAAGTTGACGCCGTAATACGTATTACAATAGTTCAATGCATAGAATTTATTTATTGCTGGCCAGGTCGTAGCAAGCAATTTGAAGAAATAGGAACAAATTTGGGAGGCAATGAATTAAAGATTAAGGTTCCAGCAAATGCATCGATAATAAAAAAGATTAGTCAAACTCACTGTGCGATGCAATGTCCCTACACCAAAGGAGCCGATGGTGGACCTTGCGAACCACCCTGTGGCAAAAATCAGATAAGCTTAGCGTTACCTAGTGAGGCTATTTGTTGTCATGGTGCTCAACCTGCAGGCACTCAGTTCACATGTACAACAGAGGGTTGCATGCAAACCTCCAAACACGGTCAAGCTGCTTTGGCTCGAGGTGACACGAAGCAAGAATTACCTAACAAGGAGGTTTTCGTTTTAAAAGTAGCAAAAACGGCTACGCAGGGTGACAGAAAATGTAAATTAGAATTAGAACTCGTCACACCCAAGGGTTCAGACAAGAAACCACCAGTACAGAAAGTTAATACCAGAATTCAATCGGACCCTGATTGCGATTGTGGTAGGCCAAGGATAAAAAAAATAAAACCCAAGAATAGAAGATAATCGTTATTATCGTTTTGCTGTTCGATAGTTATGAATCAAGCTATTACGATAACTTTCACATGGCTCAGAGACGAAGAACGAGACTGTACCATGTGCAGGGTGACAGAGTAGGTCACACACTACTATTTTTCACAAGACGAAGACCTTTAACAGTGTACATCTGTAATAAAGTATTAATTCTTTGTATATTTCCGAATTGTACAGATTGCTGCCCAACCGGGAACAAAGTCATATTCCAAATACCGTCCGATTCTTGTGGTATGGGACATAAACAACGTGCTCATTTCAATTTTAACTCCGATGGCGTTGGAGATATATCCAGGGATGAACCAGGCCAATTAATGCCAACAAACGTGGAAGGTTATCCTGGAGTAGTATATGATTTTCCAAAGCAAGTGATTAAGCTTAGAATTGGTAAAACTATTGAGATGCCTGGTCGAAAGACAAAACTTGAGTATCAGTTCATAACTCCCGTGGCCACCCGAGAAAAAAATGTTCCTGTTAAAGATACTCGTACTGCTCAATGTGTACCTCCATCACACAGTTGCTGTTCTCCAAAAACAAGCCGCAAAAATTAGATAAAAAAACGACTGCACAAAATGTTTATGAAGTGTAAATCAATGTAAATAATTAAAGGGTGTATTTTTGGATTAAATAATATATTTAATACGCAACCATATGTAGTTTTATTGTGGATATATGTAGTATGTAAGCTAGGAACCGTACGGAAAAATACTCATGTAAATAATTCATGTAGTCAAATATTTTTTATCATTTTGATTTCAATAAAATTTAAATGTATTTTGCAAATCACCGTAGGTACTGGATCGAGTCGCCTGTCGAAGATTATCTGTAAAGACAAGAAAGATAAGGAATTTGAAAACAGTAATAGACCAAACGATACTGGAAGTAAAATACGGAACTTCTATCCTGAAAACAAAAACAATATTTATGATGTGTTACCTCTACTATCGAATGAGAGATATACAAGTGAAGATTCTGAAGTATCTTTGAGTACATCAATTTCTAATAGTAGGATCGACTCAGCTAGAGACAATTTATTTTCCAAACTATATAGTAGGTATTCATCGAAATTATTGATGACCAGTTCAAAAGTAAATCCATTCAATGTGAACGAAACTACGGTTTTTATGACTTTACTGGACAATTCGAAAAATCGACGGACGTCTGGCTCACAAGCAACAGCTTCCATAAACAAATGCTTACAAGCAAGCAAAGAAAACAATTCTGAAAGAATATACGGCGCCAGCACACTTAGTTCATCCTCTAACAATTGGTCAACGTGCACTTTGTCTACTTGTCCTCATAGAAATTTCCGTCAAGGCAATAATCATGACGCTGACGTATATTTTTTTGGAAATAAAAAAGAAAATAAACTGAATGTGGGAATGGGAAGTTCAGATTCAAAAAGTAACCGCAAAAATTCAGGTCAACATGCTCCCATAAAGGGTGAGAAAAATTCCAACGTAAAAAATACAGCAGGTGTGCAAGCTCAATCTCAAAGCAATACAGCGGCAGCCCAAACAGGAAAATGTAAAGGTTCATCGGCTACTACTAGTACATGTAAGGCAGTCTCCATAAAAGATGAAAAAAGTGAGAACGTATGTCCAGCTGTTTCTGGAACCAAAGGAGACATGGTTGCTACAGTATCGCATATTAAAATAGGGCCAAGAGAACCGTGTCCGGTGCATGGTAGAGAGCCATGTCAGGGCCCGAAATGTATAATTGCGTCATCAGGTGAAGATCATGTGCCAGTGAAGGTGACTACAGTGACAAATCCACGTCGTGGTGTTTTTGAACTCGTTGTAAGAAAAATGACCGGAGCACCACTCGCAAAAAATGAATTAATGTTAGAATGGACACCACCACCTTATAGGCAACCACCTTGCGGAACCCCATGTCTTATACCTTGCACGACACCAGGGCGGGTACCTAAATGTAAAATGATAGTTTGTAGACCTTCACGATGTAAAACAAAGAGTTGCAAAGGACCTAAGCGACCTTGCGGTCCAATTTCTTGTCGATCTCCGAGCAAGAAGTGCATAAAGACGTATTGCTGCTTAACTACGTGTCGACCTTGCAAGCCATGCCCGATCATACCCAGGTGTCGCTCTCCATCACCCTGTAAGAGTCCGCGCGTGTGTTGCAGCACTCTGTGTAGCACTCCTTGTAAAAGTACTCCGTGTTTACGATCCTGTCCAGTTGGACGAAAAAAAACTAGAAGAGCTAAAAGTCAGCCTCGCATCAGAGCACATAAAAAACGGATGTCGCCTTGCCTTAATCGCATATCAGCGTGTCCGGTTGTACGCTGTAGAAGCATACCAGGTCCGTGCATCACATGTTGTCCTATTCCGTGCCCCATCCGAAAATGCTGTTCAGGTTCACCATTCAAGCCACCTAAGTGCTGTAGAAGTACTTGCTCCTCGTGTTGATGCGCCGTTGAATGGATATTTACCAATAGCATCAAAATTCCAATTAACTTTTCCATGACAATTGTAAATAGTCAAATAACAAATGCTTAGTAACCAAGACATTAAAAGTTTTGATCGACGTATTATTTATTGATATATTATTGTTTTTGTACATGATACCCACACAAACACGAGCATGTACTTATGTGCCGTTCATCCCATGCAATTATACTGTATCAAGTAATTCTCGAGCTTATCGTTTATCCGATGATTACGTGGTTACTGGAAGGCACCTTCAGACATAAGGTAGAAGTTCTTTTGTAGGTTTAACGACAGGTGTAGATCTTCCACCGAGCCGGTGAAATTAATAAATAAGTAAGCCGACGGTCCTAATGTTGTTGTTTAGATCTTTTTTATGCTTATCTTGAAAATATATTAAACGAGATACAAGCATCTGTTAAAATTAAATATCTTCTGTTGTATGACAGCTACTGTCACAGTCCAATAGTATTGGAATGACTACTTCGCGGTAGAAATAGCCAAATGCTGAAACTTACTATTTGCACTAACATTATAAATCTTTGGGATTTTAATTTTATTATACGCTTTTCCCACATCATGGAAGTTATACGTGGAGACGTGAAAAATACAAATATTCTTAGAAGAAAAAAAAACCTAATTTTGAATACTGAGCCCAAGGAACTTGAATATCAAGCTGTCGCCACATCGCTTGATGTAAATGAGCCCATCGGGAGTCTTATCCTTGAAGCTATTAGAATTTAGACTTCGCAGTAAATATAATTCTTATTTGTGAAATAGGTACAGAAGGTCGAAAATTAACATGTCTCAACGTAGGTGGCGCTATTTACAATGTCCGTGAACTCCTAACTGGAAGTAATTACTTAATTGCACTGAGATGTCGTTCATTTATAAAAATAAAATAATACATTAATAAAAAAACGTAAGCCTTTAGATACATCTAACAAATTCATATATAGTGAAACTGAGACTCTACCTTATGCCTGAAAGTGGGCGCGGTCTTTACATTTTATTGTCCATGGACTCCGATAAACCCTTAATTAACATCGCGTTAATAAGCGTCACGAGATTCAATCGTAAAAAAGGTTTAGTGTTACCTACTACGTGAACTAATTAATTAATTAGAAAATATTAATTCACATCAAATATGCAGTAATTACCCAAACAACCTTTTTGAGTGATAGCTGATTTTAGGTAGGTAATGCATTAGTGCTAATGAACTATCAATTTTGATTACTTCAAACTACTCACAGAGGAAAATCAAGAAAAATAAGTGATTAAATTTTAGTTATCGTTCCGTAGTTTAAGAATATGTTCGACAAAATTGGTAAGAAGGATGCCAAAAGTACTCAAGTTAACGGCAATTTAAAATCAGCGTTAAAAAAAAATCTTCCGTGCCCTTGGGCCTGCGAACTGGTTCCAACTAATGTGCCTAACGCTACAAAGGCTCAGACGGTTTTGCATCCTCGAAAAGATGTTTTTGTTCTAAAGGTAGTTCAATTTAAAACCTTGACATAAAGTTTAAATATTTTATAACTAATACCGTGGTAATCTTACTCTTCTGCTTTAATCTATCAGAAAACAATGATGCATTCAGGGCATGTCACTGATGGTAAGCATTATGCACGAACACTCCTATCCTGCAAATGTGCATTATAGGCCACGACGACTTCGACTACGGGATTTCAACGTTACATCTAGAGGATGGATATAAACAAATGTCCCTACTCTGACTCTGCTGTTGTTGACTCTTTTCTATGCATGTTTTAGTAAACGGACAAAATAGTGTGAAAAACTATTTCGAAAAGTAAAAGTAAACGAAAGTACGAACCGCTAAAAAATTACGATTCATTTTTGAAATTTTATTTTTTTTAAATTTCATTAATTTACGCTTCATTTTATACAGACACATATAAAGTCAACAAATGTTTGTATTAAAAAAACAGATGGTGACTAGTTAGCACAACATTCCGTGTCCACGAAAAATGTGAAGCGTTCTTAACATCAGGAGCAATCAAATAAAAATAGTAAACTTAACATTTAAATCGTTAAAGAGGTTTCAATTATTTCGTAAAACCTTTATTAGCTTAGTCACACAGACAAGATACACAGTTTCCATAACATAAGCATTTATGTACAGTCACCTCGATAGGAACATCAGAATGGTTATTTAAATTTAAGGTAGCGAAGATTGGACCCAATGGTGACAGAAGGTGTAAAATGGAGTTGGAGCTTGTAACACCCAAGGGCCCTGAGAAGCAGGCGCTGACTCGTCTCGATACTAGGGAGACGCAATGTGACCCTAATCCACCGCCTTGCTGCTGCATGAAACCAAGGAAGAAGAAAAAGTAAACTTTAACTGATGTGGTTTATTTCAATTTTGTTACTTCTCAATGGTACAATAAATGCCATGGCGGTCTGTAATAAATTTATAATAAATATCAAATGTTTTTTTGTTTTTATTACATACTAGTTCAAGTTATATAATAACAATTAATATATATTAAAAATAAACAATAATAGGGTCAACAAAAAAATGTGTATTTCACATAAATTTCTAGTGTTCAATTTTTATAATTTTTTTAATGTTAAGTTCGTATGACATTTAATTTATTCATTTTAGTTGTTAGATATTTATGTCTCAATTGTGTGCAAAAGCAATAAATTTTTTTTTTATCACAACAGCAACTAATATTAATAACTAATAGTAACAGTGCAGTAACAGTGGCGATAAGAGATATCTTGATCTGGATAGCTTGAAAGGCCCTTTTTTATCCTCCTGAGGCCCTCTCACTAACAAATAATTAAATGCATAGTTTCGCAATCTTCTATGATAAATCAGCAGGTGTCGTCATCACCAAGACTCATTTGAAAAAAGTGCTGCGCTGTGCCTAAATATTCTAAAAATAATTCTGGGATTCAAAAAGCTTTATCTGTATTGGTTTCACTAAAAATTATTGTGTAGATTGTGTTGATAAATAAATGTAATGGCTTAGTAACGCAACAATAATAAACAATGATATTGTACGAAATTATTGAATTACCGAAAAAATACGGACTACATACTGACCGAAAATGGAAGTCAAAAGTTATTACGAAAACATGTTGGGTTGTGTGCGCAGGGTGCCAGGAAGCAGATTTTTGGTTCATTTTTGCTGAAAAATTTGCTATCAGTAAGTATAATGTACACTATAAACTGAACTAAAATGAAACAGGTTCATATTACGCAGTAAACATTTATATAGTGTGCTTACATTTACAAATCAACGATTTCAATTAATGATAATTATAAAATGAAAACAATTTATTACAGTATTTTTTTAATACTACTATAGTTGATCCTGATTGGGTCACAATTAAAGTTGTTTCTTTTTCTGTTGAACGAATACTGATGTTGTTAACATTAAAACTCCTTAACGCGTTGACTGCGTTATGCGGCTTAAAAAGTCCCATACGCGACTATCCTCTGATGCGGCAGTCATACCCGTGTTCTTTCACTCGAAAGAGGAGGCGACTATGTCCAGATTTCTATTGGCTTGAGTCATGTTAAAAACGGTCCTTTGTGAGGTTTATCATGTCTCATACGGACTGCAAAGAAGTCCGATCTTGCCTCGAAAAGACCTCAAACGCACTGGCTGAAAGTCTTACAAAAATGGTCCCGCAATTAACGTGTTAACTACTTTAGCTTTTGAAACTGTGTAACTTCTACCATTCTAACGTATGTACATAGTAATTACTTTAATTTTTTTCATCTTTTCACCATAACTTCAGAGGTCTAATAGAAACCTTTTTAATGCACTCATTAAGTGTCTTCAAAATTAAAATACGTTTGTCTATACTTCTGACACGATAGCAGAATATTCAGGAAAACGAAAACAATTTACAAAATTGTGCGTGAAAAATCTAACACTTAACAATATAATATATTCACATCAAAAAATTTCAAAGACTTGAATTAAACAAACTTGTAATGGGCAAAAAAGAGGGCAGCATGCAGCGTAAGCCCTACGAGGAAATCGGAGCAATTTTCAACGGCAATGAGGTCTCTATTCTTTATAAATTACACTGTTAATTTGTGTAAAGTTGATAATATTAGACTGATAAGTCGAGCTCTAAATTCGTGCGCTTACTAATAATTTAGTTCTTTTTTATAGTTGAGTTGTAAGTAGTATTTAATTCTGTAAAGAAAAATATACATGGCTACTCCCTTTACTACTTTATTCAATGACAATATTTAACAAAACAATTATTTAACAATAACTTTCACTTACTACAATGTTTACTAGATTTTTTGTTTTTGTTTTTGTGGTTTCCTACATAAGCTGATGGTCTTGAGAGACCCTATCAGAGTATCCGGGCGAGTAGATGAACTCACGGGGCTCAAACCTGACGTAGTTCCTAACACGAACCCTCGCAAGAGCCGTGCTTCGCAGACTCTACCACTAGATCGGAAACGCGACCCACTGAGAAGATCCGGCGAGAAACTCACTGGGCTGTCTCTGTGGGCTAATTTACTCCCCGACCCTTCGTCGCAAGCGACAGATTCCAACAGAACGACGACCGGTGCTTGGGGTACCTAGAAGCACCGGTTATCGTCAAGGGATGATCCGAAACGACGTGATTTGGGCGACGTCGACTGTTTACCATTCGATCCGTAGGATCGGGAGTTTACTAGACTTAGTCTCAGACCCAGTCAGTAACTTCAAGGCTTATGAGAATATGCTCTAATACGTTTTTCTCGTTAAGGTTAAAATTCGTGTACCAAAGACCACGTCGAAACCACCGAAATTGACACCATCACAGTTGAAACTTCAGCAACAGTGCACGTGCGATGATGAAGGCTCTATTTGCTCGGAGACCTGTGGCTTATCCGGGGAAGAAGATAACGGACCGGCGAACAAACTTAACTTTCAGGTTCCATTCATTTATTCAATTTATAATTAAAAAGCTAGTAGTGAAACTCGGTGACGCTCCCTTCCGATTCCCACCTAGCTGAGCCAATGCTCGCACATTAATCCTGTCGAGGCTGAAAAAGCCTTCGGGCTACCAGCTATATTCCTATCTGGCTAATAAGTGTCAAACAACAACTCTACCAAATTCATCACAATCGAATAAATGGGTAAGGAACGCATAAAGAACAAGTATACATACATTCATACAAACACTGATGGTAGGACCTCTTGTGAGTCCGCACGGGTAGGTACCGCCATCCCGCCTATTTCTGCCGTGAAGCAGTAATGCGTTTCGGCTTGAAAGGTGGGGCAACCGTTGTAACTCTACTTGAGACCTTAGAACTCATATCTCAAGGTGGGTGGCGGCATTTACGTTATAGATGTCTATTGTCTCCAGTAACCACTTAACATCAGGCGGGCTGCGAGTTCGTCCATCCATTTAAGCAATAAAAAATAAATCGTTAACAAATAATAATAAAATATTATTTTATCCTCGTATCCATATCATATCCATCCGTGTCCATACGCGACATACATAGACCACTTTTTTCCAAAGAACTAGCTATCTGGCCTTGATGTGCCAAAGACACTGAACAAAATGTTAGCAAAGTGAAAATAAATATGAATCAACATTATGTATTGTATTTCGCGGGGTCGGCTGGTACCATGAACGCGCCTCGTGCGAGAAGCAGGTTCATCAAGACTGAACATCACTAAGTTTTTTGGTTTGAGAAATTCACAGGTTTGAGTGTAATGGTTGTAATAATAGTTGATTTTTATGAGATTTCATGTGACGCGGCTACCACGCTCACCCAACTTGTTACATAAGGTCGAAATCTGAATTAAATTTTACAACCACTTTCTTAAGTTCTACCATTCGAAGCGAAACTAAAAATTACTTTACAGCAGAAATAGGCTCAACGTTGTTCTTCTCGTGCCTCACAATACGTACTTACCGTGAGTAAAAATGGCATGCTAAGTGATTTTTAATCAGAAATCAACTAAACATGTGCATCGTCATGAATAAATCCTTAATAACTATATTCGACATTTGCTTTATCATTCGTATAGAGCATTATGACGTCCCTATCTCACTGATAACAAAAACAAAACTAAATTATTTTCAGTTCAGTTACATAATATGTTGGATTAATTTTTTCAATACATATTCATGACGCGTGTTTATTCATTTATTTTTTGGTTAAGACTTTTCTACATCATCATCATCATCAGCCTTTATCTGCCCACTGCTGGATATAGGCCTTCTACATGAATACTTCATATTTTTGACCGATCACGACGAACGAAATAAATCAAGTTTCCTATGTGCTTAGTGCGAGTTTTCTAACTTTTTGTGATAGCGTAAAAGTTAGTTCATATTTTTGTATGGAATAGGATCGTTTGCCTACGTTTGCCGCTAGGGGCACTGTTCCAACTGCATACAAAATTGTGTTAAAACTTTTACGCTATCGAGAACGTTAAAAAACTCGCACTAAGCACACTGATTGTTTATTTACAGCAAACACATTTCAGTGGATTTTCTAAATTATCTTCTCATGTCGCAGATACCAGACGACATTTGTGAGGCGCTCACTAACAGGACGGCGTTGAATTCCGAACTCACGTATAGTAAAAAGGAAGCTCACGAAACTCTCTGCAACGTCTGCAATGTAACTCCTAAGGACGCCCCAAAAGGAGTACAGGCTCAAAAAGTTTTGCATCCTGACAAGGACGTGTTTGTACTTAAAATAGGCAAGCAAACTGATGAACCGAATCGCACTGGAAATATAGAGGTTGGTTAGAACGATTGGGTGGTACCGCGTCTACTCAGTGTTTTGGCTTTGGCAAAAATATAATTAAATATGATTTGGTTTTAGATATGAACAAGTATTTAACAAATAATTGAAATCAGCTAATAGCGTCCAGAAATCTAGGAGATTAAAATTTTTGCTGCCGATTAAAAGATAATCCTCTGGTATTTTAGTACGAAATTTCTATCGCGCTCTTCAACCTTAAACGAGCTAAAATAGTTGGCGTTCATCATAACCAAAACTCCCTTAACTTCCTTATTCATGAACAGATTTCAAATTTGGTTCACCGTTACAGAGACAAAGAATTTGTGTGAATAATCTTGATCCCTAATTCTATGAAAAATGTGATTATTATGATTTCACTATTTTTATTTTTTTTATTTGATAAGTTTAGTAAATTGTCTCTGTCGCATAGAATGATAAAAGTTGAAATTGTGTTATTATGCCACACTATTCGTGAAATCATATTATCGCGACTTTCACAATAACCGTAGGTATGATGTGAAATTGCTTCATAGTATCCACGCGTATACTTATTGCAAAGTTTGATTGACAGGTGGAATTGATTACACCGCGCGCTCCGGCAAAGATGAAACCAGCTACGCATTGCTGCAAGCTTATCCAATGTGAAGAAGAGGACATTCCGTGTTGTGTACCTTGCAGAACATGCCGCGCTGTAGTCCCTAAGAGGAAAAAGGCTAGGCGCATAAAATGCTGCCCTTAAATATTTGTAGAAATCAAACAACTACAGCCTAAATTGTGACAGAGTATATAGCTGTGGTATCGTCGACGCAAAACTGTTAAATATAGTTCTTTTGAAACTGTTTTTTATTTCTGATGCAAGTTTCGAAGAACAGTCTTTTGCCAGGAGTTCTTGCATTATATTACGTTGTTTAGACCAGGGGTGAGCAACTTTTTTAAGCAATGGGCAAATTAAATTTTATTTTGGCGGGCCGCACAGTTATTTACTCTTATTAATAATTAACGAAATTTTATAATAAATATTAGTAGAAAAAAATATAAAACTAAAAAGTAAACATTTCATACACAAATTTTAATGCGAGATAAAAACAAACACGAAAAGAACAGAAAAACGAATTGATGGGAGAAAGTCGATAAAATAAATTCAAATTTAGAAATGGTTGGCGGGCCGCGTGTTGCTCAACCCTGGTCTAGACGCTTAAAAACTACATTTATGCGAATCAGTAAATTAAATTACTTACAGACTTTACTAAAATTTACATTCTTGCATAATTTTATTATATTTTATTTATTATATATTTATTATTTTAAATTCAATGTTTCGAATACTTTAATCTATTGTTGTCATCGTAAATTTAAGGTAAAGCTAATTGTAACCTGTAAAACTACCTTTCAATCATTGTAGATACGAATTATGTTATAAAAGCAAAATATATTCGAAGAAAATAAAATATTTTACCATTTAAATTTATTGTCTGAACCACGGATGCGCTGGTTCTAAAGTGCAAATAGTGAATGGTTTGAAAATTATGAATTACGGTCAAAGGCGTACTCAATTGATTCAGTATCATTTATGATAGGTTTGATCACAGCTATTATATAAACGGCATTGTGTTAATTATTGAGGTTAGGAATCGTTTTATTGTTTATTCGCAAGGCTTTGCAAAATGTCAATCGTTAACGTCCACGATGAAAGAATAACATCGTGTAGGTAGTAAAAACGACATCCGCAAAAAATATAATTTGCGTAATTAATGGTGGTAAGGAAGGCATCTTGTGAGCCTGTACAGGGAGGTACCACCCTTTATTTCTGTAATTCGTAAATGAATGCGTACTGGTGGGCGTAATGGGGCATCCACTATAGAATTCAGAATTAGAACTCATGTCTTAGGATGGGTGACGAAATTAACGTTTTTGATGACTATGGACTCCGGTGATCACTTAATATTATGTGTGTAAGTGTAAGTATTTTAAAAAAAATTGAGATACCTTTCAATGAACCTATACAGCACAGCATATTTCTTATATGGTTAATAATTACTTGATCTGGGATGAGATTTTCGATTCAAACCATTTCATTTCAAGATGACTATTGTTTCGAGTATTTAAGAAATTGTTATTTGTTTTAGTATATTAAAAATACTAAAAAACAAGCAAGAGTACTGAGCTTGCTTCGTGAGCTCTTCTCAGAACTGTGGCTTATTTTGAATCCGGCGGTAAAGGGTAGAGCCAACATTGTACGCTATAATGATATCTAAGTTGTAACAAATTACATTAAATTTAAGCTATTGCATAGATTTTATCGCGGGCCTTGAGCGCGGCTTGAGAGCGGAATCATGAAATTCCGTAACGAAAAAAAACTTCCACCCCTCACTACGCCTACTATGTAGTTCAACACACTCACACGTTGCGCTTGTGTAGTGCTTAAAGTAAAAAGTCTGAACACCGATTTATGTACTATCAAAATATGTGATATAATTTCATGGGTAACACAACGATAGCGCGATTCAGCTTTTGCGTCAAGCGCTGTCTATCGGAAACAAACGGAATTGTAAAATAGAAAATTATATCACATTACAATGCGTTGGGCGTGCCATTTTCTATCGCTTAGTCGAAGAATTTTATTACTACTGCTACTACTCATTCAATGATTGGAGTGGCATTAAAATAAACTAGCTAAGCCGTTAATTCTGGGCGAATGAGAGTTAGAACTGGCATCCAAAGGCGTGTCTCTATCCCATGTAGCGCCCTCTAGTGAGTGCGCGGTCAAAACGGAATACTCACAATGTAGCAGATTCATTGTTCGACAGTAGCCCCCCCGGTCACCGTCCTCGTCGAACCCGTCCCTAGCGACGAAGGGCTCAACGAGCGAATTAACCCATAGACACAGCCCACTGAGTTTCTCGCCACATGTTCTCAGTGGGTCGCGTTTCCGATCCGGTGGTAGATTCTGCGAAGTACTGCTCCTGCTAGGTAGTGTTAGCAATACGGGTGAAGCTGACATAGCCTCTCAAGGCTATCAGCATAGGTAGGGAAAAAAAGTAGCCCGCGTCATCTTCAGTGAGTCTTCATGTTTAGACTGGATTTTCCTACTTCTGAAACAAGTCTCGACAAATTAGTGTCTTCACGAGTACTCCGGGATTACAGACAGATTAATAATTACTCGGTGGTGATTATGTCAAATTAATCATGATTTGAGATCTGATGAGGCGTAACTTAATTCAAAATGGCTATTTGGAATACTGAATATTATCTACAAGAAATATAAGTTATAAGTTATTCGATTTTATTTTCGGAACAATAAAAAGATATGAACGAATTGAATAATTTCATTGAAGGACTGACTTTCTATTCATACGTTACCGGATAAATAAAAGTAGGTATATTCCCCGTCCACACTTAATTAGAAGAGCCCCAACCAAAGATAAGGTACAAAAACAAGTATATTTTGGAAGGCCATTTGAAGTAGATCTAGATCTGAATACGATGACCAGTCTGAAACGTGAGCGTCTGACATTATCAAAGCGTACTTTTCGCTCTTCTATAAATAATTACCAGAACAACAATAGCTACTAAACATCTCTCAAAATAAATATCAAATTTCCTTTTTGCCTTCACATAATATTCTTCGTTTTAACCTTACCTTAACATTGAATTATGCGTTAGCAAAACTTTTGTTTTTCGGTACGGCTCTTCAGGTAATTGTGCGCGATGACGTCAACCCGCCGAGTACCTACCTGCGATTAAGCACAATGTTAAAACTCGTAGATATAAACAGTGTTGACGTACCACAGTGACGCCCACGGATCCAGCCAAGTTCGAATGTGGATTTAAGCTAGAGCTTGAAAACGCTGCAGTGTACTGTCACAGGCGAAAGTGCTACGGAACGAACTCTGAACGATCACGATCATTTAGCAGGGTCAAGATATAGAATTTTCAATAATTTCATCATTTAAGTGAAAAGATGACATGATTTTCACGAAGTTTTCTCTTTTCGTGATATCTGTACGTTATGTAATGATGTATTATACGATGAGACACGTTTATTTTTTCAATGGATCTTATTATCGTCAGTCTTCTTACTTTGTAAACAGTTAACACGAAGTAAACGCCTTTTTTTGCTCGTGTAGGCAGACTAACGTACCTACTACGTACGATCCTGGTACGTACCTGACGGTGAGTGGTTATCGTCGCCCATGGACTTCAGAAATGCCAGGAGCAGAGCCAAGCCGCTGCCTACCGTTAAGTACTCTCCACAAGCCTCGTTTGAAGAAGGATATGTCATAGCGCTCGGGAAACACCGGGAAACACCACACTCCAAAGTGATTTTCATTTGAAAACACGAGCCGGTTAATTAGAAGATCTGTACCACGGTAATCACTTACCATCAGGTGGGCCGTATGCTCGTCTGCCTACAAGGGCAATAAATAAATAAAAGTTGATTTCGCCAACAAGCATTTGGCTGATTGAAAAACGCTTCATATGGTCACATTTTTTCGGCGCGTTTTAAAGCGTCAGTCCATCACTGTCCACAAGAAACGTAAGAAACGTATATTTTGAGTTCGTTGCGTCATACTTGTAGTGAAACAACGTAGGCGTCTTCGTCTGAATAAGTCTGAAAAGGGTTCATTCAATATTATTGTTTCATTCTATTCTTGGAGCACTCAATAAACAAAGCTGCACTAATTCTGTATTTAAATATTTAATATATTTTATTAAGTAAATTGTATTCAAAATAACCGAATCTTATTCAAACTAATGCGTGAATTCGATTTTGCGATGGCGATGGATGGCGTTCAAATTGAGGTGTCTATGTGGTTCAGTAACCAACCGTAAGAGTCGTGAGCTGCAAACGAACGTATTGGGTAGGTACCTAGGGGATTACATAATTAAATTAATTAACATTGTTATGCTATTGTTTTCACCAGTATATAATTATTTAACTTTAACGTTTGTTCCTATTTAAAGCAAAACCTGTTGGATAATTTTGATGAAATTTTGCAAAAATATTGTTTATCATAAATACAATTATACTTTTTATAATTATTAAGGTATATGTGCTTAAATACAGACAGAATGTATTCGATAGTTCGTGATTCTACTTAACAACGGATCTACAAATCATTCAGATGTATTTGATACTTTATTACAAAGTAACAGTAGCTTCGAACAAAATGCATAAGTGCGTTGGTAACCTGTAATGATGGATACGACCATGAGTCTAATATTAGTGAAGGTAACAAGCAGGCGACCTACATGACAATAAATGACCACCGTCATCTATTCATTAATTTCTAGTCTGCAGCGCTCATTTCATTCTCATCCAGAGGTTCGTCAATCGACAATTAACTTTTTGCTGTTTTCATGACACGAAACAAATGTAGAGGCACTAGCGCTGATAGAAATGCATCGAGATACCATGGGTGAATAAGTCGATTTATGGATTATTATTATTTTTATAAAAGATGACTTTAATTTTCTGTATACTAAGCGACAGTTTTTAAGTACAGACTTAATATTTTCTTCTTAGCGTAAATATACTTAAATAAAACTACCAAAAAATTTTTATTTTCAAAATTCTATCGCGACCGTATCTACAAAGAAGACAATAAAGAACATAAAAAACAGACACCGGGAGGGGTGAATAAATGCTAAATATTTTAACAAAAAAATACTGATGCCGACCGGGAACCGAGCCCAGTGTGCTTAGTGCGAGCTTTTTAACGTTCTCGATAAGTCAAATTTGTATGGAGTTGGAACGTTTGCCGTTTGGGGCACTGTTCCAGCTGCTACATACAAATTTCAGGTAACTTTCCGGTCACCGTCCTCGTCGAACCCGTCGCTTGCGACAAAGGGCTCGACGCGCGAATTAATCCATAGACACAGCCCACTGAGTTTCTCGGCGGATATTTTCAATGGGTCGCGTTTCCGATCCGGTGGTAGATTCTGCAAAGCACTGCTCTTGCTAGGGTCAGAGTTAGCAACACTCCGGTTTGAGCCCCGTGAGCTCACCTACACACGTTAGGGCGAAGCTGAAATAGCCTCTCAAGGCTATCAGCATAGGTAGGGAAAAAAGAGATAACTTTTACGCTATCGAGAATGTTAAAAAACTCGCACTAAGCACACAGATCTCGGAGCTAGCTGAGTTTGAGAGCCCGACGTTACTGAGTTTTGGAAAAGTGTTTCATTAATACTCAAATATCATACGGCACGTTTGTTTTAAAATACTTCAACTAACGGTAGTTAATAGTATCTTAAGGTCAACGGAAAGCGCTTTAACTCTATGCTTTGCACACTGAATATGATGCAACGTCACGTATTGTTTCAAACTCTCAATGAATGAAGATGTGCCTGTTTAGATGTACATATCTATTTTTTTTATATCTAAATTACTATGAATTGGGAGATTACCACGGAATAACTGTCATTGTTGTTAATTTAAATAACGTTTCGTACTTTTTTCCATTCTTTGCAGATTTACCGATAAGTCACGTTAATAATTATTAAAGTTCAAATTTATAAAAAATACTAATTATATGTATAGAATTTGATTAATCTGTAAAATTTACTACTCGTAATGTTAAGCATCTTTTTTTCAGTACTCAGTAAAAATATATTAATTACTAGGTGTACCCGTCCGCTTCGCTGGGCATTTAAAATTAACATTATTATTTCTCATCCCCACAAAGATTATCATCATTAACGCCCCCACAACTGTTGTAGAGAGTCCAACACTCATATAAATATTAGCCTATCCATTAAGTACATGTATTTTCTACATGGATACCAAGTTTCAAGTCAATCGGATGCACGGTTCAGTAGTCATAACGGAACATCCGTAAAAACCACTGTAGATTTATATATTAGTTATAGATTATTAGCGGAGGATTACTCAGCAGAAAAAAAACTATGTCATTTCCATGACAACGCAACATAAACACACCGAAGGCCGAAGGCAAATCACTGTAATAAATAAACTGAAGAACTTTGACATCCAGCGGCTTGTTTTTGTTAGCACAGTCAGGTGTAAGTACAGCAGTCTCTATTCGTTCGCCTGCCTAATAAGGAAATAAACAAACAATTAGGAATATTGATTAACTGTAAAAAATATAAAAAAAAACGTTTTAAACAAGTAAACTGCATAGCGGAAGTTCGCTTGATATACTTCCACAATTACATTAAGAGCGTTATCTTTAGATAGATTACTGGATGTGTAGTATTGGTTTGGCGTTGCGGTATGGCTGTTTGCATTCGGCGGGGTAAAAAAATAATGGTATGACGGATGCCATGGCGTGTACCGTATACTCTCTGACGCAACAATCGGTCTCGCTTAAGCCATGCGTGCTGCGTACGTTTGCTGTGACTCGCTGGCCGCTTTTCGTTCATTCCGTTTTTAACACGCGAGCGGGTCGCACGCTCGCATTTCGCTAAAATTAAAACACGTGGCTGATGCTTGGAACCAAAACGTAACCTAAAAGTTGAACCGTCACCCGCTCTATTATAAAACAGGTAAGTCTATAAATAATTTTTCATTACTTGTCTATGAAACTATGTACGATAATTCTATTTGGGTGATTGACACGTAATAATTCTTAGTAAATGTAAGTATGTACCTACGCGATATACTGTTTAGCGCATATGTTACAAAAGTAATTTTGATTAAATATTATTATCCGTATATAATATTAAAAAAAAACACGCTTTCATTGATGTATTTTTTTTTTCATTTAATATGAGAGGTAAGTTAATTATTTGCACTATTCATTCACAGAATTAGTCTCGCGGTCCTGATTAACTTGAAACATGCCGTAATAAATTATTTTTACCATTGCTTATGCTTATCTGCACCGAATAATTTATCAATTTAATAGCATTACGATTCAATTGTAGTGCAGTCATTTTAAAAATATCAAAAAAGAAAACATGAAAATGAATCTTAAATTCATGCGAAAGGAAATAGAGCTACTGGTTTTGAATTAGTTTCAGTCATAGGTAATAAAACGTTAATCAATTATATGTACTTAATTACGTTTAATATTATTATTTAATTTCTGCATACTACATGCTCCTATTACTGTTGAAAGGGGCTGGGCAATAAATTGCTCGAAACTTCAACCCTTCGGGTCTCTAATGTCTGTTTATGTCACTCTTTTTCTACAAAACGACTACTCTTTTTCAAAACAAAGTACCTGGTCGACTTTCAAATTACGATACAGCTAACATAGAACGAGCTCGCGACTCAGCTTGTTAAGTGGTTACCAGAGTCCATAGTCAAATTCAAAATCATTTATTTCAACTTAGATGTCAGTATAACACACTTGTTGAATGTCAAAATATAAATAACAATGTTAACTCTACCACCGGTTCCAAAAAAATAGCCACAGTCCTGAGAAGAACTGGCGAAACAAACTCAGCGGGTTTTTTTTTCTCAAATATTTTCTTTCATCACAATGTGACTGCCGAAACTCACCCTGAGCCTCACGGCTCATTGTTAAATTCTCATTTGAATTGTATAACGGCTGTCGCATACGTGTAAGCGTAACGCAGTACATTTCGGTAAAAATAAGCAAGGCGGTGCTGGTACAATCCCGTTCAGGTTCATAGTACGCACTACGGTAATTACGCAAAATTACAATTTTTTTCGGGTTTCATTTCTTAATATACGATGTTACTCTTTCATCTTAGAAGTAATTCGTGAATATGAGTTAAGTACGTATTTCATTAAACATTGGAAACTTTCGACGTCATTTGGACACCGGAATGGTCGCATCGCTTGATACATTTTTAGGCAGTGGCTTGGCTCTACCCCTGGCATTACTGACGTCCGTGAGTGACGGTAACCACTCACTAATAGGTGGTACAAGAGCAATAATAAAACTAGCACTCGGAGCATCTTAACCTTTAGGCCACGACCACTTCGAACTCAAACCTACGACAGACAGATCCCTGAAAATGACATTTTCTTATTCATGTATTCGAGCCACTACCCTACTCCCTATGTTCAATATTATAAAAATTGGAGTTTGTGAAATTCGGCATGTTTTCGCATTTTCATTACAGTTTTAAAAAAAATTAACGCAAAACTTAAAATTTCAATTTCTTTAAACTCACCTTCCCCCATGCATACTCATTTACATCACTATTCAATTGCTGATACATCTTACATACCTTGGCGCGTATTGTACACTATTACTAAATAATATATATTCAGTACATACAGCAACCCTACTAACCTAACATTTTAACTCGTTTTATCTAATAAGGCTATCTGGCGACTGTCAAAATTTTATTAATTGTCTTTTATCCATAGTTTATCTACCTAGCGAGTTAAAAGTGATAATCACTCTTGAAAGAAGTGCAAATTGAATTATATGTTAAATTTCAAAATCAATTTACGTAATTTAAATTTCAAAGTCCAAATTCAAAATTTACGATAAATATAAAGATAAATACGAACGGGTGAATGATGAAGAGCGAGAATTAGTTTACGGCTACGAACGTTTTTCTTTTCTACGGTTTGACTTTGAGTAGTACTGAATCTCTTAATTAATTAACATTACATACTTAAAAAAATGTTTATCCTGTGATTGCGCATACGGAAAAGCTGTCAAAATAAATAGTCAGAAGATATATCGTACTCATAGAATTGAAGGGAATGAAATTTTAAGAAAATGAGTTTTGTACTTCGAACGTCATATTATTATGAACATGTATTCTATGAGCTTATTGAAATTAAACAATCTCTTTTAGTCTAGATAAGGACAAACGTACTCTTTCCGACTCTTTTAAATCAAGCGCTTACTTATCGAAAAACCAAAAAAAATGACAATTCTTCAATAAATTACATTTTTGGCCTTAACCCTAAAATAATATATTTGGGATTATGACACTTCAATTCTTAAGGGGCGATGTCTGTCCGGTAAGCCTACGTTTCTTTCTAATGCGAGCGTTAGATGAAAATTCCTTCCAGTCTTCTGTCTAGCCAGAATCTTGGAACAGTGCAGACAGTGCAGATGCCTCTCAACACGCATCGGATACTTTCCGGAACTTTTGTTTGTAACATAGTAAGATGCGAGGCGTTTGATCTAGTGTTAAGTAAATAACGATATCCATAAACGTCTTAAAATAAATTCCCGGCTTGAGACACGAGATGGGCCTCATGAGCTGCATCACAGCTGTTGTACAATTTCATTAGGAAATGTTCTGGTAAATTATTCTAAATACAACGATGCACTCGAAAGAATCAATGAAAGATTTAATAGAATAATTTGAAACACCCTATTAGGAAAAGTGTGTCGTAGGCAATTTTTAGTAAACAATTAGATGAATTTTCGATATTGACTCTATATAACCTCGAAAATCGCCAATTTGGCATGTTTAGTAGGAAGTACTGAATAACAAAAACACATATTTGGTTTAGTATTTATTTGGTTAAAGAAGTTGAATTCACAACCTACCGGTTAAACAATAACTGTTAAAATAGTTCCATTCATAGAAACTTGTGTATTTTCCTGTCTTTGAAAGAGTGCGTGAGGATGCAAACCGAACAAACATAGAATTGACGTTGAATTAAATTTTTATTTTTATTTCTTTACACAACTAAAATAATTATCATAAAATAAATTAAATTTTCAACTTAAGGTAAGTTTTATAATTTTGTATCAAAATTAATTTAAATGAATTGCATTATTCTCTCAAGGATCAGGGAGTGCCAACAAATTTTACAGTTCTATAGTTAAAAATATAAACTTGATAAAACTACTAGGAGGATAAAAAAGTAGTGAGAATGAGATAAAATATAATGACTATTGATAAGTTAATAATTTATTTTTCTGCATAGTCTCCGAGTCTCTCTACACACCGAGTCCAAGGCTTTTCCAAGGCTTCAATCCCTTTCAAAAAAAAAAAAGTTTTGTCTTGGTCCAGCAAAAAGCTCTCCACCGCATACATCACCTCATTGTCGTCTTCGTACCTGTTTCCCCTTAAGTATTCTTTCAATTTGGGGAACTGATAAAAATCTCTAGGCGCCAGATCTGGTGAATAAGTTAGGTGGTCAACCAATTCGAAGCCAGCTTGCTGAATGGCAACCATTGCAACTGCCGACCTGTGCACGGGTGCATTGTCGTGATCAAACAGCACGCCCCTTCGAAGTTTCCCTCTCCTTTTCTCTTTGACGGCATTCCTCAACTTGGAAATTAAAGCTACATAATATTGGCCTGTAATAGTAGTTCTACGCTCCAGGTAATCAATCAACAATATTCCTTCTGAATCCCAAAATATTGAGGCCATAACCTTGCCAGCCGATGCCACGACACGAAACTTCTTCGGGGTCAGTGATGATGGCCGTTTCCATTGCGAAGATTGCTGTTTTGTCTCGAGATCAAAATAATGGAACCATGTTTCGTACATTGTTACGAAGCGAGACAAAAAGTTTTCAGAATCTTTTTGAAACTTGTCCAACAATATCTTGGAAATGTCAAGTCGATTTGGTTTCTGACTATCAGATGACATTCTCGGCACCCATCTTGCGGAGACTTGTCTCATATTCAAAGATTGTTTCAGTATAGATTGAATACTTCTATACGAAATGCCCGTTTCTCGTATTAAGTATCGGATATCTTTGATGGCTCAATACAATTTTCTCGACTTTCGCAACATTTTCTTGGGTGACTGACGTCGATGGACGACCGCAACGATGTTCGTCTTCCGTGCTCGTTCTCCCTACTCGAAATTTAGAAGCCCACCTTGCGACAGTGGAATACGGCGGAGCAGACTCTCCTCATGTTGCCTCCAAATCGCAATGAATATCTAGCATCATTAACTTTTTTAAACAGAGGTATTTAATAACGGCTCGCACGTCGTTTTTCTCCATTTTCGAGAACACGCTCCGACACGAAGCCAACAAATAACTACATTCAGAAAAAAACATAAGAGAACCGAAGATTTTTTTCTTTATTAATATTACAAATATGTATCTAAGCTATGCCTGCCAGTATTTTTTAACAAGGAGTATGTCGTTCTCACTACTTTTTGATCCCTCCTCGTATTCACAGGTAATTTCGGTATAATATTGAAACAAAACAAAAAACAAATGAAAAATACAAAAAACCTTGAAGATTAGTATGTAGAGGTTGAGTTTAACAATCATTAATTAATTTATTCCTGGATCTTGGAAGTGAATCGCCACATGAGACAATACATCAAATAAAAATAATATAATATTTGGTTATCCAAATAAAAACAATGTGAGGTACGAACAGTGTAAAATATATCATTTAGTTAAGAGTTGGTATTAATAGAAGGTTCGTACGTAAATTTATAAATTAAAAAATAACAATCCTTAAAAAGTTAGCTGTTAAAATAAAGTAATAAAACCATAACAAATAAAATAAAAATTAGTTTTGTAAAAAAGATTCATAAGACGATATCAGTGCCATGCTTCAAGCACAACTGGCTTCTCACATCCTTGGAATTGATTATCTTGATAATATCAAGCTGCCACATAAGATCAATGTATAAAAACAGCGAAAAAAACGTTTTCTAGAAACTATGACATAAATCAAAGTGGTGGTACATTAAATTGAAATAGGTACTATTAAGTAATTTAGCCGCGCTAAAGGATAAGACGCCAGGTGCATTTACGTCGATCGATGTTATTGTGCCAGTGTTCGAATCCCGCAAGTGCCGATACCAATTTTCTAATGAAATACGAAAAATAGCAGAATTTCCACGAATGACTTCCATGATGAAGAAATAATATAGTAAAAATGAAACATGAAAAAATTATAATTTGCGTAATTACTGGTGGTACGGCGTCTCGTGAGCCCGAACGGATAGGTACCACCAGTCACCACGCTGCTTGTTTCCTTCGTGAAGCAGTAATGCGCTTCGGTTTGCAGGATAGGGCAGCCGTTGTACTGTAAAAATATGACCCGAATTGTTGTCAACCAACACATTAATCACGTAAACTCTTAACACCAGGTGGGCGTGAGCTTTTCCACCAATCTAAGAATAAAAAAAAAATACAACGAAAATTGTGCAAACTCTAATTATGTTTATTATATATCTAAGAGTTTTAATTTTAAGATAATTAGAATGATTGAACGTTAAGGATTAATTGAAGGCTAATGATAAGAATGTTAAAATAAAAACACCGAAGAGATTAAAAAGACAGTTGTAGATTTGTTTTTAAATTAATCAGTTATGTAGACACGAATACATTCATGTACAAATTAAAACAATAAAGATATTAAATAGCATGAATTCATCAAGGAACCATCGGCGTTAAAGTCAAATGGGCCAAAAAAATTTCAAGTTTTTAAATTGAATTTTTTTCTAATTGAGATCGGTATCTACACGACAATCTTAAAGTTATCATTTCATTAGATATCTAATTTGAATTGTGTAATCTAGAATATTAGAGAAAACAGGACGGCAATAGAAATACACGTGATTAAGTCTGTAAACGTTTTGTAAAAAGTACACGCATGATTGATTATAGAAAGATCCAAGTAATTTAATCGTGTAAATATTTACTGGGTGCGGACCGATCGAGAATATAAAAAGCGCTGCACATGCAAAACACATTATCTGTAGGGTGATCATGTTGTGCATACGATTAATTGACTTATTACCACATAATCCTGTTGCGTTCTGTAGTATCGGTATTACAATTTGATTACATGTTTATATGTATGTAACGTACGGTTGTCACTGACGTTATCATCAATAAGTTATTACTTTCAAGAAAGCGTTACAATAATATTTACCAGTTCGGTAGAGTGTGCTAATGGAGTTTCAATTATCTGATTACGATTTGTTTGGAGTATCGAGTTTTTAAAACTATTATTGATGACCTAGCCCATGCCTCGTTGGTGTAATTTTATCACGCTAATGTTGAGTGACGTGAAGTATTTGAGCGTTCCGAATTTACACGTGGTTACAGAGAAATTCAGAGAATGGCCGACGTTGTGACCTACATAATAGTGGTGTACTAATTATTTGCAACTGGAGGCTGTGGGCGGCACCGACGCGCGTACCGTTATCTGAAAACAGTTTTTGTATTTCCCGCGTACTTTTAAATTTTAACAATACGATTCATTACGTTAGTACACAAGAGTCCATTAAATTTGGACATATTATGTTCATATAAACCACTACATTTCAGCAAAATACTTAGAGTTGCCATAAACATTGTTATAACGAAATTATCGGTTTAAATTTCTATGGTATGAAACATTTCATTTAAATACTCTCAATTTGGTTCACCTTCACAAACACAAAACAAGATAAAAGTGTAATTTTTTGTCCAGACAAAATAAAACCAAAATAGGCTTTATCATCCTCTTCAGAAAAATAGTAGTACAAATTGTTTAATTTATAAGTCATGTGGCCTTAGTGTATTTAGCGGAATTCAACAAAATTAAAACAAAAAAAGTTAAGTACGGAAGACTTAGGGAATTAAAATTAAAACCTTTCTTTTATTTCACTATCAGAATAACATTAAAAATCCTTGATAAGAATCAGTACGTAGTAGATATATTAGTAATGCGATATGAAAAGACTTATTAGGTATAATTATAAGAATAATTAATGTTAAGCATTTAATGCTTAACTAAAATAAAATATCATTCCCTACTGGTTTTAACAAAAATATTTATGGTATATCGCGACAATAAAAATTAATAATTTCAAGATAACATCGGTCGTGAGTGACATCGACGAAAAACAATAAATAAAATGTATTTTATGTTCTTTTTGCACTAAAAAAATATATATTATTCCCATTTAATCTGATCGATAGTTCAATAATTAATATTATCAGTTATAGAAGGATAATTAATATTAATATTTTTAAGATAAAACCTCTCAGAGCTTTCCTTGCTTCTATATCGTTCCCTCACTACTGAGGATCGTGACCACATGTGACGTTCTTCCACTGTCTTCGATCATGGGTAGCATGAACCGCATGGTACAGACTACCACCGGACTATCTCGAGCTTTACGACATTTCAAACACCGGTCACTGTTCTTGTCGAACTCGTCGAATACGACAAAAAGTTGATGGGCAACAACCCACAGATACGACCCATTGAGTTTCTCGCCGAATCTTCTGTGATGATCCGCTTTTAGATTCAGCAAAGCAGTAAGTACTCTTACTAGGGCAAATGTTAACAAATTCTTTCAGGCTGAACCCCGGTGTCTCACCCATCAACCAAGGCGAAGACAGAATAGCCCGTCGAGGCTACTATAGCAACTAGATCAATTCAATTTTAATAAATGCATAAAATAATTAATTTGACTTAATGTGCACATGACGAATCAACAATGGCCAATGCACACTGAAATAATTCTGAATAGAAGTCATAATTGTTTAAAAAAAACCTTGACTACTAAAAATGTTTCTGTATTATTAATGAATCTACCACAATCTGAAAATTTGGAAAGATATTGTGAAGTTTGACAGTAAAAGTTTTAAAATGAAAAACCGTGAGAGTATTTAATTTCAACATCAAATATATTTTTATTATTAGTTTTAAGTACTGTATTATCTCGACGAATAAATAGTGCGCGATAATAAATGAACCAATTATTACATTTGTATACTTTCATCGAAAGAAGCATGTAAATAATGTACTTGAAGAATTGGTACGCGCAATAATACTTACAGATATTACCTACTTATTGGTTCAACATCACCTCGAAACATCTCCTGTCTTGTATTTAACTTAAATGAATATATTCTGACTGTGATTGTAGTCATTCACGATTCGATAGCATACTTAATTGGGTGATTGAAAGTGAATGCAAGGGCGGTTACCGAATGATTGAGAAGAAATGAGATATATTATTGTATATCGAAACGAGAGCTCTCTACGTATTGGACTTTCGACTCGGTTCGATCAATATATACAAAAATCATTGAATTGCATTGTGATCAGTTAAACAACACAAGGACTAAATAATTGTTAAACATTGTAAGACTTTTATATCGCTTTTATCTGTTATTTAAAATTGGGTCTCATACACATCTATGTTGTTCTTAATAAGTTAATTTTACGAAACTGATTATGAAAAAAAGAAATTTATGTATTAGTGTAATAGAATAATAATAAAATAAAACAAGACGACGTTAAACATATTTTTTTGTAGCCGGTATAAAAATTGTAAATTGTATTGATGTGTTGTAATATTTTCAAGAATACAGTTGAATATTTATTTATCAGTGTGCTGTTCTGCACAAAAGCGGATAGACGACAAGAGAACATAGTTAGTACAATAAATCGATTCCTATGTTGTTTTTACGATGACTATTTCAAATCTAAAGAAATGTACATATACTAAATTTAATTTTCAAATAATTAGAAGTGGTCGTATACTCGTTGACACTCGCGATTCTTCTTAGAGGCTCATTATGGGGTAAAACTACACAATGGAATACTCCCATATATCAGCCCGTTGAGTTGAGGTCGCGATTCCGATTCGGTGGCATATTGTATGGTTTATTCGCGAATGGTCTGCTCTGGAGTTGTTAGATCTCGTGTGAAGGCGCTCAGGTAGCTGCTAGTAAATCTCATCCCTCCTGGCTGAGCCTTTTTTCGCCCATCTGTCCTGGTGGAACAAGGCCTAAAAACATAAACAAAAAAATACTATAACGGCCTCTTAGATTACCCACGCCGTAATTTATGACTACAAGTAAACTGGGCGCGCGTCTTACCTGTTAAAACACAGACGCAGGCAGATCGCATCATTTCACATGATAAATTTAATAGCCTTGAAAGCAGCTCGTCATTACTCTGATTACAACAACTCCTGATCTCGTGGGTTTTTGTTATAAGCCATTTAATGCAAAAAGATCTTTTCATACATTTCGAAATTAGTAAAGATTTTTGGTATATTATATCCTTGATCTGTATATCTGTAACATTTATGAACGCAAGCTCCTGTGTTTATTATTAAAGATTGCTTATTGCTTAGATGAACACCAGTCAAAGTGGATTTGATTAATGAGGAACCGCGCCCCGCCTTCAGAACAATTTACTTGAAGTCTGTCGAAAAATATGTTTAAAAAATAAAGAATAATGACATTCTCTCGGTCCTGTCATTGAGCACGATTTGTTTGACTTGTAAATTATTGTAGTCAGGCATACCTATCTGTAAGTCTAATGTAAAAAATCAACACATTCACACGAGATTCATTATGCGAACAAAAAACGCAGGTGACGGAGATCAGTGAAATACGTGTCAAGAATTGACTTCAATGAATACATAATAACGATGTCTGTATACCTTTTATCTTTCGAGATGAAAAATAAATCACGGTCTACTCGAGTAAAATTTGGTTTATTTGAAATCACAGACAGGGCTTTCGATAAGATATGTCAAGTATTTAAGTAAAACCGATTACTCAATAAACTTCATTTAGAAGCTTATGTGATTATCGATTACGTCAATAATTACGAAGTACATTATTGTACATCTATGTATATTTTTGAGTGAAATAAATAATACTTAAGGTGGGCTGTGAGCTCGTCCACCCATCTAAGCAATAAAAAAAAAAGAAAAAAAGAATCGTATTATAATTGGTCGCAAGAGAATAACTTAATAGTAGGTATTATAATAAATAGAAAATAGTATTATTATAGTATTAAAAAGTATATACACAACGGGTCTCCTTGTATTACTAGTATTTTACTATAATCGATACCCTTCCTCGAATCCTTCCACATCTTCAATACTGATTTTGTGACCCTCTACGATTGACTCCCGAAAATTACTTACAGAAAACTCATTCGAATTCAGTTCTCAAAATTGGTGGTGAAATGCACGTTGTTTAGACGGTAGATAGATATGCAAACAACTAAGTAATGAATGAATGATTTATTTTATTTCAGACAACAACAAGTCCATATGTGTACATAGTATCATTGAAACATACTTAAAATTAACAAAACCAATCAAATAAAAAAGATACATTTATTAAAAATAATCATCAGTTGAATATATTTAAAATATTCCATTCAACTGATACTTACTTCGAACCAACCATTATTATTACTATTATTTAGTAATGTACAGCCATATTGTTGGGAGCCTCGTGGTATAAAATTAAATATTTATTAATACCTTTGGTGGTGATACTTCATAGAAATAGCACAGAGCCGAGAAGACGTTCGACGTGTCTTAAATTCCGGTTTTGGCACGAAGCCACATGTCGAGTACGTTTATTATAAAATAAATATTATATTATTATTTATTATATTATTATAAATATATTATTATTACTGGTGATAGGACCTCTTGTGATTCCGCGCGGGTAGGTACCACTACCCCGGAGGCCATGGCCAGGTTTTGTGACCTGGTAATGGCGTCCCGTGAGGCTGAGGAGCGTGAAAGGGAGTGGGATCCCTCTTCAGCACCTCAGCGCAGAAGGCGGGATGGCTGGCGCGGGCGTGAAGCTCCCGCTCAGCCCCCGTAGGGACTATCAGGTGGCGGGTGCGGGGGCGCCCGGTACTCGACTGTCGGTCCGGTGGTGGGGCGGTGCAAGGTGGCTCCTGTGCGCCGCCCACGGTGTATCTTCCGAAATGACGTCCTTTGGGATTTTCCCGGACATGAAATCCCGTCTTATCATCAGGACGGGTACCGGCGAAGGCGGACTTTCGGCGCGCACTGCGGTGCCGTAGGTCTGGTGTAGCCGGTGTGGTGGAGCTCGCTGGGGTTTAGTCGGTAGTCGTTCTGCGGGGCAAGTGCTCCGCGCGCCTTTTTCAAGGCGTAGTCTCTTGCGAGGAATTCGGGGAGGGGAGGACCTTCTCGTCCCCCTCTTCTTCTCAGGAGGCGCCGGAGTCCGACATAACCCGGTTCGTTACCCCCCCGGACCGGGTATCCGTAAATGGATTCCCCAGCGTTAAAAAAAAAAAAGGTACCACTACCCTGCCTATTTCTGCCGTGAAGCAGTAATGCGTTTCGGTTTGAAGGGTGGGGCAGCCGCTGTAACTATACTTGAGACCTTAGAACTTATATCTCAAAGTGGGTGGCACATTTACGTTGTAGATGTATATGAGCTCCAGTAACCACTTAACACCAGGTGGGCTATGAGCTCGTCCACCCATCTAAGCAATAAAAAAATAAAAAATAAAAATTAATTTGTCTTGCAGTAGTAGATTTATCGGTAATTCTTAATGAACTTCTTTTGTTACTAATGCGTTGGTCGCTATAAAATTCAGTGTTATTGTGATCAATTTACAAGTAGGTACTTTGTGCCTTTATTATTAAGAGATCACGAATCAGTGTGTACTTCGAACCTGCATATATTTTGGTCCTCCTTATCTATGATTGAGCCTCCTTGCCACCATCGGATGCGTTACCATCCGTCACCCCGATAGAAGTTAAAGACTTGATCAAAGACCTACGTCCTCGCAAGGCTCCCGGTTCCGACGGTATATCTAACCGCGTTATTAAACTTCTACCCGTCCAACTCATCGTGATGTTGGCATCTATTTTCAATGCCGCTATGGCGAACTGTATCTTTCCCGCGGTGTGGAAAGAAGCGGACGTTATCGGCATACATAAACCCGGTAAACCAAAAAATCATCCGACGAGCTACCGCCCGATTAGCCTCCTCATGTCTCTAGGCAAACTGTATGAGCGTCTGCTCTACAAACGCCTCAGAGACTTCGTCTCATCCAAGGGCATTCTCATCGATGAACAATTCGGATTCCGTACAAAGCACTCATGCGTTCAACAGGTGCACCGCCTCACGGAGTACATTCTTGTGGGGCTTAATCGACCAAAACCGTTATACACGGGAGCTCTCTTCTTCGACGTCGCAAAAGCGTTCGACAAAGTCTGGCACAATGGTTTGATTTTCAAACTATTCAACATGGGCGTGCCGGATAGTCTCGTGCTCATCATACGGGACTTCTTGTCGAACCGCTTTTTTCGATATCGAGTCGAGGGAACCCGCTCCTCCCCACGACCTCTCACAGCTGGAGTCCCGCAAGGCTCTGTCCTCTCACCCCTCCTATTTAGCTTATTCGTCAACGATATTCCCCGGTCGCCGCCGACCCATTTAGCTTTATTCGCCGACGACACGACTGTTTACTATTCTAGTAGAAATAAGTCCCTAATCGCGAAGAAGCTTCAGAGCGCAGCCCTAGCCCTAGGACAGTGGTTCCGAAAATGGCGCATAGACATCAACCCAGCGAAAAGTACTGCGGTGCTATTTCAGAGGGGAAGCTCCACACGGATTTCCTCCCGGATTAGGAGGAGGAATCTCACACCCCCGATTACTCTCTTTAGACAACCCATACCCTGGGCCAGGAAGGTCAAGTACCTGGGCGTTACCCTGGATGCATCGATGACATTCCGCCCGCATATAAAATCAGTCCGTGACCGTGCCGCGTTTATTCTCGGTAGACTCTACCCCATGATCTGTAAGCGGAGTAAAATGTCCCTTCGGAACAAGGTGACACTTTACAAAACTTGCATAAGGCCCGTCATGACTTACGCGAGTGTGGTGTTCGCTCACGCGGCCCGCACACACATAGACACCCTCCAATCCCTACAATCCCGCTTTTGCAGGTTAGCTGTCGGGGCTCCGTGGTTCGTGAGGAACGTTGACCTACACGACGACCTGGGCCTCGAATCAATTCGGAAATACATGAAGTCAGCGTCGGAACGATACTTCGATAAGGCTATGCGTCATGACAATCGCCTTATCGTTGCCGCCGCTGACTACTCCCCGAATCCTGATCATGCAGGAGCCAGTCACCGTCGACGCCCTAGACACGTCCTTACGGATCCATCAGATCCAATAACCTTTGCATTAGATGCCTTCAGCTCTAATACTAGGGGCAGGCTTAGGGACCCCGGTAACCGTACTCGTCGAACTCGACAAAGAGGTCGACGTGCAACCTAACCCATGCATCAGCCCGCTGAGTTTCTCACCGGATCTTCTCAGCGGGTCGCGATTCCGATCCGGTAGTAGATTCATTCGCGAAACAATTGCTCTTGAGTTGTTAGGTCTCCTTCGGAGGCGCTCGGGCAGCTGTTAGCAAATCCCACCCCTCTTGGCTAAGCCTTTGCTCGCCCACCTGTCCTGGTGAAACTGGAAAGGCCTTCGGGCCACCAGTAAAGTTTCAATCATAAAAAAAAAAAAAAAAAAAAAAAATCTATGATTGAATGTTACAACAAATAAAATGTGGTTATAAGTAATATTGTAACGCACGAGACTCTCTGTAAACATCACGTGTCGTACATATGTGTGGCAATGTATGTGAAACGATAATCTTGTTGACACAAAGCGTTACGTGATACAAGAAAACATGTTTTACGTTCTGTAGTTAAAAAACAATATAGACGAGAGAAAACATAATTTTTTCATCAAACATAGCTTTTTGCGGCATCTACGGGCAAAAAACTGTAAAAAACCTGAACAGCAGTAACAGCCACTTCCCAATATTTTATACATATAATTTCAAGCAAATCTTTCAAGATGATTTTTATGTCCCCCTTCTTTAAATTTCTGGCCGGTACTGTGGCCTGTAACAATAAAACTAAGTCTGAAAACGACTATCACCGCATGCATACCAGGGCTTCTTTGGAACAGAGTGCTCGCGCGTAATCCGATCCTATTGGCTTCCACTTTCGTCGTATGTACCGTTGTTACCGTGTCATACTATCTAAGAAAACGTATCCCTTAATTGTTTTTCTATTGAACGGCTACTAATAAATCATTTGATGTACTGTGGTAACGAAATCGACAAACTGAGCTATCCGTAAAATTCGAAGGTTGTTGTAAATTTAAAAACTGTTACACGAAAAGAAATATTATTGTGAGGTCATCCAGCTGTATATGGAATATAGAAATATATAATGTATTGCTTGAAAACACTATATTAATGACTTACGATTAAATTGCATTCAAAGCTAAGTCCAAATTAAACAGGCGCAAAGTAGAGATCTCTATATGACGCTGTCTTTAATATTGCACTTTTCAGTAGTAAAATAATTAGTACATATGGAAACTCTTTAATATTGTTTGTTGAAATGCAAATTCAATGACTGGTGAGCTAAAAATGTGTGCTAAGAATATTATTTGTAGGCTCTTTGACCGGGACAAAATATTTAAATATAGGCATTAGCCATTGTATTGCATGTGTCATAAAATTGTACACGCATATTGCCACAAAGCCACTTACTTACATAAACATCGACTTATATGAATATTGAACAGGTTGGTTGAAATTCAGTATAATTAATAATACAACCAGTTTGATGTTTCTGTCTAGAATCAGCTCTGGTGACTAGTTATTTCATAGATTTAGAAAAAAATGGCTATTTATAGCTTCTCGCTATCTTCTCGAAATAGAAAATTGAATGATTTTTGCATAACTTTTAAAATCTACACATTATAATATGTTAGCTATTTATTATTATAGTTTAATTGAAAATAAATGAACGAAAAAGCTAATTACTCAACTGCACTATATTATTATTGAATGTGTATTTTTCAATTTAATTGCACGAATAATTATACGCTTGTTTTTGATCCTTCTTGGAATGATGAAACGTTTCTTGAAGTAAACACTGACCGTTTGTTCAAAGATAACGTTCAGAAGAACTATAAATAAGATTCGAGGCGTTACTGTGGACACTCACTTAAAGCCTTTGTTAGGTCAAGATAACCTTTGGCATTCTGACTTTCTGGAACCTGATATTAATAAACATTTTGTCTCACTACTCTTCAAACAAGTAGAATGTTTCAATGAACAGAAATGAAAATCATAGATATAAGATAGATAGAAAATATCTATTAATGAAAATAAACCCAGTCTCATATGATTTTTGTATGAATTAATTATAAACACGATACATTGTATACGGCGTATTTACTTTCAAAAAATCTGAACCTCAGTTCTGAGAACCAGTGAGAATATTCGATGCTTTTTCTTTTTCATTACAGAAAGAACTTTCAACAACATAATCCTACTAGTTCTTAACCCTCTCATCGTAGCCGCTGGAAACTACATACCCGACCCAGTAGACCGAATGGTAAACCGTCGACGTCGCCCAAAGCACGTCATTACGGATCCTCCTGATCCATTAACGGTGCTTTTAAGCACCACAAGCACCGGTCACCGTCCTCGTCAAACCCTTCGCTTGCGACGAAGGGCTCGACGAGCGAACTAACCCATAGACATAGCCCACTGAGTTTCTCGCCGGATCTTCTCAGTGGGTCGCGTTTCCGATCCGGTGGTAGATTCTGCGAAGCACTGCTCTTGCTAGGGTCAGTGTTAGCAACTCTCCGGTTTGAGCCCCGCGAGCTCACCTACAAACGTTAGGGCGAAGCTGAAATAGCCTCTCAAGGCTATCAGCATAGGTAGGAAAAAAAAAACTAGTTCTTATACTTATCAGTTATGTCTAGCTTCTAGATTGTGCTCGATCGGCAAATGATCATTTCGAAATAAATTATTATTTGTAATTGAAAATAATAGACGTTCATGTTCTATATTTTTATTTAAACTTGTTTACATAAATTCAATGTCGAACTCTCATACGCGTTATGACTAGCAAACTAACAGTAACGAATCTGATATAATTGTTTTAACGTTTAGTAAGTTTCCAATGGAAATCTACAATGAATCCATTTGAGAAACCTTTTATCATTAACTAAACAGTTTTCCAACAGCAACAAAAGTTAACAATTTTCCAATGTATATATATTCTGATTCTGTGTAATGTATGTGTGTATGGTGCTAATAATATGTTCAGTAGATTTAATAGGCTTTTCAAAGATCTCGAAGCTTACTGGTAATTCTGATAAGTCCCAGTGCCCGCTATGGTTGTGACAAAACATAACTTTACTTCCTTGGCTTTTGTTGTCGTAGTAAAAATACGATTAGTTTTATGCGTCTTCATATTTTACGAGTAGATTGACAGACAAAAGCATATTATTTCTATAAAAATATTGAGAAAACGTTAAACCGCAAATAAAACACATTTAATTTTTTATCAACTTATGTGGTTGATAAGAGATAACAATAAATTTAAAATACTCCACTTCTGGTTTTTCTTTTTAAATTTGTAAATAAATGACTTAAAGACTTATAATATTGACATTTTTACGTGAACTTAAATAATGCTTACGTTATCGTCGTATTGTGTTTTAAAATAATAAATTTCAGATTATCTTTGTCACGTACAATACGGCTTCGGAATAAACTCCACTCTTCAGTCATACTTCAAACGAGATTTGAATGGAATTCATAGCATTAAGTACAGTGTCTTGCTTGTGTTATTACCATTGCAAAATGCCATAAACAACGGTAACCTTATTTAAACTTACAATCCAGTTACTGTGGTATAAATGTGTAGTATTCAATTTCGAATTATTTAAAAAAAAAAAACTCAAAGAAACCATGTAACTTCGTGTTCCATTCTATTAATAGTTTCAATCGAACGATTTTTGTCGTGCGTTGATTGTTCTGTGTCAGTGACCCAGTATTAAAATATAAAGACAATGTATTTGTTTTTATTGGCGCCAATGAGTACCGGACAAAGGAGCGTTTACTGTCAAGGGTCTTAATAGTACTTACTAGTCGAGTCCGTGATATTTGAACGATTGGCGCCAGATTACATTCAGAGTCCAGTTGTCTCACTCCCCGATTCAACAATCAAAATTATTCTCGATTTATTGGGAATTGACTGTCTCGTCAATCGAGTAGTGAACGCAAGTTTGATTGTTTAAAAATCTAGAACTCGTGATCGTCAACCCTTCGACCTTTAACTTGAGATGGAAATTTTGCAATCGTAATTCACGACCCATTCTTACTTGCTCTGATCTGACTACTCAATGTATTTAAGATATAAATAATTTACTTAACCTCTCGGACTCGTCAACCCGTAGTCCGAAATACCTTATATTCTAGTTTCAACTCCAACTTGTCTTGAGTTTGTAACTAGTTCCAAGCTATTGTTTCGTCAATAATATTACAAGAATAACATAAACATAACTTAGGGACTGATGTTATGTTTGGCAAAAACATTACTTCATTAACGTTCTCCATGTTCCAACAGTATAACAAACAAAACTGAACTCAACTATGTATACTCGATAATATAATATGTTTCGACATCATAAAAGAAAAATAGTAAAATTAAATATTAAATAACTACTGGTGTACCCGCATGGAATAATGAGACTATCTTGCAGAAAAAACCAAGAGACAGTTTCATACAATAATACTGGGAGTATGCTAGGAAATATTATACGAATAAATAGAAATGACTTTTAAAGACCTTGATCGTGGTTTGGACTTATCGTGCGGTGCATAATTTACGATAAACTCATATCATGAATATCGTTTGTCGACTGTTTTCTGCCTACATTCAACAACAAGTTTTAGTAGAAGTAGGGAATTCATTGCTGCCTTAGTTTGTCCGTTCATCTTAGGTGGGATCCTCCGCGTCGTCTTGCGAAAGATCCACACTTCTTTGTATGTTTCCACTTAATATCAGGATAAGAAATTGGACCGGGCAGAACAGGCGCTTAGTTACTTTTCAGCTGTATGTACTTATTGGAGCTGATCCTACGTTTTTTCACTATTTCGCAGGATCTAGACTTCTACAAATTCTGTCATTCGCCTTATTATTTCGTCCACTTCATACATTATTCACATTTAAGTAGCAAGTCGTTGAAAGTAACGACGATATCGCGCGCAACTCGTTATTAAATGTCAGTCACTATAGATAACATTCTTTACTGTTAATGTAACATTTGAGTAATTAACAATGAAGACATTAAGACGTGATTCCGATGTAGGCTTGTGAATACCACATTCTTAATAAAATCTTGTTTTTTTTACAGATAAATAACCTAACCTAAGGTTTACCGGAAAGTCTATCGATCAGCGTTGCAAAATGGTGAACGTAAGTATTTTTATACCATTAGTTTTTTTGAAATCATGATTTCATAATACTCGTCCTTGGTGTGAATCAGTTTCAGAATTATAATAATAGATTTTACTTTCAACATGTAATTATTTTTTTAATGTCTGCCTTGTATTTTTACCTCCCAACTAATTGCTTTCTTTGCTATTTTGCCATTACAGGATTCAAATGGCGCTATTCCAGCGCCACAGGAGTTGGAAACATTTATATCTCCGGATGAAAAGAACAAAGAAAAGATTGTTAGCAAGTGAGTACTTATCGCACATATCACATATTTTCATAAACTTCATATTTTATTTCTACTTATCCTAATGATCAAAAACGTTTTAAATATAGTATTTCCAAATTCTGAGGGCATTTTTAGGAGACTTAATGCTCAGAGACACATAATAGAACGAACAGTTTTGAAAAAATTCAACGATGTTCACACCAAAATTAAAATGAATGAATAATAGTTCTTTACATATGAAGTTGCCGATTTATAATACTGGCCATCTGAAACGTAATTTATAGATGGCTGGCAATAAATTCTAAATTTAACTGAATTTAATTTAAAAAGTATGGAATTCTATTTTCAAAAACAGTAATTTGTTTATTGATTAGTGTTTTGTATTCATTAATTTACATTTGTACCTTTTACATCAATATGCAATACGAGTTCCGTCGCGGTAGCAATACCGCACAAACGGCTCACAATATTAATGACGTGCATTGTTGGTTTCCGTACACCTAACTTGCTCATTGAGTCTCTCGCTGGATCTTCTCAATGGGTCGCGATTCCGATCCTGTGATAGAATCTGCGAAGCACTGCTCTTGCTAGGGCTAGTGTTAGCAAATTTTCTCAGGTTGAGCCCGTGAGCTCACCTATCTGTCCGGGGGCATAGCTGAAATAGCCCCTGAAGCTACAAAAAAAACCCTTAACTTCTTCAAGAAGGGCGTTGAAAAGATGAGAGAGCATCGATACCATATTTTGATTAACAGAAATAAAAAATATGCGTAAAAACGACTAACGGTACATTTGTGTACATTCCAAAACGCAATTTCGTAGGTAAAGACCTTTTAGGTATATTAATCGAGTTACTTTGTATTCTGAAACGATTCATCTGTAAACTATCACGTTCTGAGTCAAGATTAATCCGTGTGGTCGGTTTGAATTTGTTCATTTAATATTTAAAATAACGTATAATAAAAAAAAACGCGTCTTTCCATCTTCGATTCTTGAATGTAGGTAAAATGAAATAATAACAATGACGAACCTTTTTTTTTATAAATATCTACCCTTAAATAGTGAACTGTGGTTAGAAGTAAATTAACATTCATAATCCTCTATTTGAACAGATATAACATGACGAAAGATGCGGAGTCAGCAGACTTTGATCCGTTCACCGAAAGGAAGTTGGACACTCCTACTTCGTAAGTAAATTTATGACTTGATCGTATTAATTAAGGTGTGGCTAAGCATTTCATACATAATAGTGTTTCTAAACGTTTAAAATCAAAATCCCGTTTAAAACGAAAACAATTATAAATAAATAAATAAACTATCTTTAAAAAAAAATTGTGTCCCACATCACAAAATCGTCTTAAAGCGTCTTTATATACGGCATGGACACGTAGCAATTTTTGCATTAATGCATGTTTTCCTCATATTGTTCCTTCGGTCGTAGTAATTTAATGACGTAGTAATTTAGTAACGTTGTTAATTATACATTCATGTTCTATTATTTATTTTAAAACGTGTCCTACGTTACAATTACAACTTCAAGTAAGATTTTTTTTTAACATAAAACTACTTTAAAATTATGTAATATATATATTTTTTTAAGAATTCAAATTTATTTTGTATAATATTCGTTTCATAGCTGCTAATATAAAAAAAAATTAATAAACCACTGATTACGCATCTAAAATACGATTTTGCTCAACTAACATTTTTGTCATAACATTCACGTATACATTGTGCTGTGCTATGTATGCTAAATTTGCACTTTAGCGCGAATTTAAGTTGCTTACGTTTCATTATTAAGCTTAGCGAAAATTAAGTAATGCATTTAAAATGCTATTTTTGATTTTGTCAATTCCATCTCGTAACTTAAGAAATATTTTTACTTATAATAACTTACTGAATTAAGCTATATATTGTTTTTCCAAACGTTACATAACGGTCAGACATAGATATAAACGAAGATAAATGAACCATGAATAATTCTGTCGATGGCACAATTAAAAAAAAAAACTTAAATAGATTTTCTTGCGTGTGTCTGTTAACTGTACTTAACGAATACAAAATATTGGTTTAGATTGTTTATTCTTATTGTCAAGAGCAGCTACCGGCGAAATTTCATAGCAAACCGCATGTTATATTTTATCTCATGTTATGTATGTGGAGTTTTGACTTTGCAATTCCCATTCAAATTTTATACGAAAGCTTTCACGGCGTACTTCACGTATTGGCACTCATGTCGGGTTTTATTTCAGGAATATGGACACTCTAACACACTTATTGAAGGCTTCCCTGGGTACTGGAATCTTAGCCATGCCCAAAGCCTTCAAGGCAGCCGGATTGATCAATGGAATACTCTTCACGGTTATCGTGGCCGTCGTCTGCACTCACTGCTCGTATATACTTGTAAGTTTAGGAATGGGATTATTTGAAAAAGAAATATATACACATCGCGATCCATGTGTGTTACACGCATACACAAAAAATGTACACACAGCTCATCTTGGACCTCGAAATGTCATAAACGTTGCTACCTCAAGCACCGGTCATCGTTTTCGTCGAATCCGTCGCTACGTTGCTACCTCAAGCACCGGTCATCGTTTTCGTCGAACCCGTCGCTACGTTGCTACCTCAAGCACCGGTCATCGTTTTCGTCGAACCCGTCGCTACGTTGCTACCTCAAGAATCGGTCATCGTTTTCGTCGAACCCGTCGCTTGCGACGAAGGGCTCGACGAGTAAATTAATCCTCAGACACAGCTCACTGAGTTTCTCGCCGGAACTTCTCAGTGGGTCGCGTTGCCGATCCGGTGGTAGATTCTGCGAAGCACGGCTCTTGCTAGGGTTCGTGTTAGCAACGTCGTCAGGTTTAAGCCCCGTGAGCTCACCTACTAGTTATTAAGGTTACGCTGAAATAGCCTCTCAAGGCTTTCAGCTTAGGTAGGCATAAAAAAAAGGACACACAAATAATACACGCACAGCTCATCTTGGACTTCGACGAGGTTGCCATTAAAATATCATAAACGTTGTACCTATTTGTTTGTTATTCTTGCTCGCGCTAACGGAACGAACGATCGACATTATATATATTGATCATATAGATCATACGAGTAGTTCCGATAATGGAGCTGAAAGTGACCCCTTATTGCTTTAATAATAAATGAATATTTGTTTCTTTGAAGTTTACGATGGCACATCGTTTTTAAACAGTTGGTATTGCTCGGGAGGGTCGATGTCTGACATTTTTAATTATCGATTGGGGAGGGCTGAATGCGCTTATGTTCATCTGGTTTATGGTTAACAGAGTTCATGGAAACAACGTGGTTGCGGCCACCATACGCCCTTATCACAATATGTGATATTTAAATCTTTATTAGGCTTTAGAAACTCACAACCATGTAATTCGAAATATTTTTTTCAATGCAGTTACATTTGCTTTTTTCTGAACAGACTATTGGCAACTAAATATCTATGCATAGCATGTTTTCGTTTTAACAGTATTTTAAATGAATGAATTTTATAAACAGGTCAAATGTGCCCACGTTTTATACAAGAAGACGAAAAAAACTCAGATGTCCTTTGCGGAAGTGGGCGAAGCGGCTTTGGATAACGGTCCACATCCGTTAAGAAAATGGGCGAATGCTTTCAGGTAAATAACTTTATCAGGTCACAATAGAAATATACTTTCTACGCACAAAGAATAAAGAGTGTGTATTCGGTAAAGTAAAACAAAAAAAAAACAATTCACAGTAAATTTCTATTTCATGTTATTGTTTAGTTTGCAATTAATGAAGGCTGATTTTTATAATTGTCAGCTAAAATTTCTTAACAGAACAAACTGCTGCATAAACAAATGAAAAAAAAATACAATTTTAAATAGCTAATTAATTTTATGCGCTGGATGATTTTTATTTGTTGTTTAAATAACTACATACCCTACAAGTCATCACGGATACTTCTGCGAGTGCACCATCTCGCAGAAGGAGGCGGCGGGGCGCGTGAGAGACACACAATCCCGCCGCCGTCGAGCGGGGGCCAGGGAGGCGGATCTCGCCCAAGCCCTGGCCCTCTAAGTGTTTCGGGTCCCCCTCACATGTCGGTCTGGGGACCGGCGAGGGGGGCCTAAGAAGACGACGTGCAAGCTGCTCTGCACGCGTTTTACGCAAGAGCATCCGGGTGATGGAAGGCCGGCTATCCTCGACCCACGCTGGTTCTGACCCAGCGGGGTATTCCGTAGGGTAACCCACTCTAACCGGCGCCATCTAGGCGGGCTTCGGACAGTCTGCCGACCGAGAGGGCTGGTGGTCGTGGCGCCGACGACCGCCAGTCCGGCGTCCCGAGGGGGAGGGCGATGGGAGAGATGTGCTCCGCACTAAACGCTTCATTTTTCCCCCTTTGCCTTGTCATGAGTTCTGTCTCATGCGAGGTTTGGACGTTGGTTGTTGAGCGACAGGAGGTTTTAGTCAGTTCGACACTGACATACCCCGCCCAGTATCCCCAGAAAAGGGCGGAAGTCCGGCGATTTACTCCTGACCAAAAAAAAAAAAAAAAACATCACGGATCCTTTTGATCCACCTTCAGTTGTGTATGATGCTACTAGTAATAACACTGGCTGTCATAAAAGCACAAGTCACCGTACTCATTAAACTCGAGTTCGATGTGACAGCTAACGCAAAACATAACCCCACTGAGTCTAGCCCCGAATATTCTGAACGTATCGCGATTCCAAACCCGTAGAAGATGCACTCGCAAAGCAGTTGCCCTCGAGCTAATAGATCACCTTCGGATAAGCTGATCAGTTACGCTCGCATACGCAAATTCGTCTGGTTGAAACCAAAAATTCTCCCATCAGTAATTACTCCATCCAAAATATAACCTTCTTAATTGCTAATTTTAATTTTTAGGATATTCATCGTCATTAGTCTCTTTATAACGTACTTTGGGACGTGCTCCGTCTATACTGTCATAATAGCACGCAACATTTTACAGGTAAATATTAAATACACATATATAAAACAATTGTATCATTATGGTTAACTTTTCAATGGTACATTTAAATTCAAACCAGCTTTACTTTGTCAAATTATCATTTATATAACGGCAAATTAAAATTTTATCGAATAACTAGCCTTAAACAATATATTTTTATTATCTAATGTGTTTGGCGTCTAACATTTTAATTATTCTCTTCCATATCAATGTTGAACACAGTACGTAAACTAAATATCATTTTTACTAAATACGTGATAATTTTTTTAACTTCCAGATAATTCAGTTCTACTGCGGCGATATTATCAATGAACGTTTTCTCATTATAATATTACTGGTCCCACTTATTCTCATGGCCTGGATTCGAAATCTCAAGTACTTAGCTCCTGTGTCAATGATCGCGAATTTATTCATGGCTGTGGGTCTAGGGATCACCCTTTACTACTTAGTAGGTACTGGACAACTGCAATACGATAAGATCAAGGACATGCTCTTCAAACATCCCAGCGAATGGCCCGAATTCTTTTCGCTCACAATTTTCGCGATGGAAGCCATCGGAGTTGTGATGCCTCTCGAAAACTCAATGAAGACCCCTCGTGCGATGCTCGGTATCTGCGGTGTATTGAACAAAGGCATGTCCGGTGTTACACTAGTCTACATTCTTCTTGGCTTCCTCGGCTACCTGCGGTTCGGAGAGGAAGTCCAAGATTCCATCACTCTTAGTTTAGGGGACGCGATGTAAGTATTCTATTTAATGATTGTCTTCACTTACCCATGATAGGAAAGCACGTACCTTATATTCAACGTCACCCATGTCGCTAACAATCTGCAGGGTGTGAACACTCGTGAACATTACGTGAACTCACTAGATTTTAGTTAACGAAAGTAAATTAACAAGAGATATGTTAGAGATAAGGGGTTGTAAACGAGTCACCCGTACGGTTTGGTACCATAGTCATGTCTAGTTCTGCCAGAAAGCAATTGCGCTGTCTAATGTGCAGATTTGCCCCGCTAATCAATCCTTCCCATCTGGATAGACAATAAAACCTACTTTTTTTTAACTGTCATCACATATACAATTTAAATTCGCGTTATAATTAAAATGCCCTTTTCTAAAGCTGTGTTTCCCAAGAAGAAAGTACAATTTAGATAATTCACGTGCACTTGTACCGCGTAGGTCGCGATAATCTTAGGATGTTTGCTAAACGAGCCAATGTTTTCCTTTCCAGCCCTGCTCAAATAGTAAAACTGTCTATAGCCATTGCAGTATACTGCACTTTTGGCCTGCAGTTCTTCGTGTGCATTGACATTATGTGGAACGGTATTAAGGATAAATTCACGAAACGACCGGAGCTCGCCGATTACATCATGAGAACGATCATGGTCACGGTGTGCGTGTCGATTGCCGCGGCCGTTCCCCAGATTAGTCCTTTGATGGGAGTCATTGGCGCATTCTGTTTCTCCATCCTCGGTCTTATCGCACCCGCAATGATTGAAGTTATTACGTATTGGGAACCGGGAGTCGGCCCAGGAAAGTATTTGATCTGGAAAAACATTCTAGTGGTTATTTTTGGTACATTCGCCTTAGTTTTCGGTACTAAAGACGCCATACTTGCAATTTTAAAAGACTTCTAAAATTATAAATAGCCCTAAACCAAATTAAGGAATAGTCTTCAAAGATTATTGTGATAGGAAAAGCGTGGCTTACAGTGTAACTATTAGTTAATAAAACTCTATGTTCATTCAATAAATTAGATGTGGTTTTTAAAAGAATGTGGTCTTTCCACATAAAACGGCACCAATATTTTAAATCTAGGATCTAGCATAAAAATATTTTTTCCGGATAAGATAAAATGAGATCACTGCGTCCTCGCCCTAACGACTTCTTCATCCGTCCGTAGAAGTATGAAAACTTACCTTCCAACTCAAATTTCGATCCTGACTCCTGATCTGGCCCATTCCCTAGAGAGTTCAAGTTAGACAGGCGGGATGCATTATGAAATTGTAGCCAAAACAAACGATTGCTTTGTTCCAATCCCACCTATCAAGAATGTGGGCAAGAAGAAAAATTCAGATTTACTTTGACCAAGTGCTTAAAGGTTTACTTATGAACCAATTTTGTTAGTTCATGAATTTTATTTAGCTTGTGCCACTGAGGTGTAACAACGATGAGACCAGATTCTTCGAAAATTTGGTCTGTTAAGTTAAATTTTTACAATTTGTTCCTGTAAATAACTAAAGTTTATAGGAGTCTTATAAGAGAACGCAAAATAAATAATGAAATTCAATTACATTCCCGTACCAGGAATTGAGAGTGAATGTTTTGATTGAAGATTTAGATGTTTAAGGCTTCGCGTTTACTTCACATATTGGTTCGCATTCGTTGGTTTATCTGTGAAAAGACTTTCTTTGTAGCCAATAGGATTACTTAATTGTATTAGAAAAAAGTATTAAAATATCAAAATGTCAAAAGTTTCACCAATACAATCGAGTCGATAATGTTAATTTTTTTTTTGCACTGCCTAAATTAGCGAAACTCCACACTAAATTATTAACATTACTTCACATGAAACGATGTATGAATAAGTAATCAAAGTTGCATTTAAATATTTTATATTTTGAAAATTTATTTATTAAATAAATTAAAATTATTCAAATATCTTGTATTGTATTCAAATATAAATAGGTATATAAGTATGCAGTATATTATTGTGTAATGTTACAAAATAAAAAGAAAACACTTGAATGGTAACTTTGAACCACAGTCGAGGTGAATAATCACAAAAATATTGTACTGAATCAAAGATTACAATAACTTAATAATAATAAAAATGTAAATGCTCCTTCGACTATGGTCATCATATTTATTGTGATAAAAGACATCGAGAGATCAGAAGAAATCCTTGTGATAAATACTAACGACCAAAGTTTTTAAAGTAGTGTTTATCTAAGTCTATCAATGCAATTTGAATACAATTGCAATATACAGAGTGTAGCAAAAACCTTATCCGAACGTGAAATATTTACCCAACATCGAAATGTTTACTGCGTTTTAGAACAACAAAAAAAAAGCTGGAGGAAATAAAACTAAAAACTATGAATTTACGAGTGCAATCGGAACGAGAACCTTTAGAACCGTGATAAAAATATGCTTTTGATACCGTCCAATTCAGTTCACTTAATGAAATGTTTCATGTAATCTAACAATTCTTAAACTGGCCTAAGTGTCTTTAGGGGAGCTAATTCTAGTTATAAAAATGCTTAGTATCTATTAAAACATTAATGGAATTTAAGCTTATTCTAAGAAACTTGTTTTTTATTAGTGTTCTATTTAGGAAATTACGATTTGATGCTCTAAATATAGATTTAATGGGAAAAATGGGTCAAAAATATTATATAGTGTAAAAGTATAGAAAACACACTATATACCTAACTTGATCAGTTAATTTTGAAATTCAACGTTTAGAAACAGTTTTATCATTTACTCTAATATCAGTTCAGTATCTGCAACCAAACTATGTATAACGTAATTCAAGTCAATCTATTTTAGTTTTTAAACCACAACAAAACCGTGTTAAGTGCATAGACCTTGTTGAGCGACAGGAGGTTTTAGTCAGTTCGACTCCGACATGCCCCGCCCTTCATCCCCAGGGGAGGGCGGAAGTCCGGCGATTTCCTCCTCCTATACATAAAATACTTGTATTTTCATACTTCAGTGGTTAAGTGAAGCTTTCTGTATGTCATCCTTAGACATACCTACTGATATCGTAAGTCAGTTTGAGGGTCTTGTCATTGTCAATGGAAGGAATTTAACAATGTCATTATGCTTTAACGGTACTATATAAGTGAATATTAGTTTTTGTTACACTCTGTTTTTTCAATGAAATATGTTTAAGAGATTTTGGTACAACTCCTGTGTTAGATATCAACAGCCCTCATAATTTTCAAATACGAAGTTAAGGAAGTTCCTATTAAATAATTGTTTGTATTACATTATATAATTAGTGTTATTTTTTTTTTGCTTACCATTCATAATAATAATTGGGCACACCGAACATTTTATGTATCGATATATTTAATATTATTTATATGTGTGTATGAAATTTGTATCAGAAATTATACAATTTACAAGCTATTTGATTTTTAGTGGATTACCTGGTCGTTGCGTAAAAAAAATATAAAAATGGTGTGTATCATACATCATTAAACTGAACAAATATGTTGACAGTACTTCGTAAGTTCCTAGCGACCCGCCCTCGCTTCGCTTCGGAAACTGTAATTTATTATTGATTTCACCACTATTTAATGGATGTTATTATACATATAAACCTTCCTCTTCAATCACTCTATCTATTAAAAATCGCATCAAAATCCGTTGCGTAGTTTTAAAGATTTAAGCATACATAGGGATATAGAGACAGAGAAAGCGATGTTGTTTTATACCATGTAGTGATGTCGGTTGCTCGCTGACTCGCACTATACCACACACGAAGACAAGCACGAAAGAGAGAGAGGGAGAGATTGTACTTCAAAGTACAAAGGGTGATTTTATCGCTAAGAGCGATCTCTTCCAAGCAACCAACAGGTGGATAAGAATCGTAACGATAATTTAATAACATTACACAAAAAAGAATAAACTATCAAGATATGACCTTCGTTCGTGGTTACGATGATATGTTATGACAGATTCAAGGAGTTTTTATTCAACTCAATAGTTTGGCGATATTCTGTGCTTCTAAGAGCTTAAAATAGGACATTGTGCATCAAGGGAGAAAATTCGGACATTTCCTCCCGCGTGTAACGCGTAAACACGCTGCAGGAAATGTCCAACTTTTCTCCCCCGGTGCACATACTATTTTTTCTCCTACCAGGCCGAAAGTTCGTGGAGTACCGAGCCGGGGTTCAGGAGCGAAGCCCCGGTGGGGTCCAGGAGCGAAGCCCTGTCGGGGGTAGGCGGGGCGGAGCCACCCCATACTCATAAAAACAATTTAACGGTTTACTATTAATTGAATAAGAACTGTCTGATGAACTCATCTTAGTTTAATACTTCACTATTAAATTTTATTGCCTTTTGTTTATTTCACTTTTACACTAAACACAATATTGCAAATTACTCGAGCACAACAATGGCGGAGAATTTTAGGTGCGTCAGAGCAAACGTAGACACTAACGCGCATGCGCACTTGTACCCAGGGAGAAAAAGTTACAATTTCTTCCCTGTACAGCGGGAGGAAAACCGAACTTTCGGCGTAGGGAGGAGAAAAATGTACCTTCATGGTGGTAGCGATATTATAGTTATGTAGGTAGCGGCCTGATATTTCCAATGTAGATAAGCGACAGAAACCAGGAAGAACCGCTGGCTCGCCTATCTACAGCAGCAATAAGAAAGTTATAGAATATAAAATTAAATCTGATGAATTTGAGGACTTTTTTTTATTGCTTAGATGGTTTGACAAGCTCACAGCCCACCTGGTGTTAAGTGGTTACTGGAGCCCATGAACATCTACAATGTAAATGCGCCACCCTTCTTGAGATATAAGTTCTAAGATCTCAGTTTAGTTAGAACGGCTGCCCCAGCCTTAAAACCGAAACGCATTAGTGATTCACGGCAGAAATAGGCGGGGTGGTGGTGCCTACCCGTGCGGATTCACTAGAGGTCCTACCACCAGTAAGAACCATCTACCACCATGACCTCGATACTAAAGTTGAGAGGTCGTCTTCAAGCATAACAATACTCAGGGAGGCCTTGTTGCCTTGAGACACGAATGACCCACAGGGCTCATCTTGGTATCAACTTCGGTAAGATATTCTGATCGCCTCTTCCTAGAATAATTGGGATACGACTTATCTACAACCGTACAGCGTAATGTAGAAATAAAAGACGTACTTAAAAATTATTATATTTATTGTGAACAGTGAATTACTAACTAAATATCCAAGAGAGCTAATCGTAATTTTATTATTTCCAAATAAAACAAGTGAACTTGAGAAACTTAGATTAAGACAAAATTGAAAGTTTTTTAAACATAATCATTGACTAATATTAGTTTTGGAACCGGTAACCTTAGTACTAATGCCTTCAAACTGATAAAAATGCGGCCCTAGTGAATAATACGTTATGTAAACTTAATTTCAACCACCGTTAAAGCATACATATTTGATACTTTATATTATATCTACAAGTCTTTAAATCCAAGACTATTTATTCTATTAATCATTGATTAAGTGATTTTTTTTTAAACTTTAATTTTCATTTGTTTTTCTTCTAACATCATTAATATCATACATGGCAAGTGCATATTTCGAATTAGACAAGTGTGATTTTTATTTTAGAACTTATCAAATAATAATAGCGCGTAATATAATTTTCTAATAGATTTAATTATTATAATAACCAAGATAAATTAATTTCGACTTCACATATGAATAAAAACAACGTGTACTGTATTAAATTGCAGAACAACACAATAGTATTATTTTTCACGAATGAGATTCATAAACAAATGTTCAACTGACGAATTACCCAATCGACGAATCGTACCGACATTTATATAAAACATTGAAAAAAATTTAATGAATTAAATTAAAAATAAGCCCAACTTACTAACAAAGGAGCGATCGATTATCAATAATTATGAATTATGAATACTTATTCTGAGACTCTAATTTGAATACGCGTTATGAATATTGAGAACAAACTTAAACATATCAAGTCGAATGCAAAACCAGCTTTAATTTCATGATAGTTTTGAAACGATATGACTAGTTTCCAGTATACAATGCCTAGGGGGTTGTCTGGAAGGGAAGGATTCTCCTGTTTTCCAAAACACTACTTACGTACTAAAATTGAACGTTTGAAGGTTTGTTACCTTATACCGCAATCATATCGTTTTCTCGCATTAAAACTGTATAATCTCAAAACTTACTAATTTTACAGGAGAGCGTTTTAAAGGTTTAACATGTGATATATTTAATATTAATCATCTTTACAACTTTATTTTTTTTTATTTTTGCCGGTTACATTATCTGTCTTTTAAATTAAGATTAAATTATGTACTATTAATTTTGTTAATAGTATTCAAAACATAAGTAAACTAAAAAAAAAATTTAAACTAAACTACGCTCTGTTGACAGTATTTATGAGAAAAATACTGGTGATACCAAATGTTTACGCATATTCACTCAATTTCGAATATTTTTGGAAATTGTACACTTTTAATGCGAAAAGACGATATAACTTGGGGATGAGTCAACTAGAGTTTGGAATGGTTGTACACTATTTATCAAGCGATTTAGAAAACAGGAACTAATTCGTTTGTTGTCTGCAGACGATATGAATTTCATGGATAATATTATGTCTTAGTCGAACGAAGTCGTTGCGGTCTAAAGGATAAGACGGCTAGTATACAGCGACGCACCTACGCCAGGGTTCAAATCCTGGTAATCCAAAATACTAATCTGATGACAATTTCTCGAACGAAATACGTAGCACGTGTTCACAAACGACTTCACGAACGGTATAATATTTTCTAATAAAAATCAAAACCCGAAAATTCATAATTCGTATAATTACTGGTGGTATTATAAATCAGTAGTACATTGTAAGACCGCACAGGGTGGATATCGCGATCCTCCCTAATTCAACCGCGATGTAGTGATGTGTACCAATTTGAAAGGTGAGACATTCGTTACATTAAATTGAGCCTTTTATTATTATTTTTTTTTTTTTATTGCTTATATGGATGCTTCGCTTAGATGGATGGAGGCTTTAGAGCCTTCGATATTATTTCATAAATAGGCAGCGACATTCACTTCGCAATGTCTACGAACTCTGATGAACATTGATCACCAGAGGAACAGTGTCCTAAACCCATATAAGCAAAATAAAAAGAATTGAAGTTATCATTATATTGGCATATTACAGTCGTTATGGTGTTTTTTCTAAAAAAAACTGGATGTGCTAAAAGAAACGTCAAAAGAAAAAATAGAAAAGTCCCTCCCTTGTTACGTTCTAATGTACACTCCAATACTGGAGATATAACCCCAAGGTCGTAAAACACATGCCAAATACTTATTATGACGATAAGTAGACATGCCCTACCGACCCCACGTAATGTGGGATAAGAGCAGGAAGAAGTTGTTATCGTTTTTGTTAGCTTTGCTTGTTGTTAGTTAAAATAATTTTAAAAAATCGTAACCTAAAAGACAATCTCTTGTTTGGAACGTAGTTGTAATATTTCTTTAATCCTCCCCAACAAGTTGAGTAGGTAATGACAATTATCCTAACATAATCAAGACGGGAAATCAAATAAAAGTAATTCCAGTTACGACAGTTTCAACTCTAGCCTGATGAAACCGTGTTCAGAGTTGACTCTGAACTCTGGAATACAACTGAGAAGATTCAAAAAACAACACAATATCTGTTCAAACTCGATGATACTCGCACAATTATTTTTTTCTACTAATGATTGTCTTTTTTATGATCAGTGTCATGTAGTAGACGTTTAAATATAACTAGAAAGGTTATAAAGAACGTACAAATATTTAAAAAATTAATAGGCTGCTACGAAAGATTCTACTATGTGTTGAAAATATGCCCCGGGATTGTTTAAAATCAAAGAGAGCTTTTGTCTTTTTTTTTTATTGCTTAGTTGGGTGGACGAGCTCACAGCCCACCTGGTGTTAAGTGGTTACTAGAGCCCATAGACATCTACAACGTAAATGCGCCACCAACCTTGAGATATAAGTTCGAAGGTCTCAAGCATAGTTACAACGGCTGCCCCACCCTTCAAACCGAAACGCACGACTGCTTCACGGCAGAAATAGGCAGGGCGGTGGTACCTACCCGTGCGAACTCACAAGAGGTCCTACCACCAGTAAAACCTACCAGTTGTCTGTCTATTTTTAAATTTAAACACATGAACTTAAAGTATGGAGTACCTTTTAGGCATTGTATTGTTAATCACTTTCAGTTTCCGATGCAATAACTGATTAATAATCATCATCTACTTTGAATTCCTACGTAATATATCAAAATCATAAACATATAATATTATGAAAGATATTTAAAAAAATTCAAAGCAATTTATTTTCTATTTTTCGATAAATATAAGAACATTTTCCTCACTAAAATGCTGTAGCTATAATGATTTCCAAAACCACATATTACTATTCTTCATACTATACTAGGTATATATTGTTAACATATCTATTAAATTTAATAGAAAAAGTCAATTTTAAAGTATCTAAATACTAATTCTGCAGAACGATTACGCACGAGAAAGCCATAGTATTATTATTATTTATACATAATAAAAACAATTATATACAATAAATACATTATATATTATTTTTAATTTAAGGTAGTGTGTAACAAGTTTATGTATATGTTGTACATATAAAACATTGCGGTGGAACAATAATACGATTAAATCCAAATACAGTTTAGCTTAAATGCTACTCATGTGACAATAATATTGAAAAAAAAAAATACGCTCTTAAAAATTATAGGTTTACACACCTAATTATGTAAAATGCATTTTGTATACTTAATTTCCAATAACATAAGTCCAGGCACTGTTCTCACTGATTTCATAATGAAACTGTTTGGAAGAATTATGCATTTAATATTAATATTGCTTTCATATTATTAATTCTCTATCCGATTATTAATATTACAATAATACAACTCTCTGTCTTCATGATAGTAAATTTATCATCTAATAATTCTTTATATATTGTTTAATGCAACTTAATTACTAACTAGTGAAACCCGATCTCGTTCCTTTGTATCTATAGCTAGATGTGTGAAAAACATCAATTTCTTCAAACTACTCAGGCGCCACCTATCGTACGTTTATAGTACTATGACAAACATTCCCTGCGGTGTCAACAACGACGTATCATCACAATCTAGTAAAAGGTTTACGAACGCATAAAGGGCAACACACACAAATATAACTATTAATTCATATAGATAATTAGATATTTAATTCAGATCAAATATTAAATTCAAATAGGTAAAATAAAAATAATAATAAAAGCAAATTATAAATACTTCAAATCATATTCAGTCTCTAACTTAAAAAAAATATATGGACGGATTGTCATAAACATTACTTTTAAATTTGTACTTAAATTAAATAGAGGTGACTTTGAAACATGACATATTAACCTTGTTTAATTCCAAAATAAACAGATATTGATGTGAGTACACAAAAGGATAGTATTGGCAGAAATAAATTACGGATAATATAATATTAATATTATGTTATTTACTAACATCTACAAAATCTAAATAGAGAGACTAAGGAAAGTGCTATACACCTTTCATTCACATATAATGCTAATCTATTTAAATCAATGTGTCACAAATCACTAATAATTGCTTATTACGTTATCTTATATAAATATATAAATTTTCGAGACTATAACTAGATTGCTTTCATATCTAAGGCGTTTATAAGAGGTTTAACATTGCTTTTATGATAGCAAGTCTTTTGATTTATGAACATCAGTTTACGTGAATAATTCTACATAATTTAACGCTATTTTAGTAGCTACCTTTCTCCATATTCAACTTATCGAAACTGTACTTATTTATATGACGTGTAATTGCTCACATATAACACATTTAGATCGATTTAAAATAAAGTAACTATGAGGGACCTACTACTGTTTACGCATTATTATAAATTTACAAACTTAATTACGAGTAGAACAGACATAATTAAATAAAAAAATCATGACGTTATAATTTACACTCCACTTCGCGCTCTATTTTAGGTTTTTAATTTTATCTGGAGATTCGTAGGCTTCTGTGATTTATCTAAATGAAACCGCACCGCACTCTATTTAGTCAACTTGCTTCTATAACTTTATTATATAATATTATGTTCCTCTAAATAAACCCGTGTTCACCGGTACTATGAATACCAGAAAGATACGAGACGAAAACTAGTATAGTAGTACACTGTAACTCGAACGCCAAGTATATTTAGATATAATGATTCCAACCGAGAATAATGGTTAGGGTTAGCAAGTAATAGGCGAACGTGCCAACCTTGTATTGCTACCGTTTTTTTAACGTTAAAGAAACAATAAACAAGGGATACGAACCGCTGCATTAGTCCTCATCCTCATATATATAGTAATGCCAGCTGTTTTAAATATCTTACATTGAACTGACGAATGTAGTTTCCAGAAACTACTAATAAAATATAGTTTAAAAAAAATCCGTCTAATAGCAACTAATTTAATAACAGGTTTTTAAGTCTTTTGTTTTATTTTCCCTACACGCTGGTAGCCGGGCCTATTTCAGCTACGCGCGGACGGGTAGGTGAGCTCACGGGCTCAAACTAAGGGCGAATTTACATTACGAAATTAGTGGCATGAAATTAATTTCGTGACATTACTTTTACCATCAGTTTCACGTGTAATTTAACATTTTCGTAATGCATGCATTAATTTCATGAATGCAAGTAAGTTTTGGTGAAATTAGTGTTATGCAACTAATTTCTTAGTGTAGGCGCGACATGAAAATAATGTCGCGAAAGGGCCTGCGCTGTGCGGACGTGTGTATTTTTAGCTCGCGTGCGCTTCATGAGTTGAAAATGGCAACCCAACGATGAAGTACAGATAAAAATATAGAATTCATTAATGAATATCAGCGACTACGGATTCGAAACACCTACAGTAAAAAATCAAAATTATCTTCACTCATTCGAAAATAGTTTTTATAGCTCTCAGGATCTTCAGAGACTAACTTCATTGCACCTAAATACCTTCTTGTTAACCATCCTCGAATCTAACGTCTTTTTTTTCTTGATAGTCTTTTTTTAAGTTTTTAGGTATATAAGAATTTCTTTAGCTACATTGAATATAGCAAAATATAGCTTTGATGCTGATGGCGCCATGGTTACTACGATACTGCGGATTTCGCGACACTAATTTTTTTACGAAATTACTTTCGGATATATCGAAACTACTTTCGTAAAACTGACTTTAACATGCATGACACTAATTTTGTAATATAAATTCCGCATAAGAGAAATTGAGGGCCGCGTGAGTAAGTCGAGCGATCCGTGTGTCGTTGACTAAATAGAGAACAGTTTATTTATTATTCACATATACGAATAATACAAAAAGGGCGTTTTTAAAAAAAAACAGTATATTTTTCGAAAGCGTGGAAATGTTACAAAGACGCAAGACACTTTTACCAATAAAATAATGTTGTAAAATTACTTAATTAGAGATGGCACACATGATTTTGTTGAACTATATTCGGATATCACTCGAAAGTGTTTCGTATCGATTAACTATTCAGTTAGTCAGACTATAAAGTTAAAATTTATGAGATGATTAAATGAATTTAACTTTTTCTATTGTTAACCTTTTTGACTGTCTGAGATATTTTAAAGTAAGACATAAAAAAATCGATTCGTGGATACCATAACTGAATGTAACAAGAATAATAGAAATCGCACGATTGTTTCGCAACCGAAACAAGACCTAACGATGCCTAACCTCGCGCGAGCACGTAATATCGATAAATTTCTATTAAACAACTATGTAATTAGCTAAAACTATAGGTTATTATTTTGAAAGCTGTATTGAACATGTGTAATTTACGTGTTTATTAATTTTTATCTTATAATATTTGAACAGCTGTATTTAACGAAGCACAGCCCACATTTCTTTTATATTTCAAACTATGAGTAATCAAAATGTTATTATGTTGTACATTACACTAGTTTATTGAGCATTTCTTTAAAAACTGTATTTTTCTTCTTTATTTTCCTGATTAAGAAATTTTGACAACATGATACTGCATAAAAAAATATGTATTTCTAGGACTAGTAATAATTATTGTTTAAATGAATAAAGCAATGTTGTCAGAACTATTAAACCGGGTGTGTCTAATTGTTAATGTTTAGATTTTTTATAGGTTTTAGTGGTTAGGGGACCGCTTCCGAAAACGAAGACCGACGAATAATCGATTCTGATTTAAAAAAGATCGTACTTTTAAAACATTTGATTATTAGTTTTATAAAAAAACCCAGCAGTGAAACACTAAATCAAAAACAGCTGTTGCTCGGATTACTGATCCATTGCTGTTTTTTTATTAATGTATTTTCTATGAAACTATCTTTTCATTTAGCTGTACTAGCATGATGGAGCGTAAATAATGCTAATAAAACCTTTTAAAAAAAATGCTGTTTTTAAATCAGGATCGATTTTTTTCCGTCGCATCATCAAAGGTGTCATTAGTACAATAGTCTGTCTTCGTTTTCGGAAGCGGTCTCCTAACACCCAGTATATTAATCGTAGGCAGCATCAAACACGAATCGGTGAGACACAATTCTTATACAAAATACGCCATTGAAAGAAACGAATATTTTATTAAGTTAAATACGTTTCCAATGCCCTTAACTTACGCAAGTTTTTATAATATTTCGATTAAATACTTTTTAAATTTATGGAATTGATTGATAAAAATAATGCATTATTGTACTTACATTTATAAAAATATATATGAATCTAATTAGTTACTATATAAAAAGCTGTCAGCTCGGACTTTTTTCACTCTTTAAATCGTTACTCTACCAAAAGTATATACGCAACGCATTTTATAAATCTAACACCGTACAAATTTATTTATTCAATTCGATATTTTTCTCAAAGATATTTCGCTAAATTAAATAATTTATTTTCAAGCTAACTCCTCAGACCGTAAATCAGCCGCTATATCCGTATTGACAACATAGTTAATGTTTCATTTTTATTTTAACCATAAATACGAATTAATACAATATAATATAATATAATATTATACTCGTTTTCTAACGAACAGTTTAACTGATATTATTGCGTTTCTCACTGTAAGTTTTTAATGTAATTCTCAAATAGCTTCTTACATATTAACCTATACCTAATTAATGGGGTTTTTTTGTTTTACATTACACATCTAACATATACATTTTCATGAGAAATTATCACTAGCGTATCGATATATGTTGTAATTAAATTGTTACGAAAATAATTTTAACGACTACAATGACACATCAGTGGCAGCGTGACTACAAACGTGGGTTATTTAAAAGCCAATGTGCTGAACCGTATTTATTTATTGAAATGCATGTAAACGGTACACAAAACGACACATAAACAAAAGCAACGAGGCACACGTCGAATATTACATTTGAGACGATTGAAAATCTATACGTACCAAGCAACAATTACAATTACATAATACATTAATCTAAACGAACAGTTGTAATTCCATTTAGTTCTCGGCGTATCTTGTTCTAATAATCAATAAAAATTACATTTCATTTGTTCTTATTTTTTTTTAATTTTAAATAAGAACAAAAAGTCACTGTAAAAAATATATACAAGTAAATAAAAGATTTTAAGATTAAAAAATAAGACAAGAAATACACTCAGATCGTCTATTACTATTTCAGATCGTAAGCGTCTGAATGAGATTCAAGGTAGCGTTGGTTTATAATTCTACCAGAGTCAACGACTGGCGTGAGCAGATCTTCAGAAGGTACTTGTATGCGAATCCTATTGTCAGAGGGCACATTGTTGGTTCCGTTGGACGTGTAGAAGCCAAGGGAGATTGGCTTCAAATGGTCATCGGTGTACGTTTTATATTTTTTCGGACTTACGGGATGAAGGTGCGACGGGCTGGCCGTCAGGGGATTGTAGGTGACGTGGATGCGGACCACGTCCTCCGACATGGGGGACGCGGATGGGGGGTGGGGGGTCGCCCTTGGTGTGGAGTGGCTCGTCGATGGCGCCCTCTGTATACTCATCCCGCAAACGCCCGAACTGAAATCACGTACGAATAACACATTTGTCTGTATCGTAAATATCTATACTAATATATAAATCTAAAATTGTTTTTGCAGATGTTCCGTTATAACTACCGAACCATGCATCCGATTGACTTGAAACTTGGTATCCATGTAGAAAATATGTACATGTACTTAATGGATAGGCTAATATTTATATGAGTGTTGGACTCCCTACACCAGTTGCGGGGGCGTTAATGATGAGAATCTTTGTGGGGGTGAAAAATAATAATGTTAATTTTAAATGCCCAGCGAAGCGGTCGGGTACAGCTAGTAGTTTCTAAAAGAACCCTTGTTTTTTATCTCTACTGAAGTTATTTTTATAGATACGTAATTTAAAATTCTAATATCTAATTCTACGAAACCTACAAAAAATGTAACAACTTAATTTTGAAAAGAGAACAAAAGAGAATGTTGTATTTAGTTAGATTATTTTAATACGAATCTAATATTTTTTTGTTATTGCTTATCTGATGGGAGGACGATCTTACGGCCCACCTGGTGTTAAGTGGTTACCGGAGCCCATAGACATCTACAATGTAAATACTGCCACACATAATGAGTTATGAGTTCTAATGTCTCAATTTTAATATCGTGACATGAAGCAGTGATCGCATAATGTGACAGTGCGGTGTGCGGTTAGTGGCATGCGTGACAATTCTAAAGGCTTCGTCAAACAGAACGCGTACTTAGCGCTGCGTTGTAACGGCGCCCTCTATTAATATCACACAAATTGACTAAATGAGCCCAACGCTCCTTGACGCAACGTTACATTCGCCAAATCATAGTGCCTTTCGATAGCAGTGTGAAAATTTAAAAGAATTAAGATGTCGAGTGATTTGATTCAGATGCGGCATTGTATAAGCAGAGGTATTTTCTAAGTAATTCTATCAATTTTTCGTGCATTATCCACTATTTTAATACATATACACAAGGACGCTAAAATGAAGTTTGTAAAAAATTACAACGCCTGACGCCGAAGCGCCCTAACGCCGCGACAGAGCGTTGCGTACAGCTAGCGCTGGGGCTCTGTTTGACAGTGTGTTACCATAGTAGTACAACACATCTCGGCGTCATAGCACGCCGTCAGTTTAGCGTTCTAACGCGCGCTAAGTACGCGTTCTGTTTGACGAAGCCTTAAGCAAAATAAACTAGCTAATATTCGAACAATGTTTTGCGGCGTGCGGCGCTACATCTACAGAAGACATCTCACCCATCTGACCCTGTGCCGTCGTCGCTAACGTTGCTGTGAGTGTCGAGGGAGTTGTCCGGCGCGTGCGACCGTCCGCTAGAGAACACGCTAAGGTCGGCCGTGCTTGTGACACTCGTGTCCGCGAGAGACCTCCGAGACCCCAGACCCGACACCGAGTCGTCACACCGGACCCCGCTCGCTAAGCCACTGTGCTCTGTCATGAAAACATTTACTAATTCTGTACTAGATCCATTCTAACGTTATTTATTAACAGCATATTAAATTTAAGCTATTACGTACGAAAACGTATTTTAAGCAACTATGGTAATGACAAAAACGAAGCGTGTTTAAAAAAAACGATATGCGCATGCACGATATAACAAACACTAAAAGGTTATTTACTTACCTTATATTTAACGTAAATACATTTTATAACGTTTCTTAAAGGAAATTCATGCAATTTTGTGTTCTTAAAAAAAAAAAACTATCTCTGCTAAACTTTGATAAACGATAAATAAAAAAATAAAAAAATGAAAGTTTAACGCATATAGTATATAATTATGAGAACTAGTTATTTATATATTTAATTATAATAGATAACTTAAGCATTTAACGTTTCCTTTTAGGTTTCGAAGCGTTAATGAGATAACTTTTTTGTTCATTATTCGAGTAGGTATTCACTACGGGCGGCTTCACATGAATGTTCATAATGTTCATACGGGCTTGAGATGTGTGAAGGGGCACATCGTAAGTAGTATTCGTATCTGTGATCAAAATATTTCCTTCGATCAATATAATTGTGAACTATAATTTTGATACTTCATAAACTATTTAGAGGTCGTGATTGTTGTTGAAAAACATGCGCCAATATAAACTCAATGTGTAGTAGTTGATTTAAAAAAGCCGAAAACTTTCGGTAGGCAATGATCGCAACATTATTGATATATTTTAGGTGCGTAAACTAATTCACAAATGATGTGAAGAGTAATTTAAGAAATGTAACAACTTTTCCATTAAATTTACCGCGTATGTACTTTGAAGGATGATTAAAATCGAACTCCATCATACAGCCACGGGCGGCAAAACTAAAAAAAATTAGATTAAATGTCCGTATTCTTTCTAATACTTATTTCGTGTTCGGGGAATCAGTACAAATTACATTGGTGCTGCTTCTGAATTAATTTATTAACATTAATTTTCGGATTTACGTTGCTTCAATATCATTACAGACAAACTAAAATAGCTTACTACTAAAAAACAAAATAAATCTAATACTACGGTGTTTGATCGTTGTTCAAACATCTGCGAACAATTTTAAAGATGACAGGGGTGGGTTTATGTTTCTCTTATCAACATTCAGCAGAGATTCTTTTTAACAACACAAAAATCGGTTAGCTACGAGTCAAATTAAATAATAATGTAAGCTTATCGATGAACCGCGTGTAGTTCAAAGATAGTAATTTCAGGATTGAAACATGTTAGATTATGTTAACGATACCAGAAAAAGAAAGGATAGCGTTTTCAAGAAGATGGCGCACACAATACGAAGGGCCTGGCTTCACTCAAGATTCAAGGAGCGGAGGTAATGAGATTTAAAGCTTGCATAATGCGAGAATTAATGGAAATGATCGAATGGCGGTAACTCCTTAAATCTTAAGTAAGGACGTGTTAATGAGAAATAGTGTTAATAATGACATAAACCCACCGCCATAGCACCAGTCAAAATGCCACCGCAGACGCTGCTACAACGGTAATTATCACCTACGTAGCTTCAACAAACTGCACGTGCTACAGTGAGATTTCAAATTTAGGCAAGCATGTTAAATACGACACGGCTGAATTAATTATACATTATATTATATATTATAATGCTTTTGAAATGGATAACGCCATATTTGTGAATCTTATGAAATTAAACAGCATTTTGAACATAGCAATAACGTTTTAACACACACACTATTTTGCTGTATTATATAATTTCATCATTACCAATTCATGCTTTTAAAATTGAAAAATGTTCGTATGAAAAACAGTACTCAAATTATTTACAGTCGCTTATACTGGACTACGGACGGTGGTCCCGATTCTCTACGAGAAAGTGTTACACAATTAATTCAACCGTGCTGTATTATTATTAAACACTAAATGTACATAACACAAACGATTCTGGCAAAACATAATAAGCATATTTTTTTTTAATTTTATGTAGACTACAATTAATCAGATTACATGAATTAATTAAATGTACGGATTACGAAATGAATTATTTTATTTTCATTTTAAATAATCTTAATTGAAAATACTACTCCTAGTTTTGTACTAAATTTTTACTTAAAATATGGGCTTTGAGATACGCAAACGAGACGGGACGCAGAAGGGTAGTCAGTCGCTTCGTCTGTTTTCTAAACATTACAAGGGCCAGAGAACACGAGTCCGTCAAAGTTCATTGTCTTGAAAAAGTACGCGCCGATTTGGAATTTCATATATAGGAATACATTTTTTTAATTGATATATTAGTAATTAATTGTATGTATTAATAAATATTAATTAATAATATATTAATAAATAAGTAATATTTAATTGATTGTATGGGATCATTGAGAAACACCGAAGCCTTTAACCCGTTAGTCAAAACTTGTTACACGCAACATCTATATAAATAAGGCAAATATAAAATATTTATTTCTATTGATACATATTTTCTAATGTTTTGTCAAACGATATTTTTATCTTTTTATTAGTAAATATTGACGAGCTGTGTTTTCAATGGTATCTTTTTTAATTCATCTTTTTCTAAATTCTAATTAACAAGACAGAACAAAAAATGTATCAAGTCTTGAGGAATCAGTGATTACGTCGACCTTTGATCATTGGGCGTATACTGATTATAAAAAGTAGGCTTAGAGATAAAAGTGTTAGAAGCCTTATAAAGTGCAGGGAGTGGGTAATTTAAAAAAAAATAAAGACCCTACAATGAGATTATTTAATATTTTAATGGCCTACTCAGTTTTACGACACGTTGACAAAAAAAACAAAAACAAAATAAAAATGCCTATTGCTTATGAACAAAGCCGTGTCACGTTACGTTATCTCAATCGCGTTCCTCAAAGCCTTACCTACAAATTGCACTAAATATACTATTCAAAATAAATTCTTAGTTTTAGTTCGACTTCAATATTTATAATTTCCTAATATATTTAGAACGTTTGTGACTATTTCATGCATGTGCTATCGCACTTTTATTTTACAATTAAATGATATTTTTTATTTATTTAGCACAAAATCACATGCTGACAGCGTAAACACGACCACTGGGCAATATCTCTGCTAAATTATGTATATTTCTCGGTTATGATTAGCACAAAATATGATATCTCCCATTTAACGAGACTGATGATAATAAAACAGTAATTTTTCATGAGGAAAATTAAGCATGCCATCTTAACATTACAAATCAAAATCATTTAACATTTTTAACATTTATATGTACAACATGCAGTAAATATTTAGATTTCATTTTAGTAAACTCGTCTGTGTTACCTGAAGATCGATCTTGTTTAGGTATTCTTTGAATAGAGTACTTTTTTACTTGCAACTTTTTTTACAGTGACATCAATTCATTAAGAGATTTGAGCATCATGCTTTCGTATCTTACATGACGATAGTCAGCGCGGCTATTATTACGAAGATACGGTGATATGACCGGTTCCTTTTAGTTACTTCTACTTTTAATACAAACTCACTCTTTCAGTTACATCTCACCTTATTCTTCTATTAACATTTCCTTTTAATATCCGGACTAATGATGGTCTACTAATTGATACTAGGAACCTACCAATTACTGGCGGGAAGAAACTGAGAGTTCGGGTACGCTTCAAATGTAAGACAAAATTGTGTTTCGATACAATTTTTTGGCACATGTCTTATGATTTGACGGTATCTAAGTCACGACCGTGGTGTCTGAGAATCAGAGTAACCAGTTAATATCGTTTATTTATTAAGACTAATTAGACCGTGAGCTCGTGTGCTGTGCGTCTTAAGCATTTGGAAAAAAATACTTTGAATGAACTTTATTTTGAATAATAAATTAACATATACACTGATTTTTTATGGTACAATTTATTTTGCACGCACTCTATTAGTTTGCCACAAATCAATCAGTGAGATATTCAAAAAGTTCGATGTGTTAAAAATCCATTTAAATTTTAGATGAAAGCATTTTGCGAACTTTTTTTTTAAACAAATCACACAACTGAATTTTTCTTACATTGCATCAAATCCGAATTTGTTGTTTGAGATGCATACAATATTCAAGTATTGTATCATAGTCATGCATCAGTACAATAAGTGCTACGTTTGTATACGTAACAGATTTACTATATATAAAAACAATATGGATGTATGATGAATTGTGTCACTGTTAATTGTTCAATGTTACAAATGCGTAAAATGATCTGAACCAAGGCTCTCATAAGACTCAGATCGCGATATGGTAGGCGTAATATCCAAATTACCTGAAACCGTATCGCTTTGAGACACCCGAAGTTCCTGTAGCTCCAACGCTGCTTTCTCTCTTCTGAAACAAATAATTTTTTTAAAAAGAACCTTCGAGCAAACTTTGTAATCTAAATTTATAGAAAGTGTTAAAATACCAGTTCCAGAGCCGACATAGGAATAAACAACTAGCCCAGTGTGAATTTTCATCTTGTTGAATATGCATATTATAAAGTTAACCATAATTTACTGAAGGTGCAACTTTGGTGTTAAGAATCACAAGCACAAGTAATACAGTATCCCTAGTTTCTTTCATGAATAATCCTAATACACCCTTTATTTACTTTACCTTAATATCACATTAGCTCTGGCCTGTTTTTCAGTCTCAGAAAAATTTTCAGCTCGCTGTCCGATTTTGGATTTTTTATCTGGTTCGACGAAAACACCCAAAGGACGTTTAGGAAGTTCGTTAGGTGGTGGAAGTCCTGGATAGTCAAGCTTCGCTCTCTTCAATTCCTCCATGGACTTCTCTAATTGATAAATAACTATATCATCTTCATATCCAAAATCTTTATGAAGTTTAACCTGCAATGAAATAAAAGTTGTAATGTAATTAAGGTAATCAATCAGTTATTCTTTCAAATATATTATATTGTACAAAAAATAAAACCTGGATATAATTGACAATTAAATCCATGTCATTTAACTTCATGATGGTTTTTTTGTGCAGTTTGAGTATTGTATAGGCCATAGCTGTGATAACCCTTTCTCCATCCAAAAGATATATATCCCAAACTCTTAAACAAAGGCTAAATGGCACCCTTTCAACAAAACAAACAAAAAACCATTTCAGTGAGTAAAGTATAGCATCCAAGCCAAATTTATCAAAGTGGCGCTTTAACTTAGGCATAAATTTAGTGAGTATCTTATCATGGTGTTCTAGAAATCTCGTTAACTTTGGAAATCCTTCTATATATAATCCATGCATTGCATACTTCTTATCTGACAAGAGTACTGCAAGTGCCCAGAACGCATCTTCCTCGTCCATATACATTAAGAGCACACCAGCCAATCCTGACATGCCTTGGCAATAGCCCACTTCAGAGTTATATAAGCTATATGCACATAGAACATTGAATAAAGAGCACTGTTTCTCAGAATATCTCTCTCTATAGAATTGATGTTCTCGGAACTGCCTATTTACATCAGAATCAATTTGTCGAACGTCAGTAGACCAAAGTTTAGCTAATTTTAACATCGCTCGATATTTTCCAGGATTGTCAGATCTCATTCGGTTTACATCTAATAACTTGCTCCACACTCCTATACGAAGTGAGTTTGGAATGCCCTTATAAATTCTACGATGCAGTTTTTGTTTGGTTTCAGATGTGCCCCATTCTTCTAACATCTTGAGCCATTTCTTTTCTCTTTCAAGTTCAATGTTAATCTTTTGCGGCGCCGTTTTCTGCGGCAAACGTTCGTCGTGAATGAAGCCATACCTGGAAACAAAAAGAGTAATCTTTGTTGAAATTGGTTGATTAGCAATTACATTAATTTAAAAAAAAACAGGTTTTATTAAGAATTTTAATTTGATAAGCGAAAATGCTATAAATGTAAGTTAAATTTAATCACATCAAGAGACACTGAGGGATATTCGTTAATTTAATGTTTCTTAAGGTATAAACATGTAAAAAATGATGTCTTACTAAACATTAAGCATCTGTTAAAGCACCAGTATGTGAAAATAAAAGTTCTAAGCTTGACTTTTTAGGTTTTTCCTAAAAGTCCTGAGGGAGGATTTCATTTAATGTCATCTCATTTTTTCTTTTTTATTGCTTAGATGAGTGGACGAGCTCACAGCTCACCTGGTGCTAAGTGGTTACCGGAGCCCGTAGACATTTACGACGTAAATGCTCCACCCACCTTGAGATATAAGTTCTAAGGTCTCAAATATAGTTAGTTACAAAGGCTGCCCCACCCTTCAAACCGAAACGCATTACTGCTTCACGGCAGAAATAGACAGGGTGGTGGTACCCACCTGCGCGGAATCACAAGAGCTCCTACCACGAGTAATTACGCATATTATAATTTTGCGGGTTTCATTTTTATTACACGATGTTATTCCTTCCATGTGTATAGCCGACGTGGTGGTAGCTTAAAGAAGGTGTTCGCAATTATGAGGTCAATACACATGGACATCACCAATGCACACAGTAGACCGCGTAGTCAGAAACAAAATTGACTATGTTATGATCAACAGAAGATATCGAAACTGTATCAAGGAGGCGCAAGCTGAAGAAGTTGCAGCCAAAGAGAATGGATAGAAGGCCAAACATAAGGAAGCTTGCTGAGCCGAAAACACGAGCGAAGACCCACACCGCTATTAATCAATGGGCTAACGATCGTCGTACTGAAACCACTGCCTCTGACCTCGACACGTGGACTAATCTAAAGCGAAGTGTAAAACATATATGTCACCAATATCTCTAACTATCACAACTGGTCAAAAAACAAGATTGGATGACAGATTCAATTTTGCAGCTTATGGAAGACAGGAGGCAATTTAAGGGTACAAATCCAGTAATGTATAAGCAAGTCGATGTCACCATTCGAAAAGAGATTGCGAAAGCCAAGAATGATTACTACAGCAATAAGTGCGCGCACTTGGAACAGCTTCAATGCCCATAAGCACATCAAGGAAATGGTTGGTCATAGACGGAAATCAATGAATACTTTGACCGATGCAGGTGGGAATCTCATTCTTGACGCCGATGGCAAAAAGAGTGTGGTGTGACTATGTTGCAGAGATGTTTGCGGACCCATCAAGGAACATTTCACCGATCACTGATCGGACTAGTCCAGCTATGTTGAGGTCTGAGGTTTTGCGGGCCTTGAAGGCTGCTAAAACAGGTAAATCACTGGGTCCTGATAATATACCGATCGAAATACTAAAGTTGCTGGAAGAAGATCAACTGGACGTTCTCACACAGTTCTTCAATAACACCTACGAAACTGGCAATCTTCCTAGTGACTGGCTAAAATCCACATTCATCACGATACCCAAGAAGCAAAACGCTAAAAAATATGGAGAGTATCGTATGGTTAGTCTTATGAGCCATGTCCTAAAAGTATTATTGAACATCATACAGAATTGAATACGGCCAAAATGTGATGAACAACTGGGCGATAGCCAATTTGGATTTCGATCTGGTGTTGGCACCAGAGAAGCTCTTTTCGCTCTCAACGTTCTCGTACAGAAATGCAGAGACATGCAAACTGATGTCTTTTTGTGCTTTATAAATTACGAAAAGGCATTTGACCGAATTAAACATCATCAACTTTTCAGCCTTTTATATGACATTGGTCTGGATGGTAAGGACGTCAGAATCATCCGCAACCTGTACGAGAAGCAGGTGGCTACGATAAGGGTCGAAAATGAGGAAACCGACCACGTTGAGATCTGTCGTGGGGTCCGGCAGGGGTGTGCCTTATCCCCGTTGCTTTTTAATGTCTACTGAGAGGCTGTGATGTCAAAAGCTCTTGAAAACCTTGAAGTGGGAATAGGAATCAATGGCAGGGTCGTTAACAACTTGCGTTATGCGGGCGACACTGTCCTTATTGCAGCATCGGAAGCCGATTTGCAAGCAATTGTGAATAAGGTTAATAAACACAGCGAGGAAGCCGGGTTGTCGATAAACATAAGCAAGACCAAGTTCATGGTAGTCTCAAGAAACCCGGATTTGAGTTCAAGCATATCTGTAGCTGGGAAACGACTAGAGCGGGTACGACAGTACAAGTATTTAGGGGCTTGGGTAAATGAAGCATGGGAATCTGATCAAGAAATCAAGACCCGGATAGAAACTGCTGGAGACTCTTTTAATAAAATGAGGAAAGTTCTTTGCTGTCGTCAATTGCATATAAAGCTCCGAGTCCGAGCTCCGAGTATATCTGGCCCATCGTCATGTATGGTTGCGAAACGTGGACACTGAAAGAGGACACTACAAGACGCCTACAGGCATTCGAGATGTGGTGCTACCGTCGCATGTTACGCATTAGTTGGACGCAGAGGGTCAGGAACGAAACCGTGCTTCAGCGTGTTCATATGTCCCGGAAAATGTTGCCTTCTATCAAAAAGTGCAAGATAGAATATCTCGGTCACGTGCTCAGGAACGATCGATACATGCTGCTGCAGCTGATAATGATGGGCAAAGTGGACGGAAAAAGACGTGCTGGGCGAAGAAAAAAGTAATGGCTCCGGAATATCCGGGAGTGGACCGGTATTGCCTCCGTCGAACAGTTGTTCCGGCTGGCTGCTGACATAAATGAATACAGGAAGCTAACGGCCAACCTTCAGGATTGAAGAGGCACTGGAAGAAGAAGAAGAAGAATTCCTTCACCGTGGAAGTCAATCGTGAACATTTGTTGAGTACGTATTTCGTTAGAAAATTGGTACCCGCCTGAGATTCGAACACCGGTGCATCGCTCAACGCGAATGCATCGGACGTCTTATCCTTTAGGCCATGACGACTTCAAATATTTTTTATTGCTTAAATGGGTGGACGAGTTCACAGCCTACCTGATGTTAAGTAGTTACTGGAGTCCATAGACATCTACAACGTAAATGCGCCACTCATCTTGAGATATAAGTTCTAAGGTCTGAGTATAGTTACAACGGCTACCCCACCCTTCAAACCGAAACGCATTACGGCAGAAATAGGCAGGGTGGTGGTACCTATCCGTGAGGACTCACAAGAGGTCCCACCTACCATCAGTAAAAAAACCCTATGATGTCTCAACTCATTTAAGGGATTTGTATGAGAAGGAAAACCTAATAAAAGTACCTATTAAAACAACAAAGAACAGGACATAATCAATGAATACTGACTAACTTAGAATCTCTTATAGCTTTCATGGACAGACAAACTAAGGATTTTTTGAATGTTCATTTGATATAAAGTGGTAATCAAGGCTCATGGAGACTAGTCAAGGGCCACCATTACAAAAATCAGAATAATCCTTAGGCCTCGTTTAAAGAAAGACCTGTCAATTCACAAGTGGAAAGGTAAGTTTACAATTTTAAGTCTGCAATAAACTACAGGAAGAGGGTGGTCATTGGTGGTCAGTGGTCCGATGATCTAACATGGAAACGGTATCTCCGTCAGTTAAAAATCTGAGTATGGAAGTATTCAGCTCATCACATATTCATTACAAAAGATGTCTATTGGCAATCAAATTAGCTCAAACACCAAAATACAATGTTAAATCAACAGTTGAATCCTTGGAACCCATGTGTCATCTGATCCCCAAATTTTGTTATGTTAATAACTTATAAATTTTCAACTGTGACTTCTTAATATTATCAGATCTACCGCACATTTTTGAAGCAGGAGGAAATCGATGCCTATGCACTAGTGGCTGAAGGTGGGGAATGTCAGATTGCAACTAACTAAAATCTGTCGCTTAACAGCCTCTGAATGAGACAAAATTCATTCATAAATAGATAATGAATAAATATAAACTACAATATCAAACAGCTTTAGTAGTAGTTTAAAACTACTTCTAAAGCTGTTTGATGTTTAGGAACATTTCCAACCTAGGCAAGAAATTATCCAACAGTTTATGCCAGTTTATGTTTGATTACTTTCAAAACTCATGCTCTGTTGTTCACATATTTTTACAGACTACTTAACATTAAGAAAGTGACCTAAAATTAAATTCACAACCAAATTTTAGTCAACAAAGTACACTTCGCATTGAGTCCTCGCATTAGCAAAGCTTGCAGAGCAATTTAAAAGAGTATTGGTTTATTTACATATTATTTCAGTGCTCTTTGCAAATTCTCTTACTATTGGATTGTAAAAATGCAGTTTTGTGCACTAATTGGGTTTTGAGCTATAATCTACCAGATACAAGGCCTATTCTACTGATACAGGTACTTTCCGATATTTATAATATTATTTTGATGGATTACATATCTATTTTAACACACATGAAATAGAGCTTCGATCTTAATTTCATAGACCATTACACAAAATTCTAAAAGTAAGTAAATGAACAGTTCTTCTATGACAACATTTGTACAAATACGCAAATTGCTAGCATGATAATTTTGGCTGGAATTAACCTGCAATCTTTCATTTATATATTTTCATTTTATTATTTTATATGTTAAAACTTACTGTCAATCTTCTATGTATGAATATTTTAAGCAAAGCTGTACATCAAAACCAAGCTTTCTTTTTGCTTTCATAGGTAGATATAAGAAACAGCTACAAACCTATCAGTTTTGTGGTACTCTTCAAACTCCGGATCCTCCCAAGGGTCGATTAGACCAACAAGATTTTCACGTCCTCTTTCGTATCTTTGGAAGATCCGCTCCCGCTCCTCGGAAGCCCGTGCCAACAGAGCCTCCTCATTCATAACACTGCCTTGCTGTTCTACATAACTTCACGACCTCTTCTTAACGTCCACCCTACCGAACTTGACACTTTTCTGCAGATTTCACTTTGAATAATTTTTATGCGTGTACTACAAGGCGATTCTGACAAAAATTGCTACACGTAACATTACGCCCATTGAATCTCAATCGTAAAATCTCGGACGCTCTACGACTACACCGTCATGTCAATTGGTAAATTGACTTAACTGTAGAACTATCTCAACAATATTTCCTGGTTCAGAAATAAATGCTGATTTGAGGCACCATAATACCTAGGTACTCGTTCATTCCAATTTTCTCTTTTTTGAAATTTATGTAAATGTCAAAAACGGTACATACCTACATACATTATTAAAAAAATCCAACACATTTTATTATTATTATTGAGTGGTAAGTAGGTAGGCAATAGGTAGGTAATAGTGAATATTAGTTACTAGGTAAAAAAATATGTACTAGTCTAAAGTAGTCTGGCCATAGATCATACACTAGCGCCTGTACCTTTTCTGATGTAATACACTTTGTGGACTAAAAATGGGTAGGTAATAATAATTATAAAAACGTCGAGATTAATAGTGTTATATGAAAATAGGGCTGTCGCCCATTGTTCGTGTTGGTTCGTGGCCCATTGTTCGTGGCCCATGGTTCGTTTGAATATAAATATAATGGCAACACTTGACACATGTTTACAGATTTCGAATAGTAGAATTATTTTAAATGTTTAAAAAACAGATGATTGTATTCTCCTAAGAATAAGTCAGGACTTCTCATCTAGACACGGCAAGAGAAACATGTAATAGTTTTTTAAAAAATATAAAGATAATAATTTTATAATGGTGTAACAGTGTTCAAACTATATGCAATATAATTATAATGAAGCAGTGTGTTTTTAAATAGCCCCTCATCAACCTAAAGAACCCAATCCCCTCAAATTTAACCGTCCAACAGGTTATTGGCCCAGAACAAATTTATAAGGTAATATTTATTATAATCTGCTAATTAAAAAAAGCCTACAACATCACAAAGGAAACGAAACTGTTTATAAAAAAAAATCATAGCAACCAATATGTAACGAATTTAATAAAATAAAACCATTAGAAAACAGAAAATGTTATAATATATGGCTGGAAGGCAAACGGAAAATTATTATAAGAGCAAGAGATATAAGGCAATGAAAGGGAGAACACTAACATAAGTAAAAAATAAAAATAATCGTGAAGACGAAGTCGACGAAGTTCGAGAAGGTGCTAGAGGAAGATATGGAGTTAATGGAGTTCAAGAAGATGATTTTAGAGGAAATAATAGTAATGGAGGTAATGAAGTTCGAGAAGGTGAAATAGGAAGAAATGGAGAGTTAGTGGAGTTCGAGAAGGTTATATTAGAAGAAATAATAGTAATGGAGTGTAATGAAGTAGAAATGGCGTAAAGTTCGAGAAGATGTTGTTAAAAGGAGTCCTTTTCTAAAATCCTTTTGAATCTCTTTTATAGTTTTGTTTTATTGTTGTTTGTTATAAAATATGTTAGGAATTTTGGTTTTAATGTTATATTGAAATAATTGAACGGATATGTGCAAAAATTTAAGAAAGTGAAAAAATTATAAAAGTTAATAGAAGGTTGTATGAATAATGTAAGGTTTTATGTGTTATGTGAATTCAAATGTTGAGTTTGTTGTAGTTGTGCGAGGTTATTTGTTATGAGCTATGTGGTTTGTGAGTGGAGTTGAAGGTGATTAAGGTTAAAGAAGCCGAGAAGGAGTTTAAAAGGTTAGAGTCGAGAAGGCGTTTAAAGGTTAGAGTCGAGAAGGCGTTTAAAGGTTAGAGTCGAGAACGCGTTTAAAGGTTAGAGTCGAGAAGGCGTTTAAAGGTTAGAGTCGAGAAGGCGTTTAAAGGTTAGAGCCGAGAAGGCGTTTAAAGGAGGTGAATGAAGTTAGCCCCTCAAAAAAATTTTTTTTTCCTTTTTTATACTTATTCTCTATTAATTCGTTTGTTCATCATTTGTTCATGATTGTTCACTGTTAATAATTGTTTGTTCTGCATTTATTTATTTAAAAAAAATATTTAAAGATATACCTACAAGTTAGCCCCTCTAATGCAATTTTTAGTATTTTTTCATCCTTAATGACTCGTAAATATTCATTTTCGATTGTTCTTATATAAAACACGTTTGTTGTCTTTCGAAATTACTCGTTTTTTGTTTAATTTACTATTTTTATTAGTTGAATAAATGTATGCAAAATATGTGTACTGCGCATGCGTCAACTATAATGCCTAAAATTTCTACGCGGTTTTAATCGTGAAAAAAAAACAAATATAAATCCTGAAGGAGCAATTAATTGGTATACAGTTTAATTAAAAAATTAAAAAAATAAATAAATGAAGTAATGTGCATTGGCGTTAAGTTAGACCAAATACATTTTTTCCATCCTCCTACTTATCGTTATGAAGGTATAAAAAAGATAGGGAGTTCACATAGGTAAAACAAATAAGTAAATATGTTCATTATTTATCTTTCAAGAGATAATATAGGTATACATTATAATAACTTTTTTACACAGTCGAAATTATATTCCTAACATTAGTAAAATAACATTTTAATACGATACGTAAGAGGATGGAAAAAATGTATTTGGTCTAACTTAACGCCAATGCACATTACTTCATTTATTTATTTTTTAATTTTTTTAATTAAACTGTATACCAATTAATTGCTCCTTCAGGATTTAAATTTGGTTTTTTTTTCACGATTAAAACCGCGTAAAAAGTTTAGGCATTATAGTTGACGCATGCGCAGTACACATATTTTGCATACATTTATTCAACTAATAAAAATAGTAAATTAAACAAAAAACGAGTAATTTCGAAAGAGAACAAACATGTTTTATATAAGAACAATCGAAAATGAATATTTACGAGTCATTAAGGATGAAAAAATATTAAAAATTGCATTAGAGGGGCTAACTTGTAGGTATATTTTTAAATATTTTTTTTAAATAAATAAATACAGAACAAACAATTATTAACAGTGAACAATCATGAACAAATGATGAACAAACGAATTAATAGAAAATAAGTATAAAATAGGAAAAAAAATTTTTTTTGAGGGGCTATCTTCATTCACCTGTTTAAAGGTTAGAGTCGAGAAGGCGTTTAAGGTTATAAAGGTCGAGAAGGAGTTTAAGGTTATAGAGGTCGAGAAGGAGTTTAAGGTTATAGAGGTCGAGAAGAAGTTTAAGGTTATAGAGGTCGAGAAGGAGCTTAAGGTTATAGAGGTCGAGAAGGAGTTTAAGGTTATAGAGGTCGAGAAGGAGCTTAAGGTTATAGAGGTCGAGAAGGAGGTTATTAAAGTTAGAGGTTGAGAAGGAGTTTAAGGTTATTAAAGTTAATGAAATAAACTTGAAGAGTTTATGTAGGGAGTTGAGAAGGAGTTAGACTATTATAGTCAATGTTTTATATAATGAGTCAAGAGGGAGGTTAAGGTTGAATGGTTGTATGGTTCAATGAGAGTACATGTATGATCGAATTGGATTTGGACAAGTAAGAAAGGATCAAAAGTAGCGACATTAAAGATGGTATTAAGTTTGAAAGGTTGAATGAATAGTTGGTGGTTGAATTGAGGGATTAAGTGCAAGTAACGGAATGTAAGTGGTTGTGAGGTTTTTAGGTATGTATGGAAAGTAATTAATTTATGAAGGTCGGGTTAGTGTTATTCTTTTTTTGGTATTATATTATAGACAGGCCGTTAAATGTGTGCAAGTGTTGAGGGGGTGTGTTGGAGTTTGTATATAAATATAATGGCAGGCAACACTTGACACATGATTACAGATTTCGAATATTAGAATTATTTTAAATGTTTAAAAAACAGATGATTGTATTCTCGTAAGAAAATGTCAGTACTTCTCATCTAGACACGGCAAGAGAAACATGTAATAGTTTTATAAAAAATATAAAGATAATAATTTTATAATGGTGTAGCAGTGTTCAAACTATATGCAATATGATTATAATGAAGCAGTGTGTTTTTAAATAGCCCCTCATCAACCTAAAGAACCCAATCCCCTCAAATTTAACCGTCCAACAGTTCGTATGTGAAAAATGTTAAATGCACACAGAAAATAACATTAAAAATAATGTTTTTATAAACAGCGCAATTAATAATTTATTAGCGTTGTAAATTTCATTTTACGGCTTTAACTCAAATTTTCTTTGTCTTCTTCTCAGTCGTGTCACTCTTGACAGAGTGGTCGTGATCGTCATGTAGTGTTGGAAGGGGCAGACTTGATGCGTCTCACAATGTCGCGCCATCTCTCCCTGCTCGAGGTCATTCTACTGCACTCATTTAGGGGACCTCCCACTGCAGTTTTAATTTGGTCGGTTCACCACATTGGTGGCCTCCCGTGCGGCCTTGTACCATCAACGCTTTCCTGTACAACGAGGTGTTCCATGGATCGGCCATCTCGTCGCGAAACGTGTCCGAAGAAATTCACCATTCGAGACTGTACTATACCAAATAGACGCTGCTTGATGCCGAGTTCCTGAAGTATCGAGACATTTGGACGAAAGTCGGTCCACGAAACTCCAAGCATTCTTCTCCAGCACCACATTTCCAGAGCGTCTATTTTCTTCCTTTCCACGTCTCGCACGGTCCACGTCTCAGCAGCGTATAGAAATATAGAGAATATTAGTATTCTAACGAGCCTGATCTTTGTGGTTTTGGTGATGTTTCTATTTCTCCATATTTTCCTCAGTCCGTCCATCGCCGACCTCGTGACAGCCATGCGCCTTCTGATTTCGTCCATGCATCCGCCATTACTTGAGATTAACGCCCCAAGGTATACGTAGGACTGGACCACGTCGCAACCCGCAATTTGAATCACGTCCGGCGAGTTATTCATAGCGCGATCGACAACCATCTCCTTGGTCTTAATGCGGTTAATCCTTAATCCAAACTCAAGGCTCACACGTTCCATCCTCGACAGTAACTCCCCCAAGCATTGCGCATTAGTTGCAAACAAAGTGGTATTATCCGCGTATCGCAAGTTTGCAATCCTATACCCCCCAATTGCTACACCATCTGTCGAGTCCTCCAAAGTGATGCGCATTATGATCTCTGTGTACGCATTGAATAGGAGCGGCGACACAATGCAACCTTGGCGAACCCCAGCACTTGGGTGGAAGTTACCAGAGAGAACGTCATCCGCGCACACCGAGGCCGTACCATTCTCATATAAGCGTCTCAGTAGGTGCACAAGATGTTTCGGTGTCCCCAAATCCAGTAAGGTCTTCCACAAAACGGGCCATTTCACCGAGTCAAACGCTTTGGAGAAGTCAACAAAACAAATGTATGTCGGCCTGTTGAATTCTCTTGCTTTCTCAATTATCTGACGTACGATGAAAATTTGTTCCCGAGTGCCTTTCCCCCTCACGAAACCGGCCTGTTCCGGAGCAATCTCTTTGGACAGATAGGTCTTTAATCGATCATTCAGAATATGGAACATAATTTTGCTAGAATGTGATGTGAGAGCAATTAGACGATAGTTGATTGATTGAGTAGATTGTTACATTTCTTCGTAAAGCCATTTTTATGCAGGGGAGTAAACACGGTATGTGTCCATTCCGATGGCCAAACTCCCGTCTGCCATACCCTGTTGCATATCTTATGAAATATGTGATCACCGCGTTCGCCTAAGGCTTTTATTGTTTCAATAGGAATTGCATCTCTACCAGTCGCTTTCCTGTTTTTGAAGTGTTTTATAGCAGCCCTAACCTCAGACAGGAGAATGCTCGGCTCCAAGTCCTCATCGTTTGGGTCTGTACTTGTAAATTGCTGTGACTGTGGATCCTGGAATAACGATTGACAGTAACTCTTCCATGTTTCAGAGATTTGATCCAACTCTGTTATCAGTTCGTTTTTGTCATTTACAATAGCCCAGGTCTTAGATGGCAGTGATTTTGTAATGAACCGTATTTTGTGGTAGACATCTCTAGATTCATGCTTCATAGCATATTTTTCGACCTCGTCACAAATGTTACGAAGATAAGAGTTATGATCTCGTCTGCAGCTGGCCTGAATATTGGCAGACAATACATTCAGTTTGTTCGTGTCTATGCCTTGAGCTTTCTTTCGACGTCTCTCTTCAATTAGGGCGAACGTACCATCGGTCATCCAGTGTTGGCGTTTGCGCAGTTCCGGTATTGGCTTGGACTCTATTACTGCATTTCGAATGAGGTGTTTAGCCTTGCTCCATAGCATTTCCGGTGTAGCCTCATTGTGATTAACGTCAGTCCACTCTCTCCATTTCCGTTCGAACGCCGCAGTAAACTTTGCCCTATCTGTTACTTCGATCCTCCTTTGCGCTCTAGGAGATCGTGCAGCCTTGAGCTTTAGTCGAATTTTTGCGACCAGGAGTTCGTGATCCGAACCACAACAGGCCCCAGGTAGTGTGTGGGCATTAAGAACAGATGTGCGCCAACGAGATCTAATTAGTGTATAATCGATCTGATTACGGTGCTTTCCTCCAGGTGATGTCCAGGTGTACAGTCTACGAGGGTGGTGCTGAAATAAACTGTTCACCACGGTCAGGTCATTTTAATTTGCGAACCGCGTCAATCTTTTACCTCTTCAATCCAATCTTTCTCAATCCAAGCCCGAAATTCCCTACACAGCTGTTATACAAATTGGAGTTAGCTCCAATTTTCGAATTGAAATCACCCATTATAACAAGCAGCTCTCTGTTGGCGACTTTCGCAATCACTATCTGCAATTCTCTCTAAAAATTCTCCAAAACGTTGGGCAGTGCAGTGCTAGTAGGGGCATATACCTGTATAAGGTTTAGGTTTACAGGCGACGCTTTCAGTTTCATAGATATGATGCGGTCGCTAACTGGCTCGTATCCTATTACACAATTTTCCCTATGCCTTGGAACAAGAATTGTCACCCCGTTCTATCATTGTCATTGCCAGAAAAGTATACAGCATGGTTCTCTGTGAAGAAATGTCCGCTGTTTCTCCAGTGTGTTTCGCTTAGTCCGCATATACACAAATCACACCTAGTCGCCTCCCCTTCCACAATGTCAATCTTACCGGGTTTCAGCAAACCACGCACGTTCCATGTTCCTATCTTCTGAATTTTTTCAAATTTTACATACCTTTAATAGTTTTTTGTTTTTTTTTATTGCTTAGATGGGTGGACGAACTCACAGCCCACCTGTCGTTAAATTGTTACTGGAGCCCATAGACATCTACAACGTAAATGCGCCACACACCTTGAGATATAAGTTCTAAGGACTCAGTAACAACGGCTGCCCCACCCTTGAAACCGAAACGCATTACTGCTTCACGGCTGAAATAGACTGGGTGGTGGTACCTACCCTTGCGGACTCACAAGAGGTCCTACCACCAATATTTACGCAAATTATAATTTTGCGGCTTTGATTTTTATTACACGATGTTATTCCTTTATCGTGGAAGTCAATCGTGAACATTTGATAAGTACGTATTTCATTAGAAAAATTGGTATCCGCCGCGGCACCGGCGGGATTCAAACATCGTTGCATCGCTAGATACGAATGCACCGGACGTCTTATCCTTTAGATCACGACGACTTCAACGAGGACTATTTTAATATGGGTTTGTGAAGCCAACTAGGTATATTTACTAAAATTTACATTATTATATTTAAAATACTTAATAAAGAAACTTAGATGCCATGTTGCAAAATCAAATTATACCGCTCGCAATCAAATTGAGTCATGACCTCACTGCTGAGGAAAATCAGACATTTATATTTTTCGTATATTAAAAATGTTTTTTTTAATGTAAAATATTTTACAGCTATTAGATCAGTTTGACAAACTTACTACTTTCAAAAAGCTTAATCAAGAATAATATGATGTTTTTTTTATGATTGAGGGACTACGGGTGGCCCGGAGGTCTTTTCAGTTTCACCGGGACAGGTGGGCGAGCAAAGGCGTTATTGATGATATTGGTTTCATAGAGCCGTAAAAAAACCTCCGGTTTATCATACAACAATGTTTATTTTTACGCTAAAGAATAATACTTGCAGTCATACTTAATGGTGATATTAAATAAATTGGTTACAGCTTGCGTTAATGATAATCAATAATTTTGGATAGCAATGGATAGTCCAATGTTTAATATGTACATAATAATATAATCTATGCTAATATGTATATCAAATAATTATCTGACTTTTTTGGCGGGAACGCGAGGAGTGAAGTTGTGTGATTTGTTTTATTTTGTCTATTTTGTGTTTCTTCGGGTTTAAATGTGTAATAATGGTGGTTTATTAACTGTTTAATATCTGTGAAAGTGCACAAATATGGGAAAATGAAACAAAGCTGCTGAACGTAACTTCTCGGGATCCTCCAAAAAGTCCACTGAAAAAATCTTAGTAAATGACCACCATTTTACTGAGATTATATTTCATCCCATATCATCTCATTTCATTTAATTTCACCCCAGTTGATTAATCTCTCAAATTAATCATCTTGATTTCATTTCACTCCATATTATCATTTTTCATAAAAATAAGAACAACAATCAAAACAAGACATGACTTAAAAGTCTTAGTTACCAGGTCAAAAAATCCCATAAAAAAAACTATCTAAATATGACTTGATCTGAAGGTCAGGTGAATGAAGTTAGCCCCTCAAAAAATTTTTTTTTTCCTATTTTATACTTATTCTCTATTAATTCGTTTGTTCATCATTTGTTCATGATTGTTCACTGTTAATAATTGTTTGTTCTGCATTTATTTATTTAAAAAAAAAAATTAAAAATATACCTACAAGTTAGCCCCTCTAATGCAATTTTTAATACTTTTTCATCCTGAATGACTCGTAAATATTCATTTTCGATTGTTCTTATATAAAACATGTTTGTTCTCTTTCGAAATTACTCGTTTTTTGTTTAATTTACTATTTTTATTAGTTGAATAAATGTATGCAAAATATGTGTACTGCGCATGCGTCAATTATAATGCCTAAACTTTCTACACGGTTTTAATCGTGAAAAAAAAACAAATATAAATCCTGAAGGAGCAATTAATTGGTATACAGTTTAATTAAAAAAAATTAAAAATAAATAAATGAAGTAATGTGCATTGGCGTTAAGTTAGACCAAATACATTTTTTCCATCCTCTTACCTATCGTATTAAAATGTTATTTTACTAATGTTAGGAATATAATTTCGACTGTGTAAAAAAGTTATTATAATGTATACCTATATTATCTCTTGAAAGATAAATAATGAACATATTTACTTATTTGTTTATATTACCTATGTGAACTCCCTATCTTTTTTATACCTTCATAACAATAAGTAGGAGGATGGAAAAAATATATTTGGTCTAACTTAACGCCAATGCACATTACTTCATTTATTTATTTTTAAATTTTTTTTATTAAACTGTATACCAATTAATTGCTCCTTCAGGATTTATATTTGTTTTTTTTTCTCGATTAAAACCGTGTAGAAAGTTTAGGCATTATAGTTAACGCATGCGCAGTACACATATTTTGCATACATTTATTCAACTAATAAAAATAGTAAATTAAACAAAAAACGAGTAATTTCGAAAGAGAACAAACATGTTTTATATAAGGACAATCGAAAATGAATATTTACGAGTCATTAAGGATGAAAAAGTATTAAAAATTGCATTAGAGGGGCTAACTTGTAGGTATATTTTTAAATATTTTTTTTAAATAAATAAATGCAGAACAAACAATTATTAACAGTGAACAATCATGAACAAATGATGAACAAACGAATTAATAGAAAATAAGTATAAAATAGGAAAAAAAAATTTTTTTGAGGGGCTAACTTCATTCCCCTCTGAAGGTCTTAGTTACCAGGTCATAAAACTCTTTTAAAAAAATAATTAAGTTATGAGCGTAGTGACCAAAGAGTATGTAACACTATGTTTAGTAGTGACGTTTACGTTACCTACATTTACGTATTTTTGTTGAATTTATTTTGTCATTTAATTTAATATCGCCGAACTGTACGCAACGTATAAAATTTTTATATTATTAATTCGTTTGAATAGTTCTATAATTTAAATTAGGACGAAGTATTCAAGATGAACCCGTTGGCGCAGGTGAGTAATAAAATTAAATATTTTTTTGTTTAAACTTAGTTTTCGGATATCTTGTACTTTAATTTTTAGCTCATTAACCTCTTATTTATTATTTCTCCAAATTCTGACACTCGGGAAAATTTTATTTTTATAAAAGTAAAGTGTCAAAGTCCAAAGTTCATAAATTGTTCCACACGAAGTCTATTGAATAACACCTTCTCTTCATATTTCTATTGTTGCAGAACATTTTAGAGAGACATTTAGATTAACAGTCTATATTTTTATATCGGCTGTAGTTATGTAAATTTCAATGATTACTTACATAAAAAGAAAGGTAATGCTATATGTTATGCAGATACAAAAAGTGGGATAATTGGAAAGGCCATTATTTCACAAATGAATTTGGTTTTTAATCATAAAAAGGACACCTTTTTTTGAGTATGTAAAAAGCATCCCCTGCAATTTCACTGATGTTATATTTGGATGACGTGTCAAGCTCACCTTAAGTAGTTTTTTTTAATCCTGATGTTACCTGAGCGTTATAAGATATTCTTCTTCAAATGAGGTTCAAATGGAGGCCTCGGGAATAGGTATTGATTTAGCCATGCACTTTGTATAACATGAATGTTTGTACCCATCACCATCTGGTGTGTCAAATGTTAATTTGTCAATAAGTTAATAAAAAAGGCAAAAAGGATTTGAAATCCAATACAATTAAATTATTTTATATAAATATACATGCATTGTTGAATAAATGATACGTGGAGTATGCTGTAAATTTATTTTTATTTTTATTTATTTATGTACACACAAAAAAGAAGACATAGTACAGAGTAATAGGAAAATTATGTACAAAGGCACTGTTTATTTCTTTGAAAAATCTTTTCCAGTAGACCTGCGAGAGGATTATGAGAATAATAACTAAAAGTGATGAGTGTGTGTGTAGAACAGCCAAAATAACAAATACAACATGAGAATTATAGTAATGCACATACACATAGCAAATATTGTGAAACTTGAATACAAAATATTATAAGTAACACAGTATATACGAAGAGTATAGAACTATGATCATTCTAAATTTAACTTTATTTTGTTTACATGTTTCAACTCTGGTATTTATAAATGAATATTTTTTACTTTACTTTATAAGCAAGAAAGAGCCATTACTGTATTAACATTCAAACTTAACATTCCAGATTGTTCGTGCCACTCGCCCTATTTACAGGAAATTATCAACAACTGCAACAACTGCTTCTGCTGCAAAGCCAATACCGACAACAGGCTTTTGTTTCGGTAATTATTTTAATGGTTTTCATTCACTACTAATTTATTAAATGACTTACCTCTTAACTACATTCTTCAGAAAATGATTCACCTGGAGCATACTGGTCTCCAGATAGCTATAAGCAAAATCTTGGGAACCGAACTACATAAATGCTTTGTAGCATTAAAAACATTTCCGCTTGTTAAAAATCAACTGATGAATTATAATCTGCTCAGAAAAATAGCAGAACCTCTAATTAAAACCAAAACATATATTTATATACATACATATATTTCTTCTGAGCGTGTGTTTGTCAATGGACTCCTCCTAAACGGCTGGACCGATTTGAATGATTTTTTTGTATGCGCTTGGGTGGCCCCCTGGATGGTTTAGATTCACAAATTAGGCTGGCAGATGGCGTTGCAGTCGGTATCTAGGTTATTTATCTATACTACAACTAGACAGCTGGATCGACTTGAATGAATTTTTGCAGGATAATGTCTGTCCGCTAGTTTAATATGTTGTTAAAAATATCCTAAAGAAGCACAGGCTATGGTGCTAGTATCACTATGACTATACCCCACACATGGTCTATGCATTGATATTTCATAATAATTAATCTAATTATTAATGTCATTTATGTGTATGTATTAAGATTATGTAAGATGTATCCTATATCTGATTATGTATGAGGTATCCTAAGACAGAAAAAAAATTTCATCAGATAAATAGGTATGTATTAAATAAATAAAAAAACAATTTACAATTATAATTATTTCTGGAATAAAAACAGTCAATAAAAGTAAACATCTGATAGACTATTTACCAACAAATGCAAACAAAATAATATTATACATTTATTCTGTTGGTACAACTTTATAGGTACAAATAAATTTAAAAAGTGTGTCTTTGAACTGTCATCTGAGAACAGTGAGATAAAATGACACGTTTAATTAGTTTCATGAATTTTAAGTACGTTAACAGTGCAGTCAAGCCCATTTTTTGAGTACTATAAAGCAAAATATTGGTCCAGACTACTGGTCTAAAATACTTTAATTTAGACCATATTAACACAATTAATTATTACTACCCCTTTCGTATTTTAAAATACTGGAGAATGTTAATGTGTGTAAGACGAGCCGACAAAGCACATAACTATGAAATCGTTCAACATATTTTAAACATGATAAACCATGGTTTGGTTGCAATGGTGGGTTAGATTGATGCACATAGTTCCCCTTTACTCTACCCATCGGATATTTATTATTGATGATAATCTTTTGGTGACGTAGTGATTTACGCAAATAATTTTTAGTGCGATTAAGTAAATAATAAGTTTGGACATCGTAAAACTTAAGACCATCCAATCAGGTGGAGATTTTATCGTTCGTTAATAAACATGCCAGTCGTTAACAAACTGCAAATCTGAAAGCCAGGCATACATTATGATTTTGATTTACTTTTTTGTGCAAGAAATCGTCTTTTAATGTCAGAACAAAGGGCTCTGGAGAAAATAACTGCTTTATTGATAGTACTGTGAAATAATGAACAAACAAGCCTTTTAAATATCCATGTATATTCCTTTAAAATGCAAATGCGTCCAGAGAACAATGAAACTGAAGTTGATTTTTGAAGATCATTTTAAATCTCCCTTAAGGATTTATTTTTTTGTCTTCTTTAACATTCACAATAACTGAGAACCGAGAGGTTTCGCGAACAGAATCATGTTAACAAATATTTGCGAAATCATTGGTAAATGAGTCAATAACAACATATAAAAACGATGTTCTTAGACTTTGATCTTACATATTTGTCATAAAGATTAATAATCATATTGAATATAGAATATTTTATATGATATGACGTAGCTTAGAAGTCATTTTATCATTTATTTACCACTTTAGAGATATTTACAAAGCGATTCGCTTATCATGATATGCAAAGGGCAAAGTCCCAAAATAATTGAATTTCAAAACTATTTACCAAACACAAAGCGTTTTCGAGAGGGTACAGATTAGCGTACCTACTTCTTCCATTGTCCAAGGTAAGATTCCAATATTTATCAATGTAAAAAGATAGTATAGTTTTTTTTTATTGTCGTATAGGCAGAAGGGCACCACCTGATGGTGAGTGGTTACCGTCGCTCATGGACGTCAGCAATGCCAGGGGCAGAGCCAAGCAGCTGCCTAAAGATTAGCGTAGGTACCTACTTCTTCCTTTATCCAAGTTAAGGTTCCAATATTTATCAATGTAAATAAATGGTATAGCAATTGAGATATTAATCAGATGGAAAAATAGTAATGATTTACAAAAACAAGCCGACATTCTCGACGTCCCATTCTTCAAAGCGAAACCCATTACTGCTTCAAGACAGAAATAGACCGAGGGATAGTATCTACCCGTGCCGGTTCACAAGACTGCTTACCACCAGAAATTACGCAAATAATTAATTTTGTGAGTTTTTTTCTTCATGACTTGGTGTTAACTCCTTCATCGTGTAGGTCATTCGTAAAAATGTTGTAGGTAAGTATTTTATTAGAAATATTGGTAACCGGCTCTTAAATCGAACTGGGTTTCTATCACCCACCTAGCCGGATTGCGCGATGAGAATGCACCGGGCGTTTTATCTTTTAGGGCCACTGACCACTGTGCGCAAACTTTTTTGACTAAGACTCCTTGAGAAGAGAGTAAATTTTTTAAATAAATGTTCACAAATGAGGTGTATTTTATTACTAGTTTGATAAATTCGGTTCCACATAAATATGTTGAAACAAATTGTATTAACACTCTAATGGCTTAAAACGAGTTATTATTTTACCACGGAAAATCCCAATTTTGACAAAATTGATTGTTAAATTAAATCCGAAGCGTACCATCACGAATCAAAGCTAATAATAGCCTAATAGTTAAACTGCACATATCATAGGAAAATGGATCACAAATCCAACCAATATCATTTGAATTATGAAGAAAAAATTAAATTTTATCGGAGAAAAAAATCCTTTAAATTTTTAACGTGGTTGGGAATTGTTTTTTTAAATGTTAATACATACGTCTATATTTTTTTCTTGCCTCTTAGTTTGCACACCACTACTTTAGGCCATTACGAGTTCGTGTGCATGCGAAATACGAGTTTACATTTAGGCGTGGGCTAGTTGACAGCTAGGTCAGTCATTTGAACCGGGATCAGGTGAGACGGTGTTCAGCTTCCCCGTTGAGCACGGTATTACTCACGATCGGTTCTCCGAACTTTCTTGTGAAATATCGGCTACGATTGGGTCCTACGAGATGTCCTGGGCATTACTCTCCGGGGCCTCAGCGTAGCTTGCTACGCGGACGACACTTAGGTCGCGGCCAGGGGGAAGGACTTTACCGAATCTGCCAGTTGCCGCCTTTCCTGCGCAGGGATGGCCTTAGTCGTCGGCAGGATCCTTGGCCTGAAAGTGGCGCTCGGTAAATCGTAGACCCGACCGCCGTCTCCCTGAGTCTTCTGTTGCCGGACGACGGGGGTCCCAACGCGATAGCGCCGCGTTTCCACAGGGTTGGTGCACTGGTAATAGCACTTTATGGAGCTCCTGTGTGGCACAACCTGACCCGTGACAACGTCGCAACGCTGCGACGTCCGAAGCTTGCGATCGATGCTAGAGCAGTGCGCGTGTACCGCACCGTCTCGTTTGACGAGGCGGGCGTGCTCGCCTGAACTCCTCCTTAAGCATTATGCGTGATGCGACCACTCAGCCCAGGCCGAGTCGATCCCAACGCGGGTCTCCAATATCGCCGGGCCGCGGTCGAGGCGTTCGTTTAGCTCCGGCCCCTTTGAGGAGGCAGTCTCTTCCCGATGCTGGTAACGAGGCAACCTGAAGGGATCGAGGCTGCGCCGCACGCTGTGGTCACTCTTACGCGCTAGCACCAGAAGGATGGGATGACAATCGGTGGCTGCAATCCGCGATGCCATCGTCGCTTTTATTGTCGGACGTATTAAGAAAGAGCAACCTGGTTGGTGGCATATCGCATTTTGTCCCGGCATGCTGGTTTTAAGCCAGCAAGGTATCGCGGATCACTAATGACACCGCCCGGGCGGCATGACTAGCCGCCGTATCGCGAAAACGGCCGTCATTGGTCGTCGACGAAAGCCTGACTTGGGAGAAATAGCGGTGGCGACGCGAGTCTGGTTGGAGTGATCGGACATCGGGTGAAAGAGTGCAATGGGAGTTCTTTGGTAGGTAGGGCACTAAAAACATCCTTGGACATGCAATCTGCTCACATCATCTGCAGAGCGTCAAGTCCCACATACTACGCATGTCCCCTAGGCGCGGATACCTCATATGAAGTTCGGCCCACTGACCGAAAAAAAGGGTTAGCTGAGGCTAAGGCTTACGCATTATCAGGGATGACAACTTGTCGTAGCGAAATTTGGCAACAAATACTTGCTATTTGCGATTGTCCATTTACCCAGTGGCGAAGCGATGTCATGATAATGCTAATAATAATGCTGTGCCTTTTTGCCACCTCGGCGTAGTATTACGTTAGTAACTCTTAGTATTTATGTGACAAATAAAATACTGAGAACTTTCTAGTTTTTTGAAATCAAATACTGGGAGCAACTTATCAGATTGTCGCTAAGGATCTTCGAGTCTACGTTTAACTTCAATCAAATAATTGTTAAAAATGAACCGATAATACTGCTTCCTGGAATTTTAATCGTTAGTACTATTACATTTTCTATATATTGATTGTTTTTAAAGGTTTGCTGAAACTCTTAGAAACTAAAAACACGAATGTGCTTTCCACATTTTAACGGTAGACTCTAAAAGTAAAACAAAGCTCTACCAGCTACGCAGTATACCTGCATAAGACATCTTAACTTTGCAAAAAATATGGCTGTAGTAGTACGACCAGTACCGGTCCTCAATACATGCTATGTTTTTTTTACAATAGCTTCAATCTCCCAAGCTACCACATGTATTGGTTATGTGATGGAAATGTGGGAGTTGAATCATAATAAACCATCCTGTTCATATTTAATTATTTATTTATTTAATATATTTTGTACACACAGCTGTTAGAAGAAACACGACAATAAGGATACAGAGTACAAGGGCACTACTTATTTCATGTTGAAATCTCTTCCAGTAGGCCCGCAAAAGGAATGAAGAATTAGGAACACAAATTATTTACAAACATTATGTTTCAATTACAGAATTAACCGATGAGCAGAAAGCGCTTCAGGAACTAGCGCGTAAATTCACGAAGGATGAAATCATTCCTGTGGCGGGTCAATATGATAAGACGGGGGAGTACCCGTGGCCCGTTGTAAAGAAGGCTTGGGAAGTTGGCCTAATGAACGGACACATTCCAGAACATTGCGGTAAAGTTATCTGTTATCTTTAAACAAATATTTATCCGTTTCTGTTACATATTTCCGGCATAGTAGGTATGCACCATCAAAGCTGCATAATTCCGACAAGGAAGAAATTTTATTTTTTTTAAGTATAACAAGGAACTTTTCTGTCTTAGATATTAATCTAAGGTAGAAATTATAAATTCTTGAAGCTAAGTTAAGATTGTTAGAACCGAGCGGGTTTAGTTTGTTTAATAAAAGTTATCTGTTTATTTGATTTGACTGTTTATAGTTTATTTGATCTGATCATAAATACTATAAGAAAAAAAAGCTTTGAATTGGGAATGCTTTGTATCCGCATTGTCGCGATAATATTTGCCAAAACAAATTTTTAATACTATTTAAATGTAGTGGAGTGAAAAAGAGAACCATATTGCTATGATAGTATGTTTTACACGAAGCAGATATGGGAGCCAAATGTATTTTTTTAAATACTCCATCGGCTTGATAACATTCTACTGTTTGTGAAATGGAGTTTTGATGGGAATAACGATCCGTCTAAATAAAAACAGGCTATCCACGTAGTACTAATTCATAAAAATAAGGCGATCCATGCAGTGCAGAACAGAATCTGAAGAAATCATGTCAAAAGGTTTTATCTACTTATAATATATTCGTATTACGTGCGACCGTAATGTGGTATAATTTAGAAATTACTTATGATTTGCTGTTTATTAGAGACGCACTGGTATTTACTTATCCGATAATTTGAAAATGAATAGAGTGGCAAAATTAAAAACACTTTTTAGGCAGCACGCGAAGTGATCAAAGCCTTTTTAAATATTACATATACAGTATTTTATATGAAAATGGCAAACGGAGCCTATAAGTTATCACTATAGGTGAATATTTTGCCATAAAAATCTAGTACGTTTGTATCGCGACAAATAGGCAGAATTATCGTACCACAAGTAATTAGGAGAATTTATAAATTTAACGTTCTAGGGTAAATTTTTTTGTATCCACTGTGCATCACGAGTACACCAATTGGCCCGACCCATTAGGCCGAAATCTGTCAAAATGTTATAATTTTTAATATGTTATATTGTGGTCCCTAAAATCGATTCCACAGGAGGTCTAGGTTTAGGAGTGTTCGAGGCCTGTATTTTGAGCGAGGAGCTGGCCTACGGATGCTCTGGTATCATGGCAGCGGTGTACATCACCGAAGTTGGTGTGAGCACGCCGCACATACTAATTGTGTTTCACTAATCCGAAAAACGTGTGTCGAGCATGATATTGTTCTTACTGAAGTCCAGTTAAAAAAAAACAGGGGTTTGGAGGTTAACGTTATTATACTGGGATTTCTATGGTGCGGGGTATTCTCATCCATACATTTAACAACGTTTTAAATGACTGAGGCATAAATAAAATGTATTTGAATATAAATACTGGAGGTTTTCAGGGGGCATAGGGAATTTTGGCGTCTTCGAAGAGTGCATCGTAGCGGACGAACTTGCGTTTGGATGTACTGGCATCACGACAGCTATTGGGGGCACGTCCTTAGGAGTGAGTCATACAATAGAACGCCTAAAAAAACTGTTATAAAAATATTGGGGGGTTTTTAAATATATTTTTATTATTTCACGCGTAATCATCATGTACGTAATGTAAGCTATGCTACTTATAGTTTTATTATGCACAAAATAATATTAAAAACCTTAAATATTTGTATTGGTAATGGTAATTTCTATTAAATGTCATAATTATACTGCTGTGATGTTTCTGTATATGTTATGTGCATGTCTATTTAACGTATTGATGTAGAATGAGTTTTCTAAAAACTAGCAAATGCACACTCCGATAAATAATGCAAATAACTAATGCGATTTTAAACTACAATATTTTAGTAGCTTTTACCAGCGGCTTCGCGTTACCGATGTTTTATGGACTTTTATTCGCTAATAGATATAAATTCAGAGCATTTGACACACTGGAACATGCTACATATACATTTCCAAATGTACTGATCAATTTTCCTTTTCTATACCTTCATGTTGCTATGTATTTAGTAGATTTTCTTAGGGAGAACAATAAGAGCGTTTTTCTTCACTGTAGCATCTTGTTATTTACCACAATATTCAATAGGACAAGTTTCGCCGGAAGACCGTCTAAAATCTGTCCTTCTAGAATAGTACATACTTCATTTTGGATGGTCTTTTTCACTAGTTAGTAGGAGTGGGTAATATCGGTTTTGCCGCGTATCGAATCGTATCTATATATCGAGTATCAATATCGGATATTGAATCTATATATTTTCTGAATCTATATATTGATGGATGCTAGTAGATTTTCTCGATTCATGATATTTGAGATTTGAAACGATACGCTGATATAATATCGTAGTAGATATAGATTTAAGTCAACGTTATACGGTTGGTTTCATCATTCTGATATCAATTTATAATATGATTTTAAAGTAATAAAAAGAACATGAAAATAAAAATATCAAAAAAACTTTCCTTCATGCATTTATCAGGCTTAGGACTGGCTACATTATTTTCAGTTTTTAGTATTTTGTGTCTTAATTTAAAATTACAAAATATATCAAAAGAGTGTATATTTCAAAAGTTTAATACAAACACAAGAAATAAACTCAATTATTTGGATTCAACTAAAAATAGAAAAATGTGTACTTTAAAAATCAAACACAAAAAACTTTTAAGTATTTTTAAAAACTTGTCCAAAAATTCTAGTTCAAGGTCAAAGCGCGTTAAATTAAATTCAACGATGCAAATAGGCTATACTGCATTCAAGTTAGGGTCGAAAGTTGAAACTTCTTTCCTAAATTGTATCCTGCTGATACGCTAAGAATAATCTACAGACATATGGACTTAAATATAAGGTTTACAATTGTATGGATAATGCCTGTTTCTGTTTCATTCATCACATGATATCCCTATCGTGCGCTCACTCACTCTGGCCGATTCGATACGAACCAAACGAATATTGCTGATATTAACGAATCGGTACGATATGCCGATGCGCATCACATCGAGCAATATCGTGTATCGGCTGATATCGAAATATAGATTTCGATTCACGAATCGGTACGATATGCCGATGCGCATCACATCGAGCAATATCGTGTATCGGCTGATATCGATATATAGATTTCGTGCGGGGCGATATCGGATTCAACGATATTGCTGCGATATATAGATATTGAATCTATATACGATTTATATCACCCACTCCTACTAGTTAGTATAGTTTTAGAAATACACTTTTTTGTCTAAATTTAATTTCCTGATTATATTCCACTATTCTTGTTTATATACGGAGCTTATAATGAGAATCGCCCTCGAAAACTGGTCGGATGGAATAACTATCGGAGGTCGGAAGATTTCAAATCTTCGTTATGCAGACGACATCACTTTGGTCGCGTCAGGTGTTAGCCAGATGGAAGAGCTACTCGGTAGAGTGGAACGCGTCAGTCTTGATTTCGGACTTAAAATTAACCGCAACAAAACAAGTGTCATGATTGTCGACCGTGCTAATAATAACTCGCCAAAGGTCACAAAAATTGCGAACTGCGATGTCGTACAGTCATACATTTACTTAGGTGCATTGATATCGAACACGGGCGGGTGCGTTGATGAAATTAAGCGGCGTATGGCTGTTTCGAGGTCAGCCATGGACAGGCTGAAGAAAATATGGGGGAATCGAAATATCACTAAAGCCACTAAAATCAGACTTGTAAGAGCACTGGTCTTCCCCATTTTTCTTTATGCTGCTGAGACCTGGACATTGAGAGAAAGTGAGAAAAAGAGGATAGATGCTCTCGAAATGTGGTGCTGGAGAAGAATGCTGCAAATATCGTGGACAGAGTTCAGAACGAATCAGTCAATTCTACAGGAACTCGGCATCAAGCAGCGACTATCCTCCATCGTTCAGGGTCGCATTCTCACTTTCTTCGGGCATGTGTCGCGGCGGGGTGACGACTCAGTTGAGCGCCTTGTGGTGCAGGGCATGATAGAGGGTACAAGACCGCGCGGCAGATCACCGTTACGATGGACCGACCAAATAAAGGCAGCTCTAAACGGTCCCGTTAGCGAGTGCACAAGAAGGGCCGCGGTACGCGAGGAATGGCGACGTCTGGTGAAGCGCACCACCAACCAAAGTGATGACCACGACCACTCTACCAAGAGTGCATACGACTGAGAAGAAGAAGAAGAATTCTTGTCTATAGAGGGACCAGAGCTCATAACCAACCTTAAGATACGAGGTTAAAGTCTAATTCCCATTAGAATAACATCGTCTTATGCTTCATACCGATATGCGTAACAGCTATGCGCAGACCAGCCGCTAGCTATTTCGTCGCCCGCGTGAAATACCGATTATGCCGCCCTACAACTACTCACTCTTAAGTTTTGTCAAAAAAAGGATAATGTTTTCTCATTAAGGTGAGGGAAAAAAAAAACAAGGAAAATAAAACATTTATTTTAAAGTATTTATTTACTCGATTTGCCGCCTCCTGGGTGTGCGGATCATGTGCGAGGTGTGGTGCACGATCTGTTACGTCGGCCTTGCTATGCGATCTTAGATCGTAGATAGATGATACTAATAATTGCGATTCAATGTATGTATGTAGTGATAAACAGTAATAAAGTTAATTTTCAAATAGAAACAAAAATTAACCGCTTGTTTCACAGCTGCATGCAATCGGTACCTATAATATAATTGTATTACCATTTAGTGCAGGATTAATGCATGTCCTACCTGTAATGTTTTGTAATGATTTATAACATTTTGGTAAACAATAAATAAAATATTAAAGAAAACCTCAAACCGCAACACGGTGCACTGCCAAATGATTCATGATAAACGCAAATAGTATTTTTATGATAAGCGAACGATTTCAATTTCACATACAAAATTGGATTTGTTTTGTTTCCATATTCAACATAAAAAGAGATTAAAGTTTTATTTAATACAAATGCATATATCTTGAACATCTCTTTCTGAAGTCGTTACAAAAAAAAGTGCATATTGGGTTTTAAAATTCATTTTATTCGCATAAAAAAAGTAAGATGTTTTAGTTTAATTAGAGAACGTAATTGTCGTTAAGAATCAGAGCGTGCTGGCCTAGTTTCTACGTAAATGCGACAGGTCCAACATTTTTAAGACCTCGCCTAGGTCGATCATCAACCGAAGCTGACAGAGATTTACATTTATGATCCACTCGTTCTCATATTCTCGTGAGAATTTAGTCGCAATAATGATTCTATTTTACGCAAAGAGATGGCACTGCTCTTGTAACGATTCGAATGTTATATTGAATAGCGTCATCTGTTATCAGAATAAGAAACAAAATATCAATGTGGATAAAATTAAGTTAACCCGTAACAACTCTTAGGTATGGTTTGGGATTTAAGAAAAAGAACAGTGGATGGCGCGCTACTTTCAAGAGATTTTTTTATTGCTCTTGTAGGCAGGCGAGCATACGGCCCTGATGGTGAGTGGACTTGATGGTGAGTGGTTACCGTCGCCTATAAACGTCAGCAATGCCAGGGCTAATCCCCTGTCTACCATTAATTGTTATTGTAATATCTTTAATACGTATTTCCAATTCAGTCTGATATTACGTTTAATTTTATTTAGACGAAACGGAGCTAGTTTTAACACATAGTAAAGACATACGTTAGATAATACATATATGAGAAAAAATTAGATAGTTATAAAATTATACAATTGCGAGTCCTCACTAAAAAAAACCAGTGAAAATCTTCACCATTTTGAGCAACTGTTTATGTCAACAATGTGCATTAAATTGAATGTAATTCGGTCAAACAAGCACGTGCTCGAAAACGTGCTCTCACAATCCTTGTTTCGAAACACTATTGGATTTATTCTACAAATCAAATTAATTTTCAATATTAAAATAATCCTTCGCATTATGTAGATATTGGTACTCTGTTAAAATATATAGGTACCTCATCCTATAATTTTATGACTATTCTCGTATATTATAAGAATATTTTATATGACATTTGAGTCTTCAGTTATTACGATAATGGTTCATTTGTGTTGTGTTCTTTTTAATATTCAATTGCCTTATTAATTGACGCCGTCCACGCAAAAGTGGCCTAAGCTTACCAGTTACCTCAGCTAGTATGGAGATAATGAGGTTCAAATTTACCTTTAAGGCAAAAAAAATACGCTAAAATGATGTTTACAAATTCATCTATTATCTATGGATTGAAACTATATATCTATGTATAGCGATAGGCCGATTTTGCATCGAAATTTATGTTTTATATAAATTGTAATACATAAGCACGAATATGAATTGTGTGTTAGACTACTTTTGCGCTGACGGCCTCAATCACAATGCGTCCCACGTGGTCTAAAGTGACATCTCTGCACATGGGCATCGAAGAATATAGATATAGTAGGACGTATGTATATTTTATATCGTTAAAAGTAACTTTATCTTTAGGCGTATTACGAGTATATACGAATTAAAAAAGATCTAATTACTTTCTTAAAATATAAAACATTTGATGTAAACTGTATGTTATATGAGGAATATTTTTGGTATATTTAAGACGAAAATCAATAAAAAAAGCATTGCTGAATGAAATAATATTAAGAATCACTTTGATAAATCAGGTCATAATCAAATCACATGGTTATGGTAGAAGTACATTAAATTTCTTCCTTTGCAAGGAAACACGCATGCTGATAAATTTAGGGATCACAGCAGTAGACATAAATCGTATGACATAAAGATATTTGTTCTAGTTTCAATTATTCAGAATGGAAAAAAGGAATTACATTAGTGTATACAAAACGCAACGCGTGTTTCCTCTAACTGTCGTGTAGCTGGGATAGCTAACAATATCGAACTTTAATTATTATTATTATTTTTATCAATTACTCAGTTAAACAATTGCTAATTTCTAATTAATTATTAATTAATAACTAATTATTTAAAGCTTACGAATAAATATAGAGCGAATGAGTTGTGGTAAAAACACAATTATCATGTACTCAACCTCTACAACATTGCCACATTTTTAGTTCGATGCATTGAGACTCTAATTAGTGATTGTCAAAGCTATTTGAGAATTGCTTAATTGACGTTCGTTCGCCATCCCCGCTATAATAATGTCACATTGTTTGTGGTATGCATCTTGTACGACTTTCACAGGTGGTATGGACATGGGTGTGTTTGATGGTTGTCTTGTGGCTGAGGAGCTTGCATACGGATGCACCGGAATTATGACCGCAATGGAAGCCAGTGGACTTGGCGTGAGTGCCACTAAAATGTATGCATGGCTTACGCAATAAATAACGGAAACGTTAATTTTCTTTGTCCATTTAACTATTTTTATAACGTGTACTAAAATTTGTTAATAGGCATGATGACAGTAGTCAAGTATCGCTAAAATATTCAACTGATTTAATGAAACAGGATTCCAGGATTTTGAAAAATGTATTTATTTTCATATTAATGACGAGATTTATGATTTTTTTGTTAAAATAAATCTACAAAATACAACAATCAGCCATGATAGCTTAAACACCAATCAGAGCGAATGACGTCACGTTTTAGTAAACGTCATCTTGTTTCGTTTGTGCTTACGCGCGATTACTGCAATTTTAACAAAAAAAACTATTGCTTTCGCCTTACCTGTCGCTAAAATACATTTTATAATCGTGTTTACCGTTTCCACAACAGAAGTTCCACATAAGCCATCAACAAGCTCTCTAAATCTAATTTTGTTTAGAACCATGAGTATATTTTGTTAGCAGGAATATTAGTATGTTTTTCTATTAAATCAATTAAGTAATAACAGCTTTTGGGAACTCCAATGCAAGATCGCGGGCTCTTTGTAATTTTAAGCAAGGTACATTCCGGAATTTTAGATGCCTCCTTATTTTTATCGTCTTGTATCATCTCACTGCAGTCTAATATAGATTTAATTTTGAGATATTGTTGATGGTGATGATTCTCTGTGCATTACAGATGGTGTAAAAGAAGTATCACTATCAGACTGATCTTCAGGGGGATATATTTGCCTTGTAGGTTTATGTAATGTGGATGTCCATGGGAACGTGAAATTGCCTCTTGTAACTTTAAATGGTGATGTAGAAACAGACTGGGTATGAGGTTTCAAGGGTGATGTCATCTGATTTATTAATTTATTTTCTGTTTGAACGGCTTTACTTCTGAACTTGTGAGTAATAAATACTTGAATAGACTTATCAGTCGTTCTCGAGGGAATGTTTTCTGTTAAATTTCCTTATAAGTTGTCACGCAAAACTAAAAAGTAAAAATAGCAAATTATTAGACAGAAATAAAATGCAGGACTTAATAACATACCTAGGTAAATACAATCTTACCCCTAGTAAGCTACCATTTACCAACGTTAGTGTAAGGAAAAAAGTTGGGCGTCTAGTCAAAAGGAAGCTGCTCACGAAAAATCAGCTTGTTGGTAATAAATGATGAAAAGTGTACCAGGGGGGATCCTGTACTATATTGTGGGTGGTAGTGATGCTTAAATAACATAAAATACGTTTGAACATTTCAACTAAACTAAACTTTACTATTTCATTCGGTTCGTAGACATAATTAAAACTACTTTTACGGTTTAGACTGAGGCTTAAAATAAAAATAAAATAGACAAGTTTTAAGTTAAAAAATAAACGTGTGATTAACCCGTAAACGTAATCTTAATTATAAACTACAAAATTGATGTTGGTAATAATCTATTGCTATAAAAATTTGCAGTTAAGCAACCGGTAAGTTTTATATCATTGCAAATTGTTTTATTATGAAATTAGAGATTGGATACTTGTAGAATGCATTGTTCAGCGTCTTCATTGTTTGATAAGTTCCAGTTATAAAAACAATATCGTTTTTCAACTACAAATGCTTCGTAATGTCTAAGCGTAATTTTACTAAATCAACTGTCTAGGCACTATGTAAATAGTTGTTGTGTTACTCACCTTCATTATAAGAATGTTTATAAACAAATCGGAATGTCGTAATATTATACAATTGGGATTAAAATGGTATTTGATCTAAAGATGCGCGGTGAAATGAATAAAACTCCAATAACGTACAATGAATCTATGATATTAAACTGTAAATTAATTTTTTACCAAGCTTCTGGGTGAAGGGTAGATGTTCAATATCACGCGTAGTTTGTTTACTGGAATATTCATTATTTAATTAGAAAATTATATTCAGAAGAAAATCGTTAGTAGTTAGTAGTCATTAGCGGATTGTCCGTTTTTCATTGTATTTGTTATAAAACGAGTATACACGAGATTAGTAAATACAAATCCAACGAGATTGTGAAAAACTTCGTTAAATAGTTCAACTCAACTTCCAGGTGGGCTGCGAGCTAGTCCACACATCTAAGCAATAAAAAAATAAAAAACTGATCTATTGGATGTACTATAAAGTCGTAAAATTCCACCAGTACTTCAAATAATATCTCTTAAAAAGTGTTTTGTTTTAATTGTGAATAACGGATTTTTTCTAGAAATTTTACTAAGTTTTGACATTTGTGCGACCAGGCATCAATTTCTATTTTCTAAACAAATAGGCGGCTACCTCCACAGCAATTTACTAACCACTTAACGTTTGTTGACTATGATTTGCCACACCGTGTATTAAGTGACAACTTAAAAACGGCAAATTAATACACATGTCACATTGTTGAGATATGTGTTATTTAATTACGTGATCATGGCGGCGGAAAGTTTTAATTGTCTAACGATAAAAATTGTTCAGAAAATGAAATTCTTGATGTATGTTTTTTTATATGAGCTAAAATTGAAATGTTGTTATGTTCGTAATTCGTAGAAAACTCGTGGAAACTCTGCTTTATCCTTTAATTTATTACATAACTTGCTTAACTAGTACCTTAACTAAAAAAATTAAATTTTATTATTAACAAAAAGTCAAATCAAAATAATTTAACATAAATCAACTAACACAGTAGAACAGATCTTCCAATGCGCTTGAAGGAGGCACAGTTCCCAAGATACTGGCTACGTTGCCTCGTTGGACAGCCAGACTCACTTTCTGCAAAGTACCAGTCAGTCTTAGCATCACGTGTAACCTCCTTCAAGCGTTTGGAGATTTCTGTTCCTTAACTTATTTCTCTTAACGAACCATATTGAAGCATGTCACATTTATAATCGTGATAAATCAATTAATGGATTATAGGCATTACCGATTGCGATCTTTATTGAACGTCTAGTCTTCGCCTTGAAACTATTGTTGCTTCCGCACACTTATATACGAGTCTTTATTTATATAAAATTTTAATACATCAAGCTTGAGTTAAACGAGGAACTGTATTATAATTTTCTAGAAAACCAGAGGGTATCGCAAATGCAACAACAAGAAACATTTAATACAAAACTAGCCTCAGAATTTTAAATATTTGCCTCAATCCATACATTCATATTGACGGTGTCATTTTTTTCTTTGTCTTTGTCTCCGCTTACCCAACCTTTGTTAATATGAAGTTTAAATGTGTCGAGGTTTGCATTATCATGTTCGAAAATATAACATAAAATCTGTGGCGAAATAAAAATTGATTATTATCGATATATTCCTGCAAAATTGATACATTTATAATAAAAATGTTGTTACATTTGTTTCGGGTATATAAATATCATTTTTATGTGTGTATCTATGTATTGTATATTACAATTTATGGTTTTTTAATATTGCAAGGCATTTGTTTCTGTATACAACGCATCATTCATTGGGGTTCATTGGAAGTATGGATGCTTAGTAATTTTCCAATTACAATATTTCGTTCGATTAGAGGCGCGTAGGTACATATATAGTTTGTTATTTCAGCAAACTCCCGTCATTATTGCTGGAAATAAGGAGCAGCAGAAGAAATATCTGGGTAGACTAATCGACGAACCATTAGTCGCTGTGAGTATACCTTATTTTTATTATTATTTACAATTAAACAAAAACATGTGATGAAATGCATTTTTATTTAATTGAAACTACAAATGTACATAATTAAAATTTACATAACATATCTTAACTAATGCGGATTGAAAGAATATTTTTATATCATAACTGTGACAATTGCCAAAATATATACTATGTATATAAAATATAATTACGTACGAGTACGTATTAAAATAAATTAAAGTATAATTAATAAATTTATTTTATACGATTTGAAACGAAATAATGCTCTTTCATTAAATATATTAACATTTGAAAGAGTAATTTGTATAAAAGTATTTCATTTCCGGTATCTAGCTCCCCTTGTTTACAATTTAGGCGTAATTTATGATATGTGATTCTATGAACCCCATTAGGCCTATGGGGTGACCGAACCTGGTGCTGGATCCGATGTAGCCGGTATAAAGACGAGAGCGGAGAAGAAAGGCGACGAATGGATCCTGAACGGTCAGAAAATGTGGATCACCAACGGTGGTGTTGCCAACTGGTAAAATTTAAATAATCACAAATATTGGTCTTTATCTATGATTTTTTTTTATTGCTTTGATGGGTGGACGTTCTTACAGCCCACCTGGTGTTAAGTGGTTACTGGAGCCCATAGACATCTACAACGTAAATGCGCCACCCACCTTGAGATATAAGTTCTAAGGTCTCAGTATAGTTACAACGGCTGCCCCACCCTTCAAACCGAAAAGCATTACTGCTTCACGGCAGAAATAGGCGGGGTGGTGACACCTACCCGTGCGGACTCACAAAGAGGTCCTACCACCAGTAAAAATGCCGTTTAGTATACAGAAATTTAGTCTTTTCTTTAATATTTAATATTTTTTGTTTCTACATACAAAATATGCATCCATGGTATCGATGCATCTCTGCCTGCGCAGTGATAATCTTTCAGTGCCTTTTTTGAAGAAGTAAGGTGTACCGGAGGCATCAAACTCTTCAAATGCATTTTGTAGTGCCTCTCAGTTATTGAGACTTTTTCCTCGCCAAGAAGTTGTCCAAACTTTGATATGTTTGAATAAACATACATATCGGAATAAAGAAATATGTTTTTATTCAAGGTAATTTCGAATTAGGAATACGGAATCCCGCACTTAACATAAGTTCAAGATTCACTTTCAAGGTGAAGGAATAGCGTCGTATAAAAAAAACCCTCTAAAATTATAATTTGCGTAATTACTGGTGGTGGTGGTGGTAAGGCGTGTTGTTGTGTAGGGGTAATTACCATTATCTTGCCTATTTCTACCGTGAACCAGTAATGCGTTTCGATTTTAAGGGTGGGGCAACCGTACTGTGTAAAAAAGTGGGTGGCGGGCCATATACATATGTTGCTGATGTCCATGGGCTCCGGTAACCACTTAGGACATGGACCACTTGAACCGTAAGCTCGTTCACACATCTAAGCAGAAAATAGTACATTGTGCACCAAGGGAGAAAAGTAGAACATTTCCTCCCGCGTGTAAAATTACTCGGCTCGGTACTCCACGAACTTTCGGCGTAGGTACGAGAAAAAATATAATTCCCATACTCAAATTATTAACCAATTATCTTTAATAACAAGGTACTTTGTATTGGCTCGTACGAATCCGGACCCTAAATGTCCGGCCAGCAAAGCATTCACCGGCTTCATCGTCGAACGGGAATGGCCTGGGGTCACTCCAGGGAGAAAGGTACTTTATATACCCATATTATAGTTTCAATTTACTTTAGCAGATAATTATCTATACTATAATATTATAAAGAGGAAAGATTTGTTTATTTGTTTGTTTGTTTGTTTCGAATAGGCTCCGAAACTACTGGACCGATTTGAAAAATTATTTTTCCATTAGAAGCCGACATTGTCCCTGATGAACATAGGCTACTTTTTAAAAAAAAAAAAATATTTTATTTTTTTGGTTTCTTGTGTGTTTTAATGTTTCCGAAGCGAAGCGAGGGCGGGTCGCTAGTTGTAAAAATAAAGCTATAGGGTATTTTATCAATTAAAAATGTTTAAACATATCGACGCTTGAAAGGCAAACGTGACTAAGCGACAATGCGTGAACTTTACAGTAGACTAATTTAAAGTTGAAATTAATTTAAAATATACATGAGAAATACCTGAAAAAAATTCTATTTTAAAGAATCTAGCTGTAGGATTGAAATGATTTTAATAGACTTAGAAATATATATTTTTTGCGCATCGAATATGATTATTGCCTATTATTTATGTATAAAGCAGTTATTGTTGCTTAGTCACGTTTGCCTTTCAAGCGTCCATATACAGTCAAGAAATAGTAAAACTGGTTGTGTGTTTGTTAGCGAGATAGATAGGTTTGATAAATGTTACAAAAATGGAGCATCATATCTAGGGTGTCAAATTATAATGGATGTTTTTTATAAACAAAAAAACATACCAAAAACTAAAATAGTATTTTGCTTTCATTGTGTCCATTTTTATGGGTGTCCGTGGGCATTTTTAGGTTACTAAAAAGATATTGCTGTATTGCCAGCGTGTACATTGAATCATAAAGTGTCGCTAAGAACTTTCCCCATGTCCGTTCAAAGAAAAATGTCCATAATATGAAGCAAGCTAGTGTACATATAATTAAGGACTAATGACCCTCGCATCGTACACCCAGAAGTTCCAAGCGATCGATCCCGATGTAGACGATACACTACAGGGCCAAACCCCTGCTTAAGCACGTTAAGCTTTTGACCCGGAGTGAAGTGCCACTTCGCTCGGATGAAGTGGACTTCGATGCTTTATTAGCGGTTTATTTATTTCGAATTACTCGGAAACAACAACATCAAGACTACAAATTATGCCATCGGACTTTTACGGGGACTGTTATAATTATATTTAATTATCTATATACTAGGAACAAAACATGGGTCAGCGTGCTTCAGACACCCGAGGTATCACGTTTGAAGACGTGCGTATCCCCAAAGAAAATGTGCTTATCGGCGAAGGAGCTGGATTCAAGATCGCCATGGGAGCCTTTGACAAGACTCGCCCTCCGGTAAAACAAACACTTTCTATAATTTTATAGTTTTTTATAGTAATTGAGTCTGTCGGTCTAAACGCGATCTTTTTTTTTTATCCTACCTATGCTGATAGCCTTGAGAGGCTATTTCAGGTTCACACCCTAACGTGTGTAGGTGAGCTCACGGGGCTCAAACCGGAGTGGTGCTAACACTGACCCTAGCAAGAGCAGAGCTTCGCAGAATCTACCACCGGATAGGAAACGCGACCCACTGAGAAGATCCGGCGAGAAACTCAGTGGGCTAGGCGATCATCCCAGCGAACATTTTAATTACTTCTAGACGATTTTACTAACAGATACGTCAAGTTAAATATGAGTTTCAGAAAAACGGGGTTAAACGGTTGTACGTCAACGTTCTGGTTTTGTTTGTACTGTAAGAAACAAAAATGCCTTTCATTTGACATTGCGTTTTCAGACAAAGGGAATTTCGCAGCAGCCCCGCGCGCTAAAACATTCGGGGATATCGGAATAACATGTTTTTTTCATTTCTCAGTTTGTTTCGAAATCATTGTGCTCATTTCGTTTTTCCATGAAAACGGACGCGGTAATTCATTAGCATAACCGAGATAATGCGGGCTGGTTGCTGACTGAAATCAGTTTCTGCATATCTTTGACACACCCCGGCGACTCTACAATACATAAACATATTATATATTTCGTTACGAAATCTAGGCCGCTTATATGAATTTCAAATCGAATAATTCTGAAACGTTTCTTGAGCAACTACTCTATATAGGTTAAAGTTTTATTTAAAATGTATATATTTTCATCGGTTTACAAGAATTCAAATTGTAGCTCGACGAACGGTATATTTCTATCCAACGATTATATTAACGAGTTAGCGGTTCGTCAATGCGTACAGTAGTTGTTTTGTTTTCGGTATTTATTATTATAAAGAGGCTTCATTCATCAAATATATGTAGAGGTTTTTCCTGGTGGTAGGACCTCTTGTGAGTCCGCACGGGTAGGTACCACCACCCCGCCTATTTCTGCCGTGAAGCAGTAATGCCTTTCGGTTTGAAGGGTGGGGCAGCCGTTGTAACTATTACTGAGACCTTAGAACTTATATCTCAAGGTGGATAGCGCATTTACGTTATAGATGTCTATGGGCTCCAGTAACCACTTAACCCCGTCAGTAAGTATCTACAGTCGGCATCGCTGCGCCACTTTGAGAAGACGGCACGACATGAGAACCCTCTTGTCGTGGCCGCCGGAAACTACATACCCGATCCTGTAGACTGATTGGTAAACCGTCGACGTCGCCCAAAGCACGTCATCACGGATCCTCCTGATCCATGAACGGTGCTTTTAGGCAATACAAGCACCGGTCACCGTCCTCGTCGAACCCGTCGCTTGCGACGAAGGGCTCGACGAGCGAATTAACCCACAGACACAGCTCACTGAGTTTCTCGCCGGATCTTCTCAGTGGGTCGCGCTTCCGATCCGGTGGTAGATTCTGCGAAGCACTGCTCTTGCTAGGGCGGTGTTAGCTATTCTCCGGTTTGAGCCCCGTGAGCTCACCTACACAAGCTAGGGTACGCTGAAATAGCCTCTCAAGGCTATCAGCATAGGTAGGGATAAAATAAAAAGTAACCACTTAACACCAGGTAGGCTCGTCCACCGATCTAGGCAATAAAAAAAACATGTAAGTCGATATAAAATAGCACCACCCTATCTATCTATTTCCCTGGGTGTCGTAAAAGCCGACTAAGGGATGTGCCGGAGAGTGGGCAGCCTACACGCTTGCATAGCCTTCTGAGGCTACCAGCAAAAGGCAGAAAAAAAGGCAAGATAACACCAGATTATTACGACCGCCATTCGACAATTGCTAGTGCTAGGTGGTATTTAATAGTTTTCGTAAAAAAAAGGGGAGAGTCGCTTGACTTATTAATTAACTGATTGTGTGCTATGAGTGGATTCGGAAATAGTATTTTTTTGTTTTGTTTATATTTTTTCAAATACGTAATTATCACACTATAATTAATATCTTAATACGTAACAATATGATTACAGTCAATATGTTAAAATTAAACATTAATAGCGTTTTTTTTTTGTCCTACCTAAGCTGAGAGCCTTGAGAGGCTATATCAGCGTAACCCTAACTTTTGTAGGTGAGCTCACGGGGCTCAAACCTGATGACGTTGCTAACACGAGCCCTAGCAAGAGCCGTGCTTCGCAGAATCTACCACCGGATCGGAAACGCGACCCACTGAGAAGATCCGGCGAGAAACTCAGTGGGCTGTGTCTGAGAGTTAATTTACTCGTCGAGCCCTTCGTCGCAAGCGACGGCTTCGACGAGAATGGTGACCGGTGCTTGAAGTACCTAAAAGCACCGTTAGTGGATCGGGAGGAACCGAGATGACGTGTTTTGGGCGACGACGACTGCTTTCCATTCTGTCCGCAGGATCGGGAATGTAGTTACCGGCGGCCACGATGAGAGGGTTCTCGTGTCGTGCCGCTTTATCGAAGTGGATAATAGCGTAATGTTACTTCTACATTAGGAGGGATGTACTTGATGATTTGACAGCAAATAATTTACTAGCGAAATCTAATACGTGAAGCAAAAATTTTGTACCCTTTACGAAAATTGTACGGACGGAGGAAGATGAAATTTCCCACACATAAGGAGTGCAGAATGCAAATTATTTTATTTTATTATTCATTAATAATATAAGTATCTGGCAGTAGAACCCTAATAATATTCAAACATAATTTCAAATTAATTTCGAATTTCGACTACTGCGGGACGACTAGTCAAAATAAATTTTCGTGGTCCCTCGCTTACGGACTGGGAACTAAGTTTTTAAACGTTCAGGTAGCGGCTGGTGCTACTGGGTTGGCTCAACGGGCTCTCCACGAAGCCACCAAGTACTCGTTGGAACGCAAAACGTTCGGAGTGCCCATAGCGAGACACCAGGCGGTAGCGTTCATGCTTGCCGACATGGCGATAGGAGTTGAGACCGCTCGTATCGCATGGCAACGCGCCGCATGGATGGTTGACCACGGTTTGTCACGCACACTATTATGTCTTGATGTTGTCTTGATGTCACCTTGATATTAAAGGAATCATAAAGTACCATTTTTAATACGCTTTTATTAGCTTCAGATGTATGTTTGTAACAGAATCTTTGAACATGATTTTGACCCCCATTTGGTATACTTATTAAGGACCGATGACGATTCAATTTTAAAAATAATAGAAAAAAACAAAAAAAAAAATTTGTTGGATTTTCTATAAAAGCGTATTTTGTTAGTTTTTTTTAAACTATTATTTATGATAATATCCTGATTTTTTACAATAAAATCATTTTTCTTACACTATTTTTAATTCAAATTTATTAATATTTATTGTTTACTAGCTTTTGCCCACGACTTCGTCCGCGTGGAATAGTTCACAAATAAATATGCAAAATTAAATGTATATTTTTCAATACTTTTGAGAGATTTTCTTAATATTTGTTTCCGTAAGAACCTTGTACAGAGTATTAGAAAACTACAAAAAAAAAAAAATCCAAATCGGTCAAGCCGTTTTCATGTTATGTCGTGACAACGGAAAACGGGTTTCATTTTTATATATATAGATAGATTAGTCTTCACATTTTCTTAAAACTCACGTTATAAGTAAATTGATCATTAACCGATATATTAAAACTTGAATTTTCAATTTTATCTTCGTTGACAGGACAAAAGAATACAGTTATGGCATCAGTGGCCAAGTGTCATGCTTCGGAAATCGCTAACAAGGCAGCCACTGATGCGGTCCAAGTGTTCGGAGGAAACGGCTTCAACACCGAATACCCGGTCGAGAAACTGATGCGGGACGCCAAGATATACCAAATCTACGAAGGAACCTCGCAGATTCAAAGGCTCATCATATCAAGAGAGATCCTCACCGCAGCAACTCAAACCAACTGATGTGTTAACAAAAGTAGCGTAGTTGTTAAAGTATAATAATATTGGGTGTGTAATGGGATGGGGCCATCGGTTGAACTCTATTGTATTATTTCATATATAGAAACAGTCTTCCAGTCGAACGAAAAAAAAAACAAGAGTAAAAACAAATATACATTTCTCATATTAAAAATGATCACGTTGTTACATGTATAATGTGATTTCTTATCATATGCAGCCCGTTTTAATAAAAACTAGATCATGAATGTTTGAATGTATAAAATTGTTTTTGTCTTACAGAAACAATGTTTTAGTATAGAGTTCATTACCCTGACTCTATGTATGACACAAGTCTGTTTTTCTTATAGATTTGTACGTTTGTAAGTTTTTCCAAAAGTTGTTTTAATTATTATTAAGTTATCAAATTTATACAAAGACCCAATAAAAAATAATGCAAAACGACGCTTCCTTTTTGTTTTCCTGGCGTAAATGTATACATGAGTTTTTATTTTCATTATATGCTTTATATTTGCCTTATTTATAACAAAACAACATAATATCTTATATGTAATGTGCAATATAATGGTATTATGTGCTTTTTTGTAAATGTAATTTTACATCGTATATTGCTTAGGTAATAGAGATATTAAGTCAAGATGAGATGGCACAGCATCGCGAAAACGAAATGGGTGGAAGTGTTCCCGACCCTCAGACACGAGGAGGACCCTTGTTTAATTGGCTTAATCACATTAACTATTATAACATAATTATAAAACTCCTTTACGAAATCCTTCATAGTTATGTACTTTTAGATTAACACAGCTCTTAAAACAATAGAAGGGATTATAGTTGACATGTCGCACTCTAGCAGAGGGAATAGTTAGTCTAATTGTTTAGGTATGTAGTTAATTGTCAAAATGACAACTACTAATTAAATTAATCTACAAACGCTAAATACGTCTTCCATAAATCGAATAAATGATCTACTGAAGGTCGCGGGAATCTGTTGATTGCAGGTACGGTAAGACTGGCCAATGTGGCGAAATCCGAGGTAGCCCTATAACTAGCAGTGGCTACTTACAAGTTGATCAATCTGCAAGCTTGTTGATATCGAGTCGACGCGAGTAGACACCTACATCCTGCTTATTTCTGTTGAGTGTTAATAATCATGCGCTCCACTCTAAATGATGGGATAATCAAAATATAACACAATCGAGATCTCGGCTTCATGTTTCACCGTGGGTGGCGACATTCACGTCTGTGGATTCCAGTAATCACTTCACAAGAATTGAGCCCTAACTTCGTTCGTCGTCGTCTTAAGCAGATGCAAGAAAAATTGCTCAGACAGTTCCGGAATGATAACAATTAACAATGTAGACTATCCAGTGTATACTTTCATGTTTTTATTTCGTTCTTGGTTCGCCTCCGTGACGCAAAGCCTGGCTATATACAGATATAAGGGCTTATATATTATTCCCGATTCGCTTCCCTCGACTTATATTAAATATGCAACTCAAAAAATCTAATATTTTCGTATTGCATAAGTCAGTTATTACTTACAAAGAAGCATTATATTTATAGTTTTAAAATAAAAGATATATTTTATTTACATATTTTATCATCACGTTGGGGATTGAAGTAAACTTACCTCCTTAGTGCAAATCTGGAGGGACCATAATGTTACAGAAAAGACGCCAAGAATTCGTAGTCATACGATTGTGCTGTGTTCGATCTTTGGGTACAAATTTTGTTGTCTTGTGGGTAGGTACTAATTTTTAGCACGCTTTTATTAGCTTTGTATGTATGTATCTTAGTGTATTTAGTTTCATGTAAAGGAATCATTGAACATAATTTTCATCGGCTTCAACATTTCCAAATAACTTTAAAATTTGCACACGAATCAAGGACCGACGATAATACTTATATACCTACGTTATACATACGGCCTGAATATTTACAACATTAAAAAAGAGGTGAAATTAATTGTTACTTAGCGTAAATAGCAAACTAATTGCTATTTAGGTAAGCGTGTTTTTAAGTTTATAAACTACATATTTTAAGTAATTATGTGTCTAATTTGTTCACGAAATATTCACAGGACGCAGCAACGTGTCATTAATTAAACCCGCAGAGTTAAGAAAATGTCTAATATGATAATTATTTGAAATATTTGATTTAGGAACAGATTTTACAAAATTGGCTTTTATTTTATGTTATTGTGTGTTTGCTTTTTATAATGAATTACGGGTTCAAGAAATATAAACTTACTAAAACGACAAGAATTTATGCTTAGGTTAGAAAATTAGTCTCTTAGTTACTTTCGGTTTGATGCATGAAGAATTGGTCAACAAATGTGTTTCCAGTTGAAAAACCAAAACACTGGTAAGTTTCTGAATTAACGTTGAGGTCAGCAGATAACTTAAAACAAGCTACTCTTTCTAAAAGTAAAACTAAATCTTATTGAAATAGGTACCTAACTTCATTTTTTTTGTTGCTCTTTCTTCTGTAATGATGATAAGGGTCTGATGTTAACATACTTTTCATATGTACTGAAGTATTGTTTTATAGGTAACAAGCCATAAGTAATTTTAGAGTTTATAGACGATTGGATTTATATTCTGCTAAATTAAATTTGTCATTGGCAATAATTTAATTTGTATTTACATCACCATTGCAACAGCTTCAAATGAATTGGGTCAGTTGCACGCATTGTATTTTTTAAACAATGTCAATAGATGGCGTACTCAGTTAAGGTGTTTGGTTGGTTGACCAAAAAAAAAACCATTTTCGATGCGAAAATCCATTAATATTTTAACAAGCTCATTCCATTTATAAAATATTAATACTTAAAATGTTTAGTTTTAAAAAAAAGTAAAAAAGCTTTAACCTTGAATTGTTACGGTGAACAACGCCATCTGTGAAAAATAGGTTCTAACTAACGTACTGCTTCGAGTGTTTTTCTTGAAGAGTGCGCTACTTGTTTCCGGAATGTGCAACACTGATACTGTTCTTTTATTCATCTTTATATTTTATAATTTGAATATATTATTCAGTATTAAAAAAATATCAACGAAAATTTCTTTAAGAAATATTAATAGTTGAACCAACGGAAACTAAAATCGTATTTTTAAATAAAGTGATTCGTGCAGTCAAACTCATAAAAATTGACCTACATTTGGAGCCCTTGTGAAAGGATTGTGCAATAGAAACGGTCATTTATTACACAACAGAGTGTATTCATAAGCATACGTATTCATTTAATATTATTTTCATTTATAATTGCGCTTGTAGTTTTTTCAGAAATAAATATATTAAGCACCTTCAAATTGAAATTTGTTATAATTGATGACATTAATACACATTATATCATTTATAATATTATATTTCATAAATAATATTTTAAAGCAATTATTTATCCCTAAAACGGGCTATGACACATATTTATTTCAAATTAGGTTAATTTCTCGCTGCCCTTTACCGACTTATTTCAATGTCAGTCATCAGTACAGTAGCTCCATTGAATCAGAGTTATGTCGGTCGGAATATCAAAGTGTAAGTGAAGTGGCCTAGAGACCTACATTTTGTTTTTGAAACGTAAAATCGCTTTATGGACGATTTTTTAAATAGAATATTTCCCTAGACACCTAATATATATCGTAGAATTTGTAGGCGATAAAATACGATCGCCTCGTCAGATTATTCGTGTATAATGCACGAAGACGCTCCAAAAATGAGTATAGCGCAAAGTCTGGCCGCCTCCACGAGCCAGCCAAAAGGTGATATCGTTACAGAAATTCCCCTGGAATTCGCCATGAGCTCTATGGAGACAAAATCTATCGAAACAACCAACGTGGAGTTGAAAATTACCTACGTAGATCCTACAACTGGTAAGTTTTCATCGCATTCTAGAATTATCAATTCTATCTTTTCGTAACCAGTCTGTAGCAAAGGCGGATATAGCGGAAATTCAGTCATTCAGTCTTATATCCGTCTAATGAAGCATGCACTTTTAATGACTTTCGTAAACATTTTCTAATTGAAAGCTTATATCTACTGTCTTACCCTTATTAGAACTTAAAATTTTAATAGGTATGAGAAAAATAAATTTATGCGTCACATTTTGTGAACATATTGCTTTTAGTGAACATTTAAATTGGATTCCGCTAAAAATTATAGGGATATGAGGCCTGGACCAAAACTCAAATTTATCATTCGAGACAAGTGTTGTATAATAACGCATACATATATATGTATGTAGATACAATGTGTTGTATGCATTGTAGAGGCTACCTGCTCGTACGCTCGGCTGCACGGTGTGGCAACGTCGCATTTGTTTTTTGCGTTATCCTGCGATAGAGTTAGCTGTGTGGAACAGAGTTTTAATATGTAGTTACTGAATAACAGTGGCTCACGGAACGTGTTTTAAGAATAGTATGAATGTATAATTAGCTTCCACATTGCGGTGAATGAGTTGCGGTGAATATTGTCAAATAGTGATGTTCAACGTTTTGTATGCAATGGACGGTGCGTCCACGCATTTTGGTTTCGTTCGGTGTCAGTAGGGCACGTTTGCTTGATTCTGTCAGTACAGATGTCAGTAATGGCTTCGTGAATTACATCAATCAAAGATCTTCGAATACTTGCTGGTCAACATTGACTTAATAGACACCTAAACAGACAGAGTCACCTTTACTCATTAAATATTTGATAAAGCTCTAGGGAAATCGAAGTAATAGTATGTTGTAGAAAGATTAAACCCGGTTATATAGGTACGTCAAGCTTGAATAAATTGGCACGTTCGGTTTCTGAATGAAACCATTTTACACAAAATGTTTGCAACATTTAAACTGCTTTTTTTTCAATGTATTCTGAATCTGAGGAACGAAAAAGAGCTAATGAACTAATAATGAAATTTAGACAATCGCATGCTCACAATTTCGTCTGAGTTTTTAAAGGAACAAACAGAACTTAATTGAATGTCAACAGACTTGTTTGAATCTAACAGCTCATGTTAAGTTCAAGCGGTTACTAAAAACTCTATAAATATAATGTGGTGATTAGTGTCCACAAGTGCACATAATTAGCTTAAAGACGACCACTGTCAGACCTCCCTCAAGGCCCGAGCCAACGAACGGCTTACAAAGTTCACGACAAGTGCACCGATAGAGAATCTATTTGCAATTTCATTATCATGTAATAATGTACATATTGCGCCGACATTCAATATACAATATAAACACTAAGCTTTACGCTACATTGATATTTTGTTATCAAAAACCGTAGATCAAAGATGAGTAGGAGTAGGTTTTGGGTACACATAAAAATTTAGAAGCTATGAAATCGTATCTTTCATAATTAATCATACCACATTATCACTATCTATTTAAAGTATCGATACTAAAATCAATGTTGATATCGCTTTTAAGTATTTAGGTGGCTCTAAATAAAGAGACATGAAACACTACATAAATTGAATGATTTCTCGTTGGGATCGTAGACAAGAAAATCGTAATTATCAGTCGCTACTTGGTGCTTAGCTGGTCGTTCATGAAACGTTACTTTGTTATTGTCTTGTGGTCGTTGTTGTATTACACTTCGGAGTTTCTAATACGGAAAGCGATGCTGAGATGAGGTGCAAGTAATAAATACGTTATTTATCATGTTCTGCTCACTATTGAAATACAAATCAGCGCAATTGTTGTGTAATTCGCCTTCTTATTCAATATTTTTAAACCCTAAACTAGTTAGCGCTACGTAGTTTTTTTTTAGAACATATCGGACTTGAAAGTGATAATCGTCGAATTGGAAACACTTGGCGCCAGCGGTCTGTGAAAAACACAAGACTGTAAATTAAAAAAAAAACAGTGCTGAGTGACCTTTTTAAATCCTACGCCGATACAAGACAGTCAGTAAAGTAATGATGAAGGATCGCAGATATCGCGACTAAGTACTGGAACAACCTCAAGAAACTTCATTTAGACTACTTAAGCGGAATCCTAGCATCTCTGACTAAATGTGAAATCTTAACTCTGTGTTCAGATTTCACTAGAGGGCTTTTGCCAAGACGAAATCTGACCACGTTACCGAAATTGGCGGGCGGTTACAAATCTAACAATCTGAAAGTCGCGCTTTCTGGTCCCACGCCAAGGCTACCGAGAGCAACTTTAGACGATCCAATCTACCGCCACTGATGATGACAGTCTGGCTTTTCGACATGGAACCCAAGTGACCGTTGATGCCTACCGTTCCACACCATAATCGATAGAACTGCCATTATATAATAAGGTACGGTGTTCTTTCTCATGCTTTTCATCGGGCATATCAATGATATTCTGTCCTGGGATGGGATGCGTCTGGATGATACAGTTTACCAATCATCAGAGTGTATCTCAGCGCATGATTTTAGGACACGATCAAAACTCGTGTTTAAAGTGGAGATCTCTTTTGGGCACGTTCTTTGAATAGGTCAATTGAAATTGGTTCCATTCAATTAATTGCAGGAACAGCTGTTCATTCATTTTTTCTCCTACCTATTCGTTGGTAGCTCAAGGATATTTTCCAGATACGCACGGACAGGCCGAAGAGCTCACGAGCTCAACCTGATTATAATAATTATGATAATTTGCTAACACTAGCCCTAGCAAGAGCAGTGCTTCACAGAAACTACCACCGGATCAAAATCTGGATCCACTGAGAGGATCCGGCGAGAAACTCAGTGAGTATACGTTCATTGCGCAGAACTCCTTAGCGCGCCGCAATTCCAAAGAGTAGGTATCCTATTCTTTCATTACTACTTCTTCATTTAATTATGGCACTTTTTCTGTCCGTTTAAAATCAAGGTTAGAAAATATTTCTAAGCGTAAGTATCGTCGCAGCAACGACACAAACCACAGCTGCAACGAAAAGAAATAACCGAAGCACGCTGACGTCCATGAGCTTCGTTAACCACATACTGCCAGTTCCAGTCCGTAAGCATGTCTGTTTACAAAGGCAGAAAGTTACGAAGATTAAAAAACATAGGATCGTAAAGGCAATCACTATTTTAAGGCAATTTTGACTGTTTCATCGAATCTGAAGTGTTTTTTTTTTAATAACAAGTAAATACTCCGAAAAGGATTTATAAGGAAGGATGATTATCTAATCAGTAGAAACAAGGTATATAGTTTCTAGTCGCAGCTTCTTTAATTTGGCGCATTGATGTCGTACATGGTGATGTCGAGCGTTGTCCTGTAATAGTGGCTTAGAGCCACAGACGTGTCTCAGTTATTGAATGATGTGATTTTTCATCATCGCTGACCACGCACCGTAATAGTTTGTTCACAAGAACGTCTGATGAAGAACACTAGGTCTACTAAAACAGGTCTAGTCTACACATATCTCAAACTTCGTTTGATGCAGCTTTGGGTTGGGATCAGTTTTTGAGGGTTCTCCAGAGTTTTCTCATCTTTAGGCAGAGAAAGCTTTTCTCCAAAGATAGAACGATCCCATCAAATTATTATTTGTCATTGCCAATTAGTCAGTTAGATCTTCTTCAAACAATTTCAACAACCGCAGTTTTGCAGACTAATTTATGTCCTTTGGAAAATAGTTTACCAATAAATTTGACAACGTCCTCCCTCTCCAACCCATTTTATAAGCATAAAATGTTACGCATACGCTACGATACTTTTTCTATGTTAGTCTCCTAGTGTAAGTCGATAAACAAGATTTAATAGTTACAATTATTGTAAAGTACCTTCGTTCCGCATTAATAATTTAAAAATCATTTTGTTATTTCTACGCCAGGGTAACTTTTGTAATTGACACGGAGTCCAACACAAATACAGATATTGTTTGCTCATAATTTCGTATAACCGTGGAAGACAGGAGCATGCATGCGTTGAAAATATCATATTTTATAACTAAAAAAGGATATGCTTCAGTACTTTGTTAAAGAATTCTTAACGTTGTATATGTATCAAGAGATTCCTTAATAGACCACATGCGTTTTATAATATGCTCGTTCGTCGATGTCGTATTGATAAACATTACAAAATTATTAATTATAAGTCAATAGATATGTTTATATATACGGTAATATGCTGATCTTTCGAAATAATTAATGAATCGTCATACTTGTAGTTATTGATATTATTTGCATTAACTATGTGTGTAATTTTTTTAAAATATATTTACGTATTTTCTTTAATACAACGTATTAGTGAAATAGCTGAATAACCATTAATTGAAACTACTCGCATTTCATCTGGCATGCGCTTGTAGTACTACTATCTGCAACCATATCAGAAGAAATCATCTGTTCTATCTCGAAATTTAACATTTTAACCGTTCCAGCCAGAAAGCTTCCCTAAATAGCGAACAAGTTCAAAAGATTCAATTCAATATCAAATAAATGACGAGCGTTCGCATAGAAAACTAACAAATTTAGCCCCAAAACACCATTTTAATATATGAAATAAATAAAAAATTTAGAAAAACCATAAATGTCACGATAAATGATGATTTCCTAACCGAATAAAGAGTGCAGGATATTGAAAAACGATACAATTAACTTCAATCTCATTACTTTCCTCGTGGTAATACGCGATCACAATAAAATTTAATTCAACACAAAACCACAAGTGGAAGTGTTACATTTTTGTTAAATAAACACGTATTTAACATACGAGTAATGCATTGTGCAGCAACAAAGCGATAAACACTGTCTTAACTATTTTTACTCAATTACTCTGTTGATATGAAATATTCTTCGAGAAATGAAAATAATTAAAATTGCAACTACATACAAACTTATCTACGATAAATAATATTCTTTGGCAATTTCTTAGAATTTAAATTATTTATTTATTTATCGTATGGCATTCGTTTACACTGCGTGGTTATAATTTAAATTAACAGTTTGTGAAATAATCGATAGCTTCTTCTGTTACATTTTTGAGATCTTCCACTTGGCCTGCGAATCTCGTTAGTGGGCATTCCATCACGATGGCGTATAGTTTGCTCTGGGCATCCACATTCACAGCTTTCGTTTTCCGTTCAGCCCCATCTCTGCCGCAGTTGGTTACAGTGACCAACTCCCGTTCTCAGGTGGTTAAGCGTGCACCAGATTGGGCGTTTTTCTTTGAAACCAGGTGGGCGGGAGTGTGGATTCAGCTCGAACAGTTCAGGTGGGATACATCTGGCTGACCATTCTTTAACCCAGGCCTCGTTTGTGTTCCAATTGGAGTGTGGTTGGTGTGTCTGTAATGCCGGTGGGTTTCGTGACTTCAATCTCGTCGGTTTGAAGTTGGCTAGGTCCCTGTTGATAGGCAGCTCGGGTCGTCTAAGCGCCTTTTCTATCTCTGCGTATAGGTGGTGGGTGCGGCGAAGGTGGGGTGGGGCAATGCTGCTCAGAGCAAATATAATATAATTGAATGCAAATACTGGTCAAGATCGCATAAATTTTGTTTTAATAATACCCAATACGTATTTATGTTGTTACATTAGATTTGCGCTGTGATATTCTTTCCTTCAATCGTGCTCCTCACGGGTTGTGACCATAATAATATCTATTCATGAGACCAAATGCGACAGCTATACACGGTTTTGAATTTAAAAAAAAAACAACTTAATTTCTAATAAAAAAGTTGTACTCTGACCTCAAGACAATCTTTTTTTTTTTTTTCCTACCTAAGCTGAGAGCCTTGAGAGGCTATTTCAGCGTAACCCTAACGTTTGTAGGTGAGCTCACGGGGCTCAAACCTGATGACGTTGCTAACACGAGCCCTAGCAAGAGCCGTGCTTCGCAGAATCTACCACCGGATCGGAAACGCGACCCACTGAGAAGATCCGGCGAGAAACTCAGTGGGCTGTGTCTGGGAGTTAATTTACTCGTCGAGCCCTTCGTCGCAAGCGACGGGTTCGACGAGAACGGTGACCGGTGCTTGAAGTACCTAGAAGCACCGTTAGTGGATCGGGAGGATCCGAGATGACGTGTTTTGGGTGACGTCGACTGCTTTCCATTCTGTCCGCAGGATCGGGAATGTAGTTACCGGCGGCCACGATAAGAGGGTTCTCGTGTCGTGCCGCTTTATCGAAGTGGCGCATCGACGCCGACTGAAGATACTTACTGATGGACTCTAAGTCCAGGTCGTCATGGAGGTCGACGTTCCTGACGAACCACGGGGCTCCGACGGCTATCCTGCAAAAACGGGATTGAATAATTTGAAAGGATTTTAAGTGAGTGCGGGCCGCGTGAGCGAACACTACAATTGCATAGGTCATGACGGGGCGTATGCAAGTTTTGTAGAGACCTTATTTCTAAGGGACATTTTACTTCGCCTGCATAACATCGGGTAGAGCCAATCAATACTGATATTGAGCAAAAAAGGTATAAGATTGTACAATATGTAAAAAATTAAATTAATAATTTCGATTACGAATTTCATCATCAAAACCCGACTCGCACTTAACTATTTTTTTATTTAATTGTAATCTTGAATGTAGAGCAAGGTTGGCGCGTTCGACTAACATTAAAATAGAACAAATAACTTGAGACACGCACGCTTCAATGTGCACCGTGTCCGAGTTACACTTAAATTACTCTTTTTAATTATTTTTTAAATAAAATGTATTCTCTTCAAGTACACACGCAGAGCTTTCGATAGTCAGTTCCTTTGCGTTTGATTATGTCTCAGAATATGGTTCAGTTTTATCAGTAGCATAGATTCGCAACCATGTGTTTTAATGAAAGCTATGTAAACACAAACTATTTACATGATATATATATCCTTTTAATAATAATCACCTATTATATTTAAAAAAAAACTGCTACTTAATTTGTATGATCACAGTTTTTTGATGTTAAATTCGAGCTGATTACTTAGCTTTTGTCATTGATACTACAATTAGATGGATATATTTTTAAGGTAACGGAACATTGATTAATTACCCAGTCTATATGTCTTGTCAGGTGCGTAAACACCACGATATGAATATCGCCACCCAACTCGAAAAATGAGTTCGAAGATCCTTCAAACCGGCTGCTAATGTAACGATAATCACATACAAAGAAATATGCACTAGTAATAGTGGAATCATAAGTAGTTTAGCAGAAAATGAAAATCGGACACAGCATTATACCTCGAAAGCACGACCACCTAGTTGACCGAGCAAGTGCGACCCCGCACAACTTCGAGCATAACGCGTTTGAATTAAAAACACTTAACACAATGTAATGATTATAAAGATATTGTTCTGTAGAAACCTTGTGTATCGTATTGTTCTAAAAAAAAATATACACGACGGTGGCTTGTGGAAAAATACAGAGCTATGGGCCATGATAACGTCAGATTTTTATTACAAATCTGTAAACCTCGTCAAGCGTATTGTTTATATTTCTAGAAAAATAAATTGTACTTTGGGAAACAACAGTTCTTTACTATCAGCAGACCTCGTCTGTGACCTACTGACCCAGTTGCGCGGCAGAGTAGTAATCGCTGTATCGTCCATAAAAACATACTTCGTATTTGTTCGTACATGCACACACACGCACACACACGCAGTCATCCATTGAAACGTACGATAATATTGGACAATATTATGTACAATATAAGTAATATATAAGTAATGTATATGTAATTGAAATATCCTCATTTTTGTTTGTTATGAATTAATGTACGAAAAATATAACACGTTTTACTTGGAACACATTTATCTGAACAATATCATAACCATGATTGACACGTATCGGCCTTGGTGACGACAGCACAAAGGATCTAAATGGATAATAGGGGCAAGGATTATTATCTTATAAGTAAGGGTCTACACAGCTGAATAATAAAATTGGAATGGAGACAAGTCTTCCATATTGCGAATGTGATGAGTTTCATATTTCACGTTTTAAGAACACTAGAGGTTCCTCTGAGATTCGTATTTTAGTGAAATAAATAATGCGAAGCTAAGCTAAATTATCTGTTGCTTATTTAAGGAAAGCTGAAGAGGATTTAATAACTTTTTTTTTAAATTACGGGCTCTTTAACTTGCTACAGTGGTTTAGTTCAGGTGGATATTCACGAGATTCTATTCGTCTTTGTTTTCGATTATTGCGTGCCACTCTTGTGCTCCGTAGGCTACGAGTCATTATTTCATTATTAATAACTTCGAATTAACTGTAAATGTTGTAGATATGGCACGGCATTTGGCTAACATCCACCTTATATGAAAAAGACTTATTTGTTGAAACGATCCACACGCCGCGTGTCGTAGGTACATTGATGATAAGTATTGCAAAAAGTTTCAGTAGACATTACCATATATGTACATGAATAATGTCACCCACTGATGCATGAGATCGGAAGCGCAATTTATTATGTTCCGCCCTTTAAATTGGAGCGCACTGATTCGCGGCAAAAGCAGTTGGATTAATGATTCTATTTGTGCGGTCTCTGAATACGCCCAACGGTCATTAATTCTTATGACCATTACCGTTTGTTATTAAAAAAAAAAGTTCACTAGTAACTTCCACGCTGAAGAAATAACATCGTGTAATAAAGATCAAACCCGCAAAAATATTTGCGAAATTATTGGTGGTAGGGTGTATTATGAGCCCGCAAGGAAAGTAACCACCATTTCGCAATTTTTGCTGCAAAGCAGTCAGCAGAAGGTTAGGCAGTCGCTATACTTTACAATTAAGACTTAGTTCTCAGATGTCAAGTTGGGTGGCAGCATTTACATTATAATGACTATGGGCTCCGATAATCACTTAACGCCAGGTGGCCTGTGAGCTTGTTCGCCTATCTGGACCAAAAATAATTTAAAAAACTTAGAAAACACTGTAGACTAGAAAACTGTAGAAAATACTGTACATTGTAAAGGAGCGGTATTAAATATTACTACTACCGGAGATAGTGTAGCCAGATAAGTTATTTGATAGTTGGTATATGATTTAACATCTTTCCAGATTTAACAGTTATGCTATTCGTCGTCAACTGAAATTATTGATCTTCGGAAAATGTATGTCAGGAGCCGTTTTGTTGTTGCGTCATACCACTGAATTCTATCAATAGTACCTCCTCCGACTTCTAGTGAGTTTAGAAAAATAACTTATGTGATGTTTTTCTGAAACGTTTGTACTTAAGTACTCAAGTACTTAGGGAACTATAAATTCCCTGATCGAGGATATAACTAGATGATTGCAATATTAACGGCTCAACGTAGGTGGGTAGGATAACAGTTTCATCAAGAAACTAAAAAATCATTGAAATAATCCTCTCTCAAGAAAGTACCAGGAAAAGATCAGTAACACACCAAAAACTAGTTATTCATTCAAATTTATTTTATTATTTCCTCCAAAAACATTACACTTAATAATTCAATCGTCAAAACATTTTTTAACCGCTTTCTCGGAATTGAGTTCAGTTCTCTACGAGTTCTCCTTTCTGTTTTCTACCAAATGAAAACTGGTGCCACGAAGTAGTAATTTGAATTTTAAAAAAGCAAAAGAAGTCGGCTATGGCCATATCTGGTGAATGAGGTGGTTGCTCGATGGTATTCGTAGAGTATTTGGTCAAAAACTCGCTCACAACAATGGCCTTGTGGAAAGGGGTGGTGTAAAATCCAAACATTTTCTATCCACAGATATGGTCGAATTTTCTTTAAACGCCACATAACGCTCAAATAATATTATTTATTTACCGTTTGATCTTTCGGAAAGAATTTCGAGTACACAATACTATGATAGTCAAAAAAACAGTCAACAGGACTGACTTTTAATCGACTTTGGCGTGATTTTTTTAGTTTCGGTTCAGTTGGAAGGCGCCACTCCGAGCTGGTTGACTAGTTTGCATGTCAATCTCGTAAACTCACGTCTCTTCACCAGTAACAATGTATTTCATGAACGTTGGGTCGTAATTGACTTGTTCTGGCATGTCCTTAGCAACCTTTATGCGATCGAGTTTTTGGAGGAAATTGAGGTCTTTTGGGACTAGCCGAGTGGCAACATGTTTCACACATATGTGAGTATTTAAAACGGTACGGATCGACTCATGAGACACAGAAAGTTCGGTGGCTCTCTCTCTTAAATTTGAGTGAGGACTTTATCACTGTCCTTCGCTTTTGCAATTTTAACTTCAGTTGCTGGCGTTGATGGCCTACCAAACCAAAGACATCTTCCATCACATTTCGACGGCTTTTAAAAGCTTTGTACCACTCATAAGTACGTATTTTTGATGAAGTCGATTCATCGTAAGCCTTCTGTGACATTTTCAGTGATTCCGAACCATTGCCACCGTGTTTGCGCCATTTCACATATTTTTTCGTGTTCATTAACAAATTACAATATGGAATGGGATGTTAAAGAAAAAAGCATTGCAGTGATCGCTTTTCACATTGTGGGTATGGAGCCGTTGATCACATTCCAGACACTTCAAAAGCTTGGTATTAGCCGTATGTTCGTATATCGTACTACCAACAGATACAACAACACTTCGTCTGTCGAAGACCAGAAAAGATTGGGGCGGCCGCGTGCTGTTAGAACTACAAAGACTGTTAATGCTGTTAAGACAGAATTCGTCGAAACCCCATTAGGAAGCAAAAAATGTTATCGCGAGAAATGAAGATTCCCGATAGGACTCTGTCGCGTGTTATGAAACAAGACCCGAAGCTTAGTGCTTATCGTCGAAATGCAGAGCATGCCTTAAATCAATCTTTACAAATAAAAAGAGTGGATCCATCAAAACGCCTTCTGTCGCGATACGCAGGTGGAAGGCACAGAAATATCCTCTTTACCGATGAAAAAAATTTCATGATTGAAGAACACTAAAATAAGCAAAATGATAAAGTGTACGCTCACAGTTCTAAAGAAAGTGCTCAAGTGGTCGGAAAGATACAACGTGGTCATCATCCTGCGTCAATGATAGTTTGGTGGGGCATGTCTTGTCGAGGAGCCACAAAACTACATTTTTGTGAAAAGGAGTGAAAACTTCAGCTAAAGTGTATCAAGATACAGTCTTGGATCATGTTGAGAAACCCCTCAGCAACATTTTTTAAACATATACCGTGGACTTTCCAGCAGGGTACTGCGCCTGGCCACAAGGCACGAACTACCCAAGCCTGGCTTGAAACCAACGCTCTGGACTTTATAAGAGTTAAATACTGGCCCTCATCTAGCCCAGATCTCAACCTATTAGACTTCAAATTATGGTCAGTTTTAGAGGACATGCCCTGCTCTAAACGACACACTGACATTGAGTGTCTTAAAAAATCTTTGGAGCAAGCAGTGGCGACATTTCCCTAGGAAACATTGCGTAAAATATGTAGATTGGTAGCCGAACAGATTAAAGGCCTGTATAAAAACCAAAGATAGCCATTTCGAATAGAATGTTTTCTTATTTTTTTGCTGAGACTAATAAATTTGTATAAATGTAGGTATAAATTTTAATAATATTATATTACTTTATTAAAAAAAAATGCATTTGTAACATAACTTATGGGTGGACTAGGGATTTACGAGTACACAGCTCACTTGAAAGGGTGCACAGTGCTAAGAGCATCACCAAGCCCCTGTTAAAATTAGGTCTTTAACCACGAAATAGCTTTTTAGTATACAGAAATTAAAGTTTTTTTTTTATATATTTTATTTCTATCAATCACAATAGGCACTCATGGTATCGATGCATCTCTGCCAGCGTAGTGGTAATATTTCAATGCCTTTTTTGAAGAAATCATGTGTACTCCCGCCAACAAAGGCATTTTGTACTGCCTCACGGGTATTTATTTTTACGATTTATTTACTATTATCATAAATAATCCATTTTTCATCGCAAGTGACAATGACATTCAAAATCCTTTCGTTTCTTCGTCTATAAGCATATTATTTTGTTGCTAACGTTGAAAGCTGCTGCTATCTCACCGGTAGACTGAGTATCACTAGGGCGATTGTTCATTAAATGAAATGTATGTATGTAGGTATATAGCTCTCATGGGGTAAATTAATGTGTTTAGTCTTTTGATAAAACGCTTTAGAATAAAAATATTAAAGTATATTAGCAATAAGAGTTATTTTAGTCAGGCTACGCTCCGATGGGCCAATAAAAATAATTCGGATGACGCCGAGCCCCCGTGACCTGGCACACATCAGTTGGCGCCAGCCGCCGGCAACTGTGACATACTTTTCAAGCTGAAATTTCCTAATTAATCCGAAATATAATAAAAATGTGTTAAATAACGATGACACTTGCAGTTTTTTCATAATCTTCAAAAAAAAACTGTATATAATGCAAAAACTTCACTAAAAATATGGCTCCGAAAAATCATACGAGCCTTATAATTCGAATTTCATTCTTACATTTCAAACTATAATTGTCTCGATTAAAACATTATATACTCGTACAACATACTTCAGCGAATAAATGAAAAAATATTTAAATCAGCATTGCTGTCTTTTTCGCACACACTGACTAAATGCCAATGTGTTTAGCTGTAAGATCACTAGTTTCAATTATATAATGAAAGAAGAGGGAATCTTTATTCCTACGATACATAGACTTCTGTCACAAATCGTTTAAGTTGACATAGTACATAGTTTTTGTTAAAAGTTCAATTCCAGCAATAGTATACTTCCTGTGGAATGTACACTCTTGGTTTTACGTAACTCAAAAATAAAACAATTTATAATTATAATTTATGGATATAAATTTTCTTCATTGTAACACTTTTTCATTCGTCTAAAACATTTTTGAAAATATAAGAATTAACTACATAATATATACTTTTACAAGTTATTTTTGAAAGCTGTCACGGCCTCTTCCGGCCTCATGATGGATAAAAGCTGTAACAGAATCTTTGATTTTTTTCTTATTTCTGCCCTTATCCCACATTTTGTGAGATCGGCGCAGCCTCTTATCATTTGGCACAGGGATTTGAGCTTTACGATCAGCCGCTTGTATGGCGTCAACCATCATTGGGTTAAATCTCCAATAATTATAATACTTAGTCTGGCCATAAATACTGTTACAATTAAAAATAAACATAATATTACATTTGAATTTGGAATCTGTCATTTTTATATGACTGCTCATTGAGTTTTCTCATTTTGGCGCTGTACAATATTTTGCGATATTAAAATGGAGTGGGGTAATAAAGAGAACCGAATCGCTGTGATTGCATTACACAAATGTATGGAGCCAAATGCAATTTTTAAAACTCTCCATACGCTTGGTATTAGTAAAATGTTTGTGTACCGGGCTATTAATAGGTGCAATGAGACCTTCTCTGTTTGTGACAGAAAAAGATCTGGCCGTCCACGTAGTGTTCGTACGAAAAAGGTGGTCAAAGCAGTAAGGGAAAGAATTCGAAGAAATCCTGTCCGAAAGCAAAAGATTGTATTTCGGGAGATGAAGATAGCACCCAGAACCATGTCGCGTATTTTAAAAGAAGACTTAGGATTTGCAGCCTATAAGATACGTACTGGTCATTTCTTAACTGATAATTTAAAAGAGAATAGGGTGGTAAAATCGAAACAACTACTGAAGCGGTACGCAAAGGGAGGTCATAGAAAAAATTTATTTACGGATGAGAAATTTTTTACAATTGAGCAACATTTTAACAAACAAAATGACCGTATTTATGCTCAAAGCTCTAAGGAAGCTTCCCAATTAGTCGACAGAGTGCAACGTGGGCACTAACCGACTTCAGTGATGGTTTGGTGGGGTATTAGCTTAGCTTAGCTTATTAAAAAGGTATCAAAACATCGGCACAAGTGTATCAAGATACCATTCTTGAGAAGGTAGTGAAGCCCCTTAACAACACCATGTTCAATAATCAAGAATGGTCCCTCCAGCAAGACTCGGCGCCAGGTCATAAAGCTCGGTCTACGCAGTCTTAGTTGGAAACGACCGTTTCGGACTTCATCAGAGCTGAAGACTGGCCGTCGTTTAGTCCTGATCTTAATCAGCTGGATTATGATTTATGGTCAGTTTTAGAGAGTACGGCTTGCTCTAAACGCCATGATAATTTGGAGTCCCTAAAACAATCCGTACGATTGGCAGTGAAAAATTTTCCCATGGAAAGAGTGCGTGCTTCTATTGATAACTGGCCTCAACGTTTAAAGGACTGTATTGCAGCCAATGGAGACCACTTCGAATAAGCTTTTTATACTTTAAATTGTTTTATATTGTATGTATGTATTAAACTAACACACTGTAAAAGTAATAAATGTTATTTGCAATAAATTTTTTTCCTTTGTCTTAGTATTTATGACAAGACTAAGAAGATAAGGATGAACTTTATTCGGCCGGTTATTTTTCTATAATCAGTTTTTAATTCTATGATTTGCATTTTATTATTTAAAACATTTACACTAAAATGTGGATTTTCGAATACCCAAAAGATCAAAATATCACATTATATTCGTTTTTCTGTTCTACATTATTGTAAAATCATTAAGAAAATAATTAATTCGCATGGTGCGAGAATCCAGGCTGTGTATAGGTTGAGTCACGAGCCTCCACATATTCACAAGCAAATAAGTAGTACATTGTGCACCAAGGGAAAAAAGTTGGACATTTTCTCCCGCGTGTAAAATTGCAATGGCAAATATGCTGGAGGAAAAGTCCAACTTTTCTCCCGCGGTGCACATACTATTTTTCTCTTACCAGCCCGAAAATTCGTAGAGTACCGAGCCGGGGTCCAGGGGCGAAGCCCTGGCCGGTGAAAGGGGGGCGGAGCCCCCCCTACTCCTTAAAATAACAATTTAATTGTTTTTTAATTTTTAAATAAACTCCTACTAATTGAATAAGAACTGTCTGATGAACTCATCTTTGTTTAATACTTCACTATTAAATTTTATTGCCATTTGTTTATTTCACTTTTAAACTAAACACAATATTGCAAATTACCCGAGCACAACAATGGCGGAGAATTTTAGGTGCGTGAGAGCAGACGTAGACACTAACGCGCATGCGCACTTGTACCCAGGAAGAAAAAGTTACACTTTCATCCCTGTATAGCGGGAGGAAAAGTTACACTTTCTTCCCTGTACAGCGGGACGAAAACCGAACTTTCGGCGTAGGTAGGAGAAAAATTAATCTTGCTTGCCATGTTCCCGATGCATTAGTATAATACTGGTGTACCAGTGAGCGTTATGTGCTATTTTATCTTAAGGTAAGATCTTGCAGACAGATCCCACTTGCAAGGAAGAAAGAAATATCCTGACGGAGCTTCTTCCACACTATAATATTTCCTGCTACAAATTGAAAGAAAACAATTGAAACATGATTACCCACGACAAAATATGAAAAATATTGATTTCTTGTGTTTTATAAAAAGAAATTCAAAGAAGAGAGAGCAGTGAATAGTTTTCACTGTGGCTATGCATATTATTATTTATTTTATACTCAAGAAATGTTCGTTGAACATTGAAACTCTCGATCCCAAAACAATTCTAAAGACTAAAATCTAATAAAGAAAAAATATGCAAAATAGCAGCAAGTAAAGTAGAATTACGCAACGTCTTAGTTTTTCTCAACACACAACAATTTAAGATTGTCATTGCAGCGTTACGAAACTACTCGTACTGATTTCTCAAACAGTTTATGCCGTATGTGGCACAATTTCTTGAAAGTTATTTAGCTACAGGGACCTTTTCGGCGGTTTCCACATTTTCAGGGCTACAGAACTGTTGTTTCCGTGTTCATTTCATCAGAAACTTGTAAGTTAAGACCGTTCGTTAAGGGTAAATCACATTTATCAAATGTATTTTTTGGTCTATTAATAATACACATAATGAATTTTGTCTTTCGACAAAATATAAGATTTCTTATTTTACATCAGAAAAGAACTCCCTATATCGATTAGATATGTGTATATGTCTCAAAATAAGAAAAAACAAAGAACGTGTAAAGTAACGATAAAATATTCTCTTTTTTATTTAATTTCAATATACGTCTATTCGGGGACTCCATGAGTTTATCCCATGGACTCCATTTTTGTCGATATATTTTAATATAAAATTTGCATCATGATACTATTCCATTTATCCCAGAAGATGTATAGGAAGAGCCAAGATGTATAGGTATATTTGTTCTTTCTTATAATATGCACTTTTTTATTTAGCTATGGGTAATGAACACATAAAGTTTCAAACAGCCAGAGTTTAAACTTTTATTAAATCTCAATATCTTATTAAAATATCAAACCAAAGTAAACTTCCTTTTCCCATAGGACTACCTCCGGAAAAGAGTACTATTTTTCGAGTGTATGTATACGAACCATTTAGATTGATTCTAAAACATTGCCTATATTTAGTCGTCTCTGGTACGAAAAATAGAAGGGCTATAAGTCGGATTATTTTGTTTTAAATATATAAATATGGACATCAAACGTTAGCTACTATAAACCTAATGACAACTGTATACATATATGCAGAAAATATTAATTTACTAAAATTTATTTAACACATGTAAAAAAAAAATTCACTGAATAATCTATTGTTAGTAGGTATTACACTTTTACTATTTCAGCATGTGAATAGAGCTTTGAAATTTTGCATTGTGTATGTTATTTATTTTTAATATTATTATAGTAGTGGGTCAATGCCGGCCTCTTTTAATAATTGAAGACCCTTCCCTCCTTGGTTTAACGTGTGAACCCAATCACCTGTGTTGACATCCGCAGAGCAATTTACAGCCGGGAATTGCAGTATCATTGATATGCAGGATGAAGCAACTAAACGAAGGCCCGGTGCCTTGGGGGAGCCTGCATCATGATTGAGTATGATATAATCAAGGGTACCGGTAAAGTTAAATGTTCTAAATACCAGTATACCAATTGCTTGTAATTCTATTCTATTGGTGATAAATTCGTCCGCACCTTAACATAACGATTAACGATTATTAACTACGTAACAATTAAGTATGGCTTCTGTAATTGAGAGCTCATGTCCTTAGTATTTCGTAACAACAACAGGTCTTTCGTTCAATTCAGACTTTTCCAGAGGTAGCAACTAAGTGGAAGACGAATGAAAGCGTCTGCTTTTAGTCACACAATTTAAGACAATCTTACAATGTTTAATGAAATTCAATTTGTAAGCGAAAGAAACAACAAGAAAAGATCATGTCAGTTCCAATGTTCCATGTTAAACCAATCAGCTTTGTTGGCTCTTAGCCGGAGAACAAATGGTTTGTGTACAAATAATCAGCGCGTTTAGTCTCTGTTTACCCTAACTCACCGACCTTTAAAGAAGACTAGCAAGCCCTCAAATTAAAAGTAAATATTGTGGTGGCAGTTGTATTGCTATATCTTCATGCCACTTGTTGGAGCTGTGTGGTTATACAAGAAGGAAAGTTAAACCCACTGTCGTTTTTAAAACCAGGTCGGCTGAGATGAAACTTTTGAAGACCACATCAAAAAATTATAACTTTTAGGCTTTGGCAACAAGATTGACAAACATATTTTTCAAATTTTATACGTTATCTGTCTGTCCGTTGATTTCCTTCTGTCCATCGGTCCGACAATAATTAATAGAGGTTAAAGTATGAAATTGGCGTTTTACTGTCTATTACAATAGATTTTTGTTGTGAAACTTTTTTCAAATGGTACCTACGAGGTTCTTCTTTTAAAAAATGCGCAACATTCGATTATCGACTTTCAGTTGTTTTTTTTTCATCTTAGACAAGAAAGGTGGATACTTCGAAAATTTGTGTGATTTTTTAATCCGACGCGGAACTAACGATGCAGAAACAGCTCGCAATATCACTGTTGCGTTTGGAGAGGGGACTACTAATGAATGCACCGTGAGATTTTGGTTTAAACGCTTTCGCGATGGAAATTTTGATTTGATGAACGAACCACGTGGAAGGCGACCGTCCACACATGTAAATAAAAATGAACTGAAAGAAATGGTGGAAGCCGATCCGAGCCAAACTACCCAGGAATTAGGGGCATGGTTTAACGTTACCTTAACAACAATATTGGCTCATTTGCGTCCAATCAATGAAATATAAAAATATTAAAAACGGGTGTCTCATGATTTGACAGATCTGCAGAAAGAAACGCAACAGTGTACTAAGTACGTACAGTATAGTGTACGGTGCAAAGCTTACCAATAAAAAGGTAATGGTAACTGTTTGGTGGTCTCAGCATGGTGTTATTCACTATAGCTTTCTCCGATTTGGTCAAGCAATAATGGCTGATGTCTACTGTGCCGAACTCCGAACAATGATAGCAAAACAGCCCCGACTCATAAATCGACCTTCACCATTATTGCTCCATGATAACGCGAGACTTCATACAGCACGAGAAACCGTTTTAACTCTACAGGAACTGCAATTAGAAACCATTTGTCACCCTCAGTATTCGCCAGACCTTGCTTGAACGGACTACCATTTTTTTTCGTGATTTGGACAATTTTCTACGTGATAAAAAGTTTTCTTCCCAGGAGGCAGCACAAAATGCTTTCACACTGTTTGTAGAATCTAGATCACCAAAGTTCTATCACAAAGGCATAAATCACCTTCCCATTAGATGGCAGCAATGTATAGATAATAATGGTAAACATTTAAGCCATTTTTATAACGTTTGCAACTCACAATACCTACCTAACCTATACCTGACTAAATGATGTATAAAATACTCTTCCAATATAAAAAAATTGGTAATAATAGAACAAAATTATTTTAATTTACTATGTATCTATTAAGTAAACGGTTGTAAATGAGCTACAAACCAAACACAATATTATTTGACGTTCTGTCATGCGTTTCTATTTGACCTTGGTCTTTAGTCTTAGTTTCAATGTTATATAATTGAAACGACGTTGAAGTTAGGTTTCCGAGAGCATTTTAATAACGATGGACAACATTTTTTTTTCTATATCTGTAAATTTGTATTAAGCATGAAACAATTTACAAGAAATATTATAGAAAAAAACAGAAACATAAAACTTGCACACAAAAGTTTCCGAATTGGAAAAACAAAGCAATTTATTACGGTTATCGTAAAGAAACTACTTTTCATCACATGTCACATTTCGATCCAATATTCCTTCATTTCGGTATCGATTCATCAAGGCAACACAAGTTTCAACACGCGTTTCTATCTGCAGAACAGTAAAAACATGAGGCATCCATTTTTCATATTTTTATATTTTATTGATTTGTCGCAAATGAGTCAATATTGTTGGTAACGTAACGTTATACCATGCCGCTAATTCCTGGGTAGTTTGCCTCGGATCGGATTCCACCATCTCTTTCAATTCATTGTTATTCACATGTGTGGGCGGTCATCCACATGGTTCGTTCTTCAAATTAAAATTTTCATCACGAAAGCTTTTATACCAAAATCGCACGGCGCGTTCATTAGCAGTCCTCTCTTCAAACGCAACATTAATATTACGAGCTGTTTCTGCAGCGTTAGTTCCGCGTCGGAACTCTTATTCAAAAATTACTCGAATTTTCGAAGTATCCATCTTTCTTCCCTAAACTGAATAAAAAAAACAACTGAAACTCGATAATCGAATGTAGCACATTTTTTAAAAGAAGAACCTCATAGGTATAATTTGAAAAACTTTCATCGAAATTCAAGACGTGAAGGTCCTACGTCAATTCGGAGTACTAGGCTGCACTAAAACTATCGGGAATGGAATATTTCCACTGTTCCTGTCATATTAAAATATTTTTAATTGAAAACTCCTTGGTTTTAAAAATCGAATACCATTTATTTATTTAAAAAAAGATTCTCGGTCTTGTCACGAGGTTTTGTCAAACTTGTTTAGTCGTTGAGAAAATGGAATTAACTCGAGAAAATTCAAGAGCGATGAGTTATTATGACTTTCGAAGTGGTTTAACACAAAAACAGTGTGTTGACCGGATGATTTCTGCATTTGGTGATGAAGCCCCATCCAAAACCACAATTTATCGCTGGTTTGCTGAGTTTCAACGTGGACGTGTCAAGCTCAGTGATGATCCCCGTCAAGGTCGTCCAAAAACTGTAGTCACCCAAGAAAACGTTGATGTTGTGCGTAAGCTGATTGAGGAAGATCGACATGTGACATACCGCGAAATTCAGGCAACTTTAGACATTGGCATAGTCAAATACAAATAATCTTGCATGAACAATTAGGTGTAAAAAAGTTGTTTTCCCGATGGATACCGCATTCGCTCTGTGAAGAGCAAAAAGCGACTCGCGTTACTTGGTGCGTCAGAACTCTTGAAAGATTCCACGCAAGATCCTCAAATGCTGTATACAACATTGTAACAGGTGACGAATCCTGGATATACGCGTACGAACCCGAAACAAAAAACCAGTCACGAGTTTGGGTGTTCGAAAATGAGTTAAAGCCAACAAAAATTGTTCGTTCACGGAGTGTTGTAAAAAAAATGGTGGCCACGTTTGTCTCCAAAACCGGCCGTGTTACGACTATTCCTCTTGAGGGACAAAGAACGGTTAATGCAGAATTGTATGCTAGAATTTGTTTGCCACAGGTCGTTTCTGAACTCCGTAAAGAGAACTGCAACCGCCGCATCATCCTCCATCACGACAATGCGAGTTCTCACACCGCGCACAGAACATAAGAGTTTTTAGAGCAAGAAAACATAGAATTATTAGACCATCCGCCGTACAGCCCCGACCTAAGCCCTAATGATTTCTATACTTTCCCTAAAATAAAGAATAAATTGCGTGGATAGAGATTTTAATCACCTGAAGAAGCTGTGGACGCCTACAAAACGGCCATTTTGGAGACCCAAACTTCCGAAAGGAATGGTTGCTTCAATGATTGGTTCCATCGTATGGAAAAATGTGTCAAATTTCTCGGAGAATACTTCGAAAAGCAATAAATACATTTTAAAATAGTAATGTTGTGTCACTTCGTTAATTCTCGAAATTTTCAGTGCCGCCCTCGTATCTATTACAATAAAACGGCAATTTCATACTTTAACCCCTATAATAATCCCTCCCTCCTCGCTTCGTTTCCTCACTGCTGAGGGTCGTGACCATTATACTTCCACATGATTTTACTCCTTGTAATGTCCCGCCAGCACCTCCGATCATTGGCCGCATGAAGGGCGTCGTGGAATGGGATCTCTAGTGTGGTGCGGATTTGGTCGAACCACCTTGTCGGACTGCGCCCGCGCGGTCTTTTTCCTTCGATCTTCCCTGTCACGAATAGTCTCTCTAAGCTATCCGGTGTTTTCCGAGCAATATCACCAAAGTACTCGAGTGCGAGGCGAAGGCAGAGTGTGGACAGTCTTGTCTTGATCTGCAGTTGGTCTAAGATAGACAGATTGCTTCTCTTCGCTATCCAAGGTATCCGGAGCATTCTTCTCCAGCATCACATCTCAAAAGCATCCACGCGTTTGCGATCAGCCGCTTTAAGGGTCCAGGTCTCCGCTCCGTACAGAAAAATGGAAAAGACCAGAGTGAGCACCAGTTTTATCTTTGTATTTTGGGTAATATTACGGTCCTTTCAGATTTTACCGAGCTGGGTCATTGCTCCCTTTACCATTCCGATACGCCGTCGTATTTCAGGTTCGTTGGATCCGGTATTGTTAATTTTGGAGCCTAGGTAAATAAAGTTGTCAACAAGCTTTGTGCGATCAACGACCATGATTTTAGTTTTGGATCTGTTGATGGCGAGTCCCATCTCCAACCCTATGTGCTCCATTCTGTTTAAAAGCTCAGTCATCTCTGCTTCTGTTGTGGCAAGCAGAGTTGTGTCACCCGCATAGCGCAAGTTCGTCACTCTGACACCACCTATGGTCATGTCTCCATCCCAGTTTTCTAGGGTCTTACGCATGATGTATTCGCCGTATATATTAAATAGAATGGGTGATGAATACACCCCTGGCGAACTCCTCTTCTGAAATTTGAATGGTTTGACATAGTGCTGTTGATCCTTACAGTGTCCTGACTGCCATAGTACAGGGATTAGAGAAGAGCTATAAGGTGCATGGGTACTCTGAGTTCTTGTAGGACCCGCCATAAGCAATTCCAGCCAACGCAGTCAAACGCCTTGCTTAACGAAGCATAGGATAACAGGTGTATCGAATTCGTAGCATCTTTCTACTAATTGTCGGATGTTTAGGATCTGCTCACGAGTACCTCTGCCTCTGAAAAAGCCAGCCTGTTCCTGTGGGATTTGCCAATCCAGAAAGTATCGGATTCTGGAATTGATAATATGCAGTAGAATTTTACTTGCATGTGAGATAAGAGCCAGGGGTCCTATTTTAATAAATAAGTATAAATATAATGTAAGTGCGGTCACACAGTATATCTCTAATAAATGCGGGTTAGGAATTACAGTATGTTAGAAATATAATTATGAACAGCTTCTTCTGTTACTTCGGTAAATCTTTTAGACATCTTAACCACGGCATATACGGCAAAAGATAAAGTGGTTCTATGCTACGTCGACACTACACAGCCAAAGAGTAGTCAGTGTTATGTTCCCCCTTGGTAAAGTATGTGTTAAACCCTTAATATTAAAAATTAGTCAACATCGTTCATGCTCCACGTAACTACCACTAATTTTATGAAAAATTTCCGGTGAATTTTCAAAAAAAATTCATTAGTTTCATTCATTTTTGATTTCATTTGTGTCCTAATTCCCAAAAGTCAAATACAACAGTGAATAAAAAAACGCACTATGAAAGTATGCAAAATTTAATAAATTAATATTTAATAAAAACAAATTATAACACGACATTCTTAATTAAATCTTAATAGGAGCTTTTTTTGTGTCCAGTACGCTCGATAATTAAAAGAGAAATTAAAGATGTTATTGTGTTCTTCTAAATATGTCCATGAGTAAGTCAATAATGAATCAATCGAAAAAGAGATTTCCCAAATCTTACGCAGGAACTTTGAATATTTCCGGGATAGCAAGTGGCCCAAGTTATTTTTTGAGTAACGATTTCTCTCTATATATGTAGGTATATTATACTTCTGCCAAAATCAGTTCAAGCCTGCTGAGTTTCTCGCCGCATCTTCTCAGTGGGTCGTGATTCCGATGCGGTGGTAGATTCTGCGAAGCACTGCTATTGCAATGGCTAGTGTTAGAAAATTCTCTCAGGTTGAGCCCGCGAGCTCTACTATCCGTCCGTATCGACTTCCCGTGCGTAGCTGGAATAACCTCTTAGGCTGCCAGCGAATATGTGCGCAAAAAGATTAAATCAGTTCAACTATTTCGAAGCTTAGTCTGGAAAAGAAAAGGCTGGAAACTCAGTGGGCTGTGTCTACGGGTTAGTTTACTCGCCGAATCCTTCGTCGCATGCGGCGGGTTCGACGAGAACGATGACCGGTGCTTGGGGTACCTAAAAGCACCGTTCGCACAAGTGGATCGGGAGTGAATGATTCGGTCCGCAGGATCGGGAATGATCTTGCATAGATCATGACCGGGCTTATGCATGTTTTGTAAAGTGTTACCTTGTTACGAAGGGACAATTTACTTCGCTTGCAAATCATCGGATAGAGGCGTCCTAGTATGTAAGTGGCACGGTGGCATACCATTTTATGTGGGGCCGGAATGTCATACCTCTATCAAGGGTGACGCTTAGATACTTGACCTTAGAGGCCCACGGTATGGGCTGGCCAAAAAGAGTGATGGGGTGAATGGCGAAGGTGTTAACGCTTTTATTAGGGAGTGGGCTGCTCGAAGTGGTATTCGGAGGGCGAGCCCTTTTTAAAAGCACCGCTGTGCTTTTCGTGGAGTTGATTTCAATGTGCCACTTTCGGAACCACTGTCCCATGGTGCCTGCGCGATCTGGAGACGTCGATGCAATAACGACTTCTTTCTACACGAGTAATAGATAGTCGTGTCATCGGCGAAGAGCACTAGATGGGTCTCTGGAGACCTGGGTATATCGTTGATATACAAACTAAATAATAATGGGGAGAGCGCGGAGCCTTGCGGGACTCCGGCCGTCACATGACGGGGGCGAGAGCGAGTTCTCTCTACTCGATACCGAAACGAACGGTTCGACAAGAACGAGTGAAGAGTCTTGGTAAGCAGCTTATCATTATACAGCCCGCTAGTCGTGAGAGAAATACTCTCTGGAACCCACTTTGTTGTTACAATTCTGAGTAAAACGAATTAACTTTAAGGACTGAATCGATGTAAACGTGACTTATAAAGCATCTTCAAGAGATATGTATCTGAAGAAGTGTATTTTAGATGTTTATTTTTAGTATAACATAAAATTCACTGTTGCGATATTAAAAAAGATAATGCGTAATTTTTAAGATCTTGTTACTTAAAACCATCATGTGATCAACCTGCAGTAAATATCACCCATGTCGTCGCGTACACTTGCTCACATTGCTCAATAACAATACGCTGCAGGTGCATTGCTAATAATTGTGTCGGGAAATTGTCGTATTTAAATTGATAAACTGGTACTAAAACTCGGTTAGGGCAGTTGGTTCTCCGGAATTTTTGTTGTTGAATTTTTATTTAAACCCGACCCGAGATCGCATTCTTCTTTTTAAATCAATGGCCATTGTCTCCCTCAGTTAAGATATATGGGAAGTACATACAGTGGTTTAATGTTAATAATTTGATATAATAATTTTTTTATGTTAAAAAAATTACTACACGAAAAGTGAATTAAGTTAAAACGAGTATTAAAGATTTGATCAGGATTTCTGGTTATAATAATGTAAATACTAGAAATAATGAATAACATGGGGTTGCATTGCAGCCGATGTAATAAAGGAAATAGGTAATAGTTTTGGGTTTTTTTTTTATTGCATATGGATGGACGAGCTCACAGCCCACCAGGTGCTAAGTGGCTACTGAAGCCCATAAACATCTACAACGTAGATGCCGCCCCCCACCTTGAGATATGAGTTCTAAGGTCTCATTAAGTTACAACGGCTGGCCCACCCTTCAAACCGAAACGAATTACTGCTTCACGGCAGAAATAGGCAGGGTGGTGGTACCTACTCTTGCAGACTCACAAGAGGTCCTACTTTTAATTATGCAAATTATAAGTTTGCGCGTTTGATTTTTATTACATGATGCTATTTTTTCACCGTGCAAGTCAATCGAGAACATTGTTAAGTACGAATTTCATTAGAAAACTTTGTACCTGTCTGCTTTTTTTTTCGTACGCGGGGCTCTAACCTGAAGGCGTTGCTAAAACTAGCCCTAGCAAGAGCAGTATTTCGTTGAATCTACCGCCGGATCGCGTTTTCGACCCACTGAGAAGATCCGGCGAGAAACTCAGTGGGCTACCCGCCTGCGGGATACGAACACCGTGGCATCGCTCGATACGAATGCACCGGACTTCTTATCCTTTAGGCCACGACGACTTTAACATGTGTGTGCTTTACAATAAAATCTAACCATACTGCTAGTACCTGTTGATTAGCTTAAAAAATATGCAGGATCATTGTTATGATGCCGATGTTTTCTGTGATGATCATTTTACTCTTGTAATATAAGATTACTTCATTAAAATATTATAAATTCTTTTATGGCAGTTAAGAAACGGAAAATAAAATACAGATAGGTGGACAATTTGAAATTGGTTTAACCCTTCTCAATATTGTGGCACTTTCCATGGCATTAATATTTTGACTAACAGCAAAAATGTTATGTTGAACGAATGTTTGGACCTATTTAAAGAATAAACTTAATTCGAATACTTTAAATAAAAAAAATAAAAAACTAAGTTTTGTTTTTTACTAGAAATACAATATTTCATATTATGCTTATGTATAAAACTTCATTTTCAAACACATACGTAATTAATTACTTCAAATTTAATTATTAAAATAAAACGGAAAATGATAGTTTGGAAAAGTTTGGTAATTTATATATTAATACGTGAAGCAAAAACTTTGTACCCCTTTTTACGAAAATTGCACGGACGGAGGAGAATGAAATTTCCCACACTTATAGAGAATATAGAGAAGAAGTTCAGAATGTTAATATATGTTTTAATTCTGCATAAAAAATACATAAAATCAATAAAAAAAGCAGTACACATATAGCATTACCATGTATTTGACATAACACATACTTAATATAATAATATACTCTTTGTTTATTGTCAATTGTCAAACTTTTGCTTTATTTAAAGTCTGTGGTCAAATTGAGAATAGATAAATATTGTTTGTCTTTATTAATATTTGCCTAAAGTGTAGTTTTGGCGAAATCTGTGATCATAGAAGTATAATAATAGTCTTTGACAATAGAACTTTAATAATGGTTAAACACAAAGTTTCAATTAATTACAGTCGAATTTGCTATTGCGGGACCACTAGTAATAATAAAATTTCATCCATCAAACCATCAATAATTTGATCTTTGTATAAATGATAATAAAGTAATAAAATTTTTGTGTAGGTATATAAGCAACTTTAAAATAGTGGAGGCAGCGTCCGGTTTTTGTGTATTCAAAACGACAGTTTGAGCGCTATCTGTGTCAAGGTGCGGATCGACTCTTGCGCATACCGTTTTTTTAATACTACGCCCGGTTGCGAGGTAATTAATTTGATTCAGTGTCGCAACCAACGATACTCGTGGTTTTCGTGCATTTAAAACATTATTTGTAATTTTATAAACGACCATAGAAATTTGTTTTAATCACGCAGAGCAACCTCTCTGAAATGTATAATACACACTATGATAGCTAACCACCTGATGTCGTATTGTGCCAATACAATATAATTATGCTATACTCATGACATCAGAGAGACATGCTCAATCAGTTCTACGGGCAATAAGAGGAAGTCTGTCTTGAACCAATTTCATTCATTACATTTAAAATATTGATATTATGATTACTTTTTCCAGTTATCTCGTGTCTGTTTTCGTACTCTTTTTTAACTCTTTTGTACATCTTGTTTAAAATTTAGTCGCGCTTCTTCGCTGGATTTTATTACAATCCTGAATGTTATTTCAGTCACAGTCTATGTGTCACAACTTAAGAAAGCAAATTTGAAATTCACTGTGAGCAAAAACTTTCAAATTAAATCATATCTAATAATGAATTAAAACAGTGAGATATTTGTCAATAGAATAAACTGACAATGTTTTCCAGGCGTAATCTGTCGGGCCTATAATTCCAATAAAATCTAAGAATTTTAGCACTACGCGCTTTACATACCTCTTTAAAAAATCTATCATAATAAGAATAAGTGGAACTAATATGGTAGTATTCCACTTGTGAAAAATTTTTAAAGCTTCATTTTGAAAACATTATATAATATCTTACCATAAATGTCAAAAAATTTTGAACGTAAATAAATAGAGGCAAAACCAACAATGTCCCCTTAACAACTCGGCGGCCCTGCTCTCGATAGCTCTCCTTAGATGGCTCAGCAGCAGACTAGGTCGAGGAGAACTACTACGATGTCAGTGTCATAACACGATTAAATAAGTGAGCTCATTTATTGCTCGATGTCCATTGCCCGTTCAACGTGGTGAAAGAACAACCATTTCACATTAAGACGGTATTACATTAAACCAAATCTGAAATAATCGTAATAATGAGTAAACACGCGCAGATTTTGGTGGCGGTGAATATTGTGGTTAGGCGTCCATTGCATACTTATTATATTCACAATGTCTTTTCACATCTCCACGTTTGTATGACCTTACCATTCAAGGTACCAAAAATAACAATACGCAAAAATCAATCTAGTCTATTCTTTCATTTGTCAAAATTTTCCGTACTTACTCTTAACCGCTTGCGATTTATACAGTGTAAAGCGTATTTGAATGTAGAATGGAGATACCAATGAAGTTTTATGTGTCTAGTATACATTTAAATGTAATTATTTTTGCTTTTTTTTTTTATTTTATGTAACGACTATAGCACTACCTAACTAAAATGCGCCACGAGTGACTAAATACCCTCAAAAAGACCTGTGTGGACGAGCTCACAGCCCACTTGGTGTTAAGTGGTTACTGGAGCCCATAGACATCCACAACGTAAATGCGCCACCCACCTTGAGATATAAGTTCTAAGGTCTCACGTATAGTTAAATGCGACTTGTTATGCGATCCTTACTCATGGCGCCATGAGGTACCCTGGCGTTGTGGTGTGAAATCTACTGCCGAAGACTGTGCAGGAGCGGGTATCCACCAGCTCTTGTACCACTGAATGCTACTGCAAAGCTATACTCGTATTCAACAGGCCTTCCATCCTAGTCTGTTCATGAGAACAAGAAGCTCGTCACTGGGAAAGATTTCCCAACTTGAAACTACCAAAGCGTTACAAGACAATAATTCTAATACGTCTGTCTAAAACCACCAGACTGGCAAAAGATTGCTGGAACCAGAAGCCAAAAGAGAAAAAGACAAACTGCAGTCCCACTCGCCAGACTACAATTTTTTATTCAAGCGTTACGGAACTAAAAACTGGACCGATTTCGATGAAATTTTGTGCTATATAACTTAGGATTAGACTCCAGAATTGGAAAATATATATTTGTAATGATGGGACAACAGAATCAGATACATTTTTCACAACCAAGTACCGCCAACGTGCATTTGGTGACATTACAAATTCAAGTATGGAGTTCATAAGCCAATTAATTTAAATTAAAAGGGGGTGAGCCTGCGATACCAACTTATAGTTTACCGACCGACAGAACTGAACTAATATTTTAACTTGTAAATTATTTTTTGAATAAATAAATTTAGAAAATATGTCGGAATCCAAGAACATGATGCACTGACTGAGAACAGGGACGGATGAAGGTTTCTCGTGAAGATCATTTTCGTGTAGCTGACTATAGGAAGTAAATATGAGAAAAATAAATTTACTATTAGTGGTTGGGCGTCCGTGAGACCGTAAAGGTAGTTGCCACTTATCCATTTCTGCCGCGAAACAGCAATGCATTCCAGTTCGAAGGGTGGGGCAGCCGTTGTACTATAGAATTAAGAATTAGAAGTAATGTTTTAAGATAAGTAACGACATATTCGTCTTTGATGTCTATGGGCTCCGGTAACCACTTAACATCGTGAGCTCGTTCACCTGTCTAAGCAATAATAGCCAAAAATAAATACCAGACTTACAAGAATCAGTAGTAACATGCGTGCGTTTTCATGCAAAGGTTCGGAAAAAAAGAAGAACGTTCGGTAATTGATAGTTTCGAGAATTAGTCTCGAATATCATATGTACACGTGGACGAGTAATTGAGTGATTGAACTAATGCATTCATTTGCTTGAAAATGATGTAAATACAAGGCTCTGGTGCTTAGATGAATACGTACGAAGGAATTTTTACATGAATTAAAGATGACTATGTGCACGCTTTACTACCGAGGCGGTCAGATCATACTGCAACGGCATTTTGGTACAGGACTAAATCACAGTGCATTTTGTGTGTGAGTGTGTGTTGTGTGTATAAAATTTTCATAAAAAATGGGAGTCGAAAATTTATAAGTTGGAAGAAAACCGCATTGACGGTCTTGAAAAAAAAATTTGTGGGAAATACGGTTGTTTTTTTCAGAACGTATATTGTTTAACTTCTTTGAATTCTAATTAAATATTTCTTCAAAAGGACTGTCATTGTGACCGTTTTTCTGTACCTACAACGGTTAAAGTAAATCTTGTTCAGCCTCACGATTCCAGAGTTATATACAAAATTATGCAGTGTCTCGCCTTGTTTCAAAACATCATGAAATTAGAAAACCCTGAACTATATGTGTGTAGAATTACTAATTAGACTGGTCATTTCGATTAGTATTCAATCGCATGTAAGTTGTGATGTGTTTCATTGTAAGCTTTCGGTAATACTGCATGTTGACTGCGTAATATGCCATTTGGACTCCATATAAGGGTATCAGTTGGCGACTCGACTTGCCCTTATGTCACATCGAGAAATCACTGATGGGTTTTCTTTCTGATAATCAATTATGTAATATTAAATTCATGCTGAATTTTTGCCTATAATTTTGCATCCAAATTAATGATATCATTAATATTTTGTAATAATAGGTAGCGCTTGGCTGTGCTTCTAGAACTGATAATGTTCAGGAGCGACATTGTGCACCCACTCTCAGGAGGACTCACATCCCTTCTGCCCTTCGACATTAAAACCATATAAAGTATTGGAAAATTATGAATTACGGAAACGCGAACAGTAGAAAGATCAGACTAGTAGGCAATAAAAATCGTCAGAGGGAAATCGGAGTAAAGGGAAGAAAAAAAGACCTTTCTCGTACCTAGTTTACCACAGGTTTATAATACCAAACTAACATATCTATATCTATACTAATATATAAATCCACAGTGGTTTTTACGGATGTTCCGTTATAACTACTGAACCATGCATCCGATTGACTTGAAACTTGGTATCCATGTAGAAAATACATGTATTTATATGAGTGTTGGACTCTCTAATAATAATGACAATAAATAATAATATTAATTTTAAATATACAGCGAAGCGGGCGAGTACGGCTAGCTTTGTGAGTATATAGTGTATCTGAATTGAACCTCATTATGTCATATTCAATTACATGTTAATTTTATAGGTATGGGTAGAAGTTATAAGAAACAGTATTTCGAAAACAAAAAGGGATTTATAAGAGCAGATATTAGGGTTTAAAGTACGAAATTTCCGATTTGTACTGAAAAATTGAAATTAGTTTTTTCATTTAACATATTTACTTAATCAAAATATCCACTATTATTATCTATACATTGATGCCATCTAATAGGAGGATCATATCCCTTTGCTATAGAACTCTGGTGATTTAGATTCTACAAACTGTGTGAAGGATTTTGTACTGCCTCCTGGGAAGAAAACTTTTTAACACGTAGAAAATTGTCTAAATCACGAAAAAAATGGTACTCTGTTGGAGCAAGGTTTGGCGAATACGGAGAGTGAAGAAAGGTTTCTAATTGTAGTTTCTGTAGAGTTAAAACGGTTTCTCGTGCTGTATGAGGTCTCGCGTTATCATGGAGCAATAATGGTGAAGATCGATTCATGAGTCGGGGCTGTTTCACTGCAAGTTTTGCTATCATTGTTCGGAGTTCGGCACAGTAGACCTCAGCCATTATTGCTTGACCAGATCGGAGAAAGCTATAGTGAATAACACCATGCTGAGACCACCAAACAGTTACCATTACCTTTTTATTGGTAAGCTTTGCTTTAGGACAATGTTGCGGCGTTTGACCTGGGGTCAGCCATTGCATTTTTCGCTTACGGTTATCGTAAAGAATCCACTTTTCATCACATGTCACAATTTGATCCAATTTTCCTTCATTTCTGTATCGATTCAACAAGGCAACACAAGTTTCAACACGCGTTTTTTTCTGCATATCAGTCAAAACATAAGGCACCCATTTTTAATTTTTAATTTATTTATTTATTTTATTGTTTTGACGCAAATTACTCAATATTGTTGGTAAGGTAATGTTAAACCATGCCGCTAATTTCTAGGTAGTTGGACTCGGATCGGCTTCCATAATATCTTTCAATTCATTGTAATTCTCATGTGTGTCTTTCACGTGGTAAGTTCAAATCAAAATTTCCGTCCGAAAGCTTTTAAACCAAAATCGCACGGTGCGTTCATTAGCAGTCCCCTCTCCAAACGCAATATTGTTTTTTTTTCCTAACTATTTTACTAACCTTGAGGGGTTATTCTAAATTCATCGAACTAGCAGCTCACGGGGTCAAACCGAGAGAGTTGTTAACACTGGCCCTAGCAAGAGCAGTGCTTCGCAGAATCTACCATAGGATTGGAAACGCGACCCACTGAGAATATCCGGCGAAAAACTCAGTGGGCTGTGTCTATGGGTTAATTTACGATATTGCGAGCTGTTTGTTTCTGCAGCGTTAGTTCCGCGTCAGAACTCGTATCCAAAAATCAATCGAATTTTCGAAGTATCCATCTTTCTTGTCTAAGCTGAATAAAAAAAAACAACTGAAAGTCGATAATCGAATGTTGCACATTTTTAAAAAGAAGAACCTAATAGCTACCATTAGAAAAAAGTTTCACTCAAAAATCTCAAACCGTGAAGGTTCTATGTCAATTCGTAGTACTTATTACAATAAAACGGCAATTTCATACTTTAACCCCTATTATTTATTATAATTTCGTGTACTTCATTATAGACATTATAGACGGTGTCGCAATAATATCTACCACTAGTCTTAAGACTTGGTGCTCACGCAGTTACAGCTTATCTCTAGTTTCTTGGTTTATGCTACGTCACTGCTAACGCTGACTACAATGGCGCCTGACCTTCGCCTACTTATTCGTTCGTTCGAATCGAGCCACTCGGCGAATCTTTTCAAAACATTATATTTGTCTCTCTCACTCTTTTGTAACTATTATCATTAGCTAGCTCTATTACAAAACAATCACATACATATATCATCAACACGGCTAAATTTTTTCAACTTTTCTGTATTATTATTGGAAAATAACTTTCGGAAATAGAAAATGATTTATTCTAAGAAAATATTTAGGTATTTGTAGACTATCTGTATTACCCAATCGAAAATTATCTCTCGACTAATATTTTGAAATGTTTACTGTTTTTTACAAACAATAATTTTAACTAGCAATAATGAAAACAAATGCGTCGTTTCGTAAATAAAACGTGTTTTCTGATATCAGAATGTCGAGGTAAATTGTTTAGATTGCAATTACTTAAAAGTATTTTAATTGAATTTTGTTAAAACGGAATTAGGTTAGTGGTACAATTTCGTATGGATTAGTCATCTGTTTCTACTGGAAATGATAAATATTTAACTTCGTTTTGAAATAATATGTATCAGCTTTTTCATTCGGGTCATTATAAAGTATACTTTTGAAAAACAAATATAACTTGTTTGCGTTGAGCACTCTACTCATCTATTTTACGAACCTACTGATATTTTTATTATGAAAAAGAGGACAGTGTTGTTGTTATAATTCACGCATGAAAAGGCAAATCTGATTAAAATACAGGATTTATAATTGCTTCTCTTGGAAAAGCACTTCAATATTTTTTTTTTTATTTCTTAGTTGGGTGGACGAGCTCACAGCCCACCTGGTGTTAAGTGGTTACTGGAGCCCATAGACATCCACAACGTAAATGCGCCACCCACCTTGAGATATAAGTTCTAAGGTCTCAGTATAGTTACAACGGCTGCCCCACCCTTCAAACCGAAACGCATTACTGTTTCACGGCAGAAATTGGCAGGGCGGTGGTACCCACCCGCGCGGACTCACAAGAGGTCCTACCACCAGTAATTACGCAAATTATAATTTTGCGGGTTTCATTTTTATTACACGATGTTATTCCTTTGCCGTGGAAGTAAATCGTGAACGTTTGTTGAGTACGTATTTCATTAGAAAAATTGGTACCCGCCTGAGATTCGAACATCGGTGCATCGCTCAACACGAATGCACCGGACGTCTTACCCGTTAGGCCACTACGACTTCAAAATACTTATAGACTTCAAATAGAAAGATACAAGTTCATCAAGTCAGTCAAGACATTATTCGTTCTTTCTGTGCGCAAAAAAACATAAATATGTAACAACTAGACAGGACAATAATCAATTATCGAGCAATAAGCCTTAATCTTCGGTGACCACGAAAACTTTAAAGTAAACGATGAAAATAGGTATTAAACTCGAATAGATTATAATATCCTCGATCAATTAATACTTATACTTATCTACGTAATTATTTATGATGAAGAGAGCGAATTTGACAAAAATACGCCAAACACTTTAAAATCAGAAATCGGAAGATGCCATGATTATTATGCTATCGAGGATTTTACCTTTGTAGATTATTGTATTATATTATGATATTAGGTATCCGACAAATTCATATGTGCTTTAATATGTGATAGAAATATGTAGTATTAAGAGCATTGGCCATAATATTATAAGTAAAAACGATACAACAGCCACACACACAATTTGAATATAAATACATACACAACGTAGAAACATTCCAGAAAATGAAGGCGCATCATCGTGTTAGTAATTTTAGCAATGATATTTAATCCAAATCCAAAAGGGGTGCTCTCGAGAACGCTTCTTCTACAAACCCGCGCGTACGATTACTCTAGTATTGTGATTGCTTCGAATTATATCACTGACCAGGGCGACAGTGCAACGAAAAGCCTAGTTTCCTATCGGATCCTCTCGATCCAATCTCGATGCTTTTGGTATTTCAAGCACTGGTCACTAGTCCTTAGATGCAACCCACTTAATTTCTCGCCGGAACTTCTCAGTGGCTGGCGATCTCGATCCAGTGGTGGATTCAGCGAAGTACTGCTGTTACTAAGACTAGTGCTAGCAGTTTGAGGTCGCGAGTTCACCCATCAGTTCGCGCATGATTGGAATAGCCCCTTAGACTACTAAAAATTATATAGATAACGAAAAAAGTGGACTCTCGTGTAACATTGGAAGTGGTCAGCCAGATTCATTTTATGCATTTTGATTCTGTGGAAGCTGTATTACTACATATTTAGATTGCCGAAACGGTTATCTCATAACCTCTAATACATTGAAATAGCTGAAGGTACTACTGGCTTGTTAATTTGTATACGTGGCTGGAAGGCAGCAGCTAGGCTGCGCCTCTGCCATTGCTGATAACCGTGAGCAACGGTGATTTTTTAGCATTAGATGGGTCATATGGTCGTTTGACTCTACAAAGCCAATAAAAAAGATGTTCGTCTAGAGTTATGATGATCATTGAAAAATTATTCACTGTATTTATTTTAAACTAGCTGATCCGGCAGACTTCGTAGTGCCTCAATCGATTAATAAAAGACCTAAACTTTTGTATAAAATAACCTTAAAACTAACAAAAGGAATCCGTCCGACGAGGGACACATCAAAGGAAAAACAAAATTGTTATTTTTATTTAATTCTGAGCATTTTCATATATACCTAGTCAGGTCATAAATTCTGTCACATGTTTAATGTAAAATAATTGAAACAAGTTTATTCATTATGTAACCATTCATATACCAAAATGAACTTAACAAAACTTAGATTCTTATGACACTAAAGTTTATTCAAAATTACCTCCGTGATTTTGAATACAGGCCTTCAATCTGCGCGGCCAGTCGTCTATCGCAGCACGAACGAGGTCCATGTCAATATCGGCGGCTGCCTTAATCAAGGATGTCTTGAGTGACTCCAAATTGGGATGAGGCTTTGAGCACGCCTTTTCCTCCAAGTGTTGCCATATCTTGTAATCGAACGGATTCAAATCTGGACTGGAGGAGGGCCAGTCTTCGTGCCGGATGAAGTCGATTTCACGCGCCCCCAGCCAGTCTTGTGTGCTCTTCGCTCTAGGAGCTGGCGCCGAATCTTGTTGGAATACCCAGTGCCTGCTATTGAACATGGTATGAGAAACAGGTTCCACAAGGTTCGTCAGGACTGTATTTTGATACACAACTGCATTCGTTTTTACACCTTTCTCACAAAAATGTACCTCTGTTAAGTCCCAATAAGAAACTCCCAACCATACCATGAGCGAGGATGGAAAATGACCTCGTTGGACACGCGGAATACGGTTGCTCGCTTCTTCACTACTGTGTGCGTACACCTTATCATTTTGTTTGTTGTAGCTCTCTTCTACGGTAAAAATTTTTTCATCCGAAAAAAGAATTTCCCGATATTTTTTTCCCGCGTACCGCTTCAACAAAGCGCGGCATCTCTTCAGTCTCAGGTCCATTAGACGAGCATTCAAACGATGTCCTGTTTTTCTTCAATATGCCCGAATCCCTAAGTCTTCATTTAACACCCTTTTCACCGTGGTTCTGCTTAACCCCATCAGAAGGGCCAACAGTTTCTGCTTACGTTTGGGATTTCTTTGAATTCGCGCCTTCACAGCTTTTATCACTGCTGGAGTCCTAACAGACCGAGGGCGGCCACTTCTTGACCTGTCATCTACACTAAAGTCTTCATTGTATCGTTTGATGGTACGATAAACGAATCTTTTGGTTATATTCAAATTTTTCAGTATGTTAAAAATTTGAATTGGCGCGTAACCGCAACGATGCAACGCAATAACTGCAACACGGTCTTCTTTAAGCGTCCACTCCATATTTAAAAATGAGTAAAATTCTAAAAGTATACATTTTTATTTTCATGAACAATTCGAAATTCGAATTCAACAAACTTTTTTGTGGCCAGCATTCTAAAAGAAAAGTTTTTACTGTGTGACAATACTTATGACCTGACTAGGTATCTAGCTTTTAAACTTTCTCTGGACTTCCAGAAATAATTCAAGACCAAGATTAGCCAAATCGGTCCAGCCGTTCTAGAGTTTTAGCGAGACTAACGAACAGCAATTCATTTTTATATATGTACATGGATTAGATTTCAATGTTCGACGTAGTGAATACTTTTAGTTTTATCGCTGCGTTATTCGAACGGGTCAGTCATGTCACACGGTTAAGTAAAATCAAATAACCATTAAAGAAAAATAAAAATGATATAAAATATAGCACGAAAAAACTACATAGGTATTTCTATTGGAATCACGGTCAAAATATATTCAATCTTTCAGCAAAGAAGTCGCTGTTTGTTAACACAAAGGTGTAACAATTAATTGAATCAAGTAAATAAATAAAAGTTACTTAACAATTAATGATAGATGTATTTCACAAGATCATACTGCAATGCTGGTATGTACGGCCCACGTATACAAATTAACTGATACTGCACACAACAACACAAGGCACTCATTATAGACGCTCAACAATGAAAACGAACAGAAAAGGTTACATACATATCGCGCAATTTCACAAATTCTAAATATGTTAAAATAAAATCTATTATTATTAGTATTTTATTATAATATACATTAATTTATTTGTGTATTATAGAATTTTCAATGTTTAATCGATTATTTCTAATTAGTTTTCTATTTAACTCGATTTAATTTCACTTCAGTTCTAATTTCAAATAATTTCAAAGGAAATGCCCGTTACTAGCGCAAACCTGCAGAAATACGAACTTTGACAATAAAATATGTAATGTACGTCGTAAATAAAAATTTCTATATATCATGTACAATTTTAGTATGTAATGTACATATGTTACACGTAGGGGAATATAGGATACGCGCGAGGCCACATTTGCGCTGTGATCACACTTGAATTACAATAAAAATCAAATTAAATTAATAATAAAATATTTAATCATTCTATATGCGTGTTATGAAATACCTATAAAAATATCCTCTGTCCTGGATTTAATAAACTTGACCCACTTGTCGCAATTTATGGATGTGTAAATTATATAAACAGTATGTGCGTCGATACTACCAAACAGAATCTGTCCTACTATAGTATGCGTGTGTGAATGTTTTACGTGCAGTGTCATATGCTGCACGCATTGCATTCACGGTTGCATCAAGGGTAAAGCACCTGAATAATGCAATTCAAATGTCGTGTATTGAATTTAAAAACGTTTACCCTTAATAAACTGAATCTAGATTATACCATATGTAATTCTTAAAGAGCTAGTCTGTCTAGAGCGAATCTGGAAATTGTAAATTGTACATTCTCAATTATAAATTAAAATGTTTATCTTTATAAAACCTTTTCTTATATGTATAACTGTTAAGTAAAAAAATGTCAATACCGTATAATTTAACAAAAACAAATGTCGATATTACTATTACAGCGATTCAATTCAAATACAGGTCAAACTTTTTAAATATTAATTTTAGCCAACTAATTATGTTCTTAAGATGCATTTACGAACCGTTTACTTAATAAAATTGCAACTACTTTGGTAGTAGAAAGTACAAACTCGCAAGATTAGGTGCCAAATTTCGGAGGAACGTTTGATAACTTAACGCTAATTCAGGTTACTGCAACTTTTTGGCGGACTTTGCAAGCAGAATGACATGGCGTGTAATTACTATCAAGAGCTTAGGTCCATATTTCGGGAAATGCTAACGACATTGCCTTGGAAAGTGAAGGTCTGTCCAAAAGACCTTTAAGAAAACTCCGATCAGAAGACCATATAGAATTTTTAATATACCTAGTCAGGTCATAAATTCTGTCACATGTTTAATGTAAAATAATTGAAACAAGTTTATTCATTATGTAACCATTCATATACCGAAATGAACTTAACAAAACATAGATTCTTATGACACTAAAGTTTATTCAAAATGACCTCCGTGATTTTGAATACAGGCCTTCAATCTGCGCGGCCAGTCGTCTATCGCAGCACGAACGAGATCCATGTCAATATCGGTGGCTGCCTTAATCAAGGATGTCTTGAGTGACTCCAAATTGGGATGAGGCTTTGAGCACGCCTTTTCCTCCAAGTGTTGCCATATCTTGTAATCTAACGGATTCAAATCTGGACTGGAGGAGGGCCAGTCTTCGTGCCGGATGAAGTCGATTTCACGCGCCGCCAGCCAGTCTTGTGTGCTCTTCGCTCTATGAGCTGGCGCCGAATCTTGTTGGAATACCCAGTGCCTGTTATTGAACATGGTATGAGAAACAGGTTCTACAAGGTTCGTCAGGACTGTATTTTGATACACAACTGCATTCGTTTTTACACCTTTCTCACAAAAATGTACCTCTGTTAAGCCCCAATAAGAAACTCCCAACCATACCATGAGCGAGGATGGAAAAGGACCTCGTTGGACACGCGGAATACGGTTGCTCGCTTCTTCACTACTGTGTGCGTACACCTTATCATTTTGTTTGCTGTAGCTCTCTTCTACGGTAAAAATGTTTTAATCCAAAAAAAGAATTTCCCGATATTTTTTTCCCGCGTACCGCTTCAACAAAGCGCGGCATCTCTTCAGTCTCAGGTCCATTAGACGAGCATTCAAACGATGTCCTGTTTTTCTTCGATATGCCCGAAGCCCTAAGTCTTCATTTAACACCCTTTTCACCGTGGTTCTGCTTAATCCCATCTGAAGGGCCAACAGTTTCTGCTTACGTTTGGGATTTCTTTGAATTCGCGCCTTCACAGCTTTTATCACTGCTGGAGTCCTAACAGACCGAGGGCGACCATTTCTTGACCTGTCATCTACACTAGAGTCTTCATTGTATCGTTTGATGGCACGATAAACGAATCTTTTGGTTATATTAAAATTTTTCAGTATGTTAAAAATTTGAATTGGCGCGTAACCGCAACGATGCAACGCAATAACTGCAACAAGGTCTTCTTTAAGCGTCCACTCCATATTTAATAATGAGTTAAAATTCTAAAAGTATACATTTTTATTTTCATGAACAATTCGAAATTCGAATTCAATAAACTTTTTTGTGGCCAGCATTCTAAAAGAAAAGTTTTTACTGTGTGACAATACTTATGACCTGACTAGTTATATTAGGGGTTAAAATAAGAAATTGCCGATTTGTACTGAAAAATTGAAATTCGTGTTTTTCTTCATTTATTTAATCAAAATATCTACCATTACTATCTATATATTGATGCCATCTAATAGGTAGGTCATTTATGCCTTTGCGATAGAACTCTGGTGATCTGGCTTCTACAAACTATGTGAAAGCATTTTGTACTGCCTTCTGGGAAGAAAACTTTTTATTACGTAGAAAATTGTCCAAATCACGAAAAAAATGGTAGTCCGTTGGAGCAAGGTCTGGCGAATACTGAGTGTGACAAATGGTTTCTGATTGCAGTTCCTGTAGAGTTAAAACGGTTTCTTGTGCTGTATGAGGTCTCGCGTTATCATGGAGCAATAATGGTGAAGATCGATTCATGAGTCGGGGCTGTTTCACTGCAAGTTTTGGTATCATTGTTCAGAGTTCGGCACAGTAGACATCAGCCATTATTGCTTGACCAGATCGGAGAAAGCTATAGTGAATAACACCATGCTGAGGCCACTAAACAGTTACCATTACCATTTTATTGGTAAGCTTTGTTTTAGGACACTGTTGCGGCGTTTGACCTGGGGTCAGCCATTGCATTGCAAAAACAACTGAAACTCGATAATCGAATGTTGAATGTTGATTGATATCTTGCCCAATCTATATACCAAAGCACAGACATAATATGCGTACAACAACCTACTGCGCATTTTCCAATATTTCTAATGAGACTTTCTATCTGTATCTGTTCTTAATAAGTGACTTCTTATCCATCTCACAGACCGTCCACAATTAATGCAGCTATTGTGACATACATATCGTTCTAGTTATTGTTGAGGAGCAAAGCTACTACTACCGACCAGCAGTTGTGACAAACAAGATTATCACTTGATATCTCAAACAATATTATTATAAGTAAATAATTGGATGACGATTTAGGCAAGAAAAATTCATTTTATAGTTTGTGTATTTACCTGCTGTGTGTATTGCTGTACAACTCACTGCTTTATCAGGCTTATTTCTTCGGATTCGGAGGTTTGTTTTTGAATCTCGGTCAGGTTAAAACCACAATTCGCACAATGTTCTTCAATCGTATGAAACGTTATTGATCGATCATGGCCGTGATCCTTGACTCCTGGACCAAAGTCGTTGTTGAAGGGAGAATAAAATCCATAAAATAAAGCTAAAGTCGTAGGTAAAAATCCGAATCAAGTCCGTAAAATAAAGCCAGGTCGCAATAAAATATCTCGAAGAAAAATCAAAACATATTTATTTTGAGCGTAATCAGCAAGCGAAGCAACAGTCAGATTAAATTCAGTGTTGTCAGTGTAAGGAAAAATAATAGCATTAAATCGATAATTCGATTCCCTTTTTAAATAACCGAAGAATGATTTATTTTTCTTATTCTTTTTGTACGAGTACACATTGGTTTTTATTTTATAGAAGTTTTATTTTAGTTGTTTTTTAAATAACAATAACAGTAAAGACCAATTGGTATGTCGTTGATGTTATTTTATTTGTTTAAATCGATTGATTAATGATAATACTTAAAATATCTTGTTTTTTCAATAAAATTACTTTTTTAAAACTACTTATTGTATATTGTAGTGGCGCTCATTGGGAAGAAAGTAAATGCATATTTATTTATGCGACATTAATGCACAAAGTATTTTTTCTATATTATTATTATTTTAATTATTATTTAACCTATTTTCCACTTTGGGCCTGAAATTCCCCTTTGCTTTTTAAATTCGCTATTTGTGCTGCATTTCTTTAATGCGTATTATTAAATTTTATAAAAAAAAATAACCTCTAGTTAGATATGTATAAGAATCACGACACAGAATTGATGAGTGAACAAGGGCGCAACCTCATACTCCTGATTTGGTGAGGGGAGGCCCGAGTACCAATCCCTCTGACCCACTTTTAGCTTGGTCATGACCCATTTCCTACGCCCACATACGTCATATGACACAGTTTAAATGTCAGGGGATTCGCATGCAATTTAAAGAGGACGTATTTTATTATTACCGACGTAAAAATGATGTTATTGTAGTTCATGACATATATGTGGCGATAAATTAAGAAAATTAACATTTTTAATTTGGTATGCAGTAGCTTGGCTGTGCTGCTGCGTATTGTATTGCTACGTGTTATTGACTTCAATATTCCCTAATCACCACATATCATCAAAATATGCCTTGATGAAGTTTAGTTATATTCGAAGATGATCCCAATGATTAATTCACTTTTTAAATATTTAAATCCTTCTGAACTAAATTCGCGTCAATTAATTAATTACTTTTATATCATCTAGATTTTCTTCCACGATGTTTGCAGCTTACAAAGCTATTCTAAGAATTTAGGTTGTTGTTGTAATGTTAGGTTAATGCAAAAAACAATTCAACCTTACTTCATAAGGTCGTCCAAGAAACAATAGTTAAATTAAGCATTTAAGATTGAGACTATTTAATTAATTGTTTTATGGATAATGAAACCGGACGAGGCCTTGACACACTGGAATCAGTTATAAAACGCCATTCTTAGTAAGAAATTTCACTTCGCGATACAGTAAGAAAAGTTTTTATACATTTTACTTACTCAGGCCTTTCGGAGAAGACCTTTCAAATCGACTTTTGAACATAAAGTAAATACATGCGTTTATGTTAGCCAACGGAGAAAATTTCATCAAATATGTAGTAAGCCGACTTGCTGCGCTAAAAACTAACTATGTCGAGGTCACTGCGTTCTTGAAAACGGATCGATGTTCTTCTATCAGAATATATATTTCAAACTGTACTGCAACATGACACTGAACTGAATCGATTGTAGATTTTCTTTGATACCTTATGAAAAATTTATCATAAAGGTTCGAATAAAATTGCATGTAACCTACTTTGTGATTCGTAAAGTTGCCAATGAAAAAAAAAGCATCAAATTGGGAAATATTAAAACGTTCTAATAAAGTCCCATCTTTAAAGATAAATACGATATAATAAACCATTGATTTCTAAAGCGGCGTTGCGGTTTTTTCCATTAGACGCCTGTTGGTCGGTTTTCCTTATTTTATTTTGGATATTTAGGTAACATGTACAACTCAGTCTCAAATTTTCAAAATGTGGGATACATAAATCGAAATGAAGTGGTATTGAAACTAATCTCGACGAGTCTGTCTAACATGGTCCAAGCGAGATAATTCATCATGATTGTCTCGCTTGGACCATGTAATCTTGTAATCACTAACAAGCATCCATGGCTAGATCCGATATTAAATTTATTACAGAATTATACTGTTATTTTGAGAACTTTCCGCAATATAGCGCGTGTCAAGGTTAATCGAGAAAGGATTTACTCATGGGAATTTATATTGCGTGGACATTCTACGAAACGGCCACTAAGGTAGTTACGTTTGGTATATCCTTAGAGAAACAGGATAATCATAAATTAAGGGTATGTTGTTCAGGAAATAGAAACACATTCTTTCAAACCTCTTTTTTCCTTTAACGTTTATCGAGAGGTTTCGAAATTTTTCTTTACCTATATATATATATGTCTCACTGAATTAAACAATTGCTAGTTAATCAATTAAAATCCTGGGTATGGCGCGATCGATTTTTAAGAGCATAAATAATTCATGAACAACTTTAACAATAGAGCAACAACATTGTGCTTATAATTAACCCGTATATTTTGTTGCTGGTGTAGGGGTGTGTGTGTGTGCATAGCTTGCACGTGGCAGTTTTTCCCTGATAAATGAAAATAGTACTGCCAGTCCTAAAACTGACAACTTTACTTAACTAATGGCAATGTTCAAATTGCAACACAATACGAAGGCAGTGCAACAGAAAATTCAAATACGTAGTTTATGACCCCTTCCAAGTAATTAACTAAAAATGTTGTCTCAAGATAATATTTTACATATCCCAGCATATTATAGTGTTCTATTCCGCATGATAAGCGTGCTACAGTATTAGTTTTAAGAAGTCCGATGCGAATCAATACATGCTCATTCATGTTTATTATTATTTATATTTTTACATTTAATACACATAATTTGTCGTCTTAATCCACATCTATAATTTTAAAAACACTGCATTATTCTGGTCTGAAGTATTTTTTTAGTATTGCCATTTTCCACTTCGTCTGTCAAAACGGGTAGCGGTGTGAAATGGCGAACGGTTGACTAGCTTAGAAGTAGGTCATTCACGATCTTCTACTTAAGATATATGCAGCATGTAAATGGAATTAAACTTTAAAATTAATTCCCTACGATCCAGAAGATTTTTTTATCCCGGTCGGGACGTCGACCAAATAACATTTTAAAATTCATACACGTCATACCGCCAATTACTATCGCTTTTGGGTGCATAACTCGTAATTTAGATAAATAAATGTGTATAATATTATGTCATAAATAAACAGAGTTTAATGTACCAGTTTTGTTATGTATTAATTAAACTGGTATCAGCGAGATTATCAATAACGACAATTGTGTTGTCTTGTTACTTATTATTAACTGGAGACTGAAATTTAATAAACATAGATAAAGCGGATAATTAATAATTTATTGTGGTTATAAAATACATTTCATTTAGATATCAATTGGAAATGTTTGTTTACAATTTGTGAGCGTGTATATAATCTCAAATATAGTATATTTCTATGAGATTGAGTCATTGAATTAATAACATTTACACGAATGTGTATTACGTCAATATTCGTAGTTTGTATCAAATACGAATTGTTACTTCTTTCTAAAAGCTTAGTCAATAAAGAGAAAAGTGTTCTGAATACTAGATATTCTCTGTGACTATGCTTCGTTTATAATATGAATAATATGTTAGTAGTTTGTATGTTGTTCGCAGTAATGAAGGGTTTATTTAAAATTTAAATGGAAACTAAGTTATTCTTTATTCTTATTTTTCTTTAAATCATATAATGTGTTCTACATATTAAAGCAACCAACTTCACGTTATATAGGGTGGTTTCGTTATTACATAAACAAATAAATTATTTATTTAAAACTAATTGCTGTATACATATTCAACAAGGTTGAATTAGCTATGTAGACCTCTTAATCTGTGCAATATGTAAAACCTTGACACACAATGTTTCGTCGATTACTTTAAATTGAGTTTTTCGGTAGGTTTATTAAACATGTTTAATGGTTTGATATGGTATATGAATATTTTACATTTATGATGGGTTTTTTTCAATAAATGTTTCTCAATCTCTGTCGTCCGTAATTTTTTTTTACAAACGTTCGGAAATCTATTCACACATTCAATCGGTCACGAACGTGATTCTACCTCGTTTAAAATTGTAACTAAAATAACTGAACGACTAAAAGTAAGGTTTTTGTTTTGGTAAATCTAGTAGTCTCTTTTTTGTTTAGAATTATGATAGGTATTTAGGTTTCGATGTTCAGACAAGATAGAATATTAAGTATTACTTTCTCATTATTCATCTGTAGTAATTATAGTAATCACATCCTCAGAATATTTTCTCTGCTGAATCCCCTAATCCATATCGTAGGTGCCACTGATAAACACTTAACATCAGGTGAGCTCATCACGCAATCGCGCTGATAAATTTAGTTCGAAGAAATGAAACGATTTAAACAATTTTCTGCTTGAATGGATTGGACGGCATGCTTAGGAGCTTAATTAGTCATATTGTTTAGACGTAACCGAGTTGATATTGCGTTTATCATACATATTGTGACTAGTAGGTAGAACGCATCGCGTCGACCTCGTCGACCAAAAGCAGTACCACTGTCACTAGGTAAGTGTGTCAGTGGGCCAGTAGGGCGCGCGTCATCCGCGACCATGTCCCCTGCCCCGACACCCACCGCCCCCCCTCCTGTCGCACCAAGGTCCTGAGAGACTGCAGCTGTTTTCATTTGACAAATATAGAAATTTTCTAAACAAGATGGAAAATTTTTTTTGTCTTACGCTTCAATGGGCTTTAATTACGATTGTTGAAAAAAATTCATTGTCAATTGTTGAAAAGTTTTGTATGTATTTGTTCATAAACTGTCATAATATATAGTTTTATTTTTCTGAAATTGGATTTCACATTATTACGTTTTTTAAAAACGAACTAAACTTAAAAATTGCCAAGAAAGCCATTTGTAAAGCTAATTATTATTACATATCATAATACAATAATAATATTACTGTGATAAAATCAAACGTTCTAGAATACTTGATATAATCATATAGTAAAACAGTGTTTACGATTGCTATCGTAACGATGATGTATATTGTGGTATTCTTTGTTAACCTTGTGCCCTACACAACGATCACTTTCCATTGGCAAGCCGGCCGATTGCCTTCGTTAACGTATAAAAACCATAATATATCCATTATTGTTTGTAGAGATATCTTGTGTCGCCTCCGACTCTACTACCGATCATGGCCACATCAATTTAAATCATTTACTTATTGCCTTGCAGAATTTTTATCTCTATAATGAGTACTTACGCATTGTTTGTTCTTTAAATAAAATACTAATATTACTTTTATTATTTATTTACACATTTTATACATCCAATTTGAACAAGAATTCAATTATATGTAGTTGTTTTACCGATATCCCTATTGTTTTGAGAATAATTATTTTCTGGGCGATACAAAACGATAATCGTTTTCGCATGACACATCGCGACTATAAACTCCCGAGAAACAGTATTGTGCAAATTCACCCAAACTTCTGATGCTTTTGTGTGTACGTCATATATAGGTTCCTCAGTTAACAGCATCATATAGGAGAAATTAAATAAGGATGTGGGCAAATTTTCGGAAATTTTCATACATGGTGCCTTTTTCACCTAATTTCGAGACCACGTTTTAAATTCCATATTCCTCTTCCATTTCATTCTTTTAAAATATATTTATTTACTGTATTCAAATTTATTTCTATAAATAAAGTTGTTATGATAATTTATTGTTTTTATCAACAGAAATTTCCACGGAGTATGTTTAACAATCATTCGTGTGTTTCCGAGATACTTTCGTGTTAGTAATTATGGCAGAACGACGAGTTAACGACACATCTGATCTTAAGTTTTGTGAAGTCTCAATCGCTGTCACAATTGCAATTTCACCATTCTGGGCGATGATAGAAAAATAATAATTCAACAACAAGTCGACGAAGCATATTTGATCTTATGATTAATAGTTATCATTCAGATCTCTGACTTAAAAAAATACATCAGAAAGGGTATTTATTGTTACTTACTTAGTTAGTTTTTGTTTACACTAAACATCTGTAGTATTATTAATATGAACTTGCTTAAGTTTCACATTCAAATTGTTGATAGAATAAATTTTTGTAATAAAATATTTGATTTAGGAACTAGAAATGTGTGCGATATACATGTTTTCCTTGTTTAATTTAGGAACGGGCACCAATGTGCGTTGTCGCTAAATTGTGGCTAAATTTAGAGTTGCTTTGTACGAGTAGAAACAAAAGGGATTCAGAAATAACCCAAATTGTTAGAGACACACTGACGAGATAACGACAGAAACCCAGCTTCTTCTTGCCACATTATAGTGTATCCTTCAAATCTGATGTCCTAATTGGACATTATTGAAATTGTTTTGATTGTATGAAGCAATAGGTTTGCCTTAAATTTGTATTCAATTCACGAATTTTCACTTTACATTCGTAGGGAATCCGTTCTAGTTTCCAGTGTTTTGTACTAGTTTCAAAACATTACGAGGTTGAAGCATAGTCCTTAGATTTATATACACCGAATTACTTGTTGTGACTGTCTGATTTGTTAACACAAAGCTTAAAATGCTAGGGCTACAAACTTGAAATTTTGGCAGATAATTATTATTGGTACCTTTCATGTCGTAAGCTTCCACTAAAGAAAATTTTATGGAAAATTCACCCCCGAGAAGTTAAAATAATATTTATTGGTTGAAAGTTCGTCATATTCGAAGTAGCATAATTGAAGCTAAATGTAAACCTACCTATATTAGAGATTCTATCAACTTTAACCATAAGAGGGTGAATTAGGGATAGAAAGATCATCACTTTTAAAGAAGCATTGAATTCAATAATTAAGCTTTTTGTATAAAAAATGCTGAGAAAGATATTATGAAGAATACATATTTAATTACTATAATCTACTTTCAGCACAATATCAAGATTCACCCGTGTGAAGCCGGGGCGTGTCTCTAGTATTTAATAAAGGCATTTGCTAAATATGCAATGAATAATACAGTAAGTGGCTTTTAGTGGTAACGAAGTACAGGTCAAACATGGTGACAAATGCTTTTCCTCGCATGGCAGCACGTAATAATTTATTTAGAATGAGAACCACCTACTGCAGTTTCGTATTGATCGTGTTTTTTCATAGTGCAATGTGCTTAGGTACTTAAATTTTATTTCCCCACCTCACACAACTCACAATAAATATATGCATTACTTTTAATATTTTATTTTAAAGTATCGTTATTCTCAACGAGAGCTATGTAAATTTATTATATTCAAGGATTTAGAATGGGTCCCGTTGTAATGATGTACAATTTGGATAAACGCACGTAGCGTTCGAAGAAATTACTAGGGAACTACCAATTCTAAAAAAAAATTAAGTAATAAGTGAGCTTTCGTTTAAAACACATATATTCATAAATACTACGAAACATATTTTAATTGTTTACTTTCCCTTTCATTCATATGTTCGTAATGAATGGTTTGCTTTAAAAATTTACTCGTAATTTAAAGTAAATAATTCTGAAAAAAAACCACGACTTGTTCTTGCCAAAATGGCGAACATCGTGGGCTGCGTTTGCGTATCTTTCCCATTTCGAAGGTTGTCAGTTGTGCAACATTCGAGAGTCGGATCTGTGACCAATTTTTTTAAGAACAAAGGATTTTGTTCGCTCCGTGCATCAGCAACACGTTTTTGAAGCCCAACATAAATAAATACCTACTTCTTACAAAATGTACCTACATAATTATTATGTACACATTTAATTTATTATTAAATTATGATGAAGAAGGAACTTTATTCTTTCGAAAAATCATCTGTATCGTTCATAAATCACGCGTGTTGCTTCATTTTCAACTTTCATTTTTAAGATCCGAATATGGCGTCACTATTTAAATTCAGTGTTTAGTATTTTCCAGAACTACATTATTCTTCTTAACCGTTTAGTATTCAGAGTGTACACATTCGAAGTTGCCCTTTGGCGAAATTGAATTTCAATTTATCTTGGTAAGTAGGACACGGCACTCGCGCGTGTTGCAATACACGTACCAATGAACGTGTTTCACAGAGACATCATATGGCTTATGTAAAGTGTACAGATCCTTGTGGTTTTTATTTCTATATATCATCGTGTATAATGCAGTTCAAGTTTTACGTTATTATTATAATAAATACACGTTGGTATTGCAAAAAGGAAATGTAAACATAAATGTTTTGTAGTGGTGTGTGAATACGCGCGGATATCCGGACCAGTACCAACGTCATTCCCATTTCAGCTGCTTCGTTGATAATTAACAATATTTAGAAATAAGAATCTCTACGCGTTTCAAACAATAAAAATTGTCACAAGATTGGTAATTTAGAATAATAATTTGAAAAGTTGAAATCTAGAATGATTCGAAACTCGATGCCAACAATGTAAAAATTGTTTTCAATAGAAAATATATTTTAATACAAATATACTGATAATTTTTTTTATTTTCTTGATATATAATTTAATTTTGTAAAATAAAACTAAGGTCGCTGCTCAGGATATTGTTATAAATATTAAAGCTCGTAGCTTACTCGTTACCTAAACATTTCATGCGACCTTGTTAGAATTAGGCAATGTTGCCACAGATCAACTAATAGTTACAAGGTAGCTTGTTTATTATTCCTTTTACGTTTGCCGTTCCGAATACATTATCAAAGGAAGAAAATTATTAATACATACGAAGTTGTGCATTTGGTGTCGCGGCAACACCCTCTGGCCTTACTTATTGCAACACTGCTACGAAACAGTGAAAGTATCGATTTTTAACAATCCAGTGAATTCGTTTAGAGTATAAAACTTGCTTTCAAATAGCATCTATGTATATTTAAAGCTAGAACTGTATTTTGTCGCAGATCAGTAATTACATTATATATGAATCTTTCCATGGTATAATGTAATTAATTTTTGTTTTATTATTATTATTATTAGATTATTTGTTTTTATTATTATTATTATTGCTTTTGTTTTAGTCCTAGATTGTAGTTATTATTTTTATTTAATTCTAGTATAAATGAAATGTTAATGCAGTGGTAATGAAGTGTAGGTAATATGGATGCAAAATCTGAAGTAAATGAAATAAATAAAATAAATAACATAAATAAATAAATTGCAAAATCGATTCTATAATGTTACGTGTACATAATGAGCTACAAATAATTTTTTTGAGATTTACATATCAAATCTTATTATCATTGCTATATGAGTAAGTTAGTTGCTTAGTAATAAAACTTGAAACATGATCGGTAATTTCAGTCACAATGTTTTCTCCTTACGTACTGACAATTTTCTTGTGATTAAGTCTAGGGAACATTCATTTATACCCACGCATTTCGAGTAGATATATAAGAATGGCAAATTAACTACCATTTCGTCTATTACATAGTGACAACACGTGAGGTAGTTCTTTCATGAATGTCTTTACGTCTTAAAATTAACACTATGAAAACGTATTTGTCGCCAGGTAATTCGGCACTTTCGATTGTTTTCTTAACAGCTCGGCACCGTTTCTCCAAACAGCCTTGTGCCACTTCCACATGTGTTGTATATTTGTGCGTCTGCCTGCACATTTCGTGTTAATCAACATACATATTATCGATCTGTTGTAAGTAGGTACGTCTCAAAATGAATAAATTGTATGCAATGTTTTATTATCCATCCATCATATTTCTCTTAGGAAGCAGTCGTGTAATATGTAGGCACAGTGGAACTGATTTTTACAATGTAATTGAGACTTCGGTGTTGTCTCAAGATGGATGACGGCATTAACTTTTTTTATTGCTTAGATGAGTGGACGAGCTCAGAGCCCACCTGGTGTTAAGTGGTTACTGGAGCCCATAGACATCTACAATGTAAATGCACCACCCACCTTGAGATATAAGTTCTTAAGTCTCAGTATAGTTACAACGGCTACCCCACCCGTCAAACCGAAAAGCATTACTGCTTCACGGCAGGAGCAGGCAGGGCGGTGGTACCTACAGGTGCGGACTCACAAGAGGACCTACCACCAGTAAAAACTTTTTGATTTACATTGAATATTTTATATACAGAGTTGTAGAGAAATAAATAAGTATATTTTATTACAGTATTTTCACTATGAAAAAATTATATATAAACAAAAAATGTCTTTGTTGCGTCTTATCAATTTACTGAAAAACTGTTTCTCCAATCGGTATGAAACGAGTTTTTCACAGAGCTATTGATTTTCCATTTGAGGTGGTGTAAGGGCATTTATTGCATTCGTTTGTAATTTTAAAACAATAAAATTCCATAAATTATTTTATACGAACACGTGATATCTGAAATCATATTAAATTAAAAAAGTAGATGAATTAAAAAGTTTTTTAATGAGTTAATTTGTTATCTAATGTTGCTTTTTATATCTATTCTATTTAATTTTAATTTTTTATTTTTTACCGGCGTCAGTATTTTATTGCTTCCATATGTGTAATTTCGTCATGTAAATCAAGGAAATCTAAAATTGTTCCTTTTACTAAAAGCGAAATTATTTAGCCACTTTTTGGGTACCCAGGCACCCATTTACCGAAGTAATACTATACATTGTGTAAAATAAGATAATATCGATCGTTTTTAACAAAAAATTAAAAAGCTGAAACTAACTGTTAAACTCTCGAGGACTAGTAATGTAATTTTGAAAACTTAGCCTTTGGTCGCACTTCACGTGAAGAAAACTTTTTTACGAAAGAAAGAAATCTGTCCGCGGATATCTGTTGCAAATAATTAAACACTGCCGTTAGATGAATAAAATGTAGTAGGATATACCGAAGTGGCTAAATAAATATTGCTTAAAATAAAAACAAACTGCCTATGATGAAACAACCCGTATTTTGTCTGTCGCTAGTTGGAAATTCTGTGCGTGGTGGAACATCGGTGCGCTGGCGCCGCATCACTCGTGTATTTTGTAATACCGCTAAAATCGTGGTAACTAGGCCAAGGCTTACCTTATTTACATGTACGTGAGAAATTCATTCCCACTATATATTACAATGGTTTACTTATACCGAAAATTCTGTATGGGGCTCCCACTATCTATGGACTTTAAAGGAAAAGTATATTGAGATGATGCTTTTATTTTATTACCTTCGTTGACTTTTGTTACATCTGTAGCATAAGATGAGTTCTTTAAGTAGGTATTGTAATTTGTAAGTTTACATCACGTCTTATTTAAAACGACTTATTGCCACATATTTGTCCAAGTTTTACTGAAATTAGTTGGTATGCCTCATGCTCTGTCTCATGCCATATGCTCTGTAAGCAGAATAACGCGTGCCCTTGTGTGATAGTGTCGTGACGTTCTCTAGATCGATCAATATTACTGCTTAGCTGTGATGACTGGCGATCGCTCATTTGGTCAGCACACGTGTTTTCAATGGGGTTCTTGTCTGCTCACTTACTAGAGCAAGGTTAATAAAACATAACACCAATGTACTTATGAATCAAAAAGCAATAATACTTCTGTTGCTACGCATAAACCTTTATAAATATTGGAACAATTATAACAAGTTTAGTAAAAAATCTGAAGACTGTTTAACTTAAACAAACCTAAAATATGCGGAGTTTCTGAAGCAATGAGCACTTACACTATTTTACTTAAAACTAAATTGTGTTATCGTCACTTCTTATGTGGTATCGCTTCAATTGAAGAGAAGTACTGAAACAAAAGCACGGTACACATAGGACTTAACAGTCGACGCAAACTAGTTTGTTGCTCCCAACTTATAATTAGTAAGTATAATTAATATTTAATAATATCTAAGAATGGCTCTAGATTAATTTGATGAATCTTGCGTGGTCTCTTGAATCTCCAATGGTTTGGCAGCTTTATAAAGTGCTTCCATTGAAGTCATAAAAAATATTGTTCAACATTCTTTCGTACAATAGTTAGGGCTACAATAATTATAGTTGTGCGGTTACTCAACACAAAAAATACTTCTTTATACGGCTCTATTTGACAGTGATACTGCGGGACCCAGCTTTAGTAATAAATTGGTAAATTATTGACCATTTAATAAGCGGTATTATTATTGTTTAATCTCTTAAATTTTTTACATTATGAATTTTCTTTTTATAAATATTAACAAACGCCACCTACATAAAGGGTAATAATATGAAGTACAGTTGTATCTTTGACAACTTCCAATGAATTAGTTAACTAGTTTGGCCGTGAATCGAACAAACAAATCAACTCACGTTTATAATTTACGACAATGTAGAATTAAAAATTGTTAGGAGGTATATTTAATATTTAAATAGAAAATTAATAGAAATTTAAAAGTTCGACAACTTATACAAGCCTATCTTCTGGAATCCAAGCAATTTGGTTAACCGATATGGCTAGCGGGTGAGGTTTATCGGTTTAAAAAATTAAATATTTTTTTTACAACTACATACCTCACAATAAACAACCATACCAGTTATTATTTTAAACATTGCCGCGCAATCAATCCTAAACTCACCTGAATGGAACTTCATTGTATATGACGTCATTTGGAATCAATAAAAACGGCGGGGCAATCGTTTTAATTTAATTAACTTCTCTTATAACATTATACTTAGTCTGGCCATAAATACTGTTACAAAGGAAAACAAAAAAATCTATGGCAAATAACATTTATTACTTTTACAGTGTGTTAGTTTAATACATAACAATTTATAGTATAAAAAGTTTATTCGAAGTGGTCTCTATTGGCTGCAATACAGTCCTTTAAATGTTGAGGCCAGTTATCAATAGAAGCACGCACTCTTTCCATGGGAAAAATTTTCACTGCCAATCGTATGGATTGTTTTAGGGATTCCAAATTATCATGGCGTGTAGAGCAAGCCGTACTCTCTTAAACTAACCGTAAATCATAATCCAGCGGATTAAGATCGGGACTAGACGACGGCCAGTCTTCAGCTCTGATTGGCGCCAAAATGAGAAAACTCAATGAGCAATCATATAAAAATGACAGATTCCAAATTCAAATGTAATATTTTGTTTATTTTTAATTGTAACAGTATTTATGGCCAGACTAAGTATTATATTATGTTATTGGTTTTTATAACGCATGTCTATATACATATAAATAAAACAGAAACAAACTGTCTAGTGCCATTTTCTGCTATTTGTAAATTGCTTTTCTTTTTTTTGTTCGTTAGTGTTGATGAACATTAATGTTATCATATATATTTTTTGAAAGTATCAAATTTTAGTTTTTCGAAATTCCATAACCATTACGTAAAAGTGTGAACAATATAGTATACCTAAATATTTTTTTTATTGTGTACGGTGTCAGTGATTATAATCGATAATACATCACTTTCTAAAGTGAAATATCAATAAAACTTGCAATACAAACTGTGTGAAATTATTAAATTAGTACATAATTAAATATATCCAAACTTATTTATTTAAATTTAATGTTTAATTAAATACATTTGGAATATAAACCTATTTTAAAAGATAGCACTCGCGGAAATTCCACGTGTAAACTCATAATAATATAATTTGAATCATCTTAGATTGTTTCATTAAGGAAAATGATAAATGATATTTTAAAAAATCGAAACAAATATTACTTATCACTGCAGTCGTTCGCACGTAACAGAAGTACGGCTTGCACGGTGAACAAGCCGCATTGTGTGCAGTGGGTGTGCCTTGCCACATGCGCACGAGTAACGTATCGACGCGAGCTTTGATAAAAAAACTGGGTCAACGCCTAATTATGTTTCACGTTGTGCCAAGATATGCGCATCGTTTCTGATGGATTTATGCTAATGCATGCTGCTGTATGATTGTGTTCGGGGGCATTGTATCGATACATACTTGCGATGCATTATACTTACAAAGCTGCAGCGAAAAATTAATACATCACCTATTTCTTTTTTATATTGTGACATTCATACGTGCGTGAGTGTGATGTAGCACGTTGCTAAGGCGTTACTGATGCCCATATAGATACTAAATGCCGCGAACTATCACAAAACCGAAATTGCAATTATTTTAATTTAATTTACAACGCCTGACTGCTTATTGGTACGGGGAAACGGGACTGTGGTCATAATAATCTTGGTTCACTATATCATGAAACATTAAATATGATTAAATTTAAAAACAGCAAGTGAAGCTTCACATAAATATTTTTAAAATAAAGAAAAAGTAAGTTTAACTCGCAAATTACTATATGCGTTTTTTATTATTGATGGATAGAATAAATAGGTCATCGAGGTATTGATGGCAGACCACAGACGTCATAACGTCAATAACACCACCCATCTTGTAACATGTGGTCGAAGTCTCAATTAGATCGCAAAGTATCAATAGTACCTAATTTACATAACCTTCTCGGAGACACGTAATAAATGGTAACAGAAGTCGTACCCGTATTTCTAGTTCTAAATTGCATAGATATAATCAGCAATTTACGATTGTAGGTTAAGGGAACACTCCAGAGAATTGGATCGGGATGTTTCAAGTCGATTTATCATTGAGGAATAAGCTTCAAGGATACGAAATTAAGACGACGACACGCTGAGATGAACAAAAATTATATTTATTAAATAAATCTTGGTTGAGGGCATTAACGAAATAAATTATGACCAATTACTTTGTTTTGATACATATGTAAGTTATAGTATAGGAGGGGCACAAAGAGGAGTTCTCGGATATTACGTAAGTAGGGAGAAACTAAAAGACGAAACTAGTAATACACTTTTAGTAGGTATCGCGAATTAATGAGTGCTTTTCGTATCCCCTTTTTTGCCCGAAGCAAACAATAGTAGCACACTATAAGAAAAAAAGAGCTGAAGAGACTGTTGTTTTGTGTGCGGGGAGACCTTGAGATTTAAATAGTAGTGATAATTTACGATCGAATTAACGATTTTCACTAATCGTGAAAGCTTAAAATTGTCATATTAGTATAATGCTTCTTATACAGAAATGTTTTAAAGCAATTTATGGATAATGTAAAAATAATAATTGCATATTGCAAGAAAATTCTATTTTTTATGGCAACATCAACATTTTTTATTTGGCTTCAACTAATAAGCCTTCCGGTTTTGAAAGGTTGATTAGCTGTCATTCCAAAATTGATTAAATCTTAAGTTTATCAGTACAGCATCAGTGACTTCAGTGGCTTAAATCTAATGCTAACCAATAGATGTAATATACAGTTAGGACTAATTTTTAGACAAAAATTGTTGTTTTAGCGCAGCGTACTGAATGAGCGTAGGTAGCTCAAATCGGATAATGTTTACGAGTTGCGATATGCTTTAACATCTTGATCCGATTAAGCATCTGACTCGATGTTTTAACTAAATGAGATAGAAATTCCATATGAAAATTAAATTACATCATAGGCACGATATTGACCGTGTACATCATTGTGTAGAATAAAAGCTAAAGATATTTAATATTATATCAGTAGCTGCAAGATCCCTCGGGGGCTATGTATGATATGTCCGCAAAAGAAGTTTTAAAAGAGTATTGAAGTTCCCAGGTACATGGCGACATGGTAGTGCCTCTGTCATTATCAATGCCTATGGACAGTGATAACCACTTTCCATCTGGCGGATCGAAAGGCCATTGCCATTGTTGGCAAGTAACACATTTCAACTAGTGTTAATTAAATTATGAAAACTAGTTGTCCCGCAGTAGTCGAAATTCGACTATAATTAATTGAAATTATAAGTTTGAACATTGTTATGGACTATTATACTTCTATAATCACAGATTTCGCCAAGACTACACTATAGACAAATAATATTAAAGATAAACAATATTAACCTATTTTCAATTTGACCACAGACTTTAAGCATTAACTAAAGTTTGACAATAAACAAAGAGTAACAACGTAGAGTCAAGAGTACAAAGAGAATAATTATATACATATGTGTGTGTGTGTGTCAAATACATGGCAGTGTGTGTAATGTTTTCTTTATTGATGGAATGTATCTTTTATGCATTATTTAAAAAAAAATTAGCATTGTGCACTCCTTCTTTATATTCTCTATAAGTGTGGTAAATGTCATTCTCCTCCGACCGCGCAATTTTCTTAAAAAGGGGTACAAAGTTTTTGTTTCACGTATTAATATATAGATGAATACATATGCAGAAAACAGGTTATATAATATTAAATAAATATCATGATTGCATTTTAGAAAATTAACTACGCTAGTTATTCATCAGCAATAAATGTCCGGTTACTTTCAAAGAAATGAATTTTTTGCACACAGTTAACTTTAAAGTAAATTTTAATGTCTGGTAAATGTTTCACTTTTAGCGTTCCATCCATTATGTTTTTTTCTATACATAGCGGCTCTTTTGATCTTAGTGAATCGTTAAATTTGAAAACACAAACTGAAAGAAAGCTAAACAACACATATCATAAATGCAAATTTGGTGAGATGTTAATACTAAGTGGGCCATAAATGAACGGAAAGCTGTCAAATAGACAATGAGCTCTTTTTTTATCAAGCTGAGAAGATTTTCGTTATTATAAAGTATGATACTTACAATACGACACAATATTTTAAATTAAAATACCTGTTGTATAAACCAGTTATATCCTAAGTATATCTGAAACCAAAAACAAACCAATGGGCCGCATGCCAAATTAGAAATGTAATGTAGAAGTCTTCTACGTCTCTCCAGACCATCAGATTAGGTAGGAAAAAAAAAATTATGGAATGAAGATCAGACGATATCTAAAAATTTTTTTTACCATATTTTACTTCTTACATAGGCACCATTACAGAGTCGAAAGAGACGACAGTCGCTAAGGAAAAAGTACTAGCTTTGACAATTCAATTCAAACAGTGTACATATACATTAACAATGTAGTCCAAAATAAATGAAACAAGAAGATACCTACTTCTTGCGGTTTGAACTCGTTTTTTGTCTTATTTATAATTTCGACGTTCTCCCTACTTAGATGAAATAAATGAAAACAAATAAATTCCGCTACGTACATAAAGTATTGAGATGCTAACTACCTAACACTCAAAGATAGAATGTAAAAATGTATAATATCGTCAAGGTTAGAACGAAGCTTGCTGCACCGCGCTCGGACCATGAGATACAGCATCAAAAATTCCACGTGACGACAATTATGTTGGGCATGGAAAACTCTGCATAGATAAAAAAATTATTTACTAATGGAAATATCTTGATTACAAGCTATATGTATGCCGATATCACATTATTTTTATATATATAAACGAATGGGAAGTAAAGTTTAATATTTCCTTTTCGCTTCTTTAGTGCTTTATTGATTAAAAGACAAGGCAAGCAATTCTTATGACCTGAATCAAAGACATCAATCTATTCATGTAGACTAACAGAGTTCACTTTCACGAACGTTTCTGTATTTTGTAACCAAAGTTAATATTTTTTTATTTGAGCCTTCCAAATATGCCTTTTACGTAGTTTCATATCAGCTTAGAACATATCATTCTAGAATAGAATAAGTAATTACGAGGCACATAAGGTACGATTCTTTAGCGAGACTTAAAATCGTCAAGATATTCGTTTCTTCGCGATTTTTCAGTTTTGCAATTTTATTAAACTAACGTTTGTTTATCTTGCTATCATCCGTCCTGCACTGCAAACTGATCATTTATTATACTTAGCAAATGGCTATGTCGATAGAATTATACTATTGATACTAATGTTTGTATTATTGAAGCACGTTGTTATTTCTTTAGAGTTTTTAGTAATGTGATGATGAGACGTGAGATGAACGCTGAATTTAATAATTGTTGTTTTGACTTGTTGTTTAAAATTTGTTAATTTTATACTCTACCTACATACAGGCAATCAGTTTCTTTTACAATTTTCGATAACAATTTTCGTTACAGTTTCGTTATTAAAACATGAACAAAAAATGCGTACGTACTTACGTATTTTTTTTATCGAAAGGTTTAAGGCTACGAATATTAACGTATACTTTTAATGTTGAAAATTCAAGAAGCCTGTATTAAACGTAATTTCTCAACAAAGAGCATCATCGATCGTGAAACCTAGACGAGAGATTATCATTGACCTACTGACCCATTGCACTTGGCTCCGGCACCCAAAATCCTCCCTAGCGCCGGCCGCCCGCCCGACTCCTACCAGCGGAGAGGCGCCGTCTCACACACACAGCTAGCACACAAACAAGATCTTGATTTACTTCCTGATATTTATAAACACGTTCCATCTTAGAGCTGAGCATTCAAAAATATGTATGTAGCTACAACGATATCCATGTACTACGCAACATAACGTATGTATTAAATTAATTCGGTTATCCGTTTCCTTATATATTTTGTGAGTAATAATTTTATGTATCCCAAGGGATGAAAGGATCTATTATTAGATGATAATGATATAATAATTATTTTTTTATAATGTTGGCTTAAGGTAAAATAAAATGTATAAATAAATCGTATACCTTTAAACGAGCAATTCTTGTATATATATATATAATCTGAATCTCGGAAACGGCTCCAACGATTTTCATAAAATTTATTATACAGGGGATTTCGGAGGCAATAAATCGATCTAGCTACGATTTATTTTCAGAAAATGTTGTTTTATTCGTGTTTTCAATAATCAAGTCTTCCCGACATCTATTGGCGAATAATAATACTATTTTTCTTAATTGAGGGCAACTAACCGCTTTAAAGACACAACAAGATGGCGTTATCCAAAAAAAAAACCGAGGAAAGCTCGGTCATAATCTAGTTAAAATAACCGTACGATCACACATCGTGTCTATCGATAGCACCGCAAACAGCATGCGATAATGTTATTATTATAAAACGAGCGCTAGTCACATACGCGCGTATTACGTTACGTTACATCAAAGCGCGTCATCGAGCACGGAGAAAGTATGACGTCGTTGCGAAGAAAGCAAACTGCGCGTGCGACTCTGCGAGCACTCTTGCTTTCATCAGAGGCCGAAGCGTCTGCATGATAGCGAAAACGACATACCTCGGGTATGCCCGCCTTGCGCACTTTATCCGGTATTCAGGTCTTGATTATGAAATTTAAACTATTGAGTCATTTAAGTTTATTATGCATGTTTAGGTTTTTTTTTATTGCCCTTGTAGGCAGACGAGCATACGGCTCACCTGATGGTGAGTGGTTACCGTCGCCCATGGACTTCAGCAATGCCAGGGGCAGAGTCAAGCCGCTGCCTACCGATGCACACTATGGTTTACTACGTACGATTGCTTTGTAGACGTTTGTGAGGGTTATATAAAATGAAAATAAATGTGTCGCACTATTTAAGCAACAAACATCATATTTTTTTGCAACGTTACGTCTAGTACTAATCGTACTCAGCATAACCATGTTATTGAAACATGAGATGAGGAATTTAACTTATAGTATTTGCTGCGTCAAAGCTCGTTGTCTCGATGCCTAAATGGCATTATTTCATTGTAAATAACAATATTTGGTTGCCTTAACTTATGATATGTTTCAACAAGTATTATTGAACGTTTTATAAAAACTTTTATTTTAATTAATTAATTACACAATTTTAGTTCACCGAAAATTAGTGATAGTATAGGGTACAATATAAAGGGTTTAGCCAAGATAATTAACAACAGAGATTAAATGTAAGAAGTACTTTTAATTATTTTTAACATCGCTCTACAATAATTCAGTGAGACTGACTTTCTGAGTTAGTTGTGTATCCTATATAAATGTTTGTTCTGATTCCTAAACGATCAACGGAATAGAATTTTTTCTTTAACCTTTCAAACATATTGAAACTTAATATTGGTAGGGAGAGTCATGCAAATATGTTGTTTCTTTGGATTAGATCTACATTCAGTATAAACAGTTTGATATACAGACTCTCATTCAATCCGTTTAATCTATAATTTAATAATTGAGTTTACCATGAAATTTTGTAGTTATATGTTTGATACGTTTCTTTATCGGTACTCTTGTAATTTAGGATATTTTCTTAATTTTCGTACAATTGTAGAGTGTTAAGTGTAAACGCATCGAATTTTTTTACACTGCATACACAAGGCTATTACAGTCACTTGTTCGTGACCTGTCGAATGATTTTAAAAATAAAGTAGGTCAAGAACTTTATTTAATTTTAATTACTTAAAGCTCTGTATTTAAGAATGCTTTATAGGTCTTTATTTTTTGTACGACTTCGTAACAAGCGTTGTCTATGGGTATGATAAGAATATCATTTAAAATTTTGTGTATAAGGGTACTGAGACCTCAATCTAGATTTTTCCGGCAATTTAAACTCTATTTTGACAAACGATGTGAGCGACCACGTTAGTAGAGCTAATTTATTTTCTGTTGACAAATTAGCGTAAGTAAAGCCGTGTGCGAATATTTCGAATGTAGACACGAGTTGTAGGAGGCAACCCTGCCCTGCTGCGGCACTACGCGCAACTGGGTCACCGGGCCGCCCCCCGCACCGCCCTCCACCCGAGCGGTGGCGCAACAGCGCGAACGCGCACTAACATAGACCTGGATCGCGGGAAAGTAGGTCACCGACTCACTTTCACTTATTACATGGGTTCCTAATCGTTTTCCATTGTGTGAGCGGGCGGGGGCTCGCGGGTGACGGCGGGGCGCGCATGCGGGAGGCGCCGGCACGCGCGTCGTTGTCGCCGGCCGGCCACCAGTCGATCGTGGTACGTCTACTGTGAGGTACGCGTGCTACCGTCAGTCAAATCTACTCGTCGCGATCGTAACTAACCCCGCGCACAGTTGAAGACTTGTGCGATAGGTCGTTATAGTTCCAATAGTGACTGATATTAGCGCGAAGCGCTATTATTTTCACACAATTGTTATAGGACAAAATGTGCTGGATTTCCGTGCCTACTTTAGTGCTTGAACAGGTGCAGCTCGCAAGCGGCAGCTAGTGTTGCGGCCAGACCGCTAGTGAACTCGGTGACTGTGTGAACGTTTTTGCGGTTGAAAGCCGCTCAGGATTTACAATAAAAACGGCCGCATCGTGCGGCTGAGCATGACGATGGACCAGCAAACAAGCCTCATGTCCCTTAATATGTCCCCATTTGATTTAAGTCCTGGTCCAGAAGGATCGGCTTCGGGTGGTGGACCTTCCAGTGCTTCCCAACAATATGTGCCCCAAGGCGCAGCATACCAATGCCCCCCTGAACAACAATCATTTGGATATGCCAATCTGGATGCTTCATATCTATTTCCGACAGGCACTGGAGGTGAACCAGGAGCGTATCTGCCGACAGCAGGAACAGTTTGCGACCAAACTGATACCAAGGATGTAATAGAAGAATTGTGTCCCGTCTGTGGAGACAAAGTCAGCGGCTACCACTATGGATTGCTGACGTGCGAATCCTGCAAAGGTTTCTTCAAAAGAACCGTTCAGAACAAGAAGGTTTATACATGCGTCGCCGAAAGAGCCTGCCACATAGACAAAACTCAACGGAAACGCTGTCCCTTTTGCCGTTTCCAGAAATGTCTTGATGTGGGCATGAAACTTGAAGGTAAGGTTTTATCACTGTATCCTGTTCTTATTTTCTAACTACATATTTGTCAGTTTCATCCGAAAGTATAGCTCTACATAGAGAAAATTACAGCATAGATTACATATCAAACTTGGTAGAGAACCTCAAAACCGTGCATTTCCGTCGACCTTTACCCGATTCCGAATATCATCTAGCTCCAACTTACTGTGCCAGCTTTCTGAGTAGCGCCACCCACACTGGGGTGCGGTGCAACCCACTTCCCAAATACACACATTCTTCACCGTTATCTATTTAGCTCAACGTTTACAAAATTCACTACAAATTTCCTAATGTTTCATGTATTAACTTCTTCATGTTCATCCACGTAACTAGGCAAATTATTGTTTGACAACAGTATTGTTCGATTCCCACCTACGAATGCTTATTAGTAGAACCTCGAATATTCTTATTTTCGAAACATTCAAACTGTCATGAATTATATATACATAGGTACGTTCAGTATGTAGTTTCATTTTACATTTTCCAAGTAACATCACGTTTTCGCACTACAAAAATTTAATAAATTATTAGTCTCTAAAACATTTAACACATCATTTGTAACACATTTCAGGCCAAACGTAAATTATTACTTATAGCAAGATGTTGTAAAATGTATCAAGCAACATAGCTTGTTATTTGCCACCATAAACGTACACATAATCATTTCATACTTGTAAAAATATGTTTGTAATTATTCCGTTATAGTACCCCGTTCTAAAAAATGAGGAAAAATTATAATTGTGTAATTCTGCAAATACGATTTGATTTAGAGATATTCTTTGCCAGAAGGCAAAAGGATTGTTAATTGTTAAGACTGACAATCCTAACAAGAAATTCACCTAGGTCACGATTCATTGAAACCGAAACCTATTATAATATCATTATTTTTATTGACTACGTCTAAATTCGTGTTCTACTATCGTGTATTTAAAATTTATTTGTCATTGGTAATGTTTATTATTAATTTTTTTATTTAATGTTACATAACTGATAAAAGTAAGGGTGCGGTTAGAGGTGATTACTTTTTAGGCAAATCATTAATATCTAGTCGGTGATCGTGTGGGGCGGAGCTTGAAGTGCGGATCGTTCTAAATTTAAAACGCGCGCGGCCGCAGAGCTCCCTGACCTACTTGCAAGCGGGGCCGCGATGCGGCGCGCGCGCCGCTTGATTGTGCGTGCATGTACACTACGTGCAATTGCTGTGGTGTGCGTGAGCCGCTCGCCATTCTGTGTTTCGCCAGATGATGTTTGCAACACTCAGTACCAATGCAAATTTAGGATGATAATTTGCAATGGTTATGTTTCCATTAGGGATTGCATATTTTCAATTAATGGTAAACGACACAAGACTAAATAATCTATGAGCTCTCGGAAAAATATTTAATTACATTGAAGGTATGCAGCTGGTATACCTAATTCTTTCTAATATAACTTTCTCATGTACTGTGTCGAAACCAAGTCAAAGTATATTAATTGAATTAAAAGTAAAAACAAAAATAAACAAGTAACATTTATCGCAAGCATATGACAGATGACACAATTCACACAAATCGTTGCCTGACCCGAATAGCGGCGGTTGCGAGAGCCTCGCACCGCCTGCCCGACCCGTAGCAAGGCTTGTGCAATGCCACAACGAAAGCACTCGCTTAAAACTCTAGAAGCATATTGACCTGAATCTATATTTTTGCTTCAAATATTTTGAACATCTCTGTATTTAATCGTTTATTACACGTCCTTAATGATGGTGGTTAGACAGAACAGACTTTAGCGGCAGTTCTAATCCGTATATGGTGTATTTATTTATTTTAATAATCTCTTTGAGACGAAATAAATAATTAGAAAACTCAAGACATACAATAGAAATAAATTACAGTACGTGACTACAAACGAATTTGAATTGCGTAAACAAATAAAATTTGTCATCAAAGAATAATACCAACTTTTTTGCTGTTTACCAAGTTTCCACGGTTTTACCTTTAAATTTTTATAGCATGTTAGTTAGTAGCTGTTTTTGTGGACAATAGAACCTTACATTTATAGAAATTTCGAAATTATATAGCATCTATGAATTTAAGTTGTATTATCTGTATGATATTTGACAATATTCTAACTAAATTCGTTAGAAAGACTAAATCTTTGCTTTCTAAACATAACATGGAGAAGATTTCAAAAATTCCGTAAATTATAAAAGCGATCAGGGTTGATGATCAGTCTCACAGCAGCGACTGTATCGTGTCGTTTCGACACAATCGAGCGCCGTTGTCGGTGGGGTGCGCTGCGCAAGCGTCGTTTCACAAGACGCTCAGTCGCCCTGTCGCAATGGACTACCCAAATGTGACCTGAACACGTATCGCGTTACCTGACTGTAGAGGATGCCAAATCGGCCCAGCATTAAACAGCCACCTTCTCTTCTCCGATTCGTGTTATTGTTTTCTAGCAGTATCACAGATGGATTAATTGAATTGTGTAATTATTGAAAATGGTATCATCGTTACCTGCACCGTTTTATTATCTTTTGCATTGACAGTCGGCTTCAAACATGACAAACGCCATGTAGATCTGTAAAAATGGTAACCACATATTTTTACTTACAAATAAATATGTAGTACTAATCTGTCCGTTTTTCCAGAATACAAGCAATTTAAGCTCACATCGTTGGTAACCGTTTACTATTACCAAAATACCCATATTTTTGTCCGTCGTGTATGTTAGTCTAGGCTTATCTATGAAACGACTGAGCTGATTCTGGTCGAACTTTCAGTGCCCGGTGGAGACATTTTTAAAAGAATAAATGTGAGTTAGTAGTCAGCTAAGAAGAACGTAATTATTTTATTATAAATTTGATCCGATTTTAATTACAAGGCCAATAATAAGCCCATTTAACATCATGAAGATACCAACTGTACCTATCAATATCGAATTTAGTTGCACTTGATGATTGAATTTTCCCACAACCACTGAATTGCAACAACGTTTCACTGAACTAAAGAGAAAACTATTATAGGTCGCCCCAAAGTAATGTTGATTATCTATATTTTTAAATTAAACATTACTCTCATGCAACCAAGACCGAAATAAATTATCAACACTGTCTTTTTTAGAGGAATACATTTAAAAAAATGTAAAATAGAAGTCAAACACGCAAATTAGCGTACCTTTACGTCACTTTTGTATGTAGAAATATTAAGTGATACTTTATATTGCTTTGTTCAGTGATACTTTGTATGATTATTGTTAGTCGTTGGTAAAACTATTCAGTCACTTTAAATAATAATAATGGGCATTCGATGCTAATGGAACCATCTATCCAGATTTCCTTTATATTATTAGTATTTTCAAATTAATTATTAATTACACACACAACTTATTTAATTTTATAGTTAATGAAATGAGAGTGTGTTTATATGTTGTAAAATAAGAAATGAGAATAATGTTATCGTAGGTGCTTAGGTAGTTTAGATATGTATGTATGTAAATGTAATTGTTTTCTTTAAAAGTTCATAATTTGAATTGTTTTCATTTAGTGTTTGTTTAGTGGTTAGTTAGTGCTTATGGGACCCATAGATATCATAACGTGTATGTTTGATATATGAAGAATCCATTGCCGTGCGGGCTTACAATTCGTCATATCACTACTGAAAATTAACACATCCAAGTTAACGTCAGCCTTAAATTCAGCATTTATTAATATTGTAATGGTTACTTCAAAATTAAAATTTAGAGTACCCAAATAAAATAATATTAGAGTATAGTAATCGGCAAACTTCTTGAGCAAATGACCTTGACTGCGCAGAACCGAATTTTAGATCACTTTGGTGGTGAGGGTGAGGCGCGACGGCAGGGGAAATCGTATCGAGCGCGTTATTGGTAGATCAGTCGAACCTTGCGTCCCGCACCGCGCCCTCATTCCGCTTGCTCCCAAAAGTACGCTTGCGTACAGTGGAAAGTCTATCGTTATTAATCGTTAAGTTATTTGTTATAATTGCTTGTGGACTTTGTTGCCATTGCTATTTGATGAGTGTTTGTTGATTTTTTATAAAACATACACTATGCCGTGACAAACTGGTGTAGTACTTAAAAGAAAGGGTAGAAAATTTGTGTACGACGTATATTGCTTCATTATAAAACAGGGGAAGAATGATATGGAAAAATTAAAACAGACTAAGGAAGCAACAAAAACATCAGTGAGTACTGTTAGGTGCATTATTAACGAAGCTAAAGGCTCTGGCTTGCTCGCCGTGTTTCGGACTCCGGGTAAGAAAAGATCAGGGAAGAAGAAAGTTACCGGAATGGATAGTTTCGTTCAATCTGTAATAAAAAGATGTAATCATAATAACTACGTAACAAGCAGCGAAACTCCGTATCGTAGAAAGGCTTCTAAAAATTTAAAGAAGATATAAATTTTAATGGCTCGGAATGAAGCTTACGACGAATTATGAAAGAGCTAGGCTTCAGATGGAAAAAAAGAACAGAAAATAATCGGAAGCTCGTAAATGAAAAAAGTAACATTCGATTACTACGAATCGAATATCTTCAAAAAATAATTAATTATAGACAAAAAAGAAGACCGAATCGACCGAGTTGTAAACTACGCCGATGAGCACTATGTCGACTCATCACGATAATAGCGACTCGGGTGATGAAAACAGTGATGATGATGATGGTCAAGATTATGATAACGAAAAAAAACCAACCACCAAGACCAAGAACCAAGACCTGGCAACAGCTCTAGTTTTGACTTAATAGAAGGAATATTTATTTTACCCCAAGATTAAATTATTACAATTATTAACCTATATGTTTTGTTGATGTTCTAATAAATATATAAATAAATACATATGTTGATTTTAATAATTTAATAGCATTATGACGCAAAGTAAATAATGTTTTTGCACGTGAGTGTACCATGCGCAAACTTACCCCCACTACGCCAACAAATGCTCAAGAAGTTTGCCGGTTATTATACATAGTGATGAACAAAAACTTGCCTACACATGTGTACTCAATATATTGCTATTTGTTCCACTGCGCAACAAAGCCGAGCCGGGTAGGGCAAGTAGAATGGCGAAGAATAATGACGGTTTTTACATGGACCGCTGACCGCAGTGTGGACAGAGTTTTACGTAACTCAAAGTTATTATGATATAAATTATTGCAACTACTGTTCGGAAATTCAGATACTTAAAACATGAATTATGTATTCACGAACTCGTACCTACATAACGTGAACAACTAACAACAATAATTAAACCCATTTAAGATATAGAATGAAGGACTTGATTAAATTAATTTTAACGCTCTTTGGCGTAGGGCGTAGGGCTTTGTTATACAAAGCGATGCAACTAATTCCAGCTTACACCGTCTTTTGTCTCTTTCGATCGTGTTTGAAGCCGACTTTCAATGCAGAAGACAACGTGCCGTAACCATTCCTAAGTTTCCACCGCGCTTATTAAATAAGGCCACTAATGTTTATAATGGTATTATTATGCAAGGTATCTAAACGATACGATTGTGAATCTAGTACTGTAGGGGTCACGCGTTCAGAGCTAGGACAGATGTTAAGTCACAATAAAAACGCGCGCGCCAGCCGACTATTTCGGCGCGCTGCCTTGACCTGAATAGAGTGTTTCGACAGAGCGGCCTCGCACACCGGGCCTTTCTATTTTTTAGGCATTACCTGTCGTATTATTACGACATTTCTACGAGTGCCGCCATCTTAGAAGGATTTTTGTTGCGCTTCAAAACCGTTTGTAATAGCAGAAATAAACCGGTTTCCCTATGTTTAACATAAAATGTGTCATTGTAGGGTTTTTAGTTTTTAACAAAATCTCCAATACGTTCAATATGTGTATACATGGAGTAATCAGGTGCAAAATCTTTAAATACTGTTAGTGGCAAAGATCCACTTGGACTCTAATAAGACCTAGTTAAAAATTCCAATCGTATTATATGAAAGATCTTGACATAGTTGGGCGGATCATCACGGTTGATGATTTAACAGTGTTGTGTAATGGTGTAATGATCGTCGACGTAGGTATCTCAACGCGCGATCGTATGCGTGCGGGTGTTCGGCAATAATCGGCCATCACCGGCTTCATTCGTACGGTGAGGCGCGGAGTGCGGGGTGAGCACTCCGCCAGCCTTGACCAAGTTTCACCGGCTCGTCGGTACAAGGAGCGATCCCCACCTCTTCCCGTCCTTTCAGTACATACTATTTTTTATCTCGTTGACACGATTACTTCATTTGACGGCCCTGACGCGTATGCCAAGGTCATATTGATGATCATGCAGCCTAAAATTTCTGAGATTGTTTAAATTAAACACCCATTATAAAGTTTTGGCTGTAAAAGAGGCAAGGATACCGTTCGATTTTGCGTGACCTCGTTCCCAAGATAGACCTTGACCCATCTCTGACAATTGGGCTACAGGCCACAAATAACATCAGAATGCGAGGTGAACACAAACGTATGTGTCTATTTCGGCCCGAAGTCTATTTGTCACAGAGACGTATGTTTTTGATTTGTAAAAATGACCTTGACCTTGATCTAGTTTAGCTTAGTAATAAATGACTGACCTCGTTTACCGCATTATCGACTATCATAGTATATTCATTCGTTTACAATATTATGAGTTATTAATAAAATACTATTACATATCAATAAACTCTCAGCTGTGTCTATGATACGAGAAACGACCAATGCAGATTTGTGTTAAACGAATAATGAAGACCTATTAATAGGTTTTTTATTAATGTTTTGAAAACATTTGTAAGTTTATGAACAACGTACTAAAACACCGCGATGCATATTGACTCTTTTTTACTGACTACAAAAATAAATATTGTTGCATTTAAACGTATTTTATGCTTACCAATAATTTGTGGTTCGTTGTTAGCGTGTTTTAAATTAAAAATAAATAGTTTTAAAATTTACATGTTACTATTTAACTGCAAAATACCCATTACGATTTTGTTCATTTTTGACATTGACATAATAAATTGCACACTATTCTTCTTAACAAGTGGTAATTAGTAAAATGATAAAAACTTAACATTAAAACTAAAATTATTGATTGGTGGTGGAGTATTACGGAAAAATGTTTACTTTTTGTGTAGTCCTTAATAATTAAGAATACTTTTTATAAATTATTACATCACAACTTAATTTTACCACTTGAATTTAATTAGTCTGTATAAATAAACAATGAGTTCAACAGAAATTACCTTACTGGAACTCTGAATCTCTATTAAGTTAAGTTGTGTTATAATTCTAAATTACATTCATTCAAGACCAAACATTATTTTTGTCCCACCCATGGAAAGATTGAAAAAATCTGATTTAGATTGAAAGTAATTTCTGTGACCATACTGAAATACATTACTATGAGTTTATACACATTCATTAAGTTATACTAACTTATGCATTGCAAATATATTTATTTACAAAATATTGGAACCCCTACATATCGTTCGAAATTGCATTTTGTCAAACCTTAATCCTAATACTCATAACATAAGTAAGCATTTAAATATAATTTATCATTCAAGAAATGTTTAACATATAAAACATAAACTCACAAACATTCCACATTCATAGAAGCAATTTTTATTATCTCTTAGTAAATTTTATCGGTCTCAAAACGAATTACTAGAGTACATTCTTAATCATTATTGTTTTTAACATAGACTAACTGGCAAATGTAAAGTTCATTTCTGTTAGTGAAAAATCCAACAAGATTTATTCAAAAACTAATTAGAATCTCAATACCTACATGAGAGTCTGGTTTGCAGTACAAAGCCGGCTGGCTGAATCGCACATAGCAATGCTTTAAATCCGTTACACATTCCATCTCTGTTTAACCTTTAAAGAAGCCCTACAATCTATCCTTATCGCACTATGCGCGTTAGCCACTCTTACAATAAAAACTGGTTGTTATTTTTAACTCGTGGGTTGGACGATTCTGCTATTCACTGAAAGCCCCTTCGCTTCCAGGTTCAATGCTGTTCAAGTCTATACTTTCATTTTATAATGTAGTATGTATGTAGTAATTCTTTAGGTTCTTTAGTTAGTAATTCTGTATTAACGCTTCCACAATAAAGCTGAAATATTTTGATTAATTGTGCACAGGGCACAAATATAATAACCGATGACTAGATACTAAATTATTTTGTATTTGGGAAATATCTCAGAAAGTTAGCACAGTTTGATTTATTTAATTAAATTACGAGACTAAATTCAAGACACAATGATTTGTTAAAAAAATGCCGTGATTTCGTTTTGTTAACGTGTCCCGAACCAATCACTTAATATTTAACGGAACTGATAAAATATCACAAACTTTACTACAATCACTATATGTGTTATCTTTTTATGATTTTCAGCGGTTCGAGCAGATCGTATGCGCGGTGGTCGAAATAAATTTGGCCCTATGTACAAACGAGACCGTGCCCGTAAATTACAAATGATGCGCCAGCGACAAATCGCCGTTCAGACTCTGCGTGGTTCTCTAGGGGACGGTGGATTAGTCCTTGGTTTTGGTTCTCCGTACACAGCTGTATCCGTTAAACAAGAGATACAGATTCCGCAAGTATCGTCATTGACGTCCTCGCCTGAGTCGTCGCCGGGACCAGCGCTCCTTGGGGCTCAGCCACAGCCACCGCAGCCACCTCCACCACCAACTCACGACAAGTGGGAAGCCCACTCACCACACTCGGCGTCGCCGGATGCTTTCACGTTCGATACACAATCGAACACCGCCGCTACACCATCCAGCACAGCCGAAGCTACTAGCACTGAAACTTTACGAGTTTCTCCAATGATCAGAGAATTCGTACAAACCGTCGATGACCGCGAGTGGCAGAATGCACTGTTCGGACTCTTACAAAGCCAAACATATAACCAGTGCGAAGTAGATCTCTTCGAGTTAATGTGCAAAGTGCTGGACCAAAATTTATTCTCTCAAGTGGATTGGGCAAGAAACACAGTGTTCTTTAAGTATTTAAAGGTGAATTATTTTTATTATTACTTTTTACATAAACAGGTGAAGATTGAAACCACCTGATAGTAGGGAATCCGTTATCCAAAGACCAAATCAAGACCTCCGGACGCAATGAGAGCCTGATCAACAGTAAACATGCAGATAAGTATGAATTATCCTAACCCAAATCCTTAAACCATATCCTGGTGTACACCAAATTGCTGGCGAATATGTAGCTTTGCGATGCTGTGCTATAAGTTTGTTTGATTTATTGATTAGCTCTGCGAATGTTTATAACAATTTGTCTAATAGTTTGCGCTCATTACTGGGTGACTGTGTGAGTAAGGGGCGCGTGTGACGCAGTGGGCGACGCGGTACCTCTCGCAATCGATACACCGCGCTGTCCGCGCCACGCCGCACCAACTGGGTCAAGTTCCCACGACAAGCGTGCCGCGGTGCCGCCTTCTAATACATACTCCCTTACTTTTCTTTTCCGAACTTCAAACATGTTTACAAAATTAGAATGATATATTACTCAAATTAAACTTCGAAAGCTTGGTATTTTTGAAGTACCAACGTTTCTTGCGCTACTATAGAATATTTAGTGAGAAAAAAATGAACCATCACCGAAATCAGAAACTGAATAAAAAATATTAAATTCGTTCTATGGCACAATAAGTTTGTAAGTCTAAGTGGGAACAATCAATTTATGAGGTGTCATAAATGAGTTCAATCAATCAGTAGTAGATGTCAATCGACGAAGAAACAGAACAGTGGTGGCAATGGCAGCCACACTGGTCGTCGTACGCTTACGCAAGAGCCGCAGTTCTATCACGTGGGAGGGCGACGTTGCCGGTCTGAGCAAATATTCTCGTCTCTTTCTAGCAGATATAAACTCTTCAACTAGTAATTTTTGTTTGTGCTAAAATGACGCGTCTTATTTACGATCTTTCTCAGAATCGAGACGACGACGGAACTAAGTGCTATTTACACGCGTTTACGGAAATTCGATGTTTTCCTTTGCAACCCATATAAACTATATATATAGGTCAATTTCACATTCCAAAAGATATTGAAATGATACCAAGCGTTGCCGGTGAAAATGGGGTCATAACAAATTTAATAATTCAAGGGGGAAGATGTTGATGACCTAAGCTTTCTCCAGACAAACGTGATGTAACGATGCAGGCATGCGGGGCGGCAACGCTGCACTTTCGTCGTCGCACTTGACACAGTGCCCGTGGCCGACTTGCCGCGAGAAAGCACTTTTTACCACATAGTGTAACCGATAGCTACGGAAACGTAACGAGTTGCGTGGCCTTTCTTCGCTTTCTCTTACATAATGTCTTACAAATTACGTTTGATCATATAACAAAGCCGTGAACTTGAATAGAAGAACGACTTTTCAAGTAATAATTTCATTATTTTTCCACGGTAATTTTAGGGATTTTAAATATGTAAATTAACCTCATTCTATTTTCGTATCTCGTAATCAGTATCAACATTAAATTAAAAAAATCCATTAAACCAAACCCCAATTTAAATATACATCGCGATTCACATACATTTTCTAGAGGTAAAATTGTTTTTCAACAGTCATGTTTTATTGTGACACAATTTCAATGATAAAATTTACCATTTCGCCTTTCACTTTCGTGATCGCGTCATTCTCCTGTAGTCTAGATATTAATCAAGCCTTGATTTCGACATTACTAATAACTGAGTGAGACCAGTCATTAGAGCAACTAAATTTACGCTCCACAAACCTTAAATTTCAATTATCGATTCAAATGTAACATAACCTGTAACATTAAATTTTTGAAACTCGGATGCTAGTATATGGCAACATTAAATAATACCTCTAAAGCGTTACAATAGTAATATCTAAACTAAAACTTTCGATAACAATTTCCTTTAATTTTAATATTTCCTAGATTTGCCAGTTTTGAATAATATTATTTTTTTGTTTTTATATACGCAAAGTACTTTACAATTCTCTACCGTACTAAATGTCAAAATCTTGCCATAATCTTTGAGAAATGATTGAGTTCGCTTACCGATTGAACAACTTGATTACATCGGATCGATCCATCGCGTTGAGCAAGCAGTGCACGATGAAGCAACACCTTCGAGATCTAAAATTTAGTTGTAACACATTTCGTAAACGACAAATTTGACGGGCTCGCACACTATCCATTTTTTCTCATGTAATTTTATAAAAATAGGGTACCGAAATACACAAAAACAATTAACCGCGTATTAAAAAAAACTATTGTGTGCCAGTATTTTTATTTGAAAATTAAGAATTTTAAAGTTAAGAAATAATTTTCGTATTTAAATTGAGTAACTACTCAAGTGCTCGTTGCTGTGTTCACAACTGTTCTTGCACTCTAAAAAAGGAATTGTATTTATGTTTTGTTGTTGAATGTATACACATCTAATCTTTCAAAACATCTAAAATAACATCTAGAAACAACTAAACTTCAGACTTCCCACTAAGAAAATCGAAACAGATCTATTCTAAAAGATAAATGCTAGCGTGTGTAGTACTGATATACCGGCTGTCCCGTACATATTATTGTTTTGTATAGTAGATAATAAGCTTTTCATAATACGTTAAAAGTACAAAAAATACGATTCATCTGACTGATGACTCTTAATTTTGATTTTGAGTGAGTCCGATTCAGCCACGTTCCGCTATCCACTTACTGATTTGTTGAATCGCGCCACCTATTGTGCGTCAATGGTACTATGTGATACTCGGACGAACATACAAACATAAAATCAAAATCGACAAAAGTAAACAAACGGTAATTTGGATATATTTAAACACTAAGTAATCTTTTTTGTGGATATGAAAATTGAACTTGCAGATACCCATTCCTTCAAAATACTTACACAAATGAATGGCATGACTGTTTGTTTTGAAAATAATTAAAAAATCCATATAAACATTTAAGCTTCCAAGAAACAAATCAAATTTTAACATTTATATGAACACACCTCTTTATCGGTTTCTAAATGCAAATAATTATGCGAATATTGAAATGTACCAAGTATAACAAACTATAGCACCAACATTGACTCGTTACTTGTAAAATTCTGGTGACCACATGCTGGCGTGTTTATTTTTGGACTCTTAAAATATATTTACTTGGATACTGAACTTAGTTTACTTCTTTTGCAAAACTGGATGACATATTATCTTCACGGCCACGGATTATATCTGCATATTATTTCCCAGTTGAAAAGTGATTTGTTTATTACGATGTTTTACTTTTAAATTTTTATCACCTGTGGATGGTTCATTTTTAACTCGGTGGTTCTTTATGAAACGACATTTAGAACTAAGGACTCGTGTATTTCAGTAAAGTATTGAAGTTTCAAGTTTCAAGTAGTAAGATTGACTTCTACATTTTCGAAAAATATTATTTGAGAATTGTATTTTTTTTAATTAACAATAAAAAAAATCGTTTATACATCAATAAAAAAAACTTAACAATTATTTTAACTACAGTGAAAATATTGTACACTCCTTCAATCGAATCACTCACTCTATAAATATTGTGGATTGATTCCCTCTAAAAGTTAAGAGACAAGGACTTTAAATGACAAACTATGTTTTCATATTATGCTTGAAAATACATTAGACAAGGTCGAACACATGATGGCGAAAACAACAGTAAATCTCAAGTGATTCGATGAAACGAGTTATTCCATTATTTTAGAATTAGGAAGTATCGGTTCCACCCTCTCTTGTTCAGCACCCAGTAATACGCCATCAGGTATAAGATAAACTTTGTAATCAAATTGCTATAACATAGCTTACTTTTCTTTTACCTTTTAACTTCAAACTAATTTTAAGTTGCATTTTGCACAAATAGCAATGCGGTTGACTACTGTTGCAGGTTGATGACCAAATGAAACTTCTACAGGACTCATGGTCTGTTATGCTGGTTTTGGATCATTTACACCAGAGAATGCACAATGGTCTGCCAGACGAGACCACACTCCACAACGGGCAGAAGTTTGACCTGCTCTGTTTGGGGCTACTTGGAGTTCCTTCATTAGCCGACCACTTCAATGAATTACAGAATAAACTAGCAGAATTGAAATTCGACGTTCCAGATTACATATGCGTTAAATTCATGCTTCTTCTCAATCCCGGTTAGTATGTTGTATTCAAATACTTTTCTACTTTAAGATATATGTAATTATGATTGCACATTTCCGTTATTTTTTTGTCGGCTCCTAAGCGAATGTTGTTTATTTTTATTTCTTCGCGTTTTATTTTTTTTGTGTTGTGTTTAAAACCAAAGGTTTTATAAAAAAAATTGTTCATCTTTAATTTGTTTGAAGAGTTATATCCTATTTCAGAGGTTAGGGGTATCGTAAACGTGAAGTGCGTTCGTGAAGGTTACCAAACAGTACAAGCCGCCCTTCTTGACTACACTCTTACCTGCTATCCAACGATACAGGTCAGTAATGCAATCTTATAAAAATAACTGTAACGCTATGGTCTTAAGGTTGATTTTCGAATCACATAGGACACATTTAATTTTCGCCCTGTAAAACGATTACGGTGTTCCGTTTCAGGATAAGTTTGGAAAACTTGTAATGGTAGTGCCAGAGATACACGCTTTAGCGGCTCGGGGAGAAGAGCACCTGTACCAGCGGCATTGTGCAGGCCAGGCACCTACCCAGACTCTTCTCATGGAAATGCTGCACGCAAAACGCAAGTGAGTATCAGTTGTGTTTGTAAAATCATCATCTGAACAAGACTACTTTTAAATAAAGAAACGTGTTGTTTTGTTTCTTAAAAGTCCTTGAGCAGCACTTCACTTATATAAAAAAGACTTGACAGATTTCTATGTATTTATATTAATAAAATGAGAAATAATTTTAGGACCATTATTATAAATTTAGGTTCGAAATAAATTTTAATAACCGAAACGTTAATGATTATTCTTTTTTTTTTTTTGAAATGGTTGTAGTTTTTCCTTTGAATTCTCATAACATTTGAGAATATCGGTTGTGTCTTATTCTAGGCCGAACGGAGGCGAAATGGTAAACCGGAGTGCAGAGCACACACCAACTCTAGACAGATTGTATGTTACCCTATAACTATTGTATTTTATTAAATTAATTATTTATTTATTGTATTTATTTGTAATTATTTATGTCGTCATAAGTTATAACATATTTATGGAACTGAAAAACAGAGTTGCCAGTCAAAGTGATAAAAAAAAATTTAAGTACTGTTGGATATTAATCTACCTAACTATTAACATTATTAAAATTAACGTTTTATTTTAATTGAAATATAAATCTTTATATGTTTACAGCTTACACTTATACAATATCTAACAAGAAAAAAATACAAATTTAACAAGTTTGGCGTCTCTGGATTTCAAATATAACAATTAACACATTCACGGCACGCTTTTATATAATGTAAATTGGTTTAGCGCATTATATACCAAAAAATAATATATATTATCTAATATTATAGCCTTTCTTTATTGTATAACATATCACACTTACTAAAAATACATTATTACTCTATATGCTTCCCCACGCTTCTACCATGAGTTATATACGTCGTTGGGCTGTCACTCATACTCAGTTCTGTTGTCCAGTTGTCGATGGTTGTTGTTTCTTTTAGACTTATAAAAAATACAATCTTTTTTTTTTTATTGCCTTTGTAGGCAGACGGGCATACGGCCCACCTGATGGTGAGTGGTTACCGTCGCCCATGGACTTCAGCAATGCCAGGGGCAGAGCCAAGCCGCTGCCTAATCTAGAACATCGAAAAGGATCAATTTCCTATTATCCATCTAATAAAGTATCTTCGCAAAATACGAAAGTTTTATTGCATGTAGGTTGTCATGAGGTTACTTCTTATATGCGCAAAAAATTATTCAAACCTAGTTTTGTTGGAAAGGGACGAAGCATTCCATCTCTCGATTCTCTCATCAAATCATTTTATCGCTTCAGTATCGGAAGCTAACGAGACGTTTTCAGATTTTTATGTATTATATTAATTTTTTATGCAGCCCAATTTAATAAGAAAACGATTCCAGTTGTTCCAATTACATTATTGATACAGAACGCGCAATTTTACTTTACTATAGTTTAAGGGGAGGAAGAGCTTGCATGTACATATTCTTGGAAATAAACACTTTTTTACTTTCAAAAGTAAAGAAAGCTTCTGTGAGATTATAAATCAGAACCCCGTTAACTTTGCATATATATTGTTAATATTGTCTACCGTCTTCGCACAAACAGTGATACGTGCCCAGTCTTGGACATGCGACCTCATGCATGACGGGTAACAATGTAACAATCTCCTGAACCGCAAGAGCGAGTTCTGTAACCAATTGCCTTAATTGGCACCCAATGAATTTAGCTATGTTTCATCTTTGTAACTGCAAACAAGTTTAGTTGGGAATATATCAACACGGATTGCACGATATACAAAATAGATCTATCCAAATATATTCTTTGATACCTTAGAAAAATTAACGCGTGTAGTTAGAAAATCTGATATTTCTGAAGGCTTACAAACTATAGAAGAATATTATATTTGCACTCCTGTAAATATTTTCATTACTTGTTGTGAGAACAAAACGCATCATTTAATAAAATAAAAGTGTAAAATATCTTAAATGAATAAGAGTTAACTTCATTCATATTCTGTCCTGAAGATATCTATTAGACATAATGAATCACATAATGTTTGATTCTGCTCTAAAGAAAATAGTTTTCAATATATGTTCAAGAATGATGTGTGCTTACATTCTCTTGCTACGTCTTCTAAAGAATCACATACCTAGCATTATGTTTTAAATTTTGGAATGGTTACTTTAATTCACTATAAAAAGCATTAATTCAGCACAAGACGTAACTTTAAGATTACCGACAATATAATGCTCTTTGTGTCAGGTGCAGTTTCCAGCCAAGCGACACGATTGAGCCGCATTCTCCGATATAGAGTAAGCATTAAGGTCTTATTTGATGTGACATTGAGCTAACGGGACTTAAAGAATGGCCAAAAGCTATGTCTAAAGAATATCATAGCTGCTGTTCATCCAGTGCGCTCGGTGTGATCTTAAAACTCACGAAAAGCACGCCTCTCGCACTCTCTCATGTACTTATAGCACGCATCACTTATCTCTTCCACTTGTGCTAAATAAAAAACAATGAAAACTGTAAATAATTCTTTGATATACGAAGCGAGGAGGCGTTATGGATCTGCGTGTGTAATTCTTACAATACAGTTATAAAGGAGAATGTGGCTAACCAATTCATAATGTTTATTGGCTATGTACCGTGTTATCGCTATGGTAAACGTACGATTACCATAGATAGTTTTAACGTGTTTTAAATACTTGCAGTTGAGAACATTATCAGCTTTTTTTTTTAAATGAAAGAAGTTGTGTTATGTTTTATTTGCAAATAAGTTGCAGTATGCTGTTTTTCTCATTCAAATTTCATCTTCATGGGTTAAGAATAATAATATATTAACTAAATAAATATTTTTTTCATAAAAGTATCAATTGAATAGATAGAATCGATATATAAAATTAATTTATAATTTCAATAATAGGATTATATTCAAATTAAATTTAAAAGGCAACAAACGTAATCATGGATCTCTGTATACATCCTGGCATTATAAAGCTTTTTATATATTTATGTGCTATTAACAACGTTTTTATGGAAATGTTTAACCATTTTATGGTAAAAAGAAGTTTATATTTTAAAATACTTAAAAATACTTATACATATAATTACTTAGTGTGAATTGCTATTTGAAAAATACGTTTTGACGCGTAAAACGTTTTCATTACAAATATGTATTAATATATATGTATATATAAATATATATATATATATATCTATATGATGACGATGAAATGATAAAATTTAATGTAAAATAAAATTGTACATGTTTAATTGAACTCGGTTCGTAGCACGATTCCAAACAGACGTGTATGACAGACGCGTATCAAAAATATTAGAGCACACTATTGCTATATTTAATGAACATTTCATACGCAAAGTGTCATTAAAAAGATTGTAATACATAATGTATTATATGAGTTAAATTGTTTCCAGATCTTGAAGTACCAGTGACGAATAAAGTTGAAGAGCTGAGAAGCGCCAAGCGCAGACGACACCACAACAAATAGAACATAATTAATTATTACTTATTAATTAGTTTTAGTTACTAGCTTGGTGTGTGATTAAATTAAATAAGTTATTGAGCCGAGCGCCGGCCGGCGTTGCCGCGCGTGCCTAGTCCCAATACAGATTAAACAAATATTTATCTACCTATAACATAATATGCAATATATTACACCAGTCTTGTGTAGCTTTGTTAATTTATTTAGCAGTCAATGTCGTATTACTCCAGAATTGTATAAGTGCACTCTGTAAACTACGTTCTCTGTTGTTCTTTAGTTCGCTTCAGAGAGTAACATATACATATTTTAGGAAAGCGTCTGTGATTATAAAAGAAGAAATTTGATGAACAGTTTTTAATATTAGTAGAAGAGATAACTATGTGTAATATTATACGATAAATGTTAGTATAATTTCATTCGTGCGCATTATATTATTCATTATAATTATTGAACTACTTCTATATAAAAAAAAAAATCTGAGCACCATAGTTACGATAAATATAAATGTCTTTACAGATAAATTTTACGAGTTGTGTTCTAAAGCTTGCATGTATTTGCGATGCATGTGATAGTACATTGATGAATGAATAGATGTGTGACAGTTAACATAGCACGAGTGAAAGGTTTCGCTTTAATAAATCGTATTAATTTTACTATAAATAATAACTCTAGCGAGGGTTCATATTTTTAAATTTTAGGAAATATCTAAAGATATGTATTATATATTTATTATATTATGTGTTAAGAGATTTGAAAAGTGAATGTTAGAAAAGTGAATCAAATTTTAAATATGAAAAAATTATTAAATATGTATTCAAAATATCTGAGTGTTACATAAATATTTTATCAAAAATTAATCGGCCGTACCAGTACAAATGAAGTTATCCTTGTAAATAACATATTTAGCACATTTTACAGTGATTAATTCTACTTATACTGTAATCATGTAAAATATTTCTCTATTTACATGCAAGAGCCTTAAAAATCATAGATTTTTAAATATATGGGTACTAGCGTCTACCGGCTTACGGCCGACGGAGATGATGTATTTTTATATTAAACATATTGTTCTTTATTAACATATATAATATGTTAACTTGAAAGTACATAATTTCGTATTTTTCTAACAATTAATTATAATAGCATATTATTATGGGAAAGAAGTGTAATATTTTCTGCTTTTAAAGTGGAACTAATTTTACATAATAATTAATGTTATCATTGTACAGAATTCTCAGAAGGACGTTGCAAATTTAATTTGAGAACGTTTTATTTTTGTAATATTTTGTCGTCAATTTTCTCGTAGAGCAAGTCTATTGCACAGATTACATCTCTTACTCTTGATCATATTGAAACAATGCAACATAGAGTATTCGGCATTTTGTGATATACGATAGGTTCTAAAGAAGCCAGAGTATAGGGTGTGCTTTTTGCAATAGGCTAGGAGAGTGCACATCACGTGTCCTGTTCATTATTTTAGTTAAACAAATTATGTGATTGTCGTTTTGTGTTTCATGTGAATCTAAAACTTGTTTTGGTCATATTAGGCCGCACTAAGTGCGAAACGAACGTAGGCGTCAACGACTAGTTAACGAGTGATGAATTTTAAATTTAATTTAGTATTCCTCAACTAGCTCTACAATCAATGTACAAATTATATGGCACCACGTTAATTCTAAATACCGTCCAGTGAACACAGTTGTCTTAGTTTTGACACGATTAAGAAAATCTGTTTGCTTTTGCTTATAAAAAAATAAATTATAATTATATATAATCAGCGACATAATTTTGCTTTAACGCGGATCGGAATGATTTACAATGAATAAATAATATACAAAAGGACGTAGTTACCCATTGTATGTAAACATTTTCAAGCTACTATCAAATTTTAAAATGAAGTTCCTCACAGAGTTTTTAAGATACCTTTTTAAAATATGTAATGAATTATTTTGATTAAAAATAATAGTATTTTATAGAGTTTTAATAAATGTGATACGAGTGATATATATAACATTTTATTTTTAGTGTCCATATTTATAAATTTCGCTTGAATGTTGAACAAAGTAGTGTAAATGTTAAAAAAAGTACCGTACCGTACATATTAAGTAGATGCCGCGAACGAAAATCAACACAAAAATAGAATTTCCACATAGTATTAACATCCGTTTTTTTTCTTAAACAGTATGTTTAAAAATAAACTAAATATTTACTACTAACCGTGCACGGTGCAGCTAACAATAAGGTTATCAATAACAGTAAATGTAACAAATTAAATAGATCGAATTAATTATTTTCATTTGATTACGAATACAGCTATAAAACTATTGTATATTTACTGAAAGCTATTCGTGCTTATGTGACATCGACATGTAGATAGAATTTGTTTGTAATAATAATAATAATAATAAATGTTTTTAATGTTTGTCCCTTTGCGCGTTTAAACGCTTTACCAATTATAGCAAAGCTGATCTGTGATGGTGTGACGTAGTTAGTTAGGCTGTGTTCGTTCTTTAACAAACTTCATCGGTTCTACTCAGTTACAAACCTGTACTAGACGGCCGTGACGTGGCTGCAGTAAAAAACAATAAAAGACCGGCCTCATAGTGAACCCAATGTAGCGACTAGGATTACTGTTTTTGATCGGAAGCTACTTCCGTATAAATTTGATGCAAAACAATGCTAAACTTTATCCGCGACACTGCCTTTTCTTCCTAATTCGTACAACAATCACAATCTTAATTTAGTTTTTTTATTTTTTATCAATTGTAAACTTTGCAATATTTTTACTACCTACCGTTAAAATGTATTATTTTGATAATTTAAGTATTCCCGCTTCATCTTTATCGTTGTATTGCTTTCGCAAATCTTCCAAAAGTTTTGTAGACGTACAATATGTAGATTCTATGATAATATCGTTTTCAGTATTTCAACGATGTGGTATAGTTCAAAAATCGAGTGCCATTAATTGAAGTAAAATGAATAGGGTCAGCGTTAGCTCAGATGTGACTTGATATACCCTCACGCAGTTGTAAACTACAAAGCTTTTGTTGGCACTATAGCACACCGATGATGACCCTCTGTAAGTTAGGTGCCAGTGTTCAATAATTTATAATAATTATCATTAGTTATTAAATCGGTAAATGTATTTTTCATTTATGTTTTCATGAATTCACTCTTATATCTAATCGATTCATTTTAAACCGAAATCCATTTACGTACGGCTAAGGTTAGGTTGTAACGTGTATTGTATTTTTAAATTTTACGTAAGCGTAACTTTCTATATTTATGATTTTAAAACGATAAGTATTTTTAATGTTTAAGGCTCTATGTTCGACGACGAGTGTTCTAATGTAAAATTGTACATTTTGAGTTCAACTAGTTGTATAAGTTACGTGTAGTGGTAAAGTAGGCGCGCAGTCGAGCAGCGATGGACGAGTTAGGGCGCTGTCGTTCCGCTGAGGTTCGGTTGCGCGCGGGTAGCACGCGTGGTAGCGGCCATTACGTCATCGGCCCTCGCTACACCCGAAGCACAGTCGAAGAATACGTACGCGTCGCACACATTCCAAAATAACCATAACCGCAAAACGTATTCGAAACGTGACGCGCCTCGACTTATACCCTCGCTACTTGTATGTTAACCACTTTGTTGTTCATTAACTGTAAGTTAGTTTTAATCTCAATCGATGTTGTTAACGTTAGTCTGTGTATAGTATTCCCTTGGGTTAAGTTTATGTGAGGGCGTGAATTTGAGCGAATGGACAGGTCTCAGCCTGGAGGGTTCACAATAGCTGTAAATTTTTAAGTACCTTTATTATATAATTTCCGTTGCACCTAACTTTATTTCGCGAGCCGTGTTAGTTATATTCGATAAATTGTACATATAGTTAGGGCGAGGTATACAGAATTTAAATTCGGTCTTTTTAAATGGTTATCGTTGAATCTAAAATGTGGGACTGGCAATTAATTACCGATGCAATATAGCATTTGATGTTGAAATTTTTAATATTTATCTGATACCATAGATGTTACGGCTATTTATGTTATTTTGTAGATAGTGGTGGGTACACGACTCGGGAGGCGGGGTGGTTTAATATTCACGTGTCACGGTTTAATATTCTTGTATTGTGAACATAGTACAAAACGTTAGGATATGCGGGTAGGTGGGAATAGCTCTGAGCACCTTCTGCGCCACGATCGAAACTCTACCCTTGCGTCTCGGTCCCTGGCCGACCTGTATAGGAATATCTTGTTCACCACGACGGTTCAGCCACGAAGGCTACTAAAATGAGGCTGCTCCTCTCGTAACTGAACCAAAAAAATATTTTATAGCTGTTTATATGAAACACCACATCACTTGACACATCACTAAGAATCATTCTCTACAGAATTTATTTATTACGCGTCTCTTCATTTGTATAATCGAATTATGCTGTGTCCACCAGTTCAGTTGGAATGGAGCAACCATAAATAAAATACCACGGCCACATTTGTACCATGTCATTACCTCACATTGTCTTTTATACAATATAATTATTAGTGAAGTTATTGTTGTCGCTAAATCTTTAAACTTATTTTTAATGTATCGTTTAGAGGTGTCATTAAGTTTAAAACAGTAAACACAATGATCTATCTTTAGATTGCATCATAGATACATGTATGGCGGTGTGTAACGCAAGTGTATTCATTTGATGGTGATCAATAAATATTGTGAGACGCACGTACACGCCGGCGCGCGGTGACGGACATGCGTTCGCACCGTCGCACGTTTTTGTAGAAATAAATGATATTTTCGTTTAAATAATTGTGTCTTTGCTTTAAAAAAATAAGAACCACTAATTCCAGTACTAATTACAATACAGTAATTCCATTACCTACTTCGAAATACTTCAATCTGATTTACAGTACTTTTAATCTCACAAACAATAAATAAGGTAAATAAAACCTTAGTTAGTTACATATAAGCATCAAATCGGAGAAAAATTACGACATTTAAGATCTTACAAACAACAATAAGGCAAGGGAGACATACCACTAACTACATTAAAACAAATAGTCTATGTCAAACTTTGTATAAAATTTATTTCAACATTTACTAACAAAAATTTGTAACTACATAATTTCTACATCTTACTCACAGTCTTAAAATTTAAGGCTGCATCCTGAGGGAGCCGTCTAATCTTATAGTTTCGCCGTTTAGCATCGGGTTTTGAATGATGCTCTGAACAAGCAATGCAAACTCTTGAGGATGCCCAAGTCTAGAAGGGAATGGCACTGACGCTTCCAGGCTTTTGATCGCCGGCTCTGGCAATTGTTCCATCATAGGTGTACGGAATAATCCTTTGAAAATAAAGATTGCTTATTATTTTGATAGAGCATACTGTAATTCTTCATGGGTAAGTATCTTTTTTTTTTTCCTACCTAAGCTGATAACCTTGAGAGGCTATTTCAGCGTAACCTTAACTAGTAGGTGAGCTCGCGGGGCTCAAACCTGACGACGTTGCTAACACGAACCCTAGCAAGAGTCGTGCTTCGCAGAATCTACCACCGGATCGGAAACGCGACCCACTGAGAAGATCCGGCGAGAAACTCAGCAGACTGTGTCTGAGGGTGGTAAAGATACTCTGTTTCTGCAGCGAAGTAATCATGCGTTCCAGTTGAAGAGTTGGAACACCCGTTATACAATACATTTGAAATTTAGATCTTATATTTCAGTCCTCAGAACGATAAGTGGTGACTGGAGCCCACGGTGATCATAATGTACATATTGCAACCCACCTTGAAAGTGAGGAAGCTTCAATTGTATTATATGCTACTTTTTAACCAACGTATAGCTGCTTCGCCATAGAATGAAACTGAAGACTAATTATAACTAAACTATATATCAGATTAAATATGAATACCTGGTGCAATAGTAACGACTCGGATTCCTTGTTTGGCCATGTCCCTTGCAAGAGGCAATGTCATGCCTACCACGCCCGCCTTCGAAGCAGAATAAGCTGCCTGTCCGATCTGACAATTACACGTTACGTTTGCAAATTAATACTATTAAATCCATTGACAAAATTTAAGCCTGCATATTAGCCGACTTAACCTAATAGGTGTATGGCTCTAATAAAGAATGAAAAAAAAAAACCCACATAGCTTCAGAATAGCTGATAGCAGGATTTTCATAGAAATTCATGTAGAAATTCACTCTTTGATTATTAATATCAATGTATAATATAATATTTTTTTAAGGTACATTCCCTAATTTTTTATTGGTAATACGAGCTCACGGACCACCCGGTGCGGTGTTGAGCTTATCGGAGCTCCTAGACAATAACCAAGAAATGCAGCCATCCTTGAAATATTAGTTGCCCATCACAGTTTTTACATGTGTTGTCCTAACCAAAACGGAACGCAAGACGCCATACCAACAGTAGGTAGTTAATCTAATAAGACATCGGCTTATAGATAGGCAAAATAAAACAGTTCACTTTTATGCGCTCTTCTGTTTATCAATTAAGTTTCTTTTTTTTTTGTTTATAGACGTTTTTAGCTACCAAAAATTTTATTTTGGAAATAATAATAGTATTTTTTAATACGCTTTTATTGGCTTCAGACGTATGCATGTTTGTAACGGAATCTTTGAACATGATTTTGATCCCCTTCAAAACGTCGGGTTGATTCAAATTTATTTTCTATTTTTTTGTTGGATTTTTTATAAAAGCGTATTTTGTTAGTTTTTTGAAACTATTATTTATTTTAGTAATAGATCTACCATTCCTCGCCTTTAAAAAAATAAATGACACTGACAAAATTAAATTTGGTGGGTTTTTTACCTGTCCATCAAATGCAGCGACACTGGCCGTGTTGATAACGACTCCACGTTGTCCGTCAGCGTCTGGTGCATTTTTCCCGATTAGCCCCACTGCTAAGCGAATAACATTGAATGTTCCTATCAAATTTACCTGTAAATTATTTTAATACTTCATTTAAAAGTTTTTTTGGTAATTTTATAATCATAGTTTTACTATTTTAAACTTTCTTATGCTTAGTATTTGAAATTAGAAGTTAAAATGCAATTATTTAAAAACATTGAACACTAAACTAGTCAAATCTGTACAGAAAAATAAGAATATTACCAGAGAGACAGTCAAGGAAAAAATAAAAAATTGTATACATTTTTTTTCCTACCTAAGCTGAGAGCCTTGAGAGGCTATATCAGCGTAGCCTTAACTAGTAGGAGAGCTCACGGAGCTCAAACCTGATGACGTTGCTAACACGAACCCTAGCAAGAGCCGTGCTTCGCAGAATCTATCACCGGATCGCAAACGCGACCCACTGAGAAGATCCAGCGAGAAACTCAGTGGGCTGTGTCTGAGGGTTAATTTACTCGTCGAGCCTTTCGTCGCAAGCGACGGGTTCGACGAGAACGATGACCGGTGCTTGAGGTACCTAAAAGCACCGTTAGTGGATCGGGAGGATCCGAAATGACGTGTTTGGGGCGATGTCGACTGCTTTCCATTCTGTCCGCAGGATCAGGAATGTAGTTACAGGGGGCCACGATGAGAGGGTTCTCGTGTCGTGCCGCTTTATTGAGGTGATGCCTCTTTATCGAAGTGTTTGTATACAAGTACAAAAATTTAAAATTATTTGGAAGTTGTACCTGAATAGTGTTTTGAAAGATGTTCAAGTCAAATGGTTGTTCCTTTTTGAAATTATAAACTCTTGATGCACTCGCAACGCCTGCACAGTTTATAAGAGCATCTAATCGACCAAACTTGTCTAAAGTTATCTGTAGAGCCTCCTTCACATCATCTTCTGAAGTTACCTTTGAACCAAATAAAAATTACAATGATAATCATCAAGACTAAGTAAGAGTATATGCTGGGTGAAATTTGTTTACCAGTGCAACCATCTCTACAAACGCAACAGACCTTTTACCTACCAGTAGATTGGTAGGTAATGATCGACCTAGCATTCAGTGGTTATTAGAGATATCACAACATTAATGTCAGTAAAATGGGTTATACTCTTAAAAGTATGGATGGATGGCAGTTGCATTTGAACAACACACTTTCTTCTGTTTGACTATATCACAACCTTATTGATAAACAAGTATTTCATCTCTTAATAAATTAAGTAGATGATGACAGAGCTTTGCTCGGTTTTTTTTTTATAACTTGTTGTGTCTTTAAAGTGGTTAGTTGCCCTCAATTAGGAAAAATAGTATTATTATTCGCCAATAGATGTCGGGAAGAGTTGATTATTGAAAACAGGAATAAAACAACATTTTCTGAAAATAAATCGTAGCTAGATCGATTTATCGCCCCTGTATACTAAATTTTATGAAAATCGTTGGAGCCGTTTCCGAGACTCATCATTCTATAAATATATTTTAATACACAAGAATTGCTCGTTTAAAGGTTTAAGATTATTCAAGGCAAACAATTATTTGACATAATATTTTACAATTACTATGATGTAAGCATGTTATTTATTGATAAGACTGTTGATAACTGTTGTTATGAAATATAAACCATTTATTTTTGTAAGTGTGTTAATATTTTTAAATATTATCAGTAGATCTCACTTATGAATTAAAGTAAAAACCCCATAAGTTGTTGTATAAAAGCAGAGTAAAACAAGAAGAATCGTTTAAAATAAACTAAAAACAAACAGCTTAAATGAATGGTATAGGTTTGAAAAATGAAAGCACAAGAAAATGTTGAGTGTTTGTACTGCTAATTATTAAACACAATCCACAATCTCCTTTGTCGTATCACTCTAGTCAGAGCAGTCATGGTCGTCATTCAATATTATTACTGTGGGCAGATGTTATGCGCCTCACAAGCAATCGTCACTTCTCCCAGTTTGTGGTGAGCCTGGTACACTGAAGCTAACAACCGCCAACTGCCAACTTGACTTGCTCCACATTGCTCTGAACAACAAGGTGCTCTAGGGAGTCATTTCCGCGCCGGGAAATATGTAAAAAAAATGATAGTATGTGCCCATGCACAAGCAGCGAAAGAGCCTGCTTAATGTCGACTTCTTAAAGAATGGAGACGTTGGTGCTAAGTTCAGTCCATGAAATAACAAGCATTCGTCTCCAGCACCACATAGCATCCACCATCTTTTTTTGGACTTTCTGCCAAGTCCACATCTTCCCAGCATATAAATATATGGGGGAAAACAAGAGTTCGTATGAGCCCGATCTTTTTAGCTTTGGTGAAGCTTCTGTTCTTCCATATCTCCTCAGACTGTTCACTGCAGTTCTTGTAGTCACCATACACCGCTTTTTTAACTTAATCTACATTACTAATTTTTTTGTACCCATAGTAGTCGCAAGAACCTCAGATTGCTAATATGTATTGCTTGACCAATCTGGTGATGAGTAGTTACTGCAGTGCATAGACATTGCAGTGAGAACGAAGTCAGTTTCTATTGTATTATTAACAAGTGCTTTTCCTATCCCTCTTCAAACCAGAATGAAATGATGCTTCAAATCAGATATGGACAGAATAGTGCAAACTCAATATATACATTGCTACCAGTAGATTTAATAATTAAAAAGTACTTAATAATTTGCTTAAAAAGAATAAATATACTCACATCAACAGGTGCAAACACTGCATTCTCGCCAAGGCTTTTAGCAGTATTTTGACCTTTGGTTGAGGGTAAGTCACAGATAACAACTCTGCCCCCTTGTTTTACTAACAGCTCAGCAGTAGCTTTTCCTAATCCTGATGACCCTCCAGTCACCAAAGCTACTAGGCCCTGTGACATAAAAATAATTACAGCAATCTAACAGTGTTTTTAATTATTCCTACTTCTTTATAGATCGTTAAAAACCCAAAGGACAGAAGAAAACTATTGTTGGTTGGGTTAATTACATTGATGGTGGTTCAGCAAAGAAGGCTGTAGTTATCACTGTCGCCAACTTTAAATAACAATCTCAGAAAAATACATAGTAACAGGAATCGTAATCACACATATAATATTATAAATATTAGGTATACATATTTGCTAACTTTCTGAAAGATCATAAAAGTTTTGGGGTACTGTACTAATACTTTTACAAAAATATTCCAATCACATAAAAACACAAATTTAATTATTACCTGTCATCAAATTTAATTTAATTATTACATGTTATCTGTCAGTAATGCGTATTTACATATCTGTCATTTTTAAGTTTGTTTTAAATATTTGTTTAGTAGGAAAGAGTTTAAGTATAATATTAAAAAAGCTACGAAATTAATACTATTGGTTATCAATTATTAAGCTTATAAATATTTCTTAGTACCAGTTTAGCCCTGATTTCTTACTTTGCAGAAATGTAACTATTTCAATAGATGTCTCTTTGTATGCCTACTCAAACGTTAAGCAAATGGTATAAAATATAAAAATTAAGAATTTCACACTAACCTTAAACATTTTGCCGACTTAAATAATAATATGATGAATTTAAGACTTGTCACGACCTTCGGACTATGGTCAAAGATTCACTTATGTAGATTTTTAAGTACGTGTATCAATGATTTAACATTTTTATTTGAATTAACTGATAGCATAAGATTTTTAGAAATACATAATATTCATTCAGAATTAACCATTAAATTTTAAATGAAATGGTCTTACAATTTAGAACTGTATCTGTATTTAAAAGTATGTTTTATTTTATACGTAGTGCTTCTTTAGTTTAAAATTTTAAATTCATTAAAATTAATTTTTGTTTTCACTATTTTATTATCTGTGCTCTTCCATTTTTAAGCCAGTTTTAGACTTTTTGGCGGGAACGCATGGAGTGAAGTTGTGTGATTTGTTTTATTTTGTCTATTTAGTGTTTCTTCGGGTTTAAATGTGTAATAATGGTGTTTTATTAACCGTTTAATATCTGTGAAAGTGCACAAATGTGGAAAAATGAAACAAAGGCGCTGGACTGAAAAAATCTTAGTAAATGACCACCATTTTACTGAGATTAGATTTCATCTTATATCATCTCATTTAATTTCATCCCAGTTGATTAATGTCTCAAATTAATCATTTTCATTTCATTTCACTCAATAACATCATTTTTCATAAAATTAAGAATATACATTAAAATAAGACATGACTTAAAGGTCTCAGTTACCAGGTCATAAAATCTCTTAAAAAAAAAGCCAGTTTTAATTACACCATAGACAAAACAGATAATGGTCAGACTGTCAAAGGACAATGCCCATTTTCTAAGGTGAATGAAGTTAGCCCCTCAAAAAAATTTTTCTTTCTTATTTTCTACTTATTTTCTATTAATTCGTTTGTTCATTATTTGTTCTTGATTGTTCACTGTTAATAATTGTTTGTTCTGCATTTATTTATTTTAAAAAAATTATTAAAAATGTATGTACAAGTTAGCCCCTCGATTGCAATTTTTTATATTTTTTCGTCCTTAATGACTCTTAAATATTCATTTTCGATTGTTCTTATATAAAACACGTTTGTTCTCTTTCGAAATTACTCGTTTTTTGTTTAATTTACTATTTGTATTAGTAGATTAAATGTATACAAAATATGTGTACTGCGCATGCGTCAACTATTATGCCTAAATGTATGATTTAGGCATTTGATATGAAATGTATGATAATGTAGGTATACATTATAATAACTTTTTTACACAGTCGAAATTATATTCCTAACATTAGTAAAATAACATTTTAATAATTTTTTTATAGGTTATGTATTGAAAGTGTTGGAAAATTATTTCATGTTTTAGCTGGAAAACGACATTGAGAATTATATGCAATACAAGATAATGGGCTCCATCAAATGAATTCGAATGAAACCAAATTGTTTACCATCCAAATTCGATTGTCTGGCAGATAGAAAACGAAAATTCACTCAAAGTGAACCTCGGCCTACATTTGTGAAACGGCAAAGACTCACTATTGTCAAAGTGATTGAAGAGACGACTAAAAATGAGATGTGTTATATTATGTGTTCCGTTTGACGTCCGAAGTCCATTATGAGAGTACATCGTATGATTTCCACTGCAGGTCGCTAAATTTGACTACTTCCGTTTCCTAAGTCCCATCTACAGCGCCCTCTATAACGTCTGGAACCGATCCAACAAGCAAAGACAAGCCGCCATATTTGTCATTGTTGCGTCGTTTTTTCCCACGTGCGGTCGTTAATATTTTAAGAAGTTAGTAATTTAAAATGTTATAAGCAACTTTCGAGATTTGAAGTAGAAAGTTTGTTTCAAACAAGTGTTATGATTATCTTCCGTTTCGTGAACTCCAAGGCTCTACAATGAGTGACGAGGTTATCGCGCCTTTCAAAGTAAAATTTAAGTGAGGATAGTTCTTCGATTTCTTCGGATATTTCTTCGGGTTCGTCGGAAAATAAAGACTAGGGACCAGCAAGAAAACTTCGAAAAAGTGACTGGTCGCGAGATCTGAATAAAAGGTTTGACTTACTGTCGCAATAATGGGTGAGTCATGTGAATATTATTTTAACTTCGAATCATGCTATTGCTGGTCGTGCACCAGTGGTCCCGCCTTTATACTTACAAATACCAACATCTTATAATAATAATGTCTTATCTGGTTTCAACTTCCAATCGAAATTAGACAACGACGAATAGTTTTTACGTCTGCCACCAGACCGTCCGTTACCAGAAGCGGGTAGGTTTTGAAATTTGAGCATTTCTATAAAAGAACCAGATATGCAAAGATTTGACTAGCCGACTTGGAACGCGGTGCAGTATTCGGAGGTTCAAAAAAAAAAAAAAAATGTTTTCCTGCGTTATCTAATGCTCTTTTGGCACAGAACGAATGCGTTATGCTGCCATACAAAACCTTGCCGACGGGTCAAATTCAGAGAATGTTCAGCTTAATACTTCCGCCTTTTACGAAAAGTTTAAACCGCTATTCGGTAACGATTTCGCCTATAAAAGTTTCTAACGATATCCTTCAAATAATTTTCGTTAAGCGAGCCGAGGTTATACGATAGCGTCGTAGATACCTCATAAAGAAATTAAAGGATAGATATATCAGGGAAGATATAGAGAAAATATCTTCTTCTTGTGATTATGTTTAACCCCAACTTATTATTGGCATATATACAGAAAATTGGTGGTATTGATAAATTACAAAAGCGGCACCGTCTGCTACTCGCATCCGGCCCGCATCGCCGGAACCCTCGGCTTGTACTGCCAATGCAAAGCCATGTCGAGGTAGGCCACATTCCAATACATCTAAAGAGGCCGAAAACAGATATTGTGAGCGATGCTATCCAAATAATTCCTCAGCAAGAAAAACGGGGAGGGGGGAACAAGTACAAAGTGGAACGAAAATCAGGAAATAAAAATAAATTACTCAACAGCATTTTCAGGCGGATGTCTAAGGCTATATCGAAACACCTGGACTCGATCCACCAAACGTAATATTGAAATTAATAATAACTTTATGTCAATCAAAATCCAAAATTTAATTCAATAGAGCTTTAGAACCCGCACCCCCGACACCATCTTTCAGATTTCTTCTTTTCATACTTCCCAAGACCAATAAAAAATCGAACAATTTTCAACCTCAAGGCATTGAACAAGTACATGAAACAGTCTTTTTCACCTTTTCCACCATCGAGTTCCTAAGTTTTATAACAGATTGGAATGTCAAATTGGATATGAGCCAGGCCTATTATCATCTATCAATGACGTTTCTCGGGATCAGTTATCAGGGTCGTCTACTTCAGATGATATGTCTGCCATTCGGCTTAGCTGCACCACCGCGGATTTTTGCTTCAGTGACAAACTAAATAGCCGAAATACTTCGCCAGAAGGGTCTGCGACTAGTGGTTATGTGCTTGTACACCAGGGCAGAACATCTCCCGCCATCGGAGCAAAGCTTATCCATATTATCTGGAACCGCTGCGTTCATTGACAGTGCGTTTCCAGAGGTCTTTTTTGCCACGTACCAGCTGGCTATGGAATGAGCTCCCTCCGCGGTGTTTCCCGAGCGCTATGACATGTCCTTCTTCAAACGAGGCTTGTGGAGAGAATTAAGCAGTAGGCAGCGGCTTGGCTCTGCCCCTGGCGTTGCTGAAGTCCATCGGCGACTGTAACTATTCACCTTCAGGTGGGCCGTATGCTTGTTGAAATCTCAAGTAACTATACTGAAACCTTAGAACTCATATCTCAAGGTGGGTGGCGGCATTTACGCTGTAGATGTCTATGGCCTCCAGTAACCACTTAACACCAGGTAAGCTGTAAACTCGTCCACCCATCTAAGCAACCGGTTATGACACTGACGAGCTTGATAGACTTTCTGGGAATCGTATGGGACACCAAATCCAAGACAAAGTCCCTGCCCAAGAATTTGCTCGTGCGACTTACTGCCGGCGGTTGGAACCTAAAGCAGGCGCAAAGCCTCTTAGGATATCTCAACTTTGCGACTTTCATCACCCACCGGGGAAAGTTGCTTTGCCGAGTCCTTGCAGTACCACAGCAACAAGCTCAGGAGGTATCCTCATTTACCAAAGCAGTATTCGGACGAGGTACGTACAGAGCTGGATTGGTGGTTAGAGAAAGTCAGTCAGAGCACACCAATTCATCCACAGAGAATGGCCACGAACCACGTCATCACCGACGCGTCGGACATTCAGTGGGGAGCCCTTGTAAACAACAGAACAGAATTTTCCTACATAAAGAACGAGGGAGGAACCCGGTCACGATAATTGCTAGATCTGACTGGAAAATTGCTTAACTTGGTCCACCTCAAAGTTGTACTTCTCCCTCACCACCTACCGGGACTGTACAATACTGAAGCCGATCACCTCTTACGCAATCGCGGCGGCTTGGAGTGGTATCTCACAGAAAAAGCAACTACTAGGCTATTCAGCCTGTGGGGAACTTGTTCGCGTCTCGGACCGCTCATGGATAAAAAAAAAAAAAAAAAAAAAAAAACTGTTTACCTCTTGTGAGTCCGCGCGAGTAGGTATTTTGCCCTGAAGCAGTGGTGCGTCTCGGTTTGAAGGGTGGGGCAGCCGTTGTAACTATACTTGAGACCTTAGATCTTATATCTCAAGGTGGGTGGCGCATTTACGTTCTTGACGTCTATGGGCTCCAGTGACCACTTAATACCAGGTGAGCTGTGAGCTCGTCCACCCATCAAAGCAAAACTCGAACGCCTGCCTCTACAACGCGTTCAGCAGATCTTGGCATTACTGACTAGCATGGCCGTTTCCGCCGCTCGGTCTGATATCCAGAGTGCTGGACCACCTCAACTCAACCTCAGGTCGGTACATACTAGTGGTACCCAAGTGCAAGAAGCCCCTGTGGAGGCCAGACCTGAAATCACCTGCCCTCAAGCGACTCAAGAAGCTCAGAGATCTGAACATCAGTCTGGTGGACACTGACAATGCTACCGCCAGGCTGTCAGCAATCTACACCTGGAAGCTTGGTTCATTTTGGGTGGGACACGCTGACAGGGACATGGACATTGGCAGGAGAGAGTCTACGATAAGAACATACGCCCCTATTTGGAATAAGGGGTAAGGTTTTGTCAAGAAAATGTATTAATTCTCGTGTACCCGAATTAGAAAATGTAGCTAGATTTCTCTGTTATCTGTATTTATCTCATGGTCTCTCCTACCGGACCATTCTAGTTTATAAGTCTGTTATATAGCGTCCGTTTGTGAAACTCTATCGGATATAAAAAATAGCTTCGAGCCCGACAGTGAAACATACTGAAATCTATTTCCTTGACAAAGCCTGCACCTTCTAAATTACTGATATTTGGGTCGAAAACTAATTGATCTTCACACCAACAGTCCAGTTGGACATTCGTGGCTGCTCCTGACCAATTGATCATCGATGCAGTATACTGGCTACGCAATCTAGTGAATATGACACAGCAAACCAGTGGGAATATTTAATCTATTCTTAGCAACTAAAGGCTCCACTAAGCCAGCTACTGCAGCGAGGATTCGTAGTTGGGTAAAAAGTCTTTTAGGAGACTCAGGTATTCAGGCCTCAGTTGGAAGCTGTAGAGCGGTGGTGAAAACTTTAAACTGGGTAGGAAATTACCAAATTAATGATATTTCAGCTAAAGATAACTGACATACTTTTAGAAAGTTCTATCAAAAACTTATTATTAATGCATCAAACACTGATATAAATTCTGAGAAATCTTTCTCAGTATTTTCGTCCTAAATCTTATTAGGTCGATTTGAATTCAGTGGGTAATATTATACGGTTACCTTCAATTAATTTAAATTACGTGCTTAATTTAAGCTTTGCGTAATTAAACACAATAAGTCACATTGTTGCTTTTTAAATAAATCTTATTTTATTTCAAATACAAGCCACCAGGAGATAACAAACAGTCTCTCATAATGGACTTCGGACGTCAAACGGAACACATAATATAGAAATTTTACCTTCCAATAAAATTTGTATTATGTTTCCTAAGACGTCCGAAGTCCAGATAATGTCTTCCTGGGGCTACATCCATCATTATGAGCCGAACAATGACAAATATGGCGGCTTGTCTTTGCTTGTTGGTTCGGTTCCAGACGTTATAGAGGGCGCTGTAGATGGGACTTAGGAAACGGAAGTAGTCAAATTTAGCGACCTGCAGTGGAAATCATACGATGTACTCTCATAATGGACTTCGGACGTCTTAGGAAACATAATACAAATTTTATTGGAAGGTAAAATTTCTATATTATTATACCTTTGCCATCTTGTAGTCAAGGTAGGTGTAACTGTCAATAATTAGTAACACACAGATCTCATAATCAAATAACAATATCAGAAAAAAGGAGAATAGTTAGTTAGTTAGTGGAAGTAGTCAAGATGGGCAAGTGGACCTCAGTTCCTATTACATAAGGTACTAGGAAGTTCGTGATAATGAAGATTTATCACAGTGTAATATCACTTACTTACTTTAACAGTGAAGGAAAACATTGTGATGAAACCTGCACACCTAAATGTCCTTAGGATTTTCTAAGTGTGTAATCCATCAACCAGCACTAGGCCAGCGTGGTGGACTAAGGCCTAAAAACCCTCTCAATGGTAGTGGAGGCCAGTGTCCAGCAAGGGGATATATTATATGGGCTGATGATGATGACTAGGAAGTTACATACTACTACTACTACTACTACAGCACACATATAATCCTATATATTTACAAACTATAAGTTTGTTGGGTACCTAGAAATTGCTAACATTATTTCATATTTCCAGATATCCAGCCACTTGAAAATAGGTGTAGTAATGACAAAGCTATCCAAGTAGCTCCATCACAGGAACACAAAGGCAAGGCAAGTGTGTATTGCCACATCACCCCTTAATATATCTGAAGCAAGTACAAGTAAACAATCAGAACCAGCAAAAAGAAAACTGTTGTTCCTGAGGACAAATTTGACAGTGATGAGTCAAATGCACCAGCAACAGAAGGATCAACAGTTGACTATGAGTTTAATGAAGAAGATTAATTAATATTTATTTAAATTAATATTAATGAATATTAATTTTAATTACCGTGCAAATTTTGTGGTCAAAACATATATGTGTATTTTATAAATAAATATTCATTCTCAGTATTAATGTTGTTTTAATCTTCGATTGAAAAATTGGTTCATATTTTTTAATAACATAAACACGTGACTTTAAGCATAAACATATTTTTTAGGTAAATACTTTATTTAGCTTTGCTGGATTTATCCAAGATTTCGACATACCAAAATTTCATACAGGAAAGACAGAGATAGATAGCTATCTGATTGAATACCCTTCTAGAATTGAGCTTCGAAGAAAGCTCTTTTCTTCTTCTCTTCAAAGTTTATTCTTATTCTTTATTAGAATTTATTCTAGTTTGTACAGCTTCTCTAACCGGCACTGCATGGAATAAATAATCATTACAATTATAAAATATATTTCTGTTTCCATACCATACAATTTTCATAGTTCAAATATTAATTTGGATTGATATGAATTTATTTCGAAATAATTTGTATTAAACATTTGTATTTCCTCAAAATTTCTATTTTTATAATAATGACTGTGACAACCCCATAAATCAAAAAATAAAAATATTAAAGATAACTTATTTTTAAATAATAGATTAAAAATTATAAACAAACGTATTAAAATATTATATTATGTCTATCATTCTTAAATAATTCAGTAAAGAAATAATTTTCGCATCACCGTATATAATTAATATGAATAATAGGGTATTGCCCACTATGCTAAAAAAAAATCATAAATTATGTTTTTTTGATAGATCTACAAAAAAGCAAGTGAGTAATGATATGTTTCCATAAAAAAAATGGAAAAAAAAATTAAAGAAAGATATTATGCACAAGTTCAAATGAATATGTATTATGCTAAAAGTAAAACTTGCTACTTTTGTGTAGCAAACAGCAAATTTGAAAAAAATAATCAGGTCACTATAATTAGTATTGATTTTGATCCCGAGTAAGTTGCACAGTTGTTAGGTAATGTAGTTTCTTTTTGGAAGAATAAAATTTTTTCTAATCTTACACAAAAATGTAATGTTAAATACTTAAAAAAATCTTCATACCTATTTACCTTATAGGGAGTACAAAATATTGATGTGTACAAAGTGAATGTGATTTAATAAAAATAATATTCCAATTTAAATATGTTTTATTTAAAAATTATTCCTAACATACAGGTACAAAGGTTACATATTATTAATCTTTATTCCTTTTCATATATATAAGCCCATATTTAGCACATTTGTGGAAAACAGAATCAAAATAATAATGAGTTGCTAGCCATACAAGACCAGCATAGAAGTCTTATTAAAATCTCTTCAGTAGTTTTTGAATGAAGAGTGAAAATACAAAAATTCCTATTTATAAGCAAGGATTACTTATTTAATTATAGGTACTTAGTTAATTGTAGGTGGCAAACTATCTAAAAACTTTCTATTTTCCACTAAGTTGACATCAATTATCCTTCCTGCATATATATTTATTGCATTGTTTTTTTTTTTATACTGTAACAAGGGGTGATATTACATTTGCAATTTCTGGGAGTTTGTTGAAAAATATATTGCTTGCTTGACTTACAGATAGATCGAAATCATCGCCAATTGAGAGAATGTTCTATTTAATTTTATTCTCATCAAACATAATATAATATTTTGTTCAGAAACATTTGTATGTTTCTCAATCAAGCCTATTATGAAATATAATTCTTGTGGAAGACCAATATATAAACGTGATTTATTTTTCACTTTAGATAAAGTTGTTAACACATTCATTTTTTCAACTTTTTTAGTCTTCTTGAGAGCTATAGTCTGCAGTGCACAAGTCTTTGATGGAGTGGAGATATAGAGAGATAACTCACAGTCAACAGTTGATGCTTCTGTTGCTGGTGCATTTGACTCATCACTGTCAAATTTGTCCTCAGGAACAACAGTTTTCTTTTTGCTGGTTCTGATTGTTTACTTGTACTTGCTTCAGTATGGGCCCCTGGGGTCCATCTGCTAAAAGCTTTTTAAGGACCTTAAAAAAAACTATTTGAGGCCTCGGGAGACCCGAAGGCCGGTACGTATTTTGCACAAAGAATTAGCATTGCTATCCAGCGTGGAAATGCTGCCAGCCTTCTGGGAACGCTGCCAACTGGCGGTGAGCTAACACAGATTTTCTATTTATAAGTAGCTTTATCTACATTTTAAACCTCCTTTATATTTTAAATGTATCTAAAAAGAATAATAGACCGCTATTACAAATTGATTTTTTGTCAAGTTGCAGTTCGCACTTACTAGCTTACTTATGTCACTCTATTGCACTTTCGCATATTCTTATAGCAAAACGCAGAGCATTAACAAACATTGTTTTTTGAAACTTTCTCGCCGGTTTCCCAGTTAACGTAGAAAAAACCGAAGCATTAACCATGATGCAAACACGAGCTGTCTGCGCCTTGGTGGCGCGAGCGGTACAATCGATTTTACGGTCTGCAGGTGTTGTGAGCAGTTCGCGGCCACATGGGTGTTTTAGAGCCCTTCCCACCAAACGAATTCCCTTGCACTCTCTAACCCGCCTGTCGGGTCGGAACGCGATACACCGCCGACCGGGTTTATCTTCCACAGTGTGCTCGGCGACGACAGCGACGACGACAATGCGGACCGCATCGCAGGCCGCAGTCGCCGACGCGTCGTCCCATCCTCATGGTGACAGCGTGCTAGAGTGACGGTAGCGTGCGGCGCAGCCTCAAACCCTTAGGTCGCCCCGTGACCATCACCAGGAGGAGACTGCCTCCTCACAGGGCAGGAGCTGGGCGAACGCCCTCATCCGACCCCTCGCGGCTCGCGGCTCAGCGGCGGCGGCAGAGGGAAGAAGAGCTCTTCCTCTCGTCCGCCGCCTCCTTCTGTGGGATGGTGGATTCGCCGCTGCCGAGCATCATGCCGAGCGTCACGACGTTCGGAAGCTACAAGTCCTATTTTTGCAATAAGGATGGTCAGGATGCGGCGCTGCTCCGCGAAAGCGGGGCAGTATGCGAGCGGGTGCTCCGCCGTGTCCTCGTTGCAGCCACTGCAGTGGTTGCACTTCGGCGTTGGCTCCCTCCGGGCGATATACCTAATACCTACGTTTATTAAATTAACTAAACTTAACTCTTTTGTCTATTTCTAGGCCTTCCAACCAAACATAAGCCATCTCTACCATTTATGTCTCAAAAATGCTAATTTCATTGGAAAATGTATTTGTTAAAATTTTAATGCACTTGACTTGTTATGTCGTGAACCGTATTAATCACTTTATAGTTATACAAGAAAACTCGGAGCCAGATGTTCACTTTGACAGGGTTTTCGAACAAATTGTATCATCAACTTAAGAAAGAATTCTAGTATATATATATTTTTTTTTTTTTTTATACTAGTGAATATAGTGATGATAATAAATATGAAGATGATTTAGGGTAAGCACCATTGTGTTAGTAATAAAAAACTTAAGATTATTATTACTTATTTCAATTCACCCTAAGAGCTCACTCACATTAATAATTTCGATTCGCTCTTACATATTTACCGTTAAATAGACTGACTGATCGATTATAAATTGAGACGAGTTGAAATTATCGTCGTTGGATCATAGACCTATAAATAATATAGTAAGGACACGACATATTGTTCTATACGTACAATTGCTTATATAAATAGCACCCATTTTGAAGGCACACACATAAACATATATTTATCTCGTTCTTACTCAGCACTTTAACTCGCAGGAAAACAATATATTAAGTAACAGTATTTCAGTGGGTACATAAAATGAAACATGAATATACGTAAATATCTCCGTCTCCGTCTAATGAGGCCGAAAATCCGCCATGTTGAGCGCACCAAATGTCATTGTCACGTCAGTTCGGCCGTCTGTTTTGGCTTGTACATTATTTATTGACTTTGATATTGATTTAATATGATTTAATATGGTAGAGATGGCTTATGTTTGGTTGGAAGGCCTAGAAATAGACAAAAGAGTTAAGTTTAGTTAATTTAATAAACGTAGGTATTAGGTATATCGCCCGGAGGGAGCCAACGCCGAAGTGCAACCACTGCAGTGGCTGCAACGAGGACACGGCGGAGCACCCGCTCGCATACTGCCCCGCTTTCGCGGAGCAGCGCCGCATCCTGACCATCCTTATTGCAAAAATAGGACTTGTAGCTTCCGAACGTCGTGACGCTCGGCATGATGCTCGGCAGCGGCGAATCCACCATCCCACAGAAGGAGGCGGCGGACGAGAGGAAGAGCTCTTCTTCCCTCTGCCGCCGCCGCTGAGCCGCGAGCCGCGAGGGGTCGGATGAGGGCGTTCGCCCAGCTCCTGCCCTGTGAGGAGGCAGTCTCCTCCTGGTGATGGTCACGGGGCGACCTAAGGGTTTGAGGCTGCGCCGCACGCTACCGTCACTCTAGCACGCTGTCACCATGAGGATGGGACGACGCGTCGGCGACTGCGGCCTGCGATGCGGTCCGCATTGTCGTCGTCGCTGTCGTCGCCGAGCACACTGTGGAAGATAAACCCGGTCGGCGGTGTATCGCGTTCCGACCCGACAGGCGGGTTAGAGAGTGCAAGGGAATTCGTTTGGTGGGAAGGGCTCTAAAACACCCATGTGGCCGCGAACTGCTCACAACACCTGCAGACCGTAAAATCGATTGTACCGCTCGCGCCACCAAGGCGCAGACAGCTCGTGTTTGCATCATGGTTAATGCTTCGGTTTTTTCTACGTTAACTGGGAAACCGGCGAGAAAGTTTCAAAAAACAATGTTTGTTAATGCTCTGCGTTTTGCTATAAGAATATGCGAAAGTGCAATAGAGTGACATAAGTAAGCTAGTAAGTGCGAACTGCAACTTGACAAAAAATCAATTTGTAATAGCGGTCTATTATTCTTTTTAGATACATTTAAAATATAAAGGAGGTTTAAAATGTAGATAAAGCTACTTATAAATAGAAAATCTGTGTTAGCTCACCGCCAGTTGGCAGCGTTCCCAGAAGGCTGGCAGCATTTCCACGCTGGATAGCAATGCTAATTCTTTGTGCAAAATACGTACCGGCCTTCGGGTCTCCCGAGGCCTCAAATAGTTTTTTTTAAGGTCCTTAAAAAGCTTTTAGCAGATGGACCCCAGGGGCCCATAGTTTCTACCCCAAAATGGAACAAAAATGAAATCTTTAGAAAGATTTTCGTATTTCCGCCGTTTGAGGCCTTCAGCCGTTGAAGCAGCACTTCGCAGGAAGATGTGTCGGTGCCATGGTATCTACACAAGTCGTATCCCAAACGAACGACCGACCCATCTTCCAGGGAATAATCGACATACCGTCTGGTCTCTTACCATCGCCTCGCACCAAACCATTCGTTTCTAGAATGGCTGGTACGCCGGCGCTGACAAGGGCCCGACGAATGATGTCATTTATGCTGGCGTGGCGGGATATTCTGCCAGCGTTTTTCGCACATGAGAGCCCGTGGTAACCAAAGATCCGCTCCTATTTAGTTTATTTATTAACGATATTCCCCGGTCGCCGCCGACCCAGCTAGCCTTATTTGCTGACGACACAACCGTTTACTACTCAAGTAGAAAAAGTCCCTAATCGCGAGTAAACTCCAGAGCGCAGCGCTAACCCTCGGATAATGGTTCAGAAAATGGCGCATAGACATCAACCCAGCGAAAAGCACAGCAGTGTTATGCAGGCTTTGGGACCCCGGTAATCGTACTCGTCGAACTCGACAAAGAGGTCGACGTGCAACCTAACCCATGCATCAGCCTGCTGAGTTTCTCGCCGGATCTTCTCAGTGGGTCGCGATTCCGATCCGGTAGTAGATTCATTCGCGAAGCAATTGCTCTTGAGTTGTTAGGTCTCCTTTGGAGGCGCTCGGGTAGTTGTTAGCAAATCCCACCCCTCCTGGCTGAGCCTTTGCTCGCCCACATGTCTTGATGAAACTGGAAAGGCCTCCGAGCCACCAGTAATCTTTCAATCATAAAAAAAGGTAACCAAAGCTGTCGACAATGTTGCCACACTGGCAGTGATGCTGAACACAGCAAGGTGCCCCCAGGCGAAGACATAACAGATATAATAATTACTAGACCAAATTTAAATGTAACCTAGTCTAGTTTCACGATTATATCGACTTCGTGATTTTATCATAGTTTAAACACAATATATTCGTATTACCCACCTAAAAATATTTTCAATACGCTTTTTATGTACACTTAAAAAATTAGTGTTAACGAAACTAAATGGCACAAGTACTCACTGACACACGAGGTCATGATGAGAGCTGTGTCATGTACTAGTATAATAAGAGCAATATTTAAAATTTTATTCATTGAAAGGTTGGCTATGTGTACTTAAAACATGCATTGTTAATTCACAATGGACTTTAATGTTTTATTAAATTGTCTTGAGGGTGTAAAAAGTACATATTATAATAGTTCTTTATGAAACATTACAGTCGTGTCAAGGTACTGTTGGCATGATGATATCTCAATACATTTTAATCTTTTTTACTCTTTTGTACCCAACATTCGCCAAAAAAGAAAACATCCAAAAATTACAACGAATCCAAGCCGAGAACGAAATATATGATTTTAATAAAATCAATTTTCGGGATCATTTCCCTTCTACTACCGGCAGAACAGCCATCACCGATGCGGTTGTCGAGAAATTTGTGGAAACTCTCATGGCTAGCGAAAAGTATTTAAAAACGATAGAAACCATAGAACGAAAGCTGAATCATTTGGATACTACTATAAATGAAAGAATGAAGGGTATTAATAAATATCTTTCTGAGATTTTAAAAGCTACAAAAACGACATCTGTACATTTCATAGAAGACGCTCTTAAAAATCTAAAATTCGATTTGGAAAAGTTAAAGAAAAGTATGCGTCAACGACTTGAAGATAACACAGTGATGCGCGGTAAGATTTATGTACATACATTTTAATTATACGATGTATTTTCATCTAACTCTAAATAAGTATTTAGATATATTTATTTCTACTATACATAAATATAGTCAATTAATTATTCATATATATGCCTTTTTTTACAGTATGTTTTTTTCTGCCATGACTAAGTACCTGACGATCTTGCGTTAAGTGCTCATCGCCGCTCACGGCCCTCGAAAATACGGGTTGCATAACCTTTTGCCTTTTGGAACTTCAATATTCTTCTTAATCCTCATTTAGAGATTGACATTTAATAGCGCTTGAGATCTGAGCTCTCGTTCCACAGTTTTCGGTTTGGTTCAACTAAGAAAGGATCTCGCAAAATACACTATACGAAAATGAATTCGTTCAAAATAATAGGAAATTATCTTTGCTACAGTTGGGACTGTGATATAATAATGGAGATGTTGACATTTAACGCTAATAGGTCATATAAGTGGATTTTCTACAATAAGTACGAGCGAATAAGCAGAAAAGGTTGAAAATAATTTATAGATTATTAATTACTACCGACTCGCCCTCGCTTCTCTTCGGGTACTATCATTTATTATTGATTTTATTGTATTTTCTGTTATACAAATCTGATCCTGAGAAATTGATGTATTATAGGATATTGTATAGCGGATTATTTGTAGTACCACCATTAGGTTCTACCACGTGGCTCTGAAAATACTTTGTCAACACTACCATTCCCCTATCCTCTATCTGTTGCCAAATAATTTCTGGCTGCTTCTGGCAATTTGTAGAGCTACAAATGTACTTTACGCCCTTTCAATTGATACACCATTTCAATTCAAGCCTGACAACTATTTTGCTACAGACAGGTGTTGGTAACAGTTCATTGTTTTTCAATATACTTACTTATCTTGAAAATTGGCATTTTCTTGAATAGTTTTTGTATGTAGTGGCTCCGGTGGCGGTGCCAATTGCGTCAATATGACTTGACCGCTCGCATAACACTATCTAGGAGCTTCTATCATTTTTATATTCAAATGTCTTGCAATATTGGCACACAACGTTTATTGGTCTTTAATAGCAACAATTTGCCGTGAACTGTGAAATTCTGAATTCATAATTTCCCGCACAATTTTCTTATTTTTTCTTTCATAAGAATCTTCTCGTGGCAGGAACAAACAACAAAAAAAGAATTAGCGCAATCGATCCAGCCGTTCGTGCGTGATGTTGTGAATCTTTTATGAATTTTTTAAACGATAGATTTTTACATTTCAGTATTCATTTTTTTAATTTTACTGCCCTTTGTTTTTCTGGGTCAGGGCCGAATTTTTTACAATTTCGCCGCGTTAGGAGGCGCGCGGGGTTTGCGGGACTGAAAAGTTCGCAGATGTTGGGAGCGGATCGCGGGCTCCAAATTGGTATTTATGACTCTACCCACGACGATAACTCCCAAAAGACTCTCCTACACTTTCGCTCAAACGTCCGATCCCCTCCAAGGTCAAAATTCTGTCGTGGTAAGGAGTTACGGCGGTTAACACTGTAACCAGACGCGCGGCTTACCTCAAGGCTGTCAGGCTGACGGAACGGCGAAACGAAAGCTCTGGAACATTGTTCACATCCGTACTGCCTGTCATGCCACTCAGGCAGTGCCGCTGGTGTCCCAGGAAACCTCGTTGGGTCAGGATCAGCCTATTGGGTCCGGACGCGATACACCAATCGCTCTTGTCAGCATTTTTTTTGCCTATCTAAACTGAGGCTCTTGACTTCTTGAGATACCATATCAGCGTCGCCGGGCGAGTAGGTGAGCTCACGGGGCTCAAACCTGACGTTGTTGCTAACACGAAACCTAGCAAGAGCCGTGCCTCGCAGAATCTACGACCGGATCGGAAACGCAACCCACTGAAAAGATCCGACGACAAACTCAGTGGGCTGTGTCAGTGGGTTAACCAAAAGAACAGACACATGATAGAAATTTATTGAGATCCATTTTTTTTAATATTTAAGGCCTTGTGTTACAAAAAGGTTTACCTACTCGTCTCTTACAAGGCAAGATAATGAGTAACATAATATTTTGTATCTGAAATAAGAATTTATTAGAAAAGTCATAGCCGAGGAATCAAAGAGCCGCATGCGCCTCATGAGCTGCGAGTTTCCAATCACTGATCTAGAAGATTCAAAAGCCCAAGAGAGATAAAACTCGAGAACAATCTGAGCAGCCATTTTCTATTTTGGATCTTGTCCTGTTTTGGGTCGTTTTCTTTTTTGGATCGAACGGCATTAGGAATCAGTGATCTCTCTCTCTCTTTCTCTTCCTAGCTATTCATCCCAAGTAGTGATGAGGTCAGCTTTCTTCATTTTTCTCCTCTAATTTAACTTTGTCTTACACGTCAGTAGCAGTGGACCTTCGTTCATCCAGTGAATCGTTCCTTCATGTCCTTCAGCATTACATCTCACCATCTTGTCTTGGGGCTTCCCCTGTACCTTTGACCAGGGATGTCAAACATCAAATTTCCGAAATAGTCGGGTCGCCTTATTATTATTGTTAGGAAGCAATAATAAATATCGGAAAGGCTGGGTTGAATTATAATTATAATAGTCGATGAGACTGCGGCTGACTCGTTCAAATTTCACAAGGGCGTGCGGCAGGGCTGCATCCTGTCACCCATCCTGTTCAATATTTACATGCGATGGTTGGGATGGTGGCATTACCGTCGGAGGTTGTAAAATCTCCAACTTACGCTACGCTGACGACACCACTCTCTTGGCAGCCAGCGAAATCGAGATGGGCAGGTTCTTGGACAGGATGGAGCGCATTAGCAAATACCTCGGACTCGCGATAAACAGACCTACAACAAAGGTCATGATCGTTGATCGCACAGGCAGACTGGAGCTCAGCGGTACACTTAATTTAGAAGTAACGGACAACTTTGCTTACCTGGTCTCCAAAATCTTCAACAATGGCTCTTGTGAACCGGAAATTCGCAGACGGATTGGGATGGCAAAAGGTGCCATGTCTCAGCTGGACAAAATATGAAAGGACAAAAATATATCTATAAACACCAAGAGCAACCTAGTCCGCACACTAGTGTTTTCAATATTCATATACGGAGCAGAGAGATGGACTATAAAGAAAGCTGACCGCAATGGGATTGATGCCTTCGAAATGTGGTGCTGGAGGAGGATGTTGGATATTCCCTGGACCAAACGCCGCAACAATGTATCCATCCTAGCTCAGCTCAAGATCCAGACTAGACTCTCCACCATTTGCCTGCGAAGGATTTTTGAATACTTTGGCCACATTGCAAGGAAAGACAGTGACAACTTGGAGAAATTGGTGGTCACTGGAAAGGTTGAGGGCAAGCGACCAAGAGGCAGGAACCCGACCCGTTGGACGGACCAGATTCGTGCAGCCCTTGATACCACAGTGCACAATGCTCTGCACTCAGCTGCAGATAGGAACAGATGGCGGTGCATTATAAAAAACAAACTGTTTCAAGGCCATGACTCAGTAATGAGGAAACCGACGCAAGGAGGAGAGGATTGAATTGAAAGGCTTATTTGGGATTCTGTTACTTAGATAACCTTTTAAGGAACATTCTAGTCTTTTTTTATCTTCAAAATGTGCATATGTTCGGGATTACTTTTTTGATTAGATGAGTGAATGAGCTTACCCCACCTGCTGTTAAAGTGAATACCAAAGCCAATAAACATTAATCATTTAAATACCATACCATAAATTTCAGTTTTTACAGTACAACGGGCATCCTTTAAACCGAATCGCATTACTGCTTCACGGTAGAAATAGGCTGAGTGGTGGTGGTACCTAGTCGTACTATCGTACTATCACCAGTAAAATTTCACTAAGCTTTGTTTTAAATTTAGGTCATTACCAGTACACGGTACACCCACCCACATATCAAATTGAAATTTTGATGGCATTTTCTTGGGCAGATTTTTTATAAGATAATGCACAAATTTTCATCTCTTTATATTCTACGTATATAAAAAGTCAATTGTACTTGATTTGGCTGAAAAGTTTTGGTAAATAAAATAATAACACAACGCTTACGATTTTTTAAATTTCAAATTCAATGCATCCGATTTTCGTTCACAGTTATTCTAATGACTTTTACATTATTAAATTATATCATGAATTTTCTTAACATTGTCATAGTAGAAAACTTTCTGACCTTTACGATACACAGACGGGCTACTTTAAATGTGATTGGAGGCTATTCAATAATTGTTTATAAATATTATTAAAGTTGATTTATAAAACTGTCCATTGTTTATTGAACCGCGAGAAATATCTGTGCGAATCACCCACGAAGACCGATTCACGGCAGAGGTATGCCACCGATGTTTTTGTTTAGTTATTTTTCAGTTTTGTAAACTTATACGAAGACTGAGATATCGTGACCAAATCCAGAGACAGTTGTCGTGCAATCAACTCGTGTAAAACACCTTCTTGTATATTGTAATATCTGTACAAAAATGAACCGTTCTCTTATACTGCTTTATATTGTTCTTTTAACGCTAACCTGTGCTCATCTGGAGGTGAACAGAGATAAGAGAGGAAGACGAAAAAATAATCACGAGGATAAAACATTGTGGAAAGAAGAATACGAAAAAGAATTAACAGACGCCATGCTCTCGTCACGTAGACGTGATAATGTGACGCGAGTTCCACAATCTTCAGGAATAGGTGATAACGAAGCCGTCATTGAGAAGCTTATGGAAACGATCACATCGAGCGAGAAGTATCTTAAAAAAGTTGAAAGCATAGATTTTAGACTTAATAGACTTGATATAGAAATTCACGAAAAAACGAATAGTATCGCTAAACAGTTGGGCGAAATTATGAAAGCCGTCAACTCCGACGTCTACGGGGATAAGTTTGAAACTATTTTGGAGACGATAAAATCGGACGTGAGTCAAATAAAATACAGTCTTCAGATGACTCCGCGGTCGAACAACGCTGGTAAAATGTTACAAAGTAACAATTTAAATCTATTGCTAAATTAATTATCATTTCAACGGTCTCGAGCCAGCATTATCTGTTGTCTTATGGGTATTTGAAACTATAAATATATATATATACGAGGTAATATCTAGAAATTACAAACTGAATATTAAAAAAGTATCTACGAAGATACTTTGGTCGGGTATAGAACCCGAACGATGTGGCGCATTAGTCAGGGTCGTCATTGCTACATAGACATAGAATTACTTTGTTTTAATATGCATTTTTGGGCAATGTTTTACAGACAAAATTTACGACTTTTTTATAGTTTCAGGTACTGAGTACCAAACAGATCCGTCCTTAGATACAAAATTATCCGTTTTGGAAAGTAACACGAAAAGCATATTGTCTGGCGTTGAATCAATATTAACGGTAATTTCGGAGGTGAAGAATCGTCAGTATACTAAGCCATTGGCCAGGTAAGTTGATGTCATCGAGACTCGATTTATTAACTTTCCCACCATTAAAATAAGAACGAATGTCTCTTTTTTTGGTAGAAATAGGAGAAATAGGCTTGTGGCAGCTAGACGTGTGAGCTAACAATATGCCAAGTTACTGTTGTTACTTCATACATATTTAACCAACGATATTTCTTCTTCATCCTGAAAGCCGTTCGTAAATATAGGTTAAGTACCCGTATCCCCAGTAAAATTTAGTGATTTTAGTTTCATTTACGACTTGTAGCAATAATATGCAATTTGTGAACGCTTCGTTGTTGTTTACAAGAAACATTTTTCAATTACGCAAATAAATACATTTAGCACTGTTCACAGATCTGATATGGCACATCCTAGTTCACGAGAGGCAATATCAATTATAAGCGAATTCAGGAAAAGTCTGCGTGAACATAAGACAAGGAAATGTGATTGTAGGTTAGTGAAATTTATTATATCGTGTTTGTAGCCTAACAAAAATAATAGTACATATGTAAACTTCGTTATGTGATAAATTAATTAGGTGATTGGTGGTACCACGATCCATTTTGAACCATTCGAACAAATTACTAAACTATAGAAAAGTAAAATTAAATCTATCTGATCAAGTTCTTTCTTATTTATGTTTGTTTACACATACACACGAAGCATCAGAGAGTCTCAGAGATTGATCGATTCTTATTAAAAGCCCTCACCTGCAGGTCTGAACGAGTGGATCGATCAGAAAGGTATCCAACCGATTGCTTCGAGATACAAATGCAAGGATTTAATGTTTCCGGAATTTATAAAATAAAACCGGATGATATGGACTCATTTTATGTACTTTGTGACCTTTCGACAGCTGGCGGAGGTTGGACAGTAAGTATGGTCAAAATTGAAACTGCTCTTTTTCTTATGTATTAGGAGGGTACATACAAGTTAGAGACACCGTTCGGATAGCCCACCAACCGAACGGCCCAGTGTTCGTGGCGCCAACTAGGGCCGGTTGCGGTGTCTCACAAGAGTTAGATTGGTCGGGAGAAATGTTGAACTTGGTGCTTTGAGATGAACAGCATATTCAAATTGGAGTTTCAACAGGCTCCGGTACCCGCGATATTTCGAAATTAAAACTTCTTTAACACTTCTTCTTTTTATTAATCATTCGAATTTTAAAGAGATATATCTAATGAAAAACATATTTCAGCTCTGCGAGAAAATGAGATATAATAATTTAAGAAGTAGCACTTCTATCGCTTGTGAATTGTATATTTATTTTTATTCGGTTCTTCTTACACCTTTTTTTGCGAACAACGTCGCTTCTTCACCTTTAACGGTGTGCAAGAGTAGAACCGGGTGAAGGTTGGACTAAGGCGACGATATATTGTGGAAGGAAGTGCCGCTTTTTTTTCCTACCTAAGCTGATAGTCTTGAGAGGCTATTTCAGCGTAACCATTACTAGTAGGTGAGCTCACGGGGCTCAAACCGGAGTGGTGCTAACACTGACCCTAGCAAGAGCAGTGCTTCGCAGAATCTACCACCGGATCGGAAACGCGACCCACTGAGAAGATCCGGCGAGAAACTCAGTGGGCTGAAGCGCCGCAGTGCGCGCGGTAGCTGTGAGGTGATGCCAATCAACAATATGTGCCCTTGACCCTTAATCATATAAATTCATCAACGTATTCACTACCAAGATTTTAATCAGTCAACACCATTTTAGGTGTTCCAAAATCGTTTCGATGGATCACAAGATTTCTACAAAGGATGGTCAGATTATGTGAACGGTTTCGGTAACTTAGCCGGGGAATTTTGGCTTGGACTAGAAAAGGTCAGTTTTCTGACGAACCAAAAACTGTATGAACTACGAATAGAATTAGAAGCTCAAAACGGACCAGAAGTGTTTGCAAGTTATTCTGTTTTTACTGTGGGACCTGAAGAGGAAGGCTACCGGATTAGCACACTTGGAACGTACTATGGAACAGCAGGTATAGATATCAATGAGGGCCTTGAAGCCTCAATGCGTGAATTCTGACATATGAATTTTTCTTTCTGTTAAAGTTTGCATAAAGACATCTTCAATGACCAAACAGAGTATTAATTGGCTGGTCTTGTTTTCTTCTATTTTTTAACTTTTGTCACTATATTTTTAAAGTAAAATAGTCAATAGAAGTCGTCGTGGACTAAAGGATAAGACGTCCGGTGCATTCTATGTAGCGATGCACCGATGTTCGAATCCCGCAGGCGGGTACCAATTTTTCTAATGAAATACGTACTCAACAAAGGTTCACGATTGACTTCCACGGTGAAGGAATAACATCGTGTAATAAAAATCAAACCCGCAAAATTATAATTTGCGTAATTACTGGTGGTAGGACCACTTGTGAGTCCGCGCGGATAGGTACCACCGCCCTGCCTATTTCTGCCGTGAAGCAGTAATGCGTTTCGGTTTGAAGGGTGGGGCAGCCGTTGTAACTATACTGAGACTTTAGAACTTGTCTCTCAAGGTGGGTGGCGCGTCTACGTTGTGGATGTCTATGGGCTCCAGTAACCACTTAACACCAGGTGGACTGTGAGCTCGTCCACCCATCTAAGCAATAAAAAAAAACACTATCTTGGCGGGAAATATTCCTAATGTATACTCACAAATTATAATATTAAGTAATAGGTTACCGTTTTCTCCTTGTAATACCTACCTTAATAAAATATTATTATAAATGAACGTCATTACAGGAGATTCACTGTCATATCACGCTGGTCAAAAGTTTTCCACCTTTGATGTGGACAACGACGAATGGAAAGATGGCTCTTGCGCTCAGGAGCACGGCGGAGCTTGGTGGTACAAAGAATGCGACAAGAGGTACGAAACTACGAATGCAACTGAATTCTTTAGGGTCCAGCCTACCGGTCCTTGAGTGGCTGGAATAGCCCCTTAGGCTATCATCGATTATGTATGGAAAAGAAATACAAAACGTTAACACAAAAAAATAGTGATAGTTAACATTATGGTTGTTAATTAAATTATTAAATTATTAAAAAAATTAAATATTCAATTATACAGCACGTATCACATACAATAATACTATTATTTAATAGTATTTCTAAAAATATATAATTCCCACGAGAAACTACATTAACACTTTTTTTCGTTGAGAATGCGGGTGAAGCTTCGGGTAAAAGCTAATTTATTTATAAGTAATAATTTCTGCACAGCAATTTGAATGGAAAATATTCGACTACAAGTGAAGAAAACAAAGGACAATCCATTTATTGGATATCCTTTAAGGTTCCGAATTATCCCCTGTCAAAGACGAAGATGATGATCAGGCCGCTGCCAGCGAAAAGACCGACCGACTTTATTGACAATAGTAGGGTAATATAATACATACTCCTATTGTTATTCGAATAAGTGTAAACTGTTTAACCTTTCATTTTCAATTTGCGCATTAAAATATTATACAATGTGGTAGAATTTTCTTAAGACTCAGCGTCCCCAATGTAAAATTTTCCGTGTTGTTTGTACTGCAAACATTTGCGCAGGTACAACATAAGAATGAGAACAGTAGATATTATATTAATCAGTGTTTTCATGCAGTTTGCTATTTGACAAGAAGTCTGTTTACATATTGAAGAATGAACAAAATTGTTTTTACAGAAAATTTCAGATGGTTCCAAAAAGAAACCTCTTCCCGAGAAACAATCTCGGGTCAAAGATATGAAGACTAAATATGACGTGAAGCACAATCATCCCATGTATCGTTACGACGAACACACGCACAGTGACGCTTTCTTCCCTAATTACGCCTGAAATCACTCGCCAAAAGCAACAAGTCCATAGACAACAACTATAATTACATAAAACTGACATTTTTAGATCTAAAGATCAAAATCTAAACTATATAGTTGTTGTTGTCCTTAAATATGTTTCTGACGATAGTGAATAGCTAATATTAATTGTGAAGCAAGCTAATGAAGGCATGTACATAATTTGAATTATATGTCAAAGTATATAATTGTAAAAAAAACCTAATAAAGGTTTAATTGGGAAATAGTTATAAAAATGACAGCATTACAAAAAAAATCAATGCATTGTATTTGGGTAATACCTAATGAGTTTATATTAAAATTATTACATACATATTTTACACATTTATTTATACGGGATGTCTAGAAATAATTTTGAAGCCGCGCAAAGGTTATAATCTATGTAGGTGACACTTGATAAGATCACACTAAAAATCATGGTCATGAAAAACACCGAAATGTAAACTGATATGGTTTTTAATATGAAATGAAATATATCGGCGTTTTAATTCCGAGCTTAGCAAGTAATTGTGATATTTATGGATAGAGTTAAGGAGAACTATCTAATTTGGGAGACAAGTTGAAAAAGTGGGTGTATTGTCAGCATTAAATTATAACTCAAAAAGCCATCAAAATAGGGCTAGTGTAGCAAGCGGTATTATATAAATGTAGCAGTTCTAAAAGGAGTGAAGTGTGCTGTATCAAAAAATTATAACAACTTCTGACGCTATCTTTTACATTGCACCACTTGCTGTGGAGCTGCCATTTTAATTGATCACTTTTCGATTGACACTTTGTCATTACTGAGTGTGTTACTGAGTTATTAGCTGTACACTCCACATTGATATAGATCGATAGATTTGATGTTTTTTTAGAAAGGGCTAATAAAGACCCCATAATTTGTCATGAATTAGAAAGTGTTTTCACGCAACATAACCCCATTAAAATGAACGATACGTTGAATCTGCTGTCACAAGAGAGAGCGGGGGAGGCAGCCAGTCGTCCTCACATAATTTAGCTGTAGGCTCATGAAAATATATGAACTTACAAGTTATTTATAACTACTATACGAATGTTTTAGTTCGATCTAGTATTTTATACTAGTTTCGGCTATGGGAATAATTTCGATAGTTAGTAAATATCGCGTATATTAATCATTTCAAAAAAGGTATCTAAAAATACGCAAGATGTCTGAAGAGTACTGATTTCTGATTCTGTTAACATTTAGCATCCGCGTTTTCCGACTTACTTTTCGGAAACACCCTACACATTTGTACTACATAGTCAAATAATCTATTCAGAGGTTAGTATGATTCATATTTGATAGTATTTCGTGAATATATTATATATCATCTATTGTAAACGAAGGTTCTATTGAAAGTTTAAATGAAATAAAACAACAAAACAAATCAGTCTCCATTTTTTTTTATTTTGCTAATTTAATGATTGAATAGTGTATGCTTCTGTACCGATTTGAGCAAAGTGTGACAAATTTCGTTATATTCCTATTTCGTAATATACGACCACCAAGCTACGAACACAACACATTAACATGCAAAAACGCACGGTTTCAATATAATAATCACAGTGTGGTCGCATTAAAAACATGATCTCATGGCAGTGCTCAAGCTCAACCTATTTATTAAAGTCTATTGTCAACTGATACACACCTACACGTACTTATTAATTAAACAAACCTAACATCTACAAGTGGAAAGTATCGTAAGTATATAAATATGTTCCACAATGTGACCATTGAATACGTTAAAAAAACCTTCCTTGGAAACGTACCTATACTAAACGAATATTATACCTGTAAATATTCGCTTAACTTATGATCATAGTGAAAATTATGTTACAAAACATCTCCGAGACATACCTACTTACTAAAATATTTAATTGTTTGTAATCATCTATAGAATGATATAGTATATACCTGTTTTTGGTGATTTAGGTAATTAAGATAGTGTAACATATTATTTTATACATTGAACAACAATTTTAAGATACAATAACTACTTATTATTAATTTTTAATATTTACATTTAAATTGTGTATAATGAACGTGATAAAAGTACCACTAAAAATTACAATATCGATCGTTTCGTATTCTGCAACCTTCAGTACAGACCTAAAAAATAAGAATTTTAGATGCAACTAATTAGAAGCCTAGGACAATTATATATCTTAGTGGATTACATGATTAAATTACACAACGTCGATTATAATATGTTATAGTAAGTAATTATACATAGCCCAAGGAATATTTAAAAAGTACTGCTTGAAATTATGCTATCGCAGTTAGTGATGTTGTGGTTATTTACAACATAAAAAAACGAAAAGAAAAAATGTAGTTTTAAAATGAAATTATATACGAATTTAACTAATTAGCACCGAACATTTACAAGTTTTAATATTAAATATCGAATAGTGTTGAATGTGATCCGAATTCAAATAAACGGTTTGATTTAAATTAATAATGGTAGGCATTTAAAATAGACAATGTGTGTTGATTTTATTTACTTTTAACATAATTAAAATTAAAAAGTAAATGTGTCATAATTTTGATACTTTCGATCAGTAACGGCAGTGTCTTCACAATCGCGATTAGACTGGTTGTTCTAAATCAAAACGAAATCAAATTGCAGGTACACATTCAACACGAATGGCGCATAAATTGTAATAAAACACTTACGCAACTCGGGCCAATTGATAAACTGACCGAAAATGGCGGCAGTCGGATTTTTTCTCTCTTTCTTCCGGAAACTCTTCACTCAGACTAAAAGGGTACAATCAATCAGTGAACGTATTATACAAGCCACCATTTTCAATGAATTTTTCTATTGGCACGATATATTTACAAGTAAAATACAATGTTTAAATTAAATAATATAAAACTAATGAATGTACAACGAATGTACAGTTGCTGTTAATTCTAGAAATGATTTAAACATGTAGTCGTCATCACGACTTTGAGGCGAACTATTAATTTTAGGATGTTGTAAAGAATTTCAATAGTCCAGTCTTAAAATATATTGCAACGTTTATATTTTATTATTGCATACGTGAGCAAATATTGTTAAACTATATTATTACTTATATTTAGATTATTTTAGCGGACTTTAACAAAAAGACGTGGTTGAGTATTCGTCTACACTTATACCGGATTTCACCAAATATAAATGAACCTAAGAAAAAAATGATAATTCTTTTTATTTCGTTTTAATAACTGAATAACTGACATCATGAATAACTGGAATATGTCGCAAATACGGTTGCGATAACGTCACTTATGCAAATTGTTTAATTTTCCAGGAAAAACGTTGGAAAATTCAATATCTTATTATATAATTCTTACATTATTATAGTTTTGCTAGGCTATAGAAATAAAATGAACTACAACCTTCATCAGTAAAAGCAAACATCTCTCTCGTCTCACTAATAACTATCAAAAAACGTATTTTCTCATACTCAGTTCAGTATTAACAAAAATTGCGTGACTTTATAGTACCGTATGTGCAATGTATTCTTGTATTCTGAGAACATGAGTCTTAATTATCGTCAAATAATAAAGTGATTTTGGTATGCGAAGTATTCAAAGAGGTTTTAGTATTTTTTATTTGTCGTAATTACATTACATACGTCATTTGCATGTTGATTTGTTTCGCTCCATTATTAAAGTTTTCATTCAAACATAAATAATTACCATGAATTTCCTAAGATGAATAATGCAAACTCTTCGACACGGTGGTAGATTTTTTTCTTTTAATACGGTTTTAGAACGATTTACGAAACAAAAATCAATCAGTTGTTGCGTTAACGTGACGCCATTTTATTTTAATTTTTATATATTATTTTCCCGCCAGTGTTTATTCTACAGTCCTTTATTTCTCATTTGTCAGTCAATGAAACGAGGACGCCGTCTAGTTTTCAACACGAATTACCCCAGAGTAACGTTCATTGGTGAAATCCAGTTTTATTGACTGGAAAATTATTATAGAGTTCAAATAATGGTAGAAGACAAACTTTTGAAAAAGACATCTTACAAGAACGGCGTTACACAGGTACTACTATTTTTCTACTACCAAAATGTGTGATCTTATCATTTCCGTATAAGAATTAAAACGAATTTAGTTTTTGATAAGGTATCAGGATCAGTTTTTCGTATATTTTACTCTCTCTCTAGTCTGAGAGAGTTTGTCTCTAGTCACTCTGATTAATCAATTCATTCATATTCTCGCACAATCTGTCACATTAACAATGACTTTTATGTATGTAATTTCGATTTTTTTTTAAACTACTAATATGTGACAAACGAAGCACACATTGGCCGAGTGTTTAATTGTGATTAGTATAAATGCAACAGGAATTCAATATAATTAAAAAAAAATGTATGTTCATTTTAATAAAGCTCTCGTGGCCCAGCATGGCCGCACGTGCCTAGAGACTAGAAACGTACCTTAAGTATTCAGCATTAGTGAAAGCATAATTGTACGTATCGCGAATATTTCTCACGAGGGCTTACGTTTGGAAAAATGTTAACACTGTTTCAGTATAATTTACGTTGAACCTTTATTTATACGTTGGTAGTAAATGGGCGATAGTTATATTTATATACTTAATTAGTTAAACAGCAGTGTCGTCTGAAGGGAAAGGTAAAAAAAGGAATTTTTCCTGATCACTTCTTGTCGTGCGATCGAGTCAAATCGACTTTAATCTTAAATGCGAATGTGGTAAATGAAATCATCGTCGCCTTAATAATATTGATCATCATGATCATTGATAAGATTTAATTATCAAAGCAAGTCAACTAAACAAAAAGTTTTAATTATATACTTTTCGTACGTACATCTTTTTAAATTAGATCTCATTTAACAATGGATCTAAAAAATATTTTTATTTTTATTGGTATGCCAATCCAAAGACGATAAAAAAAGGTTTTACACGAAGCAGTTTCAAAGCGATATTTGCATGAGCAGATTCAATTTTGTGTCTCTAATTTGGAGAATTCCGAGAAGACGTCCACTGAACCGAGTTGTTTGCATACCATTATAGGTGATTCGATTTTCGATTTACTAAATATGAGAAAAGAAAAACATTAACAGATAAAAATTATCTTCGAAACAAGTCAGTTACAGTGGAGGGTATCATAACTTTTATAACATTGTGGAAATTAAAAAACACATACAAATGATGAAAAGCAATTTCATTGCCTGCAATGATATAGAACTAAAATTACATTTCCATGTAAGTGAAGTGCTTGGCACCGGTTCGCATTGGCAAAATGAAAAAGACAAACAATATTTGCATAATATAGTGCGGAATCCTACTACGCCAAACACCAGTACTGATAGTAAATTTTCGGCGTATCGTAAGATGAAAATTTATGTAAAAAACTTCCCTTAGAATTTCAGCACCACTGAGTAAATTATTTATATTACATAAATGCAACTCAGTAATTAACTAAAAATGTTCATAAATGTTGTTTACCTATATTAACTAATTTACTACGAATTAAGACGCAACCAGGATCACAAGAGCGTCCCTATCAAACGTATAGGACTATTTAAATAAACGAGTGAGATAGATAGATAGTAAGAGAGAGAAGTTGTTTATATAATACATGCAAGTTATATTGCAGCTTATACCTAAGTAGGCGGATCATACGACATTGTCCCCATATTAAACATGCCCATTATTCCAAATAAATAACCAACACGTTAACGTAAGAATGACGAATACCTCACATAAACAAGTACAGTTTACGTAGACTTAAAATAAATGAACAACATGTAAATCGAAAATAAAATAAAAAAACTTATCTACTTAATTGTTTTTCATGAAAATTTACTATTGATTTTTAGTTTGTTTTCCATAAATAATTGGATATTTTAACAAGCATTTAAGAACGGGTTGTAGTGACGATGTGATATTATACAAAATGATGATTTTGTTGAACGGAGTTAACAAAGCAGTGTACGATAATGGTATGCAATAATAGGGCAGTTGACTGACGTCGTATTCATTGGAGCAATAAGGGTCATTTTAGAGTGAACAACGAAGTACTATGAAATGTTTTTGTAGGGACACGTGAAGGTTGTCCCTTTCGCGCAGAGTTAGTGTTTACACAAGCGAACTTATAGCGTCACGATTAGCTAGTGCAGTAATAGAAATCTTAGCTTTTGTGTGCCGCCATTATTATTTTAGGCAATGTATTATTATTGGTAAGTGAATAAATTTTAAGCTTCTTTTTCTTTGTGTGCCGCTAGATAAAAGTTTGAGAATCACCGGGTTAGTGTTCAGCACGAAATTAAGAAGATTGTTATTTTCACGCATCTGGACTTATTACAATTTAGAATTGAAGTAACTTAATCCAAAATTATTGTTTTTTTTTTCTTTTTTTGTAAACGCCAAAAATGTAATTAAAGAATTATTATTTTTCAGTTTTGATTTTAATACTTTTAAATTTTAAGGTAATTGATTGAAAATTTATTTAAAATCATGTACTTAGCTCTTTTTCTAACTAAAATTTAATTTTATAAACTGATAGAACACATGTTTATAAGTCCTTTAAAGTATCAAACTCATTTTTTTAAACTTTTTAGTTAACCCTCTTCAATTCTAAGGTTAATTTAAATATAAACTTTTGACGACCGTCTATCTGCTTTTATGTTCCGTTTAGCTTATCCGTGAGACAATAAAAATTATCAGTCAACTTGCCTATTGTGATTCGAATTTTCTTTACTACCGGGACGAAGCGTATAAACATTTTAATTTAAACATGAGAAATATGCTCACCATTCTTGAAGACCTCTTAAAATAAGTAGACACGTATTGTATTGAAATCAACACTTATCTATAGCTGATTAAATGTTGCCAGATCAACATTTTAGTTAGCTTTCGGAAATTTTAAATAGCATTTAAGCAAAATTAATATACTATTTTATAATAGCATATTAGTACGAACTGAGAAATCATAATATTATTGTGGTATTGTATTTTTATCTCGATTTTCTGAAACACAGCCCACGTCTACTGTATGATTTTAAATAACAACGATAATAAAAAAAAATTTTTAAAGTACTACGCCATCAGAACTCTATTAGATTAAGAATAATAATAATAATAATATTAATAATATAAAACGATGAACACTTTAGATTCTCGGAGGCTTCATTAGTTGTTCCGGTATCGTGGCCGTACTGAAAATAATAAAAAGTTTAATGAATAATGTTCCCAGTGAATTGATAGGATTAACACTATCTAGGTGATATCTAGGGACACACTCTACGGCCTGGTCGCCCTGTACATACTTGGCCTACCTGTAGATGAGGACTGCCAAAGTGCCCTGGAGTGATGTCAAGGAGCAAGCTTAGACAGGGTCAGGCGGAGACAACTTGTGAGGGCCCTATGCACCAGCGGGGTACCCTAGGACTACAACAACAACAGGTGATATTTATTTATTAATAACTAGCGACCCGCCCTCGCTTCGCTTCGGAAACATTAAATTTTATTATTGATAGACGAAGCCCGCCATGTTGCGCGCGGTACGACAATAACTGCGGGTGACGCCGCGGGGCGAAGCTAGTCTAAAAAACAGATAGACAGACAGACAGACAAAAATTGCAAAAAATGTTATTTTGGTGTATGTACCGTATATATGTTCATATGGATGTAGTAAAAAGCGGTTATTTCAATATTACAAACCGACACTCTCATTTTATTTATATGTATAGATAAACAAACAATTATACTCGAATGACTCACTGTTTCAACATTGGTAATGTTAAAAATAAAATGAAATGACATATTGCGATTATTGTATTTTAAAACAAAGTAAAACAGCTTAATAATTTTAATAATTACCTTAGTCGTGATCGTGTAAGTTTTGTTCGCTTTCCGGCCGCAGGGAATCGATGCAGGCGACTATCTTGAGCGCCGGTCCGAGCTTCATGGATAGCGCCATGACGAGGTGCTCCGGCTTGATGAGAAGTAACGCCTCACCGTCGACCTCCTGCATCAGAAACTCGTCAGCGTAGCCGGCGCATCCGGGGATGTTGCGGATGAACTCGCACACTTCGGCCACCTGGAACACAATTTGAGTTTAATTATTTGAACTAATTAATTAGCACATGACTTCGGAGCTCATCTCTTATACGGTTAACGAAGTCCGTAGACACCACTAAGTGAAGTCGCCAATGACATTTTAGCACCTTGTCTTAAGCGCCCTGTATACGATCCAACATTGGAGGAAGCTGGTGCAAAAACTAGACCAGTGGCTACGACCCTATGAGGAAGTGACCCTTTGAGTAATGAGGAAGCGGCGAAGAGGAGGAGGAGGAGGATACGATCAAATTTGTTTGTCAAACTTTACGTTTTCATCAAACAATAAACGATCATTTCATTGAACGATCAAACCAAAGATCAAACAAGTTTGTTAAGCTGCCCGTAGATTCGGTTTTTGTCCTCGCCGTAACGAGACGTCGTGTCGAGCAACGACTGAGATCTTGTTTGACAAACACCCCGTACACGTTCAAACTTGTTAGTCAAACACGCCGTCAATCAAGATTTCCATTAAACACGTACAATGTTTGACAAACGCGTCAAATAAATTTGCATACTGTCAAATAATTTGACAAACACGTAAAATTTGACCAACACTTTGTTCGTTTACAGGGCGCTTTAGTGGTATTAGGAGAACGACTTCGAACACAAACATATGACAATCGAAATAGACGGTGTGTTGATATAGAACTTTGTTCAAAAATGGATATTAAATTTGAAAATGGAATTCGAGGGAGAGACATAATAGACAACAAGACATTTCTAGTTTGTTTTCCATTGCGTAGTATCTGGCGTGAAATTATGATTTTATTTATTTATTAGGCTCACAATACACGTTACAAGCTAAAAAGATACATAAAAAACACAAGTAAAAAGAAACAGAATCTGGCTTGCAACATAAGTATGTGCGTACGACAAAACAAGACAGTGCTGAATTTGTAAAACAACGTTCCTTACAATTATACGACAAAACAACACGACAACGAAAACTAACCTAACTTATAATGTAAGGAAATAATTTTATTCACAATATAAAATTAAACAATTAAACAGTTACACTATTAACCTATCACTAACGTTGCGGGTACAGTGACTCTCAGTAACTCGCTTATCGAAAAAAAAAAGAAAAAAAAAACAAAAAAAAAAAACAATAGTAATCCTTACCGTCCATTTGTTAGCGTTAGGTATCTTAGCTTGTGCAGAGTCGGCACTCGTAGGTTGAGAGTCGGCCATCTCAACGTTAGATGAGGCCTCGGCTTTCACATTGGCGTTTTGAGTTGACGACTCGCTGACGTGGTTATCGTTACTAGAACTTATACGGGGCAAACTGGCGCCGCCTTCCAGCATCTGCTTTTTACCTGTATCAAAAAAAAAAAACATTTTGTCAATGCTACTTGCGAGGAACATAGAATAAATCGTCTTCATTAAATTAAAACTGTATAATCTCAAAACTTACTAATTTTACAGGAGAGTGTTTTAAAGGTTTAAAACATCTGGTATTTTTTTAATATTAATCATTTTTGCAACATTTATTTTTTATTAGATACATTATCTGTCTTTGAAAGTAAAATAAAATTATGTATTAATTTTGTTAATAGTAGTCAAAATACAGGAAAAAGATAACGAAACTACGCTCTTTTGACAGTATTTATGAGAAAAATACTGGTGATACCAAACTATTTCACATTTTAATAAAATTTTTGGAAATTGTACACTTTTAATGCGAAAAGACGAAATGTCAAAGATAGGCCTCCATTGTATTTGTTGTGTGATTAAGCATTAGTGGTTGGCGTATGAAATGCGAATCATTTAGATACAAAACCGTGCGTGATCACAATGCGACTACTAATAGGCATTAAAACGGGGTAGCATTGTGTTTCTTGCAGTGCGAATATTTTAACCCACAGACACAGTTCACTGAGTCTCTCGCCGGATCTTCCCGGTGGGACGCGTTTCCGATCCGGTGGTAGATTCTGCTAAGCACTGCTCTTGCTAGGGCCAGTGCTAGCAACTCTCCGGTTTGAGCCCCGTGAGAGCTCACCTACACACGTTAGGGTGAAGCTGATATAGCCTCGCCTATCAGCATAGGTAAGAAAAAAAAAGCGATGTTAATTAAACGTGTATTCAACTAACGTGGAGGCTCGTCCGAACTGGGCAGTTTGTTTTCTTTGTCTTCTTTGTCAGCCCATTCGCGTAGAGGTCGGTTCACCTGAAATTTTACATGATATTACTAATTTAGAAGTTGTTTTAAAAATTTTAATTTTTTTTAATCCATTTAAGTTAATTAACATTTAATCGTAATTATCATTGACTAGCGGACCCGGCGATCTTTGTTCCGCCACACGGTTTTTTTCACACACATCAACCGGTTAACTTCAAAATTCTACTATAATTACACATAGAATATATTACGTTTAGTTGTCAGTTGCGTTTTGTTATTCCATATCAGTTGCGTTTTGTCATACCACGTTTTATGTCACGTCCCATGGGAATGTGATAAAAAGTATCCTATGTCCTTCTCCTGGTTCTAAGCTACCTCTTCAGTAATTTTCAGCCAAATCAGTTCAGCCGTTCTTGAGTTATAAATAGTATGTAACTAACACGACTTTCTTTTATATATATAGATATATAAAGACACTCCCTTGCTTATTTAAACTTAAATTTGACAAATTCATTATTAACTAATATGTATGTTCTAGCGCTAATTGTGCTAGCTATAATAATAGCTAAAATCATTCTTAATTCGTTTGTCACTCTATTCATTAAATATTAAAACGGATAGGACCGAGGGTTTTCCTAGTTATTTTGTCGAATTTATTTAATAACACCAATATAGAATACCGCGAATGGTTCTCCCGCCTCCTGGATGACATATCCTTCGATCACGTGCGTCAGTATGTTCGGCTTCACCATAGCTTTGGGGAGCCCTTTGTCTGTAACCACAACAAAAGTCATAAGATTTAGTATTAGGATACCAAAATCGACTAAAACGTGTTATGCAAGTTTCTATTTTAAATATCCATTTGAGAATATGGATTCAGAAAATATCTATCATCAGAAGCTGAAACTGGTACAAAAATATGAATACCAAACATATTGGTATTGAACGCGCAAGGCTAAGTGTACAAAACTTGAAGGTCAACGACCAACGGTCAGTATAGCATGTCATTGCTTAAAATACTGTACTGTAACGCACTACAAACTGTTTACGATTTCAAGAGCAACATTTAGACCCTGTTTTGCTACTCAATAAGTTCTAATTATTATTATTTTTCTTAGATGGGTGGACGAGCTCACAGCGCACCTGGTGTTAAGTGGTTTTGGAGCCCATAGACATCTACAACGTAAATGCGCCACTCACCTTGAAATATAAGTTCTAAGGTCTCAGTATAGTTACAACGGCACCCTTCAAACCGAAACGCATTACTGCTTCACGGTAGAAATGGGCGGGGTGGTGGTACCTACCCGTACGGACTCACAAGAGGTCCTACCACCAGTAAAATGACGCAATGACTAAATGACGCAATAAACAAGTCTTACCGTGTGCAGCGGCTTGGCTGATATGACGCGGAGTACATTGCGTGCTCTTGAACATAGTTGATGTACCGGAAGCTACGGACGCTGTGGTCACCGAAGTCATTGTGGATGCAGACACAGAAGACGTTGTCACCAGCTGTGCATCATTCGCGTATTAAAGTTTTTCCTTATTTTAGTTAAGTACATAAACTGAACGTACTGAAATCGTCAAAAAAAAAGAGCTTCAATATGATATGACATTTTGACTCCAAATGTTTAAAACAACTATAACTATCAGTATATATATTTACATAATCACTTTTTAAATGAAAATAAATGGGTTTCCTTAGCAAAAAAATAAACCACAGAAACCTCAAAAATAATTAGGCAATTCGACTTCTTAATATTTAAAGACATTTCCATGAAATCTAGCTTGATATTTTCGAATTGGTTATTCAATTTGAAAGTCGAATCTGTCCATAGACCTCAATACGTACACTGTTCGTTTCTAGACGTCAGGACTTAAAGCTAGGAACAAACCTGTGGTAAAATAGGGGTTGTTTGCTGCGCACTGCTCGCCACAGAAGTGGAGTTGTTTGAGACACTTGGAGATACGGAGGAGGGAGTTGAGTCAGCCACCGAAACGATCTCCTTCTTCGACAAAATCGGCTTCGCGTCTGGTGGCGGCGGTGGCCCTAGATAATTCACAATAATTACTTATATACAGTGAGGAATCACGAAAGTGCGTACTTTTAAATGTGCACAGTGAATATACAGATCTTTGGTTAGTGTAGACCTGTTGTTTCTCATAAATAAAGTTATCCTCATTATATGAATCGATTCAATTATAATTTGTAATTTTTCTGCGTGACGTATTTGGATGAAAGCAAGCTGTGTTGTGAGTTTCTTGTTTGCTAGTCAAAAAACTGCATTCAGAATCAGTCATGAAGTCATGACAGTGTAAAGATTAATCTAAATAAACCGTTTTGGCAACCGTAAACATTTACTAACGTATTTTACATTTATATATGAATACGTGAAGCAAAAACTTTGTACCTCTTTTTACCAAAATTGCGCGAACGGAGGAGTATGAAATTTCCCACACTTATAGATAATATAGAGAAGGAGTGCACAATGCTAATATTTTTTAAAATAATGCATATAAGATACATTAAATGAATAAAGAAAACATTACACACATTGCCATGTATTTGACACACACGCATGCATACTATTTGTTTATTGTCAAGCATTACTTAATGCTTAAAGTCTGTGGTCAAATTGAAAATAGGTTAATATTGTTTATCTTTAATATTATTTGTCTATAGTGTAGTCTTGGCGAAGTCTGTGATTATAGAAGTATAATAGTCTTTGACAATATAACCATAATAATGTTCAAACTTATAATTTCAATTAATTATAGTCGAATTTCGACTACTGCGGTACCACTAGTTTTTAAAATTATTAATAGAGAATCCGGCACATGTTAAGTATGTTTTTTACTTAGAAAAATATCAAGAGGTACTAACATTAATATCCCACGTTTTCACGAACGCCCGCAATAACCGCCTAATTTTGTATTTATTATATATATATAAGATACAGCTCACGAGACAGGCCACGGTCAAGTTTCAGGGACACGACCTTCAGCAATGAAGAAAGCGACGAAGAAGCAGAAGAAGAAGGAAAAAGATATATGTATATCGACGCTTGAAAGGCAAACGTGACTTAAGCGACAATAACTGCTTATACATAAATTACAGGCAATAACCATATTCGATACGCAAAAAAAAAATTTCTAGGTCTATTAAAATCATTTCAATCCTACTAGCTACTAGCTAGATTCTACTACAGTTGGATTCGTTAAAATATTTTTTTTTTCAGGTATTTCAACATTAAATTAGTCTACTGTAAAGTTCACGCATTGTCGCTTAGTCACGTTTGCCTTTCAAGTGTCGATATTAGCAGTCACTCACCCATACAGGTGCTGGTGGAGATAGACGCGTCGGCCGTAGTGACGGTCGTGACCGCGGCGGTGTTGTTCGGAACGGAGGCGGCCGAGCTTATGATTGGCGTCGCGGATACGGCCGCATCCGTTGTCGACTCGGCGACCATCTGCTGTTGCGGAGCGATCTGCTGCACGGGCGCCTGTACATACGTATTCGAATGAAATCGGACCTAATGGAGAGACAATGTATCGATTAAATTTCGTCTGCATTATTTTTAGGATTAGTTGTTAGTATACCTTTTTTTTTTATTGCTTAGATGTGTGGACGAGCTCACAGCACACCTGGTGTTAAGAGTGGTTACCGGAGCCCATAGACATCACGCAAATGCGCCACCCACCTTGAGATATAAGTTCTAAGGTCTCAAGTATAGTTACAACGGCTGTCCCACCCTTTAAACCGAAACGAATTACTGCTTCACGGTAGAAAGAAAGAGCTCTCTCACAGTTCTACTTAGAAACGAGTATGCACTAAATTGTTTATTTCTTCTAACGCCTTTCTAAATTAATACATGTTTCTTAGTTTAATTGTATATTTTGCTAACCTAAACTGCTATATTTATAGCGTGTAGAACACTTTTATTTAAAAAAAAAGTAACGTCCATCTTAAATAGAGATACTCGATAATAACCACAGACGATACATATGTAATAGTGATGTGAGAGCATGTTTAATATCGAACTACGGTTCCACAAAATTTACAAATTAAGTTTATTGATTTATATATCTATTATATATTTATCTATGTAACTGCATCTTTCAGAAAATTTGGACGTGTATTAAGGATCGATGACACTACAATCTTTTTAGTATTTTAACCTAATAGTCTGATCAAGATTACCAGGATTGGAAACTTTTATTTATTATGCTCGCTATTAAAGCGTTTATTTTTAAAAGATATAACTTTTTTGTGGAGTTACTGACATTTTTATAGCCTGTACTGAACTCCTCTTACCGGTGTAGCAGCCTGTTGAGATTTATCATCTTCGGTCTTGACGTGGGCCACCATGGCGGTCGATGTCTGCATCGGCATCACTGACCCTTGGACCGGAGCAGCGATAAGTCCAACCGCACCCTGAACAAATCAGACAATTAGTCTACAATATTTCGATATTTATGAATTTACTAGCTGACCCGGCAGACTTCGTAGTGCCTCAATCGATAAATAAAAGACCTAAACTTTTGTATAAAATAAACTTAAAACGAACAATAAGAATCCGTCCGACGGGGGACACATCAAAGGAAAAACAAAATCATTTTTATTTTATTTTATTAATTCCGAGCGTTTTCATATTTATCTACCTTTTAAACCTACTCTGGACTTTTCCACAAATAATTCAAGACCAAAATTAGCCAAAACGGTCCAGCCGTTCTCGAGTTTTAGTGAGACTAACGAACAGCAATTCATTTATATATATATAGATAATTTGAGTTCGACTCATGTATTGTGTTTATATGACAGCCTTTTGGGCGTTGTTTCCATCCTGGAAAATAACTATGATACCACTGTTTACACGAAATAGTGATGTGTTCAGTAGGTAAACCTATACCACCTACGCCATAATATATCATATGGAGTGCATTGATTATTTCTATAATAAACCTTAAGGATATTATTTTTCTACGGACAGACATATCAAAATTAAAGTCCATAAAATACGTAAACTTCTATCAAACACATATATACAAATATATATTATATATAAAAAATAACAAGTTACGGTTTAAAGAGTTTGTTTCAAATATGTATTGGTTGTTAAACTAGTAAGCCTAGTGTTTACTTGTCTACTCTTTAAAGAAATCTAATGTAAGCCATTCTTTCAAACATAACGTATGCATAAATCAATGTTTAATTACCACACTAAAAAGCCATTAATAAAATAATCATAGCTATCAAAGACAAAAATATGGAACTTTTCCCTATTAGTTGCAAGATATATTTATTATCATTATAGTATTTTGATATGTATGTATATATAAAATATTTGTGCATTTATATAATATGTGATGTTTGAATTACAATTCATATTAATTACGAGATTTATAAGCTTTTTACGTTTAATTTTGTAAGGTATTCCTTACCGACAGTAGTTACTTTAATATCGAATAAGCTACATAATGAGAAGAAATCGATAAGGTATCTTTTATTGAAAAATAAAACCGCTTGACCCATTGCGAAATGATTTGAGTGGACATTCGACATGGGTCAAGACTTTCCTTATTACTGTGTGTTTAGTTGGTGGCGACAGTAGATAAAAAAAATGTATTTCAATAATTAATTTGCTCTCTATAGTTCAGTCTATGTAAGCATCACATAACAAAATTCAGTATGTTAACATTAACGATAAATTTAATGGTTTCGTGAACGGAACTCATGCGTATTACATGCGACAATATATTATCTTTGGGACAAAATCTAATAAAACCTCTATTGACAACGAACACTGAAACGAACTGAAAAATAAATTTCGAGATTTTTTTTTGTGATGATGCGAAATGCTTTCGACTTGTTCATTACTACTACCTCGTGTTGTAAGATTGCCGGTGAAACTTGAACGAGGGGAGCGGACAGCAGCGAGGCGCCCTCTAACGTGATCGCCGGCTGCCAACGTTACCGACACTCAGCGTCGAAGTGTTACCATTACACAACGGATGTACACACATTATCTATATATTAATACGTGAAGCAAAAAGACTTTGTGCCCCTTTTTATGAAAATTGCACTGACGGAGGAGTATGAAATTTCCCACACTTATACAGAATATAGAAGAGTGCAGTGCTATTTAAAAAAAAACATTACACACACTATCATATTTGATACACACACATATGCATACTATCTGTTTTTAATGTCAAACTTTTCTTATTGCTTATATAGTCTGTGGTCGAAGTGAGAATAGATTAAATATTGTTTGTCTTTATTAATATTTGCCTAAAGAGTAGTAAGTAGTCTTAGCGAAATTTGTGATTATAGAAGTATAATAATCTTTGACAATAGAATCATAATAGTTTACAAACTTATAATTTCTATTAATTATAGTCGAATTTCGATTACCGGGGGACCACTAGTACAATTTAATGTATTACTTTGTAAACAGAATGTCACCTCGACATGCGTTTGATAACAATAATACAGTTACTGAACTAAGTTCACTCATATTGCGCACACTCAGACTAACCTATACTGCTCACAAACCCCGAACAAGAGTTAATCCATTTAAGCGAATTTTGAAAGTATTATTCTATATATGGTATGGTTGACGAATTGCTATTTTTATGTATCTTGAACAGTACTATCATTAGTTACGGTCAAAGCGTTTGATCAATTATTGGTCCATTATAACATTTGCTATTTAGTTGTGGTCGGCTGATAGTAAAATATCTTACCGCTTGCATTGGGGTAGCGTGGCTGAGCGTGGTTTGTTGCTGCACCGCCATCCCAACAGATGTCTGGACCAGTCCATTGCCAACGAGGGTCTGCAAGTACGTCACACCTTTAGTTTAGAACTCCATGAATTATACAATTCCATTTTTAAATAAGTTTCCTAGAGGACTTTCCTCTAGAAACTACCATAAAATGATGTACATTCGAAGTTTAAAACATTGAGTTCATATCATGTCAGTTAAATTACATTTCATGAAGGTACTCTAACTAACTTAGCAAAAACTGCAATACTATAACATTTTATTTGACTAATCGATTACGTTCGTTGTTCATAAATAGTAAAAACCTCAAAACCGAATAGTTTGAACAAGTCGTTACCACGCACGTAATATGATTGACGGAGACAGATCGAATAAAATGTTCACAATATTGAATAATTGCATCAATGTCCCACCTAACACTATCTATCGCTCTATATTTGTTTGGGACACGAGTACATTCATGTTCTCTGTCACTTTTCCCCTTCCGCCTTTATAAGAATAAATGTCATTAACAAAACTAATGAGAAAATGAAATACATTAAATTAATCTTGAAGTGACAGTGATTACGCCAAATTTTAATGAAAATTATTTTTATGTATTACAGTGGAGTGGTTTATTCTGGTATGTTATAGAATATATACAACTGTCACACCGTTATGCTTTTTATACTGAAGAAAATATTGCCTAATAAACTCAGTTGGTGATTTTTAAATCCAGTCGCGGTTAGTTAGAAGGCAATAACTGATTTTTTTTTTACTGAGCTCACAGCCCACTTGGTGTTAAGTGGTTACTGGAGCCCATAGACATTTACAACGTAAATGCCGCCACCCACTTTGAGATATGAGTTCTAAGGTCTCAGTATAGTTACAACGGCTGCCCCACCCTTCAAACCGAAAGGCATTACTGCTTCACGGCAGAAATAGGCGGAGTGGTGGTAACTACCCGTGCGGACTCACAAAAGATGATACTTTTTCACCAGTTACATACTTTTTGTCGATTCGTCCGTGATTACGTCAACAAACATTCAAAGACAAATCTCTAAACGTAATTTTTCTAGAATCATAAAACCAAATCGTTTACGATCAAATATTTTGGTATTTTTTTAACCTACCTATGCTGATAGCCGTGAGAGGCTATATCAGCTTCATCCTAACGTGTGTAGGTGAGCTCTCACGGGGCTCAAACCGGAGATGCTAGCACTGGCCCTAGCAAGAGCAGTGCTTCGCAGAATCTACCACCGGATAGGAAACGCAACCCACCGAGAAGATCCGACGAGAAACTCAGTGGGCTGTGTCTGTGGGTTAATGTCGAGCCCTTCGTCGCAAGCGATGGGTTCGACGAGAACGGTAACCGGTGCTTGTGGTGCCTAAAAGCACCGTTAATGGATCGGGAGGATCCGTATTGACGTGCTTTGGGCGACGTCGACTGTTTACCATTCGGTCTATAGGATCGGGTACAGGACAGGGTATGTTATTTTGGCTCACCTGCGGTTGTTGCTGGAGTGTTTGAACTTGTGTCATCTGAGTGTTTTGCGCGGTCTGTGTTGTGTTCAGCTGCCCGACTATTGTACCGGCTTGACCCATGGCTCCAAGCTGGCAGAATTTCACAGAAATATTATTTCTTCTACACCCTTAATATACCTTTTTACAAAAATTGCGCGGACGAAGGAGTATGAAATTTCTCACACTTCTAGAGAATATAGAGAAGGTGTGCAGAAAACTAACATTTTTTTTAAATTATGCATTAATAATACATAAAATCAATCAAAAAAACATTACGCACACAACCGTATTTGACACACACCCACATATATACCTATATATTCTTTATTTACTGTCAATCTTTTGTTATTGCTTAAAGTCTGTGATCAAATTGAGTATAGGTTAATAATGTTTATCTTTAAAATTATTTGTACATAGTGTAGTCTTGGCGAAATCTTTGATTATGGAAGTATAATAAATAGTCTCTGACAATAGAACCGTAACAATGTTATAACTTATAATTTCAATTAATTATAGTCGAATTTCGACTACTGCGGGACCACTAGCAATTACAATTTGGTGATGAAAATTAATCAATAATTATATTATTAACAAAAATAAAACAGATGTATGTTTACTTGAACATGCATTCCGTTATTTAATAGAAATTGACAAACAGATGGCGTTGTAATTAAATTTTATATTGTACATATTTTTGGTTTTTACTAGCTGACCCGGCAGACTTCGTAGTGCCTCAATCGATAAAAAAAAGACCTAAACTTTTTTATAAAATAAACTTAAAACAAACAAAAGGAATCCGTCCGACGGGGGACACATCAAAGGGAAAACAAAATCGTGATTTTTATTTAATTCCGAGCATTTTCATATTTATCTACCTTTTAAATCTTCCCTGGACTTCCACAAATAATTCAAGACCAAAATTAGCCAAATCGGTCCAGCCGTTCTCGAGTTTTAGCGAGACTAACGAACAGCAATTCATTTTTATATAATATATAGATTTTGGTCATGATTATTTTACTTACAGGATGTATTTGTTGCACCATTGATATGGTTTGTGGCATCCCAGCGATGGGCAGAGTCTGAGTACCTTGCTGCATGCCCAGCGTCATTCCTGCGTTCAAAGCGCAACTTTGTTACGTTTGATACAACATGCAAATGTCTGTTACAAATTATATTAATCTTATTCTTATTCAAATAGATATCCTTTCGAAATTTGATTTCGTAATTATTATTTTTATTGCTTAGATGCATGGACGAGCTCACAGCCCACCTGGTGTTAAGTGGTTACTGGAGTTCATAGATATCTACAACGATAATGCGTCACCCACCTTGAGATGTAAGCTCTAAGGTCTCAGTATAGTTACAACGGCTGCCCCACCCTTCAAACCGAAACGCATTACTGCTTCACGGCAGTGGTACCTACCCGTGCGGACTCATAAGAGGTCCTACCACCAGTAATTACGCAAATTATAATTTTGCGGGTTTGATTTTTATTACACGATGTTATTCCTTCACCGTGGAAGTCAATCGTGAACAATTGTTAAGTACGTATTTCATTAGAAAATTTGTTTCGAACACCGTTGCATCGCTAGATACGTATGCACCGGACGTCTTATCCTTTAGCCCACGTCGACTTATACTTAATACACTTACACGATTTTTGATATGTGGTCTATTCTATTCAATAATATTAACTTATTAATATCGTGAACTTCAGTTACAAACGAAACCAATTTGAGATTAGGAAATATGTCTCAGCAAAGCGTTGAGGGCGGTTATCATATGTGGATAATCAATCAAAATAAAAATTCACCTTGCTGTTGATAATGTTGCACCATTTGCTGAGTTTGTTGTTGATGCAACAGCTGTTGTTGTTGAACTGATGACTGCTGCTGTTGCTATCGAATGAGACAGAATAAAAGTTATCATTTTTTGTCTGTTAAAGAGCAACTGAGTGGGTTTGCGGGTTGTGAGGGGAAATAAACCTATTCACATACTGTGTAGCTATAACATCTTAAGCAGGATACCCCTCGAATAGCATATGTTCCACCCAGGAGATCAATATTATGTGTAGAGAAATCAGTGTAGTTTATCCTAGACTTAAGCTCTAGCCAAAAATATTACGGTTTTACATAACAATAAAACCGATATTATGTGCCGAGAAGGAAAACATACAGCATTGTATTATGAAGAAGCAGTGTGTACTTAGCTTAGATTCCTTGTCTATGTCCAACCATAGACCGTCAATTTAGTTCCATCTTTAGCCGCTAGGTGCTGCCAGCAAGTATAAAGGGAGCGCAGCCATCTTTGATCTTCATAGTCTTCACCAGGAAGAACTTCCTGCAATGCTGTATGTTTTCCTTCTCGGCACATAATATCGGTTTTATTGTTATGTAAAACCGTAATATTGATGTGCCTTTGGAAAACATACAGCATTGTATTATGAAGACGTGTTTGTTATCTGCTGGTGAAATTATTAAGCACAACGCTATGATGAAATAGGTAAAGCCATAATAAAATTATGAAGCGCAATGATAATGTTCATAATTTATATAATTATTAAATCGAAAAAACAGTTGTTAACTTCCACGTTAATTCAATAATTAAAAAATATTTATAAGTTTGTAATAAACATTTTATCTTGTATATACAAGAAAATGTATAAATTGTATAAATGATGTATATACATCATGTAGAAGTAAATGTGTTGAAAAAAAGAATCGTGAGGATCTTTACGAAGCTCTATTATTCGGCAATAATTATTGTAAACGTTTGGATGATTTGCAATTGCCTCTAGAAAGTATTTCGTCCATTGGTTCATTATCAATCCATCTCAGAGGCTACTGCTGATCTACCACTTCTTAGAGATGCGTTGATGCCATTACCTCGTAAGGTTGAACGAAGACCAGTTTCCAATTACAGTACGGGATGCCGCTTTTGTGACAACACACATAGTTAGAAAAAAGTCCTTACGAATCTTACCGGGCATGTCTTTAGTTTCATGTTTAGAAAGCACTTATGCAGATTATTGACGAAAATGGATTTCAATTTTAGACCCAAAGACTGGTATCAGAAAGATGTTTTTCTCTGTTATCAAAGAAACTGTCTTTAGAAATGTTGAGCAAAGTAAGGTCATTAACTCTGCGTCCCGTAGCCAGCAACATGGTTGTTGGTGTCCTTCAAGCTACATTGAGGCGTGATGTGGTGGCTGGGTTTGAAGAAAACCAGTTTAGAACTATTCTCGGATCTCATGTGAATGGGACTACACTTAGTAAAATTGTAATAAGTAGTTGAATTTTGTTTAGCTATTCCGATGGCTTTTTTAAATTAGCAATTTTTATTAGAGAGCTTGAGAATGTTTGCTGTCCTACATGTATTTCGCCCACAGAAAGTCGACAGCGCTGCTTTATGATGCAGAAGGATTGTTTTATAGGCAAAATTTTCTTTTTGGAAAAGAAGAAAGAATTTGGCAACATCTGCAGACTTAGGATCAATTTTAAAACTGTAGCACCATATGCACCATCTTCTAGTTGCTGGTAAGTATGCTGACAAAGTGGATAGACACCAGTTAATTTTCAACAAATCTTCTCCTGTTTAGACCAGTCATTATTTGTACAACCTCCCCCCCCCCTTTCTAAGCTTTCAGGGTTAATGTTTAACCTGTGGAGGAGGCAGGTTTTGGATTTCGTGCGAGTTATCTAGCGTTTGGGATCTGAGGGCTTGGAAACCCAAATGCTTTCGCTCAGTCTGGGAACACTACCAGGTAGGTTCCCTAGACACTGTTGAAGTGAGTCAGTACTTTGGGGAGAAGGTTGAGAGGAGGAATTCTCCATGCTAGTTGCATCCTCTACGGTCTGCTGAAGGTATCCAATCTTGGTCGGCGAATGGGTTTATATCCGGATGACCCCACTTTCGAAAAACTTTTGTGGTCACTTGTGGTAAAAAGTGCCATTTCGCAGGTTGATTTCCTCGTGATAGCCTGTCGGCTATGATGTTGTATCTCCCCGAGAGATAAGCTGACAGTTATCTTGAACTTATCGCTTAGGTTTAAAAATCGAAAGGTCAACGTTAGTGAAATACTTTCAGATTCATTTTGATTGTCACTACCATTGCAAATAGCTCTTTTGTGGGTGAGCCGTTTCTGTTGTTGAGCTGACCATAGACAGGACGTTAATATTTTGTCTAATTGTAACCCCTACCCATGTCCGAAGCTTCCGTTGCCAGGAAATGGTTGGTTTTGGGTCTCGGCAATGTTTGACATGTGGCTCCGCGTCAGCACTGCATTTGTAACCCCTACACATGTCCGAAGCTTCCGTTGCCAGGAAATGGTTGGTTTTGTGTATCGGCAATGTCTAACATGTGGCTTCGCGTCAGCACTGCATTTAATTGTTAAGACATGCAGGATGGCCTGTTTTTTACCCCTTTTCTTGAAACTTCGCAAGAAAATTTGCAAGTTAGCATAGATTGATGTAATTCCGTCAGAGTTTGAGCTAGGATGTTGTTGAGTGGCCACTTCGTTTCTCGCAATTTTCCATCGAATCCCTAGACATGTCATCTCTTGAACCAGTGTACTAATTGATTTTTTGTAAGGCTGACTTGGCAGCCCAAATAATCCAAGAGCTTTACAGCTTATGTGGCCTGAAGACTCAACTTGGACTTCTTTTGATGGACCTGGTGGGATTTGCGTAGGTGGGATAACACTCAACATCCCTTTGCACGCAATGTTTCCGCGACCGAGCATGCTATGCAAGCAAAAAAGGTGTATTTGTCTTCATGGACCAAGAAAAAGTCGCGTAGGTAGGTTAACATTTGACTTCCCTATGTACGTAAGGTCTTCGCGACCGAGCATGCTATGGGAGCAAAAACGTTTATTTGTCTTGGTGAAACAAGATCATGTCGTGTAAGTAAGCTAGCACTTCGATTTTGCACGCAATGCCTCCGCGACCGAGCATGCTGTGGAAGCAAAAAGGTGTATTTGTCTTCAAGGACCAAGAGAAAGTCGCGTAGGTACGTTAACATTTGACTTCCCTATGTACGCAAGGTCTCCGCGACCGAGCATGCTATGGGAACAAAAACGTTTATTTGTCTTGGTGAAACAAGATTAAGTCGTGTAGGTAAGCTAGCACTCGACTTTGCACGCAATATCTCCGCGACCGAGCGACCGAGCGACCGAGCACCCTATATAATGGAAATTGACATGCCAGCCCAGATAATCCAAAACCTTCACAGCTTCTGCAGCCTGAAGTTTCAACTTGGATTTGTTTTGGTCGACCAAAAGGAAGTCGTCTAGGTAGACTAGCACTCGAGTTCCTTTTGCACGCAAGGTCTCTGCGACCCAGCATGTTATGGAAGCAAAAAAGGTTAATCCAAAAGCTTCACAGCTTCTGCAGCCTGAAGTTTCAACTTGGATTTGTCTTGGTCGACCAAAAAGGAAGTCGTCTAGTAGACACTAGCACTCGAGTTCCCTTTGCACGCAAGGTCTCTGCGACCCGCATGTTATAGAAGCAAAAAAGGTGTGGCTCTGAAGCCAGACCGAAGGGTAGGCATGTCATTTCATACTAACTCATAAGAAGGTACCGATTCCTTCCTGGAGGTACTGATACTGGTACCTTGGTACTGATCCTCAAGAAGTATCGACGAAATTTTGCGACTGATACTAGAAAAATATTCCTGAGAAATGTTCAATTCTATCATCCAGTCCCCTGGGTGGAGAAAGTTTGGTACCTAGGTGTCCGAAAACAGTTAGGTGTTTTATCTTTACGACCTTGTTCAACTCTCGAAGATCCAAAATTGGACGCATTGATCCGTCGCTTTTCTTCCGCAGAAAAAAGGTAGTTTTTTTTTTTTTTTTTTTGTTTTTTTTTTTTTTTTTACGGTATTTGGTAACCATACGTGGTTTACAAATTATTACAATTTTGGTGGCACTCAGTGCCTCCCGTCGGTGTCTTCAATTGCCCCCCTCTGGATTGTGCCAGATGTTACAGACTATGATTGTTTATAATGTTTGGCTTACCTTTTGTACGAGATCGTGACAAATAGGATTGTAGCCCTCCGAGGGACTGAATAGATTTCAATTTACTATTATCAAACAAAAATTCCTCAATGAGTGGTGCGTTGGCAACAGGATACTTTGTTAGAGACCACGGAAATTAAACTTTGACGTGTTATTTCTATACATACGGCCCTTTTTTCCGTATACAATTTAAAACGCTTTTTACGGGTAACTTGTACGACGGAGACGATTTGTCAAAGTTTTCAGTAATTATGTTACAAAGATTATTAGTTTAAATCTGTTGTGTTTTTGTCAAAATTTCCGTATTGACGAGATCAATTTGTTTACAACATTTTTCGTTACATTCAATTGTTACACACAGTTGATGCATTATTAGATTTACAACGTCACTGACCTGGTGGGATAACGAGCCGATTCGAAGATCGACCGTTACCTTTGAATCCCGTCGTTTCTTACGCAGAGGCTCCTTTTGTTCTTTTTCGCTTGAAGAGCTGTTCGAACGCGAGGCGTCTCCATCGCGTCTCGCCTGGACATCTTCCCTCTCGGAAATTATGGAGCTTGACTCAACATCACCTCCAACAGATGACGCGTGATTCATGGCGTCCGATGATAGGATTGGTAAATAATACTCGTAATGATTGCAAAATAACACTCATAGAAACACAAAATAAATATTTTTTGCAATTAATAAGAAGTCGAGTAAATATTTGTGGACTTGCGACTTCACAGTACGAAAGTACACAACGCTATATGAAGATCAAAGATGGCTGCGCTCCCTTTATACTTGCTGGCAGCACCTAGCGGCTAAAGATGGAACTAAATTGACGGTCTATGGTTGGACATAGACAAGGAATCTAAGCTAAGTACACACTGCTTCTTCATAATACAATGCTGTATGTTTTCCAAAGGCACATCAATATATAACACTTTGTGGTATAACAATCATAGATCTATGTAATGTAGTCCCACCACTTTTGTCATTAATGGTTGGAATGAAATGAGCAATTCCCTTAGTTATATACAAATAGTCAAAGGACTGAGTAGCAAACGTTTTGTTCTAGCTATCGTTATAAAAAAATACATTAATTTATTGAAATTATTCATTTATATTGTTTGTTTCTGCTAGACTAGATCAAGGCTTACTTAGTATGAAGTGGTTACCATAGCTGATGCGACGTGAATGTAGACTATTACCGCGAGAGACGAGGATCTCAAAATCTCAAATGAACTAACTACACGGTCATCTTATCCGTCACAGCGGTTAGGTAGTGCGGGCTAACAAAGCTTTCCCTAAGTAATTCAAATTCGCATTCCATATTTTATATATACCCTCTAAAACAGCATTTCTCAAAGTGGGCGATAACGTCCCTTTGTAAGCGCTGCAGGCCTAACGGATGGGCGGTAAGAGACCCAGAAAAAAATGGGGTCGTTGTGTAGAGGCTTGGGAGGTGATTTGTAGTTTCATCTCGGAGGACTCTTAGACACCCTTTTTTTTCCTACCTAAGTTGAGAGCCTTGAGAGGCTATATCAGCGTAACCTTAACTAGTAGGTGAGCTCACGGGGCTCATAAGTTTGGGAACCCCTGCTCTAAAATTTTGTAAATTATATAATTCAAATGTTTATAGGCTTCAATTAAATTTTACAAATTAGTTACTTGTATCTGTTGTTGGAGTAAAGCCTGCTGCTGGAGGTTCTTGTTCAGAGCCTGTTTGTCTTGCACGCTCGTTATCTGCGTCATCTGACCGGACGAGTTCATCACTAACAATCTGGAATCAACGAATCAATTGTTCAATGAACAAAAATTAGCGGTCGCTATTGGCGTATCGTGTTCTTTTGATGATAAATCCCGCGCGTTGGTTATTCGATCTACATTGTTGGCATTTCCCTTCGTTTAAGTTTTTAATACGCTTTTATTAGCTTCAGACGTATGTATGTTTGTAACGGAATCTTTGAACATGATTTTGACCTCCTTCAAAACGTCGGTTTAATTCGAAATTTGGTATACTTATTAAGAACCGATGACATTTTAAACAACCACGCTTTTTTTTACAATAAAATATTTTTTTTCTAACACTATTTTTAATTATAATTTATTAAAATTTATTTTCTATTTTTAGTTGATTTTCTGTAAAAGCGTATTTTGTTAGTTTTTTAAACTATTGTTTATTATTGTTATGATTATATTATAATGTATACGTCACAACGTGAACGCCCATGAGACAAGAGGTCTAAATTTCTAATTGTGTCCCAGACACAGATTGTGATAAGGCGATCGTCGATATGTAGCGACATCTATCCGGGACGCGAGGAAACTACTGACTCGCGCTGTTGAAAATTAACGTGTCTTATAATTTCTCACTGTTGTTTCGGCTGTTGGATCTGATGCTGCATTTTGTTCGTCTGATTGGCCGCATCCTGTTTATTAGCTGGAGCCGGAGACCTCACGCCTGGCTTGCCGCGCTGCTTTGCCTGTGTGTTCAAGCATCGTATTTTATTCCCGCTAATTGTATTGCCGTTGGAAAATATACTTTGTTGATTGCTAAGCAACTTCGCATAGAAACGAGACTGTCGACGATTTGCTACCAGAAGGTTCTTGGTTACTTTAGTCACATTGCTCGGCGGTCACCAGACAGCCTTGAAACATTGACTGTGGTGGCCATCAAGCCGTTGGTCAGATCAGATAACTGCGCTCACTGAACTCTCTGTTGAGACCGCCCTGAGAGAAGCCGAAAACCGAAGGAAATGGAAGCTGATGGTACAAAGAGCCACGAAGGGCTTTCAGGGAGACGACCTTTAGCAATGAAGTATGCGACTAAGAAGAAGAAGAAGAGAAGCAATGTCCAAGATTTGACGACAGCGTACCTGGTTCTGAACTTGATTAGCGTTCGTTTGCGTGGAGACATTTGAGTTAGGTCTGATCCCACCAGAGGGCAGGATGTTCGATAGCGGACGAGGAGCCTTCGAAATCCCATCGGCAGAAGCACGCGGCTTTGCTGTAGTAGGCGTCGCACACGCTACGCTCACGCCTGTAATAAATATATACAAAAAAATCGTTTATCTCAATTACATGTACTGACAAACGTATTCTGTACAGAATAACGACTAAATGTTTTAGTACGTTAAGTGCGTTAGCAAACACAGTACACGATCGTGCATAGCTTTCGTTATACAATAAGTTCAAATGTCGCATAGCATTTCGCATTGTTAAAAACACGAACCGACACCGTTACAAAATACATATATGTTAAAACTGATTTACACAAATACAGTTTTCTCGCATACGAGCTAACGAGAATATAAGAGAAGAATATTATCAAGATATCGTTACGAGTTTAGTACACTCTTTCATCGCGGCATCACGTACGATATTCTCGGCCGATCGTGTTCGAGAAGGTTCCGTGTAAATCAGGCCTTGTAATGTAAACCATACTAACTGTTGTGGTGGACAGTGTTCTGCGGCGAGTGCTGTATGAACATGGAGGGGGGCGCGTCCGGTTGAGTTCCCCTTATGAATATAGGGTTGGGGGTGAGCAGGCCCCCCGCCGGCAGGGTACCGGCCTGGAGCCCACCCGCCCACACTTGCGGCAGAGCTCCGGAGATCTGCCACGGCGCGAACTGCATCGTCTGTCCACCGGTCTGAGGAACACCGATACACATTACTCATCGCTCGACTGGCCTAAAGGTCTAGATATCAGGCCATAAACTCCAAAAAAAAATCGGTTGTCTGTAAAGTCGGTTTGCTGACGATAGTTGAACGTGACAACGTCATAAGAAAATACTGATGGAATGGGTTTTTTTTTCAAAAGTAAATATTAATTTTTATTTGTTTGATAGATATTTTGTATGGACAATTGACACCACATTCACTTTTCACTGAACTTCATACTTGACGAAAACATGTAAATGTATTATTATTGTATAGCAGCTGTCCACGCGGATGCATCGCTCACTCAAGTAGGAGAGAGACAGATGTCGAACGCTGCCGAACGCGGAGGCCGATTGTGCCTCTTTGTAGCTCGTTGCGCGCTCTCGCTTGCACTTCAAGCCTTAAATGGAACGCCTCAATGAGTCAAGTTTTTTCGTGCGTGCAGCCGGCTCCATCGAATTATAAGACGTTGTCACGTCAAAAAAAAAACTCATCGCTCGCTCGCACTACACACCCGCGCGCTTAAATTGATTAATCCGACCTTTGACTCGAGCGACGACCCCCTTTTAGTTTTATTTACAGTTCAAGTTGCAGGCCGAATATTGTTTTGCGGTCGGACGGGGAACGCGCAACACGGATTCCGCTTAAATTAATAGCGACCGAGTTCCGGAGATTATTCGATTGTTCGTTTCCACGACAACAGGGATGGCACTGCTACATTTTTTCTCTTTTATATATCGACACAATCTATACTAATATAAAAATCTACAGTAGTTTTTACGGATGTTCCGTTATAACTACTGAACCATGTATCCGATTGACTTGAAACTTGGTATCCATGTAGAAAATACATGTACTTAATGGATAGGCTAATATTTATATGAGTGTTGGACTCCCTAATAATAATCACAATTTATATTAATGTTAATTTTAAATGCCCAGCGAAACGGGCGAGTAATTTGGATTATCGAAAACAATGAAACTCTATCGGAATCCAAAAAAACCGTAGTTTCTGAATCGCGAAGCCTCTTCGTTTGATTTGAAGTCGGTTAAAAATTTACTTCAAGCTAAGGTGGATTTAAAATTGAAAATATACTCACAGATGTAGATCGAGCACGAAATAGTGTTCGATAATTAAAACAAATAAGGCACCTGTTACAAAGATAACCCAAAAAAAAAAAACATCACAACACAATTCAACGATCAGTAGGTACGAAAAGTATTTCGCATTGCACTGACATAAATAAGATTTTCGCAAGAAAAAATATACATATGTATATTCAAAATATAAACAATGTGAATACCTGTAGGCACTTTCGTATCTACAAATTGTACGAAATTAGGCAACAAGACACAGCAACGAGACATTATTTTTTTTTTAAATAATAATAAATATATTTGTTATTTTAACTGAATCGAAACGACCATCCAATAAATTAATATATAATATTCGGGTCGGCGTTATTTCGATCAGCGCGGAATGCATAATCGTTTTACCGTTAGATCGTGGTTTATTTTGGCCACGAATGACGTCACGCATAACGAAGTTGTATTTTATATTTTACGCGGCAATTTCGAAAGATAAGAAGTGTCCGGCTGCTCATTGTAATAATACAATTCAAAAAAGGAGAATCGTTCTCGACGGAAAGTTTCAAACGGATTCTATTTTTTTGAAATTGAAGGAATAAATTTTTTACTCATTGAATTAAATAAAGTTTTAATGTAATCGATTACCAAAAAAAATCATACTCAAAAGCATTCAAGCATCGAAAAACGGAATTTTAACTTTATTGAATTCGATCAGTAGTTTAATAGTGATGGGGTCTGTTAATGTATCTCACCTGCAGGGGCCCGATGATCTGCGCCTGCGCAGGTTGTTGAGCACTGAGCACCGGCTGCGACACCTGGACGCACTGAGCTTGAACGGGAACAGTCTGATTCCCGCCAGCATTAGCGTTGGCGACCTTCCCGCCGGTCACCTTACCGCCGCACTACAGAACATTAATATTTTGTTGTAAATTCGAATCCCGAATTGCATGTCTTCGTTCTCGAACCAAAATTAGGCCAAGGGATCGCAGGCTGTTTGATTTAAAGGACAACTTTCCAAACAATTTTAGTTAAAAAAAAATATAACAAAAAAAACTTCTTCAGCTATTGCGAATGAGGTAAATATAAGTGACGTCAAAACGAAAACATATCGAATTGTTGATGCAAATAAATCGAATCTTTAATTACAAAAACAAATGTCGCGTATTTCACCCCTCGATGTGTACTTTTCCATATGTTAATATTGCGACTACTATAATCGTTTACTAACCAAATGTTCGTATAAAAAATTGCTTTTATTTTTGCATTGATTAAGGTTCGTTAACGACTTTACAAGTTTACTACCCGTTTGATAGTCGTTATAGGAGTTTAGCTGACATGTGTATCACTATAAGAATAAAGCACTACTGATAATATCAATCGGATCAAATCGATACTGAATATTTCTAGACTACCTTACAGACAACGTACATCATGGTCGATACGTATCGATGACAACAATGAGATAAAACCTAAAACCGTCGTCGTTCTAGAAAAGTTCCCTAGCCTTGACCGGATCAAGCGACATTGAATTTATCATGACTTTTTTTTTCTCTTAGAGTTAAAAATAGCCCCAGACAGGAAACTTCAACAATCGGGTCGCGAATTTGAATGATTTATCTAAATTTTAAGCGATTTGAAAAACAATCCGATATATTAAGTAAGAAGTCGAATCGGTATATGTACGCTACGAATGAAATCTTTTTTATTCAATTATTCTTTTACACACGTAACAGGCCTCAATTCAAACTCAAGTTAAAACAATCCAATCGTTTTTGTTTATTTAAATGCTATTGCTAATGCTCTTTTAAATATTAATAATATTTCCGATACAACTGACCCAGGTGTTTTGATTTTGTTGTGGAATAAAACAGAATACATTTTCGAATTAAAATTTTTTTACTATCAATCGTATTTTAAGTCAACCCAGAAAAAACATTAGGAAAATTTCTCGAAAAACAAATAACTAGACGTATTTTTTGTTGTTGTAAACAATGTTTATTGATTGATGTTAGGAAAACAAACAGCAAGTATTAGGTCGAATATATATATAAAAAAAACTAAAAAAAAATATCTATTCTAGAATATTCGATGTTTACCTTATGCATGTCGGATTGTTTCTGCTGCTGAGTTATTCCGGACACGGTGGGCTGCGAGTGCGCCGGCAGTATGTTCGAACTGAAGACGAACGTTTGATTCTGCGTCGTCGGGATTGCGGGTATTGTAGTATACCCGGGGAAGGGCGCTGAATAATCGAATTGTCTTGATCAATTGCACGGCCAATAAACAGCAACGATGACGTCACAAAAGCTCTAACACAAGACTATACTTGCAATCAATATGTGCAACCTAACTAACATATGCAACCAAATGTATTCTGATTTGTCTTTTTGTGTTTCATCGAATTTTTCGATAGACGACTCCCGACGACGAAGTTTATTATTACGTAATTATTGATCAAAATCAATAATTAAAATTATTCCTAGTTGTATTTACATTAGTACGAGCAACAAATAAAAAAAAAGTATTTTTATGAAGCTAAAGAACGAAAAGCTTTGTCCGCAAAAGACCGAAACAAAATGAGAAAAGCTGCGGCCTAAAAGTATGATTGAAATTTATCGCTATAAAAATTTGTACGTGTTCGAAAAAAAGCTGAGAAATAATAATAATACATAACTACTACCCGCCGAAACTAATAATATTATGCTTAACCTAAAACAATGTCCCTCATTCATTATCGTGACTTTTTAAAAACGCCAGACATACCACGAGACCAAAAAGAAAGGGTAAGTTTTAAAAGTATTCATAAACCTTGTTCCTGATATGCCGTAAGACCTGTAAAATTTACTGTAAAACTAAATAGTGTGGAAGTTCTTATACGAAAACAAAAAAATACGTACAGCTTACGTAAAAATGGGCAAAGATAGTAGTGAAACAAAAAACACACACTAGGAAAAGTTGGAAACATGATTGAAAACGGGAACACGTTAAATGAAATGTATGAAAAATATTCAACAGAAAAATAAAATTTAAGGCCCCGAGGACCTATTTACGTCAACTCCGTGTATATCCTAGAATAACCAGAACGTTGCGATTATTTATTCGTAACTTATAATAAGGTTTTATTCCGACTCGATATAGCTTCTTAACTGTTCTACAATAGACGAATCTTTTTCTTTAGCGAAGTCGTATATAAATAAATCGTGACAAGCTTTTATGTGCCAATCGTGATTAAAAAAATAATAATATCATCGAGGTAAAATTCTATATTCACCTTTATCTTTCTTCAGTAATTATTATAAAATGAGCACAATAAAAGCGAAAATTAACGTGTTTTTAATCATATCTGAAACTTGTCAAAGTTCCAGTTAAAGATTCCTATTAAAGGTGTAAGTAAATAAAGCTAAGCTGTAAACGTTCGGTCGTGTTTAAAGCATGGTGGTCGTGTGGATGGAGTATGAAGACGTAAAAATATATATTTGCAAGCTGCTCACACACACCTGAAAAGGATATACTGGTGTTTCGTAAAGGGGAATATGTCTTCTTTTGCAAGCACTAACCTTTTGCCGTTTTAATGTTCTCAACTACACGATTTTAGTGTAACGTGTGTATATCCCACCAAAAAAGTAAAAAAATCTTGCCTACTATTTATTTTGCTTGTATACGAAATTTCGATATTTTACTTTAATATCGACCCTTGAAAGGCAAACGTGACTAAGTGACAATGCGTGAACTTTACAGTAGACTAATTTAAAATTGAAATTAATTTAAAATATACATGAGAAATACCTGAAAAAGTTATATTTTAACGAATCTAGCTGTAGGATTGAAATGATTTTAATAGACCCAGAAATATATTTTTTTTGCGCATCGAATATGGTTATTGCCTATCATTTATGTACAAAACAGTTATTGTCGCTTAGTCACGTTTGCCTTTCAAGCGTCGATATTAAAATAATAAACATTGATGAGTTTAATTTAATTTCTAATTCTAGTTTTATAATGTAACAAAATTAATTAGATATTTGTTATGTACTTAAAAGAAAGTTTTATTTTGAGATTTAAATTTATTTATACATGTTATAAAATATAACAATTGTTAGGTATTAATAAAGATTCGAACTCACCTGCTTGGCCCTGTAGTACTTGTTTGCCCTGCGTCGTTAACATGTGCGGACCGAGCTGGTTGCCTTGAAAAGGCTTTCCCGCAGCTATTACCTAAAAATATATCGAACTTGTTACACGTAAAATTCCTTTTAATTATAATAATAGATTTAAATAATTTTAAATGCGATTACTAAGAACGTGAATTGAATATCAAGTATTTAAAAAAAGTCGGCCGGTTCTTATTGTGATTTTTAGATATAATTAGTTCTCGATAGCCAGCGACCCCCCCCCCCCCCGTCTACACGTCAAAGAGTATCATCGTTTTAGCGGGAACTCATTAAAACTAAAAATTACGATAAGAATTCCGTATATAGGTAATGTAGATAACCGCGAAAATTAAAACAATGTATTCATATAGAGCTTATTCTTTTAGGCTTATCGGATGAATAAAATGAAATATAAATTAATCATACATAGCGTATGATACATAGGTATCATATCATACATATCAATCATACATAGGTAGGCAGCGGCTTGGCTCTGCCTCTGGCATTGCTGAAGTCCATGGGCGACGGTAACCACTCACCATCAGGTGGGCTGTATGCTCGTCTGCCTACAAGGTCAATAAAAAAAACATTTTTTAATGTATGAATCAATGTATCAGACAATTCTTTTTAAATGTACAAATAAATTAATCTCTAAATATATTAAATCACAAATTTACGAGACTATTTATAAACTTGTCTTTATTTAACAGAAATTCAACGGAACCTTCAGTGAATGTTCATTGCCGTCGATCCAATTAGCGAAGTAATCATATACAAAAGATATTTTCAAAACATCACGTGGGCGTAACTCAATATGAAAGCTCTGACGAAATTTATTATTTGTGTTCAGGACGTATCTTGTACTCAGTAAATAACGTAATGAAATAACATTATTTGCTACACACAACGGTTACTTACACAATATTGTTATTAGCTAAAAAGTAGTCATTTCATTCGTTTTTTTTCTTCCTATCTAATCAATGGTAGCCTAAGGGTCTATTTCAACTTCGCGCGGACCGGTAGCTCAACTTGAGAGAATTGCTAACACTAGCCCTAGCAAGAGCAGTGCTTCGCTGTATCTACTACCGGATTGGAATCGCTATACACTAAGATCCGGCGGAAAACTCAGTGGGCTGTATCTATGAGCTAGGCCCATCAGTATGTTGACTGAAGTAATTGTCTCATTGAAAAAATAAGCATAAATATCGATAATCAACGAGACTGTATAGTAACATAAGCATTTAGCTTCACGGTACACAAGAAACGCACTATTTCGCGCGACGACATGATGATTGATTAACTAAAGCCACGTTACGTCTTTATTCGTAATAATTTTTGGGGGGGGGAAACTTTGGGGACGTGAGAAGGAGTGCGCAGTAATTACTTTCACGAAACTTGGAACATTTTATTAGAGTTGCACAGAGCAGTATATGCTCATTTATGAAGACGTTACTTTTCGATTCTAGAGTCATGAATGCAAACTCTGAGCCGCGCTCTTTATTGATAGATAGAGAGCGATACTTTGTCTGTTATTATAGCTTAGCATTCATGCTTTCCGGAAACGGCAGCCATTATGAGCCTCATAATATAACTGAAACTATGTCCTGAAAGTGTGCGGCAGCATTATATTATACAATAAGGCTTTAATAACTATTTAATTACAATGCTGACGGTAAACTCGGCTGCTATAATAAACCAAAATTATTAAAACGAGAAATCACTAAGTGACCCTTCATACAAACCTGAATCTGTTGCGAATTGATACCGGGATGCAAGGCTATGTTTCCGGGCATGAGTAACGGTCCCTGGGTGTTGTACAGCTGCTGGAGGTACGCATTGTTCGGCAGGGGCTGCTGTATCACCTGGACCCGGCTGTGACCCCATTCCGCACTGATGAGTTACAATGTTTTGCAATGTATCTAACTTAATGCTACCTAGGAAGACATCCCAGATACAACAGAGCCTATTTATAAGGTACTCAATGAAGTCACAACATTCAAAAATATATAATCTTGTGTTAATAGCCTTATATATATACACTAGCCGTACTCGCCCGCTTCGCTGGGCGTTTAAAATTAACATTATTATTTATTGTCATTATTATTAGGGAGTCCAACACTCATATAAATATTAGCTTATCCATTAAGTACATGTATTTTCTACATGGATACAAAGTTTCAAGACTTTCAAGTCAATCGGATCAATAGATCAGTAGCTATAACAGAACATCCGTAAAAACCATTGTAGATTTATATATTAATATGGATAGGATCAAGAGTATGATTCTGTCATAGCAAAATGCAATCTATATTTTATACATACACGAGACTCCCTTATCAGTAATTCTCGCGAAACGATCACTTTCCAGGAACGCATATGCCATGGTAATTGAAGTTTATGGAAAAGAGAATGACGCAATTAACTATATATCCAGGATGTAAGAAACGCGTTATATTTCATCTGAATAACAAATTTAACGCGGTTCAGTAAAATATCATTAGGGAAAACCGAAAGTATTCAAAATAAAATGACACTTCCATAAAATAAAATAAAACTGGGGACTTTTTTCATTAGTTCTTTTGGTTAACTTTAGTACAATAGATGGACAGTAACATTTTCAATATGTTTTTGGTATTTTTAATTTCCAGACATAAAAAGCATCGCTTTTTTTTTCCTACCTAAGCTGATAGCTTTGAGAGGCTATGTCAGGGTAACCGGGCGAGTAGGTGAGCTCACGGCGCTCAAACCGGAAGTGTTGCTAACACTGGTCCTAGCAAGAGCAGTGCTTTGCAGAATCTACCACCGAATCGGAAACGCGACCCACTGAGAAGATCCGGCGAGAAACGTAGTGGGTGCATCGCACTGCAAAATAATCGGATAAGTGGAAGAATGTTCGCGCTCCGAGGGTTCTTTGGAGAAGTATGAAAATAGTTTTTTTGCATTGGTGGGTGGACAATCTAACTGCCCACCTGGTGTTATGTGGTTACCGGAGCCCATAGATATTTATAACGTAAACTAGCGACCCGCCCTCGCTTCGCCTCGGACACTGTAATTTATTATTGATTTCTCCACTATTTATTTAATGGATGTTATTATACATATAAACCTTTCTTTTCAATCACTCTATCTATTAAAAAAACCGCATCAAAATCCGTTGCGTAGTTTTAAAGATTTAAGCATAAATAGGGATATAGGGACAGAGAAAGCGACTTTGTTTTATACTATGTAGTGATGAAGCCACCCAACCTTTAGATATGAGATCTAAGGTCTCAGTATAGTTACAGCATGGACTCTTTAGAGAAGTAGGCTTGGAGTTGTTGGCTGTTCCCACTTTTGTTCATAAACACCAAACTATTAGTATGCCACAATGATTATTATACATTTACATTCAAAACAAAAAAAAAAAAATCTGTACGTTACCAGCAAAAACCTATTCCTTTCTTTTCAAAATTCTAAGAATATTTTCTATTGTGTTTATCTGAATAAGCAGTTTATTATTGTTGTCCAGCGATGTTAGGTATTTGTATGTTTATTTATGGCGACTAGTGATCTCGAGTCAAAATTAAAAATGTAATATTCGAATATTAAATTAGGATACTTCTCGAACTCGTTAAAAGTTAATTTATATCCTAGTGAACTATTGTTACAAAATATCAAAGAAAGGTATTTATATTTTTTTATTTATAAAATTATGTAGATCATAATATTATTATTTATGTATCGTTTCAAAGTCTGATTTATGCCCTATTTTAAACCATATTATGTATAAGTACTTCAGGGCTTAATTTACTGAGAGGGATACAGACACACAAAACACATATGGACCGTTTATTTTGAAAGTGGTGTAAGTCCATTTTCTTTTGTTTCGAGAAAATTAAAGGTATATACTATATTTGTTGATTTAAAAATACAGGCAAATCATATGAGGTCTGGTTATGCCACCTACCTCTGTCAATTGGACTTACACCAGTTTCATAATCGATGATTATGCAATTTCATTTACCGACCGATTTTAAGTTGTACAAAACATGGGATTTTTTTGAGAAATTAAACACGGACTAGTTATGTATAAAAATTTTACATTAAATTATGCATGAATTACGTGATAGCTCATTTTTCTCAAAAATGGACTTACACCACTTTCAAAATAAACGGTCCATATTTATAATATTTATGCTCTCAAATTACAAGAGATTCAGAAATGCTGGAGTACAGAAGGAACTAAGTACAAAATAACATGCACGCTTATGGTCTTGAGGCCTGAGAATATACTATTTATTCAGTGAAGTCAAAAATCAAAACAAAATTTGAAAGTAAAGTAGTAAAATTTAAATTATTTAGTTTTTATTTAGTAACAAAATACCTATGGGTATAGGATTTCCTGTCATCGGAACATTTGGTATCTCTACTATTCTCTACGAATATTTAGTATCTCTAAAATTTCGTGTAAGAATCTCTACGATCTCAAGTATGGCAATGATACTACATGGGTTTCATTATTTTTCTTTTTGTCAAACGGAACCCTAAACTAGAAGACGGCTTATTAATTAGGACCATTTGGTATCTCTACTATTCTCTACGAATATTTTGTATCTCTAAAATGTTGCGTACGAATCTCTACGATCTCAAGTATGGCAGTGATATTACATGGGTTTTATTATTTTTCTTTTTGTCAAACGGAACCCTAAACTAGAAGACGACGGCTTATTAATTAGCTCCAAACTATCCGCAAACTATCAATCGTGCTACAAGGAAACATGTTCAGTATTTTACGTACAAACTTACCTTAACAAAGTTTTACCTCTAGTTGGTTGCTACTTCAAAATTATACGCAAAACTATTACGTAGCGCTAACAAGAACGTTCTAGAAACATCGAGTATAACAGATTCCTAGACGGGTTCCGCGCGTAACTTCGCTCTCGGTACACAGTTAATAACATCGAGAAAGTTTTAGGGTGGTGTTTGAACGGCGAGTGACTCACCTAAGTTGCTGGGGATGTTGAGCGTTCGAAGGCAAACTTTGTAGGGGCGGCATCGTCGTTATTCCAGCGTTAGATTGCTGCTGAATACCTCCGCCGGTCTGTTGTTGTTGTACCTAAAGTTGTTGGAAACCGACTTTAATTGAACTCATAGAACGGTGACGTAGGTACTTGCACACCACAATTAATTTGTATCGGACGACTAACTACGCTATTTCCTTTTTTTTTTAATGCTAAAATGGGTGGACTAGCTCACAGCCCACCTGGCGTTAAGTGGTTACTGAAGAGACATCTACAACTTAAATGCGCCACCCACCTTGAGATATAAGTTCTAAGGTCTCATTATAGTTACAACGGCTACCCCACCCTTCAAACCGAAACGCATTACTGCTTCGCGGCTCAAATAGACAGGGCGGTGGTACCTACCCGTGCGGACTCACAAGAGGTCCTACCACCAGTTAAAATTCAATATTCAATATTATCGACTTAGAAATATTTAATAAGAAAGAAAGAAACTATCATTAATACAAAGTTTCAAACTTCTATATCGTCAAACTGTGGATTCAATCAGTTGACCTTCATAACTAAGGTCGAATCATCGATTGTAACACCTTTTTATTTTATTTTAAGCTAATTCTAAATAATCAATTTTATTATTTAATCGTGAAGCATATTCAATTTAATTAAAGAAAAGTATAAAACTACATATATGTAGAAACAGATATCGGAAGAACGATTTCAATTGCAGTGCAGAATACAACAATAAGCCCTATTCTAAGCCGTAAAAGTAAGTTTGATCGTAAAGACTGGCCGGTCGTCTGGTGTAGCGGTAAGTGACATGGTCACTACCCACGGGGGTCGCGGGTTCGAATCCCGCCAAAAGAAGATATTTGTATGATAAACATAAAATGTCTTTTCCAGAGTTATGGATGTTTATTAAATATATGTATGTGTATAATAAAAATCTTACATTTGTTTCCGTTATCTGGTACCTGTAATACAAGTTCTTTACGAACTTAGTACGGGACCAGTTAACGTGGCGTGATTGTTAGTAAATATTTATTTATTAATAAAGAATCGGAGCAAATTTTTAATTTAAATAATTAATGTTACTTATTCAAGCAAGATGCAGGAAGTGTTTTATTCAAAGTATGTCTGATCGGAAGCTACTTATGTGATTACACATTGAATGAAATTTCTCAGACGTAGCTTATTAAAGTTTCAGATTGTATAGCACGACAATTTAGATAATGCAGTCGGAGTATACGCGTTCTCTTTCTGTCGCTACATCAAAAGTCGATTTTTTTCTAGAATCGTCTGTAGTTTTGTTTCTCGGTGTTTCGATCTCTGTACTATATTTTTAGGTAAATTAATAAAATAAAATAAAAACTATCACAAAAATAGTTATGTCGACTTATACTCGGTTAGAAACAAGCACAATTTCCGATTTTATAACCAAATATGATATTAAGTAATTACGTATTTAATGTGATTTTAATATGCTATGATGTGTGACGTCCAAAAACATTAGACATTATTGGAATCATTCTAAACGGATTATACAAACACGAAACAGTGTGCTTAGTGCGAGTTTCTTAACGTACTCGATAGAGTAAAAGTTAACACAATTTTGTATGCAGTTGGAACAGCGCCCCTAGCGGCAAACGTAGGCAAGCGATCCCATTCCATACAAATATGAGCTAGCTTTTACGCTATCGACAGCGTTAAAGAACTCGCACTATTTTTTTTTTTAATTGCTTGCTTGGGTGGACGAGCTCACAGCCCACCTGGTGTTAAGTGGTTACTGGAGCCCATAGACATCCACAACGTAAATGCGCCACCCACCCTGAGATATAAGTTCTAAGGTCTCAAGTATAGTAACAACCACCTTCAAACCGAAACGCATTACTGCTTTACGGCAGAAATAGGCTTTGTGGTGGTACCTACCCGCGCGGACTCACAAGTGGTCCTACCACCAGTAAAAGCTAGCACACAGAATACAAAAGAAACGCTATGTTGCACAGTTCATTAATTTTGAAGTGGTTCAGTTACCTGGTGCGAGGCCATGTTGCTGGGCATCGAGGACACGACGGTGACAGTCTGGTGGTGTTGCTGCGATGGCTCGTGTTGCGCCATGCTCAGCTGGTGCTGCACTACTTGCGGTTGACCCTCTACTATCTATAATTAAAGTCATTTATAACTCTACCGCTTCGGCGATAACCGCGATGATGTACACGCGTCTTATTAACAACACAAGTGCTCGGCTTTTTATTTTGATAAATTTTGTTTTTTTAGAAATGATATTTAAATATACGAATTACATATTGATAAAATGATGAAATATGAATAATAGTTTTCGATCTTACCGACACAATTATAAAAAAAAATGAACTGGTTATTTAAAGAACAAATCAAAATTATCGATAAAGTGAAAACACGAATAAAATAACATTTTCTGAAAGTAAATCGTAGCTAAATCGATTTATCGCCCCCGAAATCCCCTGTATACTAAACATTATGAAAATCGTTGGAGCCGTTTCCGAGATTCAAATTATATATAATATATATTTATATACAAGAATTGCTCGTTTAAAGATATAAGATAAATATTACTTTTAAAAGGAGTACGAACTGACGCTTGATAAATGATACGCGAGGGTAAAATGTGACGAGGCTCTCGAACAATTCCGCGGGAATGCATCATATTATTATTGAAATAAATTTTGAATGATAATTTTATATGGTTACATACCTAGGTTTAGTTAACTATATTTAATTTATGCTCAGGCGAGTTTACACTATAAGCAATACAATTTCCGCTGCTGGGTCGAACTCAACACGTTTACTGTAGCGTTACAAATTGCGTGCCGTGTGGCTATTTCCCTCGGGACCTAACAACCTAGACACCTTCAAATTAAATCGTGTATATTTAACTTCTTGAAGACGTCCAAAGAACTTTAGCTGTTGATGTAGTAGTTTGAATTGAATGTGTACACAAGAAAACACGTTATAATAATATATTCAATCACACGAATTTTTACGTCCTCTCCGGTCGGTTACTCTCGAAGAGATGAAAATTTAATCGTTCTGAATCTCGGCACACGTTTCGAAGTATCGGGCATCTTATTTATATTTGAAATTGAAAACGAGGCGACGTTTACCCTCTGGTGTTATACGTGAATATAGTTGATACACCACACTTCAGAATGTCGTAAGGTTCGTGTCTCTGCGAGATCAGCGATAAACTATTTATTCTTTTATTGCTTAAATAGGTGGACGAGCTCACAGCCCACCTGGTGTTGAGTGGTTACTGAAGCCCATAGACATCTACAACGTAAATGCCGCACCCATTGAGATATGATTTCTAAGGTCTCAGTATAATTACAGCGGCCCCATCCATTTTTCCATGTCCTACCTCGGTCTAAAATATTCTACAAATAAAAAAAAGACTCGAAATGAAAGGGTACGAAAATTTTCTCAAATAATAAACGAACGACTACTAACCTTTGGTCCTTAAATAATTAAACTGGTTACTTTTACGACAGCTGTTGCCTTTAGCCGTGGGCAACAATGTTTTTCTGTAACGTGATCTCTCCAACGATCTTATCACGCGATTATAATTTTTAGTATCGACAAAGTCAGACTTTGATGCTGGACTATGCGACTAGGCAGAGTTGCCAATTTAACGTTCGCGAAATGAATTATATTGCCCAGACCGTTGTTAGGGTACTCGAGATGATTGATGCTATAATATGCTGAAGTTAAAGCACTGATTGTCATTTAACCTTTGACCAATTCGATACAATTGAATGCAAGACGTAGAGATGCACTTAATTTACTATACCTAATTTTTGTTTATATTCCTCTGATCGTGGAATGAAGGTCAAAACACGAAACGAAAGTAATACCGGAAAGCGCCTCCGGGATGTGCTGATAAGTTACCGTTTTCCGTAATATCTTTTGACACCGTTATCGGAGGAGCGTAAGTCTCATAAATAAATATTGTTTTCAATTATTATTTTTACATTTAGTGGCACTAAGCTAGGAATTCATTCGTATGTCTTGGGTGCACAAGTTCACCCAAGAATACCAATACTAAATTTAAATAGAATCTTAAAAATTTTCGAGCAGTGATTTGGAAACGATCCATGACCCCATGTTACACAGTCACTAACCACTTAACCACCGAGACGGTCAAGCATTGCTTTCGAATATGAGCAAACGTCCACCACGTTCATAAGTAATCATCGCCGTTCGTGGATAAGGTAATGGAAACAGCTAAACCAAGGCCCACCGATATAGTCATTAGGTCAATGAAAATAGGTGTTCAGTCTAGACGTGGTGGAAATAGAATCATCAAAAATATTCTATCTCGTCGTTCTCTCACAGGTTAAATTATATAGATGTATAAGTGACGACTGTATTAATGTAAATTATTAACATTTCGATTTCTTCGAATTTTCAATTACAACGCAACTAAGGAAGTTTGCTCTTCAAGAACCAGAAGTGTTTACAAAAGGCGTAACGTAACGAATCAACTGGTAAGATTCGCAGAAGGTAAGAATAATATCAGATACTTTGCGACTGCTATGCTTCAAACAGTAAAAGATATTCACACCTCGGGCAGCACATTCTCTGTCGCGAGGTCGAGAATGCAAAAGGAAGGAATTAAATTGATACTGGATGTGGCTTGGACAAAAATATTCCATCACACATCCACGTGGATCGCATACACTGGTCAGTTTTTTATTCGCATCATCGCATGTTATCATTTTTAATATGCAATAATAACGAAAATTTAAGACGATGCGTGAACTCTTATCAGGTTATTGGTAGGTATGACTACAATGTAAAAAAAATGCAATACACGATAGCAAGCAATGATGATAACATAAAACGTCTTATTTCTATGAATATTAATGAAATATATGTATATAATGTATGTAACTGACTTGTTGCGGTTTGATTTCGCCGCTCATGCCGGGCTTGTGGTTCTTGTCGTAAAGCAGGTTCACGTTGCTCTGTGGTGACGCCAAGAAACTTAGATTGATCTCTCCTATTCCTGGTACGTTGAACTGCTGCGTGTGCACCGGCTGATAAACAAAACGATACGCTCTGCATCCAAAATCCATTTTCAATTGAAATAATTATGTTATTGATTTAAAAAAAAATAATTATCGAACACGTATCAAGGGTATTTTTTTTTAAGTAAACAACTAGTCTCCAAGCACGATATGCTTTCGCGAGAACGAATTATAAAATGATCTTGTTCGTACACAACTAAATAATATTACTTTTTTTGCAGTCTTGCAGTTCCCGTGACTTATGCAGACCACGCGTTATGCTTATACAATGAGAAATTTGAGCGGTTTTTTTTGCTGACATTTGTTTATTCTGATAAGACTGAAGATGTGATGTTTTAATGAAATTCGGTCATTACGCGATTTCGATTTTCCTACATCTACGTTTAGGTATTAATAAACAAATGTGTTGTAAAAAATGCGTGTTTAGTAGTAATAGTACCCACACCTGATTTCAAATCAATAATTATTTTTCGTCAGAATATTTGTTCCTTTGTATCTGTCTACATATTCGCAAAAACTAATGGATAAAACCTATTTTAATGATACTCTGTGCTTAGAACCTTATAATTCTAGGATTTACCTTAAAAAACACAGATCTGGCCAATCGAACAAAGTGCGATCTTTAGAAAAAGACCAATCGAAATATGTATTTATATTTATTTTTACGATCACATAACATTGATGTTAAAATTATTATAACGCGAAGTGTATGCTAACTGAACAAGCTTATAAAGCAACATTTTATGGAATTAATTGATTTATTTATCCTGTCACAAAAAAATAATAATTTAAAACAGCAATATGGGAGTGATCGTTTCTTATGGCATACTTATCTATACATTGTACGCGGAATAGGGAACATTACACTTTACTACGATAATGAATTCATGCGAAAATGTAGAGTTGCCATTTGTAAAAATGACAATTATTTGTTTTCAAAATGTCAAATGGTATTAAAATTAACTCTTAAATTTGGTTAGCATACTGGGTGTAAGAGAATCCCCCTCGAAAACACAAACAGCTGATATAGTGATTGGTGTGCATTCATGCCGCGGTAACATCAAAAATATCCTCTAGCCTTAAAAACTACATGCTTTGTTTTTAAATAGAGCAATGTAACAAACGAAACATCTACTGAATTACCATTAAATAGCCACCAGCAACCCGAGATTGATTGAATGCGGTTGTTGACCCCTAAATTAGGTAGATGTTCATTGCGTTTCTACAAATTAACTTATAATTGAACATAACTTAAAACAATTTAAAAGAAGTCTTCGAGCTTGGTAAATGGGCAATTGTTTGCCATTTTTGCTAAGTTTTCGCCTTACATATTGTAAAGTATGGATCACCGCAACCATTAACTAGTGGACACATAACAATGACACTTTCACGTTAATATTATCAAAGGAATGAAAAATGCAGTACTTTTAACCACACATTATTGTTTTGGTAATAATCAATAAAATTACTTTATTTAAATATAAATTTTATGAACGCCCCTCGACTTCCGAGTCCTCGGACAGGAGACCAAAATTTCATCTCAAACTGTTGCATCTAGTGATGCCAGTCGTATATTCCGACTAAAACTCAGAGCTATATTATGCAACTTTTCGCAATAATTTATAATTTTATAGTAACTTCAGTATATTAAACAATCAAAACATGCAGTTACATACATTCTCTTTCTTCTAAGTATGAAATCAGCTTATTGTGATTGTGAATGGTAGCCCGCCAGCCGTGAGAATGCCACTTGCACTGTTAACGCGTTGCCGTAGTCAATATTATCAGAATTTAGTCACGTTCTTCATTAGTCTAACTCTGTTCCGAACCCTAACATATACTTAAGTTTTACGTACAACTAGTTGACTTAGTTACCTTTTCCAAACAATTGAAATAAATATTCGATAAAAAAAAACAACAATAAAAACACAGTACAGAACTACAATATGTTTTTTTAACACATATCGAACGTGGTTCGATTTCGAACCAATCTATACGTATGTGAAGGCGGCATCGGAGCGCTTCTACATGACAGCATAGCGACATGATAACCCCTTTATCGTAACCGCCACTAACTACGGCCCAGACTTACGAAACAGCCAGCCACTAACAACGCCCTGAACCCACCTGGTACCACCTGACCTCCTCTCTAACAAACAAAGCACATATCACCGCACTCGTTGAAGAAGACGTAACGTCTAAGCTATCGCATCGGTCCGTTCAGTTTTAGGAGGACATTCAACGATTTGCCTTACCAACTCAGCGATACCTGAATGCGTACGTAGTAGCGGCCCTTAAGATGTTAGGCCTTTTTCGGGAGCGCTCGGGTAGTTAATAGCGATCCTTAAGATCGAACTCTCGAGCTTCAAGACAGCACAGACATTAAGTTTTTTTTTACTACCTAAGCGGATAGCCTTGAGAGGCTATTTCAGCGTAACCTTAACTAATAGGTGAGCTCACGGGGCTCAAACCTGACGACGTTGCTAACACGAACCCCGGCGAGAAACTCTGTGGGCTGTGTCTGTGGGTTAATTTACTCGTCGAGCCCTTCGTCGCAAGCGACGGGTTCTACGAGAACGATGACCGGTGTTTGAGGTACCTAAAAGCACCGTTAGTGGGTCGGGAGGATCCGAAATGACGTGTTTTGGGCGACGTCGACTGCTTTCCATTCTGTCCGCAGGATTAAGCATCAAGCAACGCATGCATAAAGAAAAAACTATTTACTTTTCGTTCTTTTTCCCTACCCATTCGCTGGTAGCCTAAGAGGCTATCCCAGCTACGCCCGGACGAGTAAGTGAGCTCACGGGCTCAACTTGAGAGAATTTGCTAACATTAGCCCTATCAAGAGCAGTGCTTCGCAGAATCTACCACCGGATCGGAATCGCCACTAACTGAGAAGATCTAGCGGGAAACTCAGTAGGCCTACTTTCAGTCTGGTGAGCCGTAATGGTACCCGCATTGAAACTTACGTTTGAAATCACAATTATATTATATATAGACAAACAAACGATGTTCCCTTCTTCTAACCATACAGTAGAATGATGTCCATAAAAATCAGTTAGTGAATTGCTGCTGCAACGAATATTTTTACGAAGATGAACATTGAAATTATTTATTGTGTATTGAAATTTTTTGCGAATTCTTTCAAAACACAATAAAGGCAAATTTAATGGTGGCAGACTTTTGTTTGTATCGTATAGGTCCCGGTGTTGTAATGGTCGACATTGAGCCTACAAGTTATATAAAGAAATATTAAAAAACCATTATATTATCATCAATCTTTAGAGAGACGCATGTTCTCATGACAATACTTGAATGGATTCACAGAATGACTGTAGTTATGTCAATTTTAAGGTCTGCGAGAAACTTCATTCTTGGTTTGTAAATTTTTTTGTTTATCAACAATACTGTAATTTATAGAATTTTTAAAATAAACGAATAATTGAAAGAAATCGCTGGCTCCGTTCCTTTTCAGCATTATTTTGATATTTCTGTTAATTTCTTTTAATGCCGAATCTACATTGAACTTCTTTTTTTTAATAAAAAGAACAACACACTTTATAGACTTAGCTAATTTTAGATAGATAACAATATAGAATAGACCGAATCATAAATTTACTTGAGCGGAGAATACTCCTTGGTAATTTCAAAATAATTTCATTCAAACGACAACAAGCCTTTTTTGTATACAAAATTTGTCTAGGTATGTTCCAATACATCAACGATGATCTATCTATTTAGACCTATCATCATCATCATTCTCCTGCCCTTCTCCCAGTCACCTGGGGTCGGCGCAACATGTTTTCTCCTTGCATACTCTTCTATCATATACCATTTCTTCGCTCACTCCCCTTTTACGTCGTCTTTCACGCAATCCATCCATTTCTTCTTAGGTCAACCTCTTCCTCTATATCCTTCCACGTTCAAAGTTAAAACTTTCTTACCAACCTCACTTTCATTTCGTCTCATCACATGTCCATACCATCCCAAACGTGCACTTCTCAGCTTCTCTGTCACAGGTGCCATTTTCAGACTTCCTCTAACACATTCATTCCGTATTCTTGTTACTCCATACATCCATCGCAACATTCGCATCTCTGCTGCATGCAATCGCCATATATGTATACATATAATATATTTTACCTATACTGGGTGTTAGGAGACAGCTTCCGAAAACGAAGACAGTAAAGATAGTACTAATGACACCTTTGATGACGGGACGAAAAAAAAAAATTCATTGCTGATTTTTTTTAAAGTAAAGTTATGTATTTTTTATGAAACTATCGTTTCATTTATCTGTACTAACATGATGGAGAGTAAATAATGGTAATAAAACGTTTTAAAACTATGGTTTTCTTTTTAAAATAAGTATCGGTTTTTTTTCCGTCCCATCGTCAAAGATGGTTCATCATTAGTACTATCGTCTGTCTTCGTTTTCGGAAGCGGTTTTCTAGCACCCAGTATATTTTCCGACGCTCACGAAGTAATAGACTGTTAGGTCTCTGTTTCCCTCAATTAGGTATTACTTTAAGGAAGAAGTTTGTTTCTTCTAACTAAATGAACTAAATTCATCATTAAAACGCGAGTTTAATTGTGTTGTAAGCGCGAGTAGGTATCTTCTTTTGATCCTTTCAATTGTATCTGAAACAGAATGCCAATGCATATACTAAATGACCTAAGCGAGGAATACTAACATCATATGAGATTTAACCCTTTAACTGTCGTGTAGGCCACCGGTGCCCTAAGTGGCACACTGAAATAATTATGTCCACTTCTGTTACTAAGCGCCTGGATTGCCAACCTTTACTTTCTTTTGTTTTGTTATGTACTCGTATATATATTGTAGTCTTTTAGGTCCCCTAGAAATAGATTCATTCTCAGTATCTTTGGATTCGTCTTTCTCTAGCGATTATACTAGATATTCCAGCGCCTTAGTATGAAGATCGAAAAGAGAAATCGACACACTTCAGTGACGACTTCAGCGACGACTTACTTCAGTGCGCCACGTAGGGCACCGGTGACCTACGCGGCAGTCAAAGGGTTAATGCATATTAGAAACGCTGCTCTGAAACAGATGCTCGACGCAATGAACTGAAAGCACGCCCGCCTTGTGTTACCTATTACAACTATTACAATGGTGTGCTCACCTGTACGCAATGTGCACGAACCTTTAGGAATAACATCGGTTATGTTATCCACACACGAGCACACCGTGACAATTAGAAACGGAGTTTGAAGTGGTCGCCATGGCCGAAACGACTTAGAGGAGAGTAGTAGCATTATATTAGAATTAAACACGTTACGTAAAATCTATTATTTTTTACAGATTAAACGAAGTTAAAATTTGAACGCCTTAAAATTGAGGTCTAACTAGGATTCCTCAAAGTGTGTGGGTTGCGAAATTAACGACTATTGAAGTGTAACAATTGCAGATATTCTGCAACATCACTTTTTGTTTTAACAATAAAAAGCGCCTTAAATAACATTGAGCAACGATCATTGTTAAATTTCAAATATTTTTAATTTATCCAATTTTTTCTAATCATAACTTTTCATTCTTAACGTAAATGTAAAAAGTAGGTACGGTGAAAGTAAAGTGAATGTGTCCTACAGTATAATTATACGAAAACACACCGTGACTCTTGATGTTTCAATACAATGTCAGTTTTAATTCTGAGTTATTCATTCTTAATCGAAGCACGCGTTTTATGTTGCAAATATCATGTGTCCGGTTCTAAGCCCCTTCCTCGATTCACTTTACCTAAGGGGTAGTATTAGTTAGGCGGTAGACCTGTAGTTAATAGCTCTATCCATAATTAGATGGTTTGTGTGCATTAAGCAAAGGTCATTTATTCGTAATAATTTTGAATAGTTGAAACAGATTTAATAGATACCTACGGATATCTCTTGTATCTGATCGATCGAGCAAAGTTATGTAAAGGATATATGTATTATTATTTTTTTCCCAAAATTAAATCAGAAACAGTTTTTAGGTGCAAGTTATTACTGAAGTAGCAATTAATATTTTAAAGTTGCGATTTTGATATCTCTCGTGAATAATGTACAATTGGATCATGAACATGGAGTTTATTTTATTATTTGACACAAACCCTCGCCATTAAGCCAGTCTAAAGCTTTCTTTAGTCACATCTGAACGGATATAAAGTGTTGTGTGTGTATTTTTTTAGCTCATAGACCCCTTTTTTTTAACGCTGGTGAATCCATTTACGGATAGCCGGTCGAGGGGGGTAACGGACTGGGTTATGTCGGACTCTGGCGCCTCCTGAGAGGAAGAAGGGGAGAAGAGAAGGACCGAGGTCCTCCACCTCCCCCAAAACCCCATCGAGCTCCACCATCGACTACACGGAGCTTACGGTACCGCAGTGCGCGCCGAAAGTCCCGCCTTCGCCGGTACCCGTACTAGCTCATACACCCCTGCTGCTGGACACTTCTATATCGTTCTCTCACTACTGAGGATCGCGACCGCATGTGACGTGCTTCCACTGTGTTCGATCATGAGTGGCATGGACTGCATGGTACAGACTACCACCAAGTGCTTCACTTGCCAGATCTGACCATCTGGCTGGCGTTCTGTCCACGGCGCGCTTGCCCTCTATGCGACCCGCAATTATGAGCTTCTCTAATTCATGTCTGGGAGACCGCATGATGTGTCCGAAGAAGTTCATAATATTAACACAGACCTCCCAATAACCGGTCCTTCGCAGTCTGCATCCAGCGGATTGCCGCGACCTTCAGCAGGTCTTCGGTCCACCTCGTGGGTGGCCTGGCCTACCTACGCCGCGCGGTCGCCACTCGAGATCTTTTCGGCTCCAGCGGCCATCTATTCTACGAGCAAAGTGCCGACACTACCTCTCTGCCCACTACCTCTTCAATCTTCGTTCGGGAGGACATCGTTCGGGATATGTCAGTCACCTTGGTTCTTTTGCAAATCTCCTCATTACTGAATCGATTTCACAGGAAATCTCACGAGCATAGTCCTCACCATTGCTCTTTGAGTAGCGTTGTGCCTTCTGATAAGGCCCATTTTCAGGGTCTGAATGTCTCACTGGCGATGTCATCACTGGCAATACACAGTGGTCAGTCAGACTTTCGTCTCGGACACTGCGGTATTTGGAATGAGAAGATTTTCGGCAGATTTTTTTTCAAGTTTCATAATACATACAAGTTTTTGTAAAAAAGATATAGGGTAAAACCTGGATAGATGCCGCAGCGGGATAGATGCCTCATGTTCTAAAAACCTAACTTCCCGCACTCATGACAAAAAATTAATTTAATAAGTAGGAACCACAGTCACCCTATACCTTATCTACCATTTGACAATCGCGTGGTGACGAAGTGTTTTCCTCGTGTACATAATTTTCTCCGCGCGGAATTTCACGAACACGTCAAAGATTGAAAGGTTAGCATTTAGCGTGGTATAACTTTATAATTAGTGTAAAATTCCATTATATTTTTTGCTACGTGAATATATTGGTTCATTGAGTCTGCATCTAGGTGTAAATAAATGCTATTAAGTTTATAATTTATTTACAAAAAATTTGGGCATCTATCCTTATCACAAAGGATAGTTGCCCTGATTTTTTGGGGTATAGGTGCCTTTAGAGGCATCTATCCCTCCATACTCTGCCATTTCAGAATACAGCAGAAATATGCCACGAAAACATAAAACACAAACAACTGATTTACAGTTCAAGCAGCGAAGATGAAGACAACCCACTTAACTATAAAATGAAAGGAAATAAAACAATAGATTTGCCCCTAAAGAAATCTAAGGGATAACCCTAAAACGCATGTAATAATATCTGCATTGAATGTTTTGAAAACTATAAAAATACGAAGTCGTAATCCGACTGAATTCAATGTTTAGTGTTTCAGAACTAGCTACATGAAACGTGTTTTTCAGAAATGATGTAGAAGATGTGGAAAATTTAAAGCACTATCCAGTTAAACTTCAATTGGACAAAATAATAAAGATATCTTTATTGTGTTAATTTAATATAAAAAAATATGATTTTGCAATGTACACATTGACACTTAATGTGAATATTTTATAAACAATTAATTGTTTAAACTCTTAAGAGTTTATATTTTTGTTGAATAAATATATGTAAAATTTAATTTCATAAAAAAATAGGATAATGCATGTTGAAACTAAAAAAATTGTAGTTTAGCTTACGCTTACTTAACGCTTTAAAAATTTAATTATGATCATTTGTGTGATATGAGAACTATCTTTTAATTATAAACATTCATAGACTTAAAAAATACAAAATATTTTTTATTATTATGACCCATGTTTCTTGGAGACAATTATTGCTCTGTTAGGAATAGAACTTCTAAATATTTGGTTTGGTTTTTACGTTTACACGATATAAAGGGCATCTATCCTGCACTGCAGGCATCTATCCTACTCAGTATTTTCTTGGTGGGGCAACTATCCATACAGGTAGGCATCTATCCTCCAAAAAAAGGTTCTACGAAAAACGAATTTCTGCAAAATCTGTATTTGATTGGTTAAAAATTTTTTATACTAATTAAACATAAGGGATTGAGCTAACTACATTAATAGAAATTATTCGTATAAAATTAATATTTTCAAAATTACATGACTTTTTCAAAAAGTGGGGCATCTATCTCGGCTTTACCCTAATTTAATCAAGACCCGTATTTAAATTCATATGTTTATTTAGTTAACGGAACCATTTTATCTCAAGCGTCACCTTTGCATTAATTACGTCGATGAATGCTGACTGTCAACCGTGACCCCTCGTGAACACATTTTAGGTTAGTAGGTGCAAAGGACTAGCTTCCGAAAACTAAAGACAAACGAATCGTTGAAATTCAAACAAAAGTAAATAATACAATAGGTAGTTTTTAGAGATCTTGCATAAGCCGATCATGTTTTAAGCATATATTGTACTAGCCGTACTCGTCCGCTTCGCTGGGCATTAAAAATTACCATTATTATTTATTGTCATTATTATTAAGGAGTCCAACACTCATATAAATATTAGCCTATCCATTAAGTACATGTATTTTCTACAAGGATACCAAGTTTCAAGTCAATCGGATGAATGGTTTAGTAGTTATAACGGAACATCCGTAAAAAACACTGTACATTTATATATTAGTATGTACTATATATTTATCGATCATATATTGTAATAATCACCTAACATCACAAATATCGCATTAAATGAGTACAGCTCACTTACTGACTCAGATGTATTCAAAGGGTTTGACAAAAAAAAACACTTAAAAAGGATTCGTCTTTGACAAAGTATTTGTAGCCGCGTATTTACAGTAAGTAATTGGTTTGATGGCGTTACCTTCGTTTGAAGTTCTACACATCATTCGGTAACCTTTGTAAGGTATCGAAATAAATAAAATGCGATCGTTGCTTTTTCTGCGATGTGCGGAATGTAATAAAATTAAAAAAGGAAACACCCGTATTCAACCGTCTCAATAATCACTGTTTTCGTTTTAATATTATATGCAATTTACAACGTGTATACAGACGAGAATTTTCTTTACGAAAATTGAGTTACATGGACAGATCGGGAACGACATATTAATTGAGTTTTGAATTAAATGCAGTTAGTGTCAAAATGATTTAGTGGGTTAAATAATGGATCTAATGATGATTAATATCGTGCCAACAATCTGAATACGTTTGTAAATGTACAAATCGTAGCGATTATTTATTTAGAACTATCGCATGCTTTATTTTACATGTCTTCGAAGATATCGGATCTAGTTATAAAAACGTTGAACAATGTTAGTAATTTTAATGGATGTTATTAGTAAAATTCACGTAACATTGTACCTGCAAGAATTTCTGTTGATGTTCCGATTGTTGAGTTATTTGCAGTAATTCTTGTTTCTGTTGTTGAGACTGTTGTTGATACTGCTTCTGTAACTATTAGCAAATTTAGGGGTAACGTCCGGAATCTTTACAGCACGAGACACGGTAACGTTTGAATATTAACGTAATAAATACTGATCAAAATATTTAAGTTAACGTAATCTATATCTCGTCATCAAATGAATTAAATTCTTATATTAAGTAACATTAGTTTAATTTATTTTTTAATAGTTCACGATCACAAACGTTGATGCTGTTTTAATATTACTTACAATTCACTTTACATAGACTTAATATACGTAAAAAAATATAGCAGCTGCAGAGTCGTTTAGAGCCTAAAACTTCTTAATTACGAGGCATCGTTGTACAACAATATTGTTTCCTACGCTTTAGTGCGGTTTGGTTTAAGTTAAGCTTCAATCATACCCTATAAGTAATTTGAGCTCTGTTGGGAGAGCGAGAGGTGCGACATTGGCGTAACCGTATACACGGTTAGGGGTGCGGTGCTGGCAAGGTGTGAGAGCCGCGTTAGTTCAGTAAAATCTACCGAAAGGGTCGCGCAAAGAGCAGGACCACCTGTGCTATATATCGTATGCTGCAAACAGTAATCGGTAACAACTCTAAGCTTTATATACATATACTAGCGACCCGTCTTCGATTCGCTTCGGAAAATGTAATTTATTATTGATTTCTCCACTATTTAATGGATGTTATTAGACATATAAAACTTCCTCTTCAATCACTCTATCTATTAAAAAAAACCGCATCAAAATCCGTTGCGTAGTTTTAAAGATTTAAGCATACGTAGGGATATAGGGACAGAGAAAGCGACTTTGTTTTATACTATGTAGTGATATGTATGCATAAAAACGCCCGTGTGCATTAATCGTATCGAATAATGAAGGTAGTCTGCGAATAGAAATTTTGGAATCTGTCTGAAATTTCTGATAATGTTCGTGGATAAATTATAGAATCTTTTATTTGTTTCAGGTTACGATTCCCCCTCCTCCCTCTTCCCTCCAAATAATTAATAGACTGGAGGGTTTAATTGATCGACACATCGACAGTAATTTCCACATCACAACGCTACAACACGTACTGCAAGCATAAAAATGACATTTTATGGATATGGCTGCAGTGTCAGAAATCTTGAAAGAAGTTCGATATTACATTATGAACCTCCATCTCGTACTTACCGTTTACGATTAGTTTTAACGAGTTAGAGTGTATTCGTAATTACGTCACTGTCTGTTTGAGTGAAATATATATTTTAAAAGCAATAACTGATGATGTTGTGGCCCGTGGAAAGACACTGCGAATGAAAACTGAACAACACTATTCAAGATCGTCTTCACGCCGTGCATTTAAAATTAAATAATATTTGGTGATATAAAAGTCAGTTTATTTGCATGGAGTTAAAAGTAAGTTATTTTTGTCAGTTGTGGCTGCTGAGTATAAACACTGATTATCCTGTGGTTGATATTAATGAAGCTAGCAATGTTTCGATATAATGACATAATTAAGTGTCAGTTAGTTCAACAGAGAATGCGGGTGGAGAAATTGACACTGCGATGTCCATGGGGTCCGGCCGACGCTTTACACCATCCGCAGGTAGAAACAAAACTTAGATCCAACATAAACTTCGATTCAATCGGTTCGTTGCTCAGAAATTATAAAGTAAAATAACGATGCGCTATATACCGAAGCAGTTAGGAAACTGGTTGTTTAGTGCGGTAAATCTAAACGACCGTTGGCAACATTGAAGAATGCGCGGCCTACGGGTTTTACTTATATACGTTATCATCGTAAAATTCGAATCTAGTCTGCGTTTATATACGGTCGAGAATTAAAATAATAACGAACATATATTTTGTCTTTGATTATTATTGTTTGTGGGAATTTTGCATAACTTTATAAGCCCGGTTCGAATTTAGTATTATTATACGTATATATTTCTATATTTTGTAAATACCTATTTTTACAATGTTTACGTTCGTTGAAAACGATAATAGCTTTGATACGTCATTTACAATATTCTCTGGACATTGGGCGTCAAAGATTTTATACGATTGACAAAATAAAAATACTCTAAAGGAAACGTTAGATTTATGAGAAGATATTTGGAACTTATCTAAAGTTATAATGTCTATTTTATCTAGTTTCTACAAAACACTACTCATGCTAGTTAGTTGTACATAGAGGATAATGATAATAACAATATATTAGATGATAGTTAAATAATAAAATATTGATTAACAACACCTGATTACGAAAACTTTAGTGTTCCAAATGTCGGATATTACAAAATAGTGTTCAGAAATTCGAAATTAAGCCGTAAATTGGTTTTAATTCTAGACTCATATCTTCGTGGCTTACCTGTCACAAATGAAGAAGATAACTGGCTTTAAGATGTATTAAGTTCACTACCACTCTGATTCTACCACGAAAAAGTCATGCGTTAAGTTTCAAAGTATAAGAAAGTGTCAGGTCTTTCGTTTTAAATGGTCAGCGAAGTTATTAATAAGGCGTTTTAAGAGTTTCTAATCCGTTACGCCATTGTCCAAAGAACATGAATTAATTCCAACAAACACACCCGAACTTGCGAGCTTTCCTTTCGCCGATCAATAATTACAGATGCCGCTATTGCTAACTGGGCAACAAAGAAGCTTTCTTAAAATAGCTTTACGTCACTGTTACTAAACAAAGCGAAATCTAATTACTTTTATAAAATTACTTAGTGTCCGTGGTTTTGTTTGGGCGCTCGTGTTTTATGTAATCGTGCGCCGTTTGTCCGATTCCAGTTGAAATTTTGTACCGTAATGTTCGGCACTTCTGAGATTACTTCATAATAATGCCAAAGTACATCAGTGTGCGAGTAGTGCGAGTTTTTTAACGTTCTCGTTAGCGTAAAAGTTAAATCAAATTTGTATGGAGATGAAAAGTTTGCCTATGTTTGCCGCTAGGGGCACTGTTCCAAGAGCATACAAATTTCAGGTAACTTTTACGCTATCGAAAACGTTAAAAAACTCGCACTAAGAACACAGATTGCAGACGAATTGTGTACTTATTAAACTCAATGTTTTTATTACCTTAAATTTACTTTAATTAAAAGTGAATCTCACTAAAGAAAAAGAAACCATAGTTGTTACTATGACGATGCGTGGCTCGATTGAAATCACTGACTACATAACGGTTTGTATGCGTTACTCCTAGGGCTACCCCATGAGTATGAAATACCCGTGTAACACAAAGAACATGAGCGCAATATCGACAAAAAACCCACATGGGGGAGATCGAATTTAAAAATAAGCAAGGGACATTTTTTTCTAAGCAACGAAAACTCTAGTTTGTTAGTGACTGACTACATTTTACACTATATCACCATCATCATCAGCCCAGAGTCGTTTACTGCTTGACATAGGCCTCTCCCAATTTACCTATTGAGTCCGGTCTTCGGCTATCCTCATTCACCTCTTGCCACTATATGCAACCATCCAGGATTAATATATTATGTACTCCTATATAAATATCAAATACAGTATGCACAAATTAAATCAACTATTATTATATTAAACTGTCAACTTTATGACAAATCTGATCGCCTTTGATTAAGTACTATTGGCTACACACTAGGAATGTGTACATGCGCTGAGGAGCGCTTAGTACAATACATTATGAATGACTGGTCTAACAAACGTGTGGGCACTAAATACGACTATATAGTTGCATCGTCTTTGCATTAACATGTACAGTATTCATGCGAGGTGCCAAATCATGAAGTGATATCGTAGGTCGTACCTTTACCTAATGTGAATGTAAATGGACTTTATTACATTTAAATGCTGACGCCACGCGACATGCAGTCGGTACGGGTCTTTCCTTTCAAACCGGACCTCAGTATGAGTTGGCAGCGGAAACAGCCTGGACCGTAGTGGCCACTCGCGTGAACGCAGCTCGCCCTATCGCCAGTATACGCCAGTTACGTACAAAAATACCACGACTGTTTTGTTGGTACGCTTGTTTTTAATGATGGTTTTTTCTTTTAATATTTTTTTTATTGTTATTTTTAGTTTTCTATATTAGCTCAGCACTAGTGAATAGAGTATTAAGATAAATTATCTTGTCTATATTCTTATGTGAGCTTGGCACGTATACAACATACATACAACATCAACCCGCATTGCAATTTGAAGGCCTGGGATTGGAGATAATAATATGGGGAAATAGTAGAAGTAGTAGGGCGAAATTGCTAATTGATTAACAAAATAATCATTGTCGCATGTGGTCAGAACGTTGAAAAAATGTGCGTAGAATAACATTTCATAGGTATTTCGAACTTAAGCTTATTGAATTCCAGCATATATTTAAGCAGCATAGACTTAGGAACACAGGGTTCGTGCGAAATCAATAACCCAGCTCCCGGCTTGATGGCGATAGAGAAGAGAGATCTCTCTCCCGTCACGCCGCCTACCTCCACAATGGGGCAGCTACAGATCGAGAACCCCTGCCAAGTTGCCCAGCACTGCAACCGTGGTGAGTCAACACCCGTACTAGCATTGAGGTGATAAGTCCTCGAACCTTAATCAACATTGAGCGACTCCGCTAACACGATCCAGGGCGGTGTACTCGTTTAGTGGTGTGTTGACTCCAAGGACATGGTCCAATAATCTCCAACTCTGTTCTGACCGAGAAGGCTCGCAGTGGCCGCTGTAGCATCTTCGCCATTCTCACGTTAGGACTAGTCCCAAGCGGGAGCTCCCCTTGCCCCCCACATTTAACAGTGATGTAAGTATCGACCGGTGGCGCTATCAGAGGTCCACAAAGCCATTAGGATTACCGTGCCACTCCAGCCGTAACAAGATAGGCAGATTTATCGAAATCTTTCGAGAGACACGACCAGCGTCCCGTCTCAATATCCAATCATGTGGAGTTTGGGAAGAAGAGCGCTTCTCAGCATTATTGATACCAGATATTCTACAGCGGAGGATTAAGAAAAAAATCCACTCCTTGATCTATATCCAGCGAACCTTGGGATAGTGCTATTACTATTCCATGATTCGCGACAAAAAAAAAAGGCTCACCACATTGACTATTTCTGCATTATCAGTATCTAGTGGATTAAAGAGACTTTTAAAAAGGTATTCTGTCCACTTTGAAGGGGGCCCCCACCCACACTGCACCTTCCGGTACGCAATCACCAACCAAGAGCTTTTTGGCCTCATCTGTTCTACAAGCCATGTATGTTGGCCAATATCACTGTAATCACGCAATCCGCAATTTAGGCTATATACCATTTTTCTCCTGAACCTCTTCATTTCTAACTATCTATAATTTTAGCTTAAATAGATTTCTGAAACTCACCAATTCCTGCTGATCTTGTTGATTTTTTAAATGCTGCTGTATAGCTTGTTGGTGTTGTCTTTGTAGAGCTTGTTGTTGTAATTGCTGCAGTTGCTGATGTTGCAACTGTTGCAGTTGTTGTTGCTGCAACTGTTGCAGTTGCTGCTGCTGCTGCTGCTGTTGTTGTTGTTGCTGTTGTTGTTGTTGCTGCTGCTGCTGTTGTTGTTGTTGTTGTTGCTGCTGCTGTTGTTGTTGTTGTTGTATTATCTGCTGCTGGATCTGCTCTCATTAAAATTTTATCAAAATGTTTAATTTTCCTGTTAAACATTAAATCATTTTTATAATATGATAAAGTAATAATAATTAATATGATTATTATTATATTTTCAAGAAAAAAGAAAATTATATTTAATTAATAATATACAAAATATACTACAGAAACAATTGACAAACCTGTAATTTATCATCTTCTTCTTTCTGATTCCGGTATCTGTATTCTTCTGGTTGATTGTGATTATCCGGTTCAGATTTTGGCTGCTTTAATTCAGGTTTTCTGTTTAGATTATGTTTGTCTAAAGCCAACAAAGTATTTGCTGCTTCATATTTATCTTCAAAAGTTATACCTGCCTTTTCAGCTAGTGTTTCCAAACACTGTAATGGTCTCTTTGTGGGTTTTATTTGAGTTTTAGATTTATCAAATTGACTATTACCCCCTGGAGATTGTTTTGGCACAGTCTTAGTTATAGTAATACTGTTTTTATTACACTCATCTTTCTTGTCATGCACTTTGGGTTCAAGAGTAAAGTAGTTTTTATGATAATTACTGTCCTTGTCTTTATCACCATTCAAGGTACTGTTCTCTATCAAGGTTATTGTAGTTGAATTAGCAACCTTTATTGTTTTATCTTTTTGGTCCTCTTTGGATTGCACAGACTGATTTGAGCTGTGTGTCGGAGACAATAACTGTTGTGCTGGTACATGCTGAGTTACAGGTACGTTAACATTGTGGAGTTCTGTACTGTGTAATGACTTATCATTTGATTTAACAATTTGCTGTTGGTAATTTGAATTCTGGGATTCTTTATCTTGTTCTTTCTTTTTTTGCGTGTTGTCTAAGATTTCAGACCTGAAAGATTTAATCCGGTTAGGATGAACTAAGTTAGCCAATATAACATAATATTAATGGAATAATGAATGAAATTAATTTATTAAAGTGATGACAAAAATATAATTAAAACAATGCATTGGGTTAATTAAAAAGAACAAAAACAAAATGATAAGAGTAATGGAAAATCATGTTAGTCCATGAGCGAGTTGAGCATACCGTTTTGATAAATAAATGCATTCAACATTCAGAAGAACATTTTATGCTTTTGAAGATGTTTAATTATCATTCTCACATCTCAAGAGGTCAATTTTTATCAGAATATTTTTGGGAGCGAACTAAAATTTAGATAAACAGAATGTGGTCAGAATGATAAGCATTGATAGCAAGCCTCCACCACCAGTTTTCAGCAAAGCAACTTTACTTTTTTATTTTATATTATTAATAATACAGTTTTATTAACAGAATGGTCAAGACACTTTATATTATTGTTTAAATAAATTCGAAATTTATAAGTTATTTTATGTAAAGTAAATATCGGAGATTTGCCTATTTTAAACAAAGCAAACTCACTTAAGATGAATGTTTTACGTCTAGTAAAATTGTTGTAAATTGTGATAAAAAAAACCTCGCAATTTTTCACACCTTAATAAAGTTTCTATTATTTTTGGCTACATTAACAGGCTATCTTTTTATTATTAAAATCGAATCTATAATGAGATTATGTAAGTACGTAAGGTAATCTCAGCATTGCCATAATTATTGGATTAAATATGAATTATTTGCAGTTGAAATTTTTTAGGTTAATGTTCCTACATTATGATTTACCTGTTAAAAGTTTGAAGCGGTTGTAACAGCACTAAATAATATACATTTAATTTAAAAATAAACACATAGTTATTTAGTTACAATTATGTATTAATAGTCCATATTTACACTCCGTTTTTATTTAAAACAATCTATTAATAATTATCTTTAATAATCTATATTTATATTCCATGTCGTTTCATATTTGACACAGCGGTATCTGAACTGCCTAACAATCACGACTTAATTGAATAATAATTAATGTTGTGAGCAATGTTTTATGAAACAGTGTTAAACAAATATACAGTGTTACCAGCCTGTAAATATCTATACGAATTTTGACATCTCCGAATAAACTTTATTTTACTATAAATTTAGGTTTTCAATTATAGTTGTACTAAAGTTTAATTTATTTATTATTCTGTAATAGAATAGGATATTATCTGCGTGTAATTGGAACTGGTTACCTATGGAGTATAAATTAAAAGTCCTTTATTTGTTCGTAAATGTGCAATTCCACTCACGCGACACGTGGTGTTCGATGGTTTTGAGTCATGAGACATAAAGTTGACATTAAAATTAAATAGTAGTAATGACCGTCCGGAGGCAAGATGATTGCATATTAAGTAAGTAGGTGTTAAGTTATGAAAATTGTTATATGCCTCTAAATTCGAACCACGGAATACTTGTATAGCTACGAACACATCGGGTAACTTACCTATTAAGCCACGGGTGCTTTCAACATAACAGATGCTTTCTTTCTTAAATTACATTTTGATTACTATAAAATTTTGTGTTTTATCTTCCGTAGAATAAAATAATTGTAAAAGCATATTTATAAATAATTATTGATGAATTCAATTTCATCATAAGCGATGGGCAAAAGACGCAAAAAGTTTTTATTTTATTTTTATTGTTTAGATTTGTGGACGACCTCACAGCCCACCTGGTGTTAAGTGGTTACTGGAGCCCATAGACATCCACTACGTAAATGCGCCACCTACCTTGAGATATAAATTCTAAGGTCTCAAGTACCTATATTTACAACGGCTGCCCCACCGTTCAAACCGAAACGCATTACTGCTTCACGGTAGAAATAGGCAGGGTGGTGGTACCCACCCGCGCGGACTCGGACTCACAAGAGGTCCTACCACCAGTAATTACGCAAATTATAATTTTGCGGGTTTCATTTTTATTACACGATGCTATTCTTTCACCGCGGAAGTCAATCGGGAACATTTGTCGAGTACGTATTTCATTAGAATAATTGGTGCCCGCCTGAGATTCGAACACCGGTGCATTGCTCAACACGAATGCGCCGGACGTCTTATCCTTTAGGCCACGGAGACTTCAACATTCAACGAAAGAGAAGCAGTACTTTGAACAACATCATAAACTCATGAAACGAAAATGTATGCTAACAAATCTACTTTACATATTTCGTCCCCGAGTGTTAGTAGCCCCTAGTTTGCGGTAGGCAGCGGCTTGGCTCTGCCCCTGGCATTGCTGAAGTCCATGGGCGACGGTAACCACTCACCATCAGGTGGGCCGTATGCTCGTCTGCCTACAAAGGCAATAAAAAAAGCCATAGTAACTACCTATTCAGGGTGGTATTTTTAGCGAAAAAGTTACATGTACAGCCATGTATAAAATTTTATTACTTTCTTAATCTAATGTTTTTCCTGATTTAACTATGGCATAGACCTCTGTAAAAGTGCACAATTAGGTAAATTAAAATCTCTGGACATGACTTCTCGGGTTTCTATGGCGTTGTCTCATCGTATTTCTTTTATTTTCATTTCATAATCAATTTCTTTTCAATAAAAATCATCACTTATATCTAACTTTTCATACTATTTAAATGGAGTCGGCCTTCTTTACAAAAGCTTTGATTGTGTGGGCTATGTTCTCTTTGCCCGGGACATGAGTTACTCAAACAAAAATTTAAGATGAGGGAGTCTATAAAGAACTGGTTTCGTGGTCTAGAGTTTCATAAATTTTCCTAACTAATAAGCATTAAGTTTTTTACTGCAAATGGGCGGCAAATTCAAGGCTAACACGGTGTTAAGTATTAACAACCTAATCGCCATTGAACGAATGCGTACTGTATAGCGACAGTTCTACCTTTTAAGCCGGAACAAATGGACGCTTCACAGCAGTAATAGGCCTAAAACAGGAATTTACCTGTACAAGTTCCTAGTACTTCCTAATTCCACCAAAAATTTAATTTGAACAAATGTTTTATAAATTTTGGCCGGTATAGTTTTACTCTACTAACTATGTTACTGTGGAAGTCTTTTGTGAGCACGTTTTAATTACGTATTTACTTTTTTGCTACCTGCCTGCATATGTACAGTCGCATCACTCGGTACACCGGGCAGCCTTTAATGTATAATCTATTTTTTAGATGAACAAACTGGACCAATTGTATACGCAAGTTCACATAATCAGAAAAATAAGATTGCGCTTCTTCGTACACTTCAGACAAGCTACTTTCTATTATATTCTTCGAAGTTAGGCACACCCTATTACCTACCTAATGTTGATCCACTTTCGCACATGGAAATCATTAATGTAAAAGGTACAATAAAGTCACTGCCTACCTAGCTAAATCCAATTGTTATGACATTTAAGGAAGTTATGCAATTCTAAATGTAGCTCCGTCCCGTCGTTCACAAATGTAAGCAATACTAAAGAGATTTTTTATAAATATAATCGAAAATCTCAAGCATCCTCTTTAGGTAGGAGGCAAAAGATAATAGCTAATGTTTTGGAGCTTCAGTCCTGTACCAGAAGTAGTACTTCACGCGAGGTCGGACTTCTTCTTTATTAAGCACAAGTTTTCGTCCGTACAGGAAGTATTGCTTCGGTCTATTGAGGACTCTCAACATTTTAGATGACAACATGGCTTTACCTTTCATGTGACTTCAGCATTCAACACTACTCGAAATGTCGACCCCAAAAATACAGAAAGTTTCAGAGATACTTCTTCAAATTGCGGTGCCAAGACAAATGGTTTTTTGGCAGCGAAGGTGGTGCCTCCTTTGTGAGTTTGAATTGCATTAAGCTGTATTTATGCCTTTCGGATAACGATCCCCGAGAGCTATCCACTATGCACACAAGTTTTGATCGGTTCTATTTTCATAATATGAAAGAATACCTAATGTAAGTTTATTATGTATTTCTTATGCCATCAGTATGCCGTTGATGTTATGCAAGATAAAAATTGTGGTAAAGAGTGTCGATCCTTGTGTTCTGGGAGCAGAGGCCACCAACAACCACTTTTGATGATCTGCTCAAAATAATTCGATGCATCCAAAGCGAGGCCTATGTCCAGTAGTGGACTCCCGCAGGCTGATGATGAAAGGCGAGCAATTCACTTCCAAGTACACATTCTAAATTTAACTGAATTTCGTTTAATCTTCTAATGTTTCTAAAATTCTAAAAGGACAATGTATTATCTATGCTACAGGATGACAAAAATGAGTCATTAATGTTTAAAATTTGTCTAAGGAATTGTAGAGAGAAAGTAGTGTTGTCAACGTTGCACCATAACCAAAACCAATATTACCAAAAGTGACTCAAAGTAATTTTAATGTTGAGGAGGTCGCTATGTGGGAGACAAAGAAAATATTGTTGAGCAGAGTAAAAATGTAGAATTAATGAATATTAATATTATTTTGTCTAGATTACGGTGAATACACTATCTTCACCGAAATAGGAAAATTAAGAATATCAAATTGTACTAAGCATTTTTTTAAATATGAATATTTTGTGCTTTTCGTACAGCCTATTCTGTTAGATACGACTATCTTTTTTTTATTGCATAGATGGGTGGATGAGCTCACAGCCCGCCTAGTGTTAAGTGGTTACTGGAGCCCATAGACATCTACAACGTAAATGCGCCACCCACCTTGAGATATAAGTTTTTGGTCTCAGTATAGTTACAACGACTGCCCCACTCTTCAAACCGAAACGCATTACTGTTTCACTGCAGAAATAGGCAGGGTGCTGGTACCTACCAGTGCCAACTCAAGAGGTTCTGCCACCACTAATTACGCAAATTATAATTTTGCGGGTTTGATTTTTATTACACGATGTTATTCCTTCACCGTGGAAGTCAATCGTGAACATTTGTCAATTTTCAATCTTGCCTATTTCTGCTGCGAAGTTAAAATTTATTCCAGTTTGTAAGGTGTGACACCTGTTATAGTAAACCATTGTGATTTCTACTTTATATTTCGTAGTTAGTGACGGTTTTTATATTGAGGTTTCTATATTAGGTACACTTGATCTCAGGTGGTTCTTCAGCTTGAAATAAGGCGCACTAATGGTATAGGTGCAATATAGGTTTATCTCAACAAATTAAATGTTGTTTTCCGTTTATGATCAACCAAAACCATAATCCCTTTTTGTTTTTGGAAACAGTTACCCTCATGACAATAAACATTAATTATTGAAAAATAATTAAATGGCAACATTTTGTGTTACGCCTCAAGTAGTGGCAGCACTGATTTCGAATACAGCCATGACGTATGATTTATTACGATTACAAACATACCTAGTTACAATGTAACTTTTGAAACTTAACATAATTATATTTTATATATCATTTGTCTACTTAATAAAATCAAAAGTATTGAAATTTAATAACCAAACTGACGGCGTTCAAAACAATGAGCACCGATCGAGCAAAGTAACATGCGCCATTTTTTCGGGACAAAACTCAGATTAAATCACTCATTTATGGATGACCGAGCCTTGCTCGGTTTTTTTTTTTGATAACGCCATCTTTTTGTGTCTTTAAAGCGGTTAGTTGCCCTCAATTAAGAAGAAAGAATAGTATTATTATTCGCCAATAGATGTCGGGAAAAGTTGATTATTGAAAATACGATGAAAACAACATTTTCTAAAAATAAATTGTAGCTAGATCGATTTATCGCCCCCGAAATCCCCTGTATACTAAATTTTATGAAAATCGTTGGAGCCGTTTCCGAGATTCAGATTATATATAATATATTAATATACAAGAATTGCTCGTTTAAAGGTATAAGATATGTTAATTTACCTTTACAATTCTTAATTATATTTAGATATCGACTTACTGTATGAACCATGTACATAATCAATACGAATTACTGATTATTATTGACGGACAAGAAAACATGTGAGGCGTTTTGTTTTCAACGGGTACAGATAATATCTACGTTCATCTAATATTGTCGATCGGAAGTGATATAATATTATACCTACTTAGATGGAAGTTATTTTATTCAATTCATCTCTGATTTTTATATCCTACTGCTTAATAAGATTCCTTAATCTTGTATTTACGTAGTAGGTAGGTACCTAGAGCTTGCAAAATAATCATTGCATTTGTTTAAGCGGGGTTGTTAAATTTATTATAGATATTTTAAAGCGTATTTTAAAACGTGGTAGGTACCGTAGATTGGCGGAAATGGGACGCTTTCCAAATCCAACAAAATTTTCAATGGTTTTAAAAATTTTGGAATTTAAAATCCGAAGTCTTCAATTTTTATATATGATGCGTTATTATACATTACAAAATATGTATACCCAAAAATGAAAAAAATAGCTTGATTCGATTCACCTTGGCTTTGGGGTGAATCAGGTTACGTATGGGAACAATAGGTTTTCGATAGGGCTGGCACTATTTAGTTGATAGGTAGGTAGGTACCTAACTTTAGGTACCGAATTATTTTTTTAATATCTGTAATGAGTTACAAAACTTTGATGACTAAATTAACCTATTTATTAATCTTATACACTAAATAAAAGTCATTTTCAGTTCAACAAAGTTAAATCTAACAACTCAACAAAAGTATTGTGACATCCCAGAATTTTGTCCCTATTCTAACTCTAGTCTGTATTCCCCCCAATCTGTACGTACCTACACTTAATTAAATATGAGGTTTTGTCTTCAAGCAAAAGAATCCGCTAAAATTGCATATAACAATATAGATATTTTTACCTGACTCGAGTAAATAACACGGAAGTCCTAAAAAGCGGCTGTTGTTACACTAAGAAGTATTTTTATTACATTTAAGTAAATTGTCGTACTCAGGGTGATAATAAATACCTATGAAAACGAAAGTAAAATCCTTCGTAATAGAAAGCCTGCCAACTATGACCATATTATAGAATTTGGTTCTAAGAATTAAACTTTCGATTAACTAAAAAGTAAATAAATAATCCAAGAGGTTGTATGTAAATGAAAAGCTTTTAAAGAAATTAATTCATGTTCATAAACTTGAACTAGGTACATACTATTATTTATTAATTATTTTAGCAAACCTCAGGAAGCTTTGAAATTGTTATATTGAGTCTACAAAACAAAGGTTAATTGTTTTGTATTTAAACAAAGGTACCTACTCAAAGTTATTTGCACATTCTTATTTTTGCAACGTTGAAATTTTTGTTTAAAACTTTAAACTTATCCAGAAAATATGTTAAGCCTAGTTTATTACATTCATATTTGCAGTGACATGATTCCGTGACGTGATTTCTCCAAAAAATTCGCAGGAATGTTTTAAAAGAAAATAAAGATGACTATTTTGGTTTATTTTAGTATTGTAGATACCTATGTGTTAGTTAATTGGTATATCGTAAAACTTGGATTCTTTATCACAATATAAAATAAGAGGCAAAAATATAAATTTAAATATGGCTTTTCGATGATTAATTATTAAACAAGTACTGCTTACTTCTTTCTTTTTTACAGAAATTAAATGAATAGTACCTAGTTATTTTTCGTGGTTTGATTGTCCCTATCATAGAAATACTTCTATGGCTTAAAGTGTGGGTAAAATGACGCTATCGACCTATGCAGGAATCGATGCTATGGTAAAAACAATCCGACTGGCATTATTTCACAAGGGGAAGCAAAAAAATAATGAAAACGTGCGAAAGAGAGCGGGAGATTGTTACATGCGAACACGTGTGGCACGAGTAAGAAAGAGACAAACAAGACCCACTAGGGGAGTTAAGCGCGAACCGGTTCTGCATGTGTGCAGGCCAGACAGACTGCGGTGCCCTCCCTCCCCTCGGCTGTCGACCCTCGGGTGCGAGGGCCTCACATTGTCGGCTTTTCCCCGAAGCGTTGCAATAATAATACTAACCGATCCCTAAATTTTGTTGTCCTTGGGGTGTCTTTACCTTAAACATTCAAAACAGTATCTAGAGTGATACCTGTCGAGTCAACAAAGTAAAAGTCAACAAACTTATTTGTATGGTAAAAAAGTTGGTACTACAATGTGGGTATATTTTTTAATTGTAGTTGTTATTTGATCTATGGTGAAGAATCAATACCTTAGCTTGCCATGTATAGCCACACGCGGCGCACTCACCCACACCAGATCGCAATCGAAAAGTAAAAAAATAACATAAAATACCTTTTGGTGTAAAAACCATAAGAACAACGTTCCATCGTTTCAAAATAAAAGGTTAACTGAAACGTAAAAGCCGTCCCATGCGGCAATGATTGAAATAAAAAACAAACAAAAAGGTAAGGATCGAAACATTCGCACGAGTGAAAGTAAACACAACACTTATTATCGACGAAAACGACATACAAACACACTTTATCGATAGTCCGGCGCCCGTGTCATTGTAACAATAACCTTCTTTTCGAGTGGCGAAACACGACTGTGTAGTTAGACTTGAGCGAGCTACCGGCACGCCGCCGCACCCATGCCCCGCACTACCCCGGCCGTAACGCTCTCTATCATCTGTCGCCAATAGAACGCCTGCTACGAATCCGGCGCTCTCATTGGTCATACCGTTTTACGGCTGTTCTACAAACAAAACTGGTTGCCAAGAACGGCGCGAAGGGCGCGAGGGACGAAATTAGCAACCACTATTATTATTATTTCTATTGCTTCCTTCTCTGTCTGACGGAGCGTGCTTTGAAGGCAGATCATTTTGTGTGACTACAATAATGTTGGAGTATTTATAAACATTATGTTAATGTAGTCTATTTATTAATAGTTTAATCATGTACAAAAAGCCTCATTAATGTTTAGTACCTATACACGAAAGATTTACAATTATTTTATTTATGTCGTGTAAATTTATTTTTATAGTTTAAGATATAAATAAATACCTACTTACATAGGTAATTAGGTACTTAAGAAATAAAAACATTAAAACTGATGATGTTTGTTTAACTTCTTATAATTATTTGCGCTACAAAAATTGTACAAATATATAATAGATAAATCTAGATTACATTAAGTCAAGTACTTAAGTCTAGCACTAGTATTAAGAGGTTTTATTATTGTTATTGAACTAAATGTAGGTACCCATTTTTTAGTTAATCGAATCGTTTGAAATATTTTTCATTATTTCTTATGGTATATGTATAATATGTATAATATTTATTTGTTATGGTATAAGCAAAAATTTGCTTTAGCGCCATCTCTACTCAACTATTTGAAACTTTTGTAGTAAATTCTGCAAACGCAACATTACGATTGAAGTGTGAACGAAATTCGCAACGATTTCAGAATAAATATTCATTTCATGAATACGCATAGAGGTCCTTCCACGAACTATCCTAATGAAATATAATGAAATCCAAGTATACAAATAGGCAAACGTAAAATAGACAGGTGTGCTTAGTGAGAGTTTTTTAACGTTCTCGATAGCGTAAAAGTTAGCTCATATCTATATGGAATGGGATCGTTCGCCTACGTTTGCCGCTAGGAGCGCTGTTCCAACTGCATACAAAATTGAGTTAACTTTTACGCTATCGAGAACGTTTTTTTTTTATTATTTGCTTTTGTAACTTTTAATGCCTGCCATCTATAAAAGTTAGTAAATTGATAGCTTAGTTTTCTATCATAAAACACAAAAGAGTTTTTTTGTGAGTTGTTTTGCGAACGCATCTACTACCGAATCGGCATCACGACCCTATGAGAAAATCGGGTGAAAAATTCATGGAGCTTAGAGCAGCTTAGGACCAATCTGTCCTCTGTTTATGGTTTTCTTTTTGTTTCTTTACTACTTCGTTGACAAGTTTTAATATTTACTAATAATAGAAAACTAAATTAATTGTTTTTCCGAAATATAAATAACGAATGAACCGAGCCGACCGAAAATTTAAAACGAATCTTAGTTTATGGATGTCCACGATTATTGTTGCGTATCGATCATTGGGTGTGAACTCTAGTTTTTAAACTCGCCGAAAATTCATTTAAAATGATAGAATGAATTATAAACAACCGAACAGGCCCACTTGTCGTATATTATATAGGTACCTCTATTTTTAAATGCTTTTGAAAGCGAATCGAAATTACTGTCATTGAAGTATCTACCTAACAAGAATTCACTATTTTTAAGTGAATTTTACTAACATGTTTTAAGCTATCGTAGGGAGGCAAGCTTCAGCTCACCTGGTTATAAATGTCACTCAGTCACCGTCGTTCACAAATATAGGCGTTGCTACGTTGTGTCTTCTTAGCGTCACAGTTTATTTTGTAGCGTTGCTTAAAGAAGTTCTTATAGCCTTGCGATGCAGTAAAGTGTAGGATGTTGGTATGTGATTCTAGGCGCACATGAACATCAGTGAGCCCGGTCAATTCCTACCACTCAGAACTCACTTCAATTTTTTTATGAAATACTTGTCATAACGCTCGGCAAGCGTCGAAGAGGAAATTTTATTCCAGAGCCGGATTTTCGACTGGAAAAATGATCTCCAGAATTCACTTCGGATTAAGACAGTGATTAACTTTGCTCCATAGATGATAAAATTATTTCAAGCAATTGGTTCTCTAGAACACTCGAAAATAAAACTTCCAAAGTTGCCAGGTTCTGAAAAAAATATGGTCGTTGGTTTTTTTTTTTGTGACACTTATCGGAAAGAGGAAATAATGAAAGCAAAATTGAAACACACTGAAATCATGTAAATGATTATTTTTATACAAACTTTTCACACTAGGTACACAATACTTAACTAGAGGATCATGTTGGGGCTTAGATCTAATATACCTAATTGAAACTGATTAGCAGTTTGTTAACGTAATAACAAGTAAAAATGATCCTTTTACCGAATTTTCGTGTTGGATTATACCTATCTGTTGGAGGATAAATACATTTTAATTTATATTATTCAGTTGTAGACAAGAAATCGATTTTTGTTGTTGTGCTTGTCGCAAATGGAAAGCACGACCCCTCTGTGTTATAAAGCGATTACCGCGGCAATCAGACAATAGAAAATGAGGTGTCTATGTAGAAAAGTGGCTCTCAACCTTTTTATGTCACGCCAAACTCTTACAGACTTCAATATTACACCGCACACAAAGAAAAGAATTAGTTTAAAACTCATTTTCTTACCTATAAATTAATACACTGCTTAAAACGTTTCTAAAATTGGGCAGCACACTATTCAGTTTTATATATGTATATACAAAGAGATTTTAAGTGTAAATTACATTAATCCAAGACTTATGTAGATACCTAATAAAAAAAATTTAAATAAATATTCTTTGTATTCGTCGCTGTTGTATTTTTGTAATCTATGACTGGGCTAAAAGCTAAGTCATTTTTATCTAATGCACTATAATTATCAATAGAATCTCAATGTTGGCTGATCTTCTCTTTTGACCTGATATTTGTGACGTCATAAAACGCTTGTCCTCAACAAACTTTTTTTGTTGTGTTCTTAAAATAGTCGTATAGGTACTTATAAATTCTCGTAACGTGTCTGAGAGGTTATGTTTTTTTGCTCCAATACTGGTTTGCTGCCTTCTTGAGATGGCTCAAACATTGTCAATCAATAAACCGTAGGTTAAGGATATAACTCGTTCATAAACAAATCTTGTAATATTTTTGGCATGTACTATATCAGTTCAGCAGTTAAAGAAGTTATACATCGTTAATCAGGAAATGTGAAAGAATTACAAAACACTTTAAATTTTAATTAATTAATTCATAATTTAATTTTGAGAGTTTAATTGTGAGTATTTTAAGTACGTATGCAATGTATTTAAATAAATTTAAATACTTAATACAAGTTGTGCTGGGCACTATGCACTATACTGCTTATTGATATTCTAAACATCCAGCGCTTTTTGTTCCATTCCATGTTCCATGCAGATGTCTTGTATCTCATTCTGTTACACTACATCCCCTTTTTGTATCTTTGTCTAACGACGGCGTGGGTGTAGACCTATCGGTCATTGAACTTGTCACAGCTAAAAAACAATTAAGAAAGGACAAACATAGTTTCCTGGCAGATTAATAAATTTAAATCACATCATCGACTTGTTTTTAAGATAATCTTACTAAATCATTCATTTCAAGAAACAAGACATCTCCGGTTATTTGAAAATATTAAATTTAATGCGTTCATTACTTTGTGTGTTGCTTTTTTATTTATCTTTTTTTTTCTTTTTTTTTTATTGCCCTTGTAGGCAGACGAGCATACGGCCCACCTAATGGTGAGTGGTCACCGTCGCCCATGGACTTCAGCAATGCCAGGGGCAGAGCCAAGCCGCTATTTACCGCTTAATACTCTCCACAAGCCTCGTTTGAAAAAGGACATGTCATAGCGCTCGGGAAACACCGTGGAGGGGAGCTCATTCCATAGCCGGATGGTACGTGGCAAAAAAGATCTCTGGAAACGCACTGTGGATGACCACAGTGGCTCCAGGTAGTATGGATGAACTCTACTCCGGTGGCGGACGGTGCGATGGTAAAAATGAGATGCCGGTATTATCTCGAACAATTCCTCAGAGCACTCAACTGGAAAGGTAATTTTCATAGAGTAATAAAGTTACGGTACATTCAGTAGGAAGTTTTTTTTTCTTGGTATTGGTGCTGATGGGTGGACCAGAGTTCCTAGACACAACGTGAACGCCGCCGCCTCCCTTCTAAAACACATCTATATTTAATAATTATGAAACACATTAAGCCGTTATCCATTGGAACTTACATCTCATCTTTCCAGTTGCTAAATTCACGTTGAGGGATCCATAGGCTCCAGTGGCCATATGATAGCAAGTGACCAGATATTTCGGCTTTGTTTCGAATCGGCGAGGTCATTTGCTTTGATAGACAAACAGGCTGTGACGTCGAGTGCGGGTGCAGGGTTAACTTCACACTCACGTTTGATTACAATTACAATTGAATACAATTACATTATATGTATTTTAACTAGGACGTAAAACTTACATATATTTAGCAGTACGGACTTTTAGCTTATAACTATACTCGTAGTAAGTGAGGTCTCAAAAGAATTCACATGTGAGCCTTCGATTCGTGGGCAAGATGGGGTCCAACTTGATTTGGGTAAACGCCGTATTACTGGCTTGTTACCATGACCACCACCACCGGCACCACCTCGCTGGTCTGTTGGTCAGCGAGCCGGACTACAACTTATTACAGTTCAAGCATACCACAAGTTCCGGGCTCGATTCTCCGTGGAAGTCAACATTTTTGCTAAAGATATTTGCTTTTTTTGAGTTACCTCATAGCATATAGATATACCTCATAGAAAATCCTAGTTTGGGAATCTTGAGTGTAGAAACCATACGTAATACCTATACTCTTTATCTTCCTAGTAATGTATTGCATGTGGTGACAGGATCAGCTTTCCTTATGTTTCTCCTCCATTTAGTTGCGGCTTCGGCATAATCGCCGGTAACATTGTATTTCCTCTTGTCCTTCAGCACTACATCTTTCCACTTTGTCTTGAGTCCTCTACGTCTCCGATCTAGCCCAACACTATCTACGAGTATTACCGTACCAACCATTACCGTACCAATAATTTACCGTACCAACACAGTTGTATGGAACTTTCGGTAGAATAAAATCGGTCCCATTTTAATTTACTAAGCATACGATTAATTTTCACAACAGAACAGAGTTAACTGAGGTCTCGGAGACTCGGTACGATTCGGGAGCTAAATTACGTGTCTAACGCAGCTGTTTCGCTCGGAGACTAATTACTGGCACTGTGTACTCACTCGAAGTGTCAAACACCGAAGCCACCCGTGAACGAAATGATGGAACCCTTGTGATTTATGCAGGTCCGTTTGTTCCAGCCATATTAGTAGAAAACTATTGATACGAGCTGCCGCCCTTCACAGGAATACTAAATAAATCTAAATTTTTTACGACAATTTGAGGGTAGAAATTTATTATCGCAATTCAACTCTTCAATTCCTTGAGATAATCCGTTCGTCGCTTCGTTTCGAATAGAACTGTCTTCACGTCACCTCTGTCGCTCTTTTACTGTCGTTTCGACTGTCTACAATTTTCCAGAACACTCCCTATAGAATTAGAACATTCGAGAACGTTCGAAGTTCGTCTTGCCCATGTCAAGAACATTCTCGGGGCCACAACAACACTCTTAATACAACTAGAATACTCAGTAAATACTCTAGGACATTCAAGAAATGTTTCCAGAACATTCGAGAGATGTTTCATTTGTTTCGATACCAGTTTTTGCAATCTGACGACAGGTTGCGTTACGAGGTAACTACTAGGTACTCCTCAAACGTTACTGTTACTTCCTTGTCACCCATGTGCAATACTTATTAAAATAATATCAGAATTTCTTTCCAAATTGATTTTATATAATTATAGTAAATGGGGTTCCCATTTTCCGTCAAACCTTAGTTTGACTGAGTGAGTACTGGTACAGGCACGTTGCTATAGCCTGTCTATACAGGAATAGCAATTGCAAACGCCTGTTGGAGGCCAACTTTCCCGAGAAAGAGACACAAAGACAGCAGGGCAGCCGACGTACCAAATTACTGAGTTTACTCGCTATTTAATTTGGATGGCAGAATTTACGTAATATCATCTATGAGAGAGAGAAAGAGAACATAATATACCTATGAACTAACAATCACAACACAAGCTGAGCTGCGAACTCGCCTTCCCAACTCATTTGCTATCCTTTGTAACAAATAAAAAATAAAAATAAACTCGATATGTGTGTTAGAAATATTTTCAATTTGAATCGATTTCGGTGATTATTTTCTTATTTAAAAACTGGTGGTTCTCACGGGACCACTCATTTACATGTTATCAAGATCTGACCAGTAGTTTTTGAGTTATCCTTACTACTAATGCAAATTTAATTGAATTCGAGTAAAATGATGATATAATAAATTATTATTATAATGTGATAAAATAATTTTAAATGAAAAAAAAAAGATATTTTGGATATTATTTAAGGGTAGTTTTTAATTTAAAATTAAGGAAAGAGATGTTCGATTTAGATTCCTTATTAGGAATTCCTACTTATCGTTTACTTAGTTGCGTTGCTATGAATATTGTATTTATAGTAGGTAATTGAGTGGGTTACTTAGTATACATAACTCACGTTACTACTTACATACATACATATGGTTAGAGTTATTTAAATTATTTTATTTGTAATATTATTTTTGTTTACAATACGAAATAATTTTTTTGCAGTAATGGATATATTTTTTTAATTGTTAGATGGTTGGATGAGATCATGGACCACCTGGTATCAACTGATATCGGAGCTATAGATATCAACAACGTAAATACGATCATGTCTCAAGCTGGGTGTCCTGAGATATGAGTGATAAGTCTCAGTTTTATAGTACAACGTCTGTCCTAGCATTCTACCCGAAACACATTACTGCTTCACGCCAGAAAGAAGCGGCGCTCACTAGACGCCCTACCACCACTAATTACGTAGGTAATAACAGGGGTTAAAGTATTAAATTGCCGTTTTATTGTAATAGGTAGTTCTACCAGGTACTTGTACTACTTGTAACAGGAACCTTCATGGTTTGAGATTTTTGAGTGAAACTTTTTTTAAAGGGAACCTAGACCTACCTACCTAAACGCGTGTTGAAACTTTTGTTGCCTTGTTGAATCGATACAAAAATGAAGGAAAATTGGATCAAATTGTGACATGTGATGAAAAGTGGATTCTTTAAGATAACCATAAGCGAAAAATGTAATAGCTGACCCCAGGTCAAACGCCGCAACAGTGTCCTAAAGCAAAGCTTACCAATAAAAAGGTAATGGTAACTGTTTGGTGGTCTCAGCATGGTGTTATTCATTATAGCTTTCTCCGATCTGGTCAAGCAATAATGGCTGATGTCTACTGTACCGAACTCTGAACAATTATAGCAAAACTTGTAGTGAAACAGCCCCGACTAATGAATCGACCTTCACCATTATTGCTTCATGATAACGCGAAACCTCATACAGCACGAGAAACCGTTTTAACTCTACAGAAACTACAATTAGAAACCTTTCGTCACCCTTCGTATTCGCCAGACCTTGCTCCAACAGACTACCATTTTTTTCATGATTTGGACAATTTTTTACACGATAAAAAGTTTTCTTCCCAGGAGACAATACAAAATGCTTTCACACAGTTTGTAGAATCTATATCACCAGAGTTCTATCGCAAAGGCATAAATAACCTTACTATTAGATAGCAGCAATGTATAGATAATAGTGGTAGATATTTTGATTAAATAAATATGTAAAATAAATAAATAAAAGAATTTGAATGTTTCAGTACAAATCGGCAATTTCACACTTTAACCCCTGATATTTTGGCGGGTTTCATTTTATTCCACAACGCTATTCCTTCATTGTGGAAATCGGGTATGTTTCCAATGCATTTCCAGTCCTTCAAGATAAAACATCTGGCAAGGGCTTCCCCTCAGTTGTAATTAAAATATGTTTCTCGGAAAACAGAACTTCGAGGATTTTGCGAAACCTATTTATAATTTACGATGTTACTTAATTTTAGAAACGTTGTGCGAGTCCATTGTAAATGTAAACAAACCGAGTGCCAAGTTGTGTTTTCTATGTTTACATATTCCCAATTATTTATTTATTTCTTGTTTAAATTCACATTGGCACTTTCGTCTTATGAATACGTTATTTAGTATTAAAGCGTCTTTTACTTCGTTTCTTTTTAAAGAGACAGTTTTTACTGGTGGTAGGACCTCTTGTGAGTCCGCATGGTTTGGTACCCACCACCCTGCCTATTTCTGCCGTGAAGCAGTAATGCGTTTCGGTTTGAAATTGCCGCACCCTGGCAGCCGTTGTAACTGTACTTCATACCTTAGAATTTATATCTCAAGGTGGGTGGCACATTTACGTTGTAGATATCTATGGGCTCCGGTAACCACTTAACACAAAGTGGGCTGTGAGCTCGTCCACCCATCTATGCAATAGATAAATAAAGGTTATTTTAGTAGATACGATACAATAGTTCTTATACCTGATAATAATATGACGTATCAAGTATCTGTTTAGATTTGAAATAGATTTGCTTTCAGATAAAACGTTCGGCTAAGCAATTTGTGGTAAATATTTCAAAGACTGATATATATAATGCATCATCTCTTAAGCCGTATTGATTTTTGTCGTCCTCTCGTCTGTAGGGCAAGAAGGAAGATGGCGCGATTGTGGGGTAGAGACGATAGAAGCCCCCTTCAATGAGTAGCTCTGAGCTCACCCTCGGCGTGGGGGTTGCGTTACGTAAACGAGGACTTACGATTGTTATGTCACATTAAGGACATTGACCGAGCTTATCAGGCGACTTTGAAAGTTTTCAAGGAGTACGTCCCACGTGTCAGGACGCCGAGCCCGATCAAGTTTGTTTTCAACTTTCCGAGTGCGTCAGATGCTCGTGTAACTTGTAGAGAAATTTTATGTAATTTGCCTTTTGGAAGGACATAACAAAAATATTTAAAATTACTTTCAATTCTTCTATTATTTCTGACCTTTAAGCCGCTTTCAGACTACGCTATAATATAATAGCAGGTATATAGCTCAAAGCACAACAATATCGCACACCATACTTTGTTATGGACACGTTCACGCTGTACTGTAAGTATATATTATTGGCTAAGTACCTATAGGCTGCTTTATTATATGGCACTATAATATAGCGTAGTCTGAAAGCAGTTTTAGGATGTTTTACAATTTTTGTTGTCACGGACGACTATGGATATAATATGATAACAGTAAAAAAACGCGAGATTAAAACGTAAAATAGTTTTAATGATGTTTACAACTCTTTAAAGCCAAAAAAAAAAAAAAAGAATTTAACGAAGCTAAAACATATTTTATCAGTATTTTAATTTCATATTGTTTTGGAATAGATTTGGGCTGAAGACGATAATGATAATATGCTATCTTATTTTCAAGTCCGGTGATTTACTCTTGCCAAAAAAAAAATTGTTTTTTTCAAATTGTAATGCGCATTCGTGTTGAAGTATAATAGTACTGGAAGAAATGTGGTACCGTACCTAGAGGGCCTGCATTAAAACCAAAGATATTGAAAAATATACTTTTTTTATGTCTATTATATTTTTATGTGTATTATAGTATAGAATAATATTATTATTACACAAGTTTCTTCTATCTACGTTTCGGTTTTCTACAGCTATTTTTTAAGTACCTACATATTAGTAAATTGAACAAAGATTTAGGTAGGTACATGAGACAATTAATGTTGTATTTATGAGTGATATTATCTTGCGTATCTAATATGTAGACAGGAACTTTTGAGATCAGTTATATAACCATAAATTGGTTTTATTTGTAGTGTCTGTGCAGTCTATAGTATCTATATCCAGTGTAGGCTATTACAATACCGCGGATCCGTCCTGGGTCCAGCAGATACCGACCTTAGCAAGTAAATAAGTAGTATCTAATATTGATAGTAGATTATAAGCTAGCTCTGTTTCGTACTACCATCGTACTTATTTATACAAAAAAGCATTCGTCCGTTTTAATGTACCTAAACGAGATTATTGAATAGAGCGAGGTGCAAAACCGTATGGCATGGACAGTATGAATCATAATGAGCGCCCTCTTTTATTCATAGCATGTTACTAATGAGTATTATTTTACTACAGACTGTTTTTTTTCTCCTACCTATGGTGATAGCCTTGAGAGGCTATTTCAGCTTCACCCTAACGTGTAGGTGAGCTCACGGGGCTCAAACGTGAGTGTTGCTAAAACGGGCCCTGGCAAGAGCAGTGCTTCGCAGAATCTACCACCGGATCGGAAATGCGACTCGCTGAGAAGATCCAGCGAGAAACTCAGTAGGTTGTGTCTGTGGGTTAATTCGCTCGTCGAGCCCTTCGTCGCAAGCGACGGCTTCGACGAGGACGGTGACCGGTGCTTGTGGTACCTAAAAGCACCGTTAATGGATCGGGAGGATCCGTAATGACGTGTTTTGGGCTACAGACTGAGTTGTACCTACTATGGTATTATTATATCACCTGTTATTTGAGTTGATGACAGTGATGTTACCTATTTTGACTTATACATATACCTAATGTATCAATAGAAGTTAGATACAAAAAACTAGATTTATTTCGAGTCGTTAGTCACTACTGTGATTTCATTTTAATAGGTAATATTTGACAATTCATCAAAATTCATCATCGTACGTAACCTTGTAACGGCGCTAATAAAATAATAATTTTTTTCGTTTTGATAGAACTGCACACTTTTTTTAATTACGATTACATATTTATTGTAATAATGACCGCTACGAGTAATTTTACGATTTGTTTTCACTAATAAACCATGTACCTAATTTATGACACTAGCAACGCCATCTAGTTTATTTTTGTTGACTTATTGCCTTAAATGCTGGCCAAATCTAAGTAGCTATATTACACTGTTATTGAGATGCTTCAAAATCAGTGACGGCATGGTTTATATGAACGAGCTTTGGTAAACATAAGCTGCTATGGTGGATGAAGAATTCAAAGCTTACTTTATGTCGATTTACTAGTCATTAATACCACAATGTTGATTTTTTCCCACGCTGGTAGCCTAAGGGGCTATTCCAGTTAAATTGTGATTGGTAAATGAGATCATAACCTGAAAGAATGTACTAACACTGGCCCTAGCAAGAGCAGTGCTTCGCAGAATCGACTACAGGGTCGAAATCGCGACCCACTGAGAAGAACAACGTTTACTGTCACCCACCCGCCAGCACAGTTAAGATTGACATGCTTAGGTCGAAGGTCGGATTGCCCAAAGAGGTCACGCGCACCCCGCGATTCGGGGATATCATTTGCATTTTATACGTTTTATACTCAGTGTATACCTAGTATGCTCAGTGTATACCTAGTATGCTCAGTGTATACCTAGTATACTCAGTGTATACCTAATATAAACAAATCAATTAAAAAAATACATAGCAGTTGCCATTACCTAGCCACAAGTTAGGTTAGAGAGAACCGAAAGCTATCTCCCGGCTACAACAAACACAACAGGGTAACCACACAAAAAACCAGTTTCATAAAACTAACAACAAAAGGAACATTTTTGGCAGGTAAAAAAGGGATCGCTCCTATACTCTTACTAATCCCAGGTCTAGCCACTCACGAATTCATGCGATTTGGCAACGTCGCTGTCACTGGCTATAAGGGTGGATAGAGCGGCAACGTCGCCCTGGACTAACATTACGATACACGAGCCATCAATGCATTAATTCTATACGAAGGAAAGGTTCCGATACAACGCGACGTCTATGACGGACGCATCAGAAATTTGTAAACAATCTTTGTTATTTGTGGAAAAATTATTAATTATCCATAATAGCGTAGATTCAGGGTAAATATGAGAATGTTAGTTGATACGAAAATCATATGAGGCTTTATTAGTATTTAAGTCGTATACTGTAAATATTTTGTTACGTTTTTGAACGATAACTTCGTTTATCAATATTTTTAATGAACAGACAATTTCCAAATTTATCTCTGGCGATTCAAAGAAGTCAATGGATATGTTCAGCTTCCCAAAATCAAGTAGTGGAATTGCGATCGTCAAAGCTAGTATTTTTAAACGTAAATAAAACCATTAAAATAAGTATGTATCCGGAAATTAAGTGTTTTTGAATACGAACGACCTCGTTCTGGGAGACAATTTTCACAAGCACCACGATTAAAATAACTGTGAATTTTAATATTATTGCGTTTCTTATCCAAATAGAACAGCTTGTCTAAACTTAAAATATGAACTACAAAATCTTTATAGATCGTGTTAATGATTTAAAAAAAATATGGTTCCGTATTCCGATGGCAAACAATGGAAGTGTTAATTTCAATGTGACAACAACTTCGTCACATCCGTCTATTCGTATATTATATTGCTTCTATTTTACTCGAAAACATGGCACTGTACAGATGAAATTAGGAAGGTCGGCGTATTCTACATACCGTTAGACAATGGACGTATGAAAATTTAAATTAGATTTTATTTATTAGGCCTTATGATATCGCACAAAAATAATTCAAGTGGATAAAGTATGTGGCTTCGGAATGTTGTTATTTGTTGTTTTTGGGGATTATAAAATGGTAAAGTAAAATTGTTTTGTTTGTGTAGACGGATAACGAGCTCATGGCCCACCTGGTGTTAAGCTGTTACCTGAGCATGTAGACATCACATAGTGTGAATGCCGCCAATCACCTAGAGACCAGAGATCTGTTGTCTAAATTATATTATAATTATTCAAATACGATTGTTATTTGTTCATCATGGAAGTCATTCGTTAACATGTGTTAAGCACGTATTTCATTAGAAAAATTACTACCTACCAATGAGATTTGAACACCCGACATAGGCCCATCGCTCGATAAGAATACACCGGACCTTTATCCTTTAGGCCACGATGACTTCATTATCGAAGATAAGAGAAAGATTTTTGATCAAGAATACTTATTGGAATTACGGAACATTTTCTACTAGACACTGGTTTGAGTTATTTAGTTTAGGATGGAAGGATTGCGATTGGCTCGGCGGTCTTACGAGCTGAGGGTACAACCGGGCACCGCTTCCTCCTCCGTGCGTCGTGTTCCTCAGTGCTGAGGATCGTAACCTTTACGGAATACATACTTAAAGGTTTTCTTGGGTAAACTGCTAGTGGTGGATTCCCGCGTCCTTCCACAGCAGAATTCCAGAGGCGATTTAGTTCCTCTTGGCTACTGAAGCCCTAGTTCAGGTTAGTGACCGCCGCCCGTTGCTCGGCATTACATTTTTACGGCCGGGTAGGTGACATACCAACCTAATGGTTGATACTTCTTGAGTGCGTCTATCACTGGATCGGTATCGCGATCCGCTGAAAAGATCCGACATCGGGCTAATTCTATGGGCTCAGTGTAACGTTGAATTCTTTGGCGAGTCGATGAGTAAATTGACCCGTTTTTTGATTGCTGTCAGCACTAGTACCGGAGGCCTTGAACTTGGTGAAAATGACCTTTAAATATTCCACTACATACAAACGAACTTATAAAGCTAATAAAAGCTAGCACGCTTAATTGCAAATCGCGGTCAGACTGATGTTATTAGATTTATAGCTTTGGCTGTTTATGTTGTCTCCGGAACCATTCAGCGTGGGTTGTCTGGCATGAAATGTCCTAATGTTTTCGATTGCCCAGCCCTCGAAATGCGACTATTGGGCATCAAGCAATCCTTTAATGCCAAAAAAACTTTGAGAGTATTTCAAAACTTAGTGAATATCTAAACATGAGATATTAACTAGTAACTAAGCTGTAATGTTTTTACAGATTTTGGTAAAATCTGCAATTTAATTAAGACCATCATCACACACAAAGACTCACAGGATTAATAATAATTTACAATTAATAATTTTTATTATTCAATTCAGTTGAACCGCATTTATAAAATAGATATTTTCAAATTAACATGTAGGTATGCACAATGAAATAAATACATACATACATAAAACAGAACATCTCCGAGTAAACAGACGATATGTTGTTTCGGGGACGACTTAGGTATATTATAGCAAGACATCAAAGGCAAAATATCGCGCCTTTAGATTTGAAGTGGAATCCAAAATTCTTGTTTTTTTGGCAAGCAGGTACGCAGCGGCTTGGCTCTGTCCCTGCCATTGCTGAAGTCCATGGGCGACGGTAACCACTCACCATCAGGTGGGCCGTATGCGCGCTCGCTGCTTACAAGGGCAATAAAAAAAAAACACCAAAATGTAACTGAAGAAATGTAATTTTTTGTTTTTGATACTTTAAGGTATGCACTTGATTGAAAAGAGATCGAAAGAGTAATTTGTCCTTTGTTAGACTAAAAGAGACAGTTTAATTTTAAAAACTGATAGAATACATATTTATAAGTATGTAGTTTGAAGTATAAAACTCATTTTCTTAAAGTTTTTGGTTGAGCCATTTCAATTCTCAAGGTTCAATATAAAAATTAATATGAAATCTCGTTTCACTATCCAACGACGGCTTGCAGACTGGTGTTAATTTAGAACGCGGCACACATGAAGTAACCTATGCTGAACAGTTCCTATTCAAACAGAACTTGCTAAAATATATCGACAGAGATTTTTAAATAAGATAACGCATTTTTTTTCAGATTTGTTATTTGTTACACAATGAAAATTAATTCATCGAGGAACTCGTTGTAAACATGAGCTCGGTTTTCAACCAAAAACACATACCTATCGTATTTTGATTGAAGGCCCAACAAAAACTCCACCTACTTACAAAGATTAAACTCAAAAGGCCGAAAAAAGACGTGAACATGTAGAATGAACAGGCAAGCCAACAAAACGCGTGTTCTTTATGTATAATAATATACTTTTTGAATCTTTTTAAATTATTATTTTGAAATTTCGATTAAGATCGAAGTTAACAGCATTATAAAAAAAAGCCAGCAGAGTGCCGGTGCGACGACTGAAATTACTTCCGTTTTACCCGTTAAAAAGGCGACGAAATCCGAGTCTGCCTTTGAAGTGAAATTCAATTTATGCCCGAGAGTGCCGACTACGGTAGTGAACTAGGAAAATTTTCTCGTTAGACGGAAGAAATTATTCCTTCGGGAAGACATACTGTTGAAAGATATATATGTATATGTGCATATGATATAGGTATGTACATACATATTTTGATTTAAATATCGGTGTTAGGTGCAGTAACAGACAATTTAAAAATGGAATTAAGTTTGCCGTTTTGTTTATTGCGGTGTGACGCCCACTGAGTTTCTCGCCGGATCTTCTTAGTGGGTTGCGTTTCCGATCCGGTGGTAGATTCTGCGAAGCACGGCTCGTACTAGGACCAGTGTTAGCAACACTCCGGTTTGAGCTCACCAACACGTCAAGGCGAAGCTGAAATAGCCACTCAAGGCTATAAGTAAGGAAAAAAAAAAACGATGTGACTTCTTTTTTGGTGTTTGTAACATTTTGAATCGACGATCATGGTCTGACTAGTAAGTTAAATAAGATAGTAGAAATGGGTTACGGGAGCGGCTGAGTAGCTAATGCATAACCACTAGAAGACAATCTTACATATCCACAAGAAAGAAGCCTCGTTAGCAGGTGAACCTTGGGGTACACCTGATTGAGTGGTCACTGGAAATCATAGGAGTAACTTTATAGAATACATCATTGTACGTTTGAACTTATAAATACAAAATTAAGCCGGAGCGTCAAATCTTTGTATTTATTTTTAAATCTCAAAAGCAGATTCATGTGGAATAGCGCTGTGAAATACCTACCAAACATTAGAGTTGCCTTTTCTCGAATAGTTTATAACATATTTCGGGTGTGGACTCTTTTATCATAGCGACTTCGAACAAATCGTGAGGTGCAAATTTTTAAATATGTAGTAGTTTTTTCCCTTTTTCATTACGTATCACGATCACACTACACTGTAGGTATACACTACTAAATGCTTTCCAGAATATTTTAGTGCTGTGAGCCGTAAGGGACTTAGCATCTGTTTCCGCAGCATTGCAACAATCATTCGCCGATAAAACAAATATCTAATTCATTATCTTTAATATAGGTACGTACTTGAATGTGCTGACAAAATATATATAAAATAATATATAAATATTTACTAACAATCACGCCACGTTAACTGGTCCCGTGATAAGCTCGTAAAGAACTTGTGTTACAGGTACCAGATAACGGATATAAATGTAAGATTTTTATTATACACATACACATATTTAATATACATCCATAACCCTGGAAAACACATTTATATTTATCATACAAATATCTTCCCTTGGCGGGATTCGAACCCGCAACCCCCTTGTGTAGTGACTATGTCACTTACCACTACACCAGACGGCCGTTATACAACAAAAAGCAATCACTGTCTTTATAAGAAAAGAAAAAAATAGCGATCTCAAATAAAATTTACGTTCAGAGTGCATCTAACAACAACGACGTTTAGTTAAAAGTTTTAATCGATGGATGAAGGTTCAATTACCTAATGGAGTTTTACATACGACACGACCCATCACGCCATCCCGTCCCTCGTCTCGACGAAGTGCTTTTACTTGCTTTAAAGCAATTATTTTGTGATGCTTTTAGATTTGTATATTCGTATCCCTTAACTTATTATAATTAACGTAGGTAGGTATATGTGTTACGCTTGTTCGAGGGGTCTGGTTAGATAAATCGATCGGAGATTTTTTTTTTTTGCCGGCCATGAAATAATATCTATGTTTGTCTCCTCGAAGTATTAAATATATTCGCCTTTCTTTTGCACAGTAATAAAATAATATTAAATACTAAATATCGATAAGTTTTCAACCTACGTTTCGGAAATTAAAACCTTGGAACGTGAGGTCGAAATCTGGAATGTATTTCAAAACAGCTGTGCCCTTTGTCTGTCTGCCTGTCTTTAAAGGTCGTAACGCGTAAAATAAGCCTGAGGATGGCCTATTGTCTAATTCATGGTGTTAACCCGAAGAGTTTGCCACTGGATATTCCCAGCGGGTTGCGTTTGTGATCCCGTGGTCATGTAAGCAAAGCAGTCGCTATTTAGTGCTTAGGCTTCCCTCTTTTTTTTTATTGCCCTTGTAGGCAGACGAGCATACGACCCACCTCATGGTGAGTGGTTACCGTCGCCCATGGACTTCAGCAATGCCAGGGGCAGAGTCAAGCCGCTGCCTACCGTTTAATACTCTCCACAAGCCTCTTTTAAAGAAGAACATGACATGCCCCTGGGAGCACTGGGACAGTTGCAGCAGCCCCGCCCTCCTTTCCGAGACTTCGGGTTCTTTGTCCTGTCTAAGCGGCCAGATCTCTGGATCAAATGTGATCCTTCCATAAAAAATGGACGTGGTATGATGATTAATCTACCTGCGAGGCTGATTATTCTACCTCTCAATTCGCCTTAATGCTATTATTTATTTTGGTTATTAGCAAACGATCATACAGTTCACTTGATGAGGAGTGGTCACCGATGCTAATGGACAAACTGAGCGATCGCTCTCGATTTATTGCTCTTTGAAACCTTCGTTATTTAAATTATGAATGTTCGTATTATATAATTATTTGAACTAGGTATACAGGACCTACAGGACAGGACAGGACTACATATTTTTAGTTTAGCATATTTTCGGTAAAATAATTTTAGCTCAATTAATTTTTTTGTTTATAGGTATAATTAATTATTGTTACTAAAATAATCTATCGTTACATTAGAAGATTACTTAGTAATTATAGCTGCTATAAAGTGCTTGCCTGTTAATTTGGCGGTGGAGGTTGCTGAAGTCGTGTCGCATCTTCTGATCTAAAAAGAAACTTTGCTTTTTTCGCTCCGTATTTTGTACCGCATGTTTCATGGAGAATGATATTAAGAATTGATTAGTTTGTTTCTATCGTTTCGCCATCGTACCACTCAACACTAGAGCAGAGTACGTCTCTGTTATCTGGAATCGCTTCTTTCGTCCGCATTTTAAGAGATCTTTTCTATCATCGGTCACCCGTCTCTGGACTGAATTGTCCTTCGCGAGGACCATCGAGAAATGCTGAACCTACGGGCCCATAAGTACGTTTTCTTTCGTTGACACAAAAACAAGAAGAGAATAAATTTACTATTAACTTCTTATTGCTATTAGCGGCGTAACCGAAAATATCCTGTTTCTCAGGTAATAACGGAACGTATCTTGGTCATATCTCTATTTTTATCATTACTGATTCAAACCTTCTCAAAAATTACAATGTTCGGGTAAATTTAAAAGCGCATTAGATTTTTTCAACTATTCACTTAAATAATAAAATTCTTTAGAGATCTCCCCGTCATTTTCTGTGGCGGGTCACAGAATACACAAACCGTTCCTAATCCTATGCTATTGCTACGTACCTATGCATATTTATTATTGATACAAAAGCTCCTAAGGGTTGAAATGTCGAAAAATTGTTAGCTCAGCCCCTAAAGAATAAGTAAGATTAGATGTAGGTATTATGTAAATGGCAATAGTAACTGTTTGAAAAAAAAAAAAAAGGTTTTAGCATGAAAGCATAATGACAGACGAAGAAACAATACCGGATTGTTTAAAATTTTAAATAACGAAGGTTTCAAATTTTTCGTCAAGTAAATACCTACTGGCGTGCTTACAATGCTGCTAGTTTTCAACAAATTTGCGGCTTATCGATGTTGGACGTAGGCTCATGCGATTGTTGATACTTTAAAGCATTTGATACCTTCCTGGGACCGTAATCCGAGCGATGTTTTGACGCGACACCATTAAACTTAGGCGTCGTTCTTCTAACAATGCTCCATTATTTAACGTCAACAATTCCAATAGGATACGCTCCAACGCTGCTCCTGATGCAACGCAGTCTAAGTAGGATCGTAATAAGACGTCAATGTATCACAACAATGGGACAATATTTCGGATATTTTAATCATAGGTAGGCTTAGTAGACGCCATGAAATTCCGTTCCGCTTCTAGCATGCATAAACTACTTTTTGTAAGACTAGAAAAATTCAATTCTATTTCTTATAAGGAAGTACGGCGTAGTTTTTCCAACTATGGTACATTGTACAAGAATATTATTAGTGTCTAGGTACACATTTTACCAAGTACGATGAGCACTTATGATTTTTTTACTCATTCACGTTTTGTTTATTATAGGTACTTACGAAAAAAGTGTTATGAAGCAAATTTGATCTTTATTTTTAGTCGCTATAGTTCAATATCACATTGTTTGCCGGCTTAGATAAGCGTACTACTTATATTATGTTATCTGAATTCGGTTAGAATGGCAATCGTCATAAAATTGGAGGAAAAAATAATGAGTGAGTATTAAATACTGTTGCCTATATCTATTTCATATTTATGTATATTTATGGACCTATCTAAGACCGTTCCAATTTTTTTTATTTAATAGAGTCAGATTAAATTTGACAGGAATGGACTGCATTGTAAGATACACTTGATACAGGAAGTTATTTGGTGTTCTTTTTTTTTTGTAAACGTATTATGTATTATCAATAGCCAAGACACGTGTACAGGTGTAATGGCACTTTAATAAATTCATTCAGTATCGTATCGAAGTCCACAAAGTTCATGCACTGGCTAAAGGTCGTCATTCACAATATAACAGTTCAACGACACGAGCGTAACATGACACCTAGCGCCATCTCTTATCGACACAAAAACAATAATCCATTAGCCACTACTACTCACGTGAAAAGTCCGTCTTGTGTTTACGTGACGCGTTCACAATTTTCGTATAATATGGCACATGTCGAACAATTGCACTCGTTTCTCGATAAACAATTCACAAGACATGCAAATGTCATCGAGCTCGCGATCACAAGGGCCCGGAACGGACTGTTCTACGTTCAGACGAGAACAGTATCGTTCCTCGGCGATCCCTTTCGTGCCTAGGGCTGACGCGCGGCCGGTCCGCACATTGGTTGCCACACGGGCCAATCGCCGCTTCGGATGCACTCTCTTACCACTGGCTGTTAGCGTCATACGGAAAAAGCGGTGGGGAAAATACTATCGAATTCACCTACACTAGAGAGAGCTGAATGCTGACTCTTCTCCCGCCATTCGTTTAACCAACAAATTGGCATGCGAAGCCACACCGCTCTATATAAGACACCAATCGGCTGTAACCGATTAAAGTTTAATTTTATTTACTATTTAGTTTTACCTAAATCTGTAATCATCGCAGGACAAATGATTGATTATTTTTATCTGCCCGCGAAACACGTAGGCATATGGATACACCTAACTATTATTTATCATGCTCGTGTTGGTTTTATGCATTCACAACTAGGTGTACAAGTCATATCGCAATGGCCACCGTTTCCGTCCCAGACTCCACGAAGCATAACAACTTAACAACGAGTTCGCAGTTCACACCGACGTGTGGAAATCTGACGACCACACACGATCTATTTGTTCGAGCACAAAATTGTAACTTTGTTTATGGTTTTGTGTTACATTTTTGTTTGGGTATGTTCTTTCCGTCTTGGATATGCTGGTTACTAGATTAGCAAACTCGACATTGATAAATATATCGAGGATTTATCATTTGTTTTACGGCATGATATACCTACGTAATCTACCCTCGTTATCAATTTTGAGCGGAAATATAGTACTATGTGATATTTACGAGTATTCACACTTGAATAAATTCGCATCAAATATTCATAGTCATATTTTCCGTTCTAAATCCGTGATTTCCAACTTAATTAAGCAACTCGTAAATGAACTAAACTACTGTCAATAAATTTCATAGTTATATTAACTTGGTGAGCACCTAAATAATCCGATATTGTTACGCAACAGTATTTTGATATATGAAATTGTTTTTATTCTTCTACACAATTTATCTTAAACACATTTTCAATTTGAATTAATTTTCAATATACCTAATCTTTAGCTAAAGACGTAAAAAGCGGCGAGGCTTTATTAAAAAAAAAACATACCAATCGAAATATTTTCAATACCTCAGAGAAATGATTAATACTCTTAGTGTGAGACTGCCCCACTATATAGGTAGGTACCTACCTAAGTATATTAAAATAAATGAAATCGGTTGTTAGCCGACGTTATCTAACGCTGACCAATGTAATGTTTATTTAACACTCGATAATATCCAACGCACCTAGCTAGACTAAACAATAGAATTGTAAAACACCAGAGGTAAGGGCTATGATACAGCACAAGTAAAACGGAGACATTTGATATGGCGACGTAATTCCAAGTATTCTTTATTGTGATTTTTAGACTCGTAGATACGTATTTTGCGCCAGGTCATAGATTTATGCTCTAGAAAGCGTAGGTACGGCCTTTTCTTGGAATAAGCCCTGACACCCAATCTTTAGCCCGAAATCTACTATTATTTGTACCTATAGAAGATATTGGAACATTTGTGTTTTGCTCAGTTTCAGTTCTTTAAGTACCCACCTACTACCATAATATGTCTTATGGAGAGTGCTCTGTGAATGCTTTGAGATGGCTCATTTATCATCTTCATTCCAGTACCCTGATTAGGGAAAGGTACACGCTGCTAGCACCAGAAAACCGGCGGTTTCATTCATAGGGCGTTATGGAGGCACCTCTCTGGCTACATTCTTAAATTTCCACTTTTCCGTTCTCTCCAGCGAGCGACCGCTCTTATGTGAAATCTTCGTATTTCATAGACTTATCACTTATACCTAACAGGGGTGGCCAGCCGGTAGATCGCGATTGACAGCTCGATCGTGGCTATTAGTTCAGTCGATCGTGGTAAGACAAAAAAATATAAATACATAGACCAGACTGCGGAACGTAATCACCAATTGTTGCACGCATCATCTTCATCTTGTGTCATTTGTTAATAACCATTACTTCACATTATTTATTCTCTCTTCTAGACAATATTTCTCTTTTAATATATAATTTCAGGTTTATTTTAATATTTTTAATAAAAGAAAATATGCTACTTAGGTATTTATATAATGTACTACATTGTTTCATTAAATCTCAAGAAAGGTCATTCGTAGATCGGAGAGTGTTTCGTTAGTAGACAGTAGATCTTGGTTCTAATCAAGTTGGCCACCCCTGACTTGTAGTCTCATTTGAACTCGTTTAAAGAATTAGGAAAGATATTACTTGGAGCTTGTGTATTTCGTGAGGGCTTTGTTTGCTTCATTGACAGCGTGCTTGGCGAGTTCACCCGATAACATGAACTATATCCATACACAGCATATCATTAAAATGTGACAGAGAAACGCAAGTCGATCCCATTTCTTATTCTTCTAGCAGAATAAGAGTGAAGATAATCTTTTTAAATAATTATTTACGTACTGAAGTAGCTTTTTTTCCCCTACGTATGCTGATAGCCTTGATGGGTTATTTCAGTTTCTCCTTGACGTGTAGGTGAGCTCAAGGGGTTAAAACCGGAGTGTTGCTAACTCTGGCCCTAGCAAGGGTAGTGCTGCGCAAAATCTATCACCGGATTGGAAACGCGACCCACTGAGCAGATCTGGCGAGAAACTCAGTGGGATGTGTCTATGGGTTAATTTACTCGTCGAGCCTTTCGTCGCAAGCAACGGGTTCGGCAAGGGCGGTGACCGGGTAAAGTAGCTAAAAAATAGTCCATGTTCAAGTAACAGTTCCATGACTGAAACCAAATTATCTTTATAGGTATTCTCAAACTTTAAAAATGCTTTTGATACCTATTGCAATATTTGCTCATTTTACGTGCATCCCAGTGTTACTTGGTGTAGACCAGACTTCACCACCCCGCCCCTAGCAACGCCGCTAGCTGCTTGCTAGCTTTAATATAATTTCATGCAAAGTCATAAGTTAAAATGGTTTTTAAAAACGAAAGCCATATTAACGATATTTTTATTATACTAGTAACAAAGGGAAATTAATGTTAATTTTATTAAATAAATTGTTTATCATCATTACGCGAGCTCTGTGCTCGACATCCACAGTTCATCTTGGCCCTTTCAGCCTCTGTGACAGCCTCGCCAGCGGTGTTATTCATTTCCCACCATATAGCACCGCCGAGAACGTTTCGAAAGTATGGAGGTACATTATCTTCTCTGAGTAAATACCTTAAAAACATAAACAGTAAGTATGTTGGTAGATAATGCAACATGAGTGTGAAGATTTCACCAAAAATTTGGTTGTCCTTTTACTTCTCGGATTGTTAATTTTGTACTTCTTTACCATTTGTAGGTGAAACAAATCGTTCAGATTGTTGCCACAATTCAACTGGATCGCATTTAAATTAGATATTACGAGTAATCACCATTAGAAATAAGAATCAATGAGAAGTGTTTTAGTTTTGATTTATTTCTATTCTATTCAATTTCTAAAAGTGAATTTTACCAATATATTTGCACGATTGCGGAAGATTGCCTCATATTATTAATATGAATTTTTGCGTCCATATTATTCTGGCCATCCAAATGAAAAAATACAAAAAAACCGACGCAAGTAAACTGAAAATATTGTAATAAGAGTATGGCCAATGTAGTTGTCAATAATGTTCAAATGAAAAGTGACGCAAAATGTGATTGGTGAACAGGAAGTAGAGGTATTCGATATCCGATGATTTGCAAGCGAAGTAAATTGTCCCTTCGTAATATGGTGACACTTTATAAAAGTTACATACGTCCTATCATGACCTATGCAAGTTTTTATTTATTTATTTTTTATTGCATAAATGGGTGGACGAGCTCACAGCCCACGGGGTGTTAAGTGGTTACTGGAGCCCATAGACATCCACAACTTAAATGCGCCACCCACTTTGAGATTTAAGTTCTAAGGTCTCAAGTATAGTTACAACGGCTGCCCCACCCTGCAAACCGAAACGCATCACTGCTTCACGGCAGAAATAGGCAGGGTGGTGGTACCCACCCGCGCGGGTTCACAAGAGGTCCTAGCAGCAAATGGCCCGCACTAATTTTAAACTCCTTCAAGTAATTCAATCCCGCTTTTGTAGGATAGCCGTGGTTCATGAGGAATGTGGATCTCCATGATGAACTGAAGCTTGTCTCCGTCAGTAAGTATATTTAGTCGGCATTAATGCGCCACTTTGAGAAGGCGGCACGACACGAAAGATTTCGTAAAACGTGGGTGACTAGAATTTTAGCGGTCAAGCGCGAATTTGCCAGATGTGTCAGAGACCTAGATGTAATAAGAGAGCTTCTAATTGCAGTTTTTTTTTGTAGTCTAAACACAAAAGTAAAATAACGCTTATGGGAGACAAACCTGTTTACCTATAAAATTGTTCCTCTTTATATTCTTCATTACGACGACGCCAGTACCTCTTCAAATTTTCACTTGTCCCTACAGCAGCCTCCGCTTCTTGCAATAAATGTTTACGGTTTTCTTGGAACAATAGCAGATCACTGGTAGTACTGGTACTTTCTAAGCCAGAAAAAAGAGATCGACGCTAAATTATCTTACCTACTCATATTTTTGCGTCGTGCGAGCTGTTGATGAAGTTGATTAAATCAGTTCTTACATATGGTTAGGGCTGTATCTAGATTGACAAAGGTAGGTACTACCGGCCATCCAAACTTTAGCAAATTGGGGAAGAGGGCGCATATGTATGAATTTCGTTTGGATACCTAGCCATATTTATGTAAGGGAAAATGAGAATGCTGATGAACTAATAATAGTTCAGAGAGCTGATAGGATATGAACTATAGAAAGGTGTTCTAGGAAAGATGGTCTACAATGTATTGTCCCATTAACTACAAACACAGATTTTAGAAAACAGGACAATCTTTGTCTAAGGCATAGGTACCTACTTAATACAGAAAAAGTACCTACTATTTAAATTTTCTTAGAAAAGAAAACTCAAAAATGTTTCATATTTTAGTACCTACTGAGGTGCACTTTTGTAAAACAAACTTGGCGTACGATCCAACTTGTTTTTTGATTTTGAGGATGCTGCAAAACTATCCTGTCTTTTTTTGCAAACGCAAACGCGCTCTCGGGCTTGTATGGACAGAAATTGTGCGAATGCTATTGGAGCATAAGATTGAATTATGCCTCAAAGCGGACCATCGCATTGTTCCGGTGTCGGTCCGGATTTCTGTGATCAATGTGCTTAGTGAGTGCGAGTTTTTTAACGTTCTCGAAGGTGTAAAAGTTAACTCAAATTTGTATGGAGTTGGAACGTTTGCCTAGGTTTGCCGCTAGGGGCGCTGTTCCAGCTACATACAACTTTGAGTTAACTTTAACGCTATCGATAACGATAAAAAACTAAGCACTAAGCACACTTTTAACACTAGATTGATCGACAGCAGCTTTTCATAAATGTATAAAAAAATAGTTAAACGCACTATTATCTTGCCATAAATAGGTCGTTGTTTCTGAAGATCAGAATATTTGGGCAATGTGCAATTTAACTAATTCTTACGAAGACATTTTTCAAATGATTTTAATAAAATAGAAGATAAATAAAATCTAGTTTCGTATCGTCACCAGTTCGTCAAGATCCCGTATAGATCTTGTAGGTATATATGAGTCGACTATTATCAAAGCCGGCAATGTGACTTTTGGACAATTATTGGTAAATCAGAAAAACGAATTATTGACTTTATTATCCATTGGCAGTCACAAAACTCTTCTGAACGACATCTTAGATAAATAACAGGTTAAGTATTAACCTTTATTTAATGCAGGTTTTGAACCGTATTCTTTGAAGGAGACGATTATATTCAAATCAATCTGTATTGACATATCAATAACATTTTTTTGTCGAAATGCACAGATTGCCACCTTTGATAATAGACGACTCATATGTACCAATTTTTGCTATTGAAATATTGTTACTACTAATTTTTTTTTAAACGTTGTTTGTATTCAACTAAAATGCTCGTATTCACAGTACTAGGTACCTAAGTGATAACATGAAAGGCGCCTGCACAGCGATGTGTATTTTGCTCAAACATCACAATTAATTGTTGATCAAAAGCGTGAACGTGTAGGTATATTTACGCTAATAAGATCGAGCGGAAGTACTCTTTCCGCAGCTAAGCGTGATTCCTGATTATTTCACGAGCACTAACGAAATTACCTTCGCCTTCCGCGGCCTCGCCCTCGGCAGACAGGTCTTCAGGCGCTGGTTTTGGACGTGGCTCCGTAGTTATCGTCGCTTCCGCTCGACTGAGCACATCTTCCTTCAAACGTGTCTTAAGATCTTCATAAATTCTATAATATAATGTACCTACAGTAAGGGCAATACTTAAATGTGTCTTAAATTGGCACTAGTGGATGTATATTCATAATTCAATGTACTTATTATATCTATACTAATATCTATAGTGGTTTTTACGGATGTTCCGTTATAACTACTGGACCATGCATCCGATTGACTTGAAACTTGGTATCCATGTAGAAAATACATGTACTTAATGGATAGGCTAATATTTATATGAGTGTTCGACTCCCTAATAATAATGACAATAAATAATAATGTGAATTTTAAATGCCCAGCGAAGCCGGCGAGTAGGTACGACTAGTTCTATTATATTATTAATATTACTGATTAAACTAAACTCTTCTAGGTACCATCTTACTTTGAATGAACTTCTCTCCAGTGTTTCTGGAGCGCAATGAGATCTTTCTTCAAACAAGGATTGAAGAAAATGCATGGGCGGCAGTAATCACTAACCTATCGGGTGGGCCATATGCTCGACTACCTACAAATGGGGGGTTTCGTCCATTAAACACGTTGATCTACATAAAAAAAACTTACCACGCAATAAAATAGAATTGTGTAAAATAGGATAGTGACAAACTGTGTCTTGGGTGTTAAGCGGTTGCCAGAATCTAGGTATAGACATCTCATAGACGTTGTGATATGGTTAATATGTAAGTAATAATTGTCATACTATCAAAAAACACGGAACGGTGGTGTCAATTGTAAATAAACAAATAACATTTTATTAAAGGTGACATATTTATGAAAACACCAAAAAAATAAGCTAAGCGTGCATACATCATGTTCCTATAATGTTTTCTGAAGGCCTCTGATACTTAGGTACTTTTCGGGGATGAGGGAGTCCCAAGAAAACGTTGTCAAAATAAAAAAGTAGGAGTGCTCTGAGGAATTATTTGAGATAATACCATTATCTTGTTTTTACCATCGCACCACCCACCATCGGAGTAGAGCTCATCCATACTACCTGGACCCATTGCGTTACTCCACAGTGCGTTTCCAGACATATTTTTTGCCACGTACCATCCAGCTTTGGAATGAGCTCCCCTCAACGGTGTTTCCTGAGCGCTATGACATGTCCTTCTTCAAACGAGGCTTGTGGAGAGAATTAAGCGGTAGGCAGCGGCTTGGCTCTGCCCCTGGTATTGCTAACATCCATAAGCGACGGTAACCACTCATCATCAGGTGGGCCGCATCCTCGACTGCCTATATGGCAATAAAAAAAAGACTTCGAATTATAAATTTTTTGTATGTTACTTTTCGTACCCAGAATTCATCTCTTATCATTGTTTCGGGAGCTATTGAATACTCAGCATGAAAATAAGTTCTGAAATTCATTGGACGATTCTGTTGATTAATCTTATCGAAAATATCACCCACTTCGGAAGTCACTGTTCACGTTTGAGTATTTATTTTCAAGATACAATATAGGTATGTATAAATAATAATAATAACTAAATAAATATTTACTAACAATCACGCCACGTTAACTGGTCCCGTGCTAAGTTCGTAAAGAACTTGTGTTACAGGTACCAGATAACGGAAATAAATGTAAGATTTTTATTATACACATACATATATTTAATATACCTATCTACCAATCCATAACCCTGGAAAAGACATTTTATATTTATCATACAAATATCTTCCCTTGGCGGGATTTGAACCCGCGACCCCCTTGTGTAGTGACCATGTCACTTACCACTACACCAGACAGCCGTTAGACGTCTTTATTTATTTATAACTTTATATACTAGACAGTTTAAAGGCGGACTTAATGCCATAGGCATTCTCTAACAGAATACCTTAGGAGGGTGCAGAGATGAACCTTGGTAGGTGTAGTGTGATATTACTTAAGCATATGTGTATACTTATATGACATACATAATATTTATAGATACAAATACTCATACTTAAATAAATACATGCTGTTCGTTAGTCTCGCTAAAACTCGAGAACGGCTGGACCGATTTGGTTAATTTTGGTCTTGAATTATTTGTGGAAGTCCAGAGAAGGTCTAAAAGGTAAATAAATTAATAAAAATGTTCGGAATTAAATAAAAATAACAATTTTGTTTTTCCTTTGATGTATCCCCCGTCGGACGGATTCCTTTTGTTTGTTTTAAGTTTATTTTATACAAAAGTTTAGGTCTTTTACTTAGCGATAGAGGCACTACGAAGTCTGCCGGGTCAGCTAGTATACATAAAAAAATATATATAAATAAATATTATCAATTATATGACTTATGTGTGTAGGTATAGAGAATAGGAAGTTTCAGAAAAATCAATATTCTCATTGTAACCTGTATCCAAGAGCTTGTATGATGTCGTCAATGTGGCGTTCGTCCTCAGCTCTCTGATCGAGGACGGACATATCAAGTAGTCTTTGCCTGTCATCTTCCAACACTTGTCGATATCGAAGGACAGCAAACAAAAGCTCCTTAGCACCTTTTAGTGTTTCACGTTCCTTATCGGACCATTGTTGTTCTAATGTCCTGTTTATTAAGGTTAAATTGGGTTACAAACCAGTACAAGGGGTTCATTTATCGACACAATGCTTTTTAATGTTTTCAGTAAACAATACGAGGTCTGGTAAGAGAATAAAAGTTATAAAATACCGTGTACCCTTTATAGGCAGCGCACACATGAAGATGAATATGTGTATAAGGCGAAATATGTAAAATTGTGTATAACCCTAGGCAAACTATGCTGTTTTTAGTTGATTTGAAGCCGATCTAGTCGCCAATCTAGCGCTAAGCTGTTACCGCATTTAACTTCTTGAGACTTGTAATTAACTTGAGACTTGTCTACTATGTAATAAACGTCTACTAGCTACGAAATTAACATTGTGTTACGCCGGTAAGAGTAACGCCATCTATCGCCGAATAGTCGAACGAATATCGAAAGGTCTAGCAGCACCTAGAACGCTCGAGAAGTACAACGCCATCTATTGTCAGATAGCGGAAACACAGTACTCGAAATGTGAGGAATATTCTCGATAATTCTAGGGATGTGGTATCGGCTATAAAAGCGTTGCAGAGATGGCACGCAGTCAGTTAGTAATCGGAACTACTCGAAGCGAAGCAGCGAACGGATCACCCGAAGCGAAGCAGCGGAAGCGAATTGAGAATTTTAAAGTGTTTGTGAGTGTTTTAAGTGTTCTAAGTGTTTAATACAGTTTTTAATTTGTATTTCGGTAGAATTTTATTTCTCCCGAAACCCCAACGCGTAACAAGACAAAGAAAATATTGAACTTATTAAACATTTTAACCTCAAGATATAGGCTCTGGGTAATCTGGGTGGCAGAACATTCTCAGGTTTGGCCGGTCTCGGAGTAAAACGATTGTAAGGTCGCATCCAGTGGTAGAAACCTTTACCGCTGTCTTTCTTTAAATCTTTGTACGTGAGATACTTAGGTTTGTCCGCTAACGTAGAATCCATGAGCCATTTCTAACAAGACAATAAATTATTTAAAAATACATAGACAAGTAAACACATAAAAACACGATGTTAATTAATACAACTAATTTAAAAAAAAAACCTAAATATTTAATATGAAGCTTCTTGTTCGAAAAGCAAAGCCCTACTTACTAATTTACTACCTACTTCTGCTGTTTAATTTATTGAACGTTTCACGTGATCCAGGTTTCTGTATTGCCAGCAAAGTGCAATTCTAACATACCCTTAAATAAACCGCTCCAAGTTTATCGCTAAACATTATATGAGCTATTATAATACTAATTGTCTATTTAAGCTCAATATAGGTAAACAACCTCTGATTCTGTGAGGTGCACCGGAGTGAGTATTGAGAGTAGAGTTCGCCGATCTCCAAATACGTCGTATGTGTTGATTGAGCACCATGGCTGCCAACGACAAGCTTCTTTGTATTGCTCCAACAAATCCCGATGCACCAATTCTGAACAGGTTAACGTTCTGTAGAGTAATACATTTTATAATGCCACGGAAGATGCAAATGAGTATTATCCATTTAGTTTATGACGCATTATATCTAACTGCTAGATTTTACTCTATTCCGATGGGTTTCTTTTAATATTGGGTTAATATAGTGGAAATTTGGACGAACTAAGGTAAAATAAAAAAAGTTCTAAGTTAGCCCACCTTTTTAAAACAAAGAAACGCAGTGTCTTTGCTAAATAAACATCCCTGCACTTTCCGTGAGATAAACTAGGACCCTCAAATTTTTCATCTACAACTCCTTCTAAGTTATAGTCGCTTACAACATCCGCTCCGATATCATTTTTAGAAATACCAGAATTGATATTTTCTGAAGAACAATGATGGTCTTCTATATTGATAGCACCTTCTTCATTAATAATAATTTTTTTATTAAAAGAATCTCTCATTTTTAACCAATTTTGTAGGGATTTTGGATCGATTTTCTCTTTTTCGGCTCTAATTTCAATTTCACATTTAGTTTTCGATTCGCAATCGACACAAGCAGTATAATCTATGTTGACTGTGTCCCCATTAAAACTAGCTTTAGTCACAGAGTCTAAATCAAATTCAAAATGATTATATTTGTCAAGAGTAATTTTTGTTTTATTTGGTGATTCAACAGAGACCGTTTCATTTAAGGTATTAACAGTGATGGTGGTGAAATTTTTATGTTCAATTGTATATATGTTTTTAACGGAAACGTATCCATCATTTCTTTCTATGTCTGTTTCTATTTCCTCGTTAATTTTAATGTAAGAGATATTTAGAGTATCAACTGTGTTGTTAGTTTCAAGGTAAGAGCTTCTGCCGCTTTTTTGAGACGCGGATACCTTAGATTTCGTTGATTCTGAATCAATATTATTGGAATTAAATAATCCATAATAGATAATTTCTTCTTCAGACCATTCAGGATAAATTTCTTCCGCTTCCTCAATGTATTTTGTGATTATTCTGGTGCCATCAGGAAAACTTACGACTTGTACTCCATCTTTGTTCAGCAATATGTTAGTGCCATCAGTTCGTCTAGAAAAAATCTCACCTAGACAAAAATCAGTAGCTGTTCGGATAAGTATATTTTTCATTTTGTAAACATTGCCTTTAATATATTTTTCGTGAAGTCCATTTGTATCAATCGTATCAAACTCTTCTATAACTAACTCTGGTTCCATTTGTTGTGGGTTTGTAATGTTCTCGTCTTCTAATATCAAATTTTTAGAAGATTTTGCTGAGGTTTTGTTGGATTTATCTTTGGCGTCTTTACTTTTATCTTTTCCTTTACCCTTTTTACTTTTGTCAGAACTATTTTCACTTATGGAATCGTCTGGTAAATGGATATAACTTCTTTTTCGACAATTTATTATTTTTATAATAGAACCATCAGGGCGTAACGTTTCGACTTGACCAGATTCTTTAAATATGATAACTTCACCGTTTACGTTTACGCAGCGCAATCTTTCGTCAGTATTCAGAGAGCAAACATAGTATTGCTTAATATAAGATATTTTTGAGGAATCTTTTTCGTGCACTGTTTCTGTAACAAGTCCATTAGGCCAAGTAACATATAGGGAAAAGCAAAGTAGCATTTGTTCTACAGGAGTGCTAGAGCTTATTGGAATGTTCGTTTTTAAATGATCTTCCTTATAGTTCGACTCTTCATTGCAACCAAACATTGCAATAGGTATTGCTCCTGGTTGTGATTGACATTTTATATTTATCATCACTTGATCTTTGGTTGAAATTCTGAATGAATTGCACACATCTGATATATCATTTGAAACCATCTCACTCAGTGCTCTATGAAACCAGAAGACATTTTCTCTGTTTCCTGGTGTAACACTTAGTGTCAAATATTCTAAATTTGTAGGTAAAAACAATGTGTATGTACTTTTCAATTTCGTCCCATCCTTTGAAAAGAATGAGGCATCTCTCCCGAAAACTTCGACCCGTCTATTTCCTAAGTCATATCCCAAAAAAGGTTTTTTTATAATGACAATCTCAGAATCGTTTCCTGGTAATATAAATGATCTTCTTACCTTTTTTGGTGTGTTAGGTGTCGAGGATTTTGTTTTTTTAGTGGTTTTGGAATCAGTATCAGTTGTTGGCGATGTTATCGTTTTTTTAGAATTGGTTTTCACTTCTGTTATCTCTGGACTGATTACTTCATTCTGTTTAATTTCTCGATGTTTAAGAGAACCTTCAATCAGTAGTTCATCGCCAATTACATTATCTAAGCATGAATTTGGATCATATTGATTCAGATCAGTGAACTGTGATTGAACTTTAAATATAACATGTTCATCATATGCTTTTTCTTCTTTTTGTATCCACTCGTAGTGTTCCTCTAGAGTATAATCAAAGAAGTCTTGCAAGCATAATGGTGTTGGTATATGGCTTCTCCATTCTTCACACGCTATACCATCTTTGTTATGACTATTGAAAAACATAAGTACAAATGTATCTGTGACTTCGCAATATTTATAATCAACGCAATTGAATGTATTAAACGCTTCTAGAATGATCTGGAAGGCACTTATACCAGTGAAGTCTTCAAAATAATCAAAATCATCGATTAAATGACTAGATGGTTTTTCGTTAACGATTTCAGTTTCAGAGACCAATTCACTTATATCAGGACAGTCCAATACAACATTTATATTTCTCGATTCCGATCCAGCGCTGTAGGACATCTCAGATCCATTTTCACTTTTGTTTATAGAAGGAAAAGAATGTGCAGAAAAATTGTAGTTTTTTAAAGATGGTGAATTTGACAAAGGTTCCGCGAGTATGCTACGTTTTAAATACTTCTTTTTAAAGTCAAAAATCGTTTTTGAAACTACATCACTTTTTTTTAAAGAACTTCTATTATTGTATAGCTTTCGGAAAGCTAGTATATGGATCAATCTATGTAACTCCGATGTCTCTACATCATCTCTCTCAAAGCATGACAGCAAAACATTTTTATGAAAATTAACTTTGGCTTCCATTTCATTATTGGGTATTTTTACATTATGCCACAATCTGTTAATGGGCATTCCAAGTAAAGATGATCGAACGATATTGTCCAAATTTATATTTCCTAATTGGAAAGTACTGTACTGAGCAATATCGCCATAGTTAATTATAATCGCATCTTTCTGATGTTCATATTCATATCCTTGTGTAGTCCGGTACGTTTTTTTTGTATCTTCAGTTTTATATAAAGATTTGAATACATCTTTCACTAAATTTTCTGCTCGTTGTAATTTGTCGCTCTCATTTTTATTTGGCGATTGAATTATAGTTAAAGCTGTTGATAATGAAGATCTACTGCTCTTGCTGTCTAATTCTTCATGATTACACACAATTTGAAGGACGTTATCTAATAAAGTGTATAAAGTAATACATTCCATTGGATAATCATTCATTAATTGATTGTATTCTCTTTTGTACTTCTCATAATTTGTATAAGACGGAATATTTATAATTTCCATGCTATCTAGGTAATGATCGTGTTGCCTAGTTAAATCTTGAATATCATAAAGAAGAAAACAAACCTCGTCATATATTTTATCAGGGGATCCGGACATTTTTTCGTTATCCCAATACGGAGGAGAGAAAACTACAAAAGCGGTATCAGTAAAAACATCCGCAGTGTCTTTTTGCACCCGTAAATTTTGTAAATCGTCCCAAAATTTAAAAGATTTTTCTTTAAGTAGTTCTGTTTGACTTTGACCTCTTTTAGCAGCTTTAAATTGTCCTGAAGTTTCGGCTGTTGGACTTGCATTAATTCTTATTTGAACTATCGCTGTAATAGGTACGCCGATTGAAATAAGGCAACCTGGCAAAAGTGGTTCAACAAAACCTGTTATCGCTACATAAAGATTAGGACCATCCGTTGGAAAATCGTCAACATATACTTTGTCACGCCATTCCTCACCTCTGACCCTGAGTTGTGTATTGTATTTTTTGTCTTCAGCCGGTTCGGGTAACAAAAATGATGCATCGACATCACCTTTTTTCCCTTTTTTGACGGGCGGGGGTGATGGAGGTAGCTCTTGGGGTTTGACTGATACGATTCCTCTTATCTCGCTTCGGTCAACCATCGTAATGGATTCTCTGCGCATACCTTCTTTTACTTCTAGTCTCCTTCTTTTTATAAGAAGATATTCTTCCTTCATTTTTAAAATAAGATGCTTTATGATAAGAGCTTGAACGTGAGCCGGCATCTCTTTCTTTTCTTTTAAGTAAAGTTGACCTTCTTCAAAAACACGACAACTGTCATCTTCTTTATTCTTTTTCTCACCTCCAAGTTGATTGACCATAAATGTTGTTTCAGTCTTGGATATGCTCTTTATTACAAATCGTTTTTCTTCCGTAGCGAAAATTTCGAACTTGTTAAGATAGTTTCTGGCGTTATCACTGTCAGCAGCTTCAAGGATAGTAACTTTTACTTTCCAGTTTTCTTCATCTAATTTGGCGTCCTCAATATTTCTACGCCAGTAGTTTTCATCGGCAACATCTTTAGATTTTTTAGGTGCCATAGAATTGGTCTAATTTTTTTGATAAAGCAGAGCATATGCATAAGCTACATACAGTTTCAAACTGTTCAAATCATAGATACCTAAGACATATGGTTCAAATTGTTTGTCAGACAGTGTGTCAGACACTGGCTAATACAGTAAAAATGACAATTTATTTTAAGAGACTAGTAAACAGGATGTAATTAATGTGTAACAGCATAACGTTCGTATACTGATTTATGAAATGAACATAGAGGATTAATTATTACCACTAAGTATAATCAGTTCGTAGAAAACAAAGCAGACAGGTGCTTAATTAGGTACTTCCTGAAACAACAGTGTCGTAGGTACATTTGTGTTCGGATAATTATATTATTACTATTTTAATTAATAACGTTTCAAGTTCCAGATTATTATTTTTTATTGCTTAGATGGGTGGACTAGCTCACAGCCCACCTGGTGTTAAGTAGTTACTGAAACCCATAGACATCTACAACGTAAATGCGCCACCCACCTTGAGATATAAGTTCTAAGGTCTCAGTATAGTTACAACGGCTGCCCTACCCTTCAGACGGAACCGCATTACTGCTTCACGGCAGGAATAGGTAAGGTGGTGGTACCTACCCGCGCGGACTCACAAGAGGTCCTACCACCAGTAATTACGCAAATTATAATTTTGCGGGTTTGATTTTTTTATTACACAATGTTATTCCTTCACCGTGGAAGTCAATCGTGAACATTTGTTGAGTACGTATTTCATTAGAAAAATTGGTACCCGTCTGAGATCCGAACACCGTTGCATCGCTTGACACAAATGCACCGGACGTCTTATCCTTTAGGCCACGACGACTTCAAAGAATAAAATATAATATCATAGAATAAAATGGCAAACTTTTTTTTGCACGTTTTATTCGTTACCTACCCAAAGTAGGTAACAAATTCAGATAGTAATAAAGCTGAAGAAATGATTAAAAACGATTTATTAAGCTGCTGTAGTTTTTGATATGAAAATTAAATAAATTTAAATTCTAAGATCACACTTACGAGGGCGGCACTGAAAATTTCGGGAATTAACGAAGTGACACAACATTACTATTTAAAAATGTATTTATTGCTTTTCGAAGTATTCTCCGCGAAATTTGACACATTTTTCCATACGATGGAACCAATCGTTGAAGCAACCATTCCATTCGGAAGTTGGGGTCTCCAAAATGGCCGTTTTGTAGGCGTCCACAGCTTCTTCAGGTGATGAAAATCTCTGTCCACGCAATTTATTTTTTATTTTAGGGAAAGTATAGAAATCATTAGGGCTTAGGTCGGGGCTGTACGGCGGAAGGTCTAATAATTTTATGTTTTCTTGCTCTAAAAACTCTTTTGTTCTGTGCGCGGTGTGAGAACTCGCATTGTCGTGATGGAGGATGATGCGGCGGTTGCAGTTCTCTTTACGGAGTTCAGAAACGACCTGTGGCAAACAAATGCTAGCATACCATTCTGCATTAACCGTTCTTTGTCCCTCAAGAGGAATAGTCGTAACATGGCCGGTTTTGGAGACAAACGTGGCCACCATTTTTTTTGCAACACTCCGTGAACGAACAATTTTTGTTGGCTTTAACTCATTTTCGAACACCCAAACTCGTGACTGGTTTTTTGTTTCGGGTTCGTACGCGTATATCACGGATTCTTCACCTGATACAATGTTGTATACAGCATTTGAGGATCCTGCGTGGAATCTTACGAGAGTTCTGACGCACCAAGTAACGCGAGCCGCTTTTTGCTCTTCACAGAGCGAATGCGGTATCCATCGGGAAAACAACTTTTTTACACCTAATTGTTCATGCAAGATTATTTGTATTTGACTCATGCCAATGTCTAAAGTTGCCTGAATTTCGCGGTATTATAGAGATATACGACAAAGGGAAGATCTTCCACCGAGCGGATGTTATTTGCTCGGTAGACCGATGGTCCGAATGTTGTTGTTCGGAACTTGTATATATGCGTTTTATCTTGAAAATGTCGTAAGCGAGATTCAGGCATCTGTCAATTATCTTGCGTTGTATGATGGCTACCCGCCACATCACTCCCCTCCGAGACTGGAGGTCGTGTCATTTTTTAGTTAGCGTTTGTCCGTGCTGAGATTAGCTTGCAAGGGCCAGTGCTGCTCGAAGCCTGCGGTGAGTCGAGGCTGAGCTTGAATGCTGCGTGCGTGTCGCCAGTGCTGCTCGAAGTTTTGCAGTGAGTCGAAACTGAGCTGAATGCTGCGTGATTGTCGCCAGTGCTGCTCGAAGTCTGCGGTGAGTCGAGACTGAGCTTAAATGTTGCGTGCGTGTCGTGCGTAGTCCATGTGATGCAGAGCTGCCACGCCGGAGATGTGTGACCCCAAGCGTTGATGATCCGGTCGTGGGCTGCGATGGTCCTGTTGAGGCTGCGATGCTGGCTTGCTGTGGGACGACTGTCAATGACGTGCTTTTATCTGCGTGAATGCGGGGATTGTGGTAGCCGAAGTTCTTGATGCGCTGATGATGAATCAGAAGGTTGCGTGTTCACATCTCGTCGCAGGTCACCAGTTTGGGGAGTTTACGACGAAAGGAAGATCTTCCACCGAGCGGATGTTATTTGCTCGGTAGACCGACGGTCCGAATGTTGTTGTTCGGAACTTGTATAGGTATAGGTATGCGTTTTATCTTGAAAATGTCGTAAGCGAGATTCAGGCATCTGTCAATTATCTTGCGTTGTATGATGGCTACCCGCCACAGTATGTCACATGTCGATCTTCCTCAATCAGCTTACGCACAGCATCAACGTTTTCTTGGGTGACTGCAGTTTTTGGACGACCTTGACGGGGATAATCACTGAGCTTGACACGTCCACGTTGAAACTCAGCAAACCAGCGATAAATTGTGGTTTTGGATGGGGCTTCATCACCAAATGCAGAAATCATCCGGTCAACACACTGTTTTTGTGTTAAACCACTTCGAAAGTCATAATAAATCATCGCTCCTGAATTTTCTCGAGTCAATTCCATTTTCTCAACGACTAAACAAGTTTGACAAAACCTCGTGACAAGACCGAGAATCTTTTTTTAAATAAATAAATGGTATTCGATTTTAAAACCAAGGAGTTTTCAATTAAAAATATTTTAATATGACAGGAACAGTGGAAATATTCCATTCCCGATACTTTTAGTGCAGCCTAGTATGTGAAGTACGTAAAGAAAAAAAACAATTTAATTTTATATTAAAATTAATAGATTAATAGAATTACTGTTTTACACCGGCGAAGAAATGACTATAAATTTTTGACATTTCGCAAAATATAGGATTTTGTTGTTCCTGAAACTGACTTTTTTTGTCGTTTGTACCAAAGATGCTCTATGTGCCTGGGTATCTCTCTGTATCTGCAATTTTAGCTGGCCAATCTCAAACCGAAACTGATTGAGAGGTGAAAACTTCCTTAACAGCGCATGTAGATACTTTAGATCATTGTACTGCTGGAATGTTCAAATAACCATTGTGGATGATTTTTACCAAATAATCTTCAGCATTGTTTCTTCCACTATATTTTTGTATTGGAATTGATTCATGTTTCCTTCTATCAGCTTAACAGGTCCAGCACCATATCCAGCAAAGCACGTGCAAATTTTCAATTCTCGGGTTTTTTTTGTACCTATTACTTACTTCTTCAAGAAATATGAAATTTAATCACTTATGAAATCAATAATCTAGATGAAGTTTGTGCTGTGGTTTATATCGTCTCAAGTGGGTATTAGACGTGCGAGTAAGTTCGTTGGCGATCCACAAGTTTTAAAATTTGCTCGTAATCCATCGCTCGTACGTGTGGCAGTACTGCAAGCCGCGAGCGGTCACTTTTTTAATTTTGGTTTTTTTTAACACTAGATCAGACATTCTTAAATACCCATGGAAATCTTCCTGCTATTCACGTACCTATCTGTTTTGTTATATTTCCATGTGATAAACGCTCTCTTTTCGTAAGCCAATACTTTACCCAATGTCGTGGCGTGTAACCTCTTTGACATGGTAGGTCGTATATCGACCACATAGACTAAGAGACTTGACAGGTGTAATTCGAAAAGAAACAAAAGAAAAGAACGAAGTCATTTTACAATGCCCTTCTTAAAATAACTAAATAGACGACAAAGAACGAACCGACTGTTCACTTACACTTTTCGACTTCGCCTTTTCTTTTTAGTTTTTAAAATGTAATCTGATATAATTCCTAAATAACACAAAGCTTCTTCTATCGACGTCATCGCAATACAGAATAAGCTTCACGTGTGTCATCGACGTCGAACTTGGTAAGTTTCCGGTCATCATTCTCGTCGAACCCATCGCTTGCGACGAAGGGCTCGACGAGTAAATTAACCCTCAGACACAGCCCACTGAGCTTCTCGCCGGATCTTCTCAGTGGGTCGCGTTTCCGATCCGGTGGTAGATTCTGCGAAGCACGGCTCTTGCTAGGGTTCGTGTTACTAACGTCGTCAGGTTTGAGCACCGTGAGCTTACCTACTAGTTAAGGTTACGCTGAAATAGCCTCTCAAAGCTCTCAGCTTAGATAGGAAAAAAAAGGTAAGTTCGCGATTTTAAGAACCGCGTACTTTAAGCTCGTACGTCCATCACCCACTTAAAACGCACTTTTATGGGATATAAACATTTTTTATTGCATAGATGGTTGGACGAGTTCACAGCCCACCTGGTGTTAAGTGGTTACCGGAGCCCATTGACATCTACAACGTATATGCGGCCACCTACCTTGAGATACGAGTTCTAAGGTCTCAGTATTGTAAAAAGGCTGCCCCGCCCTTCAAACCGAAACGAATTACTGCTTCGCGGCTGAAATAGGCAGCGTGGTGGTACATGGTAATCTAACAACTCAACAAAAAATTAATACATCCTTGATTTGTCCCTATTCTAACTCTCCCTGGTTTTCTCGGTGTCAATTAACTTCGGTAACCTCTATCGCCAAATTAACACGCTCGTCTTTGAATATTTTCAGCTATCACAATAGGATCCTAACGGTACGTTGTAGGCCGTCAATAACGGTGCGAGTGAGTTTGTGCTGGAATATAAATGATAAAAAGTCCTTTAAGGAACTGATAAAATATTTATACATAGAGAAATTACAAATTATTCAATAACAACATTATAATATTAAAAATCACTACGGCAACCATTAAATTTTATGAACATTAGTATGTTATGAATTAGGCAACTTTTCATCGATCCAATCTTTAATAATCTTAATGCCTCGTCTATTCAACGAGTGCCCCAATCTTTCTTGAACGAAAAAACTTCCCTGAATTCCAAGACTTTTCAACTTCTGATATGTTTCCTCTCCCCATTTCAGGGGTACTAAATCGTCCTGGTTACCATGAATTTGCAGCAAGGGTGGATCTGAAATTTTACAATTTTTCAACTAAAACATTTTGGACCAGCACCACCCACTGGGTCATTGACGAAAGGTCGCAACAAATCCGTTCCTCCATCTATCTACACAAAATTATTCGATCTTTTCAATTTAATTTTACTTACATGTTACACCTGTGTTATTTTTCAATTCATCATAAACGGCTGAATTATAATTTAAGAAGGAGCTGAATGCAAACACCCCAGCCAGTTTTCTATCCCATCTGTAGCCAGTGTGAAAAGCCAGTGCACCTCCCATGGAAAATCCACCTGAAACATAAATTATAAAATGACAACTAGCTGGAAAAACTTTGAAATATGTCAAGTCCCAATTATATATATTACTGACTCTTCTCCACTACATTACTGTCTTGCAGCAGAAATAGCATGGTAAAAGGCCTCTGCTCATGTTCTGTGCCTTTTTTAAATATGTGCTTCTGAGGTTTTAGATCTGTATTCGAATCATGCAGTTACACAGTAAAAATAATTTTGTGTGTGGTGTTTTGGAAAACCATCTAAACGATTTGATTGTAATTTACAAAACTTTCAATAATATTGGGCAATATCTTGCCTAGCATTTAAAATGTAAGATAGAACATACTATACAATACTTTGGAAAGTAAAAATGTAATGGAGAACTTAAAAAAGGAAACATTTCAATAAGATGACTCAAAATATGAAACACAGAGACTGAACTACATAAATTTGTCCTGAGGGTTTCAATAAAAGTTTTTCATTCAAGAAGGCCATCAAGGGCAATTTCAGATTTTCATGATATTACTACCGATTGGCAATGAAGTGTCACTAATAAGAAGAATAGACAAGAAATTTAGGTCTTGCTCTTTTCCAAAAGTTTCCACATTGCATTATTTTATGCATAAATGGAACTAGTACAAGTCATCTTTAAACATTGACAAAGAATCTGTTCAGTATTGTTGTTGTATGGAGCAATATTCTAAGCTTACAGTTTTGTTTGTCACATAACTATATAATAAGCCTTCACTATTAAGGTACTTTTAATTTTTATTTTAAACTCAAATTATAGAGTTAACTTCTCTTGTGTTCATGAAAAAGAAACAAAATAATATTATTATTTGAATAAAATCAAGATTGTAATAATTTTACATGACTAGAGTAGATCATGTGAGCATGCTTGAATGGCTTTAATGAAACCATTTTATATGTCTATCACACAAAAAAATCCTACCTTTGGTGGTATAAATATGTATCCTTATTGGATTTTTGTATGATATTAGGATAAAAATCAAAGCAGGTTTTGTTTATCTCTTTCTTGGTCCCAGAAGGAAGATGAGCGTACAGCCCATCTGATGGTAAGTACTGTCAGTCATGGACATCAGCAATTGGGTTGTATTAATACTAAAAACTTACCAACTATAATCCTATCACTGGGTATTCCAGCATCATTTTCAGTTTTTATAAGATTCTTTACTTCAGTTTCAATTCTGGCTAATGAGTCCAGTTTTTCAGGAACATCTGGTGTAATATTAGCTCTATCAAACCAAACATTGCTCATCATACCACCGGCAGGCGTGTATGGCTGCAAGGGTGCAGTCGGAAACAAAACTTTCACATGTGGAAAAGAAAACTGTTCAACCATTAATCTAACCCATTCTTTGATATCAGCCCCTGTGGATCCTGAAATAGGAAAATTCATTGTTTAGATTTATATTTTGTTTTATGTTGACCCTTATGGCATTAATTGAAAACAGTTACTATATTTATATTGGTCTATAACCGATTTAAATATTTTTAAAATACTCAGTGTAGTTTTAGTAATTAATTGACATTTTAACACTTTTCAAGATTTTGACATCGGTAGCACAATAACAGCAGAACTATTGCCTCAAGAAATTTTAACCTATGACATGGTACTACTTTCATCTTTCTATCAATGTCACCCATCCAATTATTAGATTATAGAAATCTTAGAAAACTACGACATAAAACATGTTTGAACTTTATACACTGCATTGATCACATGCATGATGCTGATTGGGCATGATGATATTTGCTGATGCAGGATGATTAGTATAGAAGCATGAAACGATGATTCTCCTGATGTCATACCCCATCTGTCATATACTCCAGAGACTGTCCAATTATTATTTATTATACTTGATGGCACATGGGCTTGGCTAGTAGTTTCACTCAAATGCAGACATTGAATAATGGCTTAATTCATGGATAGCCTCAAAAAAACAATACTACAGTAAGCGGTTTACTGGTGGTAGGATCTCTTGTGAGTCCGCGAGGGTAGGTATCACCACCCTGCCTATTTCTTCCGTGAAGCAGTAAGGCTGTTTGAAGGGTGGAGCAGCCGTTGTAACTATACTGAGACCTTAGAACTTATATCTCAAGGTGGGTGGCGCATTTACGTCGTAGACGACTGTCTGGTGTAGTGGTAAGTGACATGGTCACTACACAGGAGGGTCGCGGGTTCGAATCCCGCCAAGGAAAGATAATTGTATGATATATATAAATGTCTTTTCCAGGGTTATGGATGTATATTAAATATATGTATGTGTATAATAAAAATCTTACATTTATTTCCGTTATCTGGTACCTGTAACACAAGTTCTTTACGAACTTATCACGGGACTAGTTAACGTGGCGTGATTGTTAGTAAATATTTATTTATTTATTATTTATTTAAAAAAAGATGTCTATGGGTTCCAGTAACCACTTAACACCAGGTGGGCCGTGAGTTCGTCCACCCAACTAAGCAACAAAAAAAAATCAGCCTTACAACACGGTACTTTTATAACACATATTAATATGCAATTTCAGTCCCTCATCGAACATGGGTATTCCACCATAATATAACACAGGGATTTTACGTTATACATAATTTTATATTGTGAAATTTCTAATCAATTTCACATACCTTTGCACATTGTGTCAATTGTGTTGTTAAAAAATAAAGTTAATTTATAAAATTTTTGTTCCTAGTTTTTGAATTGTGAAAACATTGGTTATATTGCTTCGATCAATAATACTACTTGTATTATATTTGTACATAGCACATTCATAGTAATCTGTCATAGTAGTCATACAAGCGTATGACCCCATATAATTACGGTCATAAGGTCATAAGTACGGTCATACGCTTGTATGACCCTATATAATTATGCGATATGTGAAAATACTCTTATGATGCGGAACCAATCTACCGTGTTATATGGGAATTACTGTATTTCAAAGTATTCAATCTCTGCCAGGATGATGGAAAAGATGTGGCTAGTAATGGCCAATATTTTGAATAGTTAGTTTGTAAGCATTTTTTTGCAATTAAGTTACATTTTTATTAAAAAGTTGCAAAATTCATTTCAAATCTTATAATAGTACATTGTGCACTAAGGGAGAAAAGTTGAACATTTCCTTCCGTGTGTAAATGGCTGGAGAAAAATCCAAATTTTCGCCCGCAGTGCACATACTAGTTTTTCTCCTACTATGCCGAACCTTCGTGGAGTACCGAGCCGGGGTCCAGGGGCGATGCCCTGGCTGGGGGTAGGGGGGGCGGAGCCCCCGTACAGATAAAAAAAGCAATTTAACTGTTTTTTTAATTTTTAAATACTACTAATTGAATAAGAACTGTCTGATGAACTCATCTTTGTTTAATATTTCACTATAAAATTTTATTGCCTTTTGTTTATTTCACTTTTACACTAAACACAATATTGCAAATTACCCGAGCACAACAATGGCGGAGAATTTTAGGTGCGTGAGAGCAAACGTAGAACTAACGCGCATGCGCACTTGTACCCAAAAAAGTTACACTTTCTTCCCTGTACAACGGGAGGAAAAGTTACACTTTCTTCCCGGTAGAGCGGGACGAAAACCTAACTTTCGGCATAGGTAGGAGAAAATAAAAATATTTTCTGGTAACGATAGTTTTTAATGTTAAAAATTTATATGATTATTTTACTTTTATTGATTCATAAACACAAAATTTTTTGGTACCTACTTTCAGAAATTTCATAAAGATGCTATGTCTAGGCACTGAGATGTTTAACTTGTTACTCAAGACATTGTAGCAAATTGACCAAATTAAGGTATATTATTATGATCTTAAGAGCCAGTAGAAAAGGCAAATTATTACTTTTAATTGACAGTAAACAAAAATTTGCATCCAAAGGTTCAAATCATTTCATTCTTAAATGTTTTATTAAGAAATATCTGACTAAAAGGCAATTTAGAAACTTAAAACGTACCAGATCCGTGAAAAAATATAACTGTAGCGGTCTGTTTGGCACCACTGTGCTTGGTTATGTGAAGAGCTCCTAGCTTAGACATTTTATTAAAATTGATGGTTATTGAAGTTTCAGGTAAATATGTACGTATTTATCAAATGTAATTTGGAATAGATCGTTCTTTTTTTTGGTCGTATTTGATTAAATTGTAAGTAGGATAAATAAATAAAACGAGTATAGTGGCTTCCTATAACCTATCCAATTTCATCAAAGTTTATCACGATATAAAAACCTAAATTCCTGCTAAATCGCCGAACTTTGATTGTTTGATACACTATAAAACTTAAAAAGTAACATTAGTCTATTATAATATTTTTAAACTAAAAAATAATAAGGCCTTAATTTATTTAGAGTTAAAATTGAAAAACATTGCATAGATTATGGAAAGCTTAGACCACAGACTGGTTTAGTAGCTAGTTACTACACTTACTAAGTTACTATACCTACGCCTAGACAATTATTGTCATTTATACCCAATTCAATTTCTACCCAACTCATTAGCAGTAGTGATGTGTTGAGTAAGACAGACGCGGATACTGAGAACGTTGTACATATTTTCGAAAATATTAATATTATTTTCTAATATAGATTACTGACAATATGCAAGCTTTCCAATGCGCTTGTTTACAAAAATGGCAATGTAAGAAACGTTTTTAAGCTGGCTACAGAGATCGAACTAAGCACCACTCTTTACGGTAAGCTGTCGACGCAATAATGTGATCGCAAATATCTATTGAAACGATAGTCAAAATAATACACTACTTTTGTCTTCTACGTTTGTGGATACCAGCCATGGAGTTATTAAGTTAAAGTACTAACTCTATGGTACCAGCATAGAGATGGCACAGTCAAACTACTGAATACCGCCCAGAACTTTTTTTCAAAAAGTAAATTTCATACAGCTGTGGAGAAAACAGGGAGGTGTGTTAGATATATTATGGGTGGTAAATGGAGTGGAGCAAAAAGTAACGAGAAAACTTACTATGGACGAGCAATGCTAAAAAGAATATAACGATACCAACTCAAACAATCCTTTAGAACCCTACGTGGACAAGTAGTTCAGTTCAAATACCTGTAAACGGTAACATGCCTATTATCGGTAAATTTTTCCTTGTCATATTTAATAAGGGAGTCACTTTTCGGTAATTTTTTTCAAACTTCAAGAAATGTGTATCATCATAATGAGGAATAACAGAGATCGAATTCAAAACTTAAATTCTTATACAAGTAGATACGGTTTATTACTAATACCTCGTTATATTTTTATTTCTAATAGTGTATTAGGGATAAATGGATGTAACTTAAATTTAAACTGTCTCAATGTAAAGGCGGATTAATTAATATAAGGAGAGCATTTCGATTACGTGTGGTGACGGCGCCGTGTGGTGACGGCATTAGAATACTTTTGTCACCACCCCCATTACCATCCCAGGGGAGTCGTAAGAGGCGACAAAAGGGAAAGCATAACACACAATATTTACTAGTGTGAGAGAAGGAAAACTCGAAATTGAACCCTGTACCAACCCGTCTAGCCAGCGTGGTACCAGTAGGCTAATAAACCTCCAAAATGATTGCACACCGCAGAACCAGGCCCCTAGTTCCCGGCGGCCCCGCTATTCCTGGTTACGGTAGCGGCCATGGTAACGGCGGGGCAAGGGGTGCTAAGAATCCCCGGCAGAGATCCGGCTACCACCCCCCTTCACAACGACAACTGGCCCTGGTGACATACAACGTGCGCACTTTGAGGTTGGACGAGAAGCTAATAGAGCTGGAAGAAGAAATGAACAAGTTGCGCTGGGACGTTATTGGTTTATCGGAGATCCGAAGAGAGGGGGAGGATACGAAAACCTTACAGTCCGGCCACTTGTTCTACTACCGGGAGGGAGAACAGAAGTTCCAAGGTGGTGTTGGGTTTATCGTCCACAAATCTCTCATAAACAACATTGTGGCCATCGAAAGTGTGTCGAGTAGGGTAGTATACCTTATCCTCAAAATCTCAAAGCGGTATTCGCTGAAGATTGTACAGGTATACGCCCCATCGACGTCACATCCAGACGATGAAGTGGAAGCTACGTATGAGGACATTAGTAGGGCCATACGTAACTCCCAATCACATTTTACCGTTGTTATGGGAGATTTCAATGCAAAACTGGGCCGTAGAGGCGATGATGAGTTGAAAGTGGGGCCATTTGGATTTGGGCAGCGGAATCCCAGAGGACAGATGCTGGCGGACTTTATGGAGAAGGAAGGACTCTTTATGATGAATTCTTTCTTCAAGAAGCCGCCACAACGGAAATGGACCTGGTTGAGTCCCGACGGTGTAACAAGAAATGAAATTGACTTCTTCATGAGCACCAACAAACAGATATTCAACGATGTCTCTGTGATCAACAGTGTTAAAACAGGAAGTGATCACCGAATCGTCAGAGGCATGTTGAATATCAATGTCAGACTGGAAAGATCGCGTCTAATGAAGTCAACGCTTCGACCGTCGAATGCACAAATCCGAAACCCCGAGAGCTTTCAACTCGAATTGGCTAATCGCTTCGAATGGCTAAACAGCTGCGCATCAGTGGACGATGTAAACAGCAGGCTGGTAGAGACTGTCCGTACGGTAGGGTCCAAAATTTTCAAAACCCACCGTAAGAATAGACCTCAGAAACTATCCCACCGCACCCGAAACCTCATGGCTAGTCGACGTTTGATGACGCTCCAAACTTCGGAGGACGCTGAGTCATATAGGCAACTCAATAGACATATCATGAAGTCCTTGCGACACGACCTACGCTCCTTTAATACTCAGCGTATCAAAGAGACGATTGAGCGAAACCAAGGCTCTAAAGTGTTCGCAAGAGACGCTTCTATTGGGCAAAGCCAGCTGACGAAGCTGAAGACCGAAGATGGACGTGTAACGTCGAATAAGTCAGAGGTCCTGCGGGAGATAGAGAGGTTCTACGGGCAGCTGTTTACCTCGGTCTCAGCTGAACCGCAAGGTTTAGCTGCAGACCCTAGAGCCAAGCTAACCCGACACTACACCGAAGACATCCCGGACATCAGCCTGTACGAGATTAGGATGGCTCTCAAACAGCTTAAGAATAACAAGGCGCCGGGCGAGGATAGAATTACTACGGAGCTTCTGAAAGCGGGCGGGACGCCGGTACTGAAAGTCCTTCAGAAGCTCTTCAATTCCTCTTTGCTCGATGGAAAACCGCCACAGGCATGGAACAGGGGTGTTGTGATCCTGTTCTTCAAAAAAGGTGACAAAACCTTATTGAAGAACTATAGGCCCATAGCACTGCTGAGCCATGTCTACAAGCTGTTCTCGAGAGTCATCACGAAGCGTCTCGAACGCAGGTTTGATGACTTCCAGCCTACCGAACAAGCCGGTTTCCGAAAAGGCTACAGTACCATAGACCACATACATACGCTGCGGCAGATTGTACAGAAGACCGAAGAGTACAATCGGCCATTATGCTTAGCGTTTGTGGACTATGAGAAAGCCTTTGATTCCGTCGAAACATGGGCGGTCCTTAGATCTCTCCAGCGGTGCCGTATTGACCACTGGTACATCGAAGTATTGAAGTGTTTGTATAATAACGCCACCATGTCAGTCCGAGTACAGGAGCATTGCACGAAGGAAATCCCTGTAAAGAGAGGAGTGAGACAGGGAGATGTGATATCTCCGAAACTGTTTATCACTGCTCTGGAGGATTCCTTCAAGCTTCTGGAATGGCAAGGACTTGGCATCAATATTAACGGCGAATACATCACTCATCTTCGGTTTGCCGATGACATCGTGGTCATGGCAGAGTCGCTGGAAGATTTAGGGCGTATGCTCGGTGACCTCAGTAGGGTTTCTCAACAAGTGGGTCTTAAAATGAACATGGACAAAACAAAAATCATGTACAATGTCCATGTTGCACCCACCATAGTTACTGTTGGGAGCTCTACTCTTGAAGTTGTTGACGAATATATATACCTAGGACAGGCAGTCCGATTAGGTAGGTCCAACTTTGAGAGAGAGGTCAGTAGACGGATCCAACTCGGCTGGGCAGCGTTCGGTAAACTGCACAACGTCTTCTCGTCCAAAATACCTCAGTGCCTTAAGACAAAAGTGTACAACCAATGTGTGTTACCAGTGATGACTTACGGCTCGGAGACGTGGTGCTTCACTAGGGATCTTTTTAGAAGGCTCAAAGTCACGCAGCGAGCTATGGAGAGGGCTATGCTCGGCATTTCTCTACGTGATCGAATCCGAAATGAGGAGATCCGTAGAAGAACGAAGGTTGCTGACATAGCCCGTAGAATTAGTGAACTGAAGTGGCAATGGGCCGGCCACATAGCACGAAGAGAGGACGGTCGATGGGGCAGAAAGATCCTGGAGTGGCGACCACGTACTGGCAAGCGCAGTGTGGGACGGCCACCTACTAGATGGACCGACGACCTAGTAAAAAGCGCTGGATCTCGTTGGATACAGGTGGCAATGGACCGGTCGCACTGGAAATCTATTGGAGAGGCCTATGTTCAGCAGTGGACGGCGATAGGCTGAAATGATGATGATGATGATGATGATGATTTCGATTACGTATAATAATAATATGATGAATCTCTACTGAGTCCTCTCTGTTTATTTATACTGTAGTTGTTCTCGACCCAATTAAAAACAATGTTAAAACTATGTATTTAGATGGTATGCATAAAGTAATTTGATATCACACACTTAATACAAAGAATATAATTTATTTGTATAAGATTCAAAAAAATGAAGTCAATAAATAGCTTATATTCCACAAGCCACCCTCTTTTTACTGTTGCAATACATTTTCATTGCTTTTGAAAGCTAACCGAATAGTAATACTGATTATCATCAGTTTTGGAAATTATCGTCAACATTAAGTAAATTTATTGATTTATTTATTAGAAGTGTTTCACGTTCTTCTAATGAAAGCTGGAATGATGCAGGCTCTTTTGAAAATAAAGCCTGATGTGACGTCGTATTTTCTTTTAATCTATGATTATGGCTTCTTAATATAGTTTCAATACCACCACCAACGATGTAAGCATTAGGGGCAGGTGTTCGATCTATAGGTATTTTGAAACGTAAGCTACGAGAAAGTGGACCATGGTGGACTGCTATGTTTTTTTTTGAATAATTTGTTACATCATAATATCCAGGTCCTGGGGTTTTAACATTCCCAAATATCGATATCCAATTCCTCCACGGCATAAAACGGCCTTCTGAAGAAAAAAATGGTGCCATTTGCTGCAGCGGCAACGATCTACATAACATTTTATTAACTACTGGTCCTAAATCTGCTGGGCTGGGCTCATCCTTTTTTTTTACCAATGGCTTAAATCGAACAGTCTTTGATTTGAAATTTGATGAGAGCTGTGGGACGTTTGACTTTAATTCATTTGTTTCATCGTCAATAGCTGACTCGTTTTCTTGATCACCTTCAAATTGATCTTTGAATCTGCTTGCAGAGGAACCAAATGGCACAGCTGTGCATTTTGTAAAATTACACGAAATTGGTTTTGGAGAATAAGTGGCTGCACAAGGGCCATCATCTTTTCGGGGCTTAAATCTATCAGCCCTAACATTGAAAGGAGCTGGGTTTGGAAGTTTTGCATGACAAACAACATTATTTTCAATCAAGTCAAAATCCCTACGTAAAGAGTGATCTGCTGGTCCAGGCCTTATTTCAGTGCTTGATTTACAAAACCTAACACACTTACCAAATGTTATATTTTGTTCTCCCGCTTTAATCTCTTTTGGATCATAATCAGTTGGTCCTGGCCTCCCTTCAATTATGTTTCTTTCCTGAATCATTTCGATAAAACGAAGTTGTTTTGATTTTTTACGTTTGTGAAATCTAAACTGCTCAGCACAAAGTTTCGTTTTATCTGGTTCTTTTTCGTTATCATAGTATCCAGGTCCAGGGCTCTCGTCAATTGAGTATTTTAAGCGTGGAGAAGTCCATTTACTCCATTTCCATCCTCTATAAAAATCAGTTGAAAAACCATTGAAGCCAGTAGTATTATTATTGATACTTTTTGATACAGGTGGTTCTGATTGATAATCAGCACTTACTGCGGATTGTAGTGTGAGGCCTTTAAATATACGTTTTGGAATTTTCCCTTGGCATTTTATACTGTCGACCAATTCTGGTTTCATTGAACAAGTACAAACATTATCTACTCCGCAGTTGCAAAGAAACTCTTCTACCAAATCAAATTTGGTATAGCTTTCATATGGAAAACGTGGCTGTCGTGACATCATACTTGGGCAATTTGGTATTTTTTTCCTGTATTCAGGATTATAAATGGCGTGCGTCCATAATTTCTTTTCATTGCGAATATTTCGTGGAGTAGATGAATTAAATGCTATTTTGTTCCATTTTTTAGTATCAGTATCACTTATCTGATAAGCTCCAGGATCCAGAAGTGTAACGTATTTTGGGGCCTCAGGAAACCGGCTTTCCAAGTTGAAGGCCATTTATGGAAAAAGTAGTCTAGGTGACAACCAAGGAAATGAAATATTTAAACAGAATGAAGAAATTCGATATAATCAAAGAGTTTTCGCAGATACATAGTATTCTAAAATATAAAAAATAAATAAACGTAAATGGTGTAAATCAACATCAATAACAGTAATTTTGACTCTGTCATTTTTGTAAGTTCCGTTTTGCTTTAGAGTTTAGCAGGAGAGAGAGTGTTACCTTTTTACTAGATCGAGGGCTGAAAGTAGGCTGAAACGCCTATTTATTATAAGCGATATTTCGTTTAATACATACGTTTAACAATTTCGTTTAATTTCGTTTAATTATTTCGTTTACATTTAATTTTGTAATTAAGGGTCATATTTGGTATTAGCATCAACAATTCGATGTTTTGAATTGAAATTCAATTACGTTTACCCGATTCAAATAGTTGAAGAAGTTTTTTGTCATGCTATTTTTTCAAATTTTAAATTTTAAATGACTCTCTTGTAATGTAGCAAAACCGTTGCTTAAGCCAAATAGTATTTCACCCCTCAATATGAAGTAAACAACAAAAGGAAAAGCTACTGAGCCGGTGTGCTTGGTAAATCGATTATTGGATTGTTGTTTAAACGAGTATGTGAACTTATTTGGAAAACCATCCTAACCAAGTTAATGCGATTCGTAGCTACATAGTTAATTTGTACGTCGGCACAGTAGCTGTAAATAAAGTTTTTTGATTGCCGTAATAATGATATATTAGAAAAAAATAATAAAAAAATCAAGAAATATGCTGAAATGAAAAAACACAGGCTATTGACCCGCTCTTCTTGATCGCTAACAATGTTGGTTCATTTTGAGATATCCTAGGAGCTATTTTACTACAATCAATAAATGGATATTTGGCTTCTATTGTCATCGATTGTAATCTTAATTCTCTTTTTAAAGTGATTCTAATAATAGCATATTTTTGCTGCATTAGTGGTTAATGTAAAAAGAAATGGTAGTACCTAGCACTTATGTAGTATCTCTTTTTTTCTTTATCTTTTCCCTACCTATTCGCTGGTAGCCTAATGGGCTATTCCAGCTGCGCCCGGGTGGCTAGGTGAGCTCACGGGTTGAACCTGAGAGAATTTGCTAACACTAGCCCTAGCAAGAGCAGTGCTTCACAGAATCTACCAATGGAACGGAATCACTACCCCCTGAGAAGATTCGGGGAGAAACTCAGCGGGCTGTATCTATGGGTTAGTTCGCTCGTCGTAATCGACGAGTTCGACGAGGACGGTGACTGGTGCTTGAGAGATCTAAAAGCACCGATAGTGGATCTGAAGAATCTGAAATGACTTCTTGGTAACCGTACTCGTCGAACTCGTTAAAGCATTCGACATAATACTACTATCAATACTACTAGTATATAACATCAGTCCGCTGGGTTTTTGCCAGGTCTTCTCACGGGTTGCGATTCCGATCTGGTACTTGATGCATTCACGAAGTAGCTGGCCCAAAGATGTCGGGTTTCTTTCGGCGGCGATTGGGCGGTTGTTGACAAATCCCACCACTTTGAGGTGACTGTGACCTCGTCTATCTGTCCTGTAGAAACTGGTAAAGGCCTTCGAGACACTAGTAGTCCATCCATCTTCAAACAGAACTATCAATACGAACAGCCCACAATTTTCTATTATACTATTGAACATAGGTATAACAACCAGGACATATGTAAAACCTGAACTTGGTTTATAGGTCTTCTCTTACGGATCTTGTTTTTGTACTGGCTGAAAACTTTTGTTTTGAAGCATCATGGGATGGTCAACAAGAAGACACGACGACATTTTGTAGGCCGCCCTCTTGAAATTTTTTCTAGCCTACTTTAAAGTCTGAGAAAATGACCTTTCACGACAATTTTGCCCTGTTTTCAGTGAGCATTAACCGTTACCTTGGCTGTCATCATACCCAGTCCTTTTCGTTATGAAGAGTTTGTTAGTCCATCCTGCATCGCTTGTAGTGAATCTACCACCACGGTTATGTCGTCTGCAAGCCATAAGTGTGTGATGTACTCGCCACTGATGTCCATGCTCATCTTTGCCCAGGCTAGCCGAGTCTAGCGTCTTAGGCTTAAGCATCGAAAATATAATTAATCTATGATGCATACATATGCCGTCATTGTTTATCGCTTGAAGTATAATAATTAACCCCAGCCCAGGCTAGGGGTTACAAAACGCCAGCATTGGATGTCGTGGAGCACTTGGAAACTCGTAGAAAAGCGGCGCAAGGAAAAAGCATCTGTAGCTAGCATGGAAAAACTAAATCTGCTAAATTCTGAAATACAAACTGCTTGTCGGAGAGATCGCAATATGGAGCTCAACACTATTTGCACAGAACTCGAACGGCACGCTCAGAAACTCGAGACAAGGGATCTTCACATAAAAATAAGAACGATTACAAAACAATTCAAGCCAAAGTCCTGGGCAATAGAGAACTCTGCTGGTAACACTGTTACAGAAATTAAGCTGATTGTCAGGGTATGGGAGGAATACTGCAAATCCTTGTTTTTAGATAAGCAAAGATTACTGATCCCTGAATCTAAGTACGCAATGCCAACAGAACCAGAACCGTCTATATTGAGAGTGGAAGTAGAGGCCGCTATAAAACACCTCAAATGTGGCAAGGCTACAGGGGTTGATGAAATTCCCATAGAGATATTTAAGATGATGGGGGATATTGGTGTAGATACCTTACACTCAATTTGTCTGCAAATATGGAATACGGGAGAGTGGCCTAAGGATTGGTCACATTCCTTGTTCATTCCACTGCATAAAAAAGGGTCGACTAAAAAGTGTAATAATTTCCGCCTAATATCTCTGATATCCCACGCGAGCAAGGTCCTTCTTTCTATTCTAAATAAGAGACTACAGGCATATGTGGGTCGGGAGATCGCAGAAGAACAAGCCGGATTTGTGAAAGGGAAAGGAACACGCGAACAAATTCTCAACCTAAGACAAATCATAGAAAAAGCGCGTGAGTTCAATAAACCGCTGTTTATTTGTTTTGTGGATTTCCGCAAAGCTTTTGACACCGTTAAGTGGTGGAAGCTGTGGGAAGTACTAATAATAATGGGAGTACCAGAACATCTAGTTTATCTCATTAAGAGACTTTATGAAGACGGCACAGCTGCTGTTCGCGTGGATGGAATAGATTCCGAAAATTTTAAGACTCAAGCTGGTGTTCGACAGGGATGTATTCTCTCCCCTCTTTTGTTTAATATCTACACCGAATACATAATGCGGATGGTTTTAGAAAACTGGGACAAAGGTGTTTCAATTGGAGGTCGACTGATATCAAACCTTAGATATGCAGACGATACTACTCTTTTTGCAACGTCACAAGCCGACGTAGAACGGTTTCTTTCGCTTCTGGAAATAACTAGTTCCGACTTTGGCCTTGCCATAAACCGCGATAAAACTAAAGTGATGGTGGTGGATCGTAAGAATAACAATCGATCTGATTTACACGAAATAGCAAATTGCGAAGTTGTCCAGAGTTACATCTACCTGGGATCCACAATCACAAATACTGGAAGTTGCGAAGAAGAAATTAAAAGACGTTGTGCCGTGACACGATCAGCCGTGGAAAAGCTCACAAAAATATGGAAAGATCGCCGTATAACTAAAAACACCAAAGTTCGCTTAATGAGGTGCTTAATATTTCCTATTTTCCTATATGGAGCAGAAACATGGACGATCCATCAAAAATGTCGTAAAAAGATTGACGCCCTTGAGATGTGGTGCTGGAGACGCTTGCTGAGGGTAAAATGGACTGCTCACCGCACTAATGTATCCATCCTCAAAGAGCTCCAAATCAAACAAAGGCTTTTGTCGATTGTGCAATTGCGAATCCTTAATATGTTTGGACATATCATTCGTAATGAAAGGTCATTGGAACGTTTAGTGGTTCAAGGAAGAGTAGACGGTCAACGCTCTCGCGGCCGATCACCCACAAGGTGGACAGACTTGGTTAAGTTTTCTACGAAGTGTTCCCTTACTGAGTGTACACGTACCGCCACAAATAGAGAGAGATGGAGAAGCCTCTCAAAAGCCGCAACCAAATATTAAGACTTACATAACCACGACCACTCCGCCAGGAGTGAACGACTGAGAAGAAGAAGAATAATAATTAATCTGTTTACTTTTTGGCGGGAGCGCGAACAGTGAAGTTGTGGGATTTGTTTTATTTTATCTGATTAGTGTTTTTTCAGGTTTAAATGAATAATCACGGTGGTTTATTAACTGCTTAGTATCTGTGAAAGTACATGTAAATGTGGGAAAACGAAACAAAGCCGCTGAATGTAACTTCTCTGAATCCTCCAAAAAGTCTACTAAAAAAGTGGCAGTAAATGATCACCATTTTGCTGAGATTATATTTCATCTCATATCATCTCATCTCCTTTCATTTCGTTTTCATTTCATTTCCTGCCATGTTTCATATTAATCAACTTCATTTCATTTCATAATATTATCATTTTTCATAAAAGTTTTCATTAAAATAAAAATAAGATTTGACCTAAAGATTTTAGTTACCAGGTCATAAAATCCCTTAAAAAAATACACAGCAACACACATCAAATCACAGATTATCACAGTTTACGCCACACGATATGTACATATGACAAAAAATATTAAAATCATTTTTCAATGCTAGATGTTTCATTGTAGATATTTTTATATAATAAGTAAATTAAACATAGCATGCAACAATGTGATAAAAATAAGTAGAAAAAATGGGGTTCACCCATACAATTCTTCTAAGTGTAGTGCTTTATCTTCCTATCTTATTAATTTCTTCTAAAGAAGTGCGTGAAAAAAATGAAAATTGCAATAGCACTGAGTCTGAACGTGTTCAATACGAGTTCACTACCGATGTTGTTAAAAGTCAGCACATAATAACATTTAAAGGATACTATCCCAGGAGCACAAGAGAAAATTATGTAAATGCCGCTCTAACCAGTGCAGGTGTAAGTATCCAAATATTATTATGAATTTTTATGAGAAATGCAACAGAATAATAATTTACAGTAAAATATAAAAATACAATGCTAGGTTTTAATAAATCTAAATATACGTTTCATTTTCAGAATTATCATATTATTTCAACCCTTCTATTGTACATATGCCTTCTTATGAAACTTTACTTGCGTCATGAAATAATATTTTTAAATACTTACTTCATTTTTTACTTTCATCTTGTAGTAAACGCATTGTATTGTAGCTAAAGATAATATTTAAAAAATAAGTAACTTACTCCTGGAAAAGATTTTAGTTACTCAAAAACTAAAGTCTTTTTTGCTTCTCTTTGCCTGTCTATGCTACTAACCTTGAGAGGTTACACTATATTCACCCGACATGTACAAGGTTTACCCTAGCAACTTTGCTTAGGACAGTGCTTTGCTGAATCTACCATCAGAAACGCTACTCACTAAGAAGATCAGGCGATAAACTCAGTGGGTAAACCATTCGTCACATTTGATTTGTTCGACAAGAACTATAACTGCTGGTTGGAATACCTTAAAGCACCAATAGTGGATCAAAAGGATCTGAAGTTAAAAGACATCTTCAACCATTGATGTTGTAATTATAGAACTAGGACTAGGAGTAGGACTAAGCAGACTTTGGCCCTTTATTCTTTTTAAGGTGGATGATCTAATTCAGTTTTATATATCAATTGCTTACTAAAACCAAGAGCATTAGTTGCACATTTGACTTCATGCAATAACTTTATGAGTAATTTGAGTGCAATTTTGGCCTCATCCATAAAATCTCTTAGAATTAAATCTCTCAATAGTATCATCAAGATAAAATTATACCTCATTAGGATGACAATGATATTATTTGCGTAAAGCCCTAAATTGATGTCCTTAAATGTACAAATAAGGATTTTTTCTTGTTGCATTTTATTTTTTTATAATCTGAACCGACACTCTCATTGAGGAAATGGTATAAAACTACACACAGATAGCCAAATATATTTCATAAATAAATAAATAAGCCACTATAAAAGCAGAACTAAAATGAAACAGCCATTGCATTTATACAAGTCCTAAGGTTAATATATAGTAGAGGCGGATCTATTGGACATCTATTTAAAAAACAATTAACAATGCTAACTGCAATCATATTTAAAAAAGGCTTGGGAAGCTTGGTGGCTCTCAATTAGTGGTTAGTGCTTGGAGGGATAGGAAACCAGGTCAGAAATATTATCTATCTATCTCTTAGGTTTATGGCGTTTTCTTTTAGATTTCGCCAATGTCAAGTGTATATAATACTCTGCTTTCTATTTCTATTTCTATTTAACGAGCAAGGTCACAGATATTCACTAAGAATTAAGTGAGTAGCTAAGAATGTTTGATGACAGGATCTCTGTTGATTTACCTAAAACAAATAAGACGCACACAATATATATACAGGGGTTAGTTCGATAAAAGTCAGACAAACTACAGCTTATTATGGTTAATGAATGAACTAAGAATGTAAACGAAAGGAGAGTTGACAAGGGAAATAAGAGATTTGAGATCAATGGGGTGAGGAATATCAGGAGGAAGGAGATCATAGAGGGAGGAAGATAGACGACAACTGAAAAACATGTGATTTGGAGAGCTCAGAAATATTAAATGTCTAACCTGTCATTATTATTTTTTAAATAATAAGTACATGTTATTGCTATCCCACCCAACTAACAGTATTCCAAATTTAAATCATCAATATGAATAAAAAATATATGACTGCTTATCTTGCAGTGAGATATTGTGTTATTGACATTTAGTGTGAATGTATGTATTGTTATTATCAATTTCTTATCATTTAATTCAGCCAGTCTTAGTGTAATTAATAATAAAAACTACAGTGTATACAAAGAACAGATAGTAATATGACACTATCAACTTCCGCATTTAAATTATGTTTTTATTTGTTAAATACCCATGCCAAATTGTAGTTTTAGTTATTTTAGATTTATAAAATTTTATAATATAAAGAGGAATCCTATGTTCATAGTCGAGCAATGACATATGTAGTGGTCAAGACCTGTGTCTATAATCGAGAAGTGGCTCTCCAAATGAACTATATTGAATTTAATTTAATTCAACCATCAGCTGTACCAGCTCCACAGTACACTTCCATTATGCTCTAAACAGAAGGAGTCCATTCAAATTTTTGATAATCCTAATCTATGGCTTTTCTAATTGCTCTAAACTTGTGCTTTTAAATTATCATGGCTTCATCATCGATTCAGAATATGCGAAAAACTTGAAAAACTTAGGGCTGGCTTTATATGTACATCACACAAATTTTATAAAGCATTATGTAAAAAAGATGATTTAATCTAGAAGTATCAGGTCTGAGCTGTAACAAAAATAATGTTTGTTGTAAAAAAATACATTAATTTTACTACCCAATATTTTGTTCACAGATAACAGACTGGAAGATTATTAAACGCAACAATCCAGCCAAAGAATATCCTAGTGACTTTGATGTTGTCGTCCTAGAAAATGCAGGAAGAAAAGCATTGGAAGCCCTGCAAGATCACCCCGCAGTTCGACGGGTCACAGCCCAACGTCAAGTCACACGGTCCATAAAGTATGTGAAAGAGGTAAGACAAATATAGACTAAATAAAGCAAATATTTACTTACTAATTTATTATTGCACGGGCAATTTATATTTAAAAGTGATTGTACTTTTTTTTTCCGGGCCGAGGGCCGAACCTCCTACGAAGTCCCCGCGCCTAAGAGGCGCGCGGGGTATGTGAGACTCAACGATCTGCAGGTGTTGAGATCAGACCGCGGGCCCAAGGAATTTAGGGCCCACCCACTAAACGACTCCCCTGCACTCTTACACCCGGCGTCCGATCTCCGTCCGGGGTCAAAACCCGGTCAGAGTAGGGGGGTTCCCGCGGTCAACACTACAACCAGACACGCGGCGCCACCCCGAGGACGCCCGACCGACCGGTCGTCGAGGCGATAGTCGACGACCAACGACGTCAGTCTCCGCGGTACGGCGGCCCTTCAGGCCGCCCGGGCGATGCCGCTGGTGTTCCGGGATACCCCGCTGGGCCAGAACCAGCCTGCCGGGTCGGAACGCGATACACCGCCGACCGGGTTGCTCTTCCACAGTATGTTCGGCGACGACAGCGACGACGAAAATGCGGACCGCATCGCAGTCCGCAGCCGCCGACGCGTCGTCCCGTCCTCCTGGTGCCAGCGCGCTAGAGTGACGGTAGCGTGCGGCGCAGTCTCAGCCCCCTTAGGTCGCCCCGTGACCATCACCGGGAGGAGACTGCCTCCTCATAGGGGCCGGAGCTGGACAAACGCCCTCCTCCGACTCCCGGCTCGACGGCGGCGGCACGGCGCCGAGAGGGAGGAAGAGTTCTCCCTCTCCCGTTCCGCCGCCTCCTTCTGCGAGATGGTGGACTCGCAGAAGTCGAGCATCGCCTGCCAGGACTCATCGCTGCCGAGCATCGCAGCCACGACGGTCGGAAGCGACAAGTCCGGTCCTATTTTTGCAACGAGGACGCGGCGCTGCTCCGCGAAAGCGGGGCAGCACGCGAGCGTGTGCTCCGCCGTGTCCTCGTTGCAGCCACTGCAATGGTGGCACTTCGGCGTCGGCTCCCTCCGGGCGACGAGGTGCAGGTAGCGACCGAAACAGCCGTGTCCCGTGAGCACCTGCGTCGCTCGGAAGGTGAGACAAAAGTGATTGTACTGGCTTATCACTATAACAATTTAGAGACATAGTGCATGAGTTGTGAGTTTCATTTGGAAGACGGTATGTATAAAATCTATAGAGAAAAAAAAAAAAAAAAACCATAGCCACAGTACAGAGTTGGAAAAATATCTGTATGCTGATTTTAATCTTACTTCAATTAACTTCCTTACAATTCTTACAATTTTATCAGCATATACTCAAAGTACGTATTATAAATAGAATGAAACCTTGGAATCGAACCAATGAACAACAACAACATTGTATCTTCATGTGACACACTACATTTTATCTCACAACATCTATACTAATATTATAAATCTGAAGAGGTTGTTTGTTTGAATGCCCTAATCTCAGGAACTATTGATCCAATTTGAACAATTATTTCAGTGTTAGGTAACCATTTATTGAGTAAGGCCATTATAGATTTTTCTGGATTTCTCCAGGATCTGTTCATCAGATCTTGATGATTACGGGACCATTTGGGAAGTCTATCCTTTCGAACAAAAAAAAGGATTATCCCAATCGGTTCAAGCATTTTCGACAAATCGGTGAACATTCATAGATAAAAAAATTATGATCGAATTGTTAACTTCCTCTTATGAAATCGGTTAAAAAGCGTGAATTTGGTACCTTAAATAGAGCTCCTTAACATTCTATTATTCATCAAAATATTTTCAATTTCTACGTAATTGCAGAGGCGGGTAAAATTTAGCATTATGCCAAAGAAACTATTCCACGTGGCCGAAGTTGCGAGCAAAAGCTAGTGTGATATATTTTCAATGAACATCTTTAGAATTTATAAAAGTAAATTTCAATATGAAAGTATTTTGTTTATTTTATATTATTTATAGCATTGATTTTAAATGTACCAGATGAACCGACGACATAGTGAGAATTACTGGGTCACGTTGGATGCAAGTGCAAGTGGCATTAGACCGCACTGGAGATCAGTTGGAGAGGCATATGTTCAGAAGTGGACAGTGGACAGGCTGAGATGAATAAACGAATGAAAAATCTTGTTGCATCCTGTCCACAGTTTGCTTATTTTGTAAAAAAAATTGTGCACTATCTACCATTAAGTATTTGTTATTAGGTATGTTTTCCTAAACCTGATCCAAATATTTACTTTCACTTACATTTTATTCATTCAAAATTGCCAAAGAAGACAGACAAAAACAGGCCACCAGATAGTAATTTGATGTCTTATAAACATCACCAGTGTAATGCAGTTGGCACAGTCAAACCACCAAATACACTTTTAACTCACTTTTGTACATAAATGTCAGAGTATTATAGTAATACCGGCATAATCGAACCTGTAGACCGAATGGTAAGTAGTCGTAGTGGTAGTCGACGTCGCCCAAAACACGTCATTACGGATCCTCCCGATCCATTAACGGTGCTTTTAGGTACCACAAGCACTGTTCATCGTACTCGTCGAACCCGTCGCTTACGACGAAGGGACGAGCGAACTAAGCCATAGACACAGCCCACTGAGTTTCTCGCCGGATCTTCTCAGTGAGTCGCGTTTCCGATCCGGCTGTAGATTCTGCGATGCACTGCTCTTGCTAGGGCTAGTGTTAGCAACATTCCGGTTTGAGCCCCATGAGCTCACCTACATGTTAGGGCGAAGCTAAAATAGCCTCTCAAGGCTATCGGCATAGGTAAGAAAAAAAAACCACCACCCTGCCTATTTCTGCCTTGAAGCAGTGATGCGTTTCGAATTGTAGTGCGGGGAAGTGGTTGTATTGTAAAAACCGAGACTTTAGAACTCATATCTCAAGGTGAGTGGCGGCATTTACGTTGTAAATGTCTATGGGCTCCGGTAACCATTTCACACCAGGTGGACCATGAGCTCGACCATCCATTTAAGCAATACGGAAATTACGTTTATTCTTAAGAAAGCATCTCAATTTTAATACATGGCTTACAAATAGAACTACTTCATTGCACCAAAAATATTACAATTACAGTACAAGTTTTCTAACATTGTTTAGTATCTTAGTAGTCATCATTAGTAGTCATCTTAGTATTTCATTGTTTCTGTCGACGATATAATTCAAAAATGGAATTCTATTTAACAAAAACTAGAATAACAGATCTGATTTCGTAATAAAATACAAATTGAAAAGTTGAAAAAAGCTTTTGGCGGGATTTAGTATTATTTATTAATCGATTTAACAAAATTCTCCACAGCAAATACACAAGGACATCTCAGATTGGGAATCTTTCTATGACACTGTATGTTCTCTTTGTTTAGGATGAGTGTGGATCAGGGGGCTGTTTGTATTCTGGGTGGCGGAATTATCGCGGAAGAGGACTGCACTCTCTTCGGAAAACTCGTGACGTAAGTAATTTCTTTATTTATTGCTTATATGTGCTAGCTCACAGCCCACCTGGTGTTAAATGGTTACTGGAGCCCATAGAAATCCTCAACGTAAATGCGCCACCGACCTTGAGATATAAGTTTTAAGGGTCTCAAGTATAGTTACAACGGCTACCCCACCCTTCAAACCGAAACGCATTACTGCTTCACGCCAGAAATAGGGTGGTGGTACTCACCCGCGCCGACTCACAAGAGGTCCTACCACTAATCCATTTTGAAATGAGATCGTAGTCTCAATTGTATTGTATAATGGCTGTTCAAACTGGAACGCATGTCTGCTTCGTGACAGAAATAGGCTGGTGGGATGGTACCTACCCGTGCGGGCTGACGCGCGCTACTTCGAGAGATTACGCAAGTTTATGAACTATGCTGATTATAATTTTCTTAAAAGATGTTATTTCTTTCTAGAGGACACGTGCTAAAATTTGTATATCCTATTAGCCTATAAAAATATGTACCTGCCTGTGGAATTCGAACACGGGCAAGTTGCTTCGATACGATTACTCGAAGCGTCTTATCCTTTAGGCCAAGATAACTTCAACGTTATTAATATATAGGGCATCATTATTATTGTACCCAGGACCATCCAAATCTTATTATTTCCATTCTATTCTATTCTAAATATTCTATTCTAAATTTTATTTTATCGATTTCATGGCACACATAGGATGATCGTAATATATAGTGATATATATTACTTTTTTTATCCTATTGTATTATCCACGGTCCTTGATACGTGGCAAACTTTCAACATAATCGAACGTCTTGAAATTTGTATCAATTACGTATGAAATATTCCTTTACATAGATACGTTGATAAGACCAGACCAATAAAGACGTTTTAAAAAAATAGCTATTATACTCTTGGTTTATACGCCATGCGCGCTGGTCGATGATACCGAGAAGTTGTAAATTCGTTTACGTTTCATGAATTACGTCATTCCGAAGTTTGGTACACGCATAATAATATAATTGGGTTTATGAACGCTTTACCATGATTAAACTTCGTTCAAGGCCCGCCGCTAATTCTAAGCTTTTGTCATTAATTTATCGCCAACGCTACATTAGGGCCGCGTTTGATATCAATAACTCACCAGCATTGACGTTTCCCCCAGTCTTGTAGCCGAATGGGCTTTTCCAGCTACGTCCGGACGGGTAGGTTAGCTTTCGGGCTCAACCTGACAAAATTGCTGACACTAGCCCTAGCAAGAGTAGTTCTTCGCAGAACCTACCGCCGGATCGGAGTCGCGATCCACTGAGCAGATCCAACGAGACAGACACTCAGTAGGCTAACCATTGACTTATTGTTTATTTTAGCATCCTCCTGAGAACTTCGCGTTTCTTTCACAAAACGATATCGAAGGTTATTCTAAAGTAATTTTCAACTTCGTCATCTCTCCAGCGAGCGGCTATGTTCTGAAATTTTTTGACTAAATACAGAGTAACGCCTCCGGTAAACCGGAGCCCATAGGACCTCTCGTGAGTCCGCCCGGGTAGGTACCACCACCATGCCTATTTCTACCGTGAAGCAGTAATTCGTTTCGCTTTGAAGGGTGGGGTAGCCGTTGTAACTAATTCGAGACCTTAGAACTCATATCTCAAGGTGGGTAGCGGTATCTACTTTATATATGTTTACGGGCTCCAGTAACCGCTTAGCACCAGGTGGGCTGTGATCTCGTCCATCCATCTAACCAATAAAAATATCTACAACGTAAACGCCGCCACCCACCTTGAGGTATGAGTTCTAAGGTGTCAGTATAGCTACAACGACTGTCCCACCCTTCAAACCGAAACGCATTACTGCTTCACGGCAGAAATAGGCAGGGCGGTGGTACTTACCCGTGCGGACTCACAAGACGTCCTACCACCAGTAAGTCTACAATCGATTTTAAAAATTTCAGAATAGCAGTCTTTTAAAATGTATCATTGATTGGGTTTCATTACAGATGTATTCGTACAATTGCCTACGATTACAGTTAATTTACGTCAATTGATATTGTTGTAGAATGGATACACGTCACGCAAACTATTACGGACCGTCCCACGCCAGATCACCTCTGTGTTGAAAGCAGACGTTCTTTGGTCTCTTGGTGTCACAGGTACTATTTTTTATTAGTATTAAGTTAATTTTATTTAGAAACTAGCATTAAAAATTAACATTATTATTTATTGTCATTATTATTAGGAAGTCCAACACTCATATAAATATTAGCCTATCCATTAAGTACACGTAGTTTCTACATGAATACCGAGTTTCAAGTCAAAAGGTGGCATGGTTCAGTAGTTATAACGGAAAATCCGTAAAAACCACTGTAGATTTATATATTAGTATAGATAAAATATGAACTGTGTATAATTATATCTTAAGGCAACAAACACACCAAAACTTGGTCAGACGCAACGCCGAATGAGTGGGGATGCGTGCAAGCGCATGGCCCTATGGGTTAGTAAGAAACTTGTCAGGTGTACTAATCCGCATTAAATAATATAAAAAAAAGTTTTCGGAAATATCTATATATATATACCTTTTTTAGAAATTTCATATTCATTTATGCAGCGTGGTCACATTATTCAGCAGGTTTTAAAACCAACCGACCACACGACATACTTTTATACTTTTATTTAATCACCTTAAGTAGGTACTGCATTTAATGTAGCAAACAGTTAATGTAGGCATGATGTAAAGGTATCACTAGAACTGTAAAACTTTATTAAACTCAAATAATTGATGAAATTCTACATAATGATCAATATAATCATCATCTTGCGAAAAAAAATTTGCATCTGCACCATCGATTTCGTGGTATGATTTTTTTTAAATAACGCCTCTATTTTTGCCTATAAATACGTGTATGTATTTCACGCATTGTTTCTTATACATGATCCTTTCAGATGTTTATTTATTGAATTTCTAATTCCGGTTGTGATATTCGTATTCTCGCCACAAGGCGATGTTTGCGAGAAAAATAATTTAAAAAATTTGCTAAAACAAAATAATATTTCCCTAATTAAAATATCAATCAACTAAATCACATCGTGGAAATGTAAAATGGATTGATTATAAAATTATGCTCCGATATTATTTATCATCTTTTTTTGAAGATTATGATATTTTAAAAGAAAGATAACAATTGAATTTAAAGTATCTATTAATTGAATTTAAAGTATCTAATAAGCCTGAAGTCCCGACAGTTCAAAACTGTCTTTATGGTTTGCGTTTGAATTTGAAGACCTCATTTTGCCTTTATCTTGCATTAGCACCCTGCAACTAAACGATAACATGAATTATATGAATGATGATACTATGAACGGCCGCCTGCCAAGTATTGGAATCAACTGTGAGAATCGATCTTAAAAGATGTTTTTAAATTGAATGATTTACTCTTTTTTTTTTTATTGCTTAGCTGGCTGGACGAGCTCACAGCCCACCTGGTGTTAAGTTGTTACTGGAGCCCATGGACATATACAACGTAAATGCGCCACACACCTTGAGGTATAAGTTCTAAGGTCTCAGTATAGTTACAACGGCTGCCCCACCCTTCAAACCGAAACGCATTACTGCTTCACGGCAGAAATAGGCAGGGCGGTGGTAACTACCCGCGCGGAACCACAAGAGGTCCTACCACCAAAAACACTCTGCTATTGTCCCACGTATTTTATTTGTTTAGGTAGAGTGTTGTCTTAAACGATTGAAGAGAGCGCCTTTGAAAGATGCTACTTTACAGAGTAACTTTTGCTTCAACTATTAGCAATATATTGACTCTGTTTTTCGCCACATGTCCATTACAGGTGAAGGTATAAAGGTGGCCGTGTTTGATACCGGCTTAGCTCGTAACCATCCTCATTTTGGGCGGATCCGTGAACGTACCGACTGGACGGGAGAGGACACATTGGACGACGCCTTAGGCCACGGAACGTTCGTTGCCGGAGTAATAGCTTCGAAGGCCGACTGTTTGGGATTCGCTCCCGACGCCGATTTGCACATCTTCCGAGTATTCACTGATAATCAGGTATTTAAATACGAAATATTTATTTTTTTACGCGCACGCTTTAGAGAGAGAGAGAGAGAATACACTTTATTGCACACAAAAACACAATTTACATACATTTGTACAATAGGCGGTCTTATCGCTAAAAGCGATCTCTTCCATACAACCGTTTAATTTCAGAAATTCTGGAAAATATAAATAATATAGCAGGTATGTTGCGGTGTACTATATATAATACATTATTATAGAAAATACATACATACAATAAACAAAATATATACCGTTAATATATAATATGAAATATATACCAATATACATACTTACATACAATACATACTAATATACTTACATACACATAATGCATCAACAGTATGGAAATCATAAATGATGATGCAAACAAACAGCTAAGCAGATAGTAGTGTTCCTTAACCATTCTTTTAAAAAAGGTTTAAAGTTGGAGCACTCCGGACTGCTTCCAGCAGAGAATTCCACAATCGAAATCGATTTACTAAATTTTGTTTCTTAAAGATCGCTATTTAAATCTCAACAGGTTTCATACACTTCGTGGTTCCTGGATGCGTTCAACTACGCAATAATGCGCAAAATAGACGTTCTCAATCTCAGCATCGGGGGACCGGATTTTATGGATCATCCGTTTGTCGACAAAGTCTGGGAACTTAGTGCTAATAAGGTAATTTGGAAGCAAAATATACTTCAAAATTTTTAATAGTATTCATATTTATCATACGTTGTTAAATCATAGTAATCAAAGGTGGTAGGACCTCTTATAAATCCGCACGGGTAGCTTCCACCACTCTGCCTATTTCTGCCGTGAAGCAGTAATGCGTTTCGGTTTGAAGGGTGGGGCAGCTGTTGTAACTATACTGAGACCTTAGAACTTATATCTCGAGGTAGGTTGCGCATTTACGTCGTAGATGTCTATGGGTTCCAGTAACCACTTAACACCAGGTGGGCTGTGAGCTCGTCCACCCGTCAGTATAGTTACAAAGACGCCACCCTTCAAACCGAAACGCATTACTGCTACACGGCAGAAATAGGCAAGGTGGTGGTACCTACCCGTGCGGAATCACAAGAGGTCCTATCACCAGTTCTCCCTGTGATGGTGTATGGGGCCGAGATATGGATGCTCACAAAGCAAATTATGACCAAAATGCAAGTAACACAAACAGCTATCGAACGGGCTATGTTAGACAAAGACGTACCATGTTCGTCTTTGTCTAAATGCTGCTAAAAAAAATTCGTTAACGTTTTTATAAAGTTTACTACGCTTTATGCTAATGATTGGTGCTTTTCTGTACCTCAAGCACCGGTCATCGTCCTCGTCGAACCCGTCGCTTGCGACGAAGGGCTCGACGAGTAAATTAACCCTCAGACACAGCCCACTGAGTTTCTCGCCGGATCTTCTCAGTGGGTTGCGTTTCCGATCCGGTGGTAGATTCTGCGAAGCACGGCGCTTGCTAGGGTTCGTGTTAGCAACGTCATCAGGTTTGAGTCCCGTGAGCTCACCTACTAGTTAAGGTTACGCTGAAATAGCCTCTCAAGGCTCTCAGCTTAGGTAGGAAAAAAATAAAAGTAAATGACTTATTTATTTGTTTATACCAGGTAATAATGGTATCGGCGATTGGTAACGACGGTCCTCTGTACGGCACACTGAACAACCCCGCTGATCAAATGGACGTCATAGGCGTTGGCGGTATAGGGTTCGATGACCGCATCGCGAAATTTTCGTCGAGAGGAATGACAACATGGGAGTTACCACAAGTGAGTTTAATGTCATTAAAGAAAAAAAAAGATTTGAAAAAGAAATAATTTATAGTTAACGTTTTGTAGCACTTAGATTACCGTGCAGCATTTCCGAGTATGCAGATTGTCTCATCGTAACAGGGTGATGCTCTACAATACTTGCATACATTTCGTCTTGACCTATGGAAGTAGTTAGTATTCGCTCGCATTGACTGCATGCACATAAAATCTCTCCAGGTCATCCAATCTCGTTCTGCAGATTTCGGAGCAGTAATGTTTGCAGCATTCATAAATAATCGTGGGTGTATCGTCTAAACGTTAATGTAACGCGAAGTTTGATTAACCACTGTCTTGAAGATTATAATGTGGATAATAATAATAATAATAATAAAGGAATAACTCATACACGGTCATCCGACTTCAAACTGTACTATGGAATCCCCTGTACTATGGAAATCTGTGATTGATAAACACACTTGTATATGTCTAAATATATATAGATAATAAACGCTCAGACGAAAAAGCAATGTAGGAATCGAACTCACGACAATCGAATCAGTCCAGCGGTCGGGCTCTAGTTATTGTACAAGCGAGTCAGTCATACGTCTATATGCGCGGAAAATCTTTGCTAAAATATACATAAATTAAAGACATAGGTTTTTTTTTTGTTTTAGGGTTACGGTCGTATGAAGCCCGACATTGTAACATACGGCAGTGGAGTACGTGGATCGAGCGTGAACGGTGGATGTAAATCACTTAGCGGTATGACCTTAATCATTTTATATGATACACCAGATGGAACGAAGACCTAGTGAAAATAGCTCGGTCACGTTGGATGCAGGTAGCAACTGGACATCAATCGGAGAGGCCTATGTTCAGCAGTGGTGGTAGGAACTCTTGTGAATCCGCATGGGTAGGTACCACCACCCTGCCTATTTCTGCCGTGAAGCGGTAATGCGTTTCTGTTTGAAGGGTGGTGCAGCCATTATGATTATACGGAGACCTCAGAACTCATATCCCATGATGGGTGATAGCATTTCCGTTATAGATGTCTATGGACTCTGGTAACTGTGAGCTCGTCCCCCCATCTATGTAATATAAAATAAAAAATATGGCAGGTTGAGATGATGATGATAAACGTCGTAGAAGGAAAAACTGCTATATCTTTGAAAAAATTGTCACTCGAACATAATGTAACAAGATAAGGCTGGGTTAAAGATTAAACTAGCGGCTCACATGATGTTAGGAAGCTACCAAAGGTCATATACATCACGATTTACATGCCCCCCACCCATTTTTACACTGGAGTCTCATAAAGTCTCCAGTGTACCTACTGTATAGCGAATACGCGATAAGGGTAAAAACTCCTTATTCGCGGTTCCTTCATTCGCGTTTTCACATTTGATGGATCTAATCGTCACATTGATAAAAAGGATTCCGATATGTAGGTATCCAACGGAATATCCTGTGTGAACGCGTTTTTCCATATTCATTTCTGTATTCGCGGCTTATTTACGGGTCATACATATACCCCGAGAATAAAGAGCTTTTACTATATATACCACTAATAGATATATGTAAATAAATCTGTCGGCTTAATTATGATAAAAAAGAGTCTTTCCAAAAAACAGGTACATCGGTAGCGTCGCCGGTTGTAGCTGGCGCCATAGCGTTACTAGCGAGCGGTGTTCCACGTCAGAATTTAACTCCGGCATCTGTTAAACAAGCCTTATGCAGCACAGCGCTAAGACTACAAGGGCCTAACATGTTCGAACAGGGACACGGGAAATTGGACCTTATCAGCGCTTATCAGGTATGAACTCTGGTTCCTTAATAGGGTTCCTTAACAAACTCCTTTGCCTTAAGGCTTGCAATAAGAATAACCAGAATGTCGACTTGGTCAGTTTTGGACCGAGAATATAATTTTTAGCGCTGTTCATCGTAATTATCTCCTGCCTACTTAATTCGGTGGATGGTGAAGGCGAAAATACTACATTTTGAATTGAACCAATTGTTCTTTAAATACTATTATTATATATCTTTAAATACTACTACATATATTATACTTCACTTAGTTTTCTTGATACTATAAGTAACATTAATTATGTAATAATTACGGCAACGTACTATTTTCTTATCTGTATTCTACCCAGTTTGTTTTGGGTTTACTGGCCAAGCCAGCCGGTCGCTTAAGCCTTGTTCGGACTAGGCGAGTATTTTAGTCGAGTACCGAGTAATTTAGTGGCTAAACTACTCGCCCGAAAAAATAGAACAAAATGGATTGACTTGACTAAATTATTTACTAACCTACTCGACTAAATTTTTGGTGCTCAGACACATTTAGCTACTAAATTACTCGGTACTCGACTAAAATACTCGCTTAGTCCGAACAAGGCTTTAGGTCGGTTTTATTAATAAAAATGTAACTTCAGTGAAGCGAAAAATACATAAATGAATCTAAATCTTGAAGCTTCAATGAATAAGATCGAATTTCGATAGTTCAGCGAACACTGGTTACCATAACAAAATGTCAGTGTTATTTATTAAAAAATATCCTTTGTTCTCGGTCAGTTCCTCAGGAAGTACGAGCCGCAAGCTACATTAAGCCCGAATTACATCGACCTCACCGAATGTCAGTACATGTGGCCGTACTGCACGCAGCCGCTGTATTACAGCTCGCAGCCAACGATCGCGAACGTGACCGTCATTAATGGACTCAGCGTTGTTGGGAATGTGGTAAGCTATAATACGTTACGTTTAAAACTACGTATAATGACTGATAAATTCCTGTCCTATTTACTGGTGGTAGGACCTCTTGTGATTCCACGCGAGGAGGTACCATGCCTCTTTCTGCCGTGAAGCAGTAATGCGTTTCGTTCTGAAGTGTAGGGCAGCCGTTGTAACTATACTGAGATCTTAGAACTTATATCTCAAGGTGGGTGGCGCATTTACGTTGTAGATGTCTATCGGCTCCAGTAACCACTTAACACCAGGTGGGCTGTGAGCTCGTCCACCCATCTAAACAATAAAAAAAATGTACATTTGTATATCAGAAAGAAGTCTCGTGGCATCCACATCTGCCCCATGGCGTTCTTCTCTCGGTGTCTTCAGATTACAGCGATGTCCTTTGGCCTTGGTCTGGCTGGTTGGCCCTCAGCTTCACAGTCCGGGAAGAAGGGGCTAACTTTGATGGTATCATCGAGGTATGTACATATAAAACTATAATATAAAAAAACAATATTAAGCCTTCCCGCCTTTATATCGTACCGCTCCCGGTCAGGATATTAGGCTAAAGTAATAAATATATTGTATTGTTATAGGTCTTTGATACGTGGTAGGCAGTGGTTTGGTACGCAGCGGCTTGGCTTTGCCCCTAGCATTGCTGAAGTCCATGGGCGACGGTAACCACTCACCATCAGGTGGGCCGTATGCTCGTCTGCCTACAAGGGCAATAAAAAAATAGTGTACAAAAGAACATTACATATTTAAAAAAAAAACAGACTGCAAAAACATAGATGAAATTATGTCTGTTCTCGATAAAATCTTAAAGTATCAAAATTATCTATTAATCGTCTTGTGTTAGTGTCGAAAATATATGTGAATAGTTGTCTTCAAAAATCTGTTCATCATCATCGTAACTGTGTTCGAACAGGGTCACGTGAACGTAACGATCGAAAGTCACGACGATACAGGTGATAGAACAATAAAGAACGCCACACTCACATTGCCGATACGGTGAGTCCACACTGTATGCTCTAATAATTATAATAAGTTAATAATCACATCTCCAAAATGTTTGCCTTGAAAATTATCTACATTTACGTGTGTGTTGAACTAAACTTTAAATGTTTTGTTTGTAAAAGTAGCAATTTATTACATTTTATATTCGATGCTAGCAATCGATGTGTTTAGTACTGCAGATTAAAGAGCATTTCTTTTTTCTCCTACGTGAAGAAAGTGTAACTTTTTCTCCCTGGGTACAAGTGCGCATGCGCGTTAGTGTCTACGTCTGCTCTCACGCACATAAAATTCTCTGCCATTGTTGTGCTGAGGTAATTTGCAATATTGTGTTTAGTGTAAAAGTGAAATAAACACTTGGTGCACAATGTACTATTTTCTACTAGTATATACGACACGGTGTCAAATGCCATACAATCAATCAATGTCAAGTAGTTAATAACTACTAATAATAAAGACTGGTTTTGTTGAAAAAGACGTAACTGTCAAATGAACAGTTCAAATAGCGATATTGAAGTCGCGATATTGAAACGCTTAGAGAAAGATAATTCCACTAACAAAAGTTTCTCAGTTTAATATTAAAAAAAAAAAAAAACAATAAGAAAAACCATAATGCCAATGCTTGTTTACATCATAGAGCTCGAGTGATCCCAGTTCCGGTGCGATCCCGGCGTCTCCTCTGGGACCAGTTCCACAGTCTACGTTACCCCGGCGGCTACTTCCCTAGGGACGATCTACGAGCCAAACACGATCCCCTCGACTGGCACGCTGATCATATACACACCAATTTTAGGGACATGTACAGGAGATTGCGCGAACACGGATTCTACGTTGAAGTCATGGGTGAGTACTGGGCCGCGATATAAATAAGGAGTATTAGTGAGTACTAGCGATCCCGCAGTGGTCGAAATTCGACTATAATTAACTAAAATTATAAGTTTGAACATTATTAAGGTTCTATGGTCAAAGATTATTATTATACTTTTTTATTTTATACTTTTTTATTGACAGATTTCTCCAAGACTACACTTAGACAAATATTAATTGCAATACACAATAAAACAAACAAACAATATTTAATCTATTCTCAATTTGACTACAGTCTGTAGGCAATAAGAAAAGTTTGATAATAAACAAATAATATACATGCACTCCTTCTCTATATTCTTTATAAGTGTGGGAAATTTTATACTCCTCCGTCCGTGAAATTTGCGTAAAAATAGATACAAAGTTTTTGCTTCACGTATATATATTAAATATATAGATTAGTCCATAGACAAAATAAAGTGGATGCCACCGCCCTCCTCGAGACATGAGGTCTAAATCTCAATTGTTTGGTATAACGGTTGTCTCACCCTTCAAACGCATGGGTAACACCAGAAAGAGTGCTAGTACCTACTATGCTTATTAAACAAATTAAAAATGTTGTCGATAGGATTTTATATTCTTTTACCGTAGAAATCATTCGTAGACAATGTGCTTAGTGCATAATTCATTAGAAAAATTGCTACCTGCCTGTAGGATCCGAACACTGGCACAGTGGCATCGCCCGATACGAGTATACCGAGCGTCTTATCCTTTAAGCCACGACGACTTAAGATTAAGGGTCGTGGTACGCTATGCAAGCACGCCAACGTCACCGCTCCAACCCAGCGATTAGCTTGTCATTTGAATTTGACCCTAAAATCGTATGTCGTATAATATTGTTACGCGCTGGGGTTCGGGATAAATAAAATTCTACCGAATCACAAGTTAACACTGAATACTTAAAACACTTCACTACACTTTAAAATTCTCAATTCGCTTCAAGTGATCCGTTCGCTGTTTCGCTTCGAGTAGTTCCGATTACTGACTGACTGCGTGCTTGCTATCCCTGCAACGTTTTTATAGTCGGTACCACATCCCTAGAATTATCGAGAATATTCCACACATCTCTAGTATTGTGTTTCCGCGATCTGACAATAGATGGCGTTGTACTTCTCGAGTGTTCTAGGTGCTACTAGATCCTTCGATATTCGTTCGGCGATAGATGGCGTTACTCCTACCGGCGTAACAATATATTTCATAACGTCAATATAAAAAGCCAACAGCGGTAACTAGCGGTAGCAAAATTCAATACATAGCCGTGCCGCAGCTATGCCCTTACAGTGTGCCATGACCTTAACTGTGATTTAATAGGTACACCCTTAACATGTATCGACACGTCGCTCTACGGCGCCCTGTTACTCGTTGACCCCGAAGATGAATATTTCCCCGAAGAGATGGCAACACTGAAGAAAGCCGTTGACGCTGGACTGTCGTTAATCGTTTTCGCCGATTGGTACAACGCTTCCCTTCTGCGGCACGTCAAGTTTTACGACGAAAACACAAGGCAATGGTCAGTACCTACTATGAAATTGAGCATGACAAAAAAAAAAAATCTAATGTGTTTATAATACAGTTATTTCGAGACATCATCATGATTTACTTTAAAATGTTAAACTATAACTTGAAAAATCAATTAGATAATATATCATTATGTATTGAGGTTTTATTAAGGACTAGCGACCCGCCCTCGCTTCGCTTCGGAAACATTAAAAAACACATGAAACCAAAAATAAAAAATAAAAATAAAATTAAAAAAAAGTAGCCTATGTTCATCAGGGACAATGTCGGCTTCTAATGGAAAAAGAATTTTTCAAATCGGTCCAATAGTTTCGGAGCCTATTCGAAACAAACAAACAAACAAATCTTTCCTCTATAATATTAGTATGGACTAACACAAACATTTTAAGGATTTGTAATATATTTTTATTGTATTTATTTTCAGGTGGATTCCTGAGACGGGAGGATCAAACGTTCCCGCTTTGAACGATTTACTCAGCATGTATCAGGTGTGGTAACTATTTACTAAATCTTCAATAAAAATAATATGACAGAAAATGTTCTGTTGGCTCTGTATCTTGGCATAATACATAGTATTATAATACTTACTGCTCTGGAGAAGGATCTCAGTGTTGAATTCCATGTCCTGTGTGACACCCACGGGAATAGATGGTGCCGGTCTAGGTCATCACACGCCACATTTATTTTTATTGCATAAATGGGTGGACGAGCTGACAGCCCACCTGGTGTTAAGTATTCACCGGAGCCTATAGACATATACAACGTAAATGCAGCCACCCACCTTGAGATATGAGTTCTAAGGTCTCAGTATAGTAATTGTGTTAATTTGTATTTTTACCTAATAGGTGGCGCTGGGCGATCGAGTATTTGAAGGTTCGTTCAAACTAGGCGGACACCCGATGTATTACGCAAGCGGAACTCATATACACAGCTTCCCTGAACACGGTGTACTGATCACGGCACCGCTCAACGATCAAGGGCAACAGGTAAGAACAGTACATACAGTCACATAGGGCGATGGTATTTAAATGAGCAACTCGTATAGGTCAATAACACATCCTGTACCTCACAAATTTTAACGATGATTTGATAGCTTTAAATATCTTAATACTTATTAGTTTATTATCGGTAGGTATTGCTGAAGTCCATGAGCGATGGTAACTACTCACCATCAGGCGGGCCGTATGCTCGTCTGCCTACAAGGGCAATTAAAATAAAACATAAAAAAATCACTTTAAAACGTGTTACAGTACCCGCCGATAAATATTGCACATCGACCGTGGGAAAGAGACGGTTAATTGTTGCATCGTAGAGCATTATATCTGTCGCACATTACCTAATTCACACTTAGTCTCTATACACACCGGATCGTAAGTGTTTCGTCGCACACAGGTAACGCTCTACAACAAAAACAAAATTAGACGACTGTCTCTTTCTAAATATCGATGTGCAATATTTATTGCCTGGCACTGTACATTGTTTTTTTAAATTAAACTTTTTGTTCTCTCAGATAATATCAGGTGAAAAGCCGGGGGCTGCGAACAGCAAAACGGAAGTCACACAACCGTTGCAAGTCCCGATACTAGGTCTCCTACAAACTGATGGAGATATTCATGACTATTCAAACGATACCGTGGATAAAGTACCTAAGGTAAATAGATTTGATTCTGATACGGTTAAACATAAAATACAGGATATGAATACTATAAGCTGTTCGAATTACAAATTCGAACCTAAATCTGTAAAATAATATAGTATTTAAATAAAAAATAATTATATAATATTTTCATCATTACATTTCGGAGTTAATTTCCCGTCACCGTCAGTTATCGATTTTGAACCGTGTGTTCTCTGAACGTTATAACGTGTCTTGAAATCCTATCAAGCGCCAGGCAGAATTAAAGCTCAGTTACTCCTTTGGGAACGATGACTCCTCTCAATTAAAGAACCGACATGGCCGTCATAAGGCCATAGAACAAGACTTGACATATCTATATAAAATTAGGCACAGACAAAAATAGTTAACTATCGTTTCGTCCTCTTTAACCGATTTTCTCTTTGCTTAGTAGATATTTATATATATATATTGTCATTAGGTATAATAGCCGGCAAACTTCTTGAGCATTTGTTGACGTAGTGGGGGTAAGTTCGCGCATGGTACACTCACGTGCAAAAACATTACTTACTCTGCGTCATAATGCTATTAAATTATTAAAATCAACATATGTATTTATTTATATATTTATTAGAACATCAACAAAACATATAGGTTAATAATTGTAATAATTTAATCTTGGGGTAAAATAGATATTCCTTCTATTAAGTCAAAACTAGAGCTGTTGCCAGGTCTTGGTTCAGTTGAAGCGAAGCTGGTATTTGTAATTTTTTTTTCGTTATCATAATCTTAACCATCATCATCATCACTGTTTTCATCACACGAGTCGCTATCATCGTGATTAGTCGACATAGGGCTCATCAGTGTAGTTTACAACTCGGTCGATTCGGTCTTCTTTTTTGTCTATAATTAATTATTTTTTGAAGATATTCGATTCGTAATAATCGAATGTTACTTTTTTCAATTACCAGCTTCCGATTATTTTCTGTTCTTTGTTTCCATCTAAAGCTTAGCTCTTTCATAATACGTCGTAAGCTTCATTCCGAGCCATTAAAATTTATATCTTCTTTAAATTTTTCGAAGCCTTTCTACGGTACGGAGTTTCGCTGCTTGTTATGTAGTTATTATGATTACATCTTTTTATTACAGATTGAACGAAACTATCCATTCCGCTAACTTTCTTCTTCCCTGATCTTTTCTTACCCGGAGTCCGAAACACGGCGGGCAAGCCAGAGCCTTTAGCTTCCTTAATAATGCACCTAACAGTACTCACTGATGGTTTTGTTACTTCCGAAGTCTGTTTTAATTTTTCCATATCATTCTTCCCCTGTTTTATAATGAAGCAATATACGTCGTACACAATTTTTCTACCCTTTCTTTTGAATACTACACCAGTTTGTCACGGCATAGTGTATGTTTTATAAAAAATCAACAAACACTCATCAAATAGCAATGGCAACAAAGTCCACAAGCAATTATAACAAATAACTTAACGATTAATAACGATAGACTTTCCACTGTACGCAAGCGTACTTTTGGGAGCAAGCGGAATGAGGGCGCGGTGCGGGACGCAAGGTTCGACTGATCTACCAATAACGCGCTCGATACGATTTCCCCTGCCGTCGCGCCTCACCCTCACCACCAAAGTGATCTAAAATTCGGTTCTGCGCAGTCAAGGTCATTTGCTCAAGAAGTTTGCCGGTTACTATATTCTTCATTTCTTTAATTATTGTATTCCATCTTCGAGCTGATGAATTGCCAATGTTATGTACGCCATTATTGTCACATGCATCAGGTCATGAATTAAATAGTTTAAGTTATTTTCCTATGTTAAATGTTTGTGATGTGGCTGTACTTTTTTAAATAAATAAATAAATATTGATGAGCTTTAAACTCATGAGAGCTTGGGTTTGAAAAAGTTACTATCATGTCCATAGAAAAAAAATATATAATAGAAAGGTGAATTTCAAAAATTGATCGTTAGGCGGTTTATCTGTACGAAACGTGTCGTTTTTTAAATTGCAGTCTGGCCGCCTGGTCGTTTACGGAGACTCATCTTGTCTGGAAGGTGGAACCGCCCGGAACTGTCACTGGTTGCTTTTGGCCGCTTTACAATACGCAATAGTGGGTCACGTGCCTCCAGCTCTCAAAGAAGCCGCAACGCCGCAAGAGAAACGCGTCAGAGATGTGCATATAATCCCTTCAGGTGCATAACTTCAAACTCAACACATTATTTAACCAAGTTTAATTATCCTACGAGATCAAGAAGAAAATTTCGTATTTGTGTGACAAAATACTGTCAGATTTGTACTCCTATTAGCCATGAAGCCAATGACGCCTTAATAATCATCCGGTCTACGATAGGTAGATCGCATCTGTACGTAAAGGCTTCGTAAAACAGAACGCGTACTTAGCGCGCGTCAGAGCACTAAACTGACGGTGCGCTATGACGCCGAGATGTGTTGTACTACTATGGTAACATACCGTCAAATAGAGCGCCAGCGCTATAGCGCTTATTGCGCTGGCGCTCTGACGCGCGCTAATTACGCGTTCTGTTTGACGAAGCCTTTTAGGACGCTTCGACGTCAGGTGTTGTAATTTTTTACAAAGTTTATTTTAGCGTCCGCGTGAATGTGTATTAAAATACTGGATAATGCCCGGAAAATTGATAGAATTACTTAGAAAATACCCTTGCTTATGCAATGCCGCATGTGAATCAAATCACTCGACATCTTAATACTTTTAAATTTTCACACTGCTATCGAAAGGCACTATGATTTGGAGGATGTTACGTTGCATCAAGGAGCGTTGGGCTCATTTAGTCAATTTGTGTGACATGAAAAGAGCGCGACGTTAAAACGCAGCGCTAAGTACGCGTTTTGTTTGACGAAGCCTTAATAGTGGCATTTCGTCTCTGACTTCATTGTTGTTGCTGTCGTTGTTGTAGTTCTAGAGTACCGCTGTATGTCAGGGTCATATGTACCCGCTGGTACATATGACCCTCACAAGTTGTCTCAACTTCACCCTGTCTTGCGCTTGCTCCATTACGTTAGTCCAGGTCAGACCAGCAGATGTCGCTCTCCGCAGTACATGCCAAGTGTGTACAAGGCGACCAGGTCTTCTCTTGCTGTCATTGTGCTCTTATAATATTCTAAGTGTAGTAGTCAATATAGCCCGTTAAGCTGGGACTTTCATTTTAGTATGCGTATGAAGATTTTACTGAGCATCGAAATCAAAGGAACACAAATCACTGGAAAAAGCGAACACTAACAACTTTCTCCAATTTAATCTTATTCGTAGAGATTTCGTTTCAACCGGACACTTTTCTATTCAACAGTGAAGCGAATGAATACTGAATTAAATTAAAAAGTGAGTTGCGGGAAAGTAATGGCAAAATGAGCAAAGAAAAAAAAATTAACAAAATTATTTCTTTTATTTCTGTCGCGAATTAGTTACGCGTCCCAATTCGAGTATTTGAGATAACAGTAATACAAGAAAACTGTGATTTTGACCTCATGCTTCAAGGCTAGTATTCGCGTTGTATGTGTTAACCGTTTCACATTAAGTAGGCTGTGGCGTTCGTACAAAGCAATAAAAATTAATAAATAAGAGCGAGTACATACACATTAGGCGCTTGGAGTAGCTTTGGGCGCGGCGTTTAACGAGCATTACCAAGGTGTTCATACTACTAGCTAATATTTTATTTTTATAATCTGGACTTTGCATGTCCCATATGTTTTGGATTTGGATTATTTGGACGCTTTTGGATTTCATCTATAATCTGATCAATTTCTGATCAGGACCGCGCGTTTTGAGATCCAAAAGTTCTTTCGCGCTCTCAGAAATTGAACGCACGTTGCGCGGGCGTCAGCTGTGCGCTTGTAGATACATGCGCCGCCATTTTGCTGTACATTTGATCGCGCGCTTTCGTGTACGGTGCACGTGTATAATGGAGATCGAACACTTCGATACAGATTTATTTATAGATGAAATCCAAAAGCGTCCAAAGCGCGCAATGTGTACCCGCTGTAATTGTTGCATGAACGTAAATCCATAGAACTGCCTCGACGTGCCGAAGGGGGACGTCTCCATGTCTACTCTCGCGTCCTATCGCCGGATGGAAGTGGACCACGTCCAATACCAGAATGCTTCAGTCCTACACCGCTACCGCCCCAGCCAGTACACGCTGCTCCATCTGCCAGGACATTGGCTCCTAGACATCAGCCTACAGATCCTAAGAGTATCGGTGAGTATTTTATTTATTATTTAATATATTTTGTACACACAGCTGTTAGAAGAAACACGACAATAAAGATACATAATACAAGGGCACTACTTATTTCATGTTGAAATCTCTTCCAGTAGGCCCGGCCCGCAAAAGGAAAGAAGAATTAGGAACACAAACCTAGTGCATACAGTAAACATTACATATAATATTTGTAAACATTACATATTATTATAATATTATTTGATTTGTTTGAATTTAACGAATATAAATATTGGTATACTAGCGACCCGCCCTCGCTTCGCTTCGGAAACATTAAAACACACATGAAACGAAAAAAAAAAAATAAAAAAAATTTTAAAAAAAGTAGCCTATGTTCATCAGGGACAATGTCGGCTTCTAATGGAAAAAGAATTTTTCAAATCGGTCCAGTAGTTTCGGAGCCTATTCGAAACAAACAAACAAACAAATCTTTCCTCTTTATAATATTAAGTATAGATTTCTAACAATCTATTCTAGTTAGACACACACTAGGTCACGACTTATTATTAGTAAACTTGGAAGGAAAGTATTTTGTTTTAAAAAGGCTTTCAAGAACAGTATTCGTTTATTCTCTGACAATTCGAAGGTAACATAGTTTATATATGTGTGCTACAAAAGCACTCAGTTAAGTATTTCCAACTGTCACACACTACACTAACTCATAAAGCTTTAGTCTACGCACAATGACTGTGTTGTCAAAGAGATGGTATACCACAAAGTTAACATGACATCACTTCTTAAATATTTAATATTATTCTTTGAAATTCTGCTGATACAATACAACAAAGTTATAGTTTAATGAGTCTGTCTAAAATTGCGCGCCAAAACGCTGCTTGTCAAATTTTTAATAATTAAAGTCACCGTTGAGTGTTAAATTTTGAAATGAATTAAAAGTTCCATGGTGTTTGTTGGGCCAACAGTGAAATCATTATGAACGTAAGATATTATGTTTTCGAGAATTTATGAAATCAGATGTTCTGACAGGCGTTTCTTGACACTAGTCCGGAATATATTTTTTTGCTTTTATAGTGTTATATCTTTATGTTTTCATGTTGTTAATAATGTCACGTTAATTTTGAAATAGCAATATATATTTTTTTATTGCTTTGACGGGTGGATGTCCTCACAGCCCACCTGGTGTTAAGTGGTTACTGGAGCCCATAGACATCTACAACGTAAACGCGCCACCCACCTTAAGGTACAAGTTCTAAGGTCTCAAGTATAGTTACGACTGCCCCACCCTTCAAACCGAAACGCATTACTGCTTCACGGCAGAAATAGGCGGGGTGGTGGTACCTACCCGAGCGGACTCACAAGTGGTTCTACCACCAGTAAGATTCGTGAGATTGTAGGTAACCTACTACCCAGGAGTCTAATACTTGCAGGTCCTCCAGAAATAGAAGGCACCGAACCAGCGCCCAGAGCGTGGCGAGGAGCAGGCGCTGCGCCTTCCAGAGTTCATCCGCAGTCGGAAACGACACCCACTAGTCTAACGAACCGAGCTATCACACTACTAGCGATCGTCACTGCTATATACACTGTCGCTCAGCTGTGGAAGCGGTGGGGCCGCAGGATCCGGAGACGCAGAATCATCTCTCTAGCCACCTAGCACAAGGCCAAGCCTGCTGAAGGCAAAAAGAGAAACCACGCCTGACGAAGTCGTCAGAGACTATCACCGGGGCCAAAATAAATAATGTATAGTGACGTCATTATTCGCCACAGTGATAATCTGGTGCCGAACTCATCACGATTCCCATATTGATATGTGATAGTAAGTGTTATTGTATAATGATATAGATAGAGTTACGTATCCACGTACTTGTAACAGTGATTAATGTAGCGAATGCCAAAATCGAATTGTATGTTTATAATTACCTAATTAATATTAAATGACTTTTTTTACATACTTTTACAATATTTATTGTAACGGAACATGCGGTGTCCATTTTAAAATAATTTATTTAAATTTACTTAAAATGTATAATTTTTTTTTTTTTAAATAGTTAATGAGTGTGTGTTTTTTGTTTAGTTAGTGTGTAATTACGTTATATTTTAATATTATTTGCATTAATGACCGACCAAGATATGAAATTCATTTTAGTTGAGAAAAATACGTTTAAATTTGACATGTTAAAAATTAAATTAAAATTCCAAGGGGCGCTGAGGCTTTCCTTAAGCGAACCATTCTCTATATTGTATCTCTATATATTTATCAGTTTAGTAAACATCTAACAATATCAGGTAATGAAAACGAAATACAAACTACATATTTCTTGTCTAGACTATGTTATCTCACGACTTCAAAACAACTAACCTTGACCATTTACTTGAGCTATTGTAATTATCTCAATTGTACTATAGAAATACAAATTAATATATCCAAGGTAACGGGTCCACTAGATCTTTACACTGTGTATCATATTTTTATCTTCGTCGTGTCCAAATGGGCTACGTATATATAGTCCACATTAACATGATCAGATTCATCCGAATCATCTCTGTATTCTTAACATGTTTTTTTTTTTTTAATTATTAGCTTAATCTTTATCCATCTACGTGTAATGGAATATTTCATTGCAACTCTGATCAACTTCAAGATGCATGACTAATTTGAAAATTTCACCCACGTGTCAAGGATAATTGAGAATAAAATATTTATTTTATAATTTTACACCATCTATTTTACAACGAGGCGAGATAACGAATCATCAGTTTTAAAAAGTATCGTGATCAGACCAAACGCTCTGTACTTAAAACAATACGTTTCGAATGAAGAATATCCCTTTTTTATTCAAGTCAGTGTACGTCTTGACCTCCTATAAAGTACCCCTCGACGTATGAAAGGGAATGTGTATTCATATTTTGGTGGTTGCAACCTTTCCAGTTTCGCCGGGGCAGAGGGGGTAAGGCCTTTAGGGGTGGGATTTGCTAACAGCTGCCCCTAGCGCCTCTATCTATCTTAGCATCTACTACCGAATCGAAATCGCGATCAACAACACCCTATCGGATGATACGAAAAAGTATAGACCAAAAATTTTTTATTATGTCTAGTATTATTACCTACCACTATTTACTCTGCACTACCTTTGGTTGACTGGTAGAGAATGCCTTAGGCATTAAGTCCGCCAATGTAAATTTTACATGAAGTGTAATAAATAAATAAATTATCTATGGAATTCTGTCTAGGAAAATATAATTTAGGTCACGTGCCGAGCATTATATAAAGGAAATACGATTATTACGATAATAATTAATACGAAATTATAATGGAAATACCATTTACCGAGAAGTAATGCGGAATGGATTTTTCACCTACGTATCGAATGAAAAAACGTTTTTAACACGTTACCATAGTAACGGTTACCATGGCTACTTTAGTTTATCCCTGCACCTTAAGCTGTAGTTTCAGTAAAGAAAACTTTGGAAACAGACATTAAGGAATCGAAAGGAATGTCGTGACTTGTTTTTACTGTTAATTACGTAAAGTTAATACAGTGGTAGTAACTGCATTGATGTATGAATTCGCAATAAGAATATATAATAATGTTCGTTATTAGAACAAAACTCATTATTTTACTTCGAGTTCCTTGTTAGTGGCATTATCCTATATATTTAAATTTAGTATTTATTATTATATTTAAATAACATTAAGCTATTTAACGTAATATAAATTAATAATAATTTATAGTATAGTAATTAAAATATTTTAGGTGCACTTTTAGATGAAAATATTTACGTTTTATTTGCAACTTGTCTACTCGGGTTTTTTTTAAATTTTATTGCTTAGATTGGCGGACGAGCTCACAGCCCACCTGGTGTTAAGTGGTTACTGGTGCCCATAGACATCTACAACGTAAATGCGACACTCACCTTGAGATATGAGTTCTAAGGTCTCAATATAGTTACAACGGCTGCCCCGTTCTCCAAACCGAAACGCATTACTGCTTCACGGCAGAAATAGGTAGGGTGGTGGTACCTACCCGTGCGGACTCGAGCAATAGCAGGCGATATGAATACAATAAGATCATATCAAGGAAGGCCGGAATTTCACTCGGTATATTAAAACTCGTCTGGAAGATGCGGCATAGACATCTTATATTATTGTATTATTTCGAAGAGCTTTCGTAGGAGGGTCTTACGTGTTTTTCACTCTATAAAATATTGCCTAAAATGTTATACTACGTAAGTACTTAATGTGTAATTATAATACGTAATTTAATTGCGATAGTTATTATTTAAATATTATTAGTTTTATAAATGATTATTATAAGGTCATGATATCGAGAGCATAATACTATTAAGGTGTGGTGAACAAGATTATTTCAAATATATTCAAAAATATAGGTACACATATTATATGTCATAAATAAATTTAACATTCCATTAATTAAAAATTCTTAAATGTGTTAGTCATTAACTACATAAAAAATAAATAACCTTGCATATTAATCTAGTATATAGTATTATACATAAGTAGATATAATTTTAATGCAATATTTATAACTCGATAGTACTCATAAAATTGTTTCAACGTATCCCCGATCCAGTTTGTTATAAATAAGATATAAACATTTTCACGTAACATAACAAATAAACATATCCAACAACTTATTTTGAAGTTGTTTTTTTTTTTTTTTATAATAAATAAATATTTACTAACAATCACGCCACGTTAACTGGTCCCGTGATAAGTTCGTAAAGAACTTGTGTTACAGGTACCAGATAATGGATATAAATATAAGATTTTTATTATACACATACATATATTTAATATACATCCATAACCCTGGAAAAGACATTGATATTTATCATACAAATATCTTCCCTTGGCGGGATTCGAACCCGCGACCCCCTTGTGTAGTGACCATGTCACTTACCACTACACCAGACGGCCGTTTGATTTAGGTAAATTACGTTTATGAAATGTTCGATCAAAATTTTTAAATGAAGCTGTCACGTAAGTTCTTGTAGAGATTTTCGGCCATTGTACGTTACGTAATCACATGTACTTATAAACAAATAGCGTTATTATATATGAGTCGTCTATTATGAAAGGTGGCAATCTGTGCATTTGAAGAAAAAAATGTTATTGATATGTCAATACAGATTGATTTGAATATAATCGTCTCCTTCAAAGAATACGGTTCAAAACCTGCATTAAATAAAGGTTAATACTTAACCTGTTATTTATCTAAGATGTCGTTCAGAAGAGTTTTGTGACTGCCAATAATTGTCCAAAAGTCACATTGCCGGCTTTGATAATAGTCGACTCATTTCATCTTTACGTTTAGTAGTATTTATTGATAACGGTAATAATTTAGTGACTTAAAGAAAGAGGCATCTGAAGCTTACAAATGTTTAGTGTAAAAGCTGTAAATGTAATTATAATTAATTAATTATAATGCATTGAGAATATGTTAAAGACGATACTACTTAGCTGTGATGAAATGGTATATTATTTATTTATTTATTTATTTATTTATTTATTTATACTTTATGCACAAAACAAAACTTGTACACAGGCGGACTTAATGCCATTTAATTATTTTAAAATTATGTACCTAGTGTTTGATTTCGGAACATCAAAGTGTCAACGAGCGAAGTCTGCTATGACACTTTTTAATACGCTTCTATTAGCTTCAGACATATGTATGTATGTTTGTAATGGAATCTTTGAACATGATTTTGACCCCCTTCAAAACGTCGGATTAACTCGAAATTTGGTATACTTATTAAGGACTGATGACAATTCAATAGTAAAAATATCGAAAAAATTTAAATTCAACTAAAAAATAAATAATAGATTAAAAAAACTAACAATATACACATTTATAAAAAATCCAACTAAAAATAAAAAATAAATATGAATGAATTTGAATTAAAAATAATGTAAGAAAAAATGATTTTATTGTAAAAAAAAGCGTGGGGTGCACGGTATCAGTAGTTAGAAATATTTTATGAACAGATATGAGTAGAAGGGTTATTTTGATAATATCCTGAAAAGCACCCCATACTTTTTTTTACAATAAAATCCTTTTTTCTTAGACTATTTTTAATTAAAATTTATTTTCTATTTTTTACTTGAATTTTCTATAAAAGCGCATTTTGTTAGTTTTTTAAACTATTATTTATTTCCTATCAATACCAGCCGATGAAGCGGCGTCGATTTTAAGATGGCGGCTAAGCGTCGGTTTTCAAATTGTATTTTTCGCAGGTCGTCGATCCGATTGTTTCACGGGAGAGGGGCCAAATGTTGCGTTGTGGTAAATAAGCGTGGACTGTATTTATTGCTTTTGAGATATTTATGAAAAATTAAAGATTGAATATAACAGAATTATGAAACCGATGCGTTGCTCTTGGCGGCTAGAATTGAAAGGAAATGATAATAGTTTAAAAAAACTAACAAAATACGCTTTTATAGAAAATCAACTAAAAAATCTATTTAAACTATTATTTATTATTTTCTTTACTGTTGAATTGTCATCAGTCCTTAATAAGTATACCAAATTTCGAGTTAATCTGACGTTTTGAAGGGGGTCAAAATCATGTTCAAAGATTCCGTTACAAACATACATACGTCTGAAGCTAATAAAAGCGTATTAAAAAAGTGTCATAGCGGCGTCGCTCGTTCACATTTTGACGTTCCGAAATCAAACACTTAGTATTACATTGCTTAATACATTCGCACCTTTAGAATGAAACTGGCACATATAAAAAAAAACACACATATACTTATATCACAAAAATAGTTTTGAATCTATTATTTGAAGGCAAAATAAGGAGGTCGCTTCCGTATTGAAAATATTAATAAATTACTAACTTAAGCGAACAACAACACTTATTTGTTTTCAAATTAAGCATAAATTAATATGTAATCGTTTACAAAAGTGCTTCTTCATAAGATGTGACTACGGAAACCGCGCGTCGCCTACGAAAATATTTGTAAAAACTTTCGTAGCACAATCTTATTGTATCAGGGTTCGTCAACACTTCCATCTGAACTGTTTCAAAAAACAGATATTGTAATAAGAATATTTTTTTTTCATTTTTTTTAAATAATTTATGTATCAAAAAACATACACATCACTATTTCTCGCGTAATAAATAAATTTTAACATTGTCATCACTAGAATTGTGCAATATAATTTTGTTTAATTAATGTATTAAATTAATAAAGTTATGTCTACGTGCCTTTTTTAAATTCTTAAAGTTTATTTATTTATTTATTAATTAATACTTTTTAGATCGCCAATAATAGGTTGATCAAGTTTTTCCTTAATGTTCCTTCATCGTGGAATTCGTTCGCAAACACGTGTTAAGTATGTTCTTCTTCTTTGTCGTTTCCTCATTACTGAGGGTCGTGACCGCCTTGGTCCAGTTTTTGCACCAGCTTCCTCCCATGTTGCCTGCATTCGGCCTGCTTAATGGCGCCCGGGACGCTGGTGTTTGTGGCCTCCTTGACAATGTCCGTCCACCTGGTTGGCAATCTTCCTCGACTTCTCTTTCCTTCCACGTGACCTACAACTATTAATTTTTCCAAGTTAATAAAAATTAATATCTGACTGTTGTATTTATACTTCAGCACAGTTGGAGCTATCGGCAGGAGCCATTCGTCCACAAACGTTTCTTTGCTATTATTGAAAACGTCCAATGTTTATCATACTGCGTTTTTTGTAATGATTTATGTCGATATGAACTAAAATTGCATCTCAAAAGGATATCGCAATAAAGCTGGTATGAATTTTAAGTGGAACACAATAATGCTTCATAATAACGAGACGGTTCCTATGCGACAGATTCAGACTTCAATCGAGCCCTAACAATTGTGTTCATTTGGGGCGTTATTACGCTTTATTGACTCAATTCAAATGTGCTCAAATAATCGAGAGCTGTGTAAGTCGAAAAGCAGTCTTACGCGTATAAATATAAAGTATGCAACGATGCAATTGCATATCAACTGTGCGAATATTGGACTTTGTACGGCTTATTAACAGACTTCAAAAAAGGATGAGGTTCTCAATTCGTTTTTGATGTCGTCGTCGTTGTCATTTTGATTTCGTATTTTGATGTTTCTTGACTTAGCTTATCAAAGTTTCAAAATAGATTTAGAAATTCTTTTAGTTTATTAGTTGAAACTTTTAAGAGTTAGGAAAGTAATATACTTTCAGATTGGTTACATAGAAATTTCATTAAAATGTGTTTAGTAGTTTAATTTTTAAATCAACAATCATTTAGTAAAAAAATATAAACATTTTTTACAATCATCTATTTGTCTATACTAGTAATGTTGATTATAATATTAATAGTAATGATTATTAGGTAGGTAACAAAAACTTCATTTTTGAATGACCATTTTTGCATTTAGCGCTATGCGCGCATCGTAATAATTCGTGTTTAAAACTGGTCCAACTTCATAGTGTCCAATTTATTTTGTATTTTGGATCATGCGCGTGCAATGGAAACTGCTAATATTTTATCATAACGCATATCAAAAAGCACAAATCACGAGCGGCAAATTCAATTTTCTTTCAAGATCGCTTCCTGCAGCGCTACAAAATTTTACAATAATATTTTAATTAACATGGATTAAGGGCGGCCTCTTTTGTTATTAAAACTTCCCACAACTCATAAGACATGTATAAAATAATATATATTTGTAAAATTCAATTTTAATTTTCGCATTGTTAATTAAGAGAAATGTATTAAGGTCAATAGTTGCCAATGACCTCGTTTTCAGTCGAGGCTATTGCGATACTTAGTGATTTTTTATTCAGTAACAGTTAGAGCGCGCTTTGTTTTCATAGCCTTTCGACAAAATAGATTCTTTTTTTTATTGCCCTTGTAGGCAGACGAGAATACGGCCCACCTGATGGTGAGTGGTTACCGCCGCCCATGGACTTCAGCAATGCCAGGGGCTGAGCCAAGCTACTGCCTACCGTTGAGTACTCTCCACAAGCCTCGTTTGAAGAAGGACAAGTCATAGCGCTCGGGAAACACCGTAGAGGGGAGCTCATTCCATAGCTGGATGGTACGTAGCAAAAAAGATCTCTGTGAAACGCACTGTGGATGAACGCAGTGGCTCCAGGTAGTATGGATGAACTCTACTCCGGTGGCAGGCGGTGAAAAACTGTCTCTTTAATAAAACTTCAAACCCATATATTATTAATGCAATGAAGAATTTTATTTTAATAATCTTTTCCATATTGTTCAACAGCGTAATGGCTAATGTCTCATTTGAGTAGACGTCTTTGAACTACAAAACGCTTCGAAAGGCCTCGCTAAGGCGACGAGGTCATTTTCAAGTTGCACATTTGTTGCAATCACAATAAAATCTAATTATAACATGTCCATTATATTATAATAAAAAGCGATTGTAATATTTGTTTGTACTTCTCAAATAAATTTACTGTCTGTTCTCAAGTATTTACGCTACACAAACAAATTCAGGAAACCTTCAGTGAATGAATAACGAAATGCTTACCCACCAAAAACAATATAAGAAAAAGAGAGTTGTACTATGTAGTGCCATTGTATTTGACGTACAAGTGATATAATTTATACAAAATCTTGACTTCGCAAACAGAATAATAGTTAAAAAAACATGTCTCTAACGAACTTTCTGTTCGGGCAAGGAATGCTGTTGCAGAATGTCGTGTACATAACCCAGTTAATGTGTAGCTTCCTTAGAGTACCGATACAGATTATGAATTAAATAAATATCTATTAAGACTTAAACCTGTCATACCCTTTACACTACGCTGCGATCAGATTGTGAGATTAGACATTTAAAAAAAATATCATCTTATTAAAAAGCGTCCCAAATTTCCCGGACTGACAGGCTGTTAGATTTATAATTATTATTATGTAGAATAATAAAGAGTAACTATACATTTTGATAGAAAGAACGCAGACAGTACGTAATTTACCCACGTATGTATTTATAAGAGACTTGAGGGAATAGATCCAGACACATAATATACTGTAATGTTACATAAGGGGATGAAAATCAATGGCGGTGCGTCGGTGCAGTCCTGCTGCATCGCGTCCGGTACTACGGTGGCCAGGTCGGCGCGCACGCGCTCTACATGCGTAAGCCATCGCCCAAGCGATCGTTGCCCAGCGTTCACTCACTGCCACAGCCGTCAGTTAGCCGGCTTTATCGCTCAGTTAGCGCGCGTGAATCGTCGAGTTAGCACTATTCGTTAAAAATCAGCGTTCGCGATGTCGTCGCGCATGTACAAGCCCACTGATCATGTCATCAAGAAATCGTATTTACCATCGATCCAAAAATACAAAGAAATGTATGAAAGATCACTCACTGAATCGGAACTGTTCTGGACCGAGGTCGCCCAAGAATTTCAGTGGCATGTAGCACCGAAGCCGGGTGGCTTCATGAAATACAACTTTGACATTACCAAAGGAAGGGTCTTTGTAAAATTTATGGAGGAAGCCGAGCTGAATGTGTGTTACAATTTGCTCGATCGCAATGTCAAAAATGGTTTCGGGGATAAAATTGCCTTTTTCTGGTAAGTTTAAATAAAATACTCATCTATACATATATTGTGTATGTGTATGTATGCTGTGCGAATGCAACGACAAGATGCGCAGGTCTATTGATTTTGATACAAACAGTATCTATTATTACATAATGTGCACCGATGCAGCTCCCGTCATTGTTTGCGCACAGCGAGTTTGCAAAAGCTTTAATAACTTTTATAGGTTTTTAGTTGCAGGTCTTCGTCGTGGAGCTTTTTCAGTTGATCAATTCGTATACGCAGTATGAATTGACGCTTAAAGCTCACAGTCTGCCATTTTTATTTGTATGTAATGTGTACTTTACACTTATTGCTGAAAAATATGCAACCACCGCTGTTTTTTTTATATTTTAATCGGAATATTTGAATAGAAATTAGAATCACACACACATAAATAATGTACTACTTTAACATTTAAATTGTATTGAAGAAGCTTTCGTTGGTTTCATTAGGTTTACATTGGAAATTATTTTGCTTTATGATATAAGTCGATCGATCGATAAAAGATCTCAAGTATCGGGACTTTTATATTGAGTAACAGTTTCCTAACATATTATTATATTATTTATGGTAAGAAAAAATCTTTACCGTAAATCTTAAAGAAAACAATTAATTACAAACATTGGTAAAAAAAAACTTTAATACTTGACAATAAATGCCATAGTTCTAAATGTACGTAAGAAATTTTTCAAGTTTATTTCCTTATTCTATATTGTAAACAATACTTGAATTTATATTTTTGTCACAATGTTATGTTGTACCTAAAACGGATTTAAAAAAATAATTAAATAATAAGAAATTATCTCACAAAGATATTAGGTAGGTACCAAATCAGAATATTAATTTAAGGAAATTTAAGAATTTAAAAACATTAACGAACTTCAAACATATGTACGCTAAATGAAATATACAATTTCGCAGTAATGAATTTCAAATTAACATATGGAAAGTACGATAACAACATTGACTACACGGTCACATTAGACTTTCGCAATTTGGTTGATTTAAATCAACAACAAGTTAAACTTTTAGATTGTTAATTAAGCAAACATAAATGTGTTTGGTTTAATTTATTGAAATCTTAGTTTATGAAAGAATTATTATTTGCGGCATATTTTTTAAATTATTCTCTTGAAATTTTCATTTGTATTGAATTAAAATAAACATTGTGAATTGGCTACTTACTCATAATATTATGCTTAGACGTAAATGAAACAAAAATGATGATACAAATGACTAGAGTTATTACATCAAAACGAATATTTATCTTATCACGAAAACAACTTATAAGCAACCATCCAAGAGATGTTTTGCATTTGAGATAAAAACACAGTGCATCCTTTTTATTTCTTGATAATTTAAGTTCATTGAATCGAAAAAAAGGGGTTAAAGATCAATGTAACGGGTAAGGTATTCATTGAATATTTAAATCAATATGACCTGATATGGATTCAATTTATTTGCAAGAAATGCGCTTGGGAACCATATATTTTTAGAATTATACTTTAGCCACGGACTTAGTACAGTCTGATCTGGTTTCGTGAGAGAATTCGGCTCATTCTGCCTAACCTAATTTACAAATAGTTACAACTAGTGATTATTTTTTGATTCAGAGAGGTCACAATTATTTTTTATTACGTCTCTTGCACATCATCTCAAATTAACACATGTAATATTTGCCGCATCTTGTTGGCTTTTCCCTTCTCTCAGTAGAGGAGCTTGTGAACGCACCTTTTTTTTGATAATATGATAGCGATTCGCTGGACAGAATTCTTTTTTAACCTGTTGAGGGTTCAGCCAGAAGGAAAGACGTTTTTAACAACTGCCCGAGCGCCATGAAATACTTCCTAAATACTTAACATCGTCGGTTTGTGCTAATTCCTGCTGTTTATCAGTTGCAACGACATCCCGATGCATGTCCACATTCAGCACGGGCACAACTCAAATGTAAAATACTCAGATCTTGATTTCGCCCGATAAATGTGGTTTCTCTCGATCGATCTTAATGATCGTATAACATACGTGTCTACAATATTAAAAGCTTTAAACGTACCAAGATTGTAAACAGTCAACGTAGCCCTAAACACGGATCCTCCCGATCCATTAACGATGCTTTTAGGTACCTCAAGCACCGGTCAGCGTCCCCATCGAACCCGTCGCTTGCGACGAAAGGCTCGGCGAGTAAATGAACCCATAGACACAGCCCACTGAGCTTCTCGCCAGATCTTCTCAGTAGGTCGCGTTTTCGATCTGGTGGTAGATTCTGCGAAGCACTACTCTTGCTAGAGCCAGTGTTAGCAACACCTCCGGTTTGAGCCCCGAGAGCTCACCTACACACTAGGGTAAGGCTGGTATATTGAGCATAGGTAGGAAGAAAAACCAACCATGGTACTTGTAACGGGTAGCTATAACAGAACATAAGATATTTGACAGCTGCCTGAATCTTGCTAACGACATTTTCAAGATAAGTTTGAGACAAAGTAAGTTCCGAAAAAGAACACTGGAGCCGGCTTACAGATCAATTTGATCTGCGCGGTGTAAGATCTTCCCTTTAGCGTTACTCCCAAATTCTCATAGGTCTCAGATTCACAAATAAATTTTAGAACCACACTACTTAAGTTGTAAGTATTGAAAGTTTACAACTTCACCTCTCTGTACACCTGTGACCGTATATTTAACAACGCCAAAATTCATTTACTAAAATTGTCGGTTACTTTAATTTATGCTATCGATGTGCGGTACTCGGGTCTGGTTTTCTAATAGATCTGTATTCAGTTCGCATTCCTGGCTCATTAGTCGTGTAGCCGATGGCTTTCCGTGGAGGAGAGGGTTAATCTGCGCGAGATAGCTTTACGCGACACAATCCTGAGCAATTTCCGAGTTCTGTTTGGCGTAGAGATCGGGCGCTCGGGTGTTAAAGCAACGGAAGGTTTGTTTCGTGGGTGTAAATTCCTCATCTCACCCCACAGCCCGACATATAGAGTGATGATCAGGTGATTCAACCCTCCACCAAAATTAAATTTCGTCTCAACTGCACCCGACGTAAGCCGGACCTATTTTACCGACAAAATTTAAAGATTACAAAGGCTATACAGTGTACTGCGAAGTACAAACATGGATAGACGCCAAAGTTAAAACACAAAGAGATTTAATGTCTTTGTGACCAGCGATCTCAAAAGGAAATCACATAGGTATCTGGAGCATTGTAAAGAATGCTAATGTTAAAATCTGTCATAAATTTAAGGTCCAGAACTTTTACAAAATGTTAGAAGACTTATGTTTTGTTCCAGTTGAATTCTCGTAGAATATGTTTATGTTTGTTCCAGTTGAATTCTCGTAGAATATGCTTATATAGTTCCTACTTAAAAAAGTATATCGCCGCACCTTAGGAATCGAAGTGACTTAACTAAAAATTTTAAGAAAATGAGTTTTGTACTTTGAACGGCTTATAAACACGTATTTATAAATCAATTTAGGGCTTAAGGTATTAAGATTCAAATTGAAAAATTACGATTCTTCCGGAACATTTTTGGCGTTTACCTACTAAAAAAAAAGAACTTTGGATTAAGCCACTTCAATTCTAAAAGTGCGATATATATAGGGGAAATTTCAAAATGGACAACGAAAATACATAGTGTACTACGTCTTACAGCCTGAATTACAGAACATAATATAGAAACTTAAAAATGTAGGTCTGACATATTTCATTTAACAATAACATGCATTTACGACGCCAAACTCTGCAAGCAATAATAATAACACAATAAAATAAAAATAACATCTAGTGTATAGATAGATGCTCAGACGTATAGACGACATATGTAAATTGTTTCTGATGTTATAGTTTGGTAGGACTTACCGGCTTACAAGACTGCGTTACTCATTTTACTCCGCACCGGTTGTTTTAATACAAACAAAGTTTGCTTATTTATGAAGCAAAAAACCTAGTTTCCTTACAACAAAAAAAGGATTTTTTGTGTCTATTTCACGATGAGGTCATACTTTTACGTTCTAATTTCCTATTAAACTTGGAAATTTCTCTTATAATATTACGATTTGACTATTAAATTTAACGATCTTTATTCAAATATATCCAAATAATACAAGGATTGCAAAATTTTTTTTTGAATCATTTCTTTCAGTTATATCACTTATTAATCTTCCCAAATACTTTCCGAATAAAATACTAGTAAATTCTGGCTATGATTATTGCTCATTATTTGATGGACAAACACTTGCACAAACAACTCACGCGTCACTTATCATACGTTGATGGTGCTATGTCGAAACCTGCTCTGTAGTGTCACTAATAGCTCTAAGTACTAAGTTTCAAATCAATTATATAAACGCGTGAACGCATACAACACGAACGAATAATCAATCAACCCTATAAAAAATACCCGATTAGTAGATTCAGGTGTAACTATCATATATATTATCACAATTTAATTTCAAACTCCTGTTTGAAGGTTCACAGCGGCAATATCACACAACTCCAGGTAGGCTGTGAGCTTTTCTATCCACGGCTAAGAAAACATAAAATAAATTCTGAAAATAATTGAGTTTTTTTTTAAATCATGATTATAACGAGTGGTGCAGTCAATGTAATAACTAGCGGTACAACAAATTAAACTTCAAACTGACTAGTATATTCAAGTAATTGTTGACCTTCCTAAACTGTTTGTTTCAAGGTATTACTTACGTACGTATTGTGCTAAGCCAGTTACCAAGCTAATATATATATTTTTTGTTTTTATAATTTTGAAATCTTATTTTATGTTTGATAACTAATGTGAAAAAATTGAAATCTAGGATTTGGATTGGATTAAAAGCTAGTTTCCGAATTTCAGTTTTGTTATTTAGTAAACGGTTCATTATTGTATGTTTATAGCTAACTTAAAGAGCTAACCCACTTGATAGATTGTAATTAAACTGTAAGGACAGTTCTAAAACTTAGAGTGAGTTGACTGAGATTGTATTCGCTTGAGGCTATAACAATCATCACTGCTTTAGTTCTATTTTTTGAACTTGTGTTCAAAAATTAGATCTAAGCTAACGTCCCGATTCTCTTCTTAGGTACAGTGATATTATACTCGTAGTAAAGAGTGTTTAAATGAAACTTGTACATACGTTTAGTATAGAGTTAAGAATTTTAGAATTGGGGTTTGATAATGAAATGACTCACTAATTCTATACCAAAATCTAGTCGTTTCGGTATTTGAATATTGGGATTATGTATATTATGTAGAACAAATCATGCTTATAATTTAATACATTCGTATCGTATATTTTTGATCCGTAGATCATGTAGAGTATTGTAGAGTATATGACACGAACTTCTTCAATATGGATATGTTTTATTAATCAATTGCATAATTTGGAATTCTTTGTAATCTGGTTTAATTCCTATTTATAGGAGTAGTATTTCTTATTTTCTTTGAATATTTATGTCATTAACGTCAGTTATTTAATTTTTTTTGGTATTTAATAGTGCGAGCTTGGTTGGTTGCCTATTTTTAATATGTTTTGCTATGTGAATGTATTAGACTGTTAGTTTCCTAGATAAATAAAATAAATAACTAACGTTTTTCTTTTGTTTTTTCTTTTGCGCCTTTTTCAATTTTAGGGAAGGGAACAGTCCGGATGATTATACGCGCATTACATACCGGAAACTGCTGGACTTAGTGTGCCAGTTTGCCAATGGTTTGCTGGCCAAAGGAATCCGTAAAGGAGATCGCGTTGCAGTCTACATGCCCATGATCTTGGAGGCAGTAATCTGCATGTTAGCCTGCGCTAGAATTGGTGCTGTACACACAGTCGTGGTATTTATCATTCAGCATTTAAGAATACATTCATATTTAATAATAACTATTTTGGCAAAAAAAAAGTAGATTCTTTTGTTGTATTGTTCCTTAAGATATTATGTAATTATTTTCATTATCATTTGATACTAGTATAACCCGACCACGCTTCGCTATTACTATCGTCAATTTTATGAAATACACAACACAAGAAGCAATAACCATTACAAAGACCACGCCTTAAATGCCAACAGTACCAACGATAGTTGTACAAAGTTTCGAATTATAGTGGAAAAAAAAATACGAAACCCATTTTGATACAACACTAACAAATGAATATTCGTTTTTAGCTATTAAAAAATCTCATAATGGTATTTTAGTTCGCAGGATTTTCATCGGACGCTTTAGCGGAGCGCCTTTCCGACGCTAAAGTTAAACTTTTGGTCACCGCTGACGGAGCTTGGCGCGGCGAACGCATGTACGTGTACAAGAGAACCTGCGACGATGCCATAGAGAAGGCTAGAACATTCTTCAAGCATAGAGTGGACATGTGTATGGTCGTAAACCACCTCGATAGAGTTACACCTGGTGGTAGTTTGAAAAGCGAAATCAAAGATCTCGTGAGTACACTTTCTTCTACGTCGCTTTCTTCATTGCTGAAGGTCGTGTCCCTGAAACTTGACCGTGGCCTGTCTCGTGAGCTGTTTCCATCTCGTCCGGTCCTCAGCTTCTCGAATGGCGGTTGCGACTGGCAATATATATTGATATGCTTTTTTTGCTGTAATCCTAGAAAACATTTTATTTTTAGTATAATTGGAATGAGGAGACAGATATCTGGTGGCACGAAGTGATAGAGGGGGAATCTAACATTTGCCCTCCGGAATGGGTTGCCGCCGAGGATCCATTGTTCGTGCTCTACACAAGGTTTTTATCTTTAATATATAATATTAATCTTATTATATAATTTTCTACGAGGTTTTAAACGTAGGTTTATTAGTGAAGGATTGGAAATGAATATTGAACGTGTGAAAATGCTCGTAATAATACCTTATAAATAATAGTTTAAGAAAATTAACAAAATACGCTTTTATAGAAAATCCAACTAAAAAATTTAAAAGAAATTTAATAAATTTGAATTAAAGATAGTATAAGAAAAAATGATTTTATTTTAAATATCTTGGGGTGCTTTCCAGGATATTATCAAAATAACCCTTCTACTCATATCTGTTCATAAGATATTTATAACTACTGATACCATGCACCTCACGCTTTTTTTTAAATAAAATAATTTTTTATTTCACTATTTAAATTCATTTCAAATTTTCTAGTTACATTTTGTATAAAAGCGTATTTTGTTAGTTTTTTTAAAACTATTATTTATTTTTCATTTTTTAGTTGAATTTCAATATTTCAATATTTTTTTTCAACTTTTTTTTAAATAATGAATTGTCATCGGTCCTTAATAAGTATACCAAATTTTGAGTTAATCCGACGTCTTGAAGGGGGTCAAAATCATGTTCAAAGATTCCGTTACATACATACGTCTGAAGCTAATAAAAGCGTGTTAATAAATATAATATTCTTTCGGTGAAGCGGTTCCACTGGTAAGCCGAAAGGGGTTGTGCACACTACCGCCGGGTACCTGATGTACGCAGCCGCCACGTTCCGATACGTGTTCGACTACCACAGGCGCGATGTGTATTGGTGCACCGCTGACGTCGGCTGGATCACCGGACACACATACGTTGTGTACGCACCGCTGGCCAACGCTGCCACCTCGGTCATGGTGAGTAATGAAACGAATGGATTTAATGACACGTTCTAACATCGGATGATGATTATTGAGGAAGAAAAAACCTTATCCCACCGCGACGGAGCAAGAAACATGTATTGACGAATCCCCCGGATTCACTATCGGTGTTTTTAGGAATTGAGGGTCCGTCACCGGCCACCGTCCTCGTCGAACTCGTCGCGAAGAGTTCGACAAGCTAACTAGACCATAGGCACAGCCCATTGAATTTCTCGCCGGATCTTCTCAGTGGGTCGCGATTCCGAACCGGTGGTAGATTCTGTGAAGCACTGCTCTTGCTTGGGCTAGTGTTAGTAAATTCTCCAGGTTGAGCCCGTGAGCTCATTTACACGTCCGGGCGTAACTGGAATCGACTCTTAGGCTACCAGGGAATAGGTAGGGATAAAATCAATATTAAGAAAGCAATCTCAGGTTTCAAAATACTGGTGCTAAAATTAAAAAAGTAAAATACAATTTTTTCCAATGTTTATAATAGCCTGATATTAATAGATTAGAAACAAAATCATATTGAGTTTAATAATTAATTTATTTCAGATCTATACTAGATCTATATCAGATGATTTCTAGATCGGCTTAAAAATATTTTAATAAAAAAATAATGAATTTCACTTTCAATTCAAATACTATTATAAAGCAAGCTAAGGGATCTGGAGTATGAGAGCTCATATTCTGGGAGCAACCCGGGGGTGAGGTCCGTCTGGGAACCCTATTCATGACTTATGAAATCGTTATCGATTTGTAATAAATAGAAAAAAAACCGCAGCCGCACACCAAAGCAATAGCTTAAAATAGCATCGTCGCAGCTGATAAAGGTGCGCCATGTTCTCGTTTAGGTGTTATATATAGATCGAACATTGACATCATTAACAGATAATGCATCGACACAAATAAAACAATGGCTTTCTACATATTAGGGAAATATCAGATCTGTAGTTTTACCAATATACCTATATATACGGGATCGTATAATTTGTGCATGGAAAAGTAGGTACTAAGATTATGGGCAGAGGAGGAAACCATTTGTGAACATTTATTAGAAAAATCATACAAGGCACATATAGTCGCATCACATGAAACGTGTATGTATGTATACTGGGCTAAATTGCGTAAATATCTGGACTGAATTCAGTACAATTGCAAACCATAACGATATATTCGATTATGAACTATTATAGAGATGTGTAAACGTAAACAAATATTGTGATAATAAAAATGTTACTAATGTTGTTAAAAGATTTAGGTAAAACACGTTTGCAATGTCGAGTGTGAATGAATTTAATATGCATATATGGCAATATTTGACTGTGTATATCACGGTAAAAATAATGTGCATCATATCTATATTACAGATAACATGTGCGGCAGCCCATTATCACGGATTGAATATGCAAATGTAACATATAATTCATTATCTTTTCATTCATAACTAAAACAGGTCATGTATCTAATGTTTTCGTTCTTATTATTGTAGTGAATGCCATTTTCGTGTTATCGCGTCATTAAATCTCATAATAGGTTTCGTGGAGATGTTATCAGGCTTGAGGTGATTGATGTGATGTTTGAAAATTCTCAAAAATATCAGGTTCGGAGCGGCTCCTAGACTGTATAGATTACAAAACGTGAATACTCACTTTGAATAGTAGACTTTTACGTCTAATTGCATTGGAATTACGGTTTTTTATATGTGAAAACTGAAAAGAAAGATTGCTTCGTGGCAAGATTGGTCAAAAATATCGTACGACGATTTCAAAGTTTATTAAATAGGATCGTGATTTTTGTATCATTATCTTAAATGAAAATAACACTACTAGTCCTTATGAATACTGTGATATTATTAATTTCATATATAAAAAACGAAACAAAATAAATAACTAACAATATTAAAACGAAGTAGAATACTAAAATATTTTAGTCGTAAAATATTATAATAAAAGATTTTTTTTTGCATAGACGATTGAACGAACTCACAGCCTCCTTGAGACATGAGGTATAATTCTAATTTGTATAATATAACGGCCGGCCTATATTAAGTACATTCAAATATTGTACATACAAAAATATGGTACCTGCCGCCGAGATGCGAACACTGGTCAGTCGTATCATACGGGCGTCTTATACCTACTTTAGGCCAAGACAACTTCACATGACAACGAACTTCGACTGTTTGCATAGAAATTGTACAGATTGCCAATCTATCCTACTATTTTCACGGATATAGTACCTACATTGACCTTGTCCAATTTTACAGCATACGTCAAAATATGAAATCGAAAATAAAATCCTGGGTATTCACAGCTATTCTAATAATATTTGTGTTTGAGTTTTTATTTACAGTCACGTCTGGATTGGAGATTTTTGAATTTTGAGAGGAAAAAATAACCAAATTACGAACAAACTTTCGAGTATGCTAGGAAAGAAAACGTCATCTTTTATTCTTTTTTTAATAGTTCGAGGGGACTCCCTACTTTCCGAAGGTCGATCGTTACTGGAGTATTATCAACAAGTACAAAGTGACGCAGTTTTATACTGCGCCCACTGCAATCCGGGCTCTCATGGCCCATTACAACGAGGAAGATGGCAATCTGACCATGTAAGTTCTGATCGTGTGCTTACCACGTTTTTAAGCGATTTAACTGTTTCTATTAATTTATGGAAAACAACCAATAATTTATTTATTAAATAATCTATGTTATCAAATAGTTAACATTAATGACTAATGATAATTATCAAAATAATTATTTTACGCGAATCATTTGCCGCCCATCACTTCAGCAGTTATATTTCTGTAGGTATTCCAAAGTCTTATCAGATAGTTGTAAATGTAACAATGACCTTTTAGAATTCATTTAATATGTTTTATCACTTTATAATATTAGTTATAATTTTAAGTCAATCATTCTGTGAGTAAGATCAGAGATAACCCTTTGAAGAAAGTTCGTGCAATATAAGATTTGCTTTATATTTCGCATTTCAATGTTCGATAAAATAAATTTAAAACCAATGGGCTTGTTGATATGGCATTTATTTTCGTCTCGATTAAAAACCATTTATCTTACAAATATGAGCTACATACGAACGCGTCTATAATATCGAATTGTATGTATAATGTAAATAAAAAGTATATAATTTATTGTAATGAATTTTGAGAAGAAACTTTAAATAGAATCAAATTAATCTTGGCAGTATGTTAGATCAATACTGATCGAACTTCAAGGTCGACTACACTCTTACAAGACAATATTTTAATGTTTGGTAACACAAGTACGTATGTATCCATTGTATTTTTATAAAACATACAGAAGAGATAAATATATTATGTAGTATTGTAGGATTTCCGTATTTATATCACTGCCTATGAAGCAGATAAGAACTATTATTATGCACTTTTGATATTCAAATACTAACTATAATATTTTTTTTTCTATTCCATTCTCTTCTATCAGCCATCATCTTAACACTGACTCCTCTCTCTCTCTCTCATATCGTCATTCACACGCTCTATCCATTTCTTCTTCGTTTTCCTAAACACTATTTTCATAAAATTGTACATTGAAAGGCCGGATTTGTCGAGTCTCCGTGTGTTGGGAAGTGTGGGTGAGCCTATAAATCCGGCGGCCTGGCTGTGGTACTACACCAGGATTGGGAAAGAGCGCTGTTCTATCGTGGACACCTTCTGGCAGACAGAGACCGGGGGCCACGTGATCACCGGACTGCCTGGCGCCACTCCCATGAAGCCTGGTGCAGCAGTAAGTTACCCAAGCTACAATTTTGAAGCGATTACAGGACTTTTTTTTAATTGTAAATATAGTGTAATGGCAATGTAATCACCCCTGACCGTTGGATATTGTGATCCACAAGGAGAAGAAACACCCGGTCTACTATTCCTCGATGGACACCTTTCGACCGAAGCAGGGCTGGGATCGTACCGTCATGATCGTGCATCTACCGAATAAATCCAATCGTACACGTGTAAGTTTTTGTACATGGTATTTCTTGAAGTGCTCCCACAACAAAATTGTCATGGCTGAAATTTAGTTTCTTCATAGCGGCTTTATATTTGAACTGATGTGAACTGTGCTACAGATGTGCTTTGAAAGTATGTGTATGCAATATTATATTATTATGAACATTCTTGAAACGATTGCTATATTAAAACGAATTAATTTAAGTCATCTATCTACATATACTATAGCTCGTAATAAATAATGTTATAAAAACGCCATAGGTTTGTTCGTGACAATGTTAATTTGATATGGTTTACAAACATGTTATTTCTATGTTATCTGCCATGAACTTTTGTCAATTTGTCAATGTTTTGTATTGATGATCACTTTGTTGGTGCGACTTAATAAATAAATAAATAAATAAATAAATAAATAAATAAATAAATAAATAAATGTTATTAATACACACGAATAACAAATGGACGTTTAGTTGGACGAAAGCCTATATATCATTCTTTCTAACAACTTTAACTCTCTAAATAAACAATGTATTTATTCATAGTATTACAAAAACACAAAGTATTTTAATTATAATGTTTACTATTTGAAGTTCTGATATGTATTTGTGTACGAAATTCTAATAATACTAAATTTCTGTCAAAAAGTATCTAATCGTTGACATTCTATTTGTATCCGTCTTCTATAATCGGAAAAAATGTTCGCGGTTATACCTTTAAGAAAACAATACCTTGGATTAAATTTTTAATGTTGTTTTAATTATTCTTATAAATATGTTACTTTGTAAGTATATGTATTTGTTACTATATTTTTATTTCGTATGAAATATAAAATGTATTTTATATTGTACCATGTATCTACATATAGTAAAAGTTTGAGGTGTTGAATTGATTCGTTGGATCAAACGAAATTTATATTCTTTAAACTAGCAGTGCCCGCGACTCCGTCCGCGTGGAATAATGACTTTGGGCAAGAGTTTTTGGACATATCTTTTGATTTATAAACACTGTCATTTGGGTATTTAGAAAAAATCTAATTTAAAGTAATGCTTCTCTATACACGACATTAGACGTATAGCCATCGAGGATCGAAGCATACAGGTTGCTAGGATTGCTAACACGTGACAGATAAAGCTGACCGTGTGAAAAGCAATTAACACTAAAGCCTTCGTCAAACAGAACGCGTACTTAACGTCGCGCTCTTCAATTGACTAAATGAGTCTCTCCTTGACGCAACGCATTCGCCAAATCATAGTGCCTTTCGATAGCAGTGTGAAAATTTAAAAGTATTAAGAAATCGAGTGATTCAGATGTTGCATTGTATAAGCATGGGTATTTTCTAACTATTTATATCATTTTTTCGGGCATTATCTAGTATTTTAATACACATTCACTCGGACGCTAAAATAAAATTTGTAAAAAATTACAACGCCTGACGTCAAAGCGTCCTAACGCCGCGACAGAGCGCTTCGTATTTATAGTGCTGGGGCTCTGTTTGACGGTATGTTACCTTAATAGTACAACATATCTCGGCGTCATAGCGCGGCGTTAGGCTCTGACGCGCGCTAATTACGCGTTCTGTTTGACGAAGGCTTTAGATCTACACCCACAACTTTTAGCGTCTGACCTTGGGCTTTATTTATTATTATGTATTTACATATAGTTAAAGTTTGGGATGTTCAATTGATTCGTTCGATCAAACGAAATTTATATTATTTAAATGAATGTTTCCTTTTTATAAAAATTACAACAGTAAAACGGTCATCGTACAAAAATGAATCTATGATTTCCGTTTGAGCTCCATACACCCACTTTAATGTGATTTGTGTTTATATGAATTCGGCGATATATTTATTTATGCGACAGGTATCTTTTACTTCTCTTCGAATTTAATATTTAAGATAAATAATGACATAATATATTGGATGTTTAGATAAAAATTAGTTGTTTGTTGAATGCATCTATGTAACAGCTAGTTGGTGTTGTAATTAAGCAGAGATAATACCTAAAAGAAAAGAGTTTGGTACTTACTTATTATTGTTTTATAAAGGGCTTCCCGTTCTTCGGTGTTGAACCGAAAATCTTGAATGAAGATGGTGTCGAAATAGAGGGACCCGGGGAAGGCTATCTAGTGTTCGCACGTCCATGGCCCGGCATGATGAGGACTCTGCTTGAGGACCAGGATCGCTTTGAAAGGGTCTATTTCAGCAAGTTTCCTGGTTACTACTGCACCGGAGATGGTAAGATCTAGGAGAAACTATACATATTTAATGTAACTTTTTACACTTAAAGATTCCCAGGACTTCGCGGTTTTTTTTTCTGTCATTACATAGCCATTATTTTGTAGGCGTGAGGCGCGACGAAGATGGATACTTGTGGATCACAGGCCGTATTGATGATATGCTTAATGTGTCTGGACATCTCATGTCTACTGCTGAAGTAGAGGGCGTTCTCGCCTCAGACCCCAGGGTCTCTGAAGCGGCAGTAGTGCCAAAACCCCACGAAGTTAAGGGCGAAGCACTGTATTGTTTCGTTGTACTCAAAGAGGGGTTGCAATTCGACGCTGATTTGGTTAAAACATTGACCTTGCTGGTGAGACAGAAGATTGGAGCATTTGCCGCCCCTGACACAATCCAGAACGCTCCCGGCTTGCCTAAGACTCGTTCTGGAAAGATTATGCGCCGCATTTTAAGGAAGATCGCCGTGGGTGACCATGAAGTGGGCGACATTTCTACCCTGGCCGACCCCGGTGTCGTTGAAGAACTCTTCAACAACAGACCTGCTGAAACGAAACCAAAAACTGGCTAGGCGGGCTCGCGACGAGAGCCGTTTTTTGTTCCTGATAACGTTTGAGGCATTTATTTATTTTTACATGACTATACTTTTTTTTTCCATTTCCAGTATCCGTCCGCGGTATACCAAATCAGATATTTGTCGAGTACTTCCAAATATTTTTATTGTATTGTCTGACGTTGATATGGATGATGTAACAGGTCCCCTACGAACATGATCTATTTTTTTTTTGTATTTTTTGCTTCCAAATGTACTTTTTATTATGGATAAAAAGATCCTCGTAGATCGTTTGGTAAAAATTCGTATTCGAGAATTTCGTGCTGTGTTATTTGATAGTAAGCACTACTCGATGGTGCAGGTAAAGTTCGTAAAAGCGAAAAAAAAAAGAACGATCATTTGATGATGTCTATTTTATTTATTGAGCACTTGGTGTTTTAATTTTAATGTATTTATCGATAACCATTCCATAAAAAAGAAATATTACGGATTATATATATATTAATAACAGTGTTTTGTGTACTTTTTTTTTTTTATAATAAGAAACTCCGCATGTATTTTGATACGCCATTTAAACAGAGCATCACGAGTAAGTTAATGTTTATTTTAGTTATTTAAGAAACGCGAAAGCCTAATAATTTTCTGGAACAGGTATTTTTGAATCTCAAGCGTATAAACGTAAGTCGTAAGTTATGCATTGGCTACACCGGGCACTCTGGTGTAACCAAATATTAGAAATTATAATATATTATGTAGAACTAAACCCTGAGCGTGGTAGTCGCACAAAATCTCTCTTTAGAATTATTATTATAAATGTGTTGTACTACGTTTTAACACGGCATTGTGTATTAGATCGTGTCGCACTTCACCATACTCTACATAAACGTGAGGGTTATTAAAATATTAAGATTAATGAGTCTCTTGGTGTTTGCTTAACATTTAATTTAAGCATCATTGTAGTTGCTACTATGAGCAGGTACGCATTTGACTTGTAATCACAGTATGGTACAGCCAAGTATTAATATGAGCTTACTGTAACATGTTCTACGTTATAAGGAATAACGTTTATAATTAATCCATTTTAATATAATACCCACCTATGGACATGATAGTTTGAATCTTCGTATTCAATATTTTGTCGTTTATGTCATTCTAATATGTATTATCATAATCATGTTCACGTGTTTAATATGTTTAAACGTATTCATTCGTGGTAGGCTTCAGGAAGCAAAACTGTACGAATATATCTTACCATCGCGATATTCGATTTTGTGAGAAAATGTTCTTGTGATTGTACGTCTTAAAACATATCAAATCGTGATATCATTTGATGATATTAAATAAATTGGTGGTCGTAAAATACAATGTCTATTTATTTATTTATTCAACGATAATATCTTTAAAAATTCACAAACTAATTAAATCACAAAACATTAAAACACACACACAAAAAAAAACTGTCATATTAAAATTATTACATGAATTCATTAAAAAAGTTTAGAGTAAATAAAAGAAAGAACAATAATTAAATAAGATAAAAATAAAGATTCTCGCAGAAAATACATATTTTTTATGTGTATTCAGTGCATGGAAGGAATTTGAAAAATAGAAATCGATTTGCAGCTTGAAAATGAGCAAAACACACGACAGTACTATTTAATAAAAAAGAAAAACATGTACTAATCCCTACTTTAGTATTTTGAGATATACATAATCAAACAAATTCAAAATAGCTTTAATGCAGAAATGCCCCGCTTTGGTAATTCCTTCAAGACTGGTTATGACTTGGGACAATATGGAAAAAAGATTGGTGAGTACAATAAAATAATTTAATGATACGGATAATCGGATATTATCGAAGCATAAATGTGCAAGAACTACACGACAAATTGAGAAACTAATTTTAAGTTAAGATTTATTTATTTTTCTTTTATCGAACAATTCGTGCTAAGCTTTTAGTGCACAACGACTATCTGTGTTTATGTAGTAACAGCAGCGAAATACGGTAGACTGTCGAGATTACATTTCTTATTACCAAAAAACATTTGTTGCGAGTGTGATGTTTTATTATAATTTTTTACTTCAATTAAAAAATGTATTTGACGTTTTGGTTATTGGAAGATTTTATTTGGTTTTCTGCTTCTTAGTTGGTACCGGTACAGACTGAATAGTTCTGAAGTAAAGGCCGTAGAAGACGCCGGCGGCTAGGAAGAGGATCGTTGTTAGCAGCACGATATATTCAGCACGATTCCTGTGAAAAGACGTTTTGAAACATATTCAATTCGCTCTTTTAGTATATAACGCAATAATCATTGCGTATTCCCACTGAGTTTCTCGCCGGATCTTCTCAGTGGGTCGCGTTTCCGATCCGGTGGTAGATTCTGCGAAGCACTGCTCTTGCTAGGGTCAGTGTTAGCAACTCTCCGGTTGAGCCCCGCGAGCTCACCTACAAACGTTAGGGCGAAGCTGAAATAGCCTCGCAAGGCTATCAGCATAGGTAAAAAAAAAAAAATGTGTATAAACAACCCTCTATTTTGAAAACCTCAAAATGTTCACGTTACTGAACCGTAACAGTAGGCTATTTTCGAACATATTAAAATACTGTTTTATCCTAATTCAAACACTATTGAATTTTCTTGTAGGGTTCAATTTACCGAAGCTGAGATGGAGATATCCCTTTTTACGTTGCATTATTAATTAGTATGAATTATTTCTTTCTGTATTATTTATTTCTTTATTTAATATATTTTGTACACACAGCTGATAGAAGAAACACGACAATAAGGATACAGAGTACGAGGGTACTACTTATTTCATGTTGAAATCTCTTCCAGTAGGCCCGCAGAAGGAAAGAAAAATTAGGAACGTTTTGTTTGGTTAACTACAAAAATTAATCAAAATGGCTATTTTAATAATTTTATAGGATACTTACGTGAATGGCGTACCACAAATAGTGTACCAAGTAGCACCATTTGGAGGCTTCTTGCCGCCAACGCAGTGGAAGTCAAAGTAACCCTCGTCGTACTGGTCCGGGCAGAAGTACTTACGTTTGTACAAGGTCTGAGAAAATAAATCGGATTTTTTATTTTGGCCCAGGGTCAGTCGTCTTCGTTTGCATCTGACAGTATATTAAGCAGAGTTTCTTATTATTTATGCATTCTGTTCGATACTGTATAGATTTTAAATAATTGATTTAGTTTTCCCGAGAACATTGGCACAGAATTAAGGAAAGTAATAAGCAGGTTTAAATAATAAATCTTGGGGCATACCTTCACAGTCGTTCAGTTAGCGACTCCTGTGTATTTTACATAAGATTGAGACGAAATAAACGAATTCTTCCTGAATTAATGGTGTCAAATCCTAACAAAATGCCTCTTGGATTTCTTAATAAAGTTGAAATTTTATTGCTTAGAAGCTGCGAATTTGCTATTTTTAATCACCATGCAATCGATTTAGTATAAAAAGTGAGAACAAATTCGACCTTTGGTCATTTTTTTCTTTGCGAACGTACACAGACTCATCATCATCATCAGCCTGCGGCAGTCAAACCTGGTCTAGTCTCATAAACAGACTAATCTCCCCGAAATATTAGGAATAATTGAATCATATATATAGTCGATCGTAAATAATGCCTATAAAATAGAAATTTAATATTTATGCGGAAGACAAAATAAATATAAAAGCCTTTGCTTCCTTTAACTGGCTATTTAACTGTTAAGTTGGTTCATCTATTAATGAATAAACAAATGAACAACTCATGTTTTGAGAGATGCGGCGTCATCCGCGTCAATACATGCTTTTATTAGCAGCCCGAAGCTTTGAGCTTTTCGAAACGTCCGAGTTAATTGAAATTTAGCACACTACTTATCACCAATGACCATAAAATAATTTCCTACCTACTATATACACCTACATAATATCCTACCTATCCTATCCTTCAGCACACAGAGGTCCACTACTGGATTTAGGCCTCCCCTCAGGTCTTCTAGTTACAATATATCAACTATTTTGTTTATGACTCAATTTTTATTTTAAAATCATCATAAATACATATATAAATATATAATAATTATAATAACCTTTTTTTTACCATCATTATGTTTTTCTGTACCAATGTACCACACGTCGTTGTATCATTATGTTTGAAGTCGTCGTGGCCTAAAGGATAAGACGTCCGGTGCATTCGTATATAGCGATACAACGGTGTTCGAATCCCGCAGGCGGGTACCAATTTTTCTAATGAAATACGTACCTACTTATCAATTGTTCACGATTGACTTCCACGGTGAAGGAATAAATAACATCGTGTAATAAAAATCAAACCCGCAAAATTATAATTTGTGTAATTACTGGTGGTAGGACCTCTGGTGAGTCCGCACGGGTAGGTACCACCACCCCGCCTATTTCTGCCGTGAAGTAGTAATGCGTTTCGGTTTGAAGGGTGGGGCAGCCGTTATAACTATACTGAGACCTTAGAACTTATATCTCAAGGTGTGTGGCGCATTTACGTTGTAGATGTCTATGGGTTCCAGTAACCACTTAACACCAGGTGGGCTGTGAGCTCGTCCACACTTCTAGGCAATAAAAATAAAATAAAAACTATTTTACTAAAAATAAACATAGATGGCTAAATTTCTACTTTTTAGTTCGGCTATTTACAAGAAGGTGTTTTTTTTTGTTTTAGTATCATAGATTATTAAAATTATAATTAAAATACATATATAAATACTAATATAAATGCGAAACTGAGTTTGTTTGTTATGCTCCCATGACGTAACTACTGGACCAATCTAAACTCGATTTTTTTTTTCAAAAACAATAATATGTCAGTGTTGTAGTAAACGAAAGATAAAAACACAGAAAAGAGTACCTTTCATCCAGCAAACAACTACTATTACCGAAGGATAAATTTATTTCTATTAACACTAGTGAAGCTGCATGTAAACACTAGTAAATAGTAAATACAAACAAGAATCGAGCAGGACATGAAATTAGAATTTTCTTTTACCCACATATACGTTATTCGTTCTTTAATGTGTTGTAATATCTTTTTATTTTATTTTGGTAAGCAGATTGCGAACGTACTCTATATTTTAATAAAAAATTACCGGTTTTAAATAAGAAACAAATGGAAAACATTATTGTGCGAAAATCATAGCCTTTTGAAATATTACAACGATTTTATTACCATTGTACTCTGCACGCTAGTAATAAATCAATACGATAGAGTACTTAGTGCCTTAAGAAAGTTTTCAGGTGAGCAATAAGTAATGATATCATAATTTAAAAACCCCGTTGCCTTTTGAACTAGTAGCTGTGCCATTGTGGAATTCAAAAATCGAAATTAATTTTCTCTTCCTTCTAATATGCCTCATTTCAAAGTAGCATAACATGCCTATTTCGGGTGGAATTCGGGACGAGCCAAGTTATCGTTTTCTGGCCTTCTTCAGTTTCGAATAAATAGGTCGTAAGATCAGAAAAGCTCTCGTTGGCTTAGCCGCTTTGTTGGCACTACATTTTTACGTTGATAAATTCTCATAACTTAAGAAAAACCTCTTTCCCCAAAAAAAACCACGGGAGAAAATTATAAAAAAAAAGTAAAATAAATTTCTCCTAATTCTTGGATGAAACAAATTACGAAAATGAATATAATCTTGATCTAATTCTAAAGAGGTCCCGTGCCATCCGCATGAAAATAATGCGAAATATATCTCTTTTTTATGTACAATATATTTATATGATTACTGGTGGTAGTACCTCTTGTGAGTCCGCACGGGTAGGTACCACCACCCCGCCTATTTGTGCCGTAAAGTAGTAATGCGTTTCGGTTTGAAGGGTGGGGCAGCCGTTGTAACTATACTTGAGACCTTAGAACTTATATCTCAAGGTGGGTGGCGCATTTACGTCGTAGATGTCTATGAGCTCCAGTAACCACTTAAAACCAGGTGGGCTGTGAGCTCGTCCACCCATCTAAGCAATAAATAAAAAAATCGCGGCCTCTTTGATATCAATCAGAAAGCGGACCCAACACCTACCCCAATACCTGGTGTCAAAGTCATAATTGTAAAGCATAACTGCTGTCCCGTCTTTAAAACATGAAGGCATGTGTGCTCTGCGGTAGAAATATGCAGGATGGCGGGACCCACCAGTGCACACTTTCAACACCCCCTTACGCGGTAAAAGTCGGTTAGTAATATTGATTTAATACTCAGAAAACGTTTCCTGCTTTGTTGTCGTTTACGACACGAGAAGAGCTTGGCTTATGCTATTAAGCAAAAGGACCGCACAGGTAATTCTTTACTATATTTTTTAAGCGTAGAGCAGCTAGCTATTCGCGGACGACGTCCAAGGTATCTGTATCTTTTCCGTTATTATTACACGACATTACAAAAATGCGTTTTTATGTACCAAAAATCAAAGCTCCTTACATTTATAGCTTTGAAATTGTTTCAACCCCATCTAAGACGTCATTGATTACAAAACGTAATATAAGTTTGATATCAGTTTTCACTCTAAGTGAAAAGATTTACAATTTTCTTAGGAAAACAATTGAATAATTTATTTTATAAAGTTTCTAAAGGAGCCGAATAACGCAGCCCCGCAAAGCTTTTATTTGGAGTAATTCGATTTTTCATCCAACTATGCCACTTTCAGGTACCGCTCGCATTATCAAATATAATTTTTATTTTATATATGTATTACTTAAATTACAGCAAACAGAGATATTCATTTATCACAAGCCGTTTCATGAATACAATTTACATATATACATTAATAAAGTAAAACGTTCGTCATTGGTAATAGCATCACTTGCAAACGTCTGGATCGATTTAGCTGTTTTGGTTATTAAAAGCTAAATGTCGTAATTGTCTAAATAGGCCTTTCATCAAATAAAATTTATTGTATGAACAACTATCGGCTAGCTTTTCATTAAAAAAATCGCCAAAAAGCTTTCGGCTAGCAAAACACAATCCTTTTTCCGATTTTGGCAATATTAAAACATAAAAGAGATGAAATCTAATTCATAAAAAAGGGTTTTTTAGACAAAAATCCAACCCATTCCGTCTGTGAGTTTAGCGCCGCGTTGCGGTATTTCCCACGATTCGCTTGGAGTTGAACTCGTGTAGCACCTAGAGGGCACCAATTTGAAATTATCAGGTTTCCATTATTTTAGGCATTACCAAATCTTTTTTGATATGAAACTATTAACCGACTATTAAGCTAGTAAATATCTAGAAAAAATCCAAAAATGGGAATTCAAACTCATAAACAGAGTCTCGTGTCGAACAGACTTCGACGAACTTTGCTGATCGTAGCATAGAATTTAATTTTTTTAAACATCATTTTAATCAAATTAATGACTGAATTTGCACGAAAACATTAAATTACCTATATTATACATCGGTTTAAATTTATAAAACACATTTTCGTAAGAGGACTTCCTTAAGAATGAGCATCAATTTTTTTAATGTTAACTACCTATTCAATTTACATCAACTACTTTTTTTGATCTTCTTATTAAATTTCTAATTGGAAAATTATAATTTTCATTATTTTTCAGTGACTTTATATCCAAGGGTAACGGAGTTATCAAGGAAAATCCTGAATCGCGATATCAAGAATTCGCATGAAATTAGTATATAAGGCGGGGAACGTTTTATACAGTCGGGAGTCCGTGGCTACACAGAGAACCGGTGGTTCGGGGGAGAGCCGGCCTAATTCACCCTTTCATATGTTGTCGTAAAAAAAATTGAGAAACACAAAAAGAATAGAGATCCTTGAGATTTCACCACTGCTGCTGTAGCCAATTTGACTCTCATTTTGTTTCTCGAAACAATTTTTTAAAACTTTGCTCTAAAATGTTTATAATGTTATTTTTGAAATAAAATATGTGGAATTTTTAAAAGAAAAAAAAAGTTCTTTTTTGTAATTATATAATTATAAAAACATTTAAGAGTTTAAAAAAATAAAAAAAACGCCCAACAGCGCTTAGTATGAAGAGGGGAGAGGGGAGTGCTGCCCTTTGCTTTATTGATTTCTCTTCGCCTGAAGGGCGGCCCTATTCGGCCAGACATATCACAGTTGAACCTTACTAAGAACTATGATTCATCATTTTCACAACTTTCGAAGCTCATTTATCGCTAACTATTGATATTAAAAATTAATTCAGAATATTTTTATTCTTATTTAACGCAACGTGAAAATTACTCTGCAAATACGATATAACCTTACATAATAAAAATAAAACATAATTAGAAAGCAAATAGTGGGGCGTAATTCCCAAATATGGTATTTAGAAAAAAAAACAACGTTCAGTAAAAATTTGAATCGACACTATTCAGAAATCAGAAGAACAGTAAGAGAAACAAAACTCAATTATAAAACTTAAGTGTCACAACGTTTCATAAAATATAATATGCACCTGGATATCTAATTCCAAACGTGCACATCGGGAGGGAAGAGTACCGGTAATTAGGCTTAGGCAGCGTTATTATGATACTATTTAAAATCGTCAAGTTCAAAGGGCGATTATCAAACAAGATTGATTCAACGAAACATGTTGTCAAATGCATTAAGCTTCGATCGTCGAAGACACAATTGATGTGTAATAACTTCCGTATTAAATTTTAAGGAGCAAGGTATAATGATTTTGCGACACAATATATGTATGTGTCACAGACAGAAACGCTGACGTGTCTGACCGGGTTCACAAGCGCTGACAAAACGTTATTAAATCTACATTATGTAGTGTTAAAATCAATGCACTTATTCAATTAGAGTATACAAAACAATGGGACTGTTTGAAAAGGAAATATGCTCAATTTATAATAATTGTATCAAGTGGCGGTATTATTGCAATTACATTCATTCGTACACTGACTTCTCGTCAGTATAACGGATACCGCAAAACGAAATCAATTGAATACTTGTTATGTTTGCAGTTTTGGGAGCATTTAATTTTATTTAGTTTAATTTAGCCTCCTGTTATATATGTTTATGAGTTATATTTAACGGAAGATTCATGAGATATTATAATAGATTTATGTCATTTGTATTGCTATAGAAATAACTATTACCACATCAAGCTTCTGTTTGCTGTAAAAAACTGAAACAGTCTTATAGAATTTCGGACACGGTTTGCGTTAACAAGGCTTATTTATGGCTCTCATCGTTTCGGTTACATTCAGTAGGTAAAAAAACTCATGAATACTCCGGCTGAGAATATTGAATTACAAAACTTATATTGAAAACTATTAGAGCACTTTTTTAAATGGTTTGACGCTAAAACTATTGGAACAGTCGTGTTCGTTTTGAGGCAATCGTATTCAGTTTGAAACAGTTCAGCGTGTATAGTTTCAAAGACTAATAAATACATTGGATTCGCTTTTCAAATTTACTAATCACATTACGATTTCTATAACTGCAATCAGTCAATACAAAACGAATCGTGATCTCCGGTCAATTATTTTTGCTAAAATAAAATTTATGGAGTGCAAGAGAATTATTTGTAACTATACAAGTTTAAAAGCTTCCTAGTTGCGTTTAATTTCGCCGCCGAACATTGGGTAGTATAATTCAGAATTTACATAATTTAGGCACTAGTCTGAATTATGTAAATTTACGAGAGAAGAAGCATGGAAGCTCGCGAAAAATATGAAAAATTAGAAATCGATGAAAATCTAAAATCAATGAGATTTTATAACAGTTATATTGTTTATATTTAGTAGGTTTTGAAAATATTTTTAATCTCTTTTTTTATTTATTTATTGCTTAGATGGGTGGACGAGCTCACAGCCCACCTGGTGTTAAGTGGTTACTGGAGCCCATAGACATCTACGAAGTAAATGCGCCACCCACCTTGAGATATCAGTTCTAAGGTCTCAGTATAATTACAACGGCTGCCCCGCCCTTCAAACCGAAACGCATTACTGCGTCACGGCAAAAATAGGCGGGGTGGTGGTACCTACCCGCGCGGACTCACAAGAAGTCCTACCACCAGTAATATTACGCAAATTATAATTTTACGGGTTTGATTTTTATTACACGATTTTATTCCTTCACTGTGGAAATCAATCGTGAACTTTTGTTAAGTACGTATTTCATTAGAAAAATTGGTACCTGCTAGCGGAATTCGAACACCGTTGCATCGCTATATATAAATGCAGTAATTCCACTGTGTAAGTCCACAGATAACAGTAAGTTCCATAGCTTAATTTCTTAATTAAACTATCCTAAACGCCTTCCTTGTGATCGACTTGGGCTACGAGAAAGTCCGCTATCGGTTTTTTTGTCAATCTACCAGGCATGTATTTTGAGGGGATCACATCATTTTATTTAAACTGAGTACAGTGGGGGGGGGTTCATAATTTGAAAATAATCATCAGTCATGTTAGAAGTGAACACGACATTGACCCCGCTTTGAGGCCGGTGTTGCTAAACTTACCTGTCCAAAAGGCGTGACTAAACTAGCTACTTCATTGCATGGACCGACCGGCTCGTGCAGTCCAGTAGACCATTCCCTCTCTGGGTGGAAGAACACAACAAATATCCAATATATTACGTAGTGGAGGGCCAGTTGCAGTATCAGGATGTAATCTACAAGAGTAAGTCTGAAACAAGATTTTATTACTATTATTTTTCTTAATATCATAACACAAGCTTATGACTCGTTTGACAAATGATGATTGAATGATAGGACATATTTAATTTCAATTTTACGATTTTCGTAAATGTTCTTCTAGTTAGGTAATTAAAATCGTATAAATTTAGGACTGAATTAAATCTACTTTTAAAACGTTTTGGTGATAACGGACGACCACAAAAGCTGTGTTTGAAGAATATTCGAAATGATTTAAAGTAAAAAAATAACCGCTAAATGAAACCGCAAAAAATGTTTTAATTATAATCATTTAAAATTATATTAAGTGTCAGGGAAAAGTGGTAGAGATACATAAGTGGGATGATTTAAAAAAAAAAAAACTATTTTAAGATTCATATCTCTGGGTCAATGAACTTGTACGGACGCGGCTAACGTCCGTCAGTTGCCATGTGCGATTCTCGTTCCCCAAGACCTTGGGGTCTTTTACATGGGGACCTTGGGGACCCCATTTACATTTTTTAAATCCTTTATCTAATCCCAAGATTAGATAAAGGATTTAAAAAATGTAAAACCACAATAATCAGTATTAATATTTTTTTATTTTTTTTATTGCCTTTGTAGGCAGACGGTCATACGGCCCACCTGATGGTGAGTGGTTACCGTCGCCCATGGACTTCAGCAATGCCAGGGGCAGAGCCAAGCCGCTGCCTACCGCAAATTAATAGCTAGGAAACGATAATTGGTTTTACCAAATTATTAGACAGCCGTTCCACAAACATACATATTATTATACCTAATTACTGTTATTCCTACAACAACAAAATAGCGTTGTTCACGTTTCAATCAGATAACACTATTTGCTTTCAATCTCGAGGGATCTAAGCCAAGGCTGCTTCTTGATTACTACGCTCACGTGCCGGAAAGCAATCTCCTAGGTTGCATTATCTAGTATCCTCTCGAAGTTGCTTCGGAAATGGTTTCTTGTAATGAACTTATCGGAATTGTACTCACCTTTCCTTGGATTTCTCTCTATCGCTAAGCAGCCCGTGGATCACGAAAGTGCCATAAATCGCAAACAAAAGGAAGAATGTGATCTCTGAATGTATTTTGTATATGTCGTGGAGCGGATGGTAGATCGGTACGAAGAGGAGTACACCGCCTGGCATCCCCAGGATCGTTGCTAGAATTAACGTTTTCCATTCCACCTTTTTGCTAAAATAAACGAGCCATTTAATTACTTTTTTCTAACTGAACTGCACTGAAAATTTGTGTCCTTGACTAGTGAACGTTTTTTTTTTTTATGATTGAAGGATTACTGGTGGCCCGGAGGCCTTTCCAGTTTCACCAGGACAGGTGGGCGAGCAAAGGCTCAGCCAGGAGGGGTGGGATTTGCTAACAGCTACCCGAGCGCCTCCGAAGGAGACCTAACAACTCAAGAGTAGCTGCTTCGCGAATGAATCTACTACCGGATCGGAATCGCGACCCGCTGAGAAGATCCGGCGAGAAACTCGGTGGGCTGTGTCTGTGGGTTAATTTACTCGTCAAGTCCTTCGTCGCAAGCGACGGGTTCGACGGGAACGATGACCGGTGCTTGAGGTACCTAAAAGCACCGTTAGTGGATCGGGGGGATAGGTCTATAATAAAGCATACTCCATTCTACTTACCCCGCAGAAGCCCACTGTCCCACTTTCGGCGCATACCAATTTCTGATCGCAGTAAAGAAGTAGAAGAAGCTTGCTGTGAATGTAGCGTGGAAGTAATAGGAGTTCCAAGGAACCCAGTAGTGACGATCGAATATGTTAGGGTCAGTGTCGTGCCAGGTCCAGTGTACGAACTTGACCGCCACAATGTCGTAGGGAATGTCTATCAGTACAGTAACCAAGCCCACCGCGAAAGGCTCCGCGTAACGTGGAAGATTCAGCTTTGAGACTGCATACGCTGCGTGGTAAATAAATGCGGGATCTGGAATCAACAAAATTCTATTATTAATATAGGATTATTTAATTAATTTATTTATTTATTACATTTTATGTATTGGTGTACATCGGCGGATTTGATGTCTAAGACATTCTCGACCAGTCAACCAAAGGTAATGCAGAGAAAATAATAGTTGGTACAATAAACCATAAATTAAACACATATTGCCTTTTTATACCGTTGATGAACGAGCTAATAATCCAAAGAGTATGTAGTGGATACAGGAGTCCTTAGGCCACACGAACGACGACACCTAGTTTGAGACATGAGGTCAAAGTCTAAATTATATCGTAATTCAAATTACTTTATTGGAGGTAAGACATGCACGGGTAGGCAAGACCATTTTGTATATTCCTGCTTCCAAACAATTAGTTAGTTTGAAGAACGGTCAACTGCCGATATAATTATCATGACGCAGTGGTAAACGAAACGCATCTCAATCATCATATGTAAAAAATACTTGAATGTTTTATTTTTAACAAGATGTCATTATCATATTCTCTTTATTCTTTATTGTACACGCACAGTTAAAACAATATAATAATTACGAAAAGTTATAAAAAATGGCGAGCTTAACTCAACAATTGAGCTATCTACCAGCTAACCGTTCTTAAAGAAGGTGAGCTTTACGTAGGTGGGTAGAAAAGTACAATCTAATCAATTTAAGTTAGTTTAATTTTAATTTTAATTTAATTTAACTTAGTGATACAGTACACAATAACAATAATAGTAACAATAATAAATAAAAACACTAATACATAATATATCAGACTATATACATACACAATTAAACACATAAATAACATAAACATACACGTACATATATGTATAATGAAATACATATTCATTGTACGTATTTGTAAAAAAACATTATCTTATTGACGCTAATCATTAAAAAGCTGTATATTTTACAAGAATAACGTAAAAGCAATGACGTGTTCTTGAAACACTATTTCATGGTAATTTATTGTATTTTAGGCTTATTCGTCGACACACACATACCTACTAAAACGAGTATGAAATGCTTATCCTTAAAATGTTATGTCATTCTTTTAACGAAGTTCATCTATGGAGATAATGTAAGTATCTAGTTGCGTGGTTGGTTTAATTCTAAATTTGATAACAAAATATATTTGTTTGTTTTCGTTACTGACTTTATTGTTTTTATAATAGTATTAGTCATTAGATTTTGAAGTCGTCGTGGCCTAAAGGATAAGACGTCCGGTGCATTCGTATGACGCGATGCACCGGTGTTCGAATCCCGCAGGCGGGTACCAATTTTTCTAATGAAATACGTACTCAACAAATGTTCACGATTGACTTCCACGGTGAAGGAATAACATCGTGTAATAAAAACAAAACCCGCAAAATTATAATTTGCGTTATCACTGGTGGTAGGACCTCTTGGGAGTTCACACGGGTAGGTACCACCACCCCGCCTATTTCCGCCGTGAAGCAATGCGTTTCAGTTCGACGGGTGGGGTAGCCGTTGTAACTATAGTGAGACCTTAGAACTTATATCTCGAGGTGGGTGGCGCATTTACGTTGTAGATGTCTATGGGCTCCAGTAAGCACTTAACATCAGGTGGGCTGTGAGCTCGCCCATCCATCTAAGCAATAAAATAAAAAAAAGTCAGACAGTAATAGCTGAAACATAAGCCTTGAGAATAAAATGATTTGCTATTTCTTTTTTCTATCGCAGTACATACTCCAAGCATAAACATAATAAATGGAATTATTATGGAGCACTCCCATAACTTGATCTAAAATAGCTTCTTAATAAGCCTATGGTTATTGGTTGAAACTATATTTATGGGATTTGATGGTAGAGTTTAAGGACTATTTATATCAGACTATAGGCTTCGTGCACCAATACTTGCCAGAAGGCCTTCTGCTCTTCCTAAGCCTACGCTTGGTACTGCTCTGTATTAATCTCGATTTGATTATTATTCGTGATTCTCCATTGACTCATAATGAAAGCAAACCGTTTTTTTATTATTGACTACTGGTGATCAAAATTAGAGTAATTACGACAAAACCGCGTGTCAAAACGACTATAATAAATGGGTAGTAAACTTCAGACTATAAGGAAACTTGGATTAGTTCGGAATAAAGTGATGCTGTGTAGGTAGGATTTGGAGGGTATCGTTCATAATAAGCTTTTACCGCTAAGGAAAACTATCGATTCAGATCTCTACTGCCAACCACTGATAATATTGAAGCAAGAAATAGAAAAACAAAAATCCGCCAATAACAATGAACAGAAGGAAAGAGATTTTCATAATAATAGCGCCAGACCACACACAGTTATCGAGGAGATATTTATCTATTGTTTATTTATAAACAGTTTCACAGTTTAGTTCTGTAGCTTTTTTTTTCATTTGATAAAATGAGACATTTATTTTTGTACATTATTACATGACACCAAGTATTATTACGTATGCTTTTATTACATGTATGTTTTTTTTTGGACAATGTGAGGTGGGACAATCAAAGTAAATAAATATTATGCTGTACGTAAATTAAAATGTGTTCACAACATTTTAATGTCAATATTTAGTTTGGTAGTCAATAGTTAGTGATTTCAACTGCTCTAATAAATACAATTGTTTAAAACTGTCCACAAAGTTTGTCTTTCACACACAATAATTTGTAACAATTCATTAAGCTTCACTTTGTTTTGTTATCTTGTAACCTTGTTTATTGCCTTACATGTACCGTTTTCAATTGTATATTTTTCAATTAGTTCTCTTCACTTATCTTAACCCTAACGGCTTTGATCTTCAATGTATCAGTGTGCTTAGCGCGAGTTTTTTAACGTTCTCGATAGCGTCAAAGTTAACTAAAATTTGTATTGACTTGGAACGATTGCCTACGTTTGCGCTAGGGCAGCTGTTCCAACTGCATACAAATTTGAGTTAACTTTTACGCTATCGAGGACGTTAAAAACCTCGCACTAAGCACACTGAAGTTAAGATAAATCAAATTATTTGGAAACTATACTTTGTGCATATGTTCTGCGGTACAAGTAATTTCTATAATTCGAAGTCTTCGTTTTGCAGTCATTGAAAAACTGAAAATGCAGTGGGGGTAAACGATGTGAAAATTTGTAAGCGAAAAATCAAATTCATGCGCTCTAACTGAACACAAATAGTAAATACGAGTTCCTCCCTTATTAATAGAAATACGACCGTATTACTAAAAAAATAGATCATTAAATAGAAATAGTAATCTTTGGTTCTATTATTGTAATTTCTTCTTTTAAAGGAGGGAAAGAAAAAACTGTCAAAACCAATATTGCTAATACGGGGTTCGTCAGTAGTTTCTCAACAAAAAAAGAAAATCCGTTAAAAACCAGAATAAGAGCCCAGGACCGGGCAGTAATGACTGCATCAAGCTCGCTAAAATACTTTTATTGATACCTCTTACAATAAAATATTGGAAGAAGAAATTGTGTCAGAGCAATGGACAGAATCGGAAATTAACTTACTATGTAAAAAGAGCGATCCTAAAGACATAGGAAATTACCGTCCGATAAGTTCTTGCCTATACAAACTCTCTGAATCCTATCTACTACACAGAATATCGCCACAAATAGACTCATGCCAACCCATGGAGCAAGCGGGATTCAGAAGTGGATTTAGCACAATACATCATATTCACACCGTAGACCACTAGGTCATCGTATGTTGAATATAGAAAACTGCTCTACATGGCTTTTGTTGACTTTTTTCCTACCTAAGCTGATGGTCTAGCTAGAGAGACCATATCAGCATTACCGGGAGAGGTTGTTGACTATAAGAAAGATTTCGACTCTATCTCCCATAAAAGATCTGGGAAGCATTAAACAATCAAAACATAAACGTAAAGTATATAAATATTATCTATTTGTGGCGGTACGTGTACATTCAATAAGGGAACACTTAGTAGATGACTTAATCAAGTCTGTCCACCTCGTGGGTGATAGGCCGCGAGAACGTTGGAGAGATGGAGAAAGTACTAAGCACAAAAAGAGATTCTCAAATCGCAATTACCGTTTAAATTGAAAAGGATACTTTTAGATACAACAATTTTACCCTGTCTAACCGATGGCTGCCAAACGTGAATTTTGATCACAAGGCAAGACAAAAAATACGGACAATACAGAGGGCAATAGAAAGGAACTGCTTAAACATAAAGTTGAGAGATAGAGTTAGAAACATTAAAATTTGGAAAATAACTAAGGTAAAGGATGCTCTACACTTTTCTCAGTCTCAAATGGAGATGGGTTGTCCATGTTGGAAGATACGATTATAATCGATGGACAATTAACACCACAAAATGGAAATGACCACAGGGCGTGAGAAATAGAGGTCGCCCGGGTACCTGGTGGTAGGACGAGATTGTATCCAAAGCAGGAAGAGACTGGATGACCACTGCTTAAGATAGGGAAAATTAGAATTCTTTGGTGGAGGCTCTTACCCTGAGGGGGTCTACATTAGAAGGAGATTAAATTGCATGAGTAGTAGATTTATTAATGTTACTTAGTAATATAATTACTAAATACTAACTTAATTAAGCTCTATATAATTATTGTGGAATCAAATAAAGCTATTTTACTATCATTATTATTTTCTTTTATTTTTGTTTAGTTCCTATTGGTAGCTTTATTGTAATCATATATATTTTTAATACCAGCTTCTTTCTTGAAGAGTTTTCTTTTTCAAAGCAAAAAGGTGCTGAATTGTTTTCAGATTTGGATTTTTTTTATTGAGTAGCTTTTATCGATGCATTACTGCATTCAAAATAATTAATTTGGAAATAGTTTTATTTTTTTAATTCAAAGTATAAAGATAATATTATGTGCTTTGCTTTGCAAGGTGGACAACCGTTCTACAATTAAGACTTCGACCAAAATGGGTGACGCCGGTCAAATTACTCTTTCTATGGGCGCAGAAATATGGGTGACGCCGGTCAAATTACTCTTTCTATGGGCGCATAAATACAAACCTTCGTTGTCGTTAGTGAACAAATAGATTATACCTTAACTGTAAATAAAGATAATAAAATTTAAATACTCACACAACAAAATTATATGTAGGGGCAACCGGGCTCCCAGGAATATGATAGGGGTCTGCGAATGCCAGAAATTATCGTACTCTGGCAATACGAAATGCCAGAAGTTATCTGCGTAAATCCCATGAAGTACGGTACCGAGCCAAAAATAAGGCCATCTTCCGCCTTTTTTAAAAGCTGAAAAAATACGTCACTTACGTCACTACGGATTAGAGACTTCCTATTCAAATAATGACATCATTAAGCATAGCAACAGTCAGATCAGACCAGTCTATAGTTTGTTACTCATCAATGTCTGGGCACTACTGATGGTAGGACCTCTTGTGAGTCCGCGCGGGTAGGTACCACCGCCCTGCCTATTTCTGCCGTGAAGCAGTAATGCGTTTCGCAATGCGAAACGCAACCGTTGTAACTATACTTGAGACCTTAGAACTTGTATCTCAAGGTGGGTGGCGCATTTGCGTTGTAGATGTCTATGGGCTCCAGTAACCACTTAACACCAGGTGGGCTGTGAGCTCGTCTACCCATCTAAGCAATAAAAAAAGTCTTGTACAATTTGTGACTATAAAACTCATTTAAAAATTGGTAGTGTCACCGGTCCGTCTTCAGTCCTTCAAGCATTAAATTAAGTTATGGTATAAACACTAGTTTATTAAAAAACCAGAGCGAGGCTTTATTAATAACTATATATACTAAATATATATAAGATATCAAAGAAGTAACTAGGATATCATCTTAAAGATATATATAGTTTTATATTGAAACGATTATAGTGGGAGGACGAGCTCACAGTCCACATCGGATAGTTGGAGACAAGAGGCCGAAGTCAATCGTATATCCGGTTCCGCCAACCTTTGTACTGCATACCATGATTGCTTGGCAGCAGCTTAGACAGAATGATGGTACTTATTTAGTCTTCATTACAGAATTATTCAGTCATATTAACGTATCACTAAGACAATGTGATTTAAGGATTATACTTACCATGAAATAATGTTAAGAGGCCAGCCAAAACGTAAACGGCCTGAGATATTATATATGTAGGTTGGGCAGCCCACAATTGCTTGATGTCATTTTTTCGGACGCACCAATCCAACCACTGTTGATAATAATAATATGTTAAAATATTTTCAAAGAAAATAAGCACAGTTTTCAGTAAGACCAGGTTATTGTGTTTTGTGCTCGCTGCCACTGTCCTGGACTTCCTATTTATTCTCGAAGCAGTCGCTTCAAAAAGTCTAATTTAATAGTTCGACTTCTTTTCTGAAAATGGGTTATAATTTCAAATATGTGGATGGGGATAAACGTGGATGTAAATATATTAAAATACATTAGGGCTCCAGCAATCGCTTAGCATCAAGCGCATTATAGCATCCACTTATTTACAATAAACAGGCATGGTGGATTAGCATATAGGTACATAGGCTAGAATATTGTTTGTTGTTGTATATTACTTCTTACGCAGGCTTAATTTTTATAAACAAAACTACTTATGCGAGCTTAAGACACAAGAATGTTTAATTTAGATTTTTGGCATCTTCAAAAATATTTTTTCCGATAAACCCATTCACTATACTTAAAATTAGTTTAATAGTAGTAATTAGTGTAATTTAATAGTAGTAATTAGGATAGTTTTTCATTTACTCAAAAATTAAAACAGCCCCCATTGAGAAATGAATTATTTTCATTTATTTGTTTTAATTAATTATTTTTCACAAGGTGGGTTTAAAAGGTTCAAAAGGTGGGGAATATTAACAGTTAAATGAAACACAAATATGTATTAATAATCAAGTTCGGCCTTCATTTTCTCTTCAAATCAAAGATTACGGAAGGACTGCGGAAACAATTATTTGAATTGAAGCCAAATGTTTCTTAGCTTATCAAACTATTTCATAAACGTATGTATGATATTATAAGTTCGGTCACATTCTAATCTCTATATTATATAAAAGTGAATTGCTGTTCGTTAGTCTCGCTAAAACTCGAGAACGGCTGAACCGATTTAGCTAATTTTGGTCTTGAATTATTTGTGGAAGTCCAGATAAGATATAAAAGGTAGATAAATATGAAAATGCTTGAAATTAAATAAAAATAACAATTTTGTTTTTCCTTTGATGTGTCCCCCTTCGGACGGATTCGTTTTGTTTGTTTCAAGTTTATTTTATACAAAAGTTTAGGTTTTTTATTTACCGATTGAGGCAATACGAAGTCAGCCGGATCAGCTATATAGTTTACTATAAATTTCAAACACCAACCATTGATACTTTGATAGATATTTAAATTCGTATTTAATTAAATTAATATATTAATTTATCACGCACGGTAAGCTCATCAGCACTCTATCAAGGATGGCATGAGCCTTTAGAACATCCAGATTAGAATAAAGTCCACATAGCATCGATAGTATTTAAACGAGAAAGTCACATCATATTTTAGAATATCTCAGGCATCACTTCTTTTTTTTTCCTACCTATGCTGATAGCCTTGAAAGGCTATTTCAGCTTCACCATAACGTGTAGGTGAGCTCACGGCGCTCAAACCGGAGTGTTGCTAACACTGGCCCTAGCAAGAGCAGTGCTTCGCAGAATCTACCACCGGATCGGAAACGCGACACACTGAGAAGATCCGGAGAGAAACTCAGTGGGCTGTGTCTATGGGTTAATTTGCTCGTCGAGCCCTTCGTCGCAAGCGACGGGTTCGACGAGGACGGTAACCGGTGCTTGTGGTACCTAAAAGCACCGTTAATGGATCGGGAGGATCCATAATGACGTGTTTTGGGCGACGTCGACTGTTTATCATTCGGTCTACAGGATCGGGTATGTAGCTTCCAGCGGCCACGACATGAGGATTCTCATGTCGTGCCGCCTTCTCAAAGTGGCGCAATGGTGAATGTAGATACTTATTGACTGATGGCATCACTAATTAAAACATATAGAACGGCTGATTAAACATTATGCAAGTTGCATTCAACAACTAGTGTCGGACGGCCGTAATTCAAAATAAAACCAGAGATAGCTTCCCAATACATTATATATATATGATGATATATTATATATGAATATTTGTATAAAACATTAAATTCTGTAGACTGCTAAAGAATTTAATGTATTATAAAAATATTCGTCATACTACGTTTGTTTTCATGTTGATATTCTATATGTGTCAGGCAAATATCAGAAGTCCAATCGCTCCAGAGCTTGATTAGAAATGAAATTTGACTACCAGAGTCGATGAGTGCGCAAAGAATATGAAAGAGACCAGATGAGTCACGCACTCCAACGTTAGCAGTAGCTAGCAGAACTACTGCGCTACCACTCATGTTTGTAAAAGTCTGCGTCTGTGGCTCTTGGCTAGAAGAACATGGTGGCAGTCGATTGGTCGATAAATTACTTCTGGACACATCCTCGCGGACTGTGTCAGATACATCTCGGTGGAGAAGCGTGGGATGGTTCTGACTACAATTTTTTAATTGATACGTGTTAACAGTTAAAACCGCTAGCCGCTCGAGCAATAATTAATGTTTTCTTCAATCAATTTAAAGATAAAGCACGTCGCAATACTAGTAGGTCCTGAACCGAAATTTCATCTGTCTCCATCGACCTCGATCTACCTTTCTTAAGTACTCTACATACGATGCCTTCCATTTCACGGAATGCGACATTCTTCATCAATCAATATTTCATCAATATTTGAAGGAGAGAATAAAATAAACGAAATTGTTTTGTAATTACGGAACCAGTATAAAATTAATTAAAAAACTTCAAGGTCAATAACCCGTTTGCAAACGAATGAACCAGGTAAAAAAGGCGTTTGTGTCAGTTCGTATACCTGATGTAAGTATTTGAATATTAAAAATACAAAGAACCGTTATCACCAAACGATATTTATAGGTAGGTAGGTAGTACGGAAACGAAAACTGAACAAAATAAAAATTCACTAATAAAGTTATTATTTTTGTCGATACGTGGACGTTATTTGATTGCGACAAAACAATATTGGTTTAGAGAGAGAGAGTATTCTTTATTATACCCAAAGGGAATAAACAATTCGAAACATTCAATACAAAAAAGTACATTTGACGGTCTTATCGCTAAAAGCGATCTCTTCCAGACCAACCATCAGGTCGACAAGAATCACATACGGAACTTGTCCAGCAAGGTATCCTAGGTCCCCCATGTACGTCTAGGATTTAACAAATTAGTAATTACACGTACGCATCTGGGACTGCCACACGGAGTTCCTGGACGCGTGCTCTGTTCTAGATTCACTACGCTTTTAATTGATAAATAAAATTGAGCTTCACACGCGATCGTCAAATTCACAAAATGTCACATTTATAATTTGCAACGAGGACTAGACGGTACAATCGTCATAAAACAAACTCTTAAGGTTACGAGTATCGCAATTGCACATCTAAAAAGTGGTGCTATTTTTTTTTATAATAAAATGTGTTAATTAACAGTCGCAATGATCGCAATTGAGCTAGCAAAGTAAATTAAACTAGTTAATAAGTGTGCCTACATGGCAAGTGTTAATATTCTTTTAGGATATAACATAACCAGCCCACTGAGTTTCTCGCCGGATCTTCTCAGTGGGTAGCGATTCCGATCCCGTGGTAAATTCTGCGAAGCACTGCTCTTGCTAGGGCTAGTGTTAGCAAATTCACTCAGGTTGACCTGTCCGGGCGTAGCTGAAATAGCCTCTTAAGCTATCAGCGAGAACAGGTAGGAAAAAAAGATTTGTAAATAAATGTTATACAATTAACGAAATGTTAAGATAAATTTAATTTAATTACTAAAGATTTTTTTCGTAATTATTATGAACTGACCGTTTCCATCTCCGCTCTAGTAGTCTCCATTTTATGTAACCGTTCGATGTCTGCGCTTGATATGTACTGAATATAATTTGTTGAATCTTTTCGCTGACGATAACATATCGATATCCGTTATTTTTTATCGATATAAGTATTGTTGGCCAAGTTTATCGTGTAAGATTTATAAATTAACCTAAAAATATTGGAATTTATCAGAATAGTATCAGTATTGACAAATGCTAATAAAGTCATAATGAAAATGGTTCATAAACATAGAATGCAATAAACTAGTTAGGTACTAATGCGCGTGTCGTTTTCCCTAAATTCCACCATTTGGCATGTGCTGGTTAGTGTTATCAGGAGGATCAATAAATGTGTTTTTATGCAATATAGTTTATAATAAGACTATAAAAGTCAAATCGGATTTAACTGTACGTGATGTAGGCTAATCGATCCCGGTAATAGACAAGCTATAATACATTTGGCTATCGAATATCACGAGTAGGTATAGGTATTTGAGAGCTAACAATCTATACTTCTATATCTATACTTCTATACTAATATTATAAAGAGGAAAGATTTGTTTGTTTGTTTGTATTGAATAGGCTCCGAAACTACTGAACCGATTTGAAAAATTCTTTCACTGTTTGCAAGCTACTCCCGAGTGACATAGGTTATAATCTGTTTTGAAAAAAATTAGGGATCCTGACTAAAACTACAATAATGTAACCCAAGGTGTAAAAAAATTACCTAAAATATTATTTACGTCGTGTGCCCTGCGAAAACTATTGATGATAGAATAAAATAATGTACTACGACTTTGTAGAACACATTATTATTTACGAAAAGTGTCGCAACAGCAAATGTCTAACTATTATAGTTGTGCTGCAATAAGTGTTATTTTATTTTAAAAAGTAAAACAACGTCAAATATCGTTGAAATTTTTGTAAAGACTAGAGCGGAGCCTGAGCGGGCGGCCGCTTTTATATAATATTACTGTTATATTTTTCTGATATATAGATATATTCGTTTGAATATCTGTAATATTTGACAAGGCGCACTTTACACCATGAATCATACGTAAACAATCTTTGTAATATACCTTTAGTCCTTTTATGGTGAAAAGTGAAAACTATTCATTTGCTGAGTAAGTAGTCAGTAGAGGTACTTTGTTTAGCAAATTAATATTTCGAAAACGATGACAGCCCACGGGCGAACCCGGGTCACAACTAACCAACAGCTATATTTCAACAATATTCTATAAACCGTTAATGAAGTTTAAAAACTCAAGCGATAAATCGCTTAATGAACTTTCGAATAATTGATGTACAAGACAGAATTTAATCTAACCTAAAATTTGTGAAGCTAGTTAGTTTACATAGTTAAATATGTTTGATATGTTTGATATCTAAATAAATAGTTGACGTGTATTGTCTATCGACTGTTTCCATCTCTAGCAGTATTTAATCTACTCGCTACGTGTCTCCAACTAGTGCCAACACGAGTGCCACATATTCGTACCACCTGAAACTATACACTATCCGGCTCACAACATAACAATATGGAGATTATTGTTCGAAATATTTTTTTTATTTGGAAGTCAATTCAATGTTATGTTATCATTTGTCTTTATTATTTAACTTGTTCGCACATGTGTAGGTATATTAAACATAATTACAACGGTAACAGCATCATTTACTTTGTCATGCCGACTGAAATTAATATTGTATATAACATTTGAAAGAATCATTAAACAATTTTATGGACTATTTGCTATTATTATTAATGATTACTTTTTTTAACGACAACGAAAGGGCCTTGTAAAATTCTAAAGTCCAACATACCCAAAACTGCCGTTAAAAACATAGTAGTATAATATGTATTAACAGTATCTCCTTTAAATAACTTGAAACCTATGAATGGTATTATTTCTACCATTACTTACGAGAGTTTAACGGGAAAGAGAATCTGTCTTATACGTAATCATTCATTTGTATTACTTTAGGTTCTCAACCATCCGACCAATATAGTCTCAGGCCCTGCCAATTTATTTTTTTAAATACATTTCAACTCTTAAATATAATGGTAGAGCGGCCAATGTATGTATTGAGGTCCGGTGGACAGATGCACTCACCGCTCAACTAATGATAAATTACTGGAGCACGTAGACATCGCACAGTACTTCATTTCTGCAGCCCACCTCAAGACTCGATGTCAGCTTTAAATCCATCAAAATGAATTGTTGCTATGTATGTATTATTAATTATTCTTATCTAATCTGTTATATATAACAGGCTGGTTAAAATAAGGTAGAGTGTACAAAAGAAGCAGCAACACAACAAAATTAGAAAAAAATATTTTGGGAGTCGTCGTGGGTTATGGGATAAGACATCCGGTGCATTCGTGTTGAGCGATGCACTGGTGTTCGAATCCCAGGCGGGTACGAATTTTTGTAATGAAATACGTACTCAACAAATGTTCACGATTTACTTCCACGTTGAAGGAATAACGTCATGTAATAAAATCAAACTCGCAAAATAATAATTTGCGTAATTACGGGTAGTAGGGCCTCTTGTGAGTTCGCGCGGGTAGCTACCACCACCCTGTCTATTTCTGCCGTGAAGCAGTAATGCGCTTCGGTTTGAAGTGTGGGGTAGCCGCTGTAACTATACTTGAGACCTTAGAACTTATACCTTTTTTTTATTGCCTTTGTAGGCAGACGAGCGTACGGTCTACCTGATGGTAAGTGGTTACCGTTGCCCATGGACTTCAGCAATGCCAGGAGCAGAGCCAAGCCGCTGCCTATCGGCAGCCATATCTCAAAGTGGGTGGCGCATTTACGTCTTGGATGTTTATGGGCTCCAGTAACCACTTAACACCAGGTGGGCTGTGAGCTCGTCCACCCAATAAGCAGTAAAAAAAAACTAAGAACTAAGACATGGCTTACCCTCGTCATTTGCCAATAGATCTGCAATAGTTTTCTCGGTATCGAATGGAATATTACCTAATTGATCTCAGCTAGTAGGTACATAATGAGCCTCGAATGAATTAAATATTCTTGTTCTTTTATTTTGGATTGAATATTGAGTTGAAACACTAATACCCAATCACATTGTCAAAAAATATGATCAAACATTTAAAAGATTTATCGGTGTTTAGTTATATGGTGTCCACTTAATTTAAATTCTTCATGGCTTAAATCTTAGAAAAGAAAGACTTTCGATTTAAGAACTATATTGCTTTTGCCTGTTTAATTAAATAACACAACAGCAAACATTTTAAAATAACTACAGGACTTTTACCGTGAACGTGAGGTATTAAGTTATGTAGATTGTTTTATTTTATAAATTTAGTGTTTCATAATTCATAGGTAATTTAGGATTTAATACAGGATTAAAAGTATAATAATACTGACTTATTTGTCGGTTACTATCTGTAAAAATGCACAAATGTAGAAAAATAAAACAACCACAATACTTAAATGAACTCTGACTGTATACCTACCTTTTTTACAAAGATATTATTTTAGTTTATCTCATTCAATGTCTTGAATGTTGTCTTATTGGGTTTTTATTGTATTTCTTGCTTTAATTTCATTTAATAATTAATTTCATTCAATTTTAAATTTGAGTTCGCTTTTCACTTCAAACATAATTTCAGCCTCTGTCACAAGAGCTTTGGCATAATTGGCTATGTTCTCTCTCCTGTCCTATAAAAATAGAACTCTAAGGATTTATTTTATTTTCTCTGAATACTTACCTACTTATCTATTAACCTAATCTGTGATACATATAGGTATATACCTACCTACAAGTGTTTAATCTATGCTACCTACCTACTACCATAGATTATACACTTAATATATTTGAGACCTACTACCTACATAAATAAATCACTTGCTTGGTAGGATAATAGGTTACAAAAAAGAAGGAAGTAGATACAGAATGTTTAACAATATTTTTAAAATATCGCGAAATTTAAATATCATTTCCAATACTTTTATTAAAAAAGGATCTGTCAGTAATGTGAGATTTAATACGAATATTGCAAATATTATGCGATCACAGAAGGTCAAAAGAAAAGAAGAACCGACTGAAATATACAAATGGATCTTACTGGTAAGGTTAAAAAGATATGATTTTATTCAATTTTGAGTTCGATTTTAGGCTTTCATCTTACAAACCATAAGAGTAAGCAGGTCTAAGAACTGTTAAAAAATGTAAGTAATTTTATTTGATGTTGATTAATTCAAATTTGGCAAATAGCCTCTTACTCGAGCATCTTTAACAACAAAGTAGTTGAAACATCATAAGTGTATGAATGAAAATGAAAAAAGAAACATGAGATAAAATAGTAAAAAATTCTTGATGGTATATTATTTTTTTATCATGTTTATTTCTATAGAAAATTCTGTCTATTAATTTGGTCCTGTTTGTAATGTAATTTTAATATTTAGAACATTAGAAATTGTAAAGGAAAAAAGAAACATCAAATCAAACAGCAAAACAATCTTGTAAAGCAGTAAACTATTCCTTTTGGCCTTATTTTCTGTGTAATTTATGTTAAAGATAAAAAGATGACTACAAAAATAATGATGATGAATCATGAACATTTGTATTAATTTTTGTAACACTTATTAAGCTATTACATATTTTCTCATCAATATAATATATGTAGATAATATATCACACAGGCATATATTTATTTTTAAATTTTTCTTTCATTCCAGATGATACCGGTTACTTCCTTTACTCTTGGTTCATGGCAAGTGTACAGGTGGCAATGGAAGCTGGGGCTCATTGACATGATGCAAGCTAAATCCAATGCTGTCCCAATCGACATGCCAAAAGAGTATGCTGATTTCCAATAATGAATTTAACTTTTACTTTCTGTAAAATTATGTTTGCCTTCACAGTATTTCTGATTTTTTTAAGTATTACCAGAATTCATAGACACTGCAATATGAATGCAGCGACACACCATGATATAATCTTAAAATTTAAGGTGCATTGTATCTACTACTACTATGGGTACCTTTCTGCACTTGTAGTTGATACCTACTTTCATGCTAACTCACTCCCATAATATAGATTGTATGCTAAATTAGAAACATTGTGAGTTTGATTTCATTAAATTTTGAGATGCTTTTGAGATGCTCAAACAATTATTATATTTATCTAGAATTATATTAATATATCTAATGAAAAATTGTGTTTCTCAAGCTTTTCAGAATTAGAGAAAATGGAATATTTACCAGTGAAAGTAAAAGGAGAATTTTTGCATGAAAAAGAGATATTAATAGGTCCTAGAGCACTCATAGAAGAGAGTTCTATCACCAATAGAGTTGGTTCACTTGTATCTGACCCAAAAAAAAACCAAGGGTGGTTGGTGATCACTCCGTTTAAGTTAGCTGACACAGGGTATGACCAAAATGAATGAAATACAATAATACTATTATAAACAATATGTTAAATATAGAATTTTTTAATTATCACATTTTGTTAATTTCAGAGAAGTCATCTTGATAAACAGAGGTTGGATTCATCAAAATTTAAGGCCCAAAGAAAAGCGAGAGCCATCTTTAATAAAGGGTCCTGTTGAGCTAACTGGTGTTGTAAGGTTAACAGAGAAACGAGCTCCTTTCATGCCTAAAAATAATCCAGAAAAGGGCTCATGGTTTTACAGGTTGAATTTTTTTTATTCAATGGCCTAACTCATTCCTCATGACAACTCTTTGTGGAAAAGCCTTCTTTATTGCCAATAATGAACGACAAGCTTGCAGTCCATCTGATTTTAAATCTGCAGTTCATTTGAATATATTTGAAACTATTAAATTGTTTTTTTTTGAGAAGCTTAAAAAAAAGCAAATTGAGTAAATATTTATTCAGCTTATAAAAAAAAATATGAATTTTGTCTGAATAGGTTAAATTATGTGCAAGAATGTTCATAATTAATAGTTTTGGATATTTCTGCTCTGATCTACGATTACTATTATGATAGTAGTAGTCCTCTGAAGAATTGTTTTAAAAGATTCAGTCCTGATTGAACATGTAACTGGCAAAGTAGTTTAGTTAAACATAAATATACGGTAACTTTGCAAGTAGAACAATTCATAGTTATTATGTGGATGAATGGCTTCACTTTATATACAGCGCATTTTCAGAGAACTATCATTCTGGAATTGGAATGTCTCATCAGCCTTAACTATTATACTAAGGCATGTATTTCAAAAGATGGTTGAAGAGTCCTTAGATTTAGGGAATGAGCTGTTTTGCTAAGTTTTTGTCTTTGTTGGTGTTCATGAGTGACAGTAATTAGAATCTGGTGACTCCGTAAGTTAGTCTGTCATCAAAAGCATTAAAAATGTTATGAATATTTTGATCATGATCACTTGTTGAAGGCAGAGTATAATTGTGAACATTTGAAATATTTGTACTCACACACCCATACTGACGTTTTGATAATACAAAAAAAAATATAATATGTACATATGTTTAATCTGGCAAATTGATTGATCTTCATTGTTTTATTTTAATTTTCAGAGATTTGGATCAGATGAGTGCTCATATTGGATGTTTGCCGATTTGGTTGGATGCAAAAGGTATCCCAGACCCACCTACTGGTTGGCCAATCCCAAATCAAACCAGGGTAACATTGCGGAATGAACACTTTTCGTACATTGTCACATGGTATTCTTTGTTTGCATTTACTAGTATTATGTGGCATCGTTTCTTCATTAGAAAGTTACCATTATTGTAAATAAAGACAAAAAGTTTAATAGGTTTAGAGCATTATTAATTTTAATGTTACTTAAGTCAAGCGCTAAATAAAATTGTTATTTTATTTCAATTATTTATTCAATTTCAATTTATAGCTAGTTTACAAAAAAATACATAAAATCATATTAGTGATGTTACGGCCATTCGCACGTCTTTTGTATTCACATTCGTGACCTTTTTTTTTTATTACTTAGATTGGTGGACGAGCTCACAGCCTACCTGGTGTTAAGTGGTTACTGAAGCCCATAGACATCTACAACGAAAATGCGCCACCCACCTTGAGATATAAGTTCTAAGGTCTCAGTATAATTACAACGGCTGCCCTACCCTTCAAGCCAAAACGCATTACTGCTTCACGGCAGAAATAGGCGGGGCGGTGGTACCTACCCGTGCGGACTCATAAGTGTTCCTACCACCAGTGATTACGCAAATTATAATTTTGCGGGTTTGATTTTTATTACACGATGTTATTCCTTCACCGTGGAAGTCAATCGTGAACATTTGTTAAGTACATATTTCATCAGAAAAATTGATACTTGCCTGCGGAATTCGAACACCGGTGCATCGCTATATACGAATGCACCGGAAGTCTTATCCTTTAGGCCACGAAGACTTCATTTTTTCGTTTTCGACACCGTTTTTCTCTATGTGTGGTAGAATGGTGAGTTGAGATATTTCATTTATTTATAGGAACGATACCTACTCGTTTTGAAACATACAAAATCGCGTGCGTTTGCCGTTAGATCGTAACTCGACTGGCTTATAAAATAAACTAATGAAATTCCAACATCCATTCCTTCCTATTGAATCTGTAAACTTATATACATAATTTCTTATTCTTTAAGAAAAAAAAAATATTTAGCACTTATTATTTATCTATGACCCTGTGATAACACTTTGTCCTTCGCACTTACTTACGTAACCTTTTTGTTTCCGTCCCTCGTTTGGATGGATTTTACTTACAATAGGTATGTAAAGTATAGTATGGTCGAAACTAGAAGATGAGCTGAATAATTTATCTGCAGAAAATGCGTAACAATTTATAGAATTATCTCGCTTTGCAAAATCTCCAATTGGTTATGATATACGGACATTAAGGGTAGGTCAAGATAATTTTAGTGTCTCAGATGCCCACTCTAGTACCCAGACAACAATGGGCCAATTTTCCTATAAGTATCAAAGACAAAAAAATATTTTGTATTAATAGGATATTATTTACAAAATTATTTAACCTTCCTGATCGCAGCTCTCTTAATGCTACAGAAACCATCCCATTTCAACTAACCAAAAGAGCAAAAAATATGAACTATTTAAATAAAAAAGTGGGTTGGATTTTATTTCAAATATCTTTTGTTCTTACGAATTTGGCGCAAAAGGGACATTAGCAATCTCCTATACCCCTATCTGTAACGTCTGTGGCTTACTAATAACGGCATGTATACGCAAGAGTTTAACCAAAGATGTATTTTTGTGGATATCACTAGAATTGAAAAAACACTTGATTTGAGATCTTTTATTTCAATTTAAAATAAATGAAATAATATTAAATAATTTACAAAAGAAAGTCACGGGATATATGTTTTTATAACAAAAACAGATTATATATAATATATATTTTCAATACATCTAAATAATGGGTTACACTTCTAGTCAATAAATGGCTAACAATTACATTTAAAATACTTTAACGTATGTGTCGTCGTTATACTGATTTATAACATTTTCAAGTAAGTTAAAAAGTTAAAATTTGGGACTTAGACTTTACAATTCGACATTCATAATTATTATGGGTTTACAAGAGGCAGTTTCCAGTTGACATTAATGAGTAACTATTCAAGAAAACAAAACATGACAAATTATTATGGAAGCATGGTTGTATTTTGGAGACTAATAAAATAATCTAATTAATATGTTTTCAGAGTGCATTTTAGTAGTATTTTCAGAAGAAGACGTTTTCGTTAATTCAAGTAGAAATACGACATTAACACGCAAGTTATTCAATCTTTTTAGATCGACTCGTGCGAATCCTCGCATGCGGGGTGACTACGATACTAATTTACAACTAAATGCCTATACACTACTAGCCTATCTTTAGACAAAGATGCTCTTGGCTGGGCCTTTGCTTGCCCACCTGTCCTGGTGAAACGGGAGAGGCCTCTGAGCAACCAGTAATCCCTTATTAATAAAAAAAAAAACAATGATGCTGTAAAAACCGATTAGTCTAAATCATAGTATGGAGTTTGATAAAAAGAGGCGTTAAATAAATCATTGTTGAAAATGTAGTATAAAATATTTGTTTTTTTTTTTAATATATAGATATACGTCATATAAAATAATTATGTAGATTGACTAAGTAAAATATTAAATTACGTTAATTAGAAATATAATTACATGTAAAATATACATCTCTAATAATAATACAGAAGGATAATCAAAACATAACGTAATTACAAAAACAAATGTAAAACAAGAATTGTTATGTATAAATTTATAGGATTAGAGAGCATGTCTAAAATGAATAAATAATAAAATTTCTTGACCTGTTAACATATTACTTGAAGATTTCCATTTTAAACAATTAAAAGTATTTTACTTAAAAAAAAAATTATTTAAAGCAAGAGATATAAAATCATTTATATATATATATATACTTCTTCTAATGTAGATAATAGGCCATTTTCAAGTTGCGTTTTTTTGAAATCATATAAAATTGTCAAGGAATAAATGTCAAGTAACGAAATTATCCAAATAACCAACGAATTATTGTTTCTCCTGATTACAAGTAGTCACTTTTTAAACTTAAGAATAAAAAGCATACAGGATATAATAGAAACATTTTCGGACATCGTGAAGTAAGGACGCAAGAAAAATTTTGTTATTAGTCTTAATAATCCAATTTTGTAGTTCCGCTTGATTGTCATTACCAATTGGTGCTTAACTTGATAGATTAAATCAGGATGAAAATGTTAGCATTTAATGAGAAGATTTATGCTAACTTTATATAAACACAGGCAATCTAACTCAAAATTCAAGCGGGCAAGTCAAAATTTGATACATGTATTTGTGGTACATGGGTAGTATCAATTTTGGGTATAGTCTTAAAATCGCAGAGGCCCAGCTCCTTCAATTTCCACTCCCAACCCATGGTTTGTACTGCATGTAGTGTTTGAGCCTCGGTATGCTGACGTCGAAGCATTCCCTCCTATTTAGAAAAAATAAAAAAAATCAAGAGTTAGTAAAAATAGCTTCTTTTAAAAATTCCTTTTGAATTTATTTGTAAATACACGTGTATTGGAAACACTCACTTTAATTTTTTCCCATTTGTCATCCACCTCTTGAAGCCAAGAGTTAATCTGCCTTCCGTTGCAACGTGAGCGCTGCGCATTTCGTTTCTCTTCCTGCTCTGGAGCTAGCACGTTGTAAACTTCTCTGTCACGAAGAATCGTACAAACAGAGAAGGGCAGGGACTGTCGAATAATAAACTACTACAGAATTTATTTACACAATTGGGTGCAACTTGAATAAACTACAGGTTCACTGACATTTCTTTTTATAAAAAGCTAAGCATAAATATCATTGATGAAATCAAAAACTTTATATTTTTATATCAAGATTCATTACATAATTCAGCACGTGTTTTACTTAATTTTGTCGCCTCTTGAATTTTAAACATAATATCAGTCACCTGTCCAATTAGGATTGTAATTACCTGATTAGCTACGGCGCGTTCAGCGCGCCCGTG